>NC_064646.1:108615863-109966333 GCF_023864345.2 Schistocerca serialis cubense
CGCCAAAGCCGGGAATCGAACGCGGGCCCCTTGGCGTGGTAGGAGGTAACGTTTCCGCTACGCTACGGAGGCGGACATGCGGTCATAATCACACCAGAAACCTTTTCACGTGAATCACCTGATTAAAAATAACAGCTCCGCTAATGCAGTGCCCTTTTACACCCTGCGTACGTGATGCTACCGCCATTGTAACTGTGCCTCTATCTGTCACATTACTTCTGTCACCTCATTGGATAATCTTTTGTTAGAAGTTTAACACAGTAAAACAAGTATTTCAGTTAGATATTGTGCGTTTGTTCTGAGATAGCGTATCTGAAGACGCGCAAATACCCGGATATTATTCAATGATTATTTGAGAATGAGAGCACTTAGCAACTTCCAACAAAACTTACAAATCCTAGTAAAACAGTTTCTCGCAGACATCCTCCACAAAATGATGAAAGGAGGACAAGTATCGCTTTCTACTCTTTCGCTCTTCATCCAGTAGAACTTAAGTAACAGGCATGACAGTGTAATTTACTACATCTTTAATACTACTATTCGCAGCACAGTACACAGACAGTATCCACATATAACGCTGAATTAACTTGCAAAATTATTTCATTGTATCTCACATAGTTCAAGAGATATTACGTATTAGACATTTAGATTCGTGAAAAACTAGCTTCCACTTAAAATGGCGCCGAGTCAGACTTTAATACCAGATACAGCGTACTAACTTAATATATCTTCATTACTTAGTCTACTCTCAACACACTTTGCAGACAGTTTACACATATTTCACTGAAATTACAAGCAAAACTGTATCATTGCACGCCAAATAGTTCAGGAGATATGACGTCATGAGCACTGAGTTGCGTGGAAAACTTGCGTTTGCTTAATATGGTGCGAAAATTGCTTTATGTAATGAGCGTACTTAGCTTGTTCCAGCAAACTGCAAGCCCTACTTCAAATCGTTTCCGAACTTTTTCTCACTTAACTGCTTACTGTCAGATATTTAACCCACTAAGTAATTTTTAAAGTAATCAGATAACTGAAGCTGTTTTATTCATGGGACTTAAATTCTTTATACGGCTGGTAGCTCATTGGTTTACATTAACTTGTTTTGAACATCAGTCAAACTGTGTGGAATAAAACTCGAATAGTTCTTCTCCACAGCTAAATTTTCGTGCAAATTCAAATGCATTGAAGTCGTCGGGACGGTTAAAGAAGCCCTGTGGCACACAGTAGGCTAAATACGCCGTACTTCTGGTATCATGTGGCGCTCGGCTCACAGGTATCTTGGAACGTCATCCCATTTTGTTCCGTCTTGGCGAATTATATCGCTGACGCAAGCACGAGCACTAGAGATCTGAAAATATGTTGCGAGTTGCCTAATTCGCAAATCGAGATGCCGCTGTTACATCAATGGTAACGGGCTTCCTTCTTTCCGATTGTAGTTCCTCGAGACTGGCTGATAATGAGAACTGTGACGCTGCGGTCTCATCATATTCATCAAATCGGTCCCTCTTACTGAAGTGTGCAGGAGTGTGGAGACGTCGGCACACGGGACGAGGCAGCTTACGTTGACCTGCACCCTGACGGGAGATCGCACGTCACGAGACACAGCCCCGCCGACGCAGAGCAAAGGCTGTCTGACGTGATTTAGCGCTCTCAACGCACTCCATCGGCGGTTTTCGGATTCATTTGCTTCGCAAATCATACAATTTGTTAACAGAAAAGGATGTGCGAAGAGGTTCTACCTCAGCTCTATTAAACGAACATTTCCTCTCCTGACCGTATGCTAGTCATGTTGTCCTCTCTGTGGTATACATAAATAAAAATTTTAATATCTGTGGACGTGTAATAAGACAAACATGTCAGATACGAGTCCACTCAGGAAAGACATCAGCTTCTGACGGAGATCGCATTCATATTAACATAACATCAAATATTACAGAAATTATTTCTATTAATTTCATATGACACTCCCACAAGCTTTTCGAAAACTCGAAGACGAAAAAAAAAAAAATCGGATACAGCATGACGCCAACCTGTCTCCGACCCACTGCTGCTTTATTGACACAGTGGCTCAACCATCTACGCTTAGCTGAAGTGCTCTGTCCTTTTCGTCTTTTTGAGTTTAGTGCTACCAAATGTCATTGATTCTCATTTATATAATACACTGAAGAGCCGAAGAACAAGGTACACCTGTCTAACATGATGTAGGGTTCCCACGAGCATGCACAAGTGCTGCAGCACGACGTGGCATATACTCGACTTAATTCTGAAGTAGTGCTGGAAGAAACTGACAACACGAAACCTGCTGGGCTGTCCATAAATCTGTAAGAGTACGACGGGGTGGAGATGTCTTCTGAAAAGCACGTTACAAGCCAACCAAGATATGCTCTATAACGTTAATTTCTGGGGAGTTTGGTGGCCAGCAGAAGTGGTTAAACTCAGAAGAGTGTTCATGGAGCCACTCTGTAGCTATTCCAGACGTGGGTGGTGACGCATTGTCCTTCTGGAATTCGCGAAGTCCGTCGGAATGCACAATGGACATGAATGGATGAAGATGATCAGACAGATGTTAACGTATTGTGTTTCCTCTCAGAGTTGTATCTAGACGTATCAGGGATCCCGTATCACTCCAATTGCACACACTCCAAACCATTACAGAGCCTCCACCAGCTGCAACAGTCTCTGCCGACGTGTGGGATCCATGGATTCATGAAGTTATCTCCATATCTGTACACGTTCATCTGCTCGATACAATTAGAAACGAAAGTCGTCCGACAAGACATGTTTCCAGTCTTCAATAGTCCAATTTCGATGTTGACGGTCCCAGTCGAGGAGTAAATCTTTGTGTCGTCCAGTCATCTAGTGTACACGAGTGGGCTTTCGGCTCCGAAAGCCCGTATCGATAATGTTTCGTAGAATGGATCGCACGCTTACACTTGTTGATGGCCCAGAAGTGAAATCTGCAGCTATTTGCCGTAGGATTGCATTTCTGCCAAGTTCAACGATTCTCTTGAGTTGTCATTGGTCCAGTTCTTGCAGGATCTTTTTCCGGCCGCAGAGATGTCGGAGACTTGATGTTTTACCGGAATCCTGATATTCACGGTACACACGTGAAACGGTCGTACGGGAATATCCCCACACCATTACTACCTCAGAGATCCTGTGTCCCATCGCTCGTGTTCCCACTGTAACACTACGTTCAGGCTCACTTAAATTTGATAGCCTGTCATTGAAGCAGCAGGTGCCGTTCCAATAACTGCGCCAGACACTTGTTGTCTTACATAAGCCCTGCCGACCGCAGCGCCGTATTCTGCCTGTTTACATATCTCAGTATTTGAATACTAGTTTCTTTGGCAGTTCAGTGTAGATCATAGTAAGAACGATATGCTATCGTGACTCGTAAGTGGGTTGCTATTTTAAAACGGCTTACTCTCACTACACACGTGCTGTAACATAAGAATAACTGCATACGAAAATTCTTTAACCACCAGTATGACCTATCCAGTCATTTTGTTCTGCATCTACATTTACATCTACATCTATACTCTGCAGAACACCGTAAGGTGCATAGAAGAGGCTACGTCCCATTGTACCTGTTATTAGGGTTTCTCCCCGATGCGTTCGTATATGGAGAACGGGAAGGATAATTGTTTGAATGCCTCGCTGAGTGCAGTAATTATTCTAATCTTATCCTTGCGATCCCTATGTCAGCGAGACGTAGAGAGTTATAGTGTATTCCTAATCATTGAGAGCCGGTTCTTAAAACATACAGTTTATTATATCTGCCTTTAGAAGTCCTGTGTGGTATACTGGGATTCATGACACACTCTGCATATGAGATATGGTCATTATTTAATTAATGATAAATGTGATGTTGTGGCTTAATCTGTTTTAACACTAATCCGTGAATATTTTGTGTGACTAAAACCGGTCGCTATTTGGATTTAAAATAAAAAAGGAACTTGTGGCTAAACATGCATTTTATACGCAAATATCTCGTTTAAAAATAATGGTTGGAGTATGACAGGCCATTTCGCCCTCCCACACAGGTTGCACAAATCTCCTGCACATCGGTAATTTTTTTTACATTTGCAGTTATACGATTCATTCCTTGTAATGAACTAGCGGGAACTTCCTCATACTACACTATGTGGTCAAAAGAATTAGATACCTGGCTGAAAATGACTTACAAGTTTATGGCGCCCCCCACCGGTAATGCTGGAATTCAATATGATGTTGACAGACCCTTGGCTTTGATGACAGCTTCCACTCTCGCAGGCATACGTTCGATCAGGTGCTGGAAGGTTTATTGGGAAATGGCAGCCCATTCTTCACGGAGTGCTGGACTGAGGAGAGGTATAGATGTCGGTCGGTGAGGCCTGGCACCAAGTCGGCGTTCCAAAACATCCCAAAGGAGTTCTATAGGATTCAGGTCAGGACTCTATGCAAACCAATCCATTACAGGGATGTTATTGTCGTGCAACCACTCCGCCACAGGCAGTGCATTATCAACAGGTGCTCGGTCGTGTTGAAGGATGCCATCCCCAAATTGCTCTTCAACAGTGTGAAGCAAGAAGGTGCTTAAAACATCAATGTAGGCCTGTGCTGTGATAGCGCCACGCAAAATAACAAGGGGTGCAAGCTCCCTCCATGAAAAAACGACCACACCATAACACACCGCCTCCGAATTTTACTGTTAGCACTACACACGCTGACAGATGATGTTCACCGGCCATGCGCGATATCCACACCCTGCCATCGCATCACCACATTGTGTATCGTGATTCGTCACTCCACACAACGTTTTTGCACTGTTCAATCGTCCATTGTTTACGCTCCTTACATCAAGTGAGGCATCGTTTGGGATTTTTTTCGGGGTGATGTGTGACTTATGAGCAGCCACTCGACCTTGAAATCCACGTTTTCTCATCTCCCTCCTAACTGTCGTAGCACTTGCAGCAGATGCTTATGCAGTTTGGGATTCCTGTGATATGCTCCGGATAGATGTCTCACTATTACACATTACGACCCTCTTCAGCTGTCGGCGGCGTCTGTCAGTCAACAGACGAGGTCGGCCTGTACGCTTTTGTGCTGTACATGTCCCTTTTTCAACTTCGCTGTCACATCGGAAACAGTGGACCTCGGGATGTTTACGAGCGTGGAAATCTCGCGTACAAACGTATAACACACGTGACACCCAATCGCGTAACCACGTTCGAAGTCCGTGAGTTCCACGGAGTCCCCATTCTGCTCTCTTACGATGTCTAATGAGGTCGCTGATATGGAGTACCTGGCGATAGGTGGCAGCACAATGCACCTAATATGAAAAACGTATGTTTTATGTGGTGTCCGGATACTTTGCATCACGTAGTGTAAGTCGCCAGGCACGGTACAATCTGTCACCGGGTGCGACGTGCTGAGAGAAGTAATATTGCGTGGGAGGGAATGGAGCAAGTTTTAACCTTTTCTGTGTTTGCGGAAGATGTCTGCAGGCGGCCGCGTCACTGACGCAGAGTTCACCTGCAGCGTACAGTAGAAATCGGAAGTGTCCGAGGGCTGGTGGCTTCCGACCTGACAAGACAGTGTCCTCTCATCAAGGTCAACGTGGAGCTTTGGTCTTTGTGTATAACTGCCGCCCCTGGCACCCTCCTTTATCTCAGAATTCAGAGCACAGGACAACGAAACGTCGCAGTCACCACAATGGCAGAAATCTGCATTTAGACGAGAGGCTCATGCCCTGAACAAAAAAGGCATGGCTCCGCGCCCCAAACGGTTTACTTTTTCAATAACAGCTGGCGGAAAGTGCCACCCAACTCTGGGCCTATCGACCATGCGGCTGCGTGCACACAACAGGTTCCGTTAGCGCCAGTTTAACAATCTCTAAGGCCTCTGTGTATACTCTTTCATGATATCCGCTTGTGGCTGCCAGTACTTGAGTCCTGTCAAAATAAATGTGGTGGTCTCCTGGCTACAAAGCATGTTAACGAAACAGCTGATCTGTCAGTCTCCACTCTTGTGCAATTGCCCTTGTCCTCTTCTAGTTGTTTTCGACAGTTCTTTCTCTAATACCCACGTACCCCTTCCCACAACTACACGTTCTAAAAATTCCAGCTTATAAAACACACTAGGAATATCAATAGGAATGGAGAGTTCGTGAAATTGAATGACATTTGGATTCCGGTGCTGAAGGAGATGTGTAACAGTCTTCCACCATGGCGAATTGCGCTCGCGTATTCGAAACATGTGACGTCACGCCACTGCGAGGAAGCTCGTGGAAGCGGAGTTCTACCGTAGTCAGTAGCGAGCCTGGGTGAGAATCGGACATTCAAAGGAGCTACGATACTCCCTGAAATTTCCCTCCACAGATGGGGATGAAACGTTGGTTTTAAAGTGAAATCCATTCTACCACGGCATAATAGCCGAGATCGTTTCATTAATTTTAATCCTCATTCTGATCAAAAAAATACTACTCTGAACCAATATATGTTTAAAGACAGAAAATGAATAGTGTGATTGTAGGATTGCATTTATCAGTTCATCAAATCTACTTTAATTTCTACTGATCGCTACTGGAGGGGACATATTTTTATCAGTGTATTAGATTCCTATGTGAAGCTAGCCCCACCAAGCAGATTTCGCACCAAGGTCAAATGAAGATTGTTGTAATTACTGTGATATCTATAGTGTAGAATTTGCATTAGAATATAACGCTCTGATCAATGGAATTCCACATAATTGCTCACTGAGTCGCACCTGTGGCTTGTTTCCATAGTGAAAAAGCAGCCACAGCGTTTCCACTCACAGTTAGCAAATAAATTTGAACTGGTTTTCTCTTGTATGTCTAAAGTACGCTGTTTCTAGAGTGAGGACAAGAAACCGAGTGATTACGTGACGTGAATGATCCAAAGTGCAGATAAATACAGTCGATGGGCATACGTAGATTGCAATAATTTAGCACGGCTGAATGTGCCCCGTGAGGCAACTTTATGAATCATATTATAATGCAACGCAGAGAAAAGAAGCGATGTAAGGTCAATGCATTTGGACGTGTTCCTGTTTCATACACACGTAACACAGTTAACTACGTCGCAGACATGCTACTTCTGCAAAGTGTGATTTCGACCTTAGCGATGCCATTTTCAAAAAGCGCCATACATACCGTAGCAATCAGGCAGATGGTTCACATAAATAAGTACTATTCGCAAACGGGCATTCCGCTGCTGCCACAAAATAGCTGTACAAAGACACTCTTCCGGATTGCCTTCTACATTGACAGAGAAATGCCTCTCCATTATGCAGTATTACTGGAACAGGCTCCCGGTAAAAGTCCATATCCCATTTGTCATTGTCTTCCTACCTCTTCGAAGGCGGGTCGAATACTCGCGGTGGGAAAAAGTTTTTCATCAGTTAAGCCTACAAGGTCAGCGGAGCTGACGGTTTGGTGTTTACCCAATATTCCAGCCAGAGTGGCCGGGCGTTTCTAGGCGCTTCAGTCTGGAACCGCGCGACAGCTACGGTCGCAGGTTCGAATCCTGCATGGGCATGGATGTGTGTGTCGTCCATAGCTTAGTTAGGTTTAAGTAGTTCTGAGTTCTAGTGGACTGATGACTTCAGATGTTAAGTCCCATAGTGCTCAGAGCCATTTGAACCATTTTTTGTTTCCCCAATATTTCCAGTAGTTGGTGCCCCACAGCTTGCAGATACTCGCAGAAAAATCATGTTGTAACGCCGCCATCTGGTGCGACAATGCTATTCCTTCCAATATATAACTTGGAAATGTGGTTTTGCCTTGAACAAATACAAAGCCTTCTTGTTTTAATACAGAAACCTGCTTCCGTGAAGTATCTACATTTTCAATAGTTTCTACATTCTGTCAAATAACACTTAATGGTTGCACCACCGATCGGGTTGTCCGCGCGGTCTCGGGGACCTTGCTACGGTTCGCTCGGATCCCCCAGTCGGAAGTTCGAGTGCTGCCTCGAGCATGAGTCTTGCCTCAGCTATGCATTGAATATGCATAGCTATTCTTCTGATACAAAGACTCATGATGTGTGCCATACGAATAAATCTGTACAACTCTGCATATCTACACAATCAGTGTTTGAACGTTAACGAAACTGAGGATGGCAGAATCAAGGACAGCTGAAGAGACAGTGTAAGTAGGCTGTTTAGGTTTTTTTATTGGTGGCGCTACGTAGCGCCCCATATGAAACGTCCCCTTAGAAAAATTTATGAATTACGATGCTGATAAACCTCTTACATTGTTTGATTTTCAAACAGCTGAGCAGACATTTCGCTCTTTACCTATTCTGATCAACACTAAACTGACACACAATATTTTTAGCGCAACGCAATCTGACTTTGAAAAATCCCTACAAAAGAATGGCGCTGACTAACAAGAACCTATACTTTTCATAAATCACTTACCTCACAAAAATCTTCGTTACTCGAACTACTGCAATACAGCGAGCGCCACTACTGCCAGCAAAATAAAAGATTCTGACTAGTGAAGGGACTAACTACTGATAGGCATAGTTAGCAAATGAAAGATTTTGGTAGAGAACAATGTATTTACCTTAATAGTGTTCAAAAGTCATTATATATATATATATATATACACTCCTGGAAATTGAAATAAGAACACCGTGAATTCATTGTCCCAGGAAGGGGAAACTTTATTGACACATTCCTGGGGTCAGATACATCACATGATCAAACTGACAGAACCACAGGCACATAGACACAGGCAACAGAGCATGCACAATGTCGGCACTAGTACAGTGTATATCCACCTTTCGCAGCAATGCAGGCTGCTATTCTCCCATGGAGACGATCGTAGAGATGCTGGATGTAGTCCTGTGGAATGGCTTGCCATGCCATTTCCACCTGGCGCCTCAGTTGGACCAGCGTTCGTGCTGGACGTGCAGACCGCGTGAGACGACGCTTCATCCAGTCCCAAACATGCTCAATGGGGGACAGATCCGGAGATCTTGCTGGCCAGGGTAGTTGACTTACACCTTCTAGAGCACGTTGGGTGGCACGGGATACATGCGGACGTGCATTGTCCTGTTGGAACAGCAAGTTCCCTTGCCGGTCTAGGAATGGTAGAACGATGGGTTCGATGACGGTTTGGATGTACCGTGCACTATTCAGTGTCCTCTCGACGATCACCAGTGGTGTACGGGCAGTCTAGGAGATCGCTCCCCACACCATGATGCCGGGTGTTGGCCCTGTGTGCCTCGGTCGTATGCAGTCCTCATTGTGGCGCTCACCTGCACGGCGCCAAACACGCATACGACCATCATTGGCACCAAGTCAGAAGCGACTCTCATCGCTGAAGACGACACGTCTCCATTCGTCCCTCCATTCACGCCTGTTGCGACACCACTGGAGGCGGGCTGCACGATGTTGGGGCGTGAGCGGAAGACGGCCTAACGGTGTGCGGGACCGTAGCCCAGCTTCATGGAGACGGTTGCGAATGGTCCTCGCCGATACCCCAGGAGCAACAGTGTCCCTAATTTGCTGGGAAGTGGCGGTGCGGTCCCCTACGGCACTGTGTAGGATGCTACGGTCTTGGCGTGCATCCGTGCGTCGCTGCGGTCCGGTCCCAGGTCGACGGGCACGTGCACCTTCCGCCGACCACTGGCGACAACATCGATGTACTGTGGAGACCTCACGCCCCACGTGTTGAGCAATTCGGCGGTACGTCCACCCGGCCTCCCGCATGCCCACTATACGCCCTCGCTCAAAGTCCGTCAACTGCACATACGGTTCACGTCCACGCTGTCGCGGCATGCTACCAGTGTTAAAGACTGCGATGGAGCTCCGTATGCCACGGCAAACTGGCTGACACTGACGGCGGCGGTGCACAAATGCTGCGCAGCTAGCGCCATTCGACGGCCAACACCGCGGTTCCTGGTGTGTCCGCTGTGCCGTGCGTGTGATCATTGCTTGTACAGCCCTCTCGCAGTGTCCGGAGCAAGTATGGTGGGTCTGACACACCGGTGTCAATGTGTTCTTTTTTCCATTTCCAGGAGTGTATATATATATATATATCAGTTCATGGCATCCAGTCTTACAAATTTACTATCTCTGATGGACACATGTCCAGATCTTCCGCTCTCAAAACTTCGCCATCTCTCTTCCCACATCCACCACTGCTGGCGGCTCACCTCCAACTGCGCAACACTATGCGCTGTTCACATCCAACTGCCCAACACTACAATAGCGAACAACAATGCAAACCAGCCACAGGCTGCACACAGCACAGTCAGTGAATTTCATATGGAGCGCTACGTGGTGTTACTAATAAAAAAAACTTAAATAGCCTACTTACAACAGTACCGCCTAACATACAATTTCGATTATCAGACTTACAGCATTCATAGATGAGGCAAAGAGCTGAAGGTGGGTTTCGAACATTATATCTCAACACATTCAATTTGTTAACAGTCATATCTCCCAAAACAGAAGGTCCTTAGTTATCGGAGGTTCGTCTCTTATTCATCGTCGAAGCAGGAGTGTGGAGCTCAATGGAAGAAATTATGTGGCGTGGAGTAGTCGCGCGGTCGTGGGCGTCTTGTCACCGTTTGCGCGGCTCCCTTCGTCGGAAGTTCGAGTCCTGCCTCGGGCATGGATGAGAGTGTTGTCCTTAGCGTAAGTTAGATTAAGTAGTGTGTAAGCCTAGGGACCGATGACCTTAGCAGTTAGGTCCCACAGCAACTTACCACAAATTGTTTTATGATAACACATAACAGTTTTTAGATAGTGGTGTTCACAGGAATGAAAGTATTAACAGAAAAATGACAACAGAACAGTTTAGTATTTGTAGTGATGTTCACGTTGCTGTCTGACATTGGCAGTGTCGGTACAGGATTGTTTTTGTCCAGTTTGTCATATGCGATTCATCAGGTGTTTTCAGTGATACATTTCGTAATTTGACAAAATGTCGGGCCCATAGCGATATTGTCGCGTTTCTTTCCTTTTCCAATTTTTATGTTATAGTACTACTGTCATTAAATTACGTTCTGATGTCAAAAAAGATTCGATGTTTTTTTCCATAGCTATCGTTTGTTGGAGTAAGGTACTGCTTTTGGAAAATGAGGGGGAAATAGGTTGATTATGAATGGGCTTTGTAACTTTGTAAATTGGTGAGTAACCGGGGGGGGGGGGGGGGGTAGGAGTTGGTTAGGTATCTAAATTGAGAGTACCTCCTTTTTGTTGGTTTCGCTTTTTCATGCGTATGCAGCGTGGTTAAGCTGTGGTTCGTAACGAACATTGTTTCATCGTTTGTCTGATTTCAATTGTTCCGCCATCTTGTTCCATGCGCTGTATGTGTTTATGTGTATTGGGATGTGTTTCATGTTCGTGAGGTGATCATCAGATGTAGAATGACTCTTGTTACACTTAATGTGCTTTTCTTGGCTTCAGCGTATCTGATGTTGAAATTTATACTTCTCTGTCGCATGTAAATTGAACAGCAGTCTGACATACGTTACGTTTGTCTGTGCTAGTGTTGAATGCCCTCAGTTTCTTTTGCGTTGGGTTGTATTTTATGTAGGCTATTGCTATTTGAATATGTTGCCAATCCTGTGGGCAGCTTTTATGTTGAAGGCAACTGCTGTTGTGAATGTTTATTGTTCAATGTTTTGTGTATGTCTGTGTTATTTGTGTTTATATTCTGTGTGAGTGTGGTTTTGTATTGGTGTTGATCTGTTTCTTGCTGTTTATTCGAAATGTCATTTAATTTCGATTTAATTTTGTGGTTTAGTTTGTCTATCATGCTTGTGTTGTATCCATTTTCAACAGCTATTTGTTTTGTTATTAGTAACTCATATTGCAGTTGTCTTGACTGCGTGGAGCTCTACTCAACGTGTGTAGCAGGTGTCAGAAAATCGTTTCTTTGTGATTGACTGGGTTGTTTGCGTTTTGATGTATGGTTGAGCAGGTGCTGGTGGGTTTCCTGAAGATCGAAAAATAATGTTGATTCAGTAAAAGGATCAAAATGAGGTGTATAGTCACATAGAAACGATACTGGCACCGAAACGGGGGATGATAGAGAGAAGGACGACATTCTGAATTCGGTCTTCCGAACTTGTTTCATTGCGTAACACGGTGAAGATTTCTGTACATTGCCACAAAAGTGGTATTGGGTGCCTTAAAACCCACATAACACGAGTGAACATATCTGCGATAGCTCGAGGACTAATGTTCTGTGCCGGCCGGTGTGGCCGTGCGTTTCTAGGCGCTTTAGTCTGGAACCGCGTGACCGCTACGGTCGCAGGTTCGAATCCTGCCTCGGGCATGGATGTGTGTGATGTCCTTAGATTAGTTAGGTTTAAGTAGTTCTAAGTTCTAGGGGACTGACGACCACAGATGTTAAGTCCCATAGTGCTCAGAGCCATTTGAGCCATTTTAATGTTCTGTTTGGCCTAATACAAAACAGGACGACAGGCCCATTTTTCTTCCTAAAGAAAACTATAACGGTAAATGTTTGCCAATGTGGAGTGACAGTTGAAGACAGCACTACGAAAGCCGATGTTTTAATTTCCGCGTTTAAGAAATCGTTCACCCAGGAGAATCGTACAAACGTACCACCGTTTGACCATCTGAAAGAGTTCCGGATGGACGACATAGTAATAAGCATCCCTGGCGTAGAGAAACAACTGAAAGAGCTGAAAACAAACAATTCCCCAAGTCTGCATGGAAACCCGATACGGTCTGACAAAGAGTACGCTACAGCATTGGCCCCTTACTTAGTTCGCATTTATCGTGAATCTCTCCCCCAGTGCGAAGTCCAAAGCGACTGAAAAAAAAGCGCAGGTGACCCCTGCGTCTAAGAAGAGTAAAAGATCCGCAAAATATTAACAGACCAATATCCGTAACACCGGTTTGCTGCAGAATTCTAGAACATACTGACAGGCGTAGCGAGACAGTCAGCGCAGCTGCGATGAACACTGAGTCTGGGTGGTACAGTGGTTAACTCAGCAGCCTGGTAAGCGGGAAATCTAGGTTGGAGTCCCGGTCCGGCACACATTTTCACTCATCGCTGCTGATACCAAGCAAAGTCGCGATGCAGCTGACATCTCCTTCCTTTATTTCTCCCTCTTCCAACTTCAATTTACATAATATGTATGATATCTGCGGATTTCGTACGGTGCCTGTTCTTTCGGACATGTCAGAAACAACAGACACCACGAATTCGTATAAAATTCTGAGTACAAATATAATAAATCCGCTAGAAACTGAACACTTAATGTCCACGAATCAGCGTGGTTTTGGAAAGTATAGCTCGTGTAAGTAGGCTGTTTAGGTTTTTATGTTGGTAACGCCATGTAGCGCTCTGTATGAAAATCACAGACTGTGCTGTGTGCAGTCTGTGGCTGGTTGGCAGTGTTGAAGCATTCGCTATTGTAGTATTGCGCGGTTGGATGTGAACAGCGCATAGCGTTGCGCAGTTGGAGGTGAGCCGCCAGCAATGGTGTGTGTGGGGAGAGAGATGGCAGAATTTTGAGAGCGGACGACCTGGACGCGTGTCCATCAGAAAGAGTAAATTTGTAAGACTGGATTTCATGAACTGATTATATATATATTATGACTTTTAAACACTATTGAGGTAAATATATTGTTTGTTCTCTACCAAAATCTTTCATTTGCTAACTATGCTTATCAGTAGTTAGTCCCTTCACTAGTTAGAATCTCTTATTTAGCTGGCAGTATTGGCACTCGCTATATTGCAGTAGTTCGAGTAACGAAGATTTTTGTTAGGTAAGAATTCGTGAAAGGTATAGGTTATTGTTAGTCAGGGCCATTCTTTTGTAGGATTACTGAAAGTCAGATTGCGTTGCGCTAAAAATATTGTGTGTCAGTTTAGTGAATGTCTGAGTACGTTCAGTTTTGCTCAGCTGTTTGAAAATCAAACAACGTAGGGGTTTATCAGCACAGTCATTCATTAATTTTTCTAAGGGAACGTTTCACTCGTTTGACACTCAGCTTGTCCTTTTCTCACGTGACATACTTCGAACTCTGAAGGAGAGACAGATTTCCGAAGAACGTTTGACATGGTGTCCCACTACAGATTGTTACGTAGGGTATGAGCATACGGAATAGGTCCCCATACTATGTATGAGTGATACGAAGACTTCTGAAGTAATAGAACACAGTATGTTGTTCTCGACCGCCAGTGTTTATCAAAGTCAAAGGTACCGTCAGGAGTGCCCCAGGGACCTGTGATAGGATCTACATCTACATCTACATCTACATTTATACTCCGCAAGCCACCCAACGGTGTGTGGCGGAGGGCACTTTACGTGCCACTGTCATTACCTCCCTTTCCTGTTCCAGTCGCGTATGGTTCGCGGGAAGAACGACTGTCTGAAAGCCTCCGTGCGCGCTCTAATCTCTCTAATTTTACATTCGTGATCTCCTCGGGAGGTATAAGTAGGGGGAAGCAATATATTCGATACCTCATCCAGAAACGCACCCTCTCGAAACCTGGCGAGCAAGCTACACCGCGATGCAGAGCGCCTCTCTTGCAGAGTCTGCCACTTGAGTTTATTAAACATCTCCGTAACGCTATCACGGTTACCAAATAACCCTGTGACGAAACGCGCCGCTCTTCTTTGGATCCTCTCTATCTCCTCCGTCAGACCGATCTGGTACGGATCCCACACTGATGAGCAATACTCAAGTATAGATCGAACGAGTGTTTTGTAAGCCACCTCCTTTGTTGATGGACTACATTTTCTAAGCACTCTCCCAATGAATCTCAACCTGGTACCCGCCTTACCAACAATTAATTTTATATGATCATTCCACTTCAAATCGTTCCGCACGCATACTCCCAGATATTTTACAGAAGTAACTGCTACCAGTGTTTGTTCCGCTATCATATAATCATACAATAAAGGATCCTTCTTTCTATGTATTCGCAATACATTACATTTGTCTATGTTAAGGGTCAGTTGCCACTCCCTGCACCAAGTGCCTATCCGCTGCAGATCTTCCTGCATTTCGCTACAATTTTCTAATGCTGCAACTTCTCTGTATACTACAGCATCATCCGCGAAAAGCCGCATGGAACTTCCGACTCTATCTACTAGGTCATTTATATATATTGTGAAAAGCAATGGTCCCATAACACTCCCCTGTGGCACGCCAGAGGTTACTTTAACGTCTGTAGACGTCTCTCCATTGATAACAACATGCTGTGTTCTGTTTGCTAAAAACTCTTCAATCCAGCCACACAGCTGGTCTGATATTCCGTAGGCTCTTACTTTGTTTATCAGGCGACAGTGCGGAACTGTATCGAACGCCTTCCGGAAGTCAAGAAAAATAGCATCTACCTGGGAGCCTGTATCTAATATTTTCTGGGTCTCATGAACAAATAAAGCGAGTTGGGTCTCACACGATCGCTGTTTCCGGAATCCATGTTGATTCCTACATAGTAGATTCTGGGTTTCCAAAAACGACATGATACTCGAGCAAAAAACATGTTCTAAAATTCTACAACAGATCGACGTCAGAGATATAGGTCTATAGTTTTGCGCATCTGCTCGACGACCCTTCTTGAAGACTGGGACTATCTGTGCTCTTTTCCAATCATTTGGAACCCTCCGTTCCTCTAGAGACTTGCGGTACACGGCTGTTAGGAGGGGGGCAAGTTCTTTCGCGTACTCTGTGTAGAATCGAATTGGTATCCCGTCAGGTCCAGTGGACTTTCCTCTATTGAGTGATTCCAGTTGCTTTTCTATTCCTTGGACACTTATTTCGATGTCAGTCATTTTTTCGTTTGTGCGAGGATTTAGAGAAGGAACTGCAGTGCGGTCTTCCTCTGTGAAACAGCTTTGGAAAAAGGTGTTTAGTATTTCAGCTTTACGCGTGTCATCCTCTGTTTCAATGCCATCAGCATCCCGTAGTGTCTGGCTATGCTGTTTCGAGCCACTTACTGATTTAACGTAAGACCAGAACTTCCTAGGATTTTCTGTCAAGTCGGTACAAAGAATTTTACTTTCGAATTCACTGAACGCTTCACGCATAGCCCTCCTTACGCTAACTTTGACATCGTTTAGCTTCTGTTTGTCTGAGAGGTTTTTGCTGCGTTTAAACTTGGAGTGGAGCTCTCTTTGCTTTCGCAGTAGTTTCCTAACTTTGTTGTTGTACCACGGTGGGCTTTTCCCGTCCCTCACAGTTTTACTCGGCACGTACCTGTCTAAAACGCATTTTACGATTGCCTTGAACTTTTTCCATAAACACTCAACATTGTCAGTGTCGGAACAGAAATTTTCGTTTTGATCTGTTAGGTAGTCTGAAATCTGCCTTCTATTACTCTTGCTAAACAGATAAACCTTCCTCCTCCCAATGGTTTTGGCGTTATTGCTGTACGCCGTGTCTTCAATACACCCCACAAATAGGAGTCGCATTTGTTCAGATCCGGAGAATATGGCGGCCAATCGATCGCTGTCATTTCCTATATACATACAGGTGGACAGTTGAAACTTCCTGGCAGATTACAGCTGTGTGCCGGACCGAGACTCGAACTCGGGACCTTTGCCTTTCGCGGGCAATTGCTCTGCCAACTGAGCTACCCAAGCACGACTCACGCCCCGTCCTCACAGCTTTACTTAAGCCAGTACCTCGTCTCCTACTTTCCAATCTTCACAGAAGCTCTCTCTGCCAGGAAGTTTCATATCAGCGCACAATCCGCTGCAGAGTGAAAATCTCATTCTTGAAACATCCCGCAGACTGTCGCTAAGCCATATCTCCGCAATATCCTTTCTTCCAGGAGTGCTAGTTCTCCAGGTTCGCAGGAAAGCTTCTGTGAAGAATGGAAAGTAGGAGACTAGGTACTGGCGGAAGTAAAGCTGTGAGGACGGGGCGTGAGACGTGCTTGGGTAGCTCAGTTGGTAGAGCAATTGCCCGCGAAAGGCAAAGGTACCGAGTTCGAGTCTCGGTCCGGTTCGAGTCTCGGTCCGGTACACAGCTTTAATCTGCCAGGAAGTTTCGTATCAGCGCACACTCTGAGAGTGAAAATCTCATTCTAAGTTCACAGTTATTGAACTATACGGAAAGAAACATAAATTAGTGGCGAACTACGGAATGTACACACTTTACTATTTGTAAACGTCACTACAAATATTCGGATTTAAGTTTTGACACGTTCGATATGCTTGTCGTCCTTGGCGATGACGTGGCGCAGACAAATAGCGAAATAATGCGTGACCCGCCGAAGTGTCGGAACATCGATGCTGTCGATGACCTCGTGAATGGCTGTTTTCAGCTGAACAATGGTTTTGGCGTTATTGCTGTACGCCGTGTCTTCAATACACCCCACAAATAGGAGTCGCATTTGTTCAGATCCGGAGAATATGGCGGCCAATCGAGGCCCGTACCAGTGGCCTCTGGGGTACCTCAGAGCCGGAATGCGATCCCCGAGGTGCTCCTCTTGGAAGTCAAGCTCACTCCCGCTTCGATGGGTTCGAGCTCCGTCTTGAGTGAACGACATGTTGTCGAAATCAGGGGCACTTTGGATAATCGGGATGAAATTATCTCCCAAAAACTTCACGTACCGTCCGGTAACCACCGCGCCATCAAGGAATATCGCACCGATTATTCCGTAACTGGACACTGCACAAAGCCCGCGTTCAGTGTGAAGAGATTTCCCGAACGCGAAATCCGGGTTCTCAGTTCCCCAAATGCGCCAATTTTCTTATTGATGAACCCATCCAAATGAAAGTGGACTTCGTCGCTAAACAAAATCATAATGCGTATACTAATTCCCATCATGTCCTGTGTGTAATTTGAACGTCCTGATGACACAAATCGTTCAGTTGTTATAGTAGTGTCTATCTTGATACAGTCGCGTTGTTTGGATATTTGAGAATAACGTTGTAAAGCAATATTAAATGGAACGAGCAGGTGAGAATTGTGGTAGGGAAGGCGAATGATCGACTTGGATTTAATGGGAGAAGTTTAGGGAAGTGTGTTTCAGCAGTGAAGGACACCATATAGGACGTTAGTCAGACCTATTCTTGACTACTACTACCACCAGGTCGCAGTAAAGGAAGACATCGAAGCAATTCAGAGGCGGGCTGCTAGATTTGTTACTGGTAAGCTCGAATAACACGAAAGCTATGGAGATGCTTCGGGCACTCATATGGGAATCCCTGCAGGGAAGGTGACGTACTTCTCGATGAACACAGTCGAACAAGATTTAGAGAACCGGCATATGTTGCTGATTGCAGAATGATACTGTTGCCACCAATGTAAATCTCGCATAAGAACCACGAAGATAAGTTACCCGAAGTTAGGGCTCCTACAGAGGCATATAGCTGGTCGCTTTTCCCTCCTATATCTGCGAGAGGAAGAGGAAAGGAAATGACTAGAAGTGGTGCAAAGTACCCTCTGCCACGCACCGTACAATGGCTTTCGGGCTATGTATGCATACGTAGTCATGCTCGGACAATTCACGCTACCACAGATTGAAGCCCTGAAACCTTCCATTATCTTCCTTCATAATGGTGCACCAACACACTGGAGTTTGAATGTGCATAGTGTGCTAAACGACTGAGATGTGGAAAAGTCGTTTGGTTCTGGTGCATGGCCCCCACACTTTCACCGTGTCATGCCATTACACTTATTTTTTAGAGGTGCGTGAAAGATATCATAAAAACAGTCTCGGAACTGCTATCCTTCGTGAACGAATGAATGAAGAAATTGAAAGTGTCGATGCTACAGTGCTTATCCATACGTGGGTATAGCTTGAATATCGACTTGATGTTCTGCAAGTGACGAGTGGGGTACACATTCAATTTCTGACAAAAAGAAACACTTCAGGAACTGCTTATAATATCCATTCCCCAAGTTAATTGAAATAATGTACAATACTAATTCTCTCTTCAATGAACACGTACTGTACTGGATGAATGTCCAGATATAAAAATGAAAAAAAAAACAACAAATTATGAATGTTTGTGAAGTTAACTGAAGGACTTTTCCTAACAAAAATCTTGAAGATTATCTGAAAATAATAATAATTATTATTATTTTTGTATCTCCAGCAATAGATCCGCTGGAGGAAGAATTCTATTTCTGAACCTCGACGGTGTCGATCCCGGGACTCCACAGCAGAGGCGATCCACTATTTAGTGCTGATGGTTCTGCACAACCTAAAAGGAAAACGGGAGGCGAATGAAAATGGCAGCAGATCCTTAATCGTTGTAGCAAGAATAAATCCACGCCCGGGCTACTGACTGTTACTTTTGAGAAAAGACGGCAATGTCGCTCGTCAGTGGTTTTTATCCGCTATTTTCGCCACAGGCTGTAAATCTTGCTGGCAAAACTTAAACATATGTAATGTCCAATGTGAAGTGTCGGGTTTTTAAAAGAATGAATTACCTTTTCCTGTTTTGTTGTCTTTGATAATGATTATATTCGCCATTTATTCATCAAGATGAGCTCTTTCGAATTTAAATGGTTTTTAATCTTTCCACTTTTTCTATATAGACACAAAACATTTAAGTCACAATTCTGATTGCAATGGCGGAGGACTATCCCATTCACACAGCAATATATACCTCTCTCTACACCCTCTAGGAAGACAACAGAAAACAAAACAAAAAAAAATTAGGAATTACATCGAAGTCAGCTAACAAAGCCATAGATACAATGTACAACGGTCTCTTTCTAGCATCACTGCTGCCACTCGCAGCCACTATATCTTCGAGTGTCTGGTATTACCGTTGTAGTTAGCCAACTTGGATTGGACATAATCTGCTTTAATTATGGAATACATTTCAGAACTTTGGCGAACTGAACATTTGGTCACTATTAGCTCTCTCATTTTCGCACACACGTCATAAGACAGAGAATACAATGAAAGATACGATTCATTATGCATTACAATTCAAGACATGAGCGAAGTTAACATTGGTTACGGTCAGCATTCGCACACGCGTCGTAAGACAGAGAATAAAATTTAAGATACAATTCTCTCGACGTGATACTACATACTGAAAGTTTTGCAAAAACGACCATGCTCTTTCTATAGTAGTTCGACAGTTATGATTCTTCGAAGTGTCAGCACGACTACTTCATGGAAACCTCAATAAATGACGGCAAAGCGAAAGTATCTGAGGAATATTGCCAAAAAAGGGACGATATACATGTAACCGATGTTCTGCGCTGCGACTGGTGAACAGATGTGTAGCCCGTGGCAGATCTTCACTTTTAACAATATCGAGATATACACTGCGGCTGCCTCCCTCCCACGAGCGTGAACTACGAATGGGAAATACCGACGCGTTTAGTACCGATACTGGTATATGAGTTGTGAACAACGAATAGATTTCGGTATTTGCTTGGTTTGGTCGTAAAAGGTGATTTCCCTTTCTTATTAATAAATAGATAAAGAGAAACGGTATATCAATTTGCCACAGCGGTGGTGCTACATAATTTTTCGTTTGTAAACAAAACTTTATTAAGAAACGTAGAATGTTTATTAGTGAAAATACCATTGCTTTGAAGTACTGGATTAGTACAGAAAATGGGAAAAGCAGTCACCATCTACAATTAGAAAAGAGCAACAATCACATGACATTAGAACTAATACAGCATTACTATGATAACATTGTACCTGTTGCCGTATGGTGTGGTCTGTTAGACTGAACGTGTGTGCGAGGAGTGTGATCGACGTGGTCCGACCTGGTCTAAACGGCAGATATCGCTGTCGTGGCCGGACATCGTTTGTATTACAGAGCGACACCATCTCTAGTTTGGAAGTATTGTAAGAAGTGCGTTAGCAATGAGGTACAGTACTCAATTTTTTAAAAATATTATAAAAGATACGAGGGGCAACGAACGTGTGACATCATACTAAGAGAAAACTAAAAATTTACGACTTTATTCATAGTTTATAGTAAAAATGGGAAGTACTTGATCTGCTGTGTCTACGTAATACGCCTTCATCTGCTTGTAGCCCTTGGAAACGGGCAACTTAACACGGAAAATAGAGTTCTCAAACCTCAGATTTAGCTTTTTCTCAATGACTATTTGTAATACCCAGGTAGTAATAATAACCTCAATTATGATTTTATTGTTTATTCAACTCCTTATCACTTTTCAAGAAAAGTGGAAAACGGAGAACGAACTAGGTGTTCTTCTATTTGCTTATTTTATTTAAAATTTTCTGTCTTATAAAAGACATCTGGAATATACGTCAGCAAAGATAAAAATTCGCCTTCTTTCAGAGGCTGTGGGCACAACCTGGGAGGGGGCTTCAATGGGAGCTTTTGCGTACATGGGCTCTCGCACAGGCTTTTTCGCCGCAGGGTATTGTTTCATTGTGGTGTAATAGTGTTCATGCCAGTCTCATCGATAGACAGCTCAACAACACGATGTGCATGATTACTGCGACAATCAAACAACTCCTATCTGCTAACTCCCCCTGCTAAGAAATATCTTCCCACCGCAGATTCGCAGAACTGAGAACCTGCTTAGAAATTACAATGAAGCGCCAAAGAAATTGGTATAGATATGCGTATTCAAACACAGAGATATGTAAACAGGCAGAATACGGCGCTGCTGTCGGCAAAGTCTATATAGAGCAACAAGTGTTTGACGCAGTTGTTAGGTCGGTTTCTGCTGCTACAGTGGCAGCTTTTCAAGATTTAAGTGACTTTCGACGTGGTGTTATAGTCGGCGCACGAGCGATGGGACACAACATCACCGAGGTAGCGATGTAGTTGGCATTTTCCTGAACGACCATTTCACAAGTGTGACGTGAACATCAGGAATCCGGTAAAACATCAAATCTACGACATCGCTGAGGCAGGTAAAACATCCTGCAAGAACAGAACCAACGACGACTGCAGAGAACCGTTCAACGTAACGGAATTGCAACCCTTCCGCAAATTGCTGCAGATTTCAGTGCTGGGCCATCAAAAAGTGTCAGCACTCGAACCATTCCACGCACAGCTTTACGCCTCTCGTGAGCCCGTCAACACCGACGGTGGACTGTTGATGACTGGAAAAATGTTGCCTGGTCATACGAGTATCGGGCAGATTTGACGTGTACAGGTATGGAGACCACCTCATCAATCCATGGACCTTGCATGTCAGCAGGGGCTGTTCAAGCAGGTGGAGGTTCTGTAGTGATGTTGGCCGGGTGCAGTTCGAGTGATATGGAACCCATGACACGTCTAGAAACGACTCTGACAGGTGAAGCATACTTAAGCATCCTGTCTGATTACCTGCATTCATTCATGTCCATTGTGAATTCCGACGGACTTGGGCAATTTCAACAGACAATACGACACCCCACACGTCCAGAATTGCTGCAGAGTGGCTCCAGAAACACTCTTCTGAGTTGAAGCACTTCCGTTGGCCTCCAAACTCCCTAGATATGAACGTTATTGAGCATATCTGGGATGCGATGCAACGTGCTGTTCAAAAGAGACTACTAGCCCCCTGTACTCTTACGAATTTATGGACAGTCCTGTAGGATTCAGGGTGTAAGTCCCCTGCAGAGCTACTTCAGACATTATTAGTGTCCATGCCACGATCGTATTGCGGCATTTCTGCGTGTTCGCGTTGGCCCTACACGATATTAGGAGGTGTATCAGTTTCTTTCGGTCTTCAGGCTACCACAATGTACAAGATAGTAATGAACTACCCATTCATCACAACATACCTGTCTTATGATGAAACAGGCTTCGATCGAGACACCTGCAACTACTGTACGCTGAACATTTAGCAAGTAACAGCTAGCAAGTAACTCCATAGTTAGATATCTCGGGAACAAGAACTGTCAACACATCGGAAATTACCAAGAACGGCAATGGTTCAAGAAGTATAACTGTGAATCTGTGGGTGTCGAACTTGACAGAAAACTGTGGGTTAAATTAAGCAGAATCCACACTGGGTGTGGTCGACGTTCTGCGTCACTCTATGAATAGGGGTACTGTTGAGTCTCCGAGTTGTGAAGGTGGTACACTGACAGACGTATAAGAGAGTAGGGCGTCCTACTATGTTATAACGGCTCGTCGAATGATTTTACAAACCCACCTACCACAGCGGTGGAATGGACTACAAACCTGGATATTAATCTTTAGTCGTTTTGTTTTTCTTTTATGCGGTGACATTCAATATATATTGCCAATGTACAGCATGTGTGTGTCATACGAATGATGATGACGATTTAATATTTTGCTTCTGTCTGTCTTGAAACTTAGGAAGTCTGGGAGGAAGTCTTAGTACTTTCAATCTTTATTCGATGTTTACGTTTACTGCTGGAAAGTCTCTGATCTCGGAAACCGCTTACTTTGAGTGGTTTCGTCAGTCAGGCTTAACCGGATTTGAAATGCGATTGTACCAACGGTAACTGCCATTCCTAACATAAACACTACGGTGCTGCCACTCTGACCCCAATCTTCCTGAACATTGCACAAGCATTCGAGAACGTCTGGCATGACGGTTTAATTGACAAACTAACCCAGTTAGACATTATGGGACACATTATTAGCATGACTGATTCGTTCCTGGCAGGAAAGCAGTACTCTGTTAGGTGCGGCAAGCATTTCAGCTCAGTCAGGAACGCTGTGGCTGGGGTCCCGCAGGGATCGGTTCTTGTCCCCATGTTGTACATGCTCTACAACAATGACGCACCAAATCTGGTAAGAGGCGAAATGGCGGTACATGCCGACTACACGGCAGCTTTTACAAGCAGCGAAAATCTAAATTTCATGACCGGGAAACTCCAGGGACACCCCAACGAAATCACAGTATGGTGCAACGCCGGAGAATCATGACAAACCCGGAGAAAACTGTAGCTGTTATGTATATACCAATATATTAACTCCGCAAGAACGTCAGATTGTTTTGAACGACAGGAACATTTCGTGGAGCTACTTGGCAACCTACCTCGGTGTCGTATTAGATAGAGGACTTACTTTCGGAAAACACATAAAGAACCCCAAAGCTAAAGGTTGCACAGTCTACAACCAACTATACCCCCTCCTCCTCAAGGGTAGGGGAGTAAGAGTTGAGACGAAGCTACGGCTTTACAAGAGCATCATCCAGCCAACCACGCTGTATGAACCAGACGTGTGGTCCATAGCAGCGGACACCCCCCATCAGCAAATTACATTCGCTTCAGAGCACAGTCCTCCGCGCTATAGCTGACTCCGACAGGTACACACTAAACACTAGCGAACACCTAAATGAACCACCCATCTCCTTCTACATCAAAAAGAAGGCACCACCTCTGGACGAGAAGGCTTCCACATCAACCCACTATCTCATCCAATACTTAGGCACATATTACCCCGACACTTCAGACGAGACATCTTAATCCACACTCAACAGACATTTTAAGCAGTAACAAAATACGCACGTATATCATGAATACGATCTATCATTCAGATCTATAAAACCGGCCATTTTCTATCTTCATTATTACCATGTTTGAATTCAGACGCGCACAGCCCAGTAGTGCTTCAGAGGGAAAATAGTACAGTAAAAAGCAGCCCCTGGCCCGCTTTCCCGACAATACCTTGCGCATTCCTATGTGGAGTCATTCACACACAAAAAAAAAAGACGACTGCTAAATGAAACAAGTTTATTGTTACCAGTAACTGTTTATTTATCTCCACGACGCGTTTCAAAGGTTTGAACTTCCATCATCAGATGGATTTACATTTTTTAATATGACATTTGTCTCTGTGTTGTGTTACGATTTTTGTAAGAACTTGGGGCACTGTCTAGTGGAGAAACAAAACACTACTTCAGAACATGGTTTTGGGCAAGTGCCACAAGTTCCTCCAAGAAAATGGTAACACAACACACACACACACACACACACACACACACACAAATATCATATTAACAAATGTAAATCCACCTGATGATGGAGGTTTAAACCTTTGAAACGCATTGTGGAGATAAACAGTGACTGGTAACAGTAAACTTGTTGTTTCATTTAATGCCAATAACAGTCACGGTAAAGCCTAATCTAAAAATGTTCGCTTTTAAAGACTGCTAAACTTAAATCCATCCATTCGTCTGTCCATCTAGACTCTATAGAGTATCAACGCACGAGTGCCTGTGCTTGTACAATAGACGGCAGGCTCCCCAGGCAGTACTGAAACAGCGACTTGGGTCGCCCCACGGTTAGAGAGAGCGGTTCGCGACAATCGGCATTGTCCGCTGTCAGCCGAGCGGAGTTTTCAGGTGAACGTCCTCTGGCGCGAGACAATGACTACGATATGAGGGGGCGTGGCGTACAGCACAGCAGGGAGCAAGAGCTCTGCGCCCTTTTAACAAAGGGCCAGCGCGGCACGCACTGCGCATTCGGCCCTTCTCCGTCTGCCGACATCCTAGCCAAGCGGAGAGCACGCAGCACATTTTCGTACTGGGCTCGCTCGCGCCAGTGCATACACACAACAGGTTGTGAGGATACCAGGGTGCAGAGCCAAGTAATTCGCTCCACCAAACTTCTCCCACTGACACTGTCGACCAGAAAGGCTCCTCGTACCACCGGCTTCCGTGTTTTACGGTCACCTCTCGGGAGTTCAATAGGAACCTATTAGAATTCCACTTACGCGATGTGGCATTTGTTTCTCTGTGAGAAGGCATCGTCCTCAAAACTGGGTGCCCGCCTAATGGTGACTTCTGTGGAGAACCGGAAGAACTCCTATGTGTTAATCACCATGGTTTCCGGAAGCATCTGTGGTGCTCCGTTCTCCAGTAAGATTCAGATGGAAGTAGATACGAGAGCTCAGGTTGATGTTCCGTATCTTTTTTTCCGTTTGTCCATTGTGGATGACGAACTGCGACTGTGATTTAAATTGGAAAATTATCTGGTTATAAATATGCAACCAGTCGCTTTTTTGGATTATAGATTTCACTGTACCATTAACTAGTTTTCGAGACACTGCAGACTCATAATGAGATGGAAATGTTAAAGGAACAATGTATCGTGGACCAATTGTAGCCAGGTGCTGTAGTGATGGGGCTGGTGAAACTCACGGAAATTTAGTAATCGGTGAAGAAACGTTTGTGAAACGTAAATTTTGTTACCTTTCGGGTACTTATAGTGCAGTGCACCATGATATCCGTACCACATCTAGTTCCATAATGTACGTACATTACCAGTTGTACACATAACTATGCGTAGTATTTAGCTGCACTTTGTTTCACACTTGTTCACAGGATGTAAGCATTTGGATATAAATATTAAAAAAAACATGTATACAATAGATATCACACCTTGCTACGTCATGATCTTTGGCCTGAGATTCATTGTATTACAAAATAAATATTTACAATTACAGAAAATATATTGAAATGAATCTTGCTAGCGGCATCTGTGTTCTTATAATGATAATATGCACCTAATGTGGATTAAAAAGGTACATAAAAGAAAAATCGCTTGGCGCGGGGAGTGTGCACGGATATCCGAAGTGGTTATGAGGACCTCTCGTGGTAAGTGGGGAATCCGGATTCGAGTTCCGGTGTGGCACAAGTTTTCGTATGTCACTACTGGGCAGTTTCTCCAGACCCAACACAGGTGATATCAAGGATTCGCATTCAGTTAATTGATTTCTAATTATGGAACGTTTCTCCTAAACGTAAATAATTTTGTGGTGTGCTTTAGTAGGTTAATAGATTTGTTATCTTTTGACTATTCTATCCGCACTCAGCCACTTCTACTATCTATATGTTTCTGCCCAGAGTGACTCAATGTGGAACGACAGCGCGCTTGTAACTACCTGTATCTGTAAAGCATCTGTCTTGAAATCATTTTTTTAACTGCAGCCAGCATTTTTACTCGAAGGAAAAGAGAAAAACAAGACCAACGACATGGTGAAATCGCGCGATTTCACGAAAGTCACTACCGAAAATGCACCGACAGTCAAGCAAATCTATTCAATGTGCTCAATGTTTCGATTTTAAACATCATCATCAGGTCACAAAACACCACCTTAGCGTCTTAGCACAGGTATGTACTGTCAACTCCATTTCAACAAGAAAATATATAATCTCATAATTGGTTCAACATTTCTGTCTTCGGAATGTCAGCTGCGAAGAAGAAAACAGAGGTTGGATGTACGTGGTGAAAGGCATCCTACACTTTAGTACCTGGCTCACATTTCGAAGGTAGAAGCAGATTTGATGCTAAGTATTTTAAACCTGAAACTGACTGGTCATTGTCAAAAAAACACTAAATTGAGTATGCATTCGTAATGTGAATTTTTTCGTGGCCTGATCATGATCATGTAGACAGAAGCTGCCAGCACAATAAAGAGATTCACTTATCATCTGTTGTTATATTATCCATGATGAGAGTCTTGCAACATTTGCCACTGTAGAACATGCCCTATTCTACACAGAGTACGCCAAAGAACTTGCCCCCATTCTAACAGCCATGTACCGCAAGTCTCTAGAGGAACGGAAGGTTCCAAATGATCGGAAAAGAGCACAGGTAGTCCAAGTTTTCAAGAAGGGTCGTCGAGCAGATGCGCAAAACTATAGGCCTATATCTCTGACATCGATCTGTTGTAGAATTTTAGAACATGTTTTTTGCTCGAGTATCATATCATTTCTGGAAACCCAGAATCTACTGTGTAGGAATCAACATGGATTCCGGAAACAGCGACCGTGTGAGACCCAACTCGCTTTATTTGTTCATGAGACCCAGAAAATATTAGATACAGGCTCCCAGGGAGATGCCATTTTCCTTGACTTCCAGAAGGCGTTCGATACAGTTCCGCACTGTCGCCTGATAAACAAAGTAAGAGCCTACGGAATATCAGACCAGCTGTGTGGCTGGATTGAAAAGTTTTTAGCAAACAGAACACAGCATGAAACTTCCTGGCAGATTAAAACTGTGTGCCCGACCGAGACTCGAACTCGGGACCTTTGCCTTTCGCGGGCAAGTGCTCTACCATCTGAGCTACCGAAGCACGACTCACGTCCGCTACTCACAGCTTTACTTCTGCCAGTATCTCGTCTCTTCTAGAACACAGCATGTTGTTCTCAATGGAGAAACGTCTACAGACGTTAAAGTAACCTCTGGCGTGCCACAGGCGAGTGTTATGGCACTATATATATAAATGACCTAGTAGATAGAGTCGGAAGTTCCATGCGGCTTTTCGCGCTTGATGCTGTAGTATACAGAGAAGTTGCAGCCTTAGAAGATTGCAGCGAAATGCAGGAAGATCTGCAGCGGATAGGCACTTGATGCAGGGAGTAGCAACTGATCCTTAACATAGACAAATGTAATGTATTGCGAATACATAGAAAGAAGGATCCTTTATTGTATGATTATATGATAGCGTAACAAACTCTGGTAGCAGTTACTTCTGTAAAGTATTTGGGAGTATGCGTAGGGAACGATTTTGAAGTAGAACGATCATATAAAATTAATTGTTGGTAAGGGGCGTGCCAGGTTGAGATTCATTGGGACAGTCATTAGAAAATGTAGTCCATCAACAAAGGAGGTGGCTTACAAAACACTCGTTCGACCTATACTTGACCTGACCTAACCTAACCTAACCTAACCTAACCTATTGCTCATCAGTGTGGGATCCGTACTAGGTCGGGTTGAAAGAGAAGATCCAAAGAAGAGTGGCGCGTTTTGTCACAGGGTTATTTGGTAAGCGTGATAGCGTTACGGAGATGTTTAGCGAACTCAAGTGGCAGACTCTGCAAGAGAGGCTCTCTGATCGCGGTGTAGCTTGCTGTCCAGGTTTCGAGAGGGTGCGTTTCTGGATGAGGTATCGACTATATTGCTTCCCCCTACTTATACCTCCCGAGGAGATCACGAATGTAAAATTAGAGAGATTCGAGAGCGCACGGAGGCTTTCCGGCGGTAGTTCTTCCCGCGAACCATAAACGACTGCAACAGGAAAGGGAGGTAATGACAGTGGCACGTAAAGTGCCCTCCGCCACTCACCGTTGGGTGGCTTGCGGAGCATAAACTTAGATGTAGATTTGAAATACTTAGTAAATGGTTCCATAAGTAGTAAAGTTACAAACAGTTTTTCTGTGTTTATATTATTTCGGTTAGGATGTTCTTCATGCGATGGACTTTTAAATTTCATAAATTAGGTTTTTCGGTAAATTGGCGGCTTACTTAATTTCATGCCACTTCTCTTTCCAGAGTTATTGTGGTTCCTGGAACGCTCTGGGAAAACACATGAAAGATTAAATCTTCCCTAATTTGATGTAATTCGTCTGTCATTAAGTAGAGCGGCGGTTGCTGTAGAACTGTAATCTTCTGGAACTGGGACATTACTGAACCATGGAATAAGTCTCATCAGACCCTATTAGGGCATAAATATTTTGGTGCCATGTCAAAACGAGAACACGCGATTGCATCACCTATGTATCCCACGTGAATTTCTTCCGTTTTTGTGGCAGCAGTGAGCGATCTGGTGGGATGATTCAACACTGCACGCGTAGCAGAACAGAATATGCAGTTCAAAAAATTTTGGTTGCATCGGTGATGTGTGATTGGCATGTTTATAAGTAGTCGACGTAAATGTATTAAATCATTACTATCATTTCGGTGAACTGATACTGATGGAATGGTCATAGTCAAATAAGCATCATTTGTGTGAGCATGGTATTGTCGCTGCTACATAAATAGTTTTTTAATTGTGGTTTTGTGCACTCAACTGTCACGGAACACGTTTCGTGCTATGCAGTGAAACCATAGCGCGATGGCGGGTGGAAGGGTGTAGGTTCTCGTTTGCTTCTTGTTCACAAGGATAGTTTGAAGCCTGCATGTAGCTGACAGATTACTTTCACCTTTCGCACTGATGCTGTAAATAAGATACCGTTAAGGAAGATAAGTGTCATAGGTGCAATTCGTATGAAATGTACAAGCGGGCAACACATCCCTTTGTGAGCAAGAAACGGAATATGGGACATGTGCACTGATAAAAAAATGGTTCAAATGGCTCTGAGCACTATGGCACTTAACATCTAAGGTCATCAGTCCCCTAGAACTTAGAACTACTTAAACCTAACTAACCTAAGGACATCACACACATCCATGCCCGAGGCAGAATTCGAACCTGCGACCGTAGCGGCCACGCGATTCCAGACGGAAGCGCCTAGAACCGCTCGGCCACTCCGGCCGGCGTGCAGTGATAGCTTTATAAGGGAGTAACATGCGACATGTAGGGTGGCAAATAAAGACACGTTTTATTAGTTACAAACACAATTATTATTGTGAATCATATCAATCAGTTTTCCCCAAGGAGGATTAGAGTTTAGCGCCCGCCGACAACAAGGTGATTAGAGATGGCATTACGCATGAAGCACTGACGCTTAATGCATGTAGTAGCTGAATTCGAACATAGAAAGGCGACACAGCAAGGCAGGCGATGTAGTGCAACCTGCTACTGAGGCAGCATTCTTTGGACGGCCGATACGACAGACCAAAGCAATGAGAGCACTACGGGGTGAGACGGAGGAAGCAGAGGAATTATAGTCCCCATCCCTCGTCGACCCTCTCAAGCGTTCCCCTCAATTACTTCTTGCAGATACAGCGAGCAAGCCATGATACAAGTGTGGATGTCACCAGTTAAGCCGTAGTATGCTGACGAATGTAGCGAAGATACCTCTTGAGGGGAATACATTTTTAAATGTTTAATACCAAAGCTGCTGTTTATTCACTGGCTGATTAGTTTCCGTCTTTACCAATTTTCTCAAGCCACGTATTTTTTAGTTAGGGTATATTTGATGTGGTCGGTTCTATTTTGTCATCACGCTTGTGAGGCCGTGCTGAAAAGTAACGCATTAAAGCTTATTGAATGAAACAAACGTTACTAACACTCTACATCTTTATTCATCATGTTTACATATTTAGTGTAGGCACCCTGGTGACGAACACATTTCTCCCAACGAAAGACCGATTTGTTGATACTATCATTGTAGAATATCTGACTTCGGTGACGGAGCCTTAATCTCACCTCTGATGGCACACTTCGTCACTGTCAAAGTTATGTCCTAGAAGTTGTTCTGTAAGTTTAGCAAACAGACGGAAAACAGGCGGAGCCAAGTCGCGACTGTACGGAGAATGGTCGATGCCAGTGAACGCAAGGCATCGAACTGCTGCAGATGTCGCAGCGCCCGTGTGTGGTCTGGCGTTGTCATGGTGAAGGAGAGGCAGCGTCACGTGTGGACGAATACTTCGAATTTGTGAAACTCCATTACAGTAAGCTGTTTCTCTTTGAGCGACATAGTTACGTTACACATGGCCATGTTACACGCTACAGTTCGGAGCCCTCGGGCGGCAGACGATTGCATACAGGTAGACATGAATAACAGAGATGTAGAATGTTGCAAACGTTTGTTTTAATTAAAAATCTACAAGAGTTTTCAAATAAAAAGTTCGCAGGTTTTACGTTTCAGCACGTCCTCGTAAATGTATCTCTGGTTTGTGCAAAAGATGTCACAATTGTAATGCCACGTTACTGCATTATGTCATTGTATGCGCATAATACATACTTACCTTAACTGTGGTACCTTACCCTATCGAGCCCTATTCGACGCTTCCACGCCCGTCTCCCCCCTCCCCCCCGCCTCCACCCTCCTCCCTCCTTTCTTCCCTTCTCCATCATCTCCAAGCCCCTGGCAGGTCCTGTGTTTTCCTCATCGTCATCAGTGTGCTATGTCAGTGTTGTGTTTGGTGCTGTTCTCCTGTGCGTCCAGAGCTGTGATTTTAATTGCGTGCTGCACTTGTACCTAGTGTTACTGTCAGTGATCGTCTTGTGCTACGCCGAGCATCGATACTTTTATGCTGCAGCCATACTTCGCCTTGTTGTTGTTGTTGTGGTCGTCAGTCAGACTGGGTTGATCCAGCTCTCCATGCTACTCTATCCTGTGCAAGCTTCTTCATCTCCCAGTACCTACTGCAACCTACATCCTTCTGAATCTGTTTAGTGTATTCATCTTTTGGTCTCCCTCTACGATTCTTACCCTCCGCGCTGCCCTCCAATACTAAATTGGTGATCCGTCGATGCCTCACAATATATGCCCTACCAATCTATCCCTTCTCCTGGTCAAGTTGTGCCACAAATTTCTCTTCTCCCCAATTCTATTCAGTACCTCCTCATTAGTTATGTGATCTACCCAGCCGGCCGTTGTGGCCGAGTGGTTCTAGGCGCTTCAGTCTGGAACCGCGCTGCTGCTACGGTCGCAGGGTCGAATCACGCCTGGGGCATGGATGTGTGTGTTGTCCTTAGGTTAGTTAGGTTTACGTAGTTCTAAGTGTAGGGGACTGATGACCTCGGATGTTAAGTCCCATAGTGCTTAGAGCCATTTGATCTATTCATCTATTCTTCAGCATCCTTCTGTAGCACCACATTTCGAAAGCTTCTGTCCTCCTGTCTAAATTATATATCGTCCGTGTTTCACTTCTATACATGGCTACACTCCATACAAATGCTTTCAGAAAAGACTTCCTCACACTTATATCTATACTCGATGTAATCAAATTTCTCTTCTTCAGAAACGCTTTCCTTGCCATTACCAGTCTACATTTTATATCGTCTCTACTTCGACCATCATTGGTTATTTTGCTCCCCAAATGGCAAAACTCTTTTAACTGCCCCAGTGTGAGGTTTTTGTGCACAATACTTTTTTAAGGTTTTTATCTCCATTTTACAGTCTCCCCCTTTTTGTCTGTTCTCTTCCGTTATGTTCCCCCTTTTTTATATTTTTGTCCGCCATATTTTTTCATTTGTAATTTTTAATTTCTTCTGTTGTATCATTATTGTCTTATGGCTGAAGAGCAGCTCATATGCTGTTGCCAGCCCGCCCCGGTCGGGGAATTGAGGTACAATAAAGAAAAAAAAGAGTGGCACCTTCAATATCTATCAAGAGATGATCCACTTAACAACGATTCTTTATCTACCATGGAGCTGCTACACAGTTTAGTCCAATGAGAAGGCATTCTCAATTGAATATAAGACATAGCTAAATTCCATTTACAGATTTAGATGACAGGTTCCTTTCACGAAAACTAGAAAAAATCTCTCGTAAACATGGGCTGTTAAATGTATACCTTAAGAGTTATGAGAACTTCATCAAAAGAAGAGATGTATTTCACAGTAGCGAAGATGGAAATGTGCCCATAACTCTTAATGTAATCACTTCAGAGTTCATGTTTACTGTACATTTTGTCTTGTTTTCTCCATTCTACATCCTCCCAACATTTGAAACGTAAAGAGGCTGCAGTAGAAAAAATGGCTTCACATTATCTGAGTTGAAGAAGTGTCCATGACAGCTTTTAAACTATGCATTTCAGTGCCCTTCATTAGTAGTTACTCTTTTCTTTTATTAGTATAAGAACTCCCTGCTCAGAGTCTGTAAAGGGAATTTAGTGTACACCCTGTATGAAATATCGCTGTCGCGTCGCTAACATCGTGCTGGATAATGACAGTACCACAATTAAGAAAGATATATATTATGCACACTTATTAACATAATACGAAAAGTGTAACTACGATTGTGATAGCCGGCCGAAGTGGCCAAGCGGTTCTAGGCGCTTCCGTATGGAACCGCGCGACCGCTACGGTCGCAGGTTCGAATCATGCCTCGGCCATGGATGTGTGTGATGTCCTTAGGTTAGTTAGGTTTAAGTAGTTCTAAATTCTAGGGGACTCATGACCTCAGATGTTAAGTCCCATAGTGTTCAGAGCCATTTGAACCATTTTTTAACGATTGTGATATCTTTTACCGCAGATGTGAGATACACTACAATGTGGTGACATAAAGAGAACTGTCTATATCAGACATATTCTACCTAGAAAGTACGTGGCTTACGAAAATGGACAAAAGTCGAAATTACTCAGCTAGTAAATAAATAGCAGCTTTGGAGTTAAACAATTAAAGATTCCTTTTCTTCAGTATTTGACAGCTGTAAGACGCGACGTACTGAAAACGAGAATACACTTACACTGGAGGTTTGATAAACGAATAGTAAGTCGAAGCAACTCAAGCAAAGCGTGGCCTTTAGTTTTTCTGAGGTGCCGTGACGGAGCTTTGATTACAGCGTAGAACAGGGTGATAAGCGGCCTATCTGGTTTGGTTTCGGAGTGCACACCAAGGTAGTCCTACATGCATCACGCAAAGGACTTCCATTTATTTCGTACGGCAATTCCTAAAAAAAACTAAACGATGTGGGACGAACAACACTTCACTCATAAAAACCACACTGCATAACCATAAATTCATATATATATATATATATATATATATATATATATATATATATATATATATATATATATACAGGGTGAGTCACCTAACGTTACCGCTGGATATATTTCCTAAATCACGCCAAATACTGACGAACCGATTCCACAGACCGAACGTGAGGAGAGGGGCTAGTGCAATTGTTTAATACAAACCATACAAAAATGCACGGAAGTATGTTTTTTAACACAAATCTACGTTTTTTTAAATGGAACCACGTCAGTTTTGTTAGCACATCTGAACATATAAACAAATACGTAATCAGTGCCGTTTGTTGCATTGTAAAATATTAATTACATTCGGAGATATTGTAACCTAAAGTTGACGCTTGAAACCTCCGACGTTCAGTTGCGTGTTGTAAAAAAACACGGGCCACGGTCGGCGAGCAGCATCTGCAGCGACATGTTTACGATGATGACCGTGTTTAAGAGTGTGGCTGTAGTGCACTGTTGTGGTTTGGTCTAGCTGTCGCAGTGTCCGCATGTAGCGCTTGCTGCTATAGTTACTATGCGTTCGTCTCCGCACGCAGACCAACTGTATTACTCTGTGTTACCAGACGTCTGTGATAGTGTAGTGTTGTAGGAACTGTGACCATGGTGTATTCGAACTCTGAAAAGGCGGAGATGATACTAATCTATGGCGAGTGTCGACGAAATGCAGCTGAAGCCTGCAGGGTGTATGCACAACGGTACCCTGACAGAGAGAATCCAACGTGCCGCACATTGCAAAACATCTACCGCCAACTGTATGCAACAGGTATGGTCGTAGCACGCAAACGGGTCCGTAACAGGCTCGTCACAGGAGAAGCGGGTGCAGTTAGTGTGTTAGCTGCTATTGCCATGAACCCACACATGAGTGCACGGGACATCGCGAGAGCCATTGGACTGAGTCAAAGTAGTGTCATGCGCATACTGCATCGTCACTGCTTTCACCCGTTTCAAGTGTCGCTACATCAGCAATTACATGGTGATGACTTTAATCATCGAGTGCAATTCTGTCAATGGGCATTAACAGAGAATGCGTTGCAGTTCTACCTGTTTACCGATGAAGCGGATTTCACAAACCACGGGGCAGTGAATCTACGGAACATGCATTACTGGTCCGTGGACAATCCTCGCTGGCTCAGACAGGTAGAGCGACAGCGACCGTGGAGTGTAAATGTATGGTGCGGAATCATTGGCGACCACCTCATTGGTCCTCACTTCATTGCAGGGGCCCAAAAAGCTGCAACATACATCGCGTTTCTACAAAATGATCTGCCAACGTTGCTCGAAAATGTCCCACTGGAAACGCGTCGACGTATGTGGTATCAGCATGATGGTACACCTGCACATTCCGCAATTAACACTAGGCTGACCCTTGACAGGATGTTCGACGGGCGTTTCATAGTACGTGGAGGACGCATAAATTGGCCAGCCCGTTCTCCTGATCTTACACCTCTGGACTTCTTTCTGTGGGGTACGTTAAAGGAGAATGTGTACCGTGATGTGCCTACAACCCCAGAGGATATGAAACAACGTATTGTGGCAGCCTGCGGCGACATTACACCAGATGTACTGCGGCGTGTACAACATTCATTACGCCAGAGATTGCAATTGTGTGCAGCAAATGATGGCCACCACATTGAATATCTATTGGCCTGACATGTCAGGACACACTCTATTCCACTCCGTAATTGAAAACGGAAACCACGAGTGTACGTGTACTTCACCCCTCATGGTAATGTACTTGTGCGTCGGTGAAAAAGACCAATAAACAGGTGATAGCATGTGGACGTAATGTGCTGTTCCAGTCTCTTCTGTACCTAAGGTCCATCACCGTTCCCTTTGGATCCCTACGTAATTCGATGCTCTCCGATACACACGATCGAACAACCGAGGAGTGGTACTCAAGCGTAAACTTTAGGTTACAATATCTCCGGATGTAATTAACATTTTACAATGCAACAAACGGCACTGATTACGCATTTGTTTATATGTTCAGATGTGCTAACAAAACTAACGGGGTTCCATTTAAAAAAACGTAGGTTTGTGTTAAAAACATACTTCCGTGCATTTTTTTATGGTTTGTATTAACCAATTACACTAGCCCCTCTCCTCACGTTCGGTCTGTGGAATCGATTCGTTAGTATTTGATGTGGTTTACGAAATATATCCAGCGGTAACGTTAGTTGACTCACCCTGTATATCATTGTACGACACATAATACAAGAGGTTTGAGATCATAAACATGAAGATGCCTGACAAAATGCTTCATCATGCATAGAGTTTTAGTGTATTTATTCTTTCCTGCTAAGACATGCCTAGAACCAAGTCAGCTTAAGGAAACCCCTGACACGTGGAAGCGCTTTCGACAGCTTTCAGCTGCGAAGTGCAAACGGCTGTGGGCGAAAACAATAGTCGTCTATAGAGCTCCGAAGAGTCGTTGCCATAGAGACGTTCACAGAATAGCACTGTAGACACGCGAAGCAGCTGAGCCCTCTAACAACCCTACCACAACAAAGGTCAAAATTTAATAATGATTGTGGTGTTACTCACGCTGCTAAATACTGCATTTTCGGGCATCAACAAAGTTATTATTTCGCAGGTGTCATTAGAGCACAGTTATTAAAGTCATTTCATGTAATAATGAATAAACTAGGCACTCATCTTTTCGTGTTTCCAAAGCTGGTCTCGTTGTAAAATCATGGCTCAATTGTCGAAAATCTAGGTGGTGATGATTCCAAGCTCGGATGCAAAAAGGACTAGGTTTTATTCTTCTATATTTAAAAGTTTTGTAGATGCGCTTCACAAACCATTCTTGAAGATTAAACCTTTCAAAGTTAGCACAATGGTGCTGTAAAAAAATAACCAGCACTCCGAATTTATGTTACACTTCTTTTTTATTGCTTTTGTTGTGATAGCACGTAACACACAAAACATCACTTCACAATACAAAACATACTAGAAAACATCTTCCTCACTGTTAAAGTTCACATGTTATAAACTGGCTACAATATGCGTCTTTCCAACATGACGTCCAAGACTTGACTTTTTCAAGATCCGACTCCAACTACTGCTTACGCGCCCAAAAATCAAGAATTACAAGTACGTCAAAGATCATAGTGACAAAAGAAATACTACACATAAGAATAATATCATTACAATACAAACATATCGATGTATCAAACAAAGTACCTCTACATTAATCAAATCAAATCTGAATGTTGTCTCAGAAATATGTAAACTACTTTACAGAAACACAGTAGAATATTACTGGTATTGAGAGGTTCAGATGAGGTGCCGTAATGGTTACGTAATTCAAGTACCATTACAGCCCAGAACACAGAAACTGATCAGAATAGTGTACTGATGCATCTGTACATTACGCATATTTCTTTGTGCAATTACTTCATAATTTCAAAGGTTTTCTTACGAATATATGGAAATGGAACTTTTTCGCTATTACGCAACTAATATGTTCTCTTTCTAATAGACCACTTGCTAAATAAATACCCGTGAATTGCCGGATTTGACAACTACTAGGCAATGGAATTAAAAAAATAGTATGTGTTTTACTCAATTCCGATTGTTTCAGGCATATGTCTCCTTGTAAATCATGTATTAGCTTAGAGTTTGCTTCTCTGGCTGGAGTTATGGCTGTTGCGTAATCATAAGCCAGGTAACTAAAGTGCTATGGGAAGATTGTCAAAAGTGAAGTGTGCGGGCGCCGGAGTTTTCAGAAAATCAGAGGGTAGTTATTACAATACTTGGATTTTTCTAAATGTTTAGAAAGTATAGACGGAAAATGCGTTTGCCTACCCTTTCTGAGTAAACTTACTGAAACTATGAACACGAAGCTAGATTCTGGTACATGGACTAGTTGATGATAATTATCAGTAAGTAAATATTAATATAACTAACGGAAGACATCAGTTAAATGATAACAATCTTTCTACATTAGAGTATCACAGAGACGAAGCACTGTTGAAATTGTCTTGGTTAACGTATTATAGATGTAAATGTTGACCGCACAAGTACTAAATTCTGTAGATGTGGCTGACGATATAGTTAAATACAGGATGATAGGGGTCTAAGTGCAGATATTTTCTCTGGTGACTGAGGACGGTGTACTGAACAAGATTACATCAGTATTTACTACATTTGTGGACTAATAATTACAGCTCTCACAAGTCGCATGTTTCTAGGTTGGTTAGTACCTGCTGTTACATGTGACAAGAGCAAACCGTTACTGCTTGTTTTCCCCTGGGCAGCAACACAGGTGTGGACGCATGGACAGTAAACGATGAGTCTACACTGACAGGCGTACGCCAATTAGTGGTGCAGTAGGACCGTGCAGAAAAAATCGAGTTATAAAGTTTGTGACATGTTGTTTGGAAGACTATTCGATGCAGAAGGAAAACAACCGACACACTGCTGTGTGCACATACACTCCTGGAAATAGAAAAAAGAACACATTGACACCGGTGTGTCAGACCCACCATACTTGCTCCGGACACTGCGAGAGGGCTGTACAAGCAATGATCACACGCACGGCACAGCGGACACACCAGGAACCGCGGTGTTGGCCGTCGAATGGCGCTAGCTGCGCAGCATTTGTGCACCGCCGCCGTCAGTGTCAGCCAGTTTGCCGTGGCATACGGAGCTCCATCGCAGTCTTTAACACTGGTAGCATGCCGCGACAGCGTGGACGTGAACCGTATGTGCAGTTGACGGACTTTGAGCGAGGGCGTATAGTGGGCATGCGGGAGGCCGGGTGGACGTACCGCCGAATTGCTCAACACGTGGGGCGTGAGGTCTCCACAGTACATCGATGTTGTCGCCAGTGGTCAGCGGAAGGTGCACGTGCCCGTCGACCTGGGACCGGACCGCAGCGACGCACGGATGCACGCCAAGACCGTAGGGTCCTACACAGTGCCGTAGGGGACCGCACCGCCACTTCCCAGCAAATTAGGGACACTGTTGCTCCTGGGGTATCGGCGGGGACCATTCGCAACCGTCTCCATGAAGCTGGGCTACGGTCCCGCACACCGTTAGGCCGTCTTCCGCTCACGCCCCAACATCGTGCAGCCCGCCTCCAGTGGTGTCGCGACAGGCGTGAATGGAGGGACGAATGGAGACATGTCGTCTTCAGCGATGAGAGGCGCTTCTGCCTTGGTGCCAATGATGGTCGTATGCGTGTTTGGCGCCGTGCAGGTGAGCGCCACAATCAAGACTGCATACGACCGAGGCACACAGGGCCAACACCCGGCATCATGGTGTGGGGAGCGATCTCCTACACTGGCCGTACACCACTGGTGATCGTCGAGGGGACACTGAGTAGTGCACGGTACATCCAAACCGTCATCGAACCCATCGTTCTACCATTCCTAGACCGGCAAGGTAACTTGCTGTTCCAACAGGACAATGCACGTCCGCATGTATCCCGTGCCACCCAACGTGCTCTAGAAGGTGTAAGTCAACTACCCTGGCCAGCAAGATCTCCGGATCTGTCCCCCATTGAGCATGTTTGGGACTGGATGAAGCGTCGTCTCACGCGGTCTGCACGTCCAGCACGAACTTTGGTCCAACTGAGGCGCCAGGTGGAAATGGCATGGCAAGCCGTTCCACAGGACTACATCCAGCATCTCTACGATCGTCTCCATGGGAGAATAGCAGCCTGCATTGCTGCGAAAGGTGGATATACACTGTACTAGTGCCGACATTGTGCATGCTCTGTTGCCTGTGTCTATGTGCCTGTGGTTCTGTCAGTGTGATCATGTGATGTATCTGACCCCAGGAATGTGTCAATAAAGTTTCCCCTTCGTGGGACAATGAATTCACGGTGTTCTTATTTCAATTTCCAGGAGTGTATTAAGGTACCAGATATAAAAATCTCTGCTCTTGCGCCCATTACACCCTATACATTTTCTTCTTGGACAATTTAATAATTCTTAGGAGAGGTATTGCAAATTATTTTACAGTGAAAACTACTTAACGGCCAATAAATTTATCACCTAACCAAGATTTTTCAGAACAAATTAATGGGCCGCGGATATTCGTGATTTCTACACAACTTACCACTGTTGGAAAGCAGTGTTACGTACCACACCTATTACTGCGGAAATTAACTTTGTATATACAGGGTGATTCAAAAGGAACTGTACACACTTCGTGGGTGTATGTATGCATCAAAATAAGAGGATAACTTCAAATAAAGTTTTGTCTGGAATGGTTTTATTTCTATGCAGCTGAGTAGGGATCACAAGCGCAACGCAACAACACAAAAATTAACTCTTCTCGGAAACCAATAACATGATGGAACTCGATATTCAACTCAGTTACGTACTGTACGTTTACTCCAGGCTATGCTCAAAATGAAATCCGTGTAGGTGAAAACAGTGACGTGCTCGGCGTCTTATCGCTCTCGGAAAATCGCAGGCTCCGTTCATATCATCCTGCACAGTTGCACAGATCTTTTCATTTCGCGTCTGTAGTTGTGCTACATTCTCAGTTGCGACACCATACACGAGCTCCCTGAGACGGCTCCAAAGGTTGAACTCCGGGGGGTTAAGATCCGGAGATATGGCGCACCTAGACACTATCCATGAACTATCCACCTACCAGGTTAAGCAGCTATAAGATACTCTCTTGCCGCCCGACTGAAATGTCCAGGGGCTCCGTTTAATAGTCAACATCAGTCGATATACAGGCGAACATCTTACGCCAAATGCCTGTACTAGCCCGCGATGTAATGCCTACCACAAATGACACTATGCATCATAAGTCGGAAATAAAGCAGTTTCAGACAAAACTGTATTCAACATTTTACTCTTCTTTTGATACGTACATTGCACTCTCGAAGTGAGTGTGTACAGTTACTTTTGAATAATCCTGTATAAGTAGCTTTAAATATAAGCGTCACTTCATTGAAAAATTTGTCCAGAACGGACGTAATTATGATGGGTTTTTTCACTTTCTGTACCGACTACGCAGGTGTGTCTAGTACATCACCAATAATACCTCTCACATCGATGCTGGACACTAGCGGAAACAAACCTCTGTCGGGGATGATAGACATCGTACCTCTCTTTCTTAGTTAATGCATATGGCTCATATCCACGCTACCATAAAAACACTGGTGTGGGAAAGCCGTTCACACTTTTCCCCCTACTCTGGTCTTATCGGCCTTTTCGCAGCTCCAACATAAACGTACTCTAATGTGGCAGGTAGGTTATCCAAAGCAGATAGTAAGTGCAGACATAACACGGAGCGCCGCTGGCTGCGCTGTGCACAGTGGACACCGAAGATGCATCTCTGATGAGGGGAAGGGCAGTGGCCGCAGGTGCTGAAGAGCTAGCGGCTGTGTAACGGGAGACTCCTCGTGGGTGCTCTTCCAGCTGGAGAGGGTGAGGGTATATTCATCCTCGGGAAGGAAGGCGGAAAAAGTGTGTGTGTGTGTGGGGGGGGGGTCTAGGTAAGGAGCGGCCCGACACGGTGACACCCGTCTGTAGAGACGGCTGCGTGCACAGGGCACGCCACGCACTGTGTGCACGCGATGACGTCACGGACACTTTAAGTTAGATGCAAGAAATTGCGAGAAATGTGCGGAGATCCAGCCAGATAGCTGGGAGAACGCACGCCGGCGCCAGTTGTGTATACTGCGCTGCAGATTCCATCTGCACAGGCGGCAGCAGACCAACGCAGAACCGCCGCCTCCACATAAAATCCGCGTATCTCGATCTCCTCGTCTAAGACGTCAGCGCTGATAGTAACTGCTGAGTGAAACGCCTTAAATTGTCGCACTGTTCTCATAACACGGCTTGCGTCCTACGGTAATGTTATGTTAAGGGCAGTTCTAGTGTCTATCTACAGTACCATATTTAAGTGGATGATTGGAGAAAAGAGATGTGAACAAACATACATACACACAAGAGGTGCACTCTAACGATAGCGTTTACTAATCTTTTGCTGTTCACTCCGAAGACCTACATCCAATTGAACCTTCTACGGCCTCCCTCAGCGTGTTTACTGCTCAGGTATCACTTCAGTACCAAACTGATTATACCTTGATTCCTGATGATGTTTCCTATCAACCGATACCTTCTTTTCCCCAATTTGTGTCATACATCCCCCCCCACACACACACACAGTTCGTTCAGTCAACTAGATAGGGCGGACAGAGCAGAGGACACTGAAAAGAACATTTCAAAGAAGGGCAGCCCGTTTTGTATTTTTGTGAAACAGGGGAGAGAATGTATTAGAAGTGATAAGTCAATTGGGGTGGCTGTCATTCAAATGAAGTCATTTTCGCCTGCGGCGAGGTCTCTTCACGAATTTTGTCACCAACCTTCTGTCCCCAATGACGAAATGACCGTAGCAATGAAATAGCGAGAATCAAAGCGGTGTATCGCCGAGGGGAGTTTGTGCAACATTGTCACTGTTCCAGTCGGGAACAACAACTGTAGGCAAAAAGCAAATTAAATTAAAAACAATCACTATCGAGTTTTCAGATTTTTATTCGTTAGCAAACCTATGTGGTTGCTCGTGGCGGCAGACCGAGCAAGATCCATAGAAGTAAGGAGGTGGCGGGGAAAAGCCTGAAGATGGTCTGAAGAAATAATCGAAACTGATTGCTAAGGAATAAAAATCTGAAAACACGATCTAGACTGCTTTTATTTTATTTGATTTTTTCCATGGTATACCGACTGCTGATTTGCTCCAATTGCAGAATGCTTTCTAAATTTTTAAGCTATTGGTAAGCTTCCGTGTGGGTTCAAATCTCTCCAGTTTAATCTTAATGGTCTTTTCGCGAGACATATGTAGAAGTAAGCTATATACTGGCTGAAACTTCTAAAAAAGTACGCTCTCGGAACTTTTAACAGTAGACCATAGCCGGCCGCGGTGGCTAAGCGGTTCTAGGCGCTGCAGTCCGGAACAGCTCTGCTGCTACGGTCGCAGGTTCGAATCCTGCCTCGGGCATGGATGTGGGTGGTGTCCTTAAGTTTAAGTAGTTATAAGTCTAGGGGACTGATGACCTAAGATGTTGAGTCCCATAGTGCTCAGATCCATTTGAACCCATTAGTAGACCATAACGTGATGCAGGACGCCTCTCTTGCAGCATGTGCCACTGGAGTTGGCTGACCATCTCCGCGTCACTTTCGGACTTGTTAAATGAATCTGTAGCGAAACGTGCTGCTCTTCTTTGGATCTTCTGTGTTTCCTGTATCAGTCCTATATGGTGCGGATCCCACACTGACGAGCATTATTCAAATATTGGTCGACGAGTGTTTTGCACACTACTTCCTTTGTTGATGGACCACATTTCCTGTGGCTTCTTCCAATGAATCTCAGTGTGGCATTTGCCTTACTCTTATTTAATTTTATGTGGTGGTTCCACTTCAGATCAGTCCGTAAACTTATTCTTAGATTTTCTATGGAAGTAACTGCTTCCAGTGCTTGTTCTGCAATTTTGTAATCTCACCCTGAATGGTCTTTCTGTCCATTTATACACAATAGGTTACATCTGTTTATGTGAGGGTCGCTGCCTGTAACTAGCGTCGATCATCTCCATGTCTTCCTACATCTCCCTACAGCTTTCTATTATGGTGACTTCTCTGTATAGAACAGTATCATCCGCGAAAATCCTCATGGAATTTCAACAGTATCTATTAGGTAATTTACATGGTGACTGCTATTAAACTAAATGAAATAAAATCGTCATAACTTCCGAACGGTTTGCGTTAGGACGTTCAAACTGCACGGCTGGCCGTGGGGCGTGATGGGATTTAGTATGAGCTGTATGGTTTGGCTTAGCGACGAAGCCCACTTTCATTACGACGGGTCTGTCAATAAAGAAAATTGGCTCATTTGGGGGGCTGAGAATACGCATTTCACGATCGAGAAGTCTCTCCACCCTCAACTGTTGACTGTGGTGTGCAATGTCCAGTGACGGAATAATCGGTGCGATATTCCTCGATGGCACGACGTCTACCGAATGGTTTTGGAAGATTTCATCCCCAGTATCCAAAGTGACCCTGATTCCCACCCGATATGGTTCATGCAAGATGGAGTTCGAGGCTGGAGAGTGTTTGATGTCCTGGAGGAGCACTCTGGGGACCGCATTCTGGCTCTGGAGTACCGAGAGGCCACTGGCTTGAGGCCGAATGGTCGCCAATTTCTCCGCATCTCATGGCATGCGACTCCTTTTTGTGGGGCTGTATTAAAGACAAGGTGTACAGCAATAATCCTGAAAGCATTGCTGAGCTGCAAACAGCCATTCAGGAGGTCATCGACGGCATCGATGTTCCGACACTGCAGCGGGTCATGCAGAATTTCGCTATTCCCCTACGCGACATCGTCACCAATGATGGCAGGAAAATCGAACATGTCAACCTAAATCTGAATACCTGTAGTCACGTTTACATGTCGAATAAGGTGTTTGCGCGCCCAAGTTTGTAACTAATTTACTTTTTTTCTAATATAGCTCAATAATTAAATAATTGTCACCTTGTATATATATATTATGAAAAGTGACGGTCTTACAATACTCCCCTGGTGCTCCTCGGAAGTTTCTTTTACGTATCAAGACCTCTCTTCGATCAGAATGACATGCTGCGTCCTGTTTGCTGGAAACGTTTGGTCAGGTTTCCATATGCTCGTATTTTCTTCACTAGACGACTGTGCGGAAGTCAAGGAACATGTCATGTACCTGGTCGCGTGTATTTCACTACCTTCTGTGTCTCATGAACAAACAGAGCGAGTCGGCTTTCTGGCGATCCTTGTTTTTGGAAGGGTTCAAATGGTTCAAATGGCTCTGAGCACTATGGGACTTAACATCTGTGGTCATCAGTCCCCTAGAACTTAGAACTACTTAAACCTAACTAACCTAAGGACATCACACACATCCAAGCCCGAGGCAGGATTCTAACCTGTGACCGAAGCGGTCACGCGGTTCCAGACTGAAGCGCCTAGAACCGCACGGCCACACCGGCCGGCCTGAATGATTTCAGAATGTTTCCTATCCCTCGGTCACTTCGATGTATCACTGTGCCGTTCGTGTGACGATTTAATGGAGATAGTACAGTGTAGGTATACGAGTCGTTCATTGCCGAAGAGCGTATGTATGTTACAGCCTCTTGTTGCTTCCTCAGCTACGGCGCAGAACTAGATGCAGGGCTATACGCCAATCATATAAAAAAAATAAAAAAACGAAGTGGTCGTTAGGTATCGAAGCTATTACATGTAGCGGGACTGAAGTCATGCGTGGGAATGGAGGTACGGTTCGCCAGTCACTAGGTAGGCTGCACTGTCTGCTAAACGCAGCGAAGCGGCAGCAAGTGTGGGCGAAGTTGGGGTGTCCGGGTCACCGCTAACAAGGGAGCGCGCTACTCCAGCGTGTCCACGGCTAAGGGTCGCTTTCGAGCAGGCATACGTGAGTCTGCCGACCCTGGGGGTGTCGCGAGGCGAGAAATCAGTGCTATAGATAATGTGACATGTGGAAAGTGGAGAGTGACAGGAATGTGTGGAAGGCTTCACCCCAGCAGTGGACGACCTGGTAACACATAACAGTGGGCTGTACTGGAGGGAGCAGGAGAGAACCGCTCTGTCGTACAACAAAGCAATTTGTGTCAACAGTTTCCCAACAGCGCAGCGGCGCTTGCTCTTAACTAATAGATAAGTAAAGTTTTCACCATTTACTATCATTTTATTTCTTCGCAAGGGAGCATTACAGCAGCCAATAAGGTTCAAAGCTATGTGCATCTTACAAAAACGTTGTGTTACGTAAAACAGGTGAACCGATGAAACTTCCTGGCACATTAAAACTGTGTGCCGGACCGAGACTCGAACTCGGGACATTTGCCCTTCGCGGGCAAGTGCTCTACCAACTGAGTTATCCAAGCACGACTCACGCCCCGTCCTCACAGCTTTACTTCCAAACTTAATAGAAGCTCTCCTACGAACCTTGCAGAACTAACACTCCTGAAAGAAAGGATATTGCGGAGACATGGCTTAGCCACAGCCTAGCTGTGAGGACGGGGCGTGAGTCGTGCTTGGGTATCTCAGATGGTAGAGCACTTGCCCGCGAAAGGCAAAGGTCACGAGTTCGAGTCGCGGTCCGACACACAGTTTTAATCTGCCAGGAACTTTCATATCAGCGCACACTCCGCTGCAGAGTGAAAATCTCATTCAGGTGAACCGATGTTAATACTGAAGTTTTCCCATCGTGATCTGTAGTGTCTTGTACCAAAGGGAAGCAAGGGAGTGGCCGGTATCCTCTTTCTGCAACACACATGCACACATGGATTAATATGGTTCTTTATTTACATGACCTGGGTACTTTGCTGTAATAGAGTCCGTGCGTTATGATACAAGCTCATCCACAATAGTCCTCTTGCACACAATATTGGTAATCTTGCTATTACAAACTTTAGTCTCACTGCTGGTCCCGCTGCGGCATTAATCTGGTCGTATGTACTGTCTTAGCCTGTGATGTGAACTGAGAGTGCACTGCAACTAACTGACAGACGCCAAACAGGAGTGTGAGCTAAGTCAGTGAGGCCCTCTGGTCAGCGACGGGGGCCTAAATACTTGCTGTTGAGAGGGCGTTGGCGGTGTGTCGCTTGTCGGTGTGTCCCTGTCCTCTCGAGATAGGCGCGCTGAATCCAGCGCCTACTATCGATCTTCACGCTATATCTTTGCCGACTGGTGTGATCTATCCCAATCTGGGATTGCATCCGCACGATGTCGACACCTTGCCACTGCAATTCAACTGGCAACTTGTCAGCCATCTTCGGGTGAGGTCTACACTACTGTCCCAAAGATGACTGCCTATTTCTCAGGAGAAACATGGTAGCTTGAACTCGCTGTCAGCCCTCAGAAAAACCTCGTAGAATAGGTGTACTGATTAACTGAATTGTATGCATGGGCAACACTAGTGTCGTTTACGCCACATTACAGGTTCACGTATTATATAAAGCTAAGGTATCTTCACAGTTGTTGTACTAAAGCTTAGCCACTCCACACTGGTAGATGGTGAGTAGATGTCTACCCAGATTGTGCGAAACCTTGAATTGACCGGATAATACGTTCGTGGACTTGGACAGACACCGGAAATATTGGTACAAGTAAGTGGTAATGCAGATAATTCTAAATATCAGTTATTAGTAAGGAACTTGTGAGTAGATGTATACCTGGAGTGTGGGAAACCTTGAGCTGACTGGAGAATACGTTCATGGGCTACTGTACAAGTAACTTCTGTACAAATGGGTGGTAAAAACGTAAATGTCGTGCGACTAGGGCCTGTCATCGGGTAGACCCTTCGCCGGGTGCAAATCTTTCGATTTGACAACACTTCGGCGGCTTCGGCGTCGATGTGGATGAAATGATGATGATTAGGACAACACAACATCCAGTCCCTGAGCGGAGAAAATCTCCTACCCATCCGGGAATCGAACCCAGGCCCTTAGGAATGACAGTCTGTCGCGCCGACCACTCAGCTATCGGGGGCGGACAATGGTTAGTAATATGGATAATTTTAAATATCAATTATTAATTAATAAATTAATAGAAGGCCGTGCTGGCCGCAATGGGAGCTTTATTCGTCCTGATCTTCATACTTACAGTATCATTCTACTAAAAAGTGAGCCATTCAGAAAATAAGGAATTTAATTACGTTAACATTACGAGAGACGGCAGAGATCGCCAAGCACAGACTAACTGCGTTTTCTGCGAACACACAGGAGCTTACACGGATATTTGTTACGCTGCTTCGCTGGGTATTCCCTGAAGTCAGTGCTGTGGTGCCTTAGACATTAGGCACCGACGGCAACACACGCCACTTACACCTTGCAGATAGCTCAGTCCCTACAGTGCAGACAACATGGAACTTAGCAACCCCAGAACTCTGCGACCAGACCAGCAGAGGGTGTCAACAGCCCCTCGCTGAGACCACCATGGAGCATACACGGGGACGGTAGAGGTCGTTAGTAAATTGTACCTCTTCATGAATTCACCAGGTCATGTGCCAAAAATAGGCCTCCCAAGTATTCGGCCATGAGGTGACTATCTAGGCTGGTGCAAGAGATCAGGTGAGCAGTTCTTCTGCAGCCAGCAGCCTGAAGATCTCCGCTAAGTACCGGGCCATCAACTTCTGGACAGCACGCCACCTCCTCAGTTGGGACTCTAAGGTACCACCAATGTGCTCATTGAGAATTGATATAACTGCACTGTTGCTCTTCTAACCAACAATATAATGCCATACTGGAAGTTTCTGTCATTGTCACTTAGATATTTCACTACTGTTGGCTCTCAATACCTTTTTAAGCAAAGACTGCCATAAGAGTTGTTAAGTGTCAATTCCTCTTGACTGAAGCTTGGATGTAGACCTTGGTTTTAAACCTCAAGCGAGAAAATTATTTTTCCACTTTAACCTAAACTTATCAGGACTTTAAGATTCTGGTCATCAAAGGACCTGTGACTGCAGGAACTTAATTCACTATTTTTAACGTGAAGCTCTTAAGATTTTAAGATTGCGTTTACTGTAGCGTGTGTAACACTTTCAAGTACCATGGAACTTATTTATTTACTAAGTGATTGTGCGAGTCTAAGTGGCTCCGTTAGTTTCGAATCATCGTTCCCATTCTTTCACTTACTGAAGGACTAGCATCTATTTTGTTTTACTAAGTGAAGAACCATCCTTTCGTTTCTTTAATTGTGCAGAATATTCCTTTGAAAAATATATATTTAATAAGCTTTCGTTTGTTCTCTATACCAGAGCTGTCTACTTATACCTGCCAGTGACATACGTATTAGTATGCATGTGGACCGTAGTAGTGTGAATGTGTTAGAATTTAGCACTCAAAAAAACCTACAGAACCTGTCCCGGGCAACTTTTGATGTTATTAAAAGAGACTTTCGTTACTGAAAGACGGTGATACTGAATACAACAGAAGATGCTATTGGAACATTGGTTCGACATAGCACAAGTTCAGGCTTTTGCTAAATTCGTTTCTGGCTATTGTGGATCAACTGTCATAAATGTCTATCAAACGGTACTGTATCTTCAGCGAGTAAAGTCTTCACTTTCCTTAACATTCAAACGTCGATTGTGCACAGTTGCAGAGATTAACGGATAAATGACCTCGATGGGTCTTAGACCAGGAATACCGCAGTGTTTTTAAATCAATTTTTATTCAGTTCTAATAGTTCAGGGTCGGGTAATCAGATCTGCCTGTTGAGTTCACTATCTTCGTGCAGGTCGTTCCTTCAAGCGTTTCGGAATTGTGGCATGCCTGTACGTGTGCTCCCACATGCAACATGTGGCTGAAAGCACGCACTCATTCCAATGAAACTGCCACATTCACTTGATGAATAAAGAATTTAAAAACGAGTCGAACCGCTGTACCATAAGGTGTGCACTGTTGAGAAACTTTCATTCACTACTTTTAGAAGAATCTAAAAATTCAGGCGACTGACCCTAGGTTTTAAAACGTATCAGGAAAAGCTACCTTGCATCACAAGCAATTTACTCTTTACGAGTTCCCTCCACGAACCAAGTTACCGCCGCTGTTTGGTGTTATGTGTTTGTATACACTACCGGACATTAAAATTGCTACACCAAGAAGAAATGCAGATGACAAACGGGTATTCATTGGACAAATATATTATCTTAGAACTGACATCTTGATTATATTTTCACGCAATTTGTGTGCATAGATCGTGAGAAATCAGTACCCAGATCAACCACCTCCGGCCGTAATAACGGCCTTGATACGCCTGGGCATTTAGCCAAACCCAGCTTGGATGGCGTGTACAGGTACAGCTGCCCATGCAGCTTCAACACAACACCACAGTTCAGCAAGAGTAGTGACTGGCGTATTGTGACAAGCCAGTTGCTCGGCCACCATTGACCATACGTTTTCAGTAGGTGAGAGATCTGGAGAATGTGCTGGTCAGGGCAGCAGTCGAACATTTTCTGTATCCAGAAAGACCCGTACAGGACCTGCAACATGCGGTCGTGTATTATCCTGGTGAAATGAAGGGTTTTGCAGGGATCGAATGAAGGGTAGAGCCACGGGTCGTAACACATCTGAAATGTAACGTCCACGGTTCAAAGTGCCGTCAATGCGAACAAGAGGTGACCGAGACGTGTAACCAATGGCACCCAATGGCATCACGCCGGGTGATAAGCCGGTATGGCGATGAAAATTACACGCTTCCAATGTGCGTTCACCGCGATGTCGCCAAACACGGATGCGACCATCATGATGCTGTAAACAGAACATGGATTCATCCGAAAAAATGACGTTTTGCCATTCGTGTACCTAGGTTCGTCGTTGAGTACACCATCGCAGGCGCTCCTGTCTGTGATACAGCGTCAAGGGTAACCGCCGTCATGGTCTCCGAGCCGATAGTCCATGCTGCTACAAACGTCGTCGAACTGTTCGTGCAGATGGATGTTGTCTTGCAAACGTCCCCATCTGTTGACTCACGGATCGAGATGTGGCTGCACGATCCTTTACAACCATGAGGATAAGATGCCTGTCATCTCGACTGCTAGTGATACGAGGCCGTTGGGATCCAGCACGGCGTTCCGCATTACCCTCCTGAACCCACCGATTCCATATTCTGCTAACAGTCATTGGATCTCGATCAACGCGAGCAGGAATGTCGCGATACGATAAACCGTAATCGCGATAGGCTACAATCCGACCTTTTTGAAAGTCGGAAACGTGATGGTACGCATTTCTCCTCCTTACACGAGGCATCACAATAACGTTTCACCAGGTAACGCCGGTCAAGTGCTGTTTGTGTATGAGAAATCGGTTGGAAACTTTCCTCATGTCAGCACGTTGTAGGTGTCGTCACCGCCGCCAAACTTGTGTGGATGCTCTGAAAAGCTAATCATTTGCATATCACAGCATCTTCTTCCTATCGGTTATATTTCGCGTCTGTAGCACGTCATCTTCGTGGTGTAGCAATTTTAATGGCTATTAGTGTATATAAAAGCACAATTTGGTCAGCTCATAATTTATTTTATTCTGTAACTTCTTTTTATTTTCTTTATAGTTTGATTTCTGTAATGTTTGAGGTTCTCTGTCAGTAGCTTTCACTTTTCCGTGACCTAGTCGTTTTATTTGATTTGGTCTCATGGTACGTGAGATAGAACAAAAATAGCTGTGGTCCGGACACATGCGTGTCATACCTGTCTGTCGTGTGAAGTAAACACGTGCAAAATGTAAAGAGGCGTCTGTGAATTGTCATCCACTGTCGAGGAACGATAATACGTTATAAATGAATTCGTTCCGCCGCCACCAAAGGCGACAATATCGACGGACCCGTCTGGAGCTTTGTGCTTTAATTTCCATCGGCTCTCGGTGGATCGACCACAGGAATTGAATAGAGGGAGGTTTGCTTAACAGATTAGTGCGCACACTGCCGCAGATTTAGGGACGCTATCTCGTTCCCTAAACTGATTATCTCCGTGTGTTGAAAGGCTTTAGTGGCACCCACTAAGAGCTCAACCGTGCTGGGTAATAACTCTCAGGCTTCGGTGGCGCCTCGTCGTTTGACGGTCGCTAGAAACAGTCAACGTAAAATCTAAATCGATGGCGGACAGGACAGAAGATACGGTAGGTAGGAGACGTGTCATGTTCTGAACATTGAAAGTGTCCACGTTACAAAGGGTCAAATATCAAGAAACTTTTGGGGTTTTGGTTTAGGTGAATGTATTCTTGAGTCTGCGCTAAACCTACTTACAGTGTGTCCCAGAATGATCTGTATAATTTTGATCACGTATAGTTCGGAAAGGACAACAGTTAAAAATGTATTCTTTAAGCAGTAATGCTGACACACACCTTAAGGGCTATTTTTTTTAATCTCCGATCGGTCACGGAATTAAAACCGCTGTGGAAATCCGATGAAACTTTAGGAAAATGTGTTGCGCAGTGTTTCTCGCATTCCCAACTCCCACGTCACGTTGCACTTTCCAGTTCTGAGAGAAAAGTGAGCAAGTAGAGATGCGAAGGGAATAGTGTATTCCATCAAGTATGAAGTCCTGCTGAGGGCTTTCACCCGATTTTATGCAGCCCACATAACATAACTGTTACACGTTTCCTGCTTCATGACAGTTCTCGACCACACGCTTCGGGGAGAACGATGACACTGCTGTAGCTTTTTCGATGGGAAGTGTTTGGTCACCCACTAACAGATCAGACTTGGTTCCCTCTGAATTTCATCTCCTCGCCCACGTGAACCGCTGGCTACGAGCACGGCATATTGGCATAGACAACTAGCTGCAAACCACAGTAGGGTATTGGCGGAGATCACTGGTGGTTGCTTTCTATGTGAGGGCACTGGAAAGTTGGTACCTCGCTACGACAAATATCTAAGTTGGAACAGCGACTACGTGGAGAGGTACCTGGAGGCTGTAGCTATGTGTTACCAATGAAACATTTTTGATTTTCACCGCAGTTTCCATTTCCAGACCGATCAGACGACGTACAGTTCTTCCCATGTTTGGATTGGGGTGTCTTCATTGATGTTTGCAATTGCTGCTCTGATGTGAGGTGGTAGCTCTAGTAGTACCTGCACTGGAATGCGGTAGTATTCTTCACAAAGCCACGCAAAACTTCCGGGGTCAGGATATGGGTCTCCTATGCCAGTCCTGAAACTTGGAAATTCGTCATCCAAAGCCTTCCTATAGATCGAGGCCCTGTGATGAGGGGACACATCCTTCTCCAGCGTAACGTCAGATTGTAGTTAATCGATGTGTGGAGACTGTTCCAAAATATCCTGATTAACATTCGAGATTAATGCTTCTAGAAATAAAAATGGCTCCACCACGCGGCCGCGAACCAGACCACACCACTTGTTTACTTTTGGCCTCACGCGCAGAATTTACGTGCTGAATAGGAGCTACTGAGAGCCCCAGATCCTCATATTCTGTCAGGTTCCCTTTCTGGGCACATTAAAGCAAGCTTCGTCCTTGAAATTCACATTTTCCAAATGGACTTGGTCATCGACGATGCTACTCTGGATCTCTGCAGCATAAGAACTTTGCGCTTTGGCCAGCCACCGGGTACTGAAGTGCAAGCAGCGGCTGCACCTTGCAGGCATGATGCTTAAGTCTCTCGTGTAGCACACTGTGCACCGTGGTTGATTGTAGCTGCATCTGTCGAGACGCTTGACGGACTGATTTGGATGGGCTCCAGATAAATACCTGTTGCACCCGTACAACATCTGCATCACTTGTGTTCGAACTTCCAGAACTCTCCACTTCACGACACGTCCGGATACCTTTACCCTCGTGTTCCACTGGTAGACGGTCGGACGTAATGGAGGCGTGCTTCTCTAATGTGTCCGGAAGTTCCGTTCGACATGGATGTCAGATTTGTTCTATGTGACAGCCATGCGACACACTATGTCATCTGCTGCTGGGTGACCATTTTCGTCAATAATTAACCTTCAAAACCAAAGAATTAACAAATCAAAAGTGTTAAGTGTACCTGAAACTTATGCCGCAAGTAGCGCCTTTCCATCACAGTTGCAACTATCGTTCAGTATACATGTACGTACAACATGTCTCGTTACTCTCTAACATAGCACCCACTGTTTTCATCATACTGCGAGTGTGTTTAACTTCCAAACATACTGTCAAAACATGAAAGCTTTTGTAAATTATAACTGGTATCCCGCCAAAGAGAACCACTGTCGATGTGACTGTTCACGCTTATACTGGTTGACTAACTTTCGCTTTTCCAGTAATGCAAGTCATGCAGAGTGAACGAACGGCCGAGGTGGCGCAGTGAAGACGGAGACTAACGGATGGAACCCATAAACCTGCGGGAAGTTTTCAGGGTTTGACAGAATTGTCGTTGTGGTCTACAGTGCGAACATGAGTAACGTAGAAGTAGATATCCTCGAGTAGTGAAGCAACTTAAGTCACTTAATAAAAGCAAGTCTTCTGGTCCAGACTGTATACCAAGTATGTTCCTTTCAGATTATGCTCATGCAATAGCTCCATACTTAACAATCATATAAAACCGTTCGCTCGACGAAAGATTGGTACCTAAAGACGAAAGTTGCACAGGTCACACCATTATTCACGAAAGATAGTAGGAGTAATCCACTAAGTTACAGGTCCATTTCATTAGCGTCGATATACAGCAGGATTTTGGAACATTTATTGTGTTTAAACATTATGAATCACCTCGAAGAAAACGGTCTACTGACGCACAGTCAACATGCACTTAGAATACATCATTCTTGTGAAAAACAACTAGCTCTTTACTCGCACGAAGTGTTGCCTGCTATCGACAAGGGACTTCAAATTGATTCCGTACTTCTGGATTTCCGGAAAGCTTTTGACACTGTACGACACAGGCAGCTTGTAGTGAAATTAGGTGACTGGATTCATGATTTCCTGTAGAGAGCTGACAGTTCGTAGTAACTGACGAAAAATGGTTCAAATGGCTCTAAGCACTATGGGACTTAACATCTGAGGTCATCAGTCCCCTAGACTTAGAACTACTTAAACCTAACTAACCTAAGGACATCAAACACATCCATGCCCGAGGCAGGATTCGAACCTGCGACCGTGGCAGCAGCGCGGTTGCGGACTGAAGCGCCTAGAACCACTCGGCCACGACGACCGGTAATTGTCGAAAAGTCATCGAGTAAAACAGAAGTGATTTCTGGCGTTCCCCAAGGTAGTGTAGCAGGCCCTTTGCTATTCCTTATTTATATATACGATTTGGGAGACAATCTGAGCAACAGTCTTAGGTTGTTCGTAGATGACGCTGTCGTTTGTCCACTAGTAAAGTCATCAGATGATCAAAACAAACTGCAAGACGATTTAAAAAAGATATCTGTATGGTGCGAAAAATGGCAATTGACCTTAAATAACGAAATGTGTGAGGTCATCCAGATGAGTGCTAAAAGGGAATCCTTAAACCTCGCTTACACGATAAATCAGTCAAATCTGAAGGCCGTAAATTCAACTAAATAGCTAGGAATTACAATTACGAACTACTTAAACTGGAATGAACACATAGAGAATACTGTGGGGAAGGCTAACCACAGACTGCATTTTATTGGCAGGACCATTAGCAAATGTATGTAAAGGAGGATGAAAATCTAGTGGTCATGGGGGACTGAAATGCATTTGTGGGGGAAGGAGCAGAAGAAAAGGTAATAGGAGAATATGGGCTTGGGACAAGGAATGAAAGAGGAGACAAAATAATAGAGTTCTGTAACAAGTTTCAGCTAGTAATAGCGAATACTCTGTTCAAGAACCACAAGAGAAGGAGACATACTTGGAAAAGGCCGGGTGACACGGTGAGATTTCAGTTAAGTTACATCATGGCCAGACAGAGGTTCCCAAATCATATACTGGATTGTAAGGTGTACCCAGGAGCATGAATGGACCCAGATCACAATATAGTAGTGATGAAGGGTAGGCTGAAGTTTAAGGCATTAGTCAGGAGGAACCAATATGCAAAGAAGTGGGATACTAAAGTACTAAGGAAGACGAGATACGGTTGAAGTTCTCTAAGGCTCTAGATAGAGCAATAAGGAATACCCCAGTGGGCAGTACAGTTGAAGAGGAATCTCAAAAAAGGGCCATAACAGCAGTTGGGAAGGAAAACATAGGTACAAAGAAGGTAACTGCGAAGAAACCATGGGAAACAGAAGAAGTTCTTCAATTGATCGATGAAAGGAGGAAGGACAAAAATGTTCCAGGAAACGCAGGTATACAGAAATACGAATCGCTGAGGAATGAAATAAATAGGAAGCGCAGGGAAGCTAAGACGAAGTCACTGCAGGAAAAATGTGAAGACATCGAAAAAGAAATGGTTGTCGGATGGACAGACTCAGCATACAGGAAAGTCAAAACAACCTTCGGTGACAATAAAAGCAAGGGTGGTAACATTAAGAATATAACGTAAACTCCACTGTTAAATGCAAAGGAGAGAACGGACAAGTGGAAAGAACACATTGAAAGCCTCTATGAGGGGGACGATTTGTCTGATGTGATAGAAGAAGAAAGAGGAGTCGATTTAGAAGAGATTTGTGATCCAGTATTAGAATCAGAAATTAAAAGAGTTCTGGAGGACTTGAGATCAAATAAGGCAGAACGAATGGATAACATTTCATCAGAATTCCTAAAATCATAGGGGATGTGGCCACAAAACGACTGTTCACATGTAGAATGTATGAGTCTGGCGACATACCATCTGACTTCCGGAAAAGCATCAGCCACACAATTCCGAAGACGGCAAGATCTGACAAGTGAAAGAATTGTCGCACAATCAGCTTAACAGCTCATGCATGCAAGTTGCTTACAAGAATAATACATAGAAGAATGGGAAAGAAAATTGAGTATCCGCTAGATGAGGATCAGTTTGCCTTTAGGAAAGCTAAAGGCAAGAAAGTAAAACTGACGCTGCGGTTAATAATGGAAACAAGACTAAAGAAAAATCAAGACACGTTCGTAGAATTTGTAGACCTGGAAAAAGTGTTCGACAATGTAAAATCGTGGAAGATGTTCGCAATTCTGAAAAATGTAGGAGTAAGTGGTAGGGAGAGACGGGTCATATACAATAAGTACAAAAGCCAAGAGGGAATAACAAGAGTGGGCGACCAAGAACGAAGTGCTCGTATTAAAAAGGGGTTAAGACAAGAACGTAGCCTTCCGCCCCTACTGTTCGTCTGTACGTCGAGGAAGCAATGATGGAAATAAAAGATAGATTCAGGAGTGGAATTAAAATTTAATGAGAATGAATATCAATGATACGATTCGCTGATGACATTGCTATCCTGAGTGAAATAAAGAAGAATTACATGATCTCCTGAACGAAATGAACTGTCTAATGAGGACAGAGTATAGAATGAGAGTTCATCGAAGAAAGACGCAGGTAATGAGAAATAGTAGAAATGGGAACAGCGAGAAACCTAACATCAGGATTGATGGTCACGATGTAGATGAAGTTATGGAATTCTGTTGCCAATGCAATAAAATGACCAATGATGGGATATCGCAAGTAGACTAGCAATGGCTAAAATGGCATTCCTGGCGAGGAGAAGTCTACTAATATCAAATATCGGCCTTAATTTGAGAAAGAAACTTCTGAGGATGTACGAGGTGTGGCTGGAAAAAAACCGGACTAGTACTGGTCAAACAATAAAACGAATGCAATAAGGCTGAAAGTCGCGTGGCCTGTCACGTGACTCTCGCTCCGCCTACTGCTCGAGTTTCATCTGCCTCCTGCACTCAGTCTGCCCGTGGCGTCTGTTTTAAGTAGTTGACGTTTTGTCTGTGCGTCGGAAAATGTTGAGTGTACAGAAAGAACAGCGTGTTATCATCAAATTTTGTTTCAAACTAGGAAAATCTGCAAGTGAAACGTTTGTAATGTTACAACAAGTGTACGGCGATGATTGTTTATCGCGAACACAAGTGTTTGAGTGGTTTAAACGATTTAAAGATGGCCGCGAAGACACCAGTGATGACACTCGCACTGGCAGACCATTGTCAGCAAAAACTGATGCAAACATTGAAAAAATCGGTAAACTTGTTCGACAAGATCGCCGTTTAACAATCAGAGCAGTGTCTGAGTTAACAGGAGTTGACAAGGAAGGTATTAGGCAGATTCTTCATGAAAGTTTCAACATGAACAAAGTGTGTTCAAAAATGGTTCCAAAGTGTCTCACAATTGAACAGAAGGAACGCCGAAGAATGATTTGTTCTGACATCCTGGAAAAAATTGAAAGTGATCCCACCTTCTTACAAAATGTTATTACTTGCGATGAATCGTGGTTTTTTACTTACGATCCCGAAACTAAAGGCCAATCAATGCATTGGATAACTCCTGGTTCTCCACGACAAAAAAAAGCACGAATGTCAAAATCGAAATTCAAGGTGATGATGATTGTTTTTTTTTTGACATCAAAGGGATTGTGCACATTGATTGGGTACCAGAGGGACAAACAGTGAATCAGCATTACTACATTAGCGTCCTGGCTACCCTATGTGAGCGAATACGAAGAAAACGGAACGATTTGTGGAGAAAAAAGTCATGGATCCTTCACCAAGACAATGCCCCAGCTCACAGTGCGTTGTCAGTGAAGACGTTTTTGGCAAAACACAACATTCCCATCTTAGATCATCCACCCTACTCACCTGATTTGGCCCCCTGTGACTTTTTTCTTTTCCCTAAAGTCAAGTCAGCTTTGAAAGGAACTAGATTTGAGAATGTTGAAGCAGTAAAAGAAAAAGCGACGGAAGTAATGTATGGACTTACCGAAAATGATCTGCAGCATTGCTATGAACAGTGGAAAATTCGTATGGAGCGGTGTAGAGACCGAGGAGGAGAGTACATTGAAGGAGATAACATGAAATTGTAAATAATTGTAAATAAATGTTTTTTCCAGCATAAGTCCGGTTTTTTTCTAGCCGCACCTCGTACGTCTGGTAGTGAAACATGGACTGTGGGAGAACCGGAACAGAAGAGAGACTAAGGATTTGAGATGTGGTGCTACAGGCGAATGTTGAACATTAGGTGGACTGATAAGGTGAGGAATGAGGAGGTTCTGCGCAGAGTCGGAGAGGAAAGACATGAGGGAGTGACTTCAATGACTTCCATGGTAGTAGAGGGAACTGTAGGGGGCAAAAACTATAGAAGAAGACAGTTTGGAATACATTCAGCAACTAATTGAGAACGTAGGTTGCAGGTGCTACTCTGAGATGAAGAGTTTAGCACATGAGAGGAATTCGTGGCGGACCGTATCACACCAGTCAAAAGATTGATGACAAAAAAAAAATTAAAAAAAATAGATTTGCTAATCACACTGCCTACACTACGCTTGTCCATCCTCTTATCTCTTATAGAGTACTGCTGCGCGGTGTGGTATTCTTACCAGACAGTATTGACGAAGTACATCGACAAAGTTCAGAGAAGGGCAGCACGTTTTGTATTACCACGAAACAGGGCAGAGAGTGTCACTGAGATGATACAGGATTTGGGATGGACGTCATTAAAACAAAGTCGTTTTTCGTTGCGGCGGAATCTTCTCGCGAAATTCCAGTCACCAACTTTCTCCTCCGAATGCGAAAATATTTTATTGACGCTGACCTATATAGGGAGAAACGATCACCATGATAAAATAAGCGAAATCAGAGTCCGCACGGAAGATAGGGTTGTTCGTTGATTCTGCGCGCTATACGAGATTGTAATAACAGAAAATTGTGGAGGTGGTTTGATGAACCCTCTGCCAGCCAATTAAATGTGATTTGCAGAGGATCCATGTTGATGTAGAAGTCTGATTTGCTGAATTTCTTATCGGTACAGTATCCTCTGCTTGTCTCTTCATCTCCGCTCAAATACAGCATTTCGAAGTATTCGTGCATCCGCCTGCCCAGAAACACAGAGACTTGCCTCATTCACAAAGTTTGCTATTTCTTAATGTCTCTTGATATGACCAACCGGTCCCCTCGTTATGTCAAGCTGTAGAATTTAATCTTATTTTCCCCCCACTTGATTCAGTACGCTTTCCACCCATCTGGTCTTAGGCATTCTTGCGCAACAACAAAGCTTCAAAACTTATCGTGCACCACTTCACTCAAGACAAGTAACGTCAAAAACTATTTTCTAACACTTATTTTATTCGATGTTCACATACTTCTCATTTGAAAATGCGTTTCACTCTGTTGCCAGTTCGCGTTTTATTCTCTATACTCCAGCCATTGCCACATAATTTTGTTCCCAAAGTATAAAGTTTGAAAGTCGCGTGTTAAACTGCACTTTCACATTTAACCACAGTTTTTATTTTATATAAATCGCGAAATAACTTTTCAATCGTCAGCAGAGAAAACGTATTATCAGTGTAGAATAGTCATAGTCATAGTCACTCTGGTAATTTTTAATGGTGGACAAGTAGAAATTTTTTATTGCTTTAGTAAATTCTATAGTCTTTCCTGATTACACTGATATGTACCGGTACTTTTTGCGTTTAAATGAAAAAAGGACGCTATACATTAAATTTTAAAGTCATAGTCGTCACGTTGCCTCACTCTCATTATTTCAGTTATGGGAAACTGTAAGTACTTCGCAAAATAGTTGGAAAATTTTTGCTTACAGCGATTCTGTCTGGGGTGTATTGTACATGTTAGTAACACTGCTGGATTTCAGCACCTGTTAATAATCGTCTGCTTGGTTGTTTAGTGACTTACAGCCAATCTACACCGTCACATTGTTTACATTTCGTCAGGTTCTGTATCAAAGAAGATGCTTCGATAGTCAATAACTGATTATGAAATTACATTATAATACCCCTCCCCCATCCCCAATTTTACTAATATTGATGAATTAAAAGTATAATACTATTTATAGGCAGATATAATTTCTTTTAAGAAATTATATATTTATTTATGCCTTGTCAAGTTACCTCGCTACTAGTTTTATGCAAGTAAATGAATTTCAGTTATTTTTGCTGAAGTATGTCGACACAAGTATGATTGGTATACTTGTATATTCGCCAACGAAGCGCTAAGTACTAAAAGTAATGTCAGGTGGAAGCTTGAAGATGAAGAAATGCAGCAAGATGAAAGCTATGCATCAGTAGTGTTCTGAGGCACATTATAATATGACGTAAATCTTAATTCGCGGTTTCCTGTAGGCTGCACTTCTCAGAATTTGCGGAATGTTGAATCAAAATACCTTTCAGCCGTCTAAATTTCGAGTTGTTATTTTATTGAGCAACCAGTTTCGGGGATATATTATGCCATCTACAGATCTCCTGACCGACGTGTGGGAAGATTCCCAGATTCCCACCTCTGGTCCAGTCAAAACAGGGGCCAGCATCCAGTGACTGATATCTTTACTTTTTTGACACAACTATCCCTTCGATGATTTGGCAGCAATGAAAAATTCTGCATTTAATACATCATTGTTAGTAAAATTGAGGGGAGGAGGGGGAATAGTGTTATAATTTCATAATCAGCTATTGATTATCGATGAATCTTTTTTTATAAAGGATCTGGCGAAATGTAAACAATGTGATGGTGTAGTAGGGCTGTAAGTCACTAAACAACATAGAAGAAAGAAGTGTTTAGGATCCACTACAAACAGCATCACATTTAACTCACAAACCTTTATCATTCTATTACCTTCTGTTTGCAAATTTCACTTAGGTTTCCTTCACTTCTTGCTCAGTGAATAGATTGAATACTAAAGGGATAAGGTACAAACTGTCTCATTCCCTTGTCTATTATTTCAGGTTCATTGGCTCTTGTGACTGAAGTCTACTTTCGGATTAAATTGTAGATAACCTTTTGATTCCTGAATTTCATTCCCTCCACCGTTATAATTTGATATAGTGGTCAGGGCATGCAACGGTTGGTTGGACAGCATTCGGTAGACAGGGTTGAAAAGCAGTCATGAAATTCGTTCTGAGAAAGGGCTTTCATGGCCAGCGTATAAGACGTGCGTTGCGGATGTGTGCCGTGCGGCGGCGGCGGGTGCGCGTCTTATGAGAAAATCGATGTAAAAGGGGTGGGAGGGGGGGAGGTTGGGCAAGACTGTGACGTAAGTGGCCCGCCCGAATGACGTCTATTAGGCGCGCGGTGCGCCCCACAAATATGTTCCAGGAATTGAAGCCGCGCCCACGATTACGACCGTAAGACTTTAAGGGCAGCACTGCTCTGTATAACATACTTGTGTGTTATTCGCACAGTCGAAAAAAGCCGAATATACGACGATCGCCTTTCAAGGTTTCGCAAGCAGCTACTACATGGTACTGTTGACATGCGACGTTATTACAGTTTTATCATTTGTCGTTTGTTATTGTTTAAACTATGGCAGCTCATTATCAGGCCGATTAGTGTGTTCACTGGATGATCTTCATAAAAGCCCAAGTCAACAACAATACTGCGAAGAGCTCAGTTTAACTTTCGTAGTCAGTTACCTCTAGAATAGTCTGTTCGGAATTGCTTTGGAGAAGTTCATCCTGATAGCTTTTCCAGAAGCGGTGAATTTCGCAAAGGTTTCCCAAAATCGCTTTCTCTTCAGTAGATCATCGGTGCTGCTGTGTTTTAGCGTAATTGAAGAGACTCGACACTTCGCTTATTCTGAAGTAGTGGCAACCTCTGCCATATCAGAGTACACTCAATTCTGGATGAAATTTAACCTGCGAATAATCACTTAAATAAAAATCAATCTTAATATATTTCCTTTCTAAAAGGGGCTAAAAAGTATAGAATAATTTCCCCAACCTCCAACAGATTTCCAACCCCATACAGTTAGTCCTGAAAATTCGTGACTTTGAATTTCAAATACATCCAATATTTATAATGAAAAACGTGGGTCGCATTCAGCAGGCCATAGTAAGAAGATGAAGTCTTCACGCATAATGCGCCACAAGAATTTTCATAACTATCATAAATTTACAATCACAAATTTTATTAATTTCCTTTACACTACGTCTATGGTCACAAATTTTTTGCCATCAGACTACCGGTTTCGGTCTATAATGACCTCCTTCAGGTCTGTTTTATGAAACTCTTGCTTATGCACGACTCTTGCATATTCTGACATTTATATCCACTCCTGGAAATGGAAAAAAGAACACATTGACACCGGTGTGTCAGACCCACCATACTTGCTCCGGACACTGCGAGAGGGCTGTACAAGCAATGATCACACGCACGGCACAGCGGACACACCAGGAACCGCGGTGTTGGCCGTCGAATGGCGCTAGCTGCGCAGCATTTGTGCACCGCCGCCGTCAGTGTCAGCCAGTTTGCCGTGGCATACGGAGCTCCATCGCAGTCTTTAACACTGGTAGCATGCCGCGACAGCGTGGACGTGAACCGTATGTGCAGTTGATGGACTTTGAGCGAGGGCGTATAGTGGGCATGCGGGAGGCCGGGTGGACGTACCGCCGAATTGCTCAACACGTGGGGCGTGAGGTCTCCACAGTACATCGATGTTGTCGCCAGTAGTCGGCGGAAGGTGCACGTGCCCGTCGACCTGGGACCGGACCTCAGCGACGCACGGATGCACGCCAAGACCGTAGGATCCTACGCAGTGCCGTAGGGGACCGCACCGCCACTTCCCAGCAAATTAGGGACACTGTTGCTCCTGGGGTATCGACGAGGACCATTCGCAATCGTCTCCATGAAGCTGGGCTACGGTCCCGCACACCGTTAGGCCGTCTTCCGCTCACGCCCCAACATCGTGCAGCCCGCCTCCAGTGGTGTCGCGACAGGCGTGAATGGAGGGACGAATGGAGACGTGTCGTCTTCAGCGATGAGAGTCGCTTCTGCCTTGGTGCCAATGATGGTCGTATGCGTGTTTGGCGCCGTGCAGGTGAGCGCCACAATCAGGACTGCATACGACCGAGGCACACAGGGCCAACACCCGGCATCATGGTGTGGGGAGCGATCTCCTACACTGGCCGTACACCACTGGTGATCGTCGAGGGTACACTGAATAGTGCACGGTACATCCAAACCGTCATCGAACCCATCGTTCTACCATTCCTAGACCGGCAAGGTAACTTGCTGTTCCAACAGGACAATGCACGTCCGCATGTATCCCGTGCCACCCAACGTGCTCTAGAAGGTGTAAGTCAACTACCCTGGCCAGCAAGATCTCCGGATCTGTCCCCCATTGAGCATGTTTGGGACTGGATGAAGCGTCGTCTCACGCGGTCTGCGCGTCCAGCACGAACGCTGGTCCAACTGAGGCGCCAGGTGGAAATGGCATGGCAAGCCGTTCCACAGGACTACATCCAGCATCTCTACGATCGTCTCCATGGGAGAATAGCAGCCTGCATTGCTGCGAAAGGTGGATATATACTGTACTAGTGCCGACATTGTGCATGCTCTGTTGCCTGTGTCTATGTGCCTGTGGTTCTGTCAGTGTGATCATGTGATGTATCTGACCCCAGGAATGTGTCAATAAAGTTTCCCCTTCGTGGGACAATGAATTCACGGTGTTCTTATTTCAATTTCCAGGAGTGTATATATTGGACGATGCTGGTGCTGATTAAAATTCGACGATGCTACTATGGCTCCAGTGTATTAGGACATGTTTTTATAAAACAGAATTGGAAATGGTCATTACAGACCGAAACCGGTAGTCTGATGAGAAAAATTTGTGACCCTAGACGTGAAGTACAGGAAATTTATTCTATATTCGGCTCACTGTTCGATTCGCGACCGTGTCGCAGCTTGTGAAACAAATTTTCATGACTATCTATATGGGATTAGGGTACATTATGTCATACTTCTTAGTCCGATTTAAAAGCGTAAAATATTTGAATTGATTTTTTTTATTCAAAGAATTATTTCTGATTTTTATTCATGTGTGTGTTAAATTTTTCAAATCATTTCAAAGTTTTTTGTGAGGTTCCAACAGAGACATGAGGTAAATTTCAGGTTTATTTCAGTTTCTCTTCAGCTGAGTCAACCGACATGTTGATCTCTCCTTTGTCTATCTTGCGAAAAGACAGTGAATGTAAAAATTTGAGAGATTCGAACTCACATGGTCGCTTACTAGCAACCGTTCTTCCCGGAAACCATTCGCGACTGGAAGAGGGAAAAGGGAAAACTGGCCATGATACACACTTTCCACCCCACACCCCACAAAAAATTGCTTTCACACTGTATTGGCGTCCAGTTGTGAGCTATGCTGAAAGTTAAGTCTCTAGCTCATCGGAAAATGACTGTGATAAACAAAGTAGCCACCGCCACAAACTAGACAAAAGGCAAGTCAATACTGCATTGTCACCCAGTTCTGAGTTATTTTGAAAGGTTCAAGTGTCCAGCTCATCGGGAAATTACTTTAAAATCATTGTAAAATGTATACAAAACAAACAGACAGAAAACAAAGCGAACTAATAAAAACCCATGGTAAAATGACCGGTTCCCCATGGATTTCGGACAATTTGATTGTGAAAGGTAATGCTCAAATAATTCGATCGAGGAAGTACAAAATCAGCATCTAGATGAAACTTGGCTGTACTCATACGAGAAGGAGACGAAATATCTGTCAACTGTCTGAGCGTTCCAAGATGAAAGGAAAACATCCGAACTGTTTCGTTCAAGCAGCACTTTCAAACAAAAAATGATCCCCTCTGCTTCTTTGCTGACAGCGTAATGCTCCCAGCCTTCTTTTAAACTGTCGGGTCTGCCGTTCGTGACATCCATTGGCCAATTCCTCATTATATGATGGTGTCTGGAAACGTTTGATCAAATAGTGTGTTTACTTTGCAAGTCAACTGACAGTACACTCAACCAGTGTTGATCTTCTACAAGTCGTCCTGCAACTTTCTACAGTTTTCGACGTTCCAGTTATGCTATAAACAACAGAATAATCTTCGAACAACCTCTCGAAGTTTCCAACTTTAGCCAGTATCTCACTGACCTAAAAGGTCAACAGTAACTGCCCTAGAACTCTCTGTTGAGGTACCTCCAAGTTACATAATATTAGTGAAAAACAGTCTAGATCGCAATTTTATTTAAAATGACCGGTTACAGCCTAGTCTTAGGTCATCGTCAGAAGAACATCACCAGTTGAAGTTGACAATGTCCAGGACAGTCAGTAGACATATCCACCTTTGCGATATAAACTGTTTCTCACTAATTTTATATAGCGTACAAGATCGCTGTTCTCGGAAAACGTTACCAGAACTTTTTACGTCCAAAATTACTTCTACATTTGGCGATTTCGCCCACTCAGAATACGACGCTGAGCTCTATCGGCTAAATACTTCTGATCCAATCACATAGCTGATTTGGTATTCCGAAAGACCGCAGTATGGTCACTAACCGAAACCTGTAATGAATGCTTTCCTCCAAGTCAGGGACGACGGCATAAACATGCGTCCCGCTATCTGTAAATTTAGTGGAGGAAATTTTTCTTCTGGAAATGGTTCATCACACGTGAACATACGGTACACAATTGTATAACACACTGATGTAATCTGTATAGGTTCAAATTCACATGCACCTGTTCGGTGACATTTCTAGAGAACAAAAATGGCCTTCGCTTTTCTTTTTCAATCACTTGGAATCCTCCGTCGGTACAGAGACCTACGACAAAATACTTCTAGAAGGGGTGTAAGTTCTTTTTCGTATTCTCTGTAGGATGTCGCAGGTAACCCATCTGGTCCAGATGCCTTTCCACTGCTGAACGATTTTCACTGAGTTTTCTAGACCACGATCACTTATCTCTGCCATTACTATAATAAAAACGTCATTACGATCTTTCGCAGTCAAACTATTTCAGAAGACCGAGTTTAGTATTTCGAGAAGTTTCGGGGCCAGTATGATCACTGAGCTATTAGCTGGTTGCTTTTGATTCTTTTATGACTTACTAATTTTTAGTAACTCGGTCAACTAAATTTTGCTTTCCATTTCAGTGACTACTTCTCACGTTGCTCTCTTACCGCTCGGTTTGGCTTCGATTTCGAGCTTTCGCTTGTCAGGTCTCCGACAAGGATTAAATCTGTGATGAAGCACTCTTTGATTCCGTTCCAAACAAAACCGTTGAACTGCTACGTAAACGGCTAGTCTGCATTCCTGGTAACTTAGCGAGCTTCTGATTTACTTTCAGTAACAGTATCCGACCCTTTCCGCCCGTAGGTCATTACTAACGAAATATCTCCACCGCTGCCAGCGACAGAGGAGTTTAATAAAGTATACGCCACACGCGTCAGAGTGATGTCTATGTCTTTTCCAAACTACCGGCTGCCATTCAGCAGTTGTACCAACTGCCAATTTATGAACGTTGCGTGTCTCGTGGTTGATGCCGCTTTGCATTAAATTCAGTGAAGTCACTGTGGATGAAATCGAGGACAATGTAATGACATGAATAAAATTCAGAAATCCTTTACTTGGCCTGTCATGAATTCGTCATCACTGAAGAAAATTTGTGTCTGACCAGGCCGCGAATAAGAACTTCCTGTGATCTGCCTACAAGTCGTTGCCTGTCTCAAACATTCATCGTCGCTGATGACCGCTCATTATTTCCGAACACAACAAAAGGATTTGCTCTTAAGTCATACATAACGACAAACTCTTTTTCACATCTTTTACTTATCGTCAAACTGAAGCATAACGTTATGTACGAAACTATGTGCAAATACGTACATGAGCGATATCCTGTCTTCATCTTTCCTGTTACTATTACTTTCTGGTCGATGAACAGCTACAATACAAAATATTTCTCCATCATTTCTTACATTTTACAGTTTTGAGCACGTAGATGTCGCATTTCTCATTAAGTATATATTTTTTGTACGTTTAGTAAACATTCGTTTCTCCTGAGTTGATTCTTTTCATTCTTCATACTCATGAATATACGAGGGTTGACTGAAAAGTAATGCCTCCACCTTCGTAACTCTTCAGCAGCTGGCAGCATTGGTATGCGGCAGGCACTGGCTTGTTCCGTATAGCCTCTTCTCTACAGCTCCATTTGGTGGGAAGCCTTAGCATTGAACGGTTGTGTTGCTACATGTAAAGTATGGAACCCAGCGCAGACGGTCGGTCAGTGCGATTTAAGCAACGTGCAGTCATTGAATTCTTGACAGCACAAGGTGTCACCCCAAAGGAGATTCATCAGAGAATAAAGTAGTTTATGGTGATTGTGTTGACGTGAGTACTGTGCGTCGTTGGGCTAGTAAGTTAAAAGATTTTGAGGCGGGAACATCTTACCTGCGTTACATACAAAGAGTTGTATGTCCTGTGACAGAAACCTCCGAGTTTCACAAGCAAAATGTTGACAGATTGATTCAGGAAGACGGTCGTATCACTCAGAGATACAAGCACAATCGGCATTTCACAAGAACGTGTGGGTCACATTATTGCTGTGCTTGGCTACCGGAAGATCTGTGCACGATGGGTACCCCGGATGCTGACTCCTGAAATGAAAGCATAGAGACTTGAAATTTGCCAGAAACTCCACTGGCGTTACGAGAATGAACACGCATAATACTCACATCAACACAACCACCATAAACTGCTTTCATTCTCTAATGAATCTCCTTTGGGGTGACACCTTCTGCTGTCAGGAGTTCAATGGCTGCACGTTGCTTAAATCGCATTGACTGATCGTCTGCGCAGGGTTCCATACTTTACACTGTAACAACACAACCTTTCAGCGGTAAGGCTTCCCGCCAACTGGAGCTGTAGAGAAGAGGCTATACGGAACAAACCAGTACCTGCCGCATACCAGTGCTGCCAACTGTTGAAGAGACGCGAAGTTGGAGGCATTACCTTTCAGTCAACCCTCGTACATCGCATATATGCTTCCTGACAGAAATAGCTAAGCACCGATAAGGAGAGGAGGAAGAAAAATGAAACTTCATTGCCTGAGAGTGTATGTGATGTTATTTCAGCGATTGCAGTACAGAGTCAAGTTACAAAGAACTTGGCAGTATGAGCTCTCTTATTAGTTTGACGTTGCATACCTCCAACCCGAGTATATGCACTGATTAGCTTGGGAATGTTGCCATGAAGCCGTTGTACCCTCTCCTGGGGAAAGCTGTCCAGCAGCTGTTGAAAGTCATCGGCGACGTCCTGGCCACTGGCATTGGGTGCGTTTTGACTTCCGAGAGGATCCAACATGTATTCTGTAGGAAACTGAATGAGTCGATCATCCGTCCAAATGGAGACCTACAATGCGTCTCTTTCAAACTCTTTATGCTGCTGATAACGCTGTCTCAAATGAGTGCATGGCACCTCCGTTTTCTTCACAATTGTCACTCAACGCCTGCCAGGCTTGCTAACAACACTAAACACTAACAACACTAATGCACTATGGTGACAGTTGCACTTGTCACAAGAACTGGAACTCTCGCCTCTTAGATTTCCGTCGATGGTAGGGCCGGGCACGAAGCCACATTGTCAGCCGACCGCGTCTTCGGGGTGCTTCTGTTTTTTGGTTGGGCGCTAATATATAACTTTCTGAGTGTAATGGTTTGGCAAGCATGAAGACAAACAGTAGAATATCTCACGGTGTGCCAGCGTACATTATTTTGCTGAAATTTTAACCTCCGCTGTTACACAGCACTCTTTAAAGCCTGTGCTATGGTAAGTGAGCGGGATTCACCTTGTGAGAAAGGATTTTCGTATAGATATCGACCGCGTGCACCTGAATGGTGGCAAATCAGACTTACTTCCAATCTGTAATAACAATGATCCGTCAAGTAAGTACGAAATGCAATTACACGTCAGGATGGATCAAAAGCAACCCAGAAGATGCTACCAATTTGATAATAATACGGTCCCCAACCTACTTAGGCATTACCTAAGTTTCTTCCCTGTACAAGTTGGTATATATTCATGCAAAACAACAAGTTGTAACACTGCATAATATAGTAGAATTTTAGAATCAGAAAATCTATTGAACTGATAGTTTCACGTTCTGTACTGATATGGAAAACCATGAATACATAGCACTACACTATAATGTATACTACTAAACTTTATACTGTCTATTAATCTGATTAAAATCGGGCATAGGTTACCCTAGAAATTGCACTTTCGTGCCACACACAAAATGTCAATTTTGATAAAGATAAAACACTGATAAATTTTGACTTTTATATTGACTTTAACTTTTGCTGGTCAAACCAATTTAGAACACTTCATAATTCAAATGAATGAGGGGGGACACCGAAACTGTTAAGATAGCTGTATCTAAAAAAATGATTACTGAATTTATTATGCATTCAAGATTTCCAGCATATAAGTTACTACTCTTTTCATCGTATTTACTGATCATTTAAATGCCTTTAAACCTGTCTCGAAATAATAAACTTCATTAATATATCAATACTAAAGTTATCTTTCAACTTCGTTACATCTTCGTTATTCATTTACTGGTTCATTAACGAAACATTTCTTTAAACACCATTCTAATATAGCTAGTTCTGCAAATAATTATTATTAACACAAATTTTAATTTTCATTTCGGGACACTCGGATTGCACAACGTTTGGAAAGGACCCTGTCTAGGGTAGTTATGAGGATAATTAAATGATGGAAAAGTTCTGGTAAAATTTAGATTATTATTGCACCAAACAAACACAGTTCACTCTCTGATCCATACGAATACAGTACTAAAAGTTTCAACCTGCTAGTATCGATGCGGCGGTTGGCGGGCGGCGAGATGGCGAGGCCAGACCACACATACAACCACAGCTATAGCTCTTGATGCATCGGCACTTTAATTCTCAACCGTACTCGATGTTACGAATGGCTAACGTGGCTTAAAAATGCCCAGAGTTCAGGAGGCCCTTCGACGTCTACCGACGACGCTCATGTGAGGAACACCCACGAAACTGTGCGTGCAATCAAAGACTGACTGTCCAAACATTGCTGAAGAATGTAATATTTCAGTTGGACCATGTCACGGAATGCTGGCCAGAAAGACCTTCGCTTCGAAATCTGTGAATAGCTCTTGGATCGCGCAAACGAGGACGATAAGTGCCTTAAGAGAATCATAACTGAAGATGAGGGGTGGGTTACGATGTTGAGACCACGGTTCAATCTTCAGAATGGGTTGGCAAAGGTCAGGTCAAATGTCAAAGCCACTCTGATAGTTTTCTTTCACCTTGAAGGATTAGCTCATCATGAATTCGTGCCACAGTTACAAACTCTTAATCGGTGGTACTATCGTTACGTGTTGCGGCGACTGCGAGAAAATGTGAGTAGGAAACGGCCTGAAATATCGCGAGACAATTCATGGTCCTTGCATCAGCATAACGCACCCGCACATTTATCCCCGATGGTGTGTGACTCGCACAAAAAACTAAATCGCGGTGCCGCCTCATCCTCCGTACTCTACAGGTCTGGCCCCTGTGGACTTCTTTTTATTTTTAAAATCGAAAATCCGGGCGAAAGGACGAAGACTTGCAACTATAGACGAGGGAAAAGAAAATCCACAGACGGCACTTCGCGCGATCCAGCAAGAAGCGTACCGAGACTGGTTCCGGAAGCGGAAAAGGTGTTGTGAGAGGTACATCAATTGTGGAGTACAGCATTTCGAAGAAGACCATGCACAATAACTAAAAGGTAAATGCAGCAAAATTTTTTTGGCCAAAGTTCTGGAATTTTTGAGCAGACGTCGTATCGTCGACGTACCGCTGTGCTGTAAGGATGTCGCGGATGACAACCGAAGGGTCCTGCTACGAAAATAAATGGCATCCCCTACCACCACTCCTGGTTGTTGGACGGTATGGCGTGCGACAGTCAGATTGATACACCACCGCTGTCCAAGGTGACTCCAGGCACCTTCTGGTACGTCTTTTTTTGTCTTATAGTGTATATCTATATGTCCTATTTTTGTTTCCGAACAGTGATTGACTGTTGACAACTAACGACGCAACAGAGTAAATTTTTACAATGCGCCTGCTGTCACGACGTTCCTGCTTGAGGTCGTGGAGGCGATACCACATACTCTGAAGGTGGCCATACTGCGTACTCTGCTACATACTGCTGGTCAGGTTTAGCACCAATTGGGTCTTTTTGGGAGTAACGTTGCGAGAAATAGAAGTCATTATCCTTGACAAAACTATTCTTGACTGTGTCAACATTCGCTAATTTTATTAATAACAACGACGTTTTCCTGTGCACGAAAGAGCGTTTTAAATTAATGAAAGCTCTTTGCTAGTGCCGCGATTACGTGATCAAAGCCATCAACGAAATTACCACTTGCCACCGCTAAAAGTTTCCACCGCCTGACGACAGCTATTATTAGGCGCCCGGCCAACACCCTGTGTGTTGTGTTGGCCATAGATAAACCTGGTCTGCGCTTGTGGTGGGAATTTGTGGCGTCTATTGCTAATGGACATGTCTCTAGCAACGCAAAGAATTTGATTACAATATTAGACTGTTTAGTTCATTAACACCCATGTAGTATTAAACATTCTGAACAGAATCGTATGTTCTTAGGTAGTACATTTCATTAGGAAAAATGTGAAATTGTACCTAGATTCTGTAACATATATCTATATTTTTCCCATCTGTATTTGTTTTTCTTCTTTACTATTTACATGTTACAAAATTTAGCGATAGTGCATAACTATTGAAATAAAATCGATAGTGGGCTGATTTGGTCGAAAGTGGATGGCCGATCGACGATGAATTTTGGATAATTATTTAAAAAAGATACAAGGTTTTTCCGAAGTAATGAAATGACATTTTAAAATATCTTGATTACTAATTTCACAGAATTAGGTGACCGGGAAGTAACGTGTGCCAGAATAAGATATGGATACATATTGTGAAATTAATGTGAACACAATGTGGCAAAGTGGTTATACACCTAAAGACGGAATAGGGCCCAGATATGCCCAGTTTATAAGAAAGGAATTGGATATGAATGTCAGAACTACAGAGGTATTAGCCTTCTTAATTCACTTTGTTAACTGTGTGCTAGAATCTTAACAAAACGACCATCGCCTGTCGCTGAAACTGTATTGTCTGTTGCCCAAGACGGTTCTCGATAAGGTTCAAAAAGGTTCAAATGGCTCTGAGCACTATGCGACTCAACTTCTGAGGTCATCAGTCGCCTAGAACTTAAAACTAATTAAACCTAACTAACCTAAGAACATCACACACATCTATGACCGAGGCACGATTCGAACCTGCGACCGGAGCGGTCGCTCGGTTCCAGACTGTAGCGCCTAGAACCGCACGGCCACTCCGGCCGGCGTTCTCGAAAAGGCACATCATTCTCAGAATATGTCTCCATCACGACACAACTAACATAAAACACTGTGAATCCAGTTTTCCGACGTTTCTTGCCTTCATTGAATACAAAAAGTCATTTGATAAAGTAAACTGAAATAAACTGTGGCAAATTTTAAGAAACAGAGGGATCCTATTCCATCTTGTAAGAGCTGTACAGGATTTTTATATCAACAATAAAATACAGATCGGAATTGCATGATGGAGGCGTAATATGGCTGAATTAAACTAAGGAGTTAGGCAAGTATCTCTCCCATACCCAATCCTTTTAATATATGAAGGCTATTCGGAAAGTAAGGAGCGATAGATCGCGAGATGAAAACCACGGTGAAAATCCGACGAAGCTTTGCAGAGATGTGTTGGGCAGTGTGTGTAGTATACCCGTCGATAGCGTCACGTCGTTATTCTAAGTCCTGAGCGTATTGTGAGCGCCTAAAGGTTTCTAGAAAATAGTGCCTCCCATCAAGTATGGGTGCCTACCGAGAGATATTGCCTGATATCAAGCAACCCCACATAACGCAACTGTCATGCAGTTCCCTCTTCATGACATTTCTCGGCCGCACACTGCGGGGACCCTATGACGCTCCTACAGCGTTTTCGATGGGAAGTATATGTTCACCCACCACAGAGCCTAGACTTTACTCCCATATATTTTCATCTCTGCTCAAAAGAATAGCTGGCTATGAAGACAACGTTCTGGAACGGACAACGAGCTGCAGTCTATCGAAGAAAATTGTAGGAAAGCGCAGGCGGCTGCCTTCTACGACGTCGGAATTGGAAGACTGGAACAACGCTGCCAGCGACTACGTAGAGAGGTAGCTTGAAGGTGTAGCTAATTACTGCAAATAAAACAGTTTTGATTCTCAGTGCGCTTTCCATTTCGCAACCGATCGCTCCTTGCTTTCCAAATAGGTGTCATGTGTATTGATGATGTAATCAAAACCTGGCTATAGACAATAAAGTATTTTAAAAAGGACGATATTGATGTAATAATCTAGTTTCTGCTGACCCAAACAATTGTTAATCAGAATGAAAATGACTCACAAGAAGCTGTCTTTAATTTAAGTAAAATTGCCAGAGAATACAATCAGAACATCTCCATTACAAAGACAAAATCAAAGGTATTTTTAACACGCCAGCCCATGCGAATTAAGACTGAAATTGACAAGCAGATCATAGAGCAAGTTAATACATTTAAATAATTAGGGTGCATTATTACATACCGAGCAAGCAATGAAATACGAAATAAGTTAGACCTGTTTATTTCTTTGGAACTTTACGCGGACCATTGGCAGAGGAAGTCCACAGATATACTCTGCTGTCATGGCTATACAAGCTCTGCTCTATGTGTGTGAATACTGGACTGTTATGAAGAAAAGATGAAAAGAGACTAGAAGCATATGAAATAAACTTCCTTACACACATGCCTGGATACACTTTGATGGGTAAAAAGAGAAAGATGTCAACCGAGGTGAATTGAATATGTAAAATATGACTGACATAATAAAATAATTTCAGTAATATGGAAAGAACGTATGACCTTATGCCAGATGCAAGAATCACTAAAGCCACAAAACACTATAAAGCAAGAGGCAAAAGGTCTTTAGGCAGATTAATAATAGCTTCACCAATTTTGAAGGAGAGGTAACGGACCAAAAGGCCAAATTCTTGATGCAGATGATGATGATGATGAATGTGGCTACACGTATGCTAAGTGACGATTGTATAGCCACACACGTATGGATGGCAAAGGAATAAGTAATTCCCAGCCTGAAAATTTATGACTCACTTTAGTGACAATGGATCATCTTGAATGGGTATCCCTAGTTCCGACAAATTAATGACTTAGTAGCTGTAATTTTGGTAATTATAATCGCTAAGAGTGATAACAGAAAACACGAGTCAAAGGTATACTGTTTGCTGTGGGCATTCTTTTCAGTCACCCTGATGTCATTTCCTGCCCAGATGTAACTAGTTATGTTCCCATGAATAGCGTTCTCGCTTCCACGCCCGGGTTCCCGGGTTCTATTCCGGGCGGGACCAGGGATTTTCTCTGCCTCGTGATGACTGTGTGTTGTGTGCTGTCCTTAGGTTAGTTAGGTTTAAGTAGTTCTAAGTTCTAGGGGACTGATGACCATAGATGTTAAGTCCCATAGTGCTCAGAGCCATTTTTTTGTTCCCATGAAGTTGTGCTGGTTCATGTTATGTCGAGAGGTAAGTTATTTTCATGATGACTAATTCTGAGTTCTACTGATTTTTCACATTAACTAGTACCGAAATCTTTGAGGACAAACTACAACATTAAACAGTGATCAAAATAAGAGGGCGAGTTTTGATGTTTTTCGTGTCTAACCTTTATTTTGGAATCATTTAATGAAAGGTTGTTAGATCTTGGCGACTGTAAGAACAGGTTTTGTGATCAGTTACAATAAAGTAGGCACTAAATCATTACATTTTGAAACTGACAGCGAGTTAATCACAATGGCAATTTTCAAATTACTGACGTCGCACTTTTGACCACCACATTAAAACTTTCACTACCTCAATGTAATATTTTGTTCGTACTGTTGGGAGAGAGTTGTTTGAACAAACCGCTAGATAAACTTTGGTTAATTCCTTCTTTATCAATGAGGTATTTCGTGCACCAGCACAATTGTGGGAATGAAGTTGTACTGGGTACGTTTGGAGGCCTGGTAAGTGATTTATCTGACTGATTTTTTGTAGAATGTGTGTGTATCAAGCAGTATGTTTGGATCGACGCTTATGGTGTGGGGCAGTTCACTTAGCCCAGCAGGCACAAAATGGGTCCTTGTAATTTCTTTAAACGTTTATATAGTTCGAGAGCTGAATAACGAAACATACAATTAATCATTTTGGATGCTCTCTAATACAAAGTCTATAGAGCAATTTGAGGAATGGAAAGAAGATTGCCGCCTGAAGATTACGATGTTTCAATAGAACCGATTGCAACTGGAAACTAAGCAATTCTAAGGAGAGCTGCAAATCTGTTTGCAGAAAGAACGCGGAAGAAGGAAGTTCCCCATATTTGGAGTAAAGCTACAATTAAGTGCTAAGGCTTCCATGGCCAGTGTCACTTATAAAGTAAAACCACTGATCAAACCGATGTTCCTCATTATGGAAACTGAACCGTTAGTTCCTGGGGACCGTCTTTCCTATATGTCACTCTATTTCGGTTTTAACGAGACAATCGGTGACACGATTTTGAAATTTGTCGTGTAGTTCGAAGTCAAGATTGTCTCTAGAGGAGTGGTTGTACTGAAAGTTTCTGCCTGTGGTACTCTTTCAGGTGACTGGACAGCAATTTTGACACTGATGTGTTCAATAACGCTCACGAGAGTGTAGGTGGTTGCCACGTGACAATTGAAATAGGTGTATATAGGGATGACCATCGCCAGGACCAACGTTTAGCTGCCTTGGAGACAACCATTGCAAAGACGGTCGAAACGTCAGTTTTAATATTGGTTCTTGTTTCCAAATAACGCTCCCTAATATCCATAAGGATGTTTTTCAAAATGCTGTAGCAAGACCTAAAATCATGTGAAATTACCAACCTTTTTCTATAATGTATAAGATATTCCTTCAAACTATCACTGAATGCGTAGCGGTAGGTGGGAGTGTATTGGTGGTACAGTACAAGAGCTGTTCATAAACTCCATTGCTGCACCTGACACGCCTCTGTAGCATCAAACTATGGCGGAGAAAGACCATATCAGTGGTTTTGCATCAAAACAGCGGTGCGTTTCGGAATAGTCACAAGTGATTTTCTGTGTTCAAACTTTGGTGTGTTGTGTTTTGTACTCGTTTCTTTTATTTCTTTAGAAAAGTAAATATTGAGATGTCGGAACATAAATGGGACAATAATAACATGAAGCAAGCCATAGCGAAAGTCAGCCATCATCGAAATGGCAGTCAAGGAAGCGCGTGAGAAATAACCATTTGCAATAAGTACGTTAGGTGAAAGACTTAATGCCTTGCGGGAAAAAAAAGCAGTGGTAATGAAACCCGTTATAGGAAATAAAAAGTTTCTCTCCGGGAATATTCATTGTTGAACATGAAGCATGTTATAAATTTAGTCAGTCATCTTACGGCTTTGAAGAAAGATGAGTTCTTTATTCTAGTATACCATATGCAGAGCAACTGAAAGTAAAACACCAGTTCAATACAAAAAACATGACAGATGGTGGAGACTTTTATCGTGGCAGTTTGAAACGAAATGGTGGCTTAAATTTGAAGATAGCTTACGGGCGCTCAACGCCGAGATTACCAGCGGTCAAGATAGCTGAAGCCATTTACAGCGAGCAGCAGGTTTCAGCAAGAAATAACGTGACCGGACCTTTGACCAAATAGGTGATCCACGGACAGGTTGAAGTTTATAATAATTTACGCTCCAATTAAAAAATTTTACGACAAAAATCATTTCTTGACAAATTACAGTTCTAAGTCAGATACAATGCTCCAAAATTTTAAACCACCAAAATGCAAACAATATTGAAAAATCGACGAGTGTATTTTCTTACAACATTGAGTTTTTTTGTTGTAATTCCATTAAATAATCTACCTTAACATTTGTTAAGTCTGCAGAATTTTCCAAGACAACCTTCAGAATATAATACCGTTTCTAAGAAGTTTACGTGCCTCGTATTAGCCATATTAACTGAGTACCCGATGTATCTGAAAAGGGTTACAATCAGCGTTCATTAAACTACTGACTTACGGAAACGCGACATGAAGTTTTAATGAGAAAAGTACAGGGTGTTTCAAATGTAATTTACGTATTAAAAAATATTATTTTGTCCATACTATCGATCGCTGTGCCTCGACCCGGCCATTGGAGAAACGAGTATATAGTCTATTTTATATTAATACCCGCTAGATATCAGTTGTCTTCTGCTTCGCTTGGTAAACGTTACATGTTTAAATTAGTGCTCCGCAGCAGAAATCATTTTGTGGTCTCGAGTTTGCGAAGTGCAATTCCGTGATCACAGTGCAAAGACGTTTCAGGTTGCGGTACCAAACTGATCCTCCGAATGGGTGGGACATTTGCAGGTGGTATTGGCCGGCCGGGGTGGCCGAGCGGTTCTAGGCGCTACAGCCTGGAACCGCGCGACCGCTACGGTTGCAGGTTCGAATCCTGCCTTGGGCATGGATGTGTGTGATGTCCTTAGGTTAGTTAGGTTTAAGTAGTTCTAAGTTCTAGGGGACTGATGACCTCAGATGATAAGTCCCATAGTGCTCAGAGCCATTTGAACCATTTTGCAGATGGTATTGACAGTTTCTAGATACAGGATGTGTATGTAAAGCAAAGAGTCCTGGCCGCCCTCGTATTCCTGAAGAAAACGTTGCACGAATTCTAACTGCTTTCCAGCGTTGTGCTTCAAAATCAACTCGTTGTGCCAGTCGGCAGTTACACGTGCCTACAACAACAATTTGGCGTGTTTTGAGGCGACGGTTGGTTATGAAGCCGTACAAGTTACAGCGGTTACAAACTCTGCGTTCTGATGACAAACGCAAACGTGTGGCATTTTGTAACGAGAGTCTTGATGCTACTGACAATGATAACACTTTCGCACAATGAATCGTGTTCAGTGGTGAAGCGACTTTCCATGTTAGTGGTTAGGTAAAGAAACACATTGTTCGAATTTGGGGCCTACAGAACTCACATGCTTCCATTGACCACTTACGAGGTTTTATGCGATATCACGATCATCTGTTTGCGGCCAATTCTTCTTTGATGGAAACGCGGTTAACTGTCAGCAGTATCTCGATTTTTTACAGAACTGATTGTTGATTGTTTCCGAAATTGCACGAAGACATGTTCATTTTTCAACGTGATGGGGGACCCCTCACTGGAGTCGCCAAGTCCGTGAATATCTGAATAAAACTCTACTGAACTGTTGGATTGCTCATCCAGGAACTGGCCACTTAGCATGTCTCAGCTGGGTTCCACAGTCTCCGGATTTTACACCCTCTGACTTCTTCCTGGCCGAGCGGAGTGGCTGCGCGGTTAGAGGCGCCATGTCACGGATTGCGCCGCCCCTCCCGCCGGAGGTTCGAGTTCTCCCTCGGGCATGAGTGTGTGTGTTGTTCTTAGCATAAGTTAGTTTAAGTAGTGTGTACGTCTAGGGACTGATGACTTCAGCAGTGTGGTCCATTAGGAGTTCACACACATTGAACATTTAAACTTCTTAATGTGGGGTTTCGTTAAAGACAACGTTTATGTACCACCACCCCCACAGAACCTGTAATAGTTGAAGAACCGGATCCGTACTTCCATAACATCAGTGATGAAGGACATTCTTGCTCGAGGTTGGGAGGTACTTGAATATCGATGTGATATTGTTCAAGTTTAATAAATATATGCATTCGGAATACGCATAATCTTTTTGAAACACCCTGTATTTAATAATCGAAGGTTTCTGAACAAGTTGTGGAGAGATGTACACTGGTAATTACTAGAAGATGAATGTTCAAATGTTCAAATGTGTGTGAAATCTTATGGGACTCCTAAGGTTATCAGTCCCTAAGCTTACACACTACTTAACCTAAAGTATCCTAAGGACAAACACACACATCCATGCCCGAGGGAGGACACGAACCTCCGCCGGGACCAGCCGCACAGTCCATGACTGCAGCGCCTCAGATCGCTCGGCTAATCCCGCGGGGCCAGAAGATGGAAGGAAAAAAAAAGTAGCGAACTGACCACGAAACAGACTAGAGCGGAAGAACTAACTATGAACACAATGAAAAAGAAACAGAGGTGGGCAGATCATGTAATCAAGGTGAACAGAGGGACCAAGTTCTTGATTGGATTCCAAGACGCATAAATTGACGACCTAATATAAGACGGGTGGAAGGCGTTATAAAACAAGAAGGAGCAACATGGATGCGTGTTTTTGGAGTCCATAACGCATGATAGGACAGGGATAGACCCTTATGTAATAGCAGTTGTCAAATAGATGCTGATTATGAAGATTACAACGCCACTGATGACGCCAGCGACGACTATGATAATGACAAAAGGAGGACGGTGTTGATAATGATGATGAAAATGAGGACAATGATGGTGATAACGATGATGGTGATGGTAACGATGATAATGACGAACATGCGGAGGATACTGATGATATAATGATGGTAATGAAAATGTATGAGACAATGATGATAATAATAGTAGCAAGGAGAGCAGTGAACTGCTAATGACAATGATGATGATGATGATAATGTCGGTTATGGTGATGATAGTGACGATGATGATAATAATGCAGTCAATTATGGGGATGATAAAGATGGTGATGATTATACCATGAATACGATGACAATGGTGATGACAACAATGATGATGGTGACAATTATGGTAATGATGATGGTGATGATGAAAATGACAATGAAAATGGTTGTGATAACAATCCTAATAGTCAAGACACGATGGTGATGATAATGATGGCAATGATGACGATGAGGATGATGATAATGATGACAGTGACCATAATGATGGTAAAGAACGATAATGATGATGTTGATGATGGTGATAATGACGACGATGACAACAACGATGATGATAAATTATGTAATTTAGAGGTATTTGTAATCAATCGACGTCTATTGGAACTCACGGAGGTTACACTGTGAAATTAGTAAATCTGTAGGTAACATTGTTTAATTACTGGTGAAGGCATAGCAATGCTGAATAAGATATTGTAATGGTACTTGAATTATGTAACAATTACGGCAGCTGACCTGAACCTCTCGATACTAACAATACTCTACTGTGTTTCTGTAAAGTAGTTAACATGTTTCTGAGACAACATTCAGATATGGTTTCATTAATGTAGAGATACTTTGATACATCGATATGTTTATGTTGCAATGATATTATTCTTATGTGTATTCTTTCTTTTGTCACTATGATCTTTGACGTACTAGTAAGTCTGATTTTCGGGCGCGTAAGCGATTATTAGTTTGTTAGAGAGTCGGACCTTGGAGAAGGTCAAGTGTTGGACATCATGTTGGAAAGACGCATAACGTAGTCCGCTTATAAAATGTGAACTTTAACAGTGAGGAAGATGTTTTCAAGTATGTTTTGTATTGTGAAGTGATGTTTTGTGTGTTACGTGATATTACAACAGATTGCAATAAAAAGGAAGTGTAACTTAAATTCGGAGTGATGATTTTTCTTTTTACATCACCATTGTGCTAACTTTCAAAGGTTTAATCTTCAAGAATGGTTTGTGAAACACATCTATAAAACTTTTGAATATACCAGAATAAAACCTACGCCTCTTTGTATCCGAGCTTGGAATCATCAGCACCTAGATTTTCGACGATTGAGCCATGATTTTACAACGAGACCAGACTGGGAAACACGAAAAGAAGAGTGCCTAGTTTATTCATTATTACATGAAATGACTTTATTAACTGTGCTTTAATGACACCTGCTACACAATAACTTTGTTGTTGCTCGGAAATGCAGCATTTAACAGCGTGAGCAACACCACAATCATTATTAAATTTTGACCTTTTGTTGTGGAAGGGTTGTTAGAATATAGACCAAGTAACTCACATTTGTTTTGGATTCTGACCTCGAAACTAACGTAGAAAGGAGTAATTTCTATGCACTGACTAAGAAATTTCAGCTAATTACACTGAATACACAGATACTACCATTTCTGAGTGCTGACGGCAGTGGATAGTAACTGGATGACTGGATGGAATACTTTGCTCTGATTCTATCGGAAGCACTTACATATCAATAGGCACAAAGAATTTATCACCCATACTGGCTTATATATCAGCGGAAAGAAAGCAGTATATAGCGTTGAACATCTCCACTCATATACACACAGAAAAAAACTGAGCATCAGGATGATATGGTCGAAAGTGAAAGTGACTTTGTACACGTAGACGCACTGGCAGTCACGTAAATAATTTGTGCTGCAGTTGTCTGTGACAGGTAGATCGGTCACCAGAGTCCATTAACGTCGTTCGCGTTTCGTGTTGTTATCAGCCCTGATAGGGTGTAGAAGCGGCGTCAACGTTGTCAGATGTGGGTGACCACCGTGAAGGAGACAGAGACTCCTCGCGCCCGTGTGAGGCAGCGTTATCAGCACCTGTCGAAGTTTTAAAGGGGCCCCACTGTGTGTATCCATTTGGCCAGCAGGCAAAACTGTGCAGTACCTTCACATCCGCACCTGCCATCAAAGAACAAGTAATGATCTCACTGCAACATTCTGCGTTATCCCACGCCACTGGTTGAAACCATGGAGCAGCCAGACTGCAGAATTGCCTTTCCATGTGGAGGCTGCTGTTAGCACCACAACACAAACTGCTGCGTTTGGAGTGGTGCCATGATCGGGAATCAGTGGCTGATGATGGCTTGAGACCCATCCTGTTCAGCGATGAAATGCAGTTGCCACTACCGCAGATGACCATCGTTGGTCAGTGTAATGGTGACCTGTGTGCGGTAACGTCCTTCCAGTGGTTTGAAGTGGTACAGCAGTGTTGCCCCTGTCGTTATGGTGTGGGGAGAAATTGGGTACGACTTCGGGTCACTTCTGGTAGTAACTGAGGGAACGCAGATGGTATAACGGTTGGCCCCAGACATCCTGCGTTCTCATGTGTCACCTCTCAAGCGGCAGTTTCGTGGGGCCATTTTCCAAAAGGACAAAGCTCGTCCAAACATGGCATGTATCACCATGAACTGTCTGCTTGATGTAGAGTTACTCCTGTGATCAATAACATACTCATCTCTTTCTCTGGCAGAACATGTATGGGACCTGCTAGGATGCCAAATCCGTCGTAGTGGCAGTATCGTGGATATCAAGTATCAGTTACAACAGTTGAAGGCCACTTTGCCTCAGGAGAGGATTCATAGACTTCTCAACCGAATCAGTACATGCATGCAGATCAGGGGGTTGCATCATCATACTGGTAAGTGGACTCATAGTACCAAGTTCTGAAGTCGGTAGTGTAATGACTGCAGTAGCGTTGTGACGCTACAACGCAGTCCTTGCTATGAATTTTTTCGCTTACTTAATACATAAAACTGTTTGTATACGATGTATTGTCTAGTGTAAATATGTATTGTAAATACTATGTTTAAATTATGTAATATTAACACTGGCAAGTCAGGGCATATTTAGTTAACGTTGAAGTCAGAGAGATTGTTTTGTCGTGCCGCTGGGCGCGGGAGCGCGCCAGCGGACAGTAGTAGCATTGACGCCGTGCTGAGAGTAAGACGTACAGTCGAGTGCTGCTAGTCCTAGCTGTGTTACACCTAACGGCTAGTGTGTGGATCTAAGTACGACGGGAAAGTAATGGTCGGCATATCTGGAAGCATGGCCGGGCAAGTTATTATGGATTAATGACCACAGTGCTGAAGAAACGAGGACTTAAATGTGAAGCGCACTATGGGTCCAAGTCGCAACAGTAAAAGCCCGTTGCCACATTGTGTCGCTGCCGTGGACTTCCGTCGATCCACCGACAACGAGGGAAGTAAGATCTACGTAATTTTCGTAGGATAAAATTGTAGAAGGCTTGCCAGTGACTGTGCTTTGCTCTGAAATTGAACAATTAATAACAAGCACTTTATAATCGAAGTGTTGCAGTTACATTCCACCCAACAATAACACCAAGTAGGTTCCTTCCGATCCTTAGTTCATTGAACCGAGTGTGTCACGCCATTATCAAGAGAAAATATGTTAATTATCAAATTACTTGCATAGACGGTGAAGAGTAAATTTCACACTGGTTATCGTAATTAATCGTTGCGCTTATTAAGCTTACGCCAACCGCAGTAACTAAATAATTGACTGAAGTAATAAATTTGATTATTAAGATTTATTTCAATGCATATTCAGCTGATGTTAGTTCAAGAGTATTTCATGAAACTATAAAGCTTATTCCACCTGACAATTCCCCAATTAATGAAATATTATCATTCGAAACATAGTTAACCAAGTATTGCCAATATATTTCATTATCAGTAGATTAAACTGTGCAAAGTACCTAATTTTAAAGACAGAGTTACAGTCCATTATTCAAAATCTCGATAGATAACTATCTGTGTTGTCAGCATTGCACTTAGCAGACAAATTATGAACAAAATAATTATCAAAATACTTATTATAAGTTAACCATTAATGTTTAAGTGTAGTTGGATTGTTATGACATTGTTTTGTATGACTACTGAGCCTGACACAGCACTTACGTAAAAGTTCCCGTTCCACCTGCTGCGCTACAAACAGGTAAACTTTCTTTTTGACACAATTATTCACGTACCTAACAGTACTGTCGCTCATCAGTTGAGCTGGCGAACGATTTTGTTAATTGCTTTTACAACTTAATCATTTCTTTCGGCAAAATTTCCACTGGCAAAATTTATTTCCATTATTTCATTTACCGATCGTTATTGAATGAAATTACTCGTTCAACAACGATCAGGTTATAACGTCTCCTGTTTCCCGCGGAACAATCATTATTTACTTCGGATTCCGATGCCTTATCCCGACGCAGGTCAAAATTCATAAATCACGGTCATTGTCAACTTGTAATTTCGCAAATCCCGGGAAGCAGGAGGGTGTTATAGTGTCACATCCCCTCTCAACCCATCACATTCCATTTCGTTTCTTCCTCCGCTTCTCGGTGCTTCATATTTATTGTAAGGCACTGTCCTTATGCATGAAACTTTATCTAAACGCACTCGTCTTTACAAAACTCATTTCATTGCTGTGTAAACAACTCACGGTTTCAAATTGTACGAGTAAATACGTCCGACTCTGAGTGTTCTTTATTACGCCACTTTCAAAATCACCACGCTCTAGCATCATCGGTTTTCCCTCCGAAACCGTTAAACTGTACGATATTTCATGGAAGCACTTTGAACCGATTAGCAGAATTCACGGAATATATTTCACATGTGCCACTTCACGAGATTTAGCGGAGCTTTTTAATAGAGTTACCGGGAGGGCTAATATCGTCCGCCTACGTAAAACATTTCTCCCCTGTATCAATTTCACAGCAAACCATGAGCGACGAACCATTGGGCCGAAAGCAGGTGCGGGAAACTGTTGTAATATTGACGAATGAATTTTGATTAGCTCCTCTTGAGAGTTTTGTTCCCATTTTGATTCCAACGGCTAGCCACGCGTCATACGTTCTTTAATGAAAACTTCCATTCTGTACCTGATTCGTTAAAAATTTTATTCTTAGCTAAACGATGCAGTGATGTTTGCTTTACGTATTGGCACATACTGTATTTTGTCAGTGAAAACAAAAATCTCGAATTCTGGTACTACCACTAAAGAATTTATACTTTTGAAACTGTTTTTTCGTTTTTTGTGTGAATTTATGAAGGTAATTACAGATGAAATTAAAACGTCAATCCCCTAAGCTGTATCACGAAAGAATTTTTATATTCCTCCAGAGAGCTACGATATGTATGCGTAGATAATGGAGTTAACATCAATACGCAAGTCCTTCTCATAGATCGCCAGATCGCCACACTTTCCATCAATGAGATGGCAATTTCTTCTCCACACGTTATGTTATTTATCATTAACAATCAGGAATGGGGCCTTGATCCTTTGTCGGTCTGGTGAATAAGGTGCGAACATTATACTGTTGACTTAAAATGACGGTATACTTGGTCATCATTAAAACTCGCACTACGGAACACATCTGCTGTGACGTAAACGCGAATCTCGATGGATGTATGAAGGCGTTTTCTTTTGGACCCTAGACATATTTTTCTCCGGAAACTTACGTAAGGAAGTGTACAGTTTAAGTTCTGAATTACAGTTTCAAAAAGCAATAAGTTTTTTGTAAAAGATAGCTCTCTAAAATGTGATCTCTCGCTGCTCCCTCCCTCCCACCCCTTCACCAAACGTAAACACATACACAGACACGATTAAGAAGATTTGTGCTGCCTTTTCTTACAACTTCAAACAAATATTAATAGACAAGAAGCCAGAGAAGTAGCATCCCTCCACCAACTACATAGTTAAACACTGTCACTTCCCTACACTTATTACTGTTGCACATATAACACGAAACCTATTGGCTTTTAGGTGACTCTATTCAGCCACTTGCATACACAGTAGACGTGAAAAAAAATGTTATAATGAATATCATCAATTTATGTTAAACGACATATAGTACTTCATAAGTTTTACTTGACGCTACTCTTGAAAAAACTGATAATAGATTAGGTACACACGTGCCTGCTTTTAGTAGAAGTTCTGCACCTAGGTGGAATTGCTTTGGCAGTATCAACCTGAAATAATTAAATATTCGCAAATAAGCAAACTAGTGATACTCAGGAGGTCAGGGCAAGCAATAACGACAGCAATCTCTGCTGCCTGCTCACTCTTGGCTCTTTGTTGGGGTCGTAGACTTCAATTAGTGCCTAGTACTACAAACTGAATGGATCGATATACATATTGAAATTCAGATTACAGTTTAAGAGCCATCTGAGAAACACATATTTATCGAAAGAGACAGAAATAAGGTAACAATACTTCATAGATGATTAAAACACGTATTAGTCTCGTCTCACCTTCAGCTGAAATGGATGAATGGTTTCCATTAAAGTTTTGGTGCATGAAGGACATTAATCATATTTTAAAAAAATCACTCTGTGGAAGTTCAGTATTCATCATTACAAGACAATAATTTGGCAAGGACACTGAAAAGTTTAGGAAATGAAAGATTCTGAGAAAAATATTTGAAAACATAACAAGAGATAAAATATTTAAGTTATACAAACATGCAGAAAAATTACAAGTGACATTAGGAAGTAAAGACCAATATTCTATGCGCACATCAAAAGAATAGGTCCAATCAGACAGACAAGAAAAATTATACGATATTTCGAAAAGTTAATAGCAAGAGACAATTGGCCTAGAAAAAGGAGTAACGTTGTAGAAGAAATTGACGTAAATAAGCGCTGAAACGAAAACAGAACCATATACAGAGACCTAAGTATTGTTTAGGGAGCGCAGACAGTACCTGCAGGGGAAGAGCGACTGCTGAAATTAAGTTTTTCAAGACAGCCACATGTCACATTCAGTATGTTTTATAGACAGTTTTCGATCTTTAACCCTAGATCACTTAACCCTCGTATAAATTACGACTGCACTTAGTACCTCTTCACGGTTCCCGCCAATCTGGTCACATGACCGGCACGTGCTCTTTAGTACCGATTTGGCAATCATTTTACTTTACAATATCTGAATTACTTATTGCCTGACTCCAGCGGACTGCTGACACTAGCGATCTGGTCGTAAATACTACGAATGTTTTATAATGGTGTCGTTGTTTTCCTTTAGCCGACATAGTTGTCTTATCGCTTACAATTTATCTTATTGTGGCCTCTTAGGTGAAATATCAACCAATACAGGTAGAAAAGAATTAGTTTATATCTCTTTGCCTCTCTTCACTGATTGTATCGTCTTTTGCTACTGAAATTGGCACAATATGGACGGTGTAGAGTTTGATTTTGATGCAAACATACTGGGTGATTTGCTTGAAAACTTCATCTGAGCAGCAGGAGCAAAAGAATTTCAAAGCAAAAAAGTATGCTCATTATGTTCTTCGAGCAAACAAAGAATGGCGACATTTAGTAACCACTGTTCTAGTGACATTTGTCTAGAACACCGAGCTAGGTCTTGCTTAGACTGTATTAATGGTGTCTAAACAAGAAGACTTCGTACGTATTTTGTGTGTAAAATACTTTTATGGTTATAATAATTTGTAACTACTGCATAACATAAACGACTTTTTTCGATTATCATTTTGGGCAGTAAAACTGTGGATATAGGTTATAACACGTAATGTACCACTGGAGATCTAAAGATTGTAATCAGCTACGGCATATGTTATGACAGCCTTTGAATAACAATTGGTCCAATAAAACTTACGACGGTTTAGATCCCGTCTAACATTACCCCCCATCCTGTGCAACTACTTTCATCACCAAGTAACTGCTACAAACTACGTCGTTCTTAATCTGCTTACTATATTCATCTCTTGGTCTCCCTCTACAATTTTTACCCCCCAAACTTCCCCCCAGTAATAACCTGGTAATCACTTGATGTGTCCCTTTTTTTAGTCAGTTTATGTCACAAATTTCTTTTCTCCCCTATTCCCAGCCTCTCCTCTGTGTGCGTACCGTGGTGCGGGAGATTTGAAAGCGATCTTTAAATGTACTTTATGTGCAAACGCCACATTTACGAACATAGGCCCTGAACCAAAACATGTTCTACTAACTCCCCTCCACAGCCCCTATAAGCCTATTACAGTAATTGCAAAACACGTAGTAGAAACTAAGAACAGCAGAAGGGCAGTATCACATCCATGGAGAACCACAACTACTGTTCCGTGACTTTCCGTCAGTTAGTACAAACTGTGACCTTTCTGACAGGAAGTCACGAGTCCTCGGCCTCTAATCCACAGGCATGCAATTTCATTACAAGCTGCTTGTGAACAACGGTGTCGACAGCTTTCTGGAATTCTAGGAAGGAGGAAAAAAGTCGAGAAGTTTTGAAACACACGAAACAAATGACTGACAAGAAAATCTGAGCAGCCCTCTTCATTTGTTTGCAGATGATAATGTCATTTAACGTCTAGTCAACTCATCAGAAGATCAGAACAAATTGCAAAATTGACTAGATATCTGTGTGTTGTGAAAAGTGGCAGCTGACAGATCGCATTAAATAGTATGAAGTTCTCCCCATGAGTATAAAAAAAATTAAATATCGGCAACATGATAAATGACAAAGTTGAAGATTGTCGATTCAGCGTAATTATTACGGATTAAGATTACGAACAGATGAAACTGGAACTTTATTTGTAAAGTCCCGTCTTGATTACGAAAACTGTACGTTTCGCAATTACCGGTTTCGGCCATTCTCATCTTTAGATTTGTTACAAACAGCAAACAGTGGAGCAATTAACTAAGTTCAGTTACCTGAAGCAGAATCTACAACACGCATAGTGATACATAAAAAATTTAAAATGTTAACATTATTAACAGCCACGCTTACCAGCCTTACGTGACATAAAAATATTCTGATGTACGTATCAATCTCAAAATCAATACAGGGAATCTAGGTACATAGTACAGTTAGTCATGGTGATGGCCTGGAGACGCCCACTGTTTATTTAAGTAACACGCCAGTAATGGGCACTAGTGCTAGAGTGCATACGTAACTAGTATTTTACATTCAATAGTTAAATGCAGTATGCGTAATTATTAATTAAAATTACTTCATATGGAAAAATGAGCGTCTGACAATAAAACACAGACTCAAATAAAATATGTGGAAATAAAACTCATACTTAAATTTCACATGAAGCTTGTAGGGAGTAATAATTGAAAGCTACTGACCTGGAAAAATAAAAGAAAAAAATGTAAAGCTGTAAATGCCAGAATATAGGGTTTAAAAGTAACAGCACGTCTTTGTATACGTCGGAACATTTCAGCATGACAATCTATTAAACACAATCGTAACTGTAAAGTAATTAAAAAAACAGTCGCTCTTAATTAAAATCTCGAGAGTAGATGACACTTTGGGAGTGGAATGCCGATAGCACCACCTGGTGGCTTTCTGTATAAAGTTTTTGTTTCTCTGTGGCACAACTTGCGGAAGAAGGCCAACTCTCTTCGCCATTGGTGGCCGGCGCACGTGACCGCACGCCAAGTAACTCAGACCAGTAGGTTGCTGAATACAGCAAAATAAGTTTACAAATTAAGCTCAGTCTGTTCCTTCAGCAGTAGTTCGGGATTCCGTTTCCTACGTACGTAAATCCCACCATGAACCATGGACCTTGTCGTTGGTGGGGAGGCTTGCGTGCCTCAGTGATACAGATGGCCGTACCGTAGGTGCAACCACAACGGAGGGGTATCTGTTGAGAAGCCAGACAAACATGTGGTTCCTGAATAGGGGCAGCAGCCTTTTCAGTAGTTGCAGGGGCAACAGTCTGGATGATTGACTGATCTGGTCTTGTAACAATAACCAAAACGGCCTTGCTGTTCTGGTACTGCGAACGGCTGAAAGCAAGGGGAAACTACAGCCGTAATTTTTCCCGAGGGCATGCAGCTTTACTGTATGGTTAAATGATGATGGCGTCCTCTTTGGTAAAATATTTCGGAGGTAAAATAGTCCCCCATTCGGATCTCCTGGCGGGGACTACTCAAGAGGACGTCGTTATCAGGAGAAAGAAAACTGGCGTTCTACGGATTGGAGCGTGGAATGTCAGATCCCTTAATCGGGCAGGTAGGTTAGAAAATTTAAAAAGGGAAATGGATAGGTTGAAGTTAGATATAGGGGGAATTAGTGAAGTTCGGTGGCAGGAGGAACAAGACTTTTGGTCAGGTGATTACAGGGTTATAAATACAAAATCAAATAGGGGTAATGCAGGAGTAGGTTTAATAATGAATAAAAAAATAGGAGTGCGGGTTAGCTACTACAAACAGCATAGTGAACGCATTATTGTGGCCAAGATAGACACAAAGCCCATGCCTACTACAGTAGTACAAGTTTATATGCCAACTAGCTCTGCAGATGATACAAAAATAGATGAAATGTATGATGATATAAAAGAAATTATTCAGGTAGTGAAGGGAGACGAAAATTTAATAGTCATGGGTGACTGGAATTCGACAGTAGGAAAAGGGAGAGAAGGAAACATAGTAGGTGAATATGGATTGGGGGGAAGGAATGAATGAGGAAGACGCCTTGTAGAATTTTGCACAGAGCATAACTTAATCATAGCTAACACTTGGTTCAAGAATCATAAAAGAAGGTTGTATACCTGGAAGAATCCTGGAGATACTAAAAGGTATCAGATAGATTATATAATGGTAAGACAGAGATTTAGGAACCAGGTTTTAAATTGTATGACATTTCCAGGGGCAGATGTGGATTCTGACCACAATCTATTGGTTATGAACTGCAGATTGAAACTGAAGAAACTGCAAAAAGGTGGGAATTTAAGGAGATGGGACCTGGATAAACTGAAAGAACCAGAGGTTGTAGAGAGTTTCAGGGAGAGCATAGGGGAACAATTGACAGGAATGGGGGAAAGAAATACAATAGAAGAAGAATGGGCAGCTCTGAGGGATGAAGTAGTGAAGGCAGCAGACGATCAAGTAGGTAAAAAGACAAGGGCTAATAGAAATCCTTGGGTAACAGAAGAGATATTGAATTTAATTGATGAAAGGAGAAAATATAAAAATGCAGTAAATGAGGCAGGCAAGAAGGAATACAAACGTCTCAAAAATGATATCGACAGGAAGTGCAAAATGGCTAAGCAGGGATGGCTAGAGGACAAATGTAAGGATGTAGAGGCTTGTCTCACTAGGGGTAAGATAGATACTGCCTACAGGAAAATTAAAGAGACCTTTGGAGAGAAGAGAACCACTTGTATGAATATCAAGAGCTCAGATGGCAACCCAGTTCTAAGCAAAGAAGGGAAGCCAGAAAGATGGAAGGAGTATATAGAGGGTTTATTCAGGGGCGATGTACTTGAGGACAATATTATGGAAATGGAAGAGGATGTAGATGAAGACGAAATGGGAGATAAGATACTGCGTGAAGAGTTTGACAGAGCACTGAAAGACCTGAGTCGAAACAAGGCCCCGTGAGTAGACAACATTCCATTAGAACTACTGATGGCCTTGGGAGAGCCATTCATGACAAAACTCTACCATCTGGTGAGGAAGATGTATGAGACAGGCGAAATACCCTCAGACTTCCAAGAAGAATATAATAATTCCAATCCCAAAGAAAGCAGGTGTTGACAGATGTGAAAATTACCGAACTATCAGTTTAATAAGTCACAGCTGCAAAATACTAACGTGAATTCTTTACAGACGAATGGAAAAACTGGTAGAAGCGGACCTCGGGGAAGATCAGTTTGGATTCCGTAGAAATGTTGGAACACGTGAGGCAATACTAACCTTAAGACTTATCTTAGAAGAAAGATTAAGAAATGGCAAACCTACGTTTCTAGCATTTGTGGACTTAGAGAAAGCTTTTGACAATGTTAACTGGAATACTCTCTTTCAAATTCTGAAGGTGGCAGGGGTAAAATACAGGGAGCGAAAGGCTATTTACAATTTGTACAGAAACCACATGGCAGTTATAAGAGTCGAGGGGCATGAAAGGGAAGCAGTGGTTGGGAAAGGAGTGAGACAGGGTTGTAGCCTCTCCCCGATGTTATTCAATCTGTATATTGAGCAAGCAGTGAAGGAAACAAAAGAAAAATTCGGAGTAGGTATTAAAATTCATGGAGAAGAAGTAAAAACTTTGAGGTTCGCCGATGACAGGGACAGCAAAGGACTTTGAAGAGCAGTTGAACGAAATGGACAGTGTCTTGAAAGGAGGATATAAGATGAACATCAACAAAAGCAAAACGATGATAATGGAATGTAGTCAAACTAAATCAGGTGATGCTGAGGGAATTAGATTAGGAAATGAGACACTTAAAGTAGTAAAGGAGTTTTGCTATTTAGGGAGCAAAGTAACTGATGATGGTCGAAGTAGAGAGGATATAAAATGTAGACTGGCAATGGGAAGGAAAGCGTTTCTGAAGAAGAGAAATTTGTTAACATCGAATATAGATTTAAGCGCCAGGAAGTCGTTTCTGAAAGTATTTGTATGGAGTGTAGCCATGTATGGAAGTGAAAGATGGACGATAACTAGTTTGGACAAGAAGAGAATAGAAGCTTTCGAAATGTGGTGCTACAGAAGAATGCTGAAGATAAGGTGGGTAGATCACGTAACTAATGAGGAGGTATTGAATAGAATTGGGGAGAAGAGAAGTTTGTGGCACAACTTGACTAGAAGAAGGGATCGGTTGGTAGGACATGTTTTGAGGCATCAAGGGATCACAAATTTAGCATTGGAGGGCACCGTGGAGGGTAAAAATCGTAGAGGGAGACCAAGAGATGAATACACTAAGCAGATTCAGAAGGATGTAGGTTGCAGTAGGTACTGGGAGATGAAGGAGCTTGCACAGGATAGAGTAGCATGGAGAGCTGCATCAAACCAGTTGGTTGGTTGGTTTGGGGAAGGAGACCAGACAGCGTGGTCATCGGTCTCATCGGATTAGGGAAGGATTGGGAAGGAAGTCGGCCGTGCCCTTTCAGAGGAACCATCCCGGCATTTGCCTGGAGTGATTTAGGGAAATCACGGAAAACCTAAATCAGGATGGCCGGACGCGGGATTGAACCGTCGTCCTCCCGAATGCGAGTCCAGTGTCGAACCACTGCGCCACCCCGCTCGGTACATCAAACCAGTCTCAGGACTGAAGACCACAACAACAACAACAACGTACGTAAATTTCTATTTCTTCCAGTAGGTTTGGAAGGTATGTTTGCTGCCATATGTCTTTCTTTATCCAGATGTGTACCCAATGCACCCTTATTTTCCTATCTGACAAATATAAAACTTTTCATAGCTTGGCATTTGATCTTGTAGACACCGAATTCTGTGTACTTGTTGCCATCTTTTAACCATTACAAAGAGAATGTTGTGGGATAGGCGAACCAGTGACAGCATTTTATTGGGATAACACTTGGAAGACGCTAAAAATCTGCTAAAGTAGGTGCCTACAGTACAGTTTCCCGTCGTCTTCTGGGGTATTGCTGGACAGTACTGAAACCTTACACGACGGGACTGGAGAAGGACCTCCGAAAAGTTCCAAGAAGGGCTGTTCGTTTTGTATCATCGCGAAACTGGGGAGAGAGCGTCAGTGATATCTTAGGTAAATTAGGGTGCAGTGGATAAAACAAAGGATCTTTCGCTGCGACGGGGTGTTTTCACGGAATTTCAACCACTAATTTTCTTCGATGTTTTCACGAAATTTCATGCATTAACCGTCTCCTCAGAATTTGAAAATTTTTTTTTGACTCTGTGACACACATCTCTTGATATTGCCTTTAAGATATAAGTTTCACTATCATTGCTTGAAAACCAGAATTTTATTTCTAAGTCCAAAGGGTAAAGCATCTCACACACACACACACACACACACACACACACACACACACACACACACACTTACACACTAAACAGAGGAAAGTTCACATAAATTTGAGAAGGCTTCAGTGTCCAGCGTTGAGAAGATGTTGCATAATATACAATTTAATGTCCAGAGTTTGAACTGACTTAGCATGGAGATAACAATGCGTTTGTTTCGTTAATTATTTTATTTATTCTTTCACAGAGCGTTTCACACGAATTTTCTAAAAGGCAGAGTTAAAAATCAGAGCATATTAGGTTTCTTATTGTTATCTGTCTCCTTTACACATTTCAAAAGAGCTTGTCTCTAGATGTTAGCTCATGCCAAGTAATAAATAGTACATACCAGTCTAACCATAACTGACTTAGACTATAACAAACTGATGCAATTGGCTAAAGACATAATAGCTGTACTTTTGGAACAAGACATTCTTTGGAGAACATTCGAGAACATAACATAAGTGAAATTAATATTAATGTAACTTCCGTTTTTAGATTATTTTCCAAATTCGGTTTATAGAATGTATCTTGAAGATATGTATTTGTTTGAAGATTTTTAGAATTAATATCTGATAGCAAAACCTATAAACTGGCACTCATAAAAATTAGAAATTTTCTGTTATGCTGCAATATCGATTACATATCCGTAGTAAAATAAATAAAAATATAAATAGAGACATGTATTTTATTTTCATTTAATTTTAAATAGTAAAAACATCAAAACTGGTGTAGATTTGTCTTCAGAGCATTTGCTGTTAATTATTTGCCAACCAGTTTTTATAGTGTAAGGTCAAAGTATGAGACTATATCGAGCCATAAACAGAAAATATTTGCAGATAAATTGCACCAAACAATTATAAAACTCTACGAACATCCACAGATACGAAATATATAATTTAGGTATGAAAATCAGTTCACACCTGGCCAAAGGGGAAAGTGTTCATCATAGGAAGATAAGAAAGACCAGTTGACTGACCGTCAAATGTAGGTCTTAATTTTTCCCGCGTGTTGTTCGAGAATGGAACAAGAAAATGGTCAAACGTGTGTGAAATCTTACGAGACTTTACTGCTAAGGTCATCAGTCCCTAAGCTTACACACTACTTAACCTAAATTATCCTAAGAACAAAGACACACAACCATGCCCGAGGGAGGACTCGAACCTCCGCCGGGGCCAGCCGCACAGTCCATGACTGCAGAGCCTTAGACCGCTTTGTTTTTTTTGTTCTTTTTTTTTTAATCTCATTTTGTTCGCTCTTGTTCGTTGCATCTGCTCGGGGCGGACGTCGTAAGACAACCGTTTAAGTTCGTTATTGATCGATTATCTCAGGTTTTTTTTTATTACAGAGCTACCGTGCCGGCTGTGTTGTTCGAGAAGACCGTTCGGCTAATCCCACGCGGCTGAGAATGGAACGTTTCGATAGCTGTCGGCCAAACACCAGAATAGTCATGTACAAGGAATTGGAGATCTGTTGACGCTGAGAAGCGCTTGAGAATTGTCTGTTAACTACAGAAAAGTTGATCGACTTTGTACATATGAAATTCTCGTGTAAGAGTTAGCTGTTACATGATATTAAAGTAATCACGTCTGAGATATGAAGTGTATTCATACCAGTGCTCTGAAATTGTTCTAGACATGCAAAACAACATGTATACATGGAGGCCAGACTAGGTAATTAGTATAACGGACGTTAAAAAAGAAACAAGCCAGAGTGTGGAATGAGCAAACTGGTGACCAGGAGGGCGATGTCGTGGCGTGTATAGCAAGGTGTGGCTCCGACCAGAGCGCGGAGGTTCACAGCCCGTCGCTAGAGGGCACGCGTGAACGTCACGTGACTATACAGAGCTAGCAGCCGCATGCATCAATCGTCCAACGCTGCCAGTCGCATTGCAAACAGTGACATGGAGGCGTCAACAGAAGAGCAAAGAGGTGTTGTTCGTTTTCTGACAGCGGAAGGAATAGGAGGAACGGGCATTAATCGAAGAATGTCACAAGTGTACAGCGAACACTACATGTCCCTTTGCAAGGGTCAAGGTGTGGCACAAGCGCTTCATGGAAGGACGGGTGTCGTTAGAAGATGATGCACGGTCTGGCGCACCACACTGCATTACCGATGAAATCATCCAGCTGGTGGGTGCGCTCATTACCCAGGACCACCGAGTGACAGTGAAAGCCATAGCCGCCGTGGCCGGATTGAGCGTCGGAAGTGTTCACTCCATCATGAAGGAACAACTGCACATGCGCAAAGTGTGTGACCAATGGGTGCCACACAGTCTTCAACCACACCAGGAGGCATGTCGAATGGCCCACTCTCTTGCTCATCTGCAGCGCTTTGCTCGGAAAGGGAATGCGTTCCTCGCATGAGTGGTGGCTGGAGATGAGACATCTTGTCATCACTTCGAACCAGAATCAAAACGACAAGGTCTCTAGTGGAAGCATCCAAGGTCACCACCACCAAAAGAAGGAAAGGCAATCCTCACGAGTGCAGGAAAGGTTGCGCTGACGTTCTTCTTTGACCAAGATGGTCCACTTCTGATTCACTTCCTTCGGTTCCTTAAAAAATAGCCTTGAAGTGTAGACGATTCCCGTCGGTCGAGTATGTCCAGCAGGTAGATGCTAACTCTTCCACGAAGCGGGACACGGTGTTTCACTAATGAGGTATTTTAACATGATGTGTTGGTGGGATGAGTGTCTCAATGCACAAGGGTATGTTGGCTGACTGGCATACCGATTCAGTATTGCACGAAATGGTTCAAATGGCTCTGAGTACTATGGGACTTAACATCTGAGGTCATCAGTCCCCTAGAACTTAGAACTACTTAAACCTAACTAGCCTATGGACATGACATACATCCATGCCCGAGGCAGGATTCGAACCTGCGACCGTAGAGGTCGCGCGGTTACAGACTGAAGCGCCTAGAGCCGCTCGGCCACACTGGCCGGCTGTACTGCACAGTCTGCGAAAGGAAACTTTTTGATCGCACGTCATAATTAACTTGCAAAACATAAGTATTAGTTTCGGATGTCTGCGACTAATAAGCGCATAATGTTTTCGTTGTCGATGGGACGCAAGACTGTTGGCTTTCTTCCTTCAAGTCTCTTTGAAGCACAAGAAGTATGATAGTCTGAAATCAGTTGCACATGCTCTAAGTGCACGAGGGAGTACCTAATAAACAGAAAAAAAGGAATAACATTGCCATGGGCGGAACTTGTGTAATATGTATTTCTGCCGCTAGGCGTGTTGTATAGCGCAACTCATTGTCTCTTCAATGCCTCCTGTGTTGTCGACGGGCTTGTTCTGTTCATCTGCAGTGATTCTTTTTGCTAACGTTTCTTTGTTCTTCTTTCGTTTTTTGTGATAGAAAGTTTACGTGGACAAAGTGCAGCTGTGAAAATTTGTTTTCTACTCGGTAAAAATGTTGCTGAGAATGTTTTAACGTTGAAAACTGTTTACAAAAGTGATGCCGTGGAAAAAAACTCAAGTGTGTGCAAGTTGCTGCTCTAATTAAAAATGGCGACATGACGATTGATGACAAACATCGTTCTGCACTTCCGTCAACTGCCCGATGCCTGAATCATTCAGAGTTTATCCCCCCTCCCCGAGGTCCGACCATAAATCAAACCTTTTATTTGGAAGTTAAGAGATGACTGCGCAACAGCAGACAGGAGATTGGTTCCTCCACCACGCCAACGCACCTGCACAAGCAGCCATCTCTGTTAGACAGTTTTTGGCTAAAAGCGGCAGGGTTCCGCAGCCCCACGCACCTTACTCGCCTGACCTGACTCCGTGCGACTTTTTCTTATTTCCACGCATGAAAGGAGCATGAAACGACACCGATTTGACACCATTGAACAAATGGACAAAAAACAAAGGAAAAGCTGTCAGCATTTCTACAGTTGACTACAAAAAAGTGTTTCGAACAGTGAAAGCACCAGTGGGATAAATTTATTGCTTGTACTTGAGAATATTTTGAAGGAGATAATGTTGTTTTGCAAACAATTTGAAAATATATAGCTTTTAAAAATTATCCCGTTGTTTTGGCTACCCTCTCATATACTTTTAACGTGTGCCTAAGGGAGTTGACAGCTTACGTCTCTTGAGATATTTACATACAAGGAAACGCAAGTTTTTGAAAGTAGTTTTTTCCGGGCGTCTGTTTCTTTAAATTACTGAAAATGTAAAAGGTATCGTACTCTGAGAACAGAAACTGTGGAAATAAGAAGTACTGTTGCCTAGAAGTCAGTTACTTTTGCAACATCTGAAGTATACGAACTAAACATGACTGTTTTTTAAATTGTGGGCTAATACATTTTTCATCTATTGGGACAGCATCTACAACATAAACATTTCATCGGACGTTCGTCAATATGACTCAAACGGAGGCACGGTACTCCAATTTACTGTTTCCACGTATCGAGAGATAAAGACATTGACTTCAGATACGAAAGCGGAGAACCACATCAAAGCATTCGCTGACCGCTACCATGCCACCCAACACTTAGCTCGTACGTTCGTGACGAACTCTGAGCTAACACGTTGTAAATATCGATTCGCGTCTCCGCACCGTACTAAAGTCACGGAAGCCAAACGTATTGGCACCGCTGTAATCGATATTCGATATCATTCCGTAGGTCATCATACGGGTTTAGCAACTGGGATAGCGTTGTGGTTAAAACTATTGAACAGCATTTCCCTATCCAGCCACTAGCCACGTTACGTCTCCAAGAAAAGCAGTTTATCCCTAGAACCACCGGAAGCATAAATGCGTGACAAAATTCTGTCAAATAGTACATTTGATGGATTGTCAAAAGCATTTGATTTTACAGTTCACAGTATTCTCCCAGAGAATCAGGTGTTATAGTATCAGAGATCTCGTTGGTAGCTGGTTTTCTTCCTATCTGACTACAACGATGCTGAACGTCGGATTAAGAAATCCAGGCGATGTACACTTGGAAACAGCATCTTCAGGATGGGAGAAAGTGGCTATAAGTGTACCGCAGGGGTGGGTCTACTTTTGTTCTCGTTATAAATAAACGATGTGAGGTCCTATTTTCAAGGATCAGAAACATTTCTCTTTGATGCCGGTGCAGGTATCATAATCACGTCTAATAGAGGAGCTCCAATGGTTAAAAATGTAAATAACATTGCCTTCAAAAGTAAGATATGGTTTTTTGCAAACGGAATGTTGTGAACGCAGATAAAACATAACAAACGTAATTACGTACGGCGTAGACTTGACCACATCAGCAGAAATAATACATGACGGCAAATCAACAACTGAAATAGAGCATTCTAAGATTTTAGGTGTTTATATAGATAAGAACCTGAAATGTATGACATACGTACAGTGTCACCTTAAATATCTAAATTCTGGAGTTCTGCCTTACGAAAACTATCAGATTTAGGAGACGAAAATACAAAAAAATTACTTACTTTTCGTATTTTGATTTACTAATGTAATGTCTTACCGCATCTGGGGTTATTCGAGAAGGAAGTGTTCGTTCCACTGAAGTGTTTACTAAGGATAACATGTGGTGTTCATCCTAAAACCTTTCATTGACTGTCTTTAAACAGTTGGCAATACTGACAAAAACCTCGTAGTATAATGTAGTTTGTTGTCAACAATCACAGTTCGAAAGCAACAATAGGTTTGTGAATGTAATAGAAGGAAAAGTGACTCACACTGTATTATTCTCCCTTAACCTTTGTGTGGTACAGAAAAAAAAAAATGCGGTACTCAGACATAAAAATCTTTGCTGACCTGCTCAATGATTTATAAAATCTAATACACAATAAAATTATCCCGCAAATACAAGCTGAAGTCGAATATGATTGAGAACTTTTACTACTTTTTCTCAAAATTTACTAATGAAGTGTGTGTGTGTTTGAGAGAGAGAGAGGGAGGGAGACAGAGGGAGAGAGAGATTGAACAGAGGTAAGTATAAGTCACTGTAGGAATCAGTTGAGAACAGAATACCGCCGTATCTTTCACGTCATAGCGAGGATCTGAAATTATGGTCCATGGAATATGCAAATTTCTAAATCAAACTTTTTCCGGTAAATAGCAAGCTATCTCGATCTGAGGAAGGGACACATTTCAGTAATGACAACGGTCAAGTGTAAAGGGCTTAGTCCTCTGCTAACATGCATGACGAAACGCGCTGAACCATTCATGAAAGACATTCGTTGAAAGCATTACCAACCGCACAGGAAACCTACCTTTCCCCTGTGTATTTGTTTGACGCCTTGCTTGACGGAATTTCATTCATGTTGTTGTCTAGTGTTCCTTGGATGCAACGTTAACAGGAAAGAGCCACAATAAATAATGGTCCTACAATGTGCTGAACCGTGGCGCTCGGGCAGTGTGGTGTGTCAAGTGTGACAAAACTGTTTACCTCGAAGCTGGCAGAGCGAACCAAACAAATCGACGGCTGTTTGTGAACAAACGCCGCCTCTTGCCCTCCGACCATCAAGGTTTGCTTGGGCAGTAAGTAGTGCGTCTTGTGAGACGAATGAGCAACAGTGACTTGTGTATTTGAAGCTTTCCGTCCATCGCAACATACCTGTTTCTCTGAATTGTATATGACAGATATAAAAATAAATAAGGAAAAGTAGTCGAAAAATTCATTTACTGCCATTTTTCCACAATTACTATCATTTTTCCCTTGACATCCAGTCAAGTTAGTGTGTTATTGTCGTCGGCAATAGTGTTAAGAATGGTTTCATGCAGCTGTCAACGCTAAACGATTTTTCGTAGTACTCTACACCTCTGCATCGCTTTCATCGGTCTGAAATGGGTACCGTGGTCAAGGCTAAGTCTTCGTATGTAATACATCAAAAGCAGACTAGCGTTAGCAAAAAGGACATTACTGGCCTAGAGAAGTCTACTAGTATCAAACATAGTCCTTAATTTGAGGAAGAAATTTCTGAGTATGTACGTTTGGAGCACAACATTGTATGGTGGTGAAATATGGACTGTGGGAAAACCGGAACAGAAGAGAATCGAAGCATTTGAGATGTGGTGCTACAGGCGACTGTTGAAAATCAGGTGGTCTGATAAAGTAAGGAATGAGGAGGTTCTGCGCAGAATCGGCGAGGAAAGGAATATATGGAGCACACTGACAAGGAGAAGGGACAGGATGATAGGACATCCGTTAAGTCATCATCAGGGAATGACTTCCATGACACTAGAGGGAGCTCTAGAGGACAAAAATTGTAGACGAAGACAGAGATGGAATACATCCAGCAATTAATTGAGGACGTAGATTATACGTGGTACTCTGAGATGAAGAGTTTGATAAAAGAGGGGAATTCATGGAGGCCCACATGAAGCCAGGCAGAAGACTGATGAATCAAGAATCAAAATGAATAAATAATTCCCCCTCCACCACTCTAGACCACACAGGATGTGTACGTACGTCTTGTCAGCCGGATTCTTTCTTTAGTCAAGTCGCACCACAAACGCCTTTCTTCCCCTGTTATGTTCATTATCTCTTCATTAGTTATCCAGTATAGCCTACTAATATTCAACTCGAAATATGCACCACGCCACGGTTGAAGACCAGTAGGGGGAGTATTATGGTACGGAGGCTTCTGTGGAATCTTTGGCAGCAATCGAAAACGGCATGACTGCTGTGGTCCAAGTGAAAATTTTTGCAGGCCACATACACCCATTCAAACCTGATGTATTCTATCACGTAGATAGTGTATTCTAGCAGGATAACTCTGTGTTAGGACGCCAGAATGGTGCTGCAGCGGTTTGAGGAGGTTGATGGTGAAATCACACTGATGTCTTGGGCAAAAATTCGCCAGACCAAAACACCATGTAACACAACTCGGATACTATCGTGCACAACCTCTATGTCCACGCAACGTCTGCCTGTAATCTGTAATTTAGCGGAGTTGTATGACCTGAGTGTAGACATCTGGTGCCAAAAACCTTTGGAATCTTACCAAGGGCTTGTCGAATTGATGATGACGACGACGACGATGATGATGATGATGATGAAGCCCCATTGTGACAGAGTGTAGGGGAATGATGCCGTATTAGGCAAGGCCCTAGAGGAGGTGGTTCGCCATTTCCTTCCTCCGACCGTAACGGGGATGAATGATGATGATGAAGACGACACAGCAACATCCAGTCATCCCGAGGCCGGGAAAATCCTTGACAACTCCGGGAATCGAAACCGGGTCCCCGTGCTCGGGAAGAGAGAACGCTACCGCGAGACCACGAGCAGCGGACTTTGTCGAATTCATGCCACGTAGAAAAGTTGCTGCATTCAAGGGCGCCCATACGATATTTTGTTGGGAGTGAGTCTAAATTTCGGGTATGGAAGACGAATAGCGACTTCTAACTAGCCATATGAAGGTTCCAGTTCCGGCACTGTTAAAAACTAACGTAATATCGACTTTTGATTCATTTTCTTGAAATAAAAACACGTGAGTACTCTATATTATTTCCTTTTTCTCAGGTCTAGGATGTAGGAAGGGGAGGCGGCATCATGTACGTTCAAGGTCTTCCGTGTTTTGGGTTGAAATGGAAGTTACAAAACATTCTGTAGTGAAGATTCCTAGCAAGACATGGGACGCGACATTTTTAAGGGAGCATCGAAGTATTCGTCACGTGTGTACTGCAAAACCATGAGAAACTCTTTAGTGTGTTTTAACAACTGAGCCTGTTTATTTTTATTTTTTTTAACCTCGCAAGATTATGGTCATCAGGCCCTCACGCCCGACCAGGCATTCTACATATTTTACATTACATACGAGGGCTGTTCAGAAACTAAGGCCAGATCGGTCGTGAAATGGAAACGACAGTGAAAATCAATAATGTTGTCTTTGCAACAGTTAGGCTACATCTACCAGCTGCATCTCTACAAAGTCGCCGCCCCAACTGAGTCATCTGTCGTAGCGTTGTGCCAACTATCCAATACCCTCGTCACAGAACGCAGGCACCTGTGCCCTCTGCCACTTCTCTATGCTGTTTTACAGCTCATTGTCTGTGCCAAAATCCTACTCTCATAGCCACCGATTCATGTGAGCGAAGAGATTAAATTCAGAGGGAGCCAAGTCTGGGCTTTATTATGGATTATCAAACACGTCCCACCTGAAACGATGGACGAGCAGCTTTATTGCCCCTGCAGAGTGCAGCCGAGAAGGAAACGCATGAAAGTTATGTTATGTGGGCTGCATGACATCAGGGGAAATCTTTCACTGGGCCCTCATATCTTGCGTCAGACACCATATTCTAGCAATTTTTGCGTACTCACTGTGGGCGCATAACTGAAATGAGCGACGTGAAGCGATCAACAGGGATACTAGAGACACTGCCCAACATGTCTGTGCAAAGCTGGATCCGATTTTCGTTGTGGTTTCCATTTCGCACCTGATCATACCTTCCTTTCATAATAGGCATCTTGTATTATAATAAGCATGTTATACTGAATTTTTAAAAATAAGATTTACAATAGCACAGGAAAGGAAAAAATACCTGTGGTTTGTATTGGTATATGGGTAATACAACAATAATTAGAGATTACAGTAAGGCATGTTTTAAACTATGATTTAGTATTCTAAGTAGGCTATTTAGGTTTTTATGTTTGTAACGCCACATAGTGTTCTGTATGAAAATTGCTGACTGCACTGTGTGCAGTCTGTGGCTGGTTGAACTCATTGTTGGAATATTCGCTAGTGTAGTGCTGGGCAGTTGGATGTGAAAAGCGCGTAGCGTTGGGCAATTGGAGGTGAGCAGCCAGCAGTGGAAGATGTGGGGAAAGAGATGCCAGAGTTTTGAGAGGTTACTATGAGCGGACGATCTGGAGGTGTGTCCATCAGGTAAAGGAAATTTGTAAGACCAGATTTCGTGAACTGATATATATATATAATAACTTTTGAACACTATTAAGGTAAATACATTGTTTGTTCTCTATCAGAATCTTTCATTTGCTAACTGTGTCTATCAGTAGTTAGTGTCTTCAGTAGTTAAAATCATTTATTTAGCTGGCAGTATTGGCGCTCGCTGTATGGCAGTTGTCGTAGTAACGAAGATTTTTGTGAGGTAAGTGATTCATGAAAGGTATAGATTATTGTTAGTCAGGGTCATTGTTTTGTAGGGATTATTGAAAGTCAGATTGCGTTGCGCTAAAAATATTGTGTGTCAGTTTAGTGATGATTAGAGTAAGTAAAGAGAGAACTGTCTGAGTACGTTCAGTTTTGCTCAGCTGTTTGAAAATCAAATGACGTAAGAGTTTCTCCAGCAGTGTCATTCTTTACATACAAAAAGAAGTTTCCGTATTTTTGGCGGTCCACAGCCTCTGGATGCTTAGTAAACTTAACATAGTCTGTAGCAGGCTGCAATGTGATGCTTATTTAATAGTGCGATTAGCTAATTTCTACTAAGTGTCATTGTGAAGCACATTTGTAACATCAGTATTTCAGGTCATTTTCAAATCACTCTCAGACTACTATGTTGTTGTACATAGAACAATGTTGAGAATACTATCTTAAAAGGCGTCACTGTAGTGTGGCTCCTTTTCCTTGTAATTAAGGGTGATTTGAAAATGACATGGAATACTGATGTTAAAAATGTGCTGAACAATGACGCTTAGTGGAAATTAGGTAATCACGCGTTTAAATCATCATCGTATTACAGCCTACTACAGACTATGTTTACGTTTATTTAAATTATGAATTAGCAGCAGTGGGCATGGAGAAAGGGATTGATCAGAGACGGGGAGATGATTGTGGTGACATAGGTGTTAAAGAATATAAGGAAAGAAGAGGTGACGTGACTTATAGAGAAAAGAGGAAGGAGCATAACTGGGGGAATATGATGTAATGTTGATGCATTAAGTTGTTCTGAAAGCGGTGCTGATATTCAAAACATTAAAAGGGGATTAAAAGCTGTGAGCTATCTGGGGAAGCAAACCTTGCATTACTGACCAGCTGTTTCACCAGGTATCCAGTCTAGCTTACCAAATTCCCAACCAGACTAACATTAATTATGATCTTTTAGTAGTCATCTTACGACAACCGGTGATTTATATATATATATATATATATATATATATATATATATATATATATATATAAGAGAATTTAAATAAAACAAATAAATCATTTTATATTTGGACATTTATTTTAACATTGATCATTGTTCTGTTAAACTTTCAGCATATTAAACTTGATTCATAACTAAACTGGTGCCTTATTTAGGATTGTGAAACTGTCAGTTTGTAATCTTACAGAACACATCAAATATGGAGCCAAGATTGGGAGACTGCATGCAACACTGCATTCATAAAACAACACACGAAGACTGTTGAAACATATGCAAGAGGAAATTAACCACAACCAACCGATTCAATTTTCACCCAAAGAAGTTACGTTTGTAGTTCAATCCCGTCCGTCATGAAATTACACACACTGGTATACTAAATTCATACTAACTCTCTGTGAAATCTTCCCAAAAAGAATAGCTGAGGGCTACTTTGATGACTACACCACATGCTTCATATGGTCAACTTGGTTTACACAAAGAGTGTAACTCCACAATAATTTTGATAATTAAAATAAATTACATCAAAACACAAATTACAAAAGAAAATCATCGAACTGGTTACTATTGTCTTACAATTAACCTGATGAGTCAAACAATTGTATAAGCACATGATACTGGTCTCACGAAGTACACCCCATGTCGGTTGAACATAAAGAAAAGTTGCTATATTGAAAAATATTGTCAAGTCGAGACGTTATAATCTCACGCACATTCACATTTAAGATTGATGATCTTAGTTAGAGTTACGGATCTTCAACTTGTGGTTCTACTTTACTCACAATGTAGTGACAAAGCAACAACCGGAAGAGATTCTGAACTTCACACTCGAATTACACTGCGATGCAATTTAAGATAACATAAGATATTTTAGATCTAAACCTGAAATATAGGGATTAAATTTTCAGTTAGGCTGAACTTAAGAAATACATAGTCCAACAGACTTAGCGGAGACACTCTTAGCCAGAGATCTTACCACTTCAGACGCTCGCCGCGGGCGACTGGCCTGGGCCCCTACCAACGGTGCTTCACAGATACAAACGGAACTGGCCAGAGAGGCAGCTTCCTATACCAACATGACAAGGGACAGACAGGACCATACTAAGAATAGAAACCTCTTTGCTTTTAGAAAGCGTAGCTACCTGTTCCGACGTTGGTCCTACTGTTCTCTAGCAGAGAGGCTTGTCTGCCACCATCAATCATGCAACTAGAAATACATTTGCTCATTCATTCTTTCACACAGAAGGGAAGGGGGATGACAGTATCTTATCATGTACAGTATATAAAAGAAAGCGGATGTAGGTCCCGTATGAGACTGTGTGACACGAATTACATATAAACTGTGTTTTAAAGTGTAGTTGTGTGACAGATCGTTTTTGATTATGTGTAAAAGTAACACGTTCCACTGCTCGGTCTCCTCCCAGATAGTCAGAAACCCCACAGTAAATTTAGAAGTTGACTGTATGCCGTAAATGACAACAGATTTAAGAAAATAATATGAAAGGAATCCAACAGAGACCTTTCAATGAGAGCACTGGCTTTTCTTTTTGACAAAGGAGAATTTGACCATAGACGGTCGCGTTTTGTGGCAAGTGTTCCCACAGCACTGCCTTCAAGTGATGCTAGTGTTGGTGGGTCAGAAAGTGCTTGAGGATGGTGTGAGGGGTACGAAGGAGGGGAGGTGGTGACTGCGGATGTATTTCCGGAGGGCCCAGAAGGCAGCCACGGCCCCGCGCACTGGGCGCGCGTCGATGGCAGGAGGCGTCGGCGGCCGCAAGAGATATAGAGCTGTTTCCCCGTGACGCAAATAGCGGCGGACACTTTAATAGCGGGCCAGATGCGCATCTGCGAGTCCCGGCGGCACGCGATGCCCGCTCTTTGTTCACAGCTCAGCCGCACAAAGCCGGCGAGCGCCCAGACTGCCTGCCGCCGGAGGCCACGAGAGCAGCGCAGCTAGTGTGTGGTGGGGACGCGTGTCGTTGGAGGGGTATGGAAGGGTGGTGTCACCCCCACCACCACTGTGTAGCGCGGTAGCGCGAGGCGCGTGGGAGGACCGAGTGATGACGCTGACTGAGCTGCTGGACAGCCAACTGGCAGACGTGACGTGCCTGCCTGGGGTCGCGTCAGTTTAGGCCGGACCGCCCACGCAGAGAGGGGTCAAGTGAGCAAGAGGCGGGTCTATATTAAGACGGAACTGTGTGACAGGGGGTCCATACTAGGGAAGGCGGCCTTCGCTGACGTAACCGGTTTTCGGTTGAAATTAACAGTACAGATAGTCTGCAAAAATCAGCAGAGTTGTCTAACTGGGGAGGTATCAAGAATGGTGTCCCACAGGTTTCAGTCTTGGGGCCCTTATTGTTTTTAATACACATTAATGACTCGCCACTCTATGTTCATGAAGATGCAAAGCTAGTTCTTTTCGCTGATGATAGAAGTACAGTAATCACACCCAACATGCAAGAATCAGCTGAGGAAATTCTAAATAATGCCTTTCAGAAAATTGTTAAGTGGTTGTCTGCAAACTGACTCTCAGAAAATTTTAAGAAAACGAAGTTTATACAAATCTGTACAGTAAATGGCTTAACACCATTGATAAAAATAGACTGTGAACTGAAGTCTGTGGCTAAGGCTGAATATTCAAAATTTCTAGGTGTGTGCATTGATGAGAAATTGAATAGGAAGAAACACATCGATGATCTGCTGAAACGGTTAGATTCAGCTACTTATGCTATTAGGGTTATTGTAAATTTGGTGATAAACAAATTTTGATGATCAGCAAATTCGCCTACTATTGCTATTTTCATTCACTGCTTTCATATGGCATCATATTTTAGAGCAATGCGTCATTAAGAAAGAAAGTATTCATTGCATAGAAGTGTGTAATTAGCGTAATACCTGGAGCCCACCTAAGGTCACCTGGCAGACATTTACTTGAGGAAGTCGGGACATTCACAGTACCTTCGCAATACATATATTCACTTATGATATATGTCATTAATAACCCATCCCAATTCAAAGATGACAGCGAAGTGCATAGCTACAACACTAGAAAGGATGGTCTTCACTATTCTGGATTAAATCTCATTTTAGCACAGAAAGGGGTGAATTATGCTGCCACAAAAATATTTGGTCATTTGCCAAATAGCATTAAAAGTCTGACAGATAGTCAACCAACATTTAAAAGAAAATTAAAATAATTTATGAATGACAACTCCTTCTACCCAATAGATGAATTTTTAAATATGAACTAGTAAGTGAAAAAGAATATTAACTGTTTTGAGTGAAGAAAATTAAAGTGACATGTTCCACATCTCTGCGAAACGTCGTTTTCAAAAAAGTGGTTCAAATGGGTCTGAGCACTACGGGACTTAACTTCTGAGATCATCAGTCCCCTAGAACTTAGAACTATTTAAAGCTATCTAACCTAAGGACATCACACACATTCATGCCCGAGGCAGGATTCGAACCTGCAACCGTAGCAGTCACGCGGTTCCAGAGTGTAGCGCATAGAACCGCTCGGCCACTCCGGCCGGCGAAATGTCGTTTTCCTGATCCATGGAACACGGATTAATGTATGATGTATGTATGTACGTACTGTTTCCTTCCACGCCAGTTTAACTCGTTTGAAAAGACAGGAAAACGGTTTGAAAAAATCGTTCAAAATAACCGGCTTCTGAAACAACCGATTTTCGGTTTTTCATTGCTACTGTTTCCTGTAGTAAATGTAAGAATCGAACTAAGATTGAAAATTTTCGACTCTCTCATTTTGTAGAACTATAGAATCAAAGTAATTAATTAAACAGGCAAGTAAAAGAAAAAAAAAAACAGACAGCCCACAGTTCACTGCTTTCCTCGGAAAGTGGTAAGTGATCGAATACTACAAAAAAATCAACAGTATTCTCCTATCGATTCTAAGTTTTTGAAACTCGGCTCAAAAATCATCTTGTAATCGGGGAACATACTGCTGTTTGGGCACTGCGAATAGTCAGTTCTGAAGGGCGAAAACTAAGTTTCATGGACTCTGTTCTTTGTGTTAATTTGTCCGTTTTCAAGGACTTCAAGCAGATAAATGCATATTTTGTACACACAGGCAGAAGATCAGCAACTTTATATTTTATTGTATACTGTGAATGAATTGTTTGGTTGATTCGGAGGAGAGGGAACCAAACACCTAAGTCAACGGTTCCATCGAATTAGGAAAGGATGGGGAAGGATGTCGGCCGTGCCCTTTCAAAGGCAGAACAACATGCATGCTGTATGTCTGTACACTATCGCCGTCTACACTCTTCTATTTGTGTATCTCTGAACTATAAGTAACTTACAACTCCAGTTTATGTACTATCATCTGATTCAGAGACTCTATATTCCCTGTCATTGTAGTAGTGACATGAAGCTAAGGGATATTACAATTCCGTCCTGACGTTGTAAGGGCGTATTTTCGGTAAAAAAAATTGAAATACAGACAAATATTTTTAATCAAGCTGAGTTACTTTTCTCCCCTTAACTGTCCTAGGGTTTGCGGAGGTAGCTAAGTGGAATGAGTGGCAGAATATTTTTAATCGGATAGAATTTCCAAGTTCCTGTCGGGAGAAAATGATAGACTTATAACGTAGTTAAGGTCTTGTGTAAAATGGACGTTACCCAATGAAAGGAGATGCCTAACGTGTGATCTATGGAACAAGTGAAATGAGATAGCTACGAGAACGTTGGATAGGATAGTGTGTTTATATGTGGTACAGTAACGAGCATATCGAGATACAGAAAAAGAGAATTTGCTGTTTTTGAAGAATTAGAAATGTTAGCAAGGTAGTGACTTGCTCTACTTAGAAGAAATGTTGGTAATAAGCATAACTGTTTTCACCAACAGAGAAGGATTTACTACTTACACTTAGGAATCGCCATTGTTTAGGCGAAAAGTAATTTGACCACCGGATAGTGGGAAAAGGTGAGAGTTGTTTGTAACACTGCAGTTTAATCACAATTTGGCAACTCTGATATTATGGTGATTGATGTTACAATGAACTCCTTAGTAAGCAGAAGCAAACGGCTCTTCTACGAACATTTCACAACTCAGTCTAAGTTTTGAATGACGTTTTCCCTGTCCTATATTATACCGGTATACTTGTCAGACTTTCATTTGAACATTGCGGAGTACGTCTATGTGACATTACATTGTTGGAGGACGCGGCAAATTTAATTGATGCATTTGTCGGAATTGTAAACTTCACGCCACGCCATATTGAAAACACGCATTTGCGTAGTTGGCGTGAACCAGAGATATTAGTCCTGTGTAACCGGTCGCCGGAGTGTTAAGAGAACCGCCGCTTGTCTTTATACGCTAGAATTCACCGCTGCCATGACAAATCTCTAACGAGAGAAACGAAACCTAACCACATTTGACAGAAAATATTTTGTATACAAGTATAATTAGAACTAGTTTTAGAAACTTTGCCGTGTGTGAAAGCACAGAGGTTGAATTGCTGATACTACGAGGACAGAGATTTTAATTCCGTAAAAAAGAATATTACGCTAGATAGCTGTCAAACAAGTTGTCATTATCGCGCTGTTGTATCTGAACCAAAAGGGTATTCGTACAAAATTTGCTGAGCGACAGTTACTCGTGAAAGCAAAATTTGCCGAAGTGAACGAAACTAATTTAGAACATTTCCATTTACTCAGTAAGAATTGTAGATAAATCTTCTCAGAATATCCATTTAGGAGTAAACAGCACGCTAGATCCAATATCACCTTTGCACCAACGTAGCAATACACGTCTATAATGTAAAGAGACACTGTTAAAGTCTTAACATTAGTAATTATCTCGGTAGTTAATACTTGAAACGTAATTGTATCACGAATCTGTAGTTATGTGTCATTTAAAATTTCTTGTTCATTATTACTGATGTTTCCTAGACGCGTATGTTGTGTGTGTGTGTGTGTGTGTGTGTGTGTGTGTGTGTGTGTGTGTGTGGAGGGGGGGGGGGAGCAGCGAGCGTGTGCGTGCGCTTGTGGATATCTGCAACGCCACTAATTGTGTGCATGTCGAGCTGTAATACATGTAAAAAAAATACATTCAGAATTAACCCAGTTGTGGAAACATACTGTCAACAAATATCTCAATCACTTCTCTAGTTATTACATTTAATTTAATTATATTTTTAAGCCGCAGGCACTGTACTTCACGAACTTTTGGACACAACCTATAAAGCAACCGATTTAACAATCTCTCAGTTAAGTCCATAACATAAATAACATAATTATATTAGGTTGGTGCATACGTACGAAGCGTTTTTGTTTTGCACGCTGGTATACCGGTTGCTATGGGCTTATTTATCGATTATCATTTTTTATTTGTACTTCACTGATGCTATTTCAGTTTACATATTGTCTTTTGGTCGTTTACAGGTAGTGAGTGGAGCTGTAGACGCTAGAAAACTGAGTGTCAAGTTGAAAAAATGGGGACGGTTCCAACGAATTCTTCTCTTTGAGTTCAATAAAGCTGTGACTGCAATGGAGGCAGCCAGAAACATTTGCACCGTATATTGGGATGATGTTTCGGACAGAGCACGGCAAGAAAATAGTTTTATCGCTAGAAGGAAGATCGTTTTGACATTAGTGACTCTCCATGCTCAAGAAGACCTTCGCCGGCCGCTGTGGGCGATTGCTTCTAGGCGCTTCAGTCCAGAAACGCACTGCTGCGACGGTCGCAGGTTCGAATTCTGCCTCGGGCATGGATGTGTGTGATGTCCTTAGGTTGGTTAGGTTTAAGTAGTTCTAAGTCTAGGGGACTGATGACCTCGGATGTTAAGTCCCATAGTGCTTGGAGCCATTTGAACCATTTTGAAGAAGAACTTCGGCGTTTGATGAAAATCTTTCAGACGCGTTTGTCCACAACTATCCAAGTCAGAGTACCAGAGAACAGGCAAACGTTATGAACCATCATGCGACATGTGCACGCAGTGGGGAGGGTTCAAAACTCGGGTGCACGGATACCGCAAGCTTTAAGCCAAAATCTGAGAAATCAGTGGGTCGCCGTATGTGCATCTCTGCTTTCTCGTCATCAACTGCCTCGTTAAAGACACTGGTAACGTGAAATTACACTGAAGCACCAAAGAAACTGGCATAGGCTTGCGTATGCAAATACAGACATAAGTAAACAGGCAGAATACAGCGCTGCGGTCGGCAACTCCTATACAAGACAACAAGTGTCTGGCGTAGTTGTCAGATCGGTTACTGCTGCTAAAATGGCAGGTTATCAAGATTTAAGGGAGTTTGAACGTGTTGTTACAGTCGGCGCACGAGTGACAGGACACAGCATCTCCGAGCTAGCGATGAAGTGGGGATTTTCCAGTACGACCATCTCACGAGTGCACCGTGAATATCAGGAATCCGGTAAAAAATCAAGGCTCCGAGATTGCTGTGGCCGGAAAGAGATGCTGCAAGAACCGGACGAACGACGACTGAGGAGTATCGTTCAAAGTGACAGAAGTGCAACCCTTCCGCAAGTTGCTGCTGATTTCAGTGCTGGGCCATCATCAAGTATCAGCGGAAGAACAATTCAACGAAGCATCATCGATATGGGCTTTCGGAGCCGAAGGCCCACTCGTGTACCCTTGATGACTGTACGACACAAAACTTTACGCCTCGCCTGGGCCTGTAACGCCGACATTGGACCGTTGTTGCCAAGTCGGACGAGTGTCGTTCCAAATTTTATCGAGTGGCTGGACGTGTACTGTTATGGAGAAAACCTCATGAATCCAGGACATCAATACGACAACCTACACGTCCAGCATTGCTACAGAGTGTCCCCAGGAACACTCTTTTGAGTTTAAACACTTCCGCTGGCCACCAGACACTCCGGACTTGAACATAATGAGCATATCTAAGATGCCTTGCAACGTACTGTTCAGAAGAGATCTCCACCGCCTTGTACTCCTACGGATTTACGGACAGTCCTGTAGGATTCCCTCTAGCACTACTTCAGACATTTCATGATTAGATGCCACGCCGTTTGCGGGACTTCCACCTGCTTGTGGGGGCACTACACGATATCAGGCAGATGCACCAGTTTCTCTGGCACTTAAATGTATCTCTTAATGGTAACCTTAGGAAAAGAACTCCCCGTAAAAGGCCTGAGCACATCCACGTTATGCATTCGGTGGAACAACAACGGTGTCGCGTACTACTGACTGCTCCCGGAGGGCCGGCCGCGGTGGTCTAGCGGTTCTAGGCGCGCAGTCCGGAACCGCGCGATTGCTACGGTCGCAGGTTCGAATCCTGCCTCGGGCATGGATATGTGTGATGTCCTTAGGTTAGTTAGGTTTAAGTAGTTCTAAGTTCTAGGGGACTGATGACCACAGATGTTAAGTCCCATAGTGCTCAGAGCCATATGAACCATTTTTTGCTCCCGGAGGTGTAACCATCACTGGTGATATTTATTTTCAACAGCTGACGCAATCCTAGAACAACGACTAAAACTGTGTGAAGTGATGCTACGCGACGATAATGCTCGCTCGCATTCTGCCAGACTGACAAAAACACTCTACAGGAAATGGGTTGCGAAGTCATTCCACGCTCACCTTATTCACCTGATTCTGTGCCTGAGATTTTCACCTTCTCAGTTCCCTATCGAACAACCTTCACGGAACTTCCTTTCCTGGATGAAAATGCACCCCGATAATGACTCGACGAGTTCTTCACCTCATAACCACGTGATTTCTACAGTCTCGGAGACTAAAACATAGCCCAGCAATGGCAGACCGTTGTAAATAGTAAAGAACATACAAGGGTCGTTCAATAAGAAATGCACCACATCTTTTTAAAAAGCCATTAATATATATAGATAAACGTCCTTGTTAGTGTTTCACATTTGATGTCTGTTCCGTGCGCCGGTGAAATATCGAACCGTTCTGGCAGATAGGAGAGCCGTAGTACAGCGTCATGGCGTCTGCATACGATTCACATTACAAGGAGCGAGCTGTTATTGAATTCTTGTCTGCAGAAAAAGAAACCGTGGTGAACATTTATAAACGCTTGGGTGCAGCGTATGGAGATGCTGCAGTCGGTAGGAGTACATTTGGGCGATGGGTAAAGAGAGTTACAGCCTCAAAAAATGTAGAAACAGAGCTCAATGATCAGCCACGTTTGGGACGTCCTGTCGCAGCCTCTGTTCCAGACATGCTGAATCGTGCGGGTGCCATTATTCATGCCGACCGGCGCGTCACAACTCGACAATAGGCTCTACAGTTGTAGGTCAGCATTGGAAGTGCGTAAGTGCGTCTGCAATGATCGAGACTCTCGGATATTCAAAGAGGTGCTCATGATGGGTTCCACGAATGCTCACAGCGGACCACAAGATTCAGAGAAAGGCCATGTCATCTGAATTGTTGGAGTGTTCTGAGACCTACAGAGAGGCCTTCCTGTCACGGATTGTTACGGGGGACGAAAGCTGGAGCACCACATTGCGCCGGAAACAAAAAGACAGTCCATGGAGTGGCATCATCCTCTTTCGACACAAAAGAAGAAATTCAAAACAACCCCTCTGCGGAAAAGTCATGGTGACAATCTTTTCGGGTTGTGATGGCGACATTCTCGTGGATGTGATGCCAAGAGGGTCAAGGAGCAATTCAGCGGCATACACGAAGACTCTGAATGAACTCAGAAACCCTTTCCGACGTGTTCGATCGGACAAGGATTCAACAGAAATCTAGCTCCAACACGATAATGTAACACCACATACAAGTCTGAGAACCTGGAAACACATCGCCAAATTGGGTTGGACATCACTGCCTCATCAACGCTACAGACCAGACCTGGCACCTTCGGACTTCCATCTCTCTGGACCGCTTAAAGAATCTCTACGGGGAACACACTTTGAAGATTACGAGAGTGCCAGTCATGCAATGAAAACATGGCTACGCCTACAGGATAAGAGCTTTTACCAGCAGCAAACACACGCTCTTCCACAACGTTGGCGTACAGCCATAGAACGTGATGGAGACTACGTAGAAAAATAGAACATGTCTAAAATTCTGCATGGTTGTAAGTAGGCTGTTTATGTTTTCTCTATGTAAGTAGGCTGTTTAGGTCTTTTTATTGGTAACGCCACCTCTGTATAAAAATCACTGGCTGTGCTGTGTGCAGTCTGTGGCTGCTTTGCATTGTTGTGATACTTGCCATTGTAGTGTTAGGCAGCTTGATGTGAACAGCGCATAGCGTTGCGCAGTTGGAGGTGAGCCGCCAGCAGTGGTGGATGTGGGGAGAGAGATGGCGGAGGTTTGTAATTTGTCATGAACTGATATATATATTATGACTTGTGATGATATTAAGGTAAATACATTGTTTGTTCTCTACTAATATCTTTCATTTGCTAACTATCCCTATCAGTAGTTAGTGCCTTCCATAGTTTGAATCTTTTATTTAGCTGGCAGTAGTGGCGCTCGCTGTATTGCAGTAGCTTGAGCAGCGAAGATTTTTGTGAGGTAAGTGATTTGTGAAAGGTATAGTTTAATGTTAGTCAGGGCTATTCTTTTGTAGGGAATTTTGAAAGTCAGATTGCGTTGCGCTAACAAAAATATTTTATGTCAGTTTAAGCACAGTCATATATAAATTGTTCAAAAGGGGACGTTTCATATGGCGACCCTTAGCCTAGGATACCTCACTGGAATCTTCTGATTTTTCTTGTAGTTTGTGTAATTAGTGTAGATTTTGTTTATTGCTAGCGCGTAATTATAGAGAGAATCTCCTTTGTAGTTGCAGTCTTTCATTGTTGTACTGTAAAACAGTTGTGGCATGCATGTAGATTTGCACCAAGTATTTCGCAGCTGCGCTGGTAATTAACTAGATATTATTTTCAGTGCTATGTTAATGTGTTCTCTTATTTTTGATCTTCAAATTGTGTTTTTCTGTGTTGTCGTGTGAAATACTGTGACAATAATGGCGTGTGAAAAACGTAATACTAGGCTCCAAAGTAAACTGAGAAATGACAGTGAAAATGAAAGCAGTGTGTTAGCGCCGCAGAGTAATGAATTAACTAATGTTCAAAGTAGTAATTTGGTAATTGCGCATAGGGAAATGGAGCGGGCAGCAAACAATGGTGTAGACAGTGAAACAGGAAGTGAACAGGGAAGCGTTATCGATCGATTGGTCGGCAACAGCTCGCCTCAGGAATCGGGAATGACAGAACACAATATTGTAAATACTGCAGACTCAGGTTTTGCGTCCTCACCGTTTTCTCAAATGAGTCAAGACACGTTTTCCGCTTGTCAAAATTTGAATGTTGCCGGTGCAAATTCACTGCCGAAAAGCACTGAGGAACATGTTTCAGACACCAGTGCATTGTTATTACAGTTAATGCAACAAATGGGACAAAGGCTACAAAAGTTAGACACAACGCTTGAACAAAATCAGAGACAAACACAGCAAAAGCTTCAAAAGTTAGACTCATTGGAACAAACTCTCGAACAAACACTTGAGGATTTAACTGCTGAGTTACATAACATTGAATCGAAATGTCAAAAAGTCTGTAATGACGTAAAAACACAAATTTGTGAGCATTTTCAACCTATTTTTTCACGGCATGAAAAGGCATTACAGAATCACGAAGCAGCCATAAAAGAACTGCAAATTATTGTTCATGAAAATCATGAGACCTTGCAAGCTAAATTTGACTCAGTTGCATCTACCGATTCGGTTACGCAACTTGCAAAAACTCAGGAAAACTTAAAGGACACAGTAGATTCGATTTCAACACAAATGGACACTCTGAAACTTGGTTCAGAAAAACACACTGAGGAAATGTGTTCACTATCGGAGAAAGTAGCCGAACTTTCGGATCAGGTTACTAACTTATCTACGAAGGTAGATGATAATCTGAACGACACAAAACCGGTAGTCTTTAATGACACAGAAGAGTGCGAACAAATTAGGAAATTCAAACAAAATCAGAATCAAATTAATACGCAACACCAAAGAGAAATCCGGGAAGTACAAGATCAGTTGACTCAGGTAATACAAGAATTACGTATTTCAGAGGACACTCGCGCTCCAACACGGGAAGAGGGACTTAGAAATACGGAAAAGCCGCAAAATAATAACACAGGGCATTTCGGAAGTTATGAAAGAAATTGGCAATGTGCACCGAATTTTGAGATGGAACGGCCGACACGACCTAACAATGACCGATATGCGATTCGCCGACATGATGACTTTGACTATAAGCTGTTCATTACTACACGTAAATTCAAAACATTTAAGAATTCTGGCAACGACATTCATCCACAAGCATGGCTCCATCAATTTTCTCATTGTTTTCCTCCCAACTGGTCATTGGAGCACAGATTAGAATTTATGTGTGGCTACTTGGAGAATGAACCAGCTGTAAGAATGCGATCGGTCATTCACGATTGTCATAGTGAAGGAGATTTTTATCATGCCTTCCTCTCAGCATATTGGTCTCAAGCTACACAAGACCAGGTAAAACATAGCATCATAATGATGAAACATTTCGAACAATCTGAATTCTCCAGTCTTGTGAAATATTTTGAAGACATGTTGCACAAGAATCAGTACCTGTCAAACCCATACAGCCCCTCAGAACTCATCCGCATTTGCTTAATAAAACTGCCTGAACATTTGCGACATATTATTTTAGCAGGACGTTGCAAAGACGACATTGAAGCTTTTCAGGGAATGTTACAAGAATTAGAAATTGACACAGACAGTCGCGGGATGCGAAAACAGGAAAACAATCACTACAGGTCACATCCGTCACAATTCCGTGACGACAGAAACGATAACTGGACGCGACAAGGCTATTCTCACCACACAAAACGTGACCAAAATAGACACCACCCGTATGACAACCGTTGGCAGAGTAATAATAGTTACAGAGAAAGATCGCATTTCCGTAGTAATGACTATTACAGAGACAATCAGAGAAACAGACAATATGGGAACCAAAACAATTATTATCAAGGGAGACAGAATAACTCTAGACGCAACGGTCCAGCGCGCAGTTACGATTCAAGGAGAAATTCTCCACCACTTGACCGACAAGAAAGAAACTACAGGAACTACCGACATGACGACAGACGATGTGATCGTAACGACAGACCTGAATTGCATCAGAACTGGCGGGATTTAAACAGGGCAGGGCCCTCTCGTCACGGTGAATTTGTAGAAGTTAGGTCTCCAAATCCCAATAACGGCGCTCGCCAACAAAGAGACAGACAATGACTCGCACAGCAGGCAGCCGCGTGCGCCCGCTGGCTCCGAGAAAAATAACATAAGACACTAGCCTTGAGAAAAATTTTAGCATTCTTTACCGACGTATACCGCATGACAATCGCATTCGAGTTGAAACTCTGCGTACTAGGAAGAGTAAAGGTTTACACCACATTTCACATGTAAAACCATTTATTGAAAGATAATCTGCTTTTTAACATAGTCTTTGCCATAAAATTTTTCACTTCACATTTCTAGTATGCTTTGTCAGACTTAGAATCTGTTAACATACAACAATGTTTGAAGTTAAATATCCAATCAAGAACCAAGAGAACTTATTTAAACAGAAATGACGAATGCATTGTTATAGTGAACAGACGTCACAGTGTTATTGTGTGTGTACATTCTTGCTTGTTAGTTGCATGATTATGGAACGACTATAAGGCTTACATACTTAGAACATTTACCAGTACTGCTAATGAGATTTTAATGCATTATTTTGGTTTACTTGAAAATACATTCTGGGTTTAATGTACTTTCTGTGAGATACCAGACGACACAGTGGTTAGTTTAAGTGACAACTACACGGTTTTATCACAACGCTACTAATGAGTGACAATTTATAATGTTGCATTTGCGGTGTATCTGTTTTATATCTGCATAGTTTTTCTGTATTATTCTGGAAAGTAAAACATGTTTTAGTAGTAACTTTTGTGGTACAGCAACAATGAGATTGTCTTTTCCGTAGCACAACAATACGTTACAGCACAGTACTTTCCTCATCACGGCAATAAGCGTAATAACTAAGACATTTATACGCAAAGCATTTCACTTTTGTGTATTATGAGGTAAGTACATTGACTTCTGCAGAACTTGGCTTTCAGAGGACGATAAGTACGACACTTCCACAGAATTATCTTACAGCAAGACGCACATTTAGCGCTACAGGACACGCATTTGAGAGATTTTGTACTTAAGCCATTTATTTTTCAAGATTTTTGAATTACAAAGAAAGTTTTCTGTGATATATTTCATTCTATTGCTGTAATCTGTAACACCTGAGGGTATAATTACATTAATCCTCAGGGGGGTGCACGCTTACTTTGTGTACCATGTGTGTGGCAACCACAAGGAACCCTAGCTAATATGGTATATGCTTATACAACTTTACGCATCGGTACCATATTTCTCTAACACACAAATTACACAGCTATCTGATCATTTAACTGAGAGAGACAAACATTTATTTTTACTATATCAGTGACAGATGTTTACGTAATTACACAGTTGGATAACTTCACACTTATGAAATTGTATTTAGTCTGTACTTTGTGAAATGCTCATATTTTTTTGGAACCATTGTGATACTATGAGAGCTTTGAATGATGTATTTGGTAAGGGAGCATGATTTTAAAGTACGTTTGAGGCAGCTGACACTTTTGACATGAGCAGAGAATTTTTTTAGGTTTTGAAATTATTGCAGAAAGCTACGACGTTTTTGAGATTTGACTGAGGTGTTATGATGTTATTTTTACTACGACGATGTGTATTATGCTGTTGAGATATGTTTATGTCAATAAGATGATGCTACCATATATGAGGAATGTGATTATGTGTTTATATGTATATGAATAATGAATAGAAGTTAGAGACTCTTGACTTGTGGAAAAGGTTGTTGGAAACCAAGAATCGTACTTTAAGAGTTATGAAATGTGTGTGTATATGCATGAATGTATTACAATGCAGACGAAAATTTTTTGGACACTGTTATATCAATAGGATTTTGTTTCTACAGATTTGCAACGCTCATTCTTGACCTGTGAAATATTTCTATGTGAGACTGTCACTGTAGCAGAAACTGCTGTCGTAAATATTTCCGTACGAAAGTTAAGTGACCACCTGCACGTAATGCGTCGCGGGCACCCAGCTGTGTCAGACGCCTGGAGAAAAAGTCATTAGTGCGTGCCTTTCAGAGCACAGGAAGAAAAAAAAAAAAAAAAAAGGGAGGCCATTATCCTGGCCATTGTCATTCCTTTATAGAAAGCATCGCAAATCCAACACGCTAATTACTTGGAAACATATCGTACTTTCTGATATTTACTGAAATGCCTAATGAAATGACGAGAAATATTCGTACATCTGCACACCTGATTATGACAAGTGTCTTTCTACGACAGTTGAGAGCTACTGACTTATGAAATGTCACATGACTATTGAATTATATTTTTATGCTTTGGTTTGCGTAATTGCTTATTTCATTTGATATCTGGTTTCCAGCTGTGTTGCAGCATTGCTTTTATAAAATGAAATGCATTTGCTAATGTGAACACTTTCTGTCAACAGATCTATTAAATAATTATTTTATGATCCACATTCTTTAAAAAAAAGGAGCACTTGGAAAGGAAAGAACAATAAGAAGGAACTAGTAACAGTAACACGTAATTTTCTTTTCAAGTACATGGTAATATTTCTTTTTACAATCAGTTGTTGTGGTGCACCACTTTAATTACATAGATATTAAGATGTGAATATACATTTCCCTTATCTGCATTGTTGTTTTTACTGTAATATTTTTTCTGCTTGAGCTATGTCATGTTTAGATATAAGCTGCTGTTTGCCAGGCATAGTGCTACTGAACTTTAATTTATGTTACTCTGCTAAGCCAATTTTACTACTCATTGATTTTTCATGTTGCTGCACATTGGCTCATATTAGTTGTAATTTTGCATTTTATCTGTTAATTTAGATTTACTGTAGCTTGCTTTGCAATTTTCCAATTTTTTGGTCATTGCTGTTTGTGTTACTTATTTTGTGCTGCTGCATTGCCTCGTTCCTTAGTTTAGCATCTGAGCTCAGTAGATTTAAGTTAGCTTAAGAGGGGGGGTAGACTATAGAAGAGAATGAGTTGCGATGAATTGGAAGAAATGCATTGAGAATCTATACGAAAAACGTACAGAAAGCAGGTTTAGGTAGGATTTTCTTGGATATAAATGTTGAGGTAAGAAATGTGTGAACATATAAATACAGAAAGCATGCTTAGATAGAATTTTTTTGGTGGAAACAAAGGATGAAATAAGAGGAAAGATATATGAAGTTTTGGGTTGGACTGCAGTACCAAATGTTACACTGAAAACGAACCCTGTCCTTTCCTATTGGTGTTATCCCACTATGTGTTTGTGTACCCTTGAGTATTTGTTTTCTTCCTGTCTCTGTGTAGTTTCATAGAATTTTTTCTTCTTTTAATATTAAGCTACATTCACTATGATGAGGAATACTGTTATCCTCAAATACAATTGGCATTAATAATGTGTTATTTACTTTGTAAAGATGTTAGACATTATTAATTCTGTTCTGTTTAATGCTCATCTGTGAAGTTGATGTTTCAAAAGTTATTGTGATCTTTTATGTATGTACTCATGTCATAATTCCACTGATGGATATGTTATTTCGATTCTTTTGTAAAGCCTGTACTACAAATGTTATCTGTACTATTATGTTCTTTAATGATGTATTTGTACCTTTGTAATTGTATTCTCATGTTATAATATTGTAATTGTCACCAGTTCATGACATTATTAACTTGTTAGTTACATTTCACTGCACACGTTTCTGTTGGTCATAGTATGTGGACAATATGTGAGAAGTAGGGACTGTTAGTGTTTGCACGTGTGTTAATAATTCAGCAAGGGACTGGATAACAGCATTGCTGGTTCTAAGGGTAATTCCAAAAACTTTGTGAGCAACAAGTGGTGGTTATGGACTTGCTATATTATCCGCAAGACTCTTCAATGGTGATTGTACACCTGCACAGTCACAACAGATGGTTGCTGGCTATCTCTTCAAGGATTACAGTGCGTCTGCACCTTTGATGACCCACCAGTACCATTATCTCTACAAGGACTACAGTGGGTCTGCATCTATGATGACCCACCATGGCATTATTTCTACAAGGACTGCAGTGGGTCTGCACCTCTGGTGGCCCACCAATATCGTAATCTCTACCAGGACTACGGTGGGTCTGCTCTGTGATGACCTACCTACCAATATTCGTCAGAACTTCGAATGACTCTGCTGTGGGTTTGCTCTGTTGTGGACCATTACCTGTATGCATGTCAAGAGTCAGCACTGTCTTTCCGTTGTAAGGACAACACTACTTCTTCAAGACTGCATGGAAATCCACTACTTCCGTGTGCATTTTCTTCTACTGCTCAGACTTTGAGAAAAACACTATATTTTACCGTAATGAATGATCAGGACTGTCTTTATGGACTGTGAGAAAATTTTAGCTTTTGACCAACATTGTATCAATAAGTGTGTGCATTTGATTTCTTTGTTATTGTAATTATGAAAAATTTTATCAAATCATTATTGGCCACTGCCCAAAAAAAAATTTGTAAAATTTTTGTGGGGAGCATGGGGGCTATGTAAGTAGGCTGTTTATGTTTTCTCTATGTAAGTAGGCTGTTTAGGTCTTTTTATTGGTAACGCCACCTCTGTATAAAAATCACTGGCTGTGCTGTGTGCAGTCTGTGGCTGCTTTGCATTGTTGTAATACTTGCCATTGTAGTGTTAGGCAGCTGGATGTGAACAGCGCATAGCGTTGCGCAGTTGGAGGTGAGCCGCCAGCAGTGGTGGATGTGGGGAGAGAGATGGCGGAGGTTTGTAATTTGTCATGAACTGATATATATATTATGACTTGTGATGATATTAAGGTAAATACATTGTTTGTTCTCTACTAATATCTTTCATTTGCTAACTATCCCTATCAGTAGTTAGTGCCTTCCATAGTTTGAATCTTTTATTTAGCTGGCAGTAGTGGCGCTCGCTGTATTGCAGTAGCTTGAGCAGCGAAGATTTTTGTGAGGTAAGTGATTTGTGAAAGGTATAGTTTAATGTTAGTCAGGGCTATTCTTTTGTAGGGAATTTTGAAAGTCAGATTGCGTTGCGCTAACAAAATTATTTTATGTCAGTTTAAGCACAGTCATGTATTATTGTTCAAAGGGGACGTTGCATGGTGTCTGTTTCTTCTGAGTCGTGTCTCCCTACCACTTTCGCGCAACGACGCTCTGAGCGTGTTTTTTTAGGGAATTGACTAGTCTGAACCTGGGACCTGTTGCTGGTAAGGAGACTCCAGAGCACACATGACATGTAGAGTTCAGAAGAGTTCAGTGAGACTAGCGATGATATAATCAAATACTTAATGATTTCAGCGTCAGCTCCACTGCACTCCCTGTAAAAAAATCTTAATACTAACTAAATTTAGTGGAAGGGGTTCAAGGCTTTCCTGTTTTTAATTAGCTGGTAAAATAACGTCGAAAAATCAGTTAAGTTTAGCATTGGAATTTTTATTCCACTCACAAAACATTGTTTATAAATTGCGCTTTTGCTGAAAGGAAATATTTTAATGCAGGATGATAAAAACCAACTGTGTTCTACAAAACTGTGAACGAATGTTCCCTGAAAGGGTTTCCAAGTTCTACAATGGATTGAAAGATGACCTATGCTATATCACATCTATAATCTAGGTTTAAATAAAGTTTCATAAAAGAGAAAACTATCAAAATGGTCTACAGTGACCCTCAATTATCTTTAATTACTTATTTAACTTGTCGTAAATTACAGTGGCTGATGTGGCTTCTCAATAATTATATAACAGAAAAATCATCGCGTTTCAGATTTTTACTTCAACTAGCAAATGTGAATACCACGAAGATTAATTGACGATCGACACTAGTATTATGTAAAAAGGGTATGTAACAGATGAGACTTCTGCAGTTCTGAGTGAAGCCTTATGTGGTCTTATGCTGCATCATGTGCGTTCATTAGCTTGTCGGTGGTTAGGCAGAGTCAGGGTCGGCGGGCGGCGCAGCTCCACACATCTCGCCGTCTCGGTATTAACTCTCTAACTTCTCTTTACTACAATTTACCGAAGTTGGTTTAAGAAAAAGGTATCTGGCTGTGTTTTCAATTGACCAATCAGCGTCTAAGTGTTAACCTTAAGCTCCGCCTACAAAAAAGCTGTCTATCCAATGAGAAACGTTATACTTTTCGTGTCGGGGCAATGTTTTTAATGTTTGCTAAATAAAAGAGACGCGTGTAGTCTCGCGCTAAAACTTGCAGCTGATGTGGCCCTTTTAGTCTTATTGTAAGATCTATACTGTTCTTCTGGAGGGCTCTATCTTTTAACATGGGCTGGGGGCTGCTCTTGGCGATCGGTCGGTGATGTGGGTGTCCTTCCCTTATCGCAGGGCCTTCTACCCTACACGGCTCTGTTCTCGGCTTCTGTTCTCGTTCTCCCCTCGGAACTGCGTCTGTTTCACGGTGGGAAGATATGACATGCATTTAGGCGTTCTTGTGTTAGTCTGTGGTATTCCATTTGCTCAGCCGGCCGAGGTGGCCGAGTGGTTCTGGGCGCTACAATCTGCAACCGCGCGACCGGTACGGACGCAGGTTCGGATCCTGCCTCGGCCATGGATGTGTGTGATGTCTTTAGGTCAGTTAGGTTTAAGTAGTTCTAAGTTCTGGGGGACTGATGACCTCAGAAGTTAAGTCCCATAGTGGTCAGAGCCATTTGAACCATTTTGAACAATTTGCTCACTTGTTGATCGTATTACTTTGGTTATTTTAATGTCAGGATTTATTCGGAGCTATGTGACATACTGCCGGATTTGCTATAATGTCAGGGTTTTCATGGAAGGTGTTGGATTTGCCTGACACCTTACACATGGACAAGACATGTTGATGTATATTGACACGAAACTCTGAGTCTTAACAATAAAAATGTTCCGAGAAAGAAATGTGGGGTACTACTTACTGAACGACCCTCGTATTATTGATGACTAAAGTCTCTGTTATGTGTAGCTGTATTTATTCAACTTAAGGAAAAGGAAGCTATATGTACTTGTGCGCCAACCCAATAAATGAGCAATAATCTTTGCCCCGGATTCTCGACACACGTTATTTCCTTTGAAAAGGGCGAGACGATGATTAAGACGCTCGCTGCAGCCGGGCGCTTGGGGGCAATTAAACGGCTGGTCTGGCCCTGGAGCGCGTGTTTACGCAGCCGCTAGCCGCCGCCGCCGCCGCCGCCACGAGTGCTTGACGGACGTCCGGCGTCGCTCTTTATTTACAGCGACGTCTGCCCAGCGGCGCCCTGATGTGGCGTTGATAAATAAAGCAGAGGACTAGCGAGCGGCGGCAGAGGCCGGCCACAGTAAATATAGCGAGCGCCGGCTAGCGAGCGAGTGGCAGAAGCAGCGGACGGGCGCTGGCCGCTCGACCACCCGCCGAGTCGCGCCGAGCAGTCCGGCTCGTATCAGCCGCATCGATCTCCGCGCTCCATTTCCGGTTTTTCATAAAGCTGTCACGCGCTGACGAGATCCGCCTTTATCGCCGCCGTATTCACTACGAGGTGGTGCGGAAGTCTTCTAAAGGTCTGAGCGTTTATAGCCGCGTTCTAGGCTCGTCGTATTTCGTCGGCGTGTAATCTGAAAAGGCAGGATATTTCCGGTGTGCCTCCACATTCGAGATTCGCTCTGGAAGCGAAGTATTACACAATGTAGACTCCCTAATACCCCATAAACCGTTTAACATAATGAAACGATGTTTGGGGGAAGGGAGAGTGCGGTACCTAAGAGGCTAGCGTTTTCCTTTGGTGCTTACAGCTGTAAGATTCGCTGTTAGAAGCGGAGCTGCCTGCAGAGTTCTTACAGCAGTTATTCTTTGACTGATGTTATTCCTTCTGCACTGAAGAGCCAGAGAAACTAGTTCACCTACCTTGAATCGTGTAGGGCAATGATGTTATAGTCGGCGTTTGAGCGATGAGACCCAACATGCGGTGTAGTGGGGACTTTCCCGTACTACCACGAGTGTACCGTGAATATCAGAAATCCAGTAAAATATCAAATCTCCGGCATCGTTGCGGCCGGTAAAAGACAATGAAAGGATGGGACCAACGATGGCTGAAGAGAATCCTTCGACGTGACAGAAGTGCAACCCCTCCGCAAACTGCTGCAAATTTCAATGCTGGGCCCAAAACAAGTGTAACCGTGCGAATCCGTCAACAAAACACCGTCGATATGGGCTTCCGGAGTGGAAGGCCCGCTCGTGTACCCTTGATGACTTCACGACACAAATCTTTACGCCTCGCCTGGGCCCGTCAACACCGACATTGGATTGTTGATGACTGGAAGCATGTTGCCTGGGCGGACGAGTCTCGTTTCAAATTGTATCGAACGGATAGACGTGAAAGAGTATGGAGACAATCTCATGAGACCATGGACCCTGAATTTCATCAGGGGACTGTTCAAGCTGGTGGAGGCTTTGTAATGGAGTGGGGCGTGTGCAGTTGGAGTCATATGGAGTACCTGATTAGACACGACTCTCGCAGGTGACACGTACGTAAGCATCCTGTCTGATCACCTGTTTCCATTCATGTCCATTGTGCAATCCGACGTATCTGGTCAATTCCAGCAGGACAATGAAACACCCCAGACGTCCGGAATTGCTATAGAGTGGCTCCAGGAACACTCTTCCGAGTTTAAACACTTCCGCTGACCACCAAACTCCCCAGACATGAACATTATTGAGCATATGTGGGATTCACGCAGAAGTGCCTCAACACGACGTGGCATGGACTTGAACAATGTCTGAAGTAGTGCTGGAGAGAACTGACGCCATGAATCCCGCAGGACCGTCCATTAATTCGTAAGAGTACGAGGGGGAGGAGATCTCATCTGAACAGCACGTTGCAAGGCATTCCAGATTTGCTCAATAATGTTCATGTCTGGGGAGATTGGTGGTCAGCGGAAGTGTTTAAACTAGGAAGAGTGTTCCTGAAGACTCTGTAGCAATTCCGGACGTCTGGGGTGTTTCATTGTCCTGCTGGAATTGACCAGATGCGTCGGATTGCACAATGGACATGAATGGATACAGCTGATCAGACCGGATGCTTACGAACGTGTAGCCTGCGAGAGTCGTGTCTAGATGTATCAAGGACTCCATATGACTCCAACTACACACGCCCCACTCCATTACAAAGCCTCCACCAGCTTGAACAGTCCCCTGCTGAAATTCAGGGTCCATGGTCTCATGAGATTGTCTCCATACTCCTTCAAGTCTATCCGGTCGATACAACTTGAAACGAGACTCGTCCGGCCAGGCAACATGTTTCCAGCCATCAACAGTCCAATGTCGGTGTTGACGGGCCAAGGCGAGGCGTAAAGATTTGTGTCGTGAAGTCATCAAGGGTACACGAGTGGGCCTTCGTCTCCTAAAGCCCATATCGACGATGCTTTGTCGAATGTTTCTCACGGTGACACTTGTTTTGGGCCCAGCTTTGAAATCTGCAGCAATTTGCAGAGGGCTTGCACTTCCGTCACGTCGAAGGATTCTCTTCAGCCGTCGTTGGTCCCGTCCTTGCAGTGTCTTTTTCCGGCCGCAGTGATGCCGGAGATTTGATGTTTTACCGGATTTCTGATACTCGCGGTACACTCGTGAAATGGTCGTATGGGAAAATCCCCACTACATCGCAAGTTGAGTCACATCGCTCAGACGCTGACTATAACATCACTTTCAGACTCACTTAAATCTTGATAACCTGCCATTGCAGCAGCAAAAACTGATCTAACAACTGCGCCATACATTTGTCTTATGTAGGAGATACCGATTGCAAATGGTTCAAATGGCTCTGAGCACTATGGGACTTAACATCTGTGGTCATCAGTCCCCTAGAACTTAGAACTACTTAAACCTAACTAACCTAAGGACATCACACACACCCATGCCCGAGGCAGGATTCGAACCTGCGACCGTAGCAGTCGCGCGGTTCCGGACTGAACGCCTATAACCGCTTAACCACCGCGGCTACCGATTGCAGCGCCGTGATCTGCCTGTTTACATATCTCTGCATTTGAATACGCGTAGCTGTACCACTTTCTCTGGCGCTTCAGTGTATGTTGATTGAAATAATGCTTAGGTGTGGACCTAAAGTGAAACAGCACCAAACAGAGAAAAAACGAAACTGGAGCAGGAAAAATCGCATCCCTTGCGTGGGCAACAGCCCTACCCACAGCAACTAAGGTACAGGAAAAGTTTCCTCAGAACATCGGAAAAACAAACAACCACTGATGAAGAAGCTAGGCGGCCACTTTGGAAGGCTGAGACATTCGACCTTCCCGGTTGGAACACATTTTCAGTATCTTCACCTCCTGATCATGATAGGAATTGGTCAGTCTGGAAGTCCTCGAATAGGCTGAGGTCAAAATGAACAGATCACAGGTTAACCCGAAAAAATGTGGATATATTGAAGAAAACAAAACCCAGTCTGACTTCGGGGAAGAACATACTGTTCAATATATGCTTCAGTGTTAACTGTGTCCAGCCACCTGAACAGTAGACAACATTGACCAGGCATCGGAAAATGCACTACAAGTGGCCAAATTTTGGTCAAAGATTATATGTATAAACAGTGTTGAACTGTCAACAATCGTATAAACTGTGTTTTATGTATCTTTCTGACATGAGAATAACAATAATTAAAACTATTTCCTAATGAATAGCAAATCTGAAATACTTTCCTAGTGTTCTGCCACTGTTTCTCGTTTCTTAGGCCATCGAACACTTCGGGCTTAAGGAAGCTACCTCGTTCTGCCTACGGCCTTGTCAAAGAAAGGCGGAGGAGCGGACAGTGTTTCAGAGCACTCAATTTGCCCTTCGTGTAGAAACTGCCCCTAAAAGACGGAAGAATCAGCAGTGATCAATGACATGAGAATGCAGAAAGCAATGAAAACCACTGCATTATAGACAAGTAACGAGTATCCACAGGACGTGTGGTCGGTAACTGAAGGAATGGTTCAAATGGCTCTGAGCACCATGCGACTTAACTTCTGAGGTCATCAGTCGCCTAGAACTTAGAACTAATTAAACCTAACTAACCTAAGGACATCACACACATCCATGCCCGAGGCAGGATTCGAACCTGCGACCGTAGCGGTCGCTCGGTTCCAGATGCAGCGCCCAGAACCGTACGGCCACTCCGGCCGGCAACTGAAGGAATGTCAGGACGATCTCTCCGTTGGCAAAAGATTCCGGATTACTCTCCGATTCGTATCTCTGGGAGGGTACTGCCAGGGGTTAGGTGATTGTGAGAAATGGAGTGAATAATCAGGGAAAGGGTAACAGACTACAAAACTCAGAGAGGAAGGTCAGAAGTTTGAAAATACGAGGGAAGTTAGAAAATATTAGGGAAGTTAGAAAATATTAGGGAAGTTAGAAAATATTAGGGAAGTTAGAAAATATTAGGGAAGTTAGAAAATATTAACGAACTTAAAAAATCTGACAATGGAAATGCAAAGACTTGATCTAGGTACAATGTAAGTCGTTGATGTGAAATGGGAAGAAGGCCACGATTTCTGGTCTGATGAAAACATGTCACCAGCAGCAGAAGATGGCATAACTGGAATAGATTTCGATATAAAAAACAAGTAAGGACAGAGAGTGAGTTGTTGTGAACAGTTCAGTAATAGCGTTGTCCTCACCAGAATCGACAGCATACCAACACCGACAACAATACTTCAATTATACATGTCGGCGTCACAAGCAGGTGAAGGGATAGAGAAAGTATATGAGGATACTGAATATGGAACAGGTAATTCAATACGTAAAAGGAGATGAAAATATAATATTCGTGGCGGATTTGAATGCTGTTTTGGGAGAAGCAGTAGAAGAAAGGGTTATGAGAGAATATGAGATCGGTAGCAGGAATGAGAGAGAGAAGAAAAACAAATTGAGTTCTTCAGTAAAATTCAGCTGGTAATAGCGAATACTTTGTTCACGAATCACAATAGAAGGAAGTATACTTGGAGAAGGCCTGGAGATACGGGAAGACTTCAGTTAGATTCAATCATGGTCATCTACATCTAGGTGATTACTCTGCTATTCACAGTTAAGTTCCTGGACAGTGCCAGGCACAGATTCCGAAATCAGATACTGCATTCTAAGGCATACTTATCAACAAATATAGGCTCGGATCACAAATTAGTAATGGTAAAGAGTAGGCTCAAGTTTAACTAGTTGTCCGGAAGAATCAATATGACAGAAAATCTCAAGTGCTGAAGGAAAATGGGATGCGTCTATAATTATCTGACGCTATAAATAATACGATAATGAATACTACAGTAGGCAGTTCACTAGAAGAGCAATGGACGATTCTAAAAATGTCAGTCACAAATGATAGACGAAACTACAAAGTACAAAAATGTTCAAGGAAAGACAGGAATAAAACAATGTAAGACACTTAGGAATGAAACGGGAAGTACAGAGAAGTCAAGGCGAAATGGCTGCATGATAAATCTGAAAAAATCGAAAAAGATATGATTGTCGAAAGGACTGACTCGCCATGTAGAAAAGTCAAAACAATCTCCGGTGATATTAAAAGCAAGAGTATCAACATTAAGACTGCAATGGTGATTCCACTATTAACAGCAGAGGAGGCAGCGGGTAGAACGGATGTGTACATTTAAGACTTCAGTGAGAGAGAGGAATTGTCTGATAAAGTGATGGAGGAAAAAATTATAGTCCATTTGGAGAAAAACGGAGTATTCAGTATTAGAGGCCAAATTTAAAAGAGCTCAGGGAGAATTTAGTTCAAATATCGTAATAGGGATAGGTAACATACCATCGGAATTTCTAAAATAATTGGTGAAGCAGCAACCCCACAACTTTCAAGTTGGATTGTAGAATCTATTAGATTGGCGACATACCATCAAACTTACGGAGAACATCATCCACACTGGTCCGAAAATAGCAAGAATATATACGTGTGAAAACTATTGCATAATCACCTTAAGGGCTCATGAATCCAGACTGCTAACAAGAATAATATACAGAAGAATGGAAAAGAAAATTGAGGATGTGTTAGATGTTGATCATTTTGGGTTTAGGAATCGTAATGGCATCAGAGATGCAGTTCGAAATTGCGAGAAAAGTAGGATTAAGCTGTAGGAAGAGACGGGTAATATACTATGTGTATAAGAACTTAGAGGGAACAACAAGAGTGAAAAATCAAGAACGATATATTCGGCTTAAAATGGTATTAAGACAGGGATGCACTCATGGGCGTCTACTGGACGTTCTTATTAGTTAACAGTAATCATTTAGCAGAGGGGAGGAGCCAATCGCTAATTTCTGGAAATGAAAACGTAGAGCGCAGCGAATTGGCTAGTGATAAATCTCAGTTCCAGAGGGGGAACATGAGGCAGAATTATTAAGAACTGCATCCTTCTGTAGGTTAATACTGCAAAACTGCTGCTAACTCAGGAAATAATTGGTTTAATTACTTCTATTCCACTGTACAGAATATTGTAAAGTCATGCCACTGGCGTACAGAAAGTTGTGCAGGCTCAGAAGCCAGACTTACTCTGGAGAGCGAGCAGGAATCACTTCAGTAGTCGACGAGCGAGTACTTCTCCGTTGTTGGGCACCGAATAAAGACTTTTGTCTCCTGAGGACATTGTAGAAATATTTATTCTTTTTCAGCAGCAATCAGCAACAGATCATGACCCACAGAGTCTCCTGCTCAACGACTAGCAGAACTTTGCGAGGTTATGCGAGCTTAGGGGTAAGGATGACGAATCAAAGATATTATTTGTTGGTGGGAGACAGGAGGGAGTAAGGGTTGTGAACCTTGTAAACTCTGGGAAAGTTCAGTGCTCATTCACGAGTTTCCTTAAATGCGTGTTTTAGTTAACCTTTCTTTCGGCGTAATCACGGAATCAATAAGCAGCCACCGCGAGTTTGAACTTTCACAGATGAATGACAACTGCCTTCCGATCTTTGCCAACACATTCGAATCTCTTACGCTAAGCTATTATTCATTCCGTGTTCTTGCGCTTCTGATCTTCGGTTAAATCCTGTGATCAAATTAATATTCATGTATCTTAACCTCAGAACTATTGCAATAAACTTGTTTGATTTAGAACTTACGTCATTTCGTAGTCAGATGAACTCCATTTTGAATTACATATTGTTACGTAGCCATCTCGTAAAACCTGGTGCACTGTCAGTGATACACGTCCTTCCAAAACGATATTTCGACGTCGTAACTGGGCTTCTTCTCAGCAGACACCTGATGATGACGCCGAGATATGACGCTGAAATATCGTGTTGGAAAGGCGCGGACCACCGTCACTACACCCGATTCTACTGTAGAGGGCAATGAATCTCTGGAAAAGTTCAAGAAATTATACTGCTGTGTTCTTAAGTTGTTGATCGATGACTCATATTTCATCAGGAACATCCTTTCCTAATTAATGTTATCTGCTTTTATTTTAATTGAAGCACGTGACCCTGTGGAAGTTTACAAATACAAAATACTCTTACGAACGACCACTAGCATAGACAATAATGAGACAGCTACAGAAGAAAGCAAATGATGAGTTACGGAGTGTTTACAGTGGAAAGCAATATCTTTTTCCGAATGGAAATCCCTATACAACACAAAAAATCAGTAATGAAGTTGATTTCATTCTTTTAATCTGATGGTAGCGTAGCTGAACCTGGTTTAACCGAGAGTATACGGAAATTACGTTTGGCCATTTCAAAATAGGTTGGCATTCTGTCTCATGTTTCTACGAATTTCGAATATTTCAAATAGTGTCACTTCCCTGCACTTCTTAGCAGTATGTGAAACGTCACAGTAATATTGATTGAACGGTTTTCTGTCAAAAGGTGTTGTTTGCAAAGGGTTCATAGAATCTTTACTACTGAATAAGGATTTAGCTTTGAGGTTACTGTAAAACACATGTCTGCAAAAACGAGATTGTAATATGTTTACAAGGCTATCGGGAATATTGACTCTTACCGACTTCTTCCTATTGAGCAATGTATAAAAATAGAGTAATTTTATGCATTTTCCGTTTACGTAGAACGTTATCAATCCGTTCAGATCTATAGCCATTATTCAAACAGGTATTTGTGAATAAATAAACAAGCTGTGAGGAGGGGTCATGAGCCGTGCTTGGGTAGCTCAGACGGTAGAGCCCTTGCCCGCGAAAGGCAAAGGTTTCGAGTTCGAGTCTCGGTCCGGCACACAGATTTAATGTGGTAGGAAGTTTCAAATAAAAATAGTCGCGGAACATCAAAAAATGTTTCCTCTTTCGTATCATTGTCATTTTCTGTCAAGCACCGACGACTTAATTGTAATTCATTAATTTTCATAATTTCGGGAACACCGAATGCGTCATCAATAACAAAATTAATTGTAGTAATTATCCACAATGAAGCGTTTTGCAAAAAAATAAAAATGGAAAAATGTGCAAATTGATGGGCTAAGCAGCTCAAAAACCATTCAGCGGTGTTTATGTGAAGACTGAAGAGACTGCAGTGTGCAACCAGCACTACTATCTCTTCTCAGAGGCGCACTGTAAATTCCTTTAGTGGATTTCATTGTTGTTTAGCCCTTACGCCCTCACGTGATCACCATTGTCTTCTCGTCACAGAGACAACAGTCCATATCCTTTCACAGCCCCAATCCACTGACTCTGGGTGCTTCGTAATGGCTTCTACGAACGCGTAGTCGAAACTTTTACTCTACTTTCCTTCCGTCAATAATAGGTGTACCCGTTCTTAGGTCATTATTAAGAGGAGCGTTCGCATTTGTCGTCACCTGTAGGCACGCCAATCGACGGCAATTTTACAACTCTGCAGGTTACGTACTCCATCGACAGATGTCAGCGCGAGCCGTGTTATTGATCCCCTCGTTCTGGTAAGAAGTTATGGGCTATCCTGGGAAAAAAACAGCTGTCGCTCCATTGCACTTCATTCTCAGAAGCTCTGGTTGCGCGTCTACTGAACTGCCGCCACTTAAAAGAGAGTATTACTCATGCAAAGGAAACGTTCGAAGCAGTTACCAGAATTTTCTGTGTGCATCTGAAGGGAAGACAGGCGTACAAAGCACTCTCCACATCTGTTTTCGAATATTGTTCACTGGAATACTAACATAGGCCCTTGGAATGAAAAATTTATGGGACACAAAGAGCTGTCATTCATTCTGGAAACAAAGAATAAAGGTTTTGCAATACAGTGCCTAGAAATTGCAGATATTTTGGGCACATTTCCTTATGACCTCACAACTACAGCAATTAACTGACAATCCCTTGAAAGAGACCTAACCCAGGTTGGCTTGAGAACATCTGCAGAGAAACCTGAATTGATGGCGGACACAGAAAGGGCTCAATATTTTTTTAAAAGCACATACTAATCGAAAGGGAAAAGTAAACAAATTTAAATATTTTTTGACAGCTTTCCAAGCAAACAGTTTTAAAAAGTTTGCTATAGAGAGAAGGATACACTCGATGGAAGGTGCTTATGATGTAATTAAGAATACCTGCAACAAAGAATGTGCCTATATCCAAGGGAATGCCTAGTATTAATTAGGAGTCTGTAAAACTAAGAGGATGGTTGAAATGGCTCTAAGCACTATGGGACTTACAATCTGAGGTCATCAGTCCCCTAGACTTAGAACTACTTAAACCTAACTAACCTAAGGACATCACACACATCCATGCCTGAGGCAGGATTCGAACCTGCTACCGTAGCAGCAGCGCAGTTCCAGAGCGAAGCGTCTAGAGCCGCTCGGCCACAGCGGCCGCCGAATTACGAGGATTACGAAGGAGAATAATAAATCCTGTAAAGACATCAGAATTTATGAACCTGAGAAGTAACAATGCAATTTAGAAAAATATACTGAACATACTAGAAACAATAAGAAGAGGTGACTACTCTTCTTTGGGCATCTTTACAAAATGGATAACAGTAGACCAGTGGCGGATAGAGAAAAACCTCAAGCAGGAGGAGCTAAAGACATCCTGAGCTACGTTTACTTTTATCATAATAAAAAATAATCAAATCACATGCAAAGTTCAGGGAAGTTACATTTCAACTGATTTTACACATATACAAGACAATGCCATCTTATGATATAAAGAAGTTACAATTGTGGTTCTCCTTTCTTAAATGATGAGTTCTATGTGTCCATTCTTCCTGGCAAATTGGTTAATTAGATCGTCAATAGAACAATCAATGTTACGGAGAGTGTTCAACAGAGCTAAGCCATGAAGTCGATCCTCCTTCATTGTCGATCTCAGCCATGTCTTTGTACGCCGCATTGCTGGCAAATTTGCTAGAAATAATGCTAGAGCGCGGTCATTTTGAAATTGGCGTAATAAAAGACACTCAAACGTGGATGTAGTTATAGTTCAGAGCTGTGAGTTCTTATACATACATAAAAGAAATTTTGTAAAGAAGAATGGTATTTAATTAAAGTTCCATTTTCACATACACTTACTAACAAAAAACGAGAAGCACCGAGAAGTTGCGAAGGAAACTAAATGAAACTTCGTGGGCTGAGAGAGAGTATGACGCTACTGCAGTGACTGCAAAATCGAGTTAAATTTACAAAAAACTTGACAGTTCAAGTCCGCTTATCAGTATAAAGTTACAAACACTGTAACTTGCATGTGGGTAGTGATTAGATTCCTGAGGCCAACTGGTCTACAGCTGCTGTAATTGGTTCTTGACATTCATAATACTGACACTAGGACGGAATTGACATCCGAGCTGATTCCACACATGAACTGCGGATGTTGCTGGTCATAGGGAGCACCTCAACATCAGGCAGACAGTTGATTAAGACACTTGTCATGTTTCTACCAGAATTGTCCTGTAGAAAAATGGTACCGCGATACCGGCACATGAAGAGTAACACATGAGGACGCAGGATGTCTGTTATGTTCTTTCAACCACTACTAGCTGTGACAAGTACCCGATACGTCCCCACACAGTGCCACTGGTGCAATGTTACCCCTCTACACGTCATCATCATATTCGCTGACGACGGTCATCCGTGGTAGTGGAAAGCGGTGTGGGACGCGACGCCAGACTTCATTTCCCCAAATCGCTCTACGCAAATGCCGGGATGGTTCCTTTGAAAGGGTATGGCCGATTTCCTTCCCCATCCTTGACATGATCCGAGCTTGTGCTCCATCTCTAATGACCTCGATGATGACGGGACGTTAAATCCAAATTTCCATACTTTCTTCCACCTTCCTTGCGATGCTAGTCATCAGTAGTCCTTGCTTTCCCATCATGGCTGCACTCTGAACGAAGCCGTTTATGTTGTGGCGTTAACAGCAGCTATCCATGGGAAGGTAATTCTCTGTTCCGGCAGGTCCTAGTTTCCGACCAATGGTGTGGGATGACAGAATGCTGCTCTGTAATACTTACGTGTTCTCGGTTAACAGGCGCAAATGTGAAGGGGTTATAATGTTCTTGGTGCATAATACGGAGATTCTCCCTTGTGGTGGTGAAACGTGAACCACTAGAGCCTTGGCGGCGAGTGTATCTCGCCCTCAGGTCCCCAAGTAATCAAATATCGGGCCACTGCCCCACGTGAATGGCCCACAAATCTGAATGTAGCGCGATTCGACCAGTCAGCCAAATGGAGACACACAGTGAGGGCCCTTTCAAAATCAGTCACGTGGCGATAATGCTTTGTCACCCGACTAGTATAATCTCCACTTCCTTCACATTGATTATTAAACATCTGACGTTTCTTATGTGCCTAATACGCTGTACAAAGCCTGGTAACAGTACCAAATACGAACAAGGTAATGCACCCTGTTGGGGTTGTCCCTGTCAGAGGAAATAGTAATCCTAATCATTTATACCCTCACCGATGGTGTCTGTATGTAGAAAGTTACACTTGACGCTCGACCACGTCTTCTGGGTGCTTCCCTTATTTGTCAGGCAGTGTACTTGCGTGCTGTAAACTATCTAAACCGCGAAGCAGCCCCCGTATAGTAACGTTGAGCTAAATCCAAAACCTTGGACTTTAAATTACAAACTTACAAAAGTTTTTTGAAAAAAATATTGACTTTTTCTTGCTTAGAATGTATACTGTTTGCAAATTAATGACTAATAAGTTAGATTTTATACAGATAGCGGTGGAAACGAGCGACGAAGCCTTTTTATTAACTGGATGGAGATACATTGACGGCTTCCGTAATCTTTCGTGACTTACTGGTTTAAAATGTATTTAAAGGGTGGAAAAAACGTTTGGACGACATACTGAGGTTAAACGCAGTAATGGCTGCCAGAAAACTTCATATCACCGAGAAACTGATTCTTTCTTTTTTCGGAACTCGTCTGTATCAAGCAAATGAGGTGAACTGTTTGCACGAAATTAACAGCGCTGTTTTAGCAGTATGCTGTAAATGAACGTCAATGAGGGACTGCTCCACGAGAAACGGAATTAGACAGTTACCGGAGGTTTAGAGTTAATGGGAAGACTATATAACTCAGAGGACAGGCGAGCATACAGATTTACTGACGGACGTTATCGTTCGCCATGAACGACGGAAGATATAAATGTACTTCTGTAGACAGTGAATATCTTTGAGATGTGTGTGTGTATGTCTGTTTATACACTCCTGGAAATGGAAAAAAGAACACATTGACACCGGTGTGTCAGACCCACCATACTTGCTCCGGACACTGCGAGAGGGCTGTACAAGCAATGATCACACGCACGGCACAGCGGACACACCAGGAACCGCGGTGTTGGCCGTCGAATGGCGCTAGCTGCGCAGCATTTGTGCACCGCCGCCGTCAGTGTCAGCCAGTTTGCCGTGGCATACGGAGCTCCATCGCAGTCTTTAACACTGGTAGCATGCCGCGACAGCGTGGACGTGAACCGTATGTGCAGTTGACGGACTTTGAGCGAGGGCGTATAGTGGGCATGCGGGAGGCCGGGTGGACGTACCGCCGAATTGCTCAACACGTGGGGCGTGAGGACTCCACAGTACATCGATGTTGTCGCCAGTGGTCGGCGGAAGGTGCACGTGCCCGTCGACCTGGGACCGGACCGCAGCGACGCACGGATGCACGCCAAGGCCGTAGGATCCTACGCAGTGCCGTAGGGTACCGCACCGCCACTTCCCAGCAAATTAGGGACACTGTTGCTCCTGGGGTATCGGCGAGGACCATTCGCAACCGTCTCCATGAAGCTGGGCTACGGTCCCGCACACCGTTAGGCCGTCTTCCGCTCACGCTCCAACATCGTGCAGCCCGCCTCCAGTGGTGTCGCGACAGGCGTGAATGGAGGGACGAATGGAGACGTGTCGTCTTCAGCGATGAGAGTCGCTTCTGCCTTGGTGCCAATGATGGTCGTATGCGTGTTTGGCGCCGTGCAGGTGAGCGCCACAATCAGGACTGCATACGACCGAGGCACACAGGGCCAACACCCGGCATCATGGTGTGGGGAGCGATCTCCTACACTGGCCGTACACCACTGGTGATCGTCGAGGGGACACTGAATAGTTCACGGTACATCCAAACCGTCATCGAACCCATCGTTCTACCATTCCTAGACCGGCAAGGGAACTTACTGTTCCAACAGGACAATGCACGTCCGCATGTATCCCGTGCCACCCAACGTGCTCTAGAAGGTGTAAGTCAACTACCCTGGCCAGCAAGATCTCCGGATCTGTCCCCCATTGAGCATGTTTGGGACTGGATGAAGCGTCGTCTCACGCGGTCTGCACGTCCAGCACGAACGCTGGTCCAACTGAGGCGCCAGGTGGAAATGCCATGGCAAGCCGTTCCACAGAACTACATCCAGCATCTCTACGATCGTCTCCATGGGAGAATAGCAGCCTGCATTGCTGCGAAAGGTGGATATACACTGTACTAGTGCCGACATTGTGCATGCTCTGTTGCCTGTGTCTATGTGCCTGTGGTTCTGTCAGTGTGATCATGTGATGTATCTGACCCCAGGAATGTGTCAATAAAGTTTCCCCTTCCTGGGACAATGAATTCACGGTGTTCTTATTTCAATTTCCACCTGAGGCGCCAGGTGGAAATGGCATGGCAAGCCGTTCCACAGGACTACATCCAGCATCTCTACGATCGTCTCCATGGGAGAATAGCAGCCTGCATTGCTGCGAAAGGTGGATATACACTGTACTAGTGCCGACATTGTGCATGATCTGTTGCCTGTGTCTATGTGCCTGTGGTTCTGTCAGTGTGATCATGTGATGTATCTGACCCCAGGAATGTGTCAATAAAGTTTCCCCTTCCTGGGACAATGAATTCACGGTGTTCTTATTTCAATTTCCAGGAGTGTATGTGTGTAATTGTGTATGTGTAAGGGTGTGTAGTATCTCCGACATTTCTACTGCATGATCGCTTGGCGTCCACTGAGGGCCAGTATTACTAAGCTATGTGCGAAAAAATAATTCGCCCACTTCCAGAAGAAAGCAGCTACTGCGATGCACGTAAGTTATTTTTTCACTTGAACTGGATAAAATATGGCCATAATATCGCATTTCTCTGTGCGCATTACGAGTATTACTTTCATACTTATATCTGAGACGCGTGAAAATTTGTCCTTTTTTACTAATTTTGATTTGCAAAGTGATGGCCCTCTAAGATTTGGAGCAAGAATCAGTGCCTCAGAAGTTGTATGTTCGATTCCGGTGTCGAATGTTTGTGGGTTTACATTTCCCGTTGCTGTGTACGTCCTATAACACTACAGAATCTAATCATAGCTATGCCTACATGTTTTTGTGATATCTGTGAATGACAAGAAATCCACTGTAAAAATGTAAATTTCCTAATAATGTTATTTCGATACGTTCTCAGAGCTGAGTACCAACAAAACGATATTGCCGCAAGCTGTTCTGCGTGGAACGTGGCGTAGCTGTTTGCATCGCCAATTGGCTTGTTGCGACTTGCTAGATCAAACCCAACCACACACATTTTTTTGTGTTTTAGTATTTATGATTTCTGAAAGGTTCTCGAAATATTCTGTGTTTTTAATTTCTAGAATAAGAGACATTTGCACAAGATGCTGCACTCTCCGTCCAAGAACTCAGTACTGTTATGTTCTGGCTGTATGTTGGTGTTCGAAATTAACGTGAGATCTGCTGTATTTCGTTAATGTCCATGACTTCGCATTTGGACTTTATTGTGGTTACTAAGTGACTCTATATAGCCTCATAGAGAAGCACAGATTCTTTAAAATTTAAAACTCAACACGAAATTATTTTTTGCTGTACACACAACGCAGTTTACATCACGAATAAATAGGAACGAAATGCATCGCGTTAAAAAGAAAATAGAGAGAAGTTTTATACAAATGTGTTTGCTATTTTCAAAGTTTATTCTGTTGCACCCTGTTTCCGAATAAGTTTAATTGAAAAAGCGAGGTAACTGACGTGTTCGTATGGCTCCTTGAATAGTATGAATGAATGCGAGATTTTAGAATCTCAGCTGTATTGGAAACTATGTTTATTGCACTTAATATTTATTTGCAGCATAGCTGAGTCAGGAACCTTAAGTAATGAATTACGCTTAATTTAATTTCTGCTAATGATTTGGTGAGCTAAGTGAATTTCGTTTCAGGAATGACGGGTTTACTTTTATTTAAATTTCTTTTCCTCTTGGAACGCAGTACTTTCTATCAGTACGGGGAAGTCGAAATCTTTGCGGGATCTATAAATCGACGTTTCATTACTTGTAGCTGCATGGATACTGGAATTATCTCTTGCAAGTAATTCTTTATGGTACATGTTATTTGTTGTGCAGCTGTTACAAACGATTTCAAAGCATTCGTATCATTTGGGGTCTATATACCTGTTTTCATCAAATTTTCATGTAGACCTTAAAAGGATCATAAGGACTGAAGCCGTCTTATGTTTGCATTTATTATACAAATTATTAGCTAAGAAAGTTTGTCCTATTCATCCTGCACTTGGGATTGAAAAAACTGTACAGAATTTTCCATTCGTTGTATGCACTGTATAGGTTGATTCAGTTGCCCCTACCAATGTGTTTTATGCAACCTGCAAGATGTTCAAATACCATGAGCACATGGGTACATACAAACTATTAGCTCTACGGAAAACTTAACAGGACCTTTTCTGTAGAAAATTTAACGTCAGTTTTGTACTGGGATACGTTTTCGCTAGAAGCTGTAGTTTTCGAATTATTCGAGGAAAGGGTACAAAAGTGAACGTCCAGCGCGTTTTTTTGAATAACACGAAAACGGTTGCCTCCAACAATACTGTATCCCAGTGGAACATTTAACTACAATAAATTTCGTACAAAAATTACCTGTGCACTTTTTCTGGAGGACAAATAGTGAATAGCGAGCGAGAGGATATAAAATTTCGTGTGTGTGTGTGTGTGTGTGTGTGTGTGTGTGTGTGTGTTTTGAATGCATTGCAGGTTGCATAAAATGTATTGGTAGGGGTACCTCAATCACCCTTTATGCGTATTTTGTAGTGAAAGCAATGTAGTAGCTCCATGTCATGTGAAATATGTCTGCCGTTCATACAGAACATACCTTTGGGGAACTGAACTATGCAGAAATGATTGGCATTGTCAAAAAACAGTGAAAGAGAAAAACAGTTGCTGAAGTAACACGGTAGTGATACCCACATAAAATAGCAACTTTTTCCAAAGAGAAACGTTCAGTCTCTTTGTCACATGCACGCACAGTTATATGTGTTTAAATATCGCGTCATTTGCATATGCGGAATGGTATACGTCGCAGAGAGACGGGAACTACATATCAGAACAAGAAAATCACGTAAGGCTAGGCCAGCACGATAAATTCGCCTTGTCACAACACCAAAACGAATACGGCAAACAAGGGAAGATTTGACAGGCGATAGAAGGTAGTCTCCGTACGGATAGACAGCGCACGCGAGACTGCCCCATCGAAAGGATGGAAGATTAGGGTCTAACAACAGAACGACGTCGAGGTCGTTAGAGACAGAGCACAAGTTTCGATTGTTGCAAAGATGAGGATCGAAAACAGCCATGCTCTTTCAAATGAACCAACCCGGCATTTGCCTGGAGCGATTTAAGGAAATGATGGAAGACCTAATTACGAATGACGGGAAGCGGATTCAAACCATCGTCTTCCCGAATGAGAGTCCAGTGTGTTAATCACTGCGCCACTTCGCTCGGTCCGTCCCATCAGACGAGTTAGTAGACAATGTAAGCTCTTTATAAAAATTTTGTCTGTTTGTGAGAGAACTGAATACATCGATTTCGAATACTTTCTCCCCGTGTTAAATGTACTTTAAAAAATGGTTCAAATGGCTCTGAGCACTATGGGACTTAACTTCTGTGGTCGTCAGTCCCGTAGACTTAGAACTACTTAAACCTAACTAACCTAAGGACATCACACACATCCATGTCCGAGGCAGGATTCGAACCTGCGACCGTAGTGGTCGCACGGTTCCAGACTGTAGCGCCCAGAACCGCTCGGCCACCCGGGCCGGCAAAATGTACTTTAGATAACGTATTAAATTGCTGAGGAAAATTAACTGTTGTTTGGCATGTGAACAGTATCGTGAAATAAAACTGAAACGAAATGCAAAATTTGAAATAAAGAAAAAGAATCCAATTAAATATCAAAGGAAAACTAAAAGAGTGCTCAATTTCAAACTATATAACTAAAACTGAAGCACATTATGAACGACGCTTGATATGAACTGCAATGTTAGACTGAGAATATCCACAAAAAATGAATTACTGCTATACTCGGAAGAAAATCACTGTCTGAAATTACTAACGCTGTTCACTGAAAATTAATGTACTTGCTAGTACGACGCCTGACAAGGCCGACTACACACAGTTTGCTTAAGAATTCAAGGTGATGCCTGCCCTGAAATAAAAGTCTCTTACCTCTTGCTCAGCATACTGTTTTAGTGTCTGGAGTACTGATGTTCTTGAAAGCAAATGCGAATCAGAAAACGCAGCATCTGAAGATAAATAATGTACTCTAAATTCCTTCTGTCAGAAACAGTCTTTTGCTTCTTGACAGTGCGTTTCGACAGTTCAGTGCTTTATTATAAATCAAGGAGGTATAAATACGGCAGCAGATTAAAAAAAACTGAATTAGTTTAAAAAATACTTCTAACAACGAAGGAAGTGTAGTCTATGAATAAAAGTTCGTCGACTGTATGTATTTAGGTTTTATTTACGGTTCGTACCGGAAATGAAATCTTAAACGTAATCTCTTTGTATTTCGTTTTTTCAAATTTATTTCCGATAAGCAAGGAACACGCAATGAAAAAACCAAAATACAGCTATTCGAAGGATTTTTATTAAAATAAGACGTATCTTCCACTGTCTCTGTGTGCCACATGAAACCGTTATGGATTGGTTAAATAATGAAAAAGTGCTTCATTCCTTGGATCTCTGTGTCAACAAAATTTCGTCCGACTCGCACCCTGTTATTTAGCCATACCTGAACAGCGTTTGTTCAGGCACTCAGTGACAAAAGACGAATTATCTCTGGTGGCACGACAGCGCTTATTCATGACATAATTCGTTGGGTGAAGTGGCAATTGAATCTGATGTCGGGTGGTCACGCCCCCAAAGAAATTGCGTCTGTCGGTCGGCCAACAAGGGAACACTTACGATCCGTAGGTCGGATGGACGATAAACTGGTACGTGTGTAGGACCGTTAACTGCACCGGACAACAGGCGAACAGCAGAGCTAATGGCTCTGAGCACTATGGGACTTAACATCTATGGTCATCAGTCCCCTAGAACTTAGAACTACTTAAACCTAACTAACCTAAGGACAGCACACAACACCCAGCCATCACGAGGCAGAGAAAATCCCCGCCGGGAATCGAACCCGGGAACCCGGGCGTGGGAAGCGAGAACGCTACCGCACGACCACGAGATGCGGGCGAACAGCAGAGCCTCATAAAAGAAGCTTCCGCCCAGTTCGCCAATACATACCACTAAAATTCCATCCTGCAGACCTAAACGCGAGTGACGGATCGCAGTAATTCGCCACATCGCCGGTTTCTCCGTGGATTGCAAGTGTGTGGCGATCGAACTCTTGCTTCGTAATTCCCACGCGATGCTTTGAAGCGCGTGTAAGGTTGGTTGGTTGTTTCGGGGAAAGAGACCAGACGGCGAGGTCATCGGTCTCATCGGATTAGGGAAGGACGGGGAAGGAAGTCGGCCGTGCCCTTTGAAAGGAACCATCCCGGCATTTGCCTGGAGCGATTTAGGGAAATCACGGAAAACCTAAATCAGGATGGCCGGACGCGGGATCGCGTGTGAGAAATGGGCAATGTATGACGTTATGAATGCCTTACGAAGACTCGCTATACTAATTAGCAAGCGTGGCAGAGCAGTTTCGTAATGACAAATAAAATACTACACCAGTTATGTTCTTTCATTGCATACTGGGTGTCAGGAATTTATCCCCTTTTACAAGTGCTGTGGCAGTTTATGTAAGTATTGTATGTGCTCTTTCATTCAACGAAGTGTATCAGGAATTTATCCACATTTGCAAATGCTGTGGCACTTTACATTAGCACTGTATTTGTTATCGTTCGTGTGATTGTTCGTGTATTGCCCAGCAGTAATCCAAGTACGGTCTTACGACAATCGGGAAATATAAATCTTAAAGTTTTCTAGTGCTGCATTCAGTTATTCTAATTGATCATCGTTGGTAACGCAGAAATTCACACACATGCAAACCATCACTGCCTCTCCCTTCCCGTCGTAAAATCTGCTCTTTTTTTTGGTCGACGGCATCTATAATTTCATGAAATTGTCAATTATAATGGCTATCAGAAAAAACAATGACTATGTAAATTAACACTAAACTTTAAGTTCTGTTTTTATACCGCTGTGTTGCAAATATTGAGAGAAACGTATGATGGATTGAAGATTTTTTTACTTTACTGCAGTTATTACATAGAAGAGAAACTACAGTGGATTTCACTGATAATTTTTCTTCTCACGTTTTGTTGTGTGGTAACGTATCCAAGCGCACCACTAAATCCATTGTCTATGAAAGTTTAAGTAATTCATTGAAACGGAACTAATGTGACCGTACCCAAGCTCTTTGGGAAACAACACTGTCGCATTATATTTGTACCATGCTTTGATTCTACTTCAAGCTAACTGAGTGAATGATGGTTTGTGTGTTTGAGTTGAGCTTAATGAATGAGGCACAATACCTGTGAGCAGATAAAGAAAAAATTATACATTCTGATATTAGCGTTCAAACATTCTAAGATTTATATTTTAAGGTTGCAGGAAACCATGAAAAGACGACTGCAGACGCACAGAAGTAGAACAATACACACGCAGACTTCAGACGGAATACTTAAGTAAACTCCAATCACCTGAAAATGGGAATTCCTGAAATACACAGTTGTATGAATGGAAAAGCGGCACCTAGGGCAGCGTTTTGTTATTTAAATAATTGCAAACACAGTTGCAGGGTTCGAAAACGTGGAGCAAGATGAATCAAATTAAGTCTGAAGTTTTATTTCGTTTCTCTTTGCCCAGGTAGTGTATGGGACTTAGAGCTATTCATGGAAGACTAACCACCCTGAAAAGTCAAGAAATCGAAGGCACATTTGAAGTTTACATTAAGAAAAAATACTATTACATAAAAGGAAGAAAAGAATACTCTTAGAGTTTAAAGTGAGCAGAATTTTTTAGTTCCTTGTACGGAAATAAAAATTCATGGGAATTTCACAGCAATAGACCCGATACACTAATCTCCAGCTGATGATTCTGAGCTATTTCCAGAACAACTAGTCGAATTATTAAAGTTTTCAACTGTTAAACCGGATGAACGAATTTAATTTAAATCTTTAGGGAACAGCTGTTCTACAGATATGCTTTCAGTTCCTCGAGATTTGGCATAACCTAACTGTTCCTCAAACAGTTTACAACAAGCGTTTCGGAAACCCACAGTGCTGCAATTAAGAACATTCCTACAGATTTTATTGACAGTACAGCGACATTGTATGAATTTTTGTAGTTAAACTATTAGACAACTAATTGAGAAAATATGTAAGATAATCCTCAATTACTTTTCTGTATTAATTGCGCACTTTTTATTAAATTACATCTTGCGATCACTCAGGATCATCTTCAAATCTAAAACAAAGTAAAGCTAAATATGCAACATTTAATATTTAATAGTAAGTAGAAAAGGAAAGAATTGTACATAAATTCAGAATTTACCAAAGTAGCTTCGTCAGCAAGCGGTGTTATCTGCTCAGAACCACATATCAGAGAAATTTTTGACGAACATTCACAATCGCAAGAAACTTCTTTTTTTCTGAGGTTACGGTTTCGGTCTGTTTCAGATCATCTTCAGACCTCACACAATGGTGGTAGATGGAGGCTGGGAACGGAGCAGGCGTTAGAATTCTAGCTCTGTTGCTCGAGTCCGGCGGGGTTTGAGTCCCGTCCACAGGCGGTATTCCCGCCTTACGTCGTGATCATTTCTCTCCTGTTTTTTTCTGACGTGTGCACCGGTATCCGGCGACTCGCGTATATAGCAATGAGCAAACCATAACTGAAACCCGTTGCAATGTTTTAAATAAACAACGTATTTTTCTGAGACATTTAAGTCTCATCTTTGTCTGCTATAATGCTAGAAGCTGAAGAAATGCATTGAAATTTGTGCCGCGGCTGGGAATAGAACCCCGATCTTCTTGGTTACTCAGCAGATATGCTGACCATTACACCACCGCCGCATCATGGTCAAAATTCCTGCATGAACTACCCAAGTCGAGTGCCGTCAGTGCAATGTTCAAATGTGCAAACGAGTGTGGATTCCTAAGGGACCAAACTGCTGTCGTCGGTCCCTAGACTTACACACTACTTAAACTAACTTAACGCTAAGAACAACACTCAAACCCATGCCCGAAGGAGGACTCGGACCTCCGGCGGGAGGAGCCGCAAGATTAGTCAGCATTTCTGCCTAGTAAGCAAGAAGAGCCGTGTTCAATTCACGGCTGCGGCCCAAGTTTTAATTCATTTCTTCAGCTTCCAACTTTATCTCGTATGAAACAAGTAAATAAAACATGTAGTACAAAAATGCAAGTAATTATTCTATTACATACATGAACTGAAAAAGGATTAATAATTACGTTGTATTATCGCCTCTATAGCATCGGACGGTTAGCATCGCTGCGTTCGGTGTGGAAGATCAAGTTTGATTTGCGGTATTTCGTCAGGTTTTTGTGAGGTAGGGAGGTATGGGACGAGGTCCACTCAACCTAGTGAGGCCAAATGAGGAGCTGTTCGAATAAGGAAGCAGCGACACCTCCAAAATTCACCTGCTGGCCATAAAAGCTTGAGGGACTGGCAACATGCTAATCACATGCCCCACGTTCACATTATCACTCCTTGCACTACTTCGGAGACAGCAGTAGACCTGTCGGAAAAGGACGAACAAGAGACTCTCCAATCCGACATTTCAAAACCTGTCCCAAAATTAGAGTACGCCGAAAGAAACACAATGTCAAAGTCTTTGTTGCTAAGACAGACTCGAGGTATTTTTTTAAATGTTGAAAATTGCCGAATTTGTGACTCAACAGGTGACCGGAGAAATGTACACTAATGAATCGAAACACTATGACCACATATTTCACCGAGCGAGGCGGCGCAGTGGCTAGCACATTGGATTCGCATCCGGGGGACGACGGTTCATACCCGCGTCCGGGCATTCTGATTTAGCTTTCCCTTGCTTGCCCTAAATCGCTTCAGGTAAATTCCCAGACGTTTCCTGTGAAAGTGTACGGCCGATTTCCTTCCCCATTCTTTCCTAATCCGGCAGGACCGATGATCTAGCTGTTTGGTCCCCTCCCCGAATCAACCAACTACCTACTTGTTGGCCCACTTTGTGATTTCAGCGCCAGTATTTTGTGTCACCAGTGTATGTGACAGTGTTCGAGATTTATGAAGGGATGAATATTTTTCCGGAAATGACTTTTTAGACTGTATGTGAAAACTGACAAGGAAAAGACTTCTTATTATATTGTGAAACGTAAATAACTTCCAACAACAATATGTTTAATAATTTTTATAAACAGTTTTCTACGAAGAATAATCATGTAACAAAAGATAATACGACTAAAAGAATGTTTTGGCATTGTATTGTCTGTGAAATTTTTTTCCTTCTGTTATTCTCTACGATGTATGATGCGGCTGAGACGAAAGAGTAAGGTGAGGTATGTTCTTTTAAATATTCTAAAAAACAATTGTGTTGTGTGAGGCACAAGTAATCTAAAATATAACGTACAGTTTACTAAACGGAATTCTAGTGTACAGACTTGATTTGTAACTAGATAACCTACTATGAATGTTTTAAGTTTGTGTCCGCAGCAAAAAGTAAAGCAGGCATTAGCGCCTGGAACGGCGATACTGAATTATTGGTAATTGGTGAATAATATTGATATTGTGAAGTCAGAACGACGTACGATTCTGCCATTTCATCCAGCGTAAAGGGAGAGGTTGATGTTATTAATTTTGTACGAAAAAGTAGGTTGGTAAGAACATCCAGTCCAGACTGTGTTTCGTCTGCTGCGATTACGTGAGCGAAAGGAGTGGCAATTTCACGCTGCTGAAATAGTCGGACATTAATTCTTTCGATCGATATTACAATATTTGAACTCCGAGGACAAGAATCCACAGGAATTTATTATTTTTCTAGTCTAACAGTGAAAATAACATTCAGAATTGGGTGTTACGTAAACGAAATAATTTTTGTTGCTGGTGCGTAGGATTAATTTTTCTGAGTAATTTATCAGTCACTTAAAAAAAATTACGACACCAGTGTTGTTAGTTTTCTAAGTAATTTATCAGTGACTTTAAAAAAAAATTACGACACCGGTGTTGTCATGGGAAGAGGTTGTGGTGTGATATGTAAATTACTTCCTGCATACATTTTAACTTCACTTACTGAATTAATGAAACAGCATTTCAGTATTTATTTGTACTGATGACGTATTACAAAATAATTCATTATATTCGGGCTCAGCAGCACATAAATAAGAATTATCAGTGATTTATTTCTTTTAAAAATACTGTTGTTCTCGCTGCTACTTTTTCATAGGTTTCACCACAACAGGTACACACCACCGCAACAACTTTCAACAAACAGAACAAAACAAATCACAACTTCTGGAACTCAGTTCAGCAGTGATCCTATGGCTACGACAAGTACTTGGCATCAGATTCCTATGCACACGTCAGGCACTTCCCGTAATTTACGGGTTGCTACTTTGTGGGTGCGGAGCTGGTGTCCAATAGCGTCTCAGTTGTCTTTCATCGGATTCAGATGAGCCGGATTCGATGGCCAAGAGATCAACGTGAGTTCACTACCATGCTCCTCAAACCACTGCAACACGATTCTGGCCTTGTGGCAACGAAAGTTAGCCTGCTGGAAGATACCATCGCTGTTACGGAAGACCTCAAGCATAAGGGATTACAGGTGGTCCCTAATAATGAAACTTCCTGGCAGATTAAAACTGTGCGCACCGACCGAGACACGAACTCGGGACCTTGCCTTTCGTGGGCAAGTGCTCTACCATCTGAGCTACTGAAGCACGACTCACGCCCGGTCCTCACAGCTTTACTTCTGCCAATACCTCGGCTCCTACCTTCCAAACCTTACAGAAGCTCTCCCGCGCACCTTGCAGACCTAGCACTCCTGAAAGAAAGGATACTGTGGAGACATGGCTTAGCCACAGCCTGGGGGATGTTTCCAGAATGAGATTTTCACTCTGCAGCGGAGTGTGCGCTGATATGAAACTTCCTGGCAGATTAAATCGGTTCTGCAAGGTTCGCAGGAGAGTTTCTGTAAAATTTGCAAGGTAGGAGACGAGATACTAGCAGAAGTAAAGCTGTGAGGACCGGGCGTGAGTCGTGCTTCGGTAGCTCAGATGGTAGAGCACTTGCCTGCGAAAGGCAAAGGTCCCGAATTCGTGTCTAGGTCGGACACACAGTTTTAATCTGCCTGGAAGTTTCATATCAGCGCACACTCCGCTGCAGAGTGAAAATCTCATTCTGGTCCCTAATAATGTTGACGTAGTTGACAGCTGTGATGGTGCCTTAGATTACTACCGCTGGTCCCATGAAAGCCCAGGTGAATGTCCCCCGTAACACAACACAGCTCCTATCTGTCTGCATCCGTGGTGCGCTGCACGATTCGAGCAGCGATTCGCCTGGAGGACAGCTTATCTGGACACGACCATCGACCTGCTTTAACAATAAACGGGATTCATCCGACCAGGCCACACGATCCCATTGAACCACGGTCCTATCTCGATGATGCCGTGCCCACTGTAATCATAACTGAATATGTTGCTGGGTCAACATGGGAACGCATAGGGATCCTCTGCTCTGGGAACCCAATGTTCAACACTGAGCGCTAAAAGGTGTGCTCCAAAACACCTGTGCCCTCGCCAGCCACTATAGTCTGACGTCAGATCTGCCACAGGTCGCCGCCTATTCTGCTTTAGAGAGCGGGCAACCCTACGATCCCTGTGTTCTGTGATGAAGTGTGGACGTCCTGCTTCTTGGCGCCTACTTGTGGTTACAACATTGTTCAACCGTTTTCGACAGATGCTCGCGACACTAGCATGCGAACAGCCATTTCCGAGATGCTCGCTACCAGGCACTGGGCCACAACAGTTTGACTTTTGTCAAATTCGTTTAAGTCAGCTGATTTCCGAATTTGTACCACTTACTCGCTTACTCTCTAGAATGACTTCACATTTGTCTTACTGTGTCACGCGCCCTCAACGCCACTAGCCATCATACATACAAATATATATATATATATATATATATATATATATATATATATATATATATATATATATATATATATAGGCTGATTCCTCCTCCCCCCCATGAACCATGGACTTGCCGTTGGTGGGGAGGCTTGCGTGCCTCAGCGATACAGATAGCCGTACGGTATGTGCAACCACAACGGAAGGGTATCTGTTGAGAGACGAGACAAACGTGTGGTTCCTGAAGAGGGGCAGCAGCCTTTCCAGTAGTTGAAGGGGCAACAATCTGGACGATAGACTGATCTGGCCTTGTAACACTAACCAAAACGGCCTTGCTGCGCTGGTACTGCGAGCGGCTGAAAGCAAGGGGAAATTACAGCCGTTATTTTTCCCGAGGGCATGCAGCTTTACGAGAGCTGCATCAAACCAGTCTCTGGACTGAAGACCACATCAACAACAACAACAGGCTGATTCTCGAAGATATGCAAATATTTTAATATGTTATCCTACAAGCAAAAATAAAGCAAAAAGTTCATGTAAACATCGGTCCGCAAATGTTTAGTTACGGAGTTACCGCTAATAAAATATTTTGCTTGAAATTTAGCAACTTCGCTAATATGAAGCCATCGAAAAACTGTACGAGGTTAAAGTAAAGCACATTTTCCATTTATTTTGTTCTTACTGGTCTGGTGAACCTATTAAAAATGTGCGTGAATTCCTAAAGGACCAAACCGCTGAGGTCATCGGTCCCTAGACTTACACACTACTTTAGCTAACTTATGATAAGAACAAAACACACACCCGTGTCCGAGGGAATACTCGAGCCTCCGGCGGGAGGCGCTTCACAATTCGTGACAAGGCGTCTCAAACCGCGCGGCCACTCCCCGCGGCAGTGACTCTAACAGAACGTGTCCCAGACGTGTATCTCCAGCAGTTTTTAGACGAAGTTAAGAACGGCACTGTGAAACAGAAACGAGCAACAAAATCTTTTCACGCACGTGTAACTAAATAATTGAACTCGATGGATACATTTCTGAACATTTATTGTGAATGTACTGTGAAACTGTATGTACTGTACAACTTCCTTAACACTGAGCTTTGTTTTTCCCGTTTAATATGAATTCACGTGTACTATGCTATTAATAAAAGCACATTATCTGACACATTCGTACAGTTTCAGTTAACGTTATTACCACCCTTTTTCCAAAATTAGGTTCTCTACAACTTCTGTAGAAAACTTTGTGTAATTGCCTGGAATTTGAAAAACGAATTGGTCCAAGTAGTTAATAAATAAAAAAATTTACGAAATTACGTCTTTGCTTCTCTGGATGTTCTAGAAAAGTACTGCGGATACACGTCTGGGACATGTTTTATTAGATTGACAAGATCAATAACAACAAAATAAGTCGGAATCGTGCTTTACTTTAACCTCAACAGTTTTGCGATGGCTTCATATTAGCGAAGTTGCTAAATTTCAGGAAATATCTTTTATTAGCCGTAACTAAACATTTGCCGACCTATGTTTACATGAACTTCTTTCTTTAGTTTTACTTGTAGAATGGCATATTTTAAGATTTGTATATCTTCGTGAACCACTCCACTCCCGTAGCTGTAGTCGGTAGCTCATGTGCAACACGGTGGGCACGTACCTTTGGTTCATGGCACACTGCCAAAAATATAACACGACACGAACGCTATCGTAATTTGTAAAGCGAATTTAATTTTCTGCTGATAGTTTCTCTGACAGCTGTTAATAGTTCCTATTCGCTCGACTTTGCAACTCATTTAATAATAACAAAAATCAGCAGTCGTCTTAGCCGTGTCACTAAGCGTTGATGGACTCGCATTCGGGAGGACGACGGTTCAATCCGGCGTCCGGCCATCCTGATTTAGGTTTTCCGTGATTTCCCTAAATCGCTCCAGGCAAATGCCGGGATGGTTCCTTTGAAAGGGCACGGCTGACTTCCTTCCCCGTCCTTCCCTAATCCGATGAGACCGATGACCTCGCTGTCTGGTCTCCTTCCCCAAAACCAACCAACCAACCAACTAAGCGTTGACAATAGAGATGAAACCAAGCTAACTTTTTTTGTGATTTCTTTTTGCGGGTTCCAGAGTTTCACAATTACGTGGCATCGAATTAACATTTTAAAGATGAAACTGCCGATGAAATCATCTTCTTATGCCCTGTTCCTTGTTTATGCTCTTACGAGCAGCTCTAAATCTTTCAATTAATTTTTTCTTCACATGAAGTTTCATTTTGGAGCATGCTTCAAATCTTTTTTCCGTTTATACGATGTGTTTTCAGATATTACGAAACGAAAATGGCTTCACACACTGCTTAGGTGTAAGCGTTTCCTCCCTCCTTCGTTTAAGTAAAAACTTTACAGCGTTTTATTTCTTAATCGTTGTTCGAACCACAATTAATGCAGTCGTCTGAGTTATTTCCTGTTTCCTCCAATGTTTTCACAATAGCCAACAAAATGTCAACATCATTCAATGAATGTCCAAGAAAATATGTAATAAATAACACATATGTGCGTCTTCAGCAGAAGTAGGTGATTTCATTTGCATTTCAACAAGGTTGAAAACGTTAATTGCAAATGAGATGAACACTACTGATTTTGACGGCCGGAGTGGCAGAGCGGTTCTAGGCGCTTCCGTCTGGAATCGCGCGACCGCTACGGTCGCGGGTTCGAATCCTGCCTCGGGCATGGATGTGTGTGATGTCCTTAGGTTAGTTAGGTTTAAGTAGTTCTAAGTTCTAGGGGACTGATGACCTCAGATATTCAGTCCCTTAGTGGTCAGAGCCATTTGAACCATTGAACTACTGATCTTCAGGCTTCTTCGGCCTGGTAAATCAGATTACTGTGAAGTGCCTGAATGCATTACATTTTCTTTAAGCAGGTGTTCCTGGTGTAAGGAAAATGTTTGTTTCTGTCACCCATTAGATACTTCACATTTTTGTGATGACTCCAGGGCATAAATGAGGAACTGTTTAGTTGTTATACATATGTATTTTAACGTAATAACATAAATTAACCTAAGAACCATGCTACAGGAATTGTTACAAATATTTAATGTCCATAATTTAAAGTTTCGATTGCCGGACGTCGTGAGCAAGATGTAAGATGACACACTGCCTTGATTTTCTTTGCTCTGCCAGTCAGTTGTGTAACAGTTACATCTGCTACAGTTTCACTGTCGACATGAACTTCATGTTATTCAAAAAATTATAGATTTGATACATTTTCAATACTCTCTGAGTCCTCAAAGTTCATGTGTGTGCACTTTAGACTTGTCACGGCTGCTTCTACTTATTCGGCGATTTGCTGCCAACCAGGAAGGGCTGTACAAACCCCTGTTATAAGTAGTTGTTTATGCCGCAAAAATGAGTAACTTCAACATCTTTAAAAAAAATGCAATGTGCCTTACCAGATAGAATTTTGACAGCCCATTTCTTGAGATGTTGTGACCTCCCCATAAGATTTGTTTCTGTCTGAAATTTAGCCCAAATTTACCTCCCACTCTATAAAAATTCACATATTACCAAAACCATGTACCCACAAACAGTTATCGAACTTAAACTCGTACGCTAACCTTTGACTAAACATAACCTAATATGAACTGAACTTTAAGTGATCTGAATGCAGCTTGTCTTTATATTAAATGCACAACTGAAGTAAAACAATTATCTGGCCATAATCAAAATTTCCACTTACCAACACTGTTACAGATTTCTCAAAGGCATAACAGCAAAATACTCCAACACAAAGATTTTAGGATGAAGCACGTATTCAAAAAGACACAGTAAACCTCCGCGTGTTCTTCACACGTAAAATTGGCAACAATACTATGCTTAACAAAGTGAACAATGATTTGAAGAGGGTACAATGTTAACAGAGAATTTCTATGGAAACCAAACAGCTTAATCAATTAATATGTTAATGCATGACTCACGAAAGTGGGAGTGGTCTTTCTTTCACTTCTGAGCGAGTTACCTGGCTGACAGTAATTAGTCTGACAAACTAGGTGCGCACTGCTGCAGTCTTACCTAAGACTTCTTCTCTTCAAAAATAATGACATTAATCAAAATATACAGTCTCTTCACTTTCTAATATATACAAGTCATTCATCCTTGCTGTCCTTTACAATCAATCTTTCTTCATCTAACAGGGACAGTCACAAGTCAACACAGCACTACTGAATACGTCCATCACCTGCCACACGTCAACCAAGAATATATGAGACTGTGCAGAGGCAAAGAATGTGCCAGGACAAGACCAAAGATTTTTAACATTCACGTAACTTGCTCCCTCTATGACGTGCACATCGATAACACATAAAAACCAAAATGACATGACTATCTTGCAATGAATTCTTCCAGTGTGAAAAATATCAGTATAGGTTTTGACATATCGTATTGGACCATTCATTCCCTTGTAAGCCCTAAATCGTGAGCATTCATTATTATTATTATTAATATTAATGTTATTATAACGACTTAGCCTTACTAGCGGATGATGAGATAACAATAATCGAACAGGTTGAAACTCTTAAAGAATGTTCATGGTAAATGGGTATGTAAATACCTTTCTTATAGTCTGAGTTCATTGACACAAAAACTGGAATCCAAAACTTGACTACAAAATACGGTAATATCAATAGAGTCCCATATTTTAAATACTTAGGTGAAGTCCTTGAACCTACGGGGCGAGAGAAAACAGCACAAACAATCGCCACCAAAAATTGAATAGAGCTTATGGAAGAAACTACAAGGTGTACAATGAAAAATGCTTGTCCAAAAGCACTACAATTTGGCACTATAATACAGTATTAAAGCTTTAAGTCCTGTATGCCAGTGAAACACTGACAGTGAACATAACAGGTGACCTAGAAAACTTATTAAAGGAAGAATGTAAAATTATCAGAAAGATACTAGGCCCAAAGAAAGTAGATGAGGGCTATAGACTACAATCTCGTCAAACAACTGAGAACTTGTCCAACCTTGCGGCAGACAATAGAAAAAGGCGATTTAAGTTTTATGGACACGTCTCTAGGCTTCCCGAAGAAGACTTACGCACAAAATTCTTAAATACATAGAAGGACTTAAAGCTATACCCTGTGTAACATCACAGATTAAGGGTCGACCTGCGTCAGCAATCTAACAACTTGCGTACGGGCCGCTAGACGCCGCCGCGAGCGCAACCGTATATAAGTGCTGACGGAGTTCGGCCAGCTAGGATACGGATCCTGTACACCTCCCGCAAACTCGATCCTCCTAACCCGCTCGTCTCCCCGATCCTCTCCCACCCCCGCCCGCTGCCGCGCCTGTATTCGCACGTCCCACCCGGTCTCCATCTCTCCACCCTCCTTACCCTCTCCCAAGGTGGCTTCCGCCAGCTCCCCCTCCCTGATGATGTGCTCCTCCCCTCCATCTACCCCTCCTATCAACTTTGACCCTGCCCCATCCCCCACTTCCGGTATCCTTTCCTTTAGGCACCCTCCCTCCCTTCTCTTCCCTTCCCTTCTCTTTCCTTTTCCCCCATCCCCTCCCTCCCCCATCTTCCCCCGGGCTTCCCCTCCCCCTTCCTCCCTCCCCCCCCCCCATCTCCCCTGCCCGTGGTGTCTCTGCTCTCTCCTCTCACTCTCCCGCTCCCCTTCCTCCTCCTCCTCCTCCTCTCTTGGCAGGTCCCCGGACTCGCACACGCATAGTGAACATTCGCGCGCCGGAGGTCATCGCCATTAGTATCTCGTGTGTGTGCCTTCGTTTGTGTTAAGTGTTTGTTCGCCGAAACGCCGCCACTGTTCACGTGTACCATCGCCATCATCCCTGTTTTGTGCGCCGTGTCGACTAGTGTTAGTGTTGCTTTCTCGTCAGGCGTGAACGGCTCCGTATTTTTTGTTTTTTGGTGCCCACATTGTTTTGCCCGCCATTTTTGATTGTATTTTTCCCCTCTATTTATTACTTATTGTAAATCTCAAGGCTGAAGAGCGGCGTACTCAGCTGCTGACAGCCCGCCTTGTGTAAGGTGATAAAAATTACAATAAAGAAAAAAAAAAATCGGCCAGCTCTCATTTTGTTGGCATCTCATTTTTGCCTATTCTCTTATTTGCTTAGTTGCTTAGCTCTTATTCGTTTATGGCTCGTGTTATTGTGCTCTCTTTCAGCCATTCTGATTGTTTTGATTTACTCCCAATTGAGAAATGCTCATTTTGGCAATTCACTTTTGCATATTTCTCATTTTGCTAATAACATGCTCCTTAGCTTTTTACAGTTGAATTGATTAACATAGTCTCATGTACTGTTTGTTCATTTCAGCCTGTTCATATTATAATGTTCTTTAAATACTGTAATAATTATCGGAGGCATTTCTTCCCTTAAACTTGTGTAAAGTATTCTCGATGTAGAATTTGTTCTGTGACACAGGTATAAGGTTTTGAATATAAATTATATACGAAACTGTGCTTTAAAAGGAATTTATTTATTCAGTTTGTACTACATCAGACGACAATTTTGTGATATGAGGGAAAAATTTGAGGGGCAAACAAATGGAAATAGTCTTAAGTGATCCCCTATAAAAATTAAAATTTGTGTGACACTGAAAGACGTGATACTGTAGGCACCGAATATATAAAATCATACGTCACACCTGGATACAAGAGGTCAAAAAGGCCCTACAAAAAGTACAGATACATTACTCAGATGTTTCGGGCAGAAAGGTTTTTAAGCAGAAAGTTGACAGATGGAAAGTTAAGTCAGAGGACGGAGCTCCGAAGAATGCAGGAACAGAATGGACAGAGGAAAGGAAGAGGGCCCATGCAGAAAAAATGAGAGAAAAAATGAGAGCAGTCTGTAAAAAAAGGAAAAAGAATCAAAGAAGCTTTGCGTGACCCAACAATGCACATAATGCACATAATAATAATATTAACAATAATAATGTTATTATAACGTTGTATGTAAATTGTACATAGACGTCAGTTAGCTACTAGGCTTTATACACCCCTTCCACAGTGACTAATTTTCGACTGGCTTTAGTTAACCTTTAATGTTGAGACCGATAACGTATTTGAAATACAGAGCGAGTGGTGACGGATGTTTGCAAGTAGACACGGGGAATGCGGACTCACGCGCAAAATATCCTACCCGCAATGGTGCTCTACAGTACGTAGCAGCACTTCCGGTCCGGCAGGATTCTTTCCATTTCCTGCAGCCCCGCGGGAGAAACGTTCATTGCCACCGAGGGGTTCGCACAGCCCACGGGCGCACTCGCCCGGTGAAGCAAAAGCGCCGCAGAGGCGGCTCGCCGGGGAGTGAGTTTCGCCTCTCCGGTTTTTTGCGGACGTGAATGCGGCCGGCGCGAGCCGAGCCGGGGCGCTGGCGCGGTATAGAGCGGACGTGACGGCGCGTCGGGTGGCGGGCCAGAAAGCGGTGCGGCGAGGTGTGGTGAGGGGGGCGCCGCAGCAGCAGCAGCAGCAGCAGCAGCAGCAGCCTCGCGAATCGATAATCAGCGGTCGACCGGTCGGGCAGGTCGACGCGGGCCGCCGCCGCCGCCGCCGCCGCCGCCGCCGGCGCACTCAGCCATGGCCACGCACATCCACGCACACAGCTCGCAGCGACGCACTTTCACCCACTGGCTAGCCTCTCTGCACTATTACCGTCACGCGCCGAAGCAGAAACGCGGCAACAGAAAACGTGGATGGCATCTCTGGGTCCGCCGTACGGTCGAATCGACAAAAATCTGCCGTTACATTCACCGAGCGAAGTGGCCGAGGCACTGGCCAAGACGCTGAACTCGTATTCCGTGGGGAGACCGTTTACAAGTCCCCTCAATCCTGATTTAGCGTCACCCTTTCCATGCGGACAGTACCATTTGGGTAATCTCATCATGGCAATTACCACAAACAAATAGCTTCATTATTTCGTGGCGGTGTAACCGAGAAAAAACCTTAGAAATGGTTTAAAATTTTGCTTAACCGAGAAAAGAAACTTAGAAAAGGTTTAAAATTTTGTTTAAAATTTTTGTGCTTCGCTAACTGCTCTCATTCTGAAATACTGGATTAGTATATAATCTGGGTAATTTGCGCGCAGTGAAATGGTTCAAATGGCTCTGAGCACTATGGGACTTAACATCTGAGGTCATCAGTCCCCTAGAACTTAGAAGTACTTAAACCTAATTAACCTAAAGACATAATACACATCCATGCCCGAGGCAGGATTCGAACTTGCGACCGTAGCAGTCGTGCGGTTCAGGACTGAAGCGACTAGAACTGCTCGGCCGGCACGCGCAATGAGTTTCACTCTTTCGAGACATATACAGGGTTATTCACGAAGACTTGCAAATATTTTAATATGTTATTCTACAAGTCAAACTAAATAAAAAAGCTCATGTAATCACAGGTTCGCAAATGTTTAGTTACGGCTAACAAAAGATATTGCCTGAAATTTAGCAGCTTCGCTAATATGAAGCCATCGCAAAACTGTATGCGGTTAAAGTGAAGCACGATTTCCATTTATTTTGTTGTTACTGTCCTGGTGAATGTAATAAAACGTCCCAGACGTCTATCTACAGTAGTTTTCCAGAAAACCCAGAGATGCAAAGATATTATACAAGTAAGTTTGTGTACTTTTTCATTAAGAACGCAGAAGCGTGTATGTCATTGTCGGCAACCGTTAGTGAGTTGTTTCTGACGTTTCTTAACCTTGAAACGAGCTACCTTTTTGTATTGTTCAGTGAAAGAACTTAATAAGAGCAATGTATTTAAGTGAAACCACATAGTAATTCTTGTAGTTTGTAGATTATTTATGAAATAGAGATGCCTTTCAAATTTACGACGGAGGAAAACGCCGATATGGTGTCTATTTATGCCAAATGTGATGATACGTAAATTTCATCATCATTGTAGATCATTTTCAGAGTCAGGCACAGTGAGTGTCATAGTGCATTTACGAGAATGATATCAGTAGAAGTTCAGATGTTTAATGCGAGTGAAATACATTTTGAAAGTGCTACGATGTGATGTCAAACATTTAACAGATAAATTAACACAAAAGTTATGTAATTACGATAATGGTTCTGGAGCAGCAAATGCATTCTAAACTAACACAGATTCACAACATTCAGGGCTGATACTTAACCCAAAGCCACTTTGTCGCAGAGTCAGACAGCGTACGTAAGTTTTATGGAGAACAGATTTCTTTCTCGCAGTCGCATTGTTTGATCTGCCGGTTGCTCCGGATTTCACATCGTTCACGTATTTCCTTTTCAAATAAGCTTAAGATATTTTCAGTCAACATTTCTCAATTACTCAGCTTTACACATTTCACTAACTTCACAATTATACTAGCATTAAAACATACATTAAAAGGTGCTTTCACCCCTTATACTTTAGGCTTGCACAATACGTTACCTGCAATTTAAAAGAAAAATACTGACATTGTACTGTGAGCTAAGCAACAAAGACGTCACATTAGGGCGTGTATAGTCGAAAACAGACAGCTGCGTCTCTTCTCTGAGTTCATCGTAGCGCAGATGACCATCATTTCAGCACTCGACAACAGTTTCTAGTTATGTCAGGGAGAGCCCTAGAAAACATGTTTTCGTCCGTTTTATTTGCATACCAGGACGCACTCGAACAGAAATTGAGTACTTTTACTACTACTTCCAGCTCGCATTCGAAGAGAAATGGTGTAATGTTAGTGCGATTTCCGACTCGCGTTGTAAGAAAACGGCATAATTTCAGTACAGTATTTATAATGCCCCGTAGTACATGAGCGCATAATAACCAGCCACCACCGGTCTTTTTTCTCTATAATACCACGGCCTGCACTAACAATGGATTGCACTGGCGTTGAGGAATTTGTACCCCACCGTCAAGCAAACGAACAACATACGCAGTGAAGCAGCAAGATTCCAAATGTTGCGACCCTCATATTTATGGCCGGCGATTTACATCGATCCAGAAGGCCAAATTTACGGAAACGTCGAATCATGCTACAAAGGAGAGGACACATTAAGACAGTCATCAGCAAGAGGCTATAAACAGTGAATTTCTAAGCTGGCTCTATAAGGAGAAGTGGCAAGAGTTTTGTAATCTTTGGTTCGGGAGCTTAGTTCCTGAGTACATGCGTGGAAGAGATCTCTTTGGGTTTAATGCTGTTTCGACGAAATGAAATCACTTGTCTGTCTGTCTGTCTTGTTTGTTGTCGGGTGCGAGATTGCTGCGGTTTGGAATTTTGTCAGTACTGGTGGCGAAAATTTTAGTTTCGAAATGCCGTTCTTTTCATCTTGAAATCCACCAACGTGTTTGTATTTGTTGCGATCACAACACGGCTGGGGAAGGTTTTTAATTCGTCAGTCATGGTATAGGAATTCTATACTTGGTGGACAGAACATTTTTTGGGTAGCTATTTCGTGATTACCATACATTAAGGCAGGAAATTGTTATATCACTTTTTAATTGTTTCAATGTACTGAATGCAGCAATACAATTTTTCTAAAAATGTTTGATACGTGAGTATTCTGTTACACATTCATGCGCAAGTAATTGTTAGTAACAATAGCGTTTATTAGAGTCTTGCTCATATTTTTAAGTACTGAACCTGTTAACCGTTCATGCTTTTCAGTTACAATATAGCAACTTGTCTCAAATCGAAGTTTCAGTTTACTTAATCCCAGACGTTGGCAACGGCCTTGCCGCAGTGGATACACCGGCTCCCGTGAGATCACCGAAGTTCAGCGCTTTCGGCACTTGGATGGGTGACCATCCAGGCCGCCATGCGCTGTTGCCATTTTTCGGGGTGCACTCAGTCTCGTGATGCTAATTGAGGAGCTACTCTGCCGAATAGTAGCGGCTTCGGTCAAGAATACCATCATAACGACCGAGAGAGCGGTGTGCTGACCCCACGCGCCTCCTAGCCGCATCCTCCAATGAGGATGACACGGCGGTCGGATGGTCCCGGTAGGCCAGTCGCGGCCTGAAGACGGAGTGATTTTTTTCAATCCCAGACATTCTTATTTCCGTTTGATGATTGAAACCCTGATAAGTACTGGTATGCTCACACTTCCTGCAGCATTGCGTGATTTGTAGCGTGTTCACACGCATTATGTATTGCGTGATTTATTTAAGGGATTTTAGCAACAGCCGCTTAGGTTATTTACAGCTGCAGCAGAGTGTTTTACTGCAAGAAGAGTGGCGGAACAGCGATGAGCACGGCCATCTTTGTTGCGCAAGTAAGACATAACAATGGCGCTATGAGAAATATTCAAAGTAATCAGGGAATAGTGAACATTTATACATTGCTGCACAGATTCAAATTGATATCTGTGACTGTTCATGGTTGAGCTACACGTTAGTTAATATTACGGTCTTGATTCTTGGACAATTATCAGTAACTGATGCTACGTCAAACGTCCTGTTGTACTGATAATTCTTTTTTGAGAATATTCTGTGTCGTTATGCAGAGTAATACAGCTGCCCCTACAGCTGTCGTGTTATGCAACCCGCTATGTTAATGCTGGCCTCCATAAACCACGCGTTCGTATTCTTTTGCTTCATACGCGCAAACTATAAGTACTGCAGAAGAAATGAAAAGGACCTTTTTGTAGGAAACTGAATGTATTTAAATTTTTTAATGGCATACGTTTTCGCTAGACGCGGTAGTTTTCGAATTATTCAGGAAAAACGTACAAAAATAAGCTTCAAACGCACCTCCACTTCCACACTCAGCCTCCACCGGTCAAGACGTCTAGCACGTTGTTCATAGCACTCCATCCTGTCACGGTACAAATTTTAGCGACTGCACGAATTGTTTCCCACACTCGATTATCACCGGCTTAGTCAAATTGTAAAATTGACGTGTTTGTAAAATTTGCCCAACAGTTTTGCGAATTTAACAGCGTAAAATAAACTATTACGTTGTTGTATTTGTCAAGCTTTTGACTACAGAACTACTGCGTTTTTGAGGGTTAAGTCTGGATCGAACTGTCTACATAATTAGTTTTAGTGGAACGTTTACAAAACTCGTCTTTCGCTCAGTACCCGCGCGGACACGATTAAATTAATAATAAAAATTGAAACAAATCAGCCCTCGGTCACAATTATTTTTAAGTCTTATTGACCAGGTTTCAATACTTCTAACAGTGCCTTCAGCTGAATGAAAACAATTAAAATGGCCTAAAATATAACGACAAATTTATAGGAAAAGACATTTTTATACAAAAAGTGCTGACTAACAATAAAAGACAGAGGCAGTACATGCATGTTACATATAAAGTAATTAACAGGCGAGAAGGGCCTTAGGCACAAAATTTATAAAAAGGAATGCGTGAAAGTGAGCCACTATGGGCTGCTCATACCTGTAGAGCCACAGGTTGCAATGGATTGCGGCGCTCGCGTCACCAAGTGCGGGTAGGTGAACTTGACATTGCATTGAGAGCGTCATCTAGTAGCCACAGGTACAACTTAACATTCAAGTGTAGACAGACGAAAATTATAATGAATATTGTTCAGTACATAATGTAAAAAGTAATATTTCGTTTAACAGCGACAGATATAGTAACATTTTGTCTGCATCAGAGCTTAGCAGTACAGTTTGAAGAATGAGAACGTCATTATAGAAAATACAGGAAGGGCTGAATGACTCAGCTTGCAGAAAGCGATATAACATGAAATACGGCAAATAAACCATTTAATAAATGAAAAATTATGAGGTAAATTAGATGGAAAAAAACCATTTCGGTAAACTGCACAGGGAGACTCGAAATTAAATGTTAAGTAACGGCTTTATACCGCTGAAGAAATTTTTATTACGGAACTGCAGCTGTTCATGGAGAATGAGACTATCACTTCGAGAAAAATGTTTAAAAATCTCTAATTCTTCCAGAATGTCTAATTTACGTCCTTTTTTCTCAGTGTGCAAAATGTTGATATCGCAAATAGCTTTTGGAGCGTGACCTGTAATAAGAAGATGGTCTGCAAAAGACGAATTTTGTGGGCTAGTGCCACTTTTTCTTAAAAGTTGTTCTTTATATAAGGTTGCAAAGGCACGTCCTGTTTGTCCATGTAGTAGAGCAGGTATCGCAGACAATCTTATAGACGCCAGAACTTTCTAAAGGGAAACGAATCGATTTTAAATTATGAATGAGGATGTTTTCAAATTATTATTGGTAGAAGATACAACGTTGCAGTTGTATTTACTACGAAGAAGGCGTTGGATCTGATAGGAGATGGGCCCCACGAAAGGGATAGAGAAATATTTTTTTGGGTTGGATTCAAGGATAGAAGTGCCGAGTGTAGTAACTCTTTTAGTAGTTTTCTTTTTAAGGATGTCATCTACTATGCTAGCTTTATGCTCGTTATTATTTTGAGTAAATTTCTTTCGAAGGTGGAATGGAAGTAGCTCGGTGAATAGCAGAATGAAAGAAGGCGTTTTTATGAGACCGTGAATGAATGGAGGACGCAGGTATGATCTGATCAGTATGTGTTTCTTTACGAAAAATATTGAATGAGATTTTATTATCTACTATTGTAAGCGTTAAGTCAAGAAAGTTTAACTGGCGGGCCTCGTTTTCAAGTTAGATGGTGAAAGATATTTTCTCATGAAGATCGTCGACGAGAGTAAAAATACGGTCAATGCCATCAGCAGGTCCCTTGTAGATGATTAAAACATCGTCAACGTATCTGAAATAGGAGAGAACGCCTAGTGATGTAGCCGAAAACAGTTAAAAAACTTTTCTTCTAGATATCAGCAAGGATACCAGCTAAGGGATTTCCCATAGCGAGACCGTCGGATTGCTGGTAAAATTGTTCATTAAATTCAAAATAGTTCTACTTGACTACACCTGGGTTGTTTCAATTTTAATTTATAAACGGCCACTGAACCAAGCAGCCATGTTTGAAACTTGGCGATTCTTGCCTGCCCAAGTATCCAAGGATGATTCTAAATATAAAGATTTAAAACTTTGTAAATTAATAGTGTTTACGAAGTAGCCGACTGTGCTGGTATTGTAATGGCCGAGTGAATAGAGACCAAAGAAGGTCCAATATTGTGAATAGTTTTTCTAGTCGGAAATCGTTGTACAGTGATAGGAGGGAGTGTCACAAAAAACATACTAGAAATCCTGACTGGTAAGGGATGAGTTTGGGGGGCGAAGGTGAGTCTGAAGGCCACTTCTGTGCTTTTTTTTGTTGAATAACTCGAAAACAACGGTCTCTAGCGAACATAAAACGTTCCTACGCTTCTCAACAACAGATTCGGTGACCGATGGATTGGTAGAGGCGGACCAATTCCATGGCCTCCACGCTCTCCTGACCTCAACCCTTTTGACTTTCATTTATGGGAGCATTTGAAAGCTCTTGTCTACGCAAACCCGGTACCAAATGTAGAGACTTTTCGTGCTCGTATTGTGGACGGCTGTGATGTAATACGCCATTCTCCAGGGCTGCATCAGCGCATCAGGGATTCCATGCGACGGAGGGTGGATGCATGTATCCTCGCTAACGGAGGACATTTTGAATATTTCCTGTAACAAAGTGTTTGAAGTCACGCTGGTACGTTCTGTTGCTGTGTGTTTCCATTCCATGATTAATGTGATTTGAAGAAAAGTAATAAAATGAGCGCTAAGATGGAAAATAAGCGTTTCCGGACACATGTCCACATAACATATTTTCTTTTTTTGTGTGTGAGGGATGTTTCCTGAAAGTTTGGCCGTACCTTTTTGTAACACCCTGTATTCGTAGTGTTCCACAGGCACGTTTCTCATTCAGAAAGTGGTACAACCATATAATGTTCGTGTCACAGTGTTCTGGCAACACATCTTGAAGATTACTCAGCAACTAAAGTTTGAACCGACGTTCGGAATGTTACGCTGGAATATTACGCAATGAGAGTATTACACTAGAATGTAACACAATTAGGTGCAAAAAACTAGTAAGATTAAAAAATTAACGCGCTTCTGAGCTTCCTGTGGGAATAAAATATCCTCACCAAACTGGTCACACACTTGGAGAAATTCCCAGGTGAGGATTCTGTCCAATAATGTAAGAGCTATTTAGGTAGACGTCACTACCCAAAACTACCAAAACCTACAAAATCTCACTAAAAAATACGAGGTGTATTCAAGTTCTAAGGCCTCCGATTTTTTTCTCCGGACTGGAAAGAGATAGAAACATGCGCATTGTTTTAAAATGAGGCTGCGTTCATTGTCAATACGTCCCAGAGAGGGCAGCACCGTATGGCAGATGGAATTTTACCGCCAGCGGCGAGAATGAGAACTGTTTTAAATACTTAAAATGGCGACGTTTTCCTTACTTGAACAGCGAGCCATCATTCGTTTTCTGAATTTGCGTGGTGTGAAACCAATTGAAATTCATCGACAGTTGAAGGAGACATGTGGTGATGGAGTTATGGATGTGTCGAAAGTGCGTTCGTGGGTGCGACAGTTTAATGAAGGCAGAACATCGTGTGACAACAAACCGAAACGACCTCGGGCTCGCACAAGCCGGTCTGACGACATGATCGAGAAAGTGGAGAGAATTGTTTTGGGGGATCGCCGAATGACTGTTGAACAGATCGCCTCCAGAGTTGGCATTTCTGTGAGTTCTGTGCTCACAATCCTGCACGACGACCTGAAAATGCGAAAAGTGTCATCCAGGTGGATGCCACGAATGCTGACGGACGACCACATGGCTGCCCGTGTGGCAAGTTGCCAAGCAATGTTGACACGCAACGACAGCATGAATGGGACTTTCTTTTCGTCGGTTGTGACAATGGATGAGGCGTGGACGGTATTTTTCAATCCAGAAACAAAGCACCAGTCAGCTCAATGGAAGCACACAGATTCACTACCACCAAAAAAATTTGGGTAACCGCCAGTGCTGAAAAAATTATGGTGTCCATGTTCTGGGACAGCGAGGGCGTAATCCTTATCCATTGCGTTCCAAAAGGCACTACGGTAACAGGTGCATCCTACGAAAATGTTTTGAAGAACAAATTCCTTCCTGCACTGCAACAAAAACGTCCGGGAAGGGCTGCGCGTGTGCTGTTTCACCAAGACAACGCACCCGCAAATCGAGCTAACGTTACGCAACAGTTTCTTCGTGATAACAACTTTGAAGTGATTCCTCATGCTCCCTACTCACCTGACCTGGCTCCTAGTGACTTTTGGCTTTTTCCAACAATGAAAGACACTCTCCGTGGCCGCACATTCACCAGCCGTGCTGATATTGCCTCAGCGATTTTCCAGTGGTCAAAACAGACTCCTAAAGAAGCCTTCGCCGCTGCCATGGAATCATGGCGTCAGCGTTGTGAAAAATGTGTACGTCTGCAGGGCGATTACGTCGAGAAGTAACGCCAGTTTCATCGATTTCGGGTGAGTAGTTAATTCGAAAAAAAATCGGAGGCCTTAGAACTTGAATGCACCTCGTATGTAAAATCGAATTGATCAGCTCATCTTTACGTGAATTGTGAATACAGAATACGTGTATCCACGTAAGAAAACTACATTTGGACATGGGTGACGAAACAGGTATAAACACGTGAAATCACCATAAATACGATAGATCTGAACCAACTTTTGCTGACAGACCGTAAATTTTTCCTTTACCCTTAATCTAGTGTCTCTGCCTGGGCTGTCTACATATGATGTTTTATCTGTGCAAACTATAGGCACTGGCATACGCGAATTTACTAACTTTTTGTCATTACACAATCAGTATCTGACGGAACATGGCTGTTGGGAAAAACCAAGTAAAAAAAATTTGAATCCGTAGTGTTTTGGCACTACATATGAGAGTGCTATAGAAAGTATATGAAAATACATAAAACTGCTACCAGTCACTTTTCGTTTAATAGATATATATTCATTCCATGAACCGGTTCCCGAACCGTTTCCGCTCATCTTCAAATGATTTTCCAAAAGTTGCATAGCTATTTCAAGCATAATGGTGGATGCTGACTGTGTGACAAGAAAATGTAACACGCTTCAATGCATCGCCATGAGTACTGTTTATCTGTCGATTTGGATCCAAAATTTAGCGTACTGCGAGTGAATGGGCGGCTTTTGTTGTTAGTATCCAACTGTCTGCTTTCATCTGATGGCCGGTTAGTACCACATCACTCACTTTTACAATTACGTATTCCATGGCTTCGTGGACAAGCGAAACTGCAGAATTTTGTGTACAGAAAACCCTCAAGTGATTATGGGAAACATTTACGTGCACAACGAGTGACAGACTTGTGGGGCGTTTGACCCTGAGGGCGACATAGGACAGCACTTCTTCGGAGATGGCACTGGAAACGCATTATCAGTGCTCTGCGAAACTAAAGTAATATGTTAAGAGAATTTTTGTCGTTTGAACTGGATCGTGCGAGCGTTGAAGAGGTTTGATTTCAACAAGCTGGTGCAACCTGGGAAACACCGACTGCAACAATAACCCTGCTACGTGAGAGGTTTCCTGGCCGGGTGATTTATCGCAGCTGTGATGTGAATTTTCAACCCAAATACAGTGATTTAACACCACGTGTTTTCCGTCTGTGTAGATATTTGAGATCTCAGGTGTACGCCAGCAAACCACTATCACTTCCAGAGCGTGTAATTTCAGAGCTAGACGTGCAAGTACGGCGTGAAGTTATGGAAAATTTCATCGACAGAAAGAGAGTGTGCCTGCAGAGTTGTGGATGGCATTTGAGTAATACCGTATTTCAAATAAAATCACAGGAAGTGTGCAGTGTAAGTTCATCCGAACAGGTCTCTGAAGGCCCTACGGTGTACACTGATCATCATGTCATCTTGAGCTCTTAAGCATCACCAGATACGGATACAGAGGGGCATATGTTCAGTACACTGCTCTCCCATCCGTTGTCAGTTTTCGTGACCGAAGCCCCTACTTCCCAGTTAAGTGGCTCCTCAACTGGCACCCCGCTTGCCAACAGTACACGGCGGACCCAGACGGTAACCCATCAAAGTATTAACAAAGCCCGATAGCGCTTTGGTGATGTGACGGGAGACGGCGGTACCATTTTGGTAAAGCTTATGGCAGTATGGACTGTCATAACATGCAAGTAACTTAATTTCCTCAATAAATTCGTACGTTATTAAGCACTGAAAGTAGCATTATTTATGAGACACAATTTACAATGATTCCTTTTTCTCTTGAAAACACTGCACAAAGGCTCTACAAGGGGTAGAATTAACATCTGTCCTCTTTCTGAGCTCAATACACTATGTGATCAAAAGTATCCGAATACCCACAGAAACCTACGTTTTCATATAAGGTGCATTGTGCTGCCACCTACTGCCAGGTACTCCATATCAGCGACCTCAGTAGTCATTACACACCGTGAGAGAGCGGAATGGGGCGCTCCGCGGAACTCGCGGACTTTGAACGTGGTCAGGTGATTGCGCGTCACTTGTGTCATACGTCTGTACGCGAGGTTTTCACACTCCTAAACATCCCTAAATCCACTGTATCCGAAATGATAGTGAAGTGGAAACGTGAAGGGACACCTACAGCACAAGAGTGTACAGGTCGACTTCGTCTGTTGACTGACAGAGACCGCCTACAGTTGGAGAGGTTCGTAATGTGTAATAGGCAGACATCTATCCAGACCATCACACAGAAATTACAAACTGCATCAAGATGCAATGAAAGTACTACGACAGTTAGGCGGGAGGTGAGAAAACTTGGATTTCATGGTCGAGCGGCTGCTCATAAGCCACACATCACGCCGGTAAATGCCAAACGACGCCTCGCTTGGTGTAAGGAGCGTAAACACTGGACGCTTGAAGCTTGGAAAAACGTCGAGTGGAGTGACGAACCACGGTACACAATGTGACGATCCGATGGCAGGATGTGGGTATGGCGAATTCCCGGTGAATGTCATCTGCCATCACGTGTAGTGCCAACAGTAAAATTCGGAGGTCATGCTGTTATTGTGTGGTTTTGTTTTTCATGGAGAGAGCTTGCACCCCGTGTTGTTTTGCGTGGCACTATCTCAGCACAGGCCTACATTGATGTTTTAAGCAGCTTCTTGCTTCCCACTGTTGAAGAGCAATTCGGGAATGGTGATTGCATCTTTCAACACGATCGAGCACCTGTTCATAATACGCAGCCTGCGGCGGAATGGCTACACGACAGTAACATCCCTGTAATGTACTGGCCTGCACAGAGTCCTGAACTGAATTCAATAGAATACCTTTGGGAAATTTTGGAACGCCGACTTCGTGCCAGGCTTCACCGACCGACGTCGATACCTCTTCTCAGTGCAGCACCCCGTGAAGAATGGGCTGCCATTCCCAAGAAACCTTCTAGCACCTGACTGAACGTATGCCTCCGAGAGTGGAAGCTATCATCAAGGCTAAAGGTGGGCCAATACCATATTGAATTCCAGCATTACCGATGGAAGGCGCCACGAACTTGTAAGTCATTTTCAGCCAGGTGTTCGGATACTTTTGATCATACAGTGTACCTCCATCAGTTTAGGAACGTCGACTCAGGATTTCAGGTACTCGAAAAGTAAGTTACAGTACGTAAAACGTAAATCAAACATCATCGTCGTATCCTAATGCCGGCCGATAGCTTGTGAATGATGTGCAATGTGTGCAGCGACGGTGTTGAGAGTGAATGACCAGAGCACTGCTAGTTTTTAACATTATGAAATAATTTCAACTGAAGGATGTGTGAGCTAAACAGTACCGTACATTAGAGAGAAATCGTACAACGCTAACGTACTTTTAATTAACTGTTCTTGCAATTAGAAAGGTAAAGGCTGTGAAAGGTTTTTCGTGTTTTCCCCATATTGTTGTTGTGTTGTTGTGGTCTTGAGTCCTGAGACTGCTTTGATGCAGCTGTCCATACTACTCTATCCTGTGCAAGCCGCTTCATCTTCCAGTACGTACTGCAGCCTACATCCTTCTGAATCTGCTTAGTATATTCATCTCTACGATTTTTATCCTCCACGCCGCCCTCCAATGCTAAATTGGTGATCCCTTGACGCCTCAGAACATGTCCTACCAACCGATCCCTTCTTCTAGTCAAGTTGTGCCACAAACTCCTCTTCTCCCGAATTTTATTCTTTACCTTCTCATTAGTTATGTGATCTACCCATCTAATCTTTAGCATTCTTCTGCAGCACCACATTTCGAAAGCTTCTATTCTCTTCTTGTCCAAAGTATTTACCGTCCATGTTTCACTTCCATACATGGCTACACTCCATACAAATACTTTCAGAAACGACTTCCTGACACTTAAATCTATACGCTATGTTAACAAATTTCTCTTCTTCAGGAACGCTTTCCTTGCCTTTGCCAGTCTACATTTTATATCCTCTCTACTTCGACCATCATCAGCTATTTTGCTCCCCAAATAGCAAAACTCCTCTACTACTTTAAGTGTCTCATTTCCTAATGTAATTCCCTCAGCATCACCAGATTTAATTCGACTACATTCCATTATCTTCGTTTTGCTTTTGTTGATGTTCATCTTATACCCTCCTTTCATGACAATGTTTTCCCCAAATTATTTCAGGCAAATTCTGGGGAGGTTCCTACTATAAGGCCGCTAGTGACCACCTGTTCAGTCCTTGTCAGACTAGACGTGTAACTATGTAAAAATGAATTATGTTTTTTTGTTCTTAAATTATAACAAAAAGTCACCCAATGTATTAACAAATATAATCTCCGGCTGAATAAAACTACTACTCGACTACTAGTACTACTGCTAAGATCACGACGTCCATCGGCCCAGATGTAAGGAAGATTTGGAACACCTGGTGAAATGAACAAACAACACAGAACATGGCTTAAGAATAAACGAAATAAAGTCGAAGTTGATGAAGAATAGTAGAAAAGAGAATAACAACTGCATAGCATCCAAATGTGGAACAACACAGCGGGGTAACAAGTCGCAGAACTCTCCTTTCTAGGAAGTGAATTTGCACCCGATGACTCAAGTAATGAAGATGTCGGAAGTAGAGCAGCACGGGTGAGTGAGTATAAAGCCTCTCAATGAAAGCGTTCTGATGGTATCAGATATTGTTACGAAACTGAGGAACCAGTTCCTGCCACTCAGTGCTGTGCGGAAGTGAAACGTGGGCCATTTCGAAACCTGATGAGAGGAACCTGGATGTGTCTGAACTGCGGCAGTGTCGGAGTATCGAAAAATATAAGTGGACATGTAAATTACGAAATGAAGAGCTACTGAGAAGAATAGGTGTAAAAAGAATTCTGTGGAAGACTCTTGACAGTAGATGCGACAGGTAGAATGGGACACTGCTGTGGCAGTGAGAAACAGATTACCTGGTGCCGTGAGAAGCGCTAGAGGCAAACACGGCAGAGGCACGCCCACACTAGAAGTTCTAAAACACGTGCTACAAGAGGGCCAGTCACTTCCCACTCTCGATTCTTTAAATAATTGATCCATCATCTTTTAAAAAAAAACTTCAGACGTATGATTACTACACAAAAGCGTTAATGTGTTAAATATTTGACTTTAAGTGTGTTAAACCTTCATCGTTGAAGGCGCTAAACACTAAGTATGTTAGTTGCATTAATTTCGAAATATTCACCTACTGACTAAAAAGTCAAAATCAGTTCTGGAGAGTTGAAATAATCGAAAATAGTAGCAACAACTCCTCCTCAAACTATTAAATACTCGAGACGCTAAATTATTCGGAAATAATAACAACAGTACTGTTACAGACTACAAGATACGCAAACACTACTAAATGTCTCAATACTGTCTCATATATATGAAAAAGTGCAATGTCAATTAAAATCATGCTTGTGTTTATCTATTTTAATTCGGTAACCAAAGACCTATACAGTAGGTTGTAATCTACCCCCTCCTTCTCACTTGCAGCTTTCACCCACATTAGTCTTTTATGACGATTTGAGAGGAGCGAAGATTACAACAAACTTTCTAGTTTACTTACCTTCTCACGTAGGGTTGGCTCCAGTTCTTCTTGTCTAGGGGTCTGATTCTTGAAGCTAAAATCCTGACATTTTAGGTTGTCATGGTTGAATTGATCTAAATAAATTCGAAGATTATTGTTGCAGAGTTGTTGTTGTTACTTTAATATATTTTGTCACGTTTTAGTATATCATACAATCTTTTTATTTTTCACATTAACAAAGCCGAAATTACGTTGTTCGCACAAAATACAAAAATACGTCCGATCACACCAGAGGGATGCTTCCTATTGTCTCACTCAGCGGAAATAACAATATATCAAAGGGTTTACTTTTTTTTTTTGCCAATCGAATTTCTATTAGTTTCGATTATTGGCTCAAATGGCTCTGAGCACTATGGGACTCAACATCTTAGGTCATAAGTCCCCAGTTTCGATTATTATTTCATAAATGAATCCAACAGTAAACATAGTAAACAGTACTAAATTGAGTAATAATAATAGAAATTTTAAGTGTGCAAATAACTTGTAATTTCGAATGTTTCTAAAAAAATAATTTTAACTGTAGATTCAGAACTAGTACTTATCGATTACAACATTCAAAATAAAGTAACTACTTTTCATAAATTTTAGCTTGAAATATAACATACTGTGTATAAATTTATATGAAAGTTTTCAGAAAAGCCACTAAGACGATGTTGACCTGTCCAAAATTCGAAAAATAATACTGGTACCGACAACTACTGTTGAGGAAAAGTAACGCTAGAGGAGGATGTCCCGTTACAAGGTTCATATGAGAACTGCATCCCAACACACTTCTTAGGGTCTCGCACCTTAAGCGATAAAAGTGGAATACTTACGAGATCACTTTGATTTCGTTTGTCAGTCTATCTGACTCTTCAGAACCACAACTTTTGTCGACAACAGATTAAAGTACCAAGTTTAAATTTATGCCACATACTAAAGAGTACGATCCCGTGGCAGTGTAAAAAAATTAAGCTTCGAAGTCAGTGCAAACAAAAGACACCGCCACATACATCACTTACTTTCATACTCGAAAACAGTCTCATCAAAGCCTATAGCGTACTTTCCTTTGGCCTAGAATCATGAAATTTGAGAGCAAGCAAAATTTCACAGTAATAGTAAAGGAAAAAGTCTACAATCGTTAGTTTGTAATTATCTCCACAAAAGAGAAATTGTCATTTGTTATCTACCTGTATGTCTGTCTGTCCGTCCGTCTGTTAAGACAGTATTTCTCTCAAGCACAGTTATAGGTATCAAGGTGAAATTTGTGTCACATACTAAGATTTACAGTCCCTTGGTAGTATAGAAATTCTAAGTCAATGCAATCAAAAAATACGACTGTTTATGTAACATATATTGAAACTTCACAATTTAAATCAAAACGTTCTTGAAGTCTTAAAATTAACTGGTCCGATACGTTATCAATATTAAAGTCGATAACAGACAAAAATCATCGAGATTCTACCTTCCCGGGATCGATGCACTGTCTGTATATATAATAAAGTTTGTACGAAACCCTCAGAGCTCGTGTCCTGCTAACTACTGGCCCATTTTATTTAATTCTATAAACATTGAGACACTGAAAAGTACTTAAGTTTTATTTTAAAAAAGGTAATTTTCCTCCTAAAGGGTGTTTCATACAGTGACATAACTTTGTTGGTTCCTTCAGTGGCATATATGGACACTGTCTGCGGAATGGGTAGGCAATGAAGTCAATAGTAAAAACAATAAAAAATTAAAACATCATGAACAGTGAAAATGTAGTAGGCGATAAATTTTTTACCTTTCATTATTTTGCGGAAGCTGTCAGCGAGAAAAAGTTTCGAAAAGGTTAGATGTGATGTGCAGAGTTTATTGCAAATCGCTGAGTTCTGTCATTCTCAAATACTGGATTAATATATTGCGGGTCATTCTTCAGCGCATTACTTACTGCGTTAAACCATTAATGTGCGGTAATACCTCTTAATGAGTAGATAACGACGGCATTTTAGAGTTTTAACTTTGGTCAGTAATTATAATCGATAACTTACAATTAAATACTTGGTGCTCTGGGACTCGTTAGACAGGCCGCGTGGAACTGTTAGTTGTTCTAGATACGTAGAGCTGAAGGGATTAGAGTGATGGAAGACAACGTGTAAATAGTCGAAACACTAATGCCCTAAAAAAAGATAATTCAAACCCACCCTACTACTGTATCTGGATTAGACTACAAAACACTACAGCAGACGGTAAATTTCTAGTGATTTTGTTCTGTCAAACGTGTTTCCAGTACGAGGCTTATTTTCAGTAGCTTAGATAGTTTCATACGTGCTGGAAGCCTCCAAAGCGGCAAATTTGCGTTTTTGTTCCATTATGTCGGTGTTGTTCTGGTCCACAGTCGGAACACTGGTTTGATGCAGCTCTTCATGCTACTCTGACCGGTGCAAGCCTCTTCATCTCCTAGTAACTACTGCGGACTAGATCCATTTGAATCTGCCTAATGTGTTTAACTTTAAGTCTCACTCTACGATTTTTGCCGGCGCCCCCCTCCCCACCCGAATACTAAATATGAGATCCCTTGATGTCTCAGAATGTGTCGCATCAACCGATCCATTATCTTTTTCTTTAGTCTTGTTGTGGATAAGATTTTTTCTTCCCCAATTCTCTTCAGTACAGCCTGATTACTTACGTAATCTACCAATCTAATTTTCAGCAGTCATTCGTAGTACTACATCTCAAAAGTTGCTCTTCTCTTTTTGTCTATACTCTTTATTGTCCATGTTTCACTTCCACACATGCATACGCTCCAAGAAATACCTTCTGAATAGACTTCCAAGCACCTATCGATTTTAACAAACTTCGATTATGTTCTATTACATATAATAGATATGTCACTGTACCGATACCACTTTCCAGTGTCAGTTTAATAACATGCTTTCTATGAACTAAATACGAAGTTTGTTAGAAGACTGCGCGAAGCGCAGCTATTTGTCTTGCCTATATACAAACAGCAAAAAAAGCTTTGTATCATCCCGGTTCCCAGAACTCCTGAAATTAGACGTTGACTGTGGATATTTTATCATAGATACAGTCCCTTTGACTGTTCAGCAATGTCACTAAACCCGCCCAAAGATGTTAACAACCATGCATGAGCAGCGCCTATTAGACGGAGGAGGGTAGACAGCCGATCATTTCCAGTCATTCCACCAGGAAAGACGCACACAGCTCGTGTTGTCTGTAGTTCAACCATGACTAGACGGTCAATACTGCGGTACGATCGCGTCCACATTGTTACTTTGTGCCAGGAAGGGCTCTCAACAAGGGAAGTGTCCAAGCATCTGGGAGTGAACTAAAGCAATTTTGATCGGACATGTGGGAGCTATAGGGAGACATGAACTGTTTGACATGCCTCGCTCAGGCCGTCCAAAGGATACTACTGCAGTGGATGACCGCTACATACGGATTATGGCTCGGAGGAACCATGACAGCAACGCCACAATGTATATTAATGCTTTTCCTGCAGCCACAGGTCGTCGTGTTACGACTCAAACTGTGGGCAGTGGGCAGCATGACGCGCAACTTCACTCCCGACGTCCATGGCAAGGTCTATCTTTGCAACCACGACACCATGCAGCGCGGTACAGATGGGCCCAACAACATGCGGCATGGACCGCTCAGGATTGGCATCACTTTCTCTTCGCCGATGAGTGTCGCATATGTCTTCAACCAGAAAATCGTCGGAGACGTGTTTGGAGGCAACCCGGTCAGGCTGAACGCCATAGACACACTGTCCATCAAGTGCAGCAAGTTGGAGGTTCCTTCCTGTTTTGGGGTTGCAATATGTGGTGGTCACGGAAGGCGCCGTAACGGCTGTACGATACGTGAATGCTCTCCTCCGACCGATAGTGCAACCATATCGGCAGCATATTGGCCATTCATTCGTCTTCGTGACGACAATTCGCGCCCCCATCGTGCAAATCTTGTGAATCACTTCCTTCAGGATAACGACACCGCTTGGCTAGAGTGGCCAGCATGTTCTCTAGACACTAACCGTAGCGAACGTGCCTGCGATAGATTCAAAAGGGCTGTTTATGGGCGACGTCACCCACTCTGAGCGATCTACGCCGAATCGCCGTCTAGGAGTGAGACAATCTGGACTAACAGTGCCATGATGAACTTGTGGATAGTGTGCCACTACGCATACAGTCATGCATCAGTGCAAGAGGACGTGCTACTGGGTATTAGAGGTACCGGTGTCTGCAGCAATACGCACCACCACCACTGAAGGTCTCGCTGCATGTTGGTAAAACATGCAATGTGTGGTTTTCATGAGTAATAAAAAGGGCAGATATGGTGTTTATGTTGATGTCTATTAAAATTTTCTGTACAGGTTCCGAAACTTTCGGAACCGAGGTAACACAAAACTTTTTTTATATGTGTACAACTGGTAACTCATGATTTCCGTCTATACCACGAACCGAAGTATTGACATTTGTTTTCTGTATGCTCAGATACTCCGGAAATGTTCTTGAAAACGTGCCAGATACAAGAAAAATATCGCACGTAGTAAAATCATAACAGAAAATGATACAATCGACTAAGCTTTATTTATTTGTCTTGTATTTCAACAACACGGTTGGAATATCTCTCAGTGCATCACATCCATGGCCCTCTAACTGCTTACGTGTTTATGAATTGGTTGCAAAATAAAACAAAAATTTTAAGCTGAAACTTTTCCAAGTATTGTTCACCTAGTGCATAATCTTCGTACTGGTGTTATGTAATTCACATAAACAGTACACCATTTCCGAGTTTTTATTTTTAATCTTTCACTATCTCTGCTCTCACTATTACGTTCATCCATTAAAATATCCCATCTAGTTATCACTGATGTTGTCCATATTAGTTATTCCGCTATTGAGCCCTTCGATTGGTTACCAATCTGTGTAACATACACTGAAGTAAGAAAAGTCATGGCATACTTCCTAACATCGTGCTGGACCTCCTTTCGCCCGGCGTAGTGCAGAAACTCGACAATGCATGTACTCAACGAGTCACTGTTAAGTCCCCTGCAGAAATACTGATCCATGCTGCCTCATAGCCGTCCATGATTGTAAAAGTTTTATCGGTGCACGATTTTTTGGAAGAACTGACCTCTCGAGTACGTCCAGTAAAAGTTCGACGAGATTCATGTCGGGAAACCTGGATGGCCAAATCATCTGCTAGAATTGTCGGAATGTTTTTCAGACGAATCACGAACAACTGTAGCCCAGTGACACGGCGGATTTTCATCCATAAGAATTATATAGTTGTTTGGAAAAATGAAGCCCATGATTGGCTGCAAATGGTCTTCAAGTAGCTGAACATAAGCATTTCCAGTCAGTGATATGTTCAGTTGGACCAGGGGACCCAGTTCATTACAAGTAACCACAGCCCGCACTGTTATTGGACCACCGCGACCTTGCACAGTGCCTTCTTGACCACTTGGCTCCGTGGCTTCGTGGGGTCTGCGACACACTCGATCGCTGCAGTCAGGTCTTACCAACTGAAATAGGGACTCGCGCGACAGGGCCGAGGTTTTCCCGTCATCAGAGTCCAACAGATATGGTCACGAGCCCAGGAGACTCGCTGCAGGTGATGCCGTGCTTTTAGCAAAGGCACTCGCATCGGCCGACTGCTGCCATAGCCCATTAACGCCAAATTTCGCCGCAATGTCCTAAAGGATACGTTCGTCGTACGTCCCACATCGATTTTTGCGGTTAATTCACGCAGTGTAGCTTGTCTGGTAGCACTGACAACTCTACGCCACTGCCGCTGCTATCGGTCGTTCAGTGAACGCCGTCGGCCACTGCTTTGTCCTTGGTGAGAAGTAATGCGAAAAATTTGGTATTCTCGGCACAGTCTTGACGTTGTGGATCTTCGAGTGTTAAATTCCCTAACGAATTCCGAAATTGAATGTCCCATGCGTCAAGTACCAACTCCCATTCCGCGTTTGACGTCAGTTAATTCCCCTCGTGTGTCCAGTCTCACGTCGAAAACCTTTTCACGTGAATCGCTATAGTGCAAATGTCAGTTCTGACAATGTACTGCCCTTTTTATAACTTGCGTACACGATACTACCGCCATCTTTACATGTGCATATCAGTTTCGGATGACTTTCGTTACCTCTTTGTAAGTTGTCAGAAATGTTATTAGGTAGCTGCTGTGCTGCAGAGCTATAACAATATCATCATCATCATCATCATCATCATCATCATTTAAGACTGATTATGCCTTTCAGCGTTCAGTCTGGAGCATAGTCCCCCTTATAAAATTCCTCCATGAACCCCTATTCAGTGCTAACATTGGTGCCTCTTCTGATGTTAAGCCTACTACTTCAAAATCATTCTTAACCGAATCCAGGTACCTTCTCCTTGGTCTGCCCCGACTCCTCCTACCCTCTACTGCTGAACCCATGAGGCTCTTGGGTAACCTGGCTTCTCCCATGCGTGTAACATGACCGCATCATTTAAGCCTGTTCGCCCTGACTGCTACATCTATAGAGTTCATTCCCAGTTTTTCTTTGATTTCCTCATTGTGGACACCCTCCTGCCATTCTTCCCATCTACTAGTACCTGCAATCATCCTAGCTACTTTCGTATCCGTAACCTCAACCTTGTTGATAAGGTAACCTGAATCCACCCAGGTTTCGCTCCCATACAACAAAGTTGGTCGAAAGATTGAACAGTGCACGGATAACTTAGTCTTGGTACTGACTTCCTTCTGGCAGAAGAAAGTAGATCGTAGCTGAGCGCTCACTGCATTAGCTTTGCTACACCTCACTTCCAGTTCTTTCACTATGTTGCCATCCTGTGAGAATATGTAGTACTTGAAACCGTCCACCTGTTCTAACTTTGTTGCTCCTATTTGGCACTGAATCCGTTTATATCTCTTTCCCACTGACATTACTTTCGTTTTGGAGATGCTAATCTTCATACCATAGTCCTTACATTTCTGATCTAGCTCTGAAATATTACTTTGCAAACTTTCAATCGAATCTGCCATCACAACTAAGTCATCCACATATGCAAGACTGCTTATTTTGTGTTCACATACTTTAATCTCACCCAGCCAGTCTATTGTTTTCAACATATGATCCATAAATAATATGAACAACAGTGGAGACAGGTTGCAGCCTTGTCTTACCCCTGAAACTTCTCTGAACCATGAACTCAATTTACCGTCAACTCTAACTGCTGCCTGACTATCCATGTAAAGACCTTTAATTGCTTGCCAAAGTTTGCCTCCTATTCCATAATGTCGTAGAACAGACAATAACTTCCTCCTAGGAACCCGGTCATATGACTTTTCTAGACCTATAAAGCATAGACCCACTCGTAACACTTCTCCATTATTTGCCGTAAGCTGGTCCTGAGAACCTCTAAGAGGCCTAAACCCACACTGATTTTCATTCAATTGGTTCTCAACTAATACTCACACTTTCCTTTCAACAATAACTGAGAAGATTTTACCCACAACGCTGATTAAAGAGATACCTCTGTAGTTGTTACAATCTTTTCTGTTTCCATGTTTAAAGATTGGTGTGATTACTGCTTTTGTCCAGTCTGATGGAACCTGTCCCGACTCCCAGGCCAATTCAATTATCCTGTGTAGCCATTTAAGCCCTGACATTCCACTGTATTTGATGAGTTCCGACTTAATTTCATCCACCCCAGCTGCTTTATTGGACTGCAATCGTTTGACCATTTTCTCCACTTCCTCAAATGTGATCCTATTTCTGTTATCATTCCTACCCCATTGTACCTCGAAATCTGAAACATTACTGATCGTATTTTCACCTACATTGAGCAACTCCTCAAAATATTCCCTCCATCTACCCAAGGAATCCACAGGAGTCACCAGCAGTTTTCCTGACCTGTCCAAAATACTTGTCATTTCCTTCTACCCCCCTTTCGAAGACTGCTAATTACACTCCAGAATGGTTTTCCAGCAGCTTGACCCAAAGTCTCCAACCTGTTTCGAAAGTCTTCCCAAGACTTCTTCTTGGATGGTGCAATTATCTGTTTGGCTTTGTTTCTTTCTTCAACATAACTTTCTCTTTCTACCTTAGTTCTAGTATGTAGCAATTTTTGATACGCCTTCTTTTTCCTTTTACAGGCTGCCTTGACTGTGTCATTCCACCAAGCTGTTTGCTTCATCCTACGTTTACACACTACTGTTCCAAGACATTCTTTAGCCACTTCTAATACTGTGTCCCTGTACCTTGTCCATTCCTTTTCCAATGACTGTAATTGACTACATTCAACTAACTGGTACCTTTCTGAGATCACTGTTATGTACTTGTGCGTGATTTCAAATTGGTTCAAATGGCTCTGAGCGCTATGGGACTTAACATCTATGGTCATCAGTCCCCTAGAACTTAGAACTACTGAAACCTAACTAACCTAAGGACAGCACACAACACCCAGTCATCACGAGGCAGAGATAATCCCTGACCCCGCCGGGAATCGAACCCGGGATCCCGGGCGTGGGAAGCGAGAACGCTACCGCATGACCACGAGCTGCGGACACTATGATTTCCTTATCCTGGAGTTTCTCCACTCTTATCCTCCTACATATGGACCTGACCTCCTGCTCTTTCGGCCTCACAATCCCAATTTCACTGAAGATTAAATAATGATCAGTGTCATCAAAGAATCCCCTGAAAACACGTGTGTCCCTCACAGCCTTCCTGAATTCCTGATCTGTTATTATATAGTCAATGACAGATCTGGTTCCCCTGCCTTCCCAAGTATACCGGTGAATGTTCTTATGTTTAAAAAAAGGAGTTTGTGATTACTAAGCCCATACTGGCACAGAAATCCAAGAGTTGTTTCCTGTTCCTGTTGGTCTCCATATCTTCTCCAAATTTACCCATAACCTTTTCATACCCTTCTGTTCGATTTCCAATCCTGGCATTAAAATCACCCATGAGCAGAACACTGTCCTTGTCCTTTACTCTAACAACTACATCACTGAGTGCCTCTTAAAAACTATCCATCTTATCTTGATCTGTCCCTTCACAATGCGAATATACTGACACAATCCTAATTTTCTTGCTAGACACTGTCAAATCTATCCACATCAGTCGTTCGTTTACATACATTATTGCAACTACGCTGGGTTTCATTTCTTTCCTGATGTAAAGCCCTACACCCCGTGGTGCTATTCCTGCTTTGACTCCTGACAGGTAGACCTTGTATTCTCCCACTTCCTCTTCTTTCTCACCCCTTACCCGAATGTCACTAACAGCTAAAACGTCCAGCCCCATCTTACTTGCAGCCTCTGCCAGCTCTACCTTCTTCTCAGAGTAGCCCCCATTGATATTAATAGCTCCCCCTCTCATTACCATTTGTTTGCCAAGTCGTATCTTAGGAGTCCCTGGTTTGTCAGCTAGAGGTGGGACTCCGTCACCTCCAAAGGTCCGAGGCATTTTTCTCTGCGTGTTGCCAGCATCATATTTAAAGTATTAGGGAAGCAGATTGCTAGCCTTACTTGCCCCGAGTCCCATTGAATTTTACCCCTAACGGTTAAGGGACTAACCGGTGGATTTGGTAGTCTTTGCTCTATGAGCACAAAGGTGACCACGACTCAGAATATGTCTGAGATGCCAAGCCTTATTCCAAAGTAACTGGTATCCCGCCCGTCGGGACCACTTACTTGATCACTCATACGTTGCCCGTGGTTCATGAACTAGGACATGACTACAGGAACCCACACCTTGAACCACCCGCACCTTGAACCACAATATAACAATAAATAACAAAATACAATAAAAATACAATAAAAAATACAATAAAATAAAATATACAATAAAATAAAAAATACAATAAAATAAAATATACAATAAAATAAAAAATCCAATAAAAATACAATAAATAACAAATAATAAAACAATAAATAAAGTTCTGCTTTAGATACATCGAGCAGTAAAGTACCTGTAACTATTCCCGCTGTACCTGATTCCTCTATCTGTGTGTGGTACGACCGTATGATCTCAATATCCGAGAGTCCTCCTGCAATGCTCCACTTTAATGCTCAACTGTGTGAATACATATGTTTGAGCACGGTCGCCACTAGTGACCACGCTGTTGACGGAACGTAAACATTTGACAACTGTGCTACAGCACCGTTCAAAGAACGCTCCCGCAATTATTACGGCTGCATGTTCGTTATCGGTGTATGGACAAATAGCGACATGAATATATATATGCGCTTTCTAAACACCGCCGTGCATTTGTTTCCCTATTTGCATGAATTGCGCTTATTACAAATGCAGTAAGCTTTGAAGACAGGGACAGAGATAATCTCAAACGCAGTTGCCTTCTAAACAGGATCTGTCATCAGCGTGCTAAGTAGTTTTCAGCGGGAAATAGGAGTTGCGAGCGGCGCTGTGATCCTTACTGTGGCTTTATTATTTGTCTCTACTGGAGAGAACTGTCAATTTTGCCTGCGGACAGCTCCTAAAAATGCATGTCACTCAAACTGCTCCCTCTCTGTTGTAGAACCGCACAAAAATGTTATCTCCAGCATTAACAATTCCGATCAGATAGTTGTGTTAAAGTTTGCTTGTGGAGTGGCGTTGCATAAAAAACCGCTATAGTCACATAAATACTCTGGAAGTTATTAAAATATATATCTGACAATTTTCTCAGAAAACTGGCCCAATCGTAAGGAAGTGGATATAACGCACGAAAGATGTCGCTCACAAAATCCTGTTTCGTCCAATCGTTGAGTATTATTCATCCCTCTGGAAACCTAATCAAGATGGACTAACGGAAGAGTCAGAAAATAGTCGAAGACGATCTGTATGTTTCGTATCGAGTGTTTCATAAAATTCCGCAATACCACTTTCCGAACGGGTCGTGAATCGTATTGATTCCTCCAACATACATATCGCTTATTGGCCACGACATTTAATCTTACAGCGAGCTTCCAATTGGTTCACAGGATTTATTCAATATCGTTTGTCTGAAACTGCAAGCTCTCACCTCCGAGACGCATCGGTTTTAATGTAATTTGATTTTAAGGTGATCGGCATCACAAGTAAGGATCAGACGAGCTATAGTCTTAAACTGTTAGATCTCAATTCCATTTAGGTATAGATAACATTAAAATATTTAAGATTTTATGCTGTGTAGCACCATACACAATGTAAACCTAGGACATAAATAGCTTCTTATAAATTTCCAAAGTGCCTGAAATGCCTATGTTCTTCATTACGTTCGCAGCGGCGAAGTTAGGTCGTGAAATGGCTGAGGCGCTGACGTCCCACAGGGAAGTTATGGATACTCAAAGCCTTGACGAGGCATAGAAATTTGTGTTTCTGGTGGTTTTGCGTCGATTCACTTGAGACGAATCCCTGGGTGATTGCTTCGAAAATACCATGGCCAGTCTGATAACCCATGATGAGCCAATCGCAGCTCAAACACTGCCTCTAGTGTCTTCGAATTCATGATCAAACTTATTTTCGTACCAAATTTAAGAAATATTCTCTTCCCTCATTGACGGGAAATTTACATCCCCGTTATCAATGGAAGAAGCAATAAGTGGAGATAAAAAATGCATAAAAGAAAAAAAGTAAAATCGAACACTACGAATAAAAAAGTTCGCGTGCGACGTAAGGAAGAGTTGGAACACCTGCTGAATGGAGTGGTCAACACACGTAGTACAGAGAAAATACTGAAATATAGAAGAAACCAGAGCAACGCCACAGAAGTGGAAGAAGTCACCCACGTACTAATTGTGTAGCATGGTGGATGCATGGAAGATGCCAGAAATAGATTAACACAGGCGGAGCAACCTTTCATCATCAAAAGATATCAGCTAGTCTGAAACACTGACATAAAGTGTGATCAAAAGAATCCAAGTACACATGTGCTGCTGCGAATTGGCCGCTAGGTGTCAATAGAGGCGAACCTGCCAAATACGAGGGATATTCGGAAAGTAAGGAACCATCGGTCGCGAAATGGAAACCACAGTGAAAATCCGATGAAGTTTAGCACATGTGTGTTGGGTAGTGTCTCTAATATGCCCGTAATCACGTTACGCCGTTATTTTTAGTTCTGAGCACACAGGGAGCACATAAAGATACCTAGAACAATAGTGCCTCCCGCCAAGTACCAGGGCCTGGTGAGAGATTTCGCCTGAAGTTATGCAGCCAACATTACATAACTGTCGTGCGGTTTCTTGTTCAAGACAATTCTCAGCCGCCTTCTGCAGGGGCAATGAAGATGCTCCTGCATCGTTTTCAATTGGAAATGTTTGATTACCCACAATACAGCCAGTAATTGTCTCGCTCTGAGTTTCATCTCTGCTCACATGAACCGCTGGCTATGAAGACAACATTTTGGCACAGACAACGACCTGTAGGCCAGCGTAGAGAACTGGTGGAAAGCACTGGCGGCTGCCTTGTATAACGAGGGTATTGGAAAGTTGGTACAACGCTACGACAAACGTCTAAGTCGGATCGACGACTATGGAGATAAGTAGCTGGGAGTTGTAGCTAACTGTTGCAAATAAAACAGTTTTGATATTCACTGTGATTTCCATTTCGCGACCTACTGCTCCTTACTTTCCGAATAGCCCTCGTTAAAAGGAGACGGGGAGTATTGTATGTTCAATACAGAAAAAGTAACAGCAGAATAGTTCGACTCAGGAGAGTTAAGTGAATTGGAACGTTCACTAATCATTGGGTGTGACCTGATTAACAAGTCCATCAGTTACTTTTCAGTATTCTAAAGCTTCCCAAGTCGTCTGTTGGTGATGAGATTGTGAATTGGAAACGTGAAGCAATGACAACAGCTCAACGAAGGCCAAGCAGACATTGTGTGCTCACGGACTTAGAGCGGAGGGTGATAACGATAAATCGCACGAAATCAGCGGAAAGAATCACTGGGGAGCTCCAGAGTGCTGCCAACGTAGGGAGTTAAAACAGAATGGGCTACATTGGGCAAACAGCTCCAAGTAAGCTTCACATTTTTGCAGTCATTGATAACCGACGCCACCGGATACTGGACGACAGGCAACGTGTGGTATGCAGTGACCAACCACACTGTACCCTGTGACTGTCCGTTGGAAGGGTTTGGGTTTGTGAGCGCAAGGAGAACGTCACCTGTCTTCATGTGTAGTGCCAATAGCACGAGGGTTGCCCAGAAAGTAATGCACCGCATTTTTTTCAACAGTTCTTTATTGAACATAATGAGAATTACAAGCACGAAAGAATGGTGTTCTATCTAGACACCCTATTTCTCCATGTGATCTCCATCCCGTTCTGTGACCTTCCTCCAGAGCGAAACAAGGGCGTGAGTGCCCTGTCGGTACCAATTCTAGCGGCGAGGCCAGTGCTTCAATGTGTGAATCACCTGCTCTTCGTCCTCAAAAAGTCTTCCACGAATGGCACAGACAACTGTAAGTCTGAGGGGGCTAGGTCTCGGCTGTAGGGTGGATGGGCTAACGCTGCCCAAACCTGTTTTGCGATGTGTTCAGCAGTCCCCAGGCTATTGTGGGGCCGAGCGTTACCGTGTTGCAGCAAAACATCCCCTGGGCCGAAGTCGCCGGAAGTGAGTCTTGTTGATGTGTTGACATATGCTTCTGAATTAATGGCACCGGCTCTTGTCATCACGTCAATGAGAATGACACGATCACTATCCCAGGACACGGTGATCGCGACCCAGCCGGCGGAAGCAATTGCTTTGAATTTTTTCTTCTGTGGGGTGTGGGAACTGCGCCATTCCATCGACTGTTCATCACCTGTGACAATCCGGAACAAGAAGGCCTCCCCCTCAGCTTCAAAACGTTGTAACAAATCAGGACAATTTTTTTTTTCTGTGCGATTTGTGATCCGCCGTTAGACACCGCGGGACCCATCTTGCGCACATTTTTGAACATCCAAGACTGGGAATAGTTGCATCCACACTTCCTTTGCTGATTGACAGATGTAGCGCCAACTGCCGACTCGTAATGCCTCTGTCCTCGCAAATGACAACATCAGCTCGCTGCAACATGTCAGGTGAGACGACAGCCGTGAACGGTCTCCACGACCGCTGCGAATTGTGGAGCTTTGCCGAACCGCCTTCTGATGACCTCGCCCTTCGTGTTTAACGACTAACTGTACTTCTGTCAACAGCAGATGCTCCATAGACTTTGCACAAGCTTTTGTGAATATTCCCCACAGTTTCTTTCTCTGCAGTGAGATATTAATGACGGCACGTTGCTTGTAACGTGCATCACCTATAGAAGCCATTTTGAAACTGTCCTGCAGCTACGCTATCTGTCGGAAGTGACGGAAACTTGGCGCGCTCACTCAGGAGACTACAGATAATACATATCTAACGTTTCGCACTCGTAGCATCGTTTTCGGCTGAGAAACAAAATGCCATGTATTACTTTTTAGGTTACCCTCGTAGTACGGATGAGCTAGTGTTACGACATGGGGGTGGAATATGGGTGTCTGTCGTGGTTAGGACGTGAACCCTTTCTTGTGCTTCAGCAAATGATAAACGTGGAAGAATACGACCAAATTTTACAGTATTGGGTACTGTGTACGGTAGATGATAGTTTGGAGATATGTTTGTTCCAGCATGACAATGCACGCTGTCATAAGGCGATATTTGTGAGACGATGATTTATGGGCAGAAAAGGGTCTAAACTGCAGTGGCCTGCACATTCCCGAACCCCCAGTGGAATTCATTTAGATTGAGGTATTACGTCGACTGCAATGTCTAGCATCACTATTTACTCAGCTTTCGGCTGTTGAGGGAGAAGTGGCTGCCATCCCTTCACAGCCAATCGGACACCTCATTAAAAGTGCTGTCAGTAGAGTTCAAGTTGTGATAAAGAAGAAGCTTCAAATTGGTTCAAATGGCTCTAAGCACTGTGGAACTTAACGTCTGAGGTCATCAGTCTCCTAGACTTAGAACTACTTAAGCCTAAGTAACCTAAGGACACCACACACATCCATGCCGAGGCAGGATTCGAACCTGCGACCGCAGCAGCAGCGCGGTTCCGTACTGAAGCGCCTAGAACCGCTCGGCAAAGACGAAGGATGAACACATTCCATATTGATGTCCACTAACAGATGTCCGGGTATATTTGATCAGATAGTGTGTAACTGAGAAAGAAGTTCCTGAAATGTAAATCTGGAGTGCGGGATACTACAGAGAAATACAGACCAACTGAACGTTTTCAAAAATTTCTGCTGTGGAAGAATGTTAAAAATTAATTTGCCAGAAAAAGTGCTATATGAAAACTATAAAACCAGTAGACGGGTGACCTTTACCAGAGTAAGGAGTACATCTGCTAGGGCTTCCAGGAATGTTTATCTTGGCGATAGAAGGAGCTTTAGAAAGAAAAATTGTGGAAGTAGATAAATTGTATATTTTCCATCACAGCTTATAGGGAAGCGATACAGGGTGGCATCAGAGCAGTCGATAGACTCATGACTGACATAAAATCTTATTACGAACTGTGTGCTTCTGATTAGGCCTCTCGTTGTAACAAAATCCAGCGGTGAAAATCTTGCACGCTTGATGTTCTGGAACTTCTCAGTATTTGTTAAATGCGATCTTGCTATACATCATAACCTGCACGTAAAACATTAAATTACGAGTCCCTTATTAGGGCACACAGCCCACAGTCAGGGGCATCTGATAATAGAAGGCAATTAAACAAATATGAACATATCAATATCGACAAAACAAGATTTTGAATGCATAGCAGTAGAAACTTGAGGGTACGTACACATTGTGTACGCCCGTATCAAATGACGTACGTCGCCGGCCGGAGTGGCAGAGCGGTTAAAGGCGCTACAGTCTGGAACCGCACGACCGCTACGGTCGCAGGTTCGAATCGTGCCTCGGGCATGGGTGTGTTTGATGTCCTTAGGTTAGTTAGGTTTAAGTAGTTCTAAGTTCTAGGGGACTTACGACTACAGCAGTTGAGTCCCATAGTGCTCAGAGCCACTTGAACCATTTTTTGACGTACGTGTCAATACAAAATCTCTATCACGTCAAAATTCAGGACGATCTACGAGACATTGAACCCCGTGGAAATTTAAAATCTAGTTGTATCTATATATGTGTGACAACGATGGGTTCTGTCACATGTCCAAACTCTGCAGCGTACGGCTCGTTGTGCGTACTGTCAAACGGTAAACGGCCTCACTTGTTGGTCACACAGGACACTGCTCTTGCAGAATGAAAACATAGAATCGATGGTCAGGGCAAAGAGTCTAAATTACAGGAACCAGAAACGTGCTTCCTCACCATTCAGGAGACCACCAGTTTCTGGCAATGTACGGCAGGACCATTTTCAGCCTGCGGATTTGTTGACTGCCAGTATATTATCTTGGAACGTGTGCTTAATCTATTGAGGCTGTCTCCAGCAACTGAAGTGCGAGTCCAGTGTAATCTACATATTCCACTCTATAGTGTTTAGATGCCACACGCAGTGGCAGCACCATTAGATGCCCATTTCTTTTCCCGCGATGAGCGTCGAACACGCGGACTCTGCCTTACGAGGCGAGGTTGGCTCCCTCTGTCGTTAACGCCGGACTGCTGACAGTGGTCGCTGCCTCATGCAAAATTCACTTGCCCTCCCGCCTAAGTGCCCCTACTTCCAATAACTGCGAAATCATTTCCCGTATCGGGGAAAGAATCTCAGTCCATTGGGTTTCACGCTTCCTGTGCGTGCACTCTAAGAAGACACTCGGAATGATGGTTAAGTGAGTTAAGAAATGGCTGAAATATTATGTAGGACTAGGTCTGAAATCATCTTATTTATATACATGCAGATACATACAGGTGAACAATAATAAGCGCTACCAGTCACAACCGAAGGTGGTTTTATTTAACACACGACCGTTTCCGGGTTTGTGGCCATCTTCAGGTGGTTTGCATTCATGAACATGTTTCCGTACTCAGTGTTCGAGGACACTGTTTCAATGAAAAACAAATAATGTGATGATAACGAAGCAGACACAAATGAAACGCTGGGAATTGGATCTGCATACATCAACTATCGGTAAGTAATTCTTACAACTCATGTCACTTAGCCACTTCGAAACGTTTCATTTGTGTCTAAATATCGTCATCACACTATTTGTTTTTTATTTTAACAGTGATCTCCAGTACTGAGTAAGGAAACAAGTACATGAATATAAGCCTCCTGAAGATATGCCCGAGCCCGAAATCGGTCATGTGTTAAATAATATCACTTTGTATTGTGAGTGGTGGAGGATATTATTCCACAACCTATAAAGGAACAGTCACGAAGTTCTACTGCATTCATTACGGATAAAATACACATACAGGTGACTTTTGTCCATCGAAGAAGAAGAAGAACAAGAACAAGAACAAGAAGAAGGAGAAGGAGAAGGAGAAGAAGAACAATATTAATATATTTGCAAATTGAAGATTTTTCAGGTTAAAAGTGTAATAATGATAATAATAATAATAATAATAATAATAATAATAATAATGATAATAATACCGGAACTTAGTTTTATGGAAAAATAAAAAAAATAAATACGACGAAATCATACGATTTTCTACAAAATGCTTGACCATTCTTCACGTGTTTTCAAATTTCTTCCAAGCTTATGTTCTACTGTCTCGGTAAAACTCGGATTACATCACTCTTCCCAGTAACAACCTGAGATTTCTCTTTTCTGTACGATGTCCATTGCTTTTGTGGGTCCCGACAGAACTCAAATCGCCAGTCCCATGTAAGTTTGCAGATGTTTAATTTTATGATACGCAGTATGCGAGAAAATCAAGAACTGCACAGAACGTTCTGCAAACCATCTGAGCCTGCCAGCGCTAACAATAAACAGTACGTCAATTCTAACTGTAAACATTAACGCAAGATATGAAACGAAGGTGGAAACAAGTAGACGTGTTCTTCACAGATTGCTCAGGAACGTTTAACAACACCCTCGTAACATGCTTCATTTACATTAAAAAATTACAAACAGCTTTTTCATTATCTTTTTACGACAGAAAATTCCAACGTGCTCCCACCTGCATGGTCAATGCAATTTAGTACAGTGTGCCGCGTCACTGATCGCGACCGAGACAACGCAGCGTGTGAACACTGTCAATATGCCTCGGAGGGACATCTCAAGCTTAAACCGTCCGATTCGCCCATTGTCAGTTCATCTGCTCGTCAGTTCAGCGATAGAGATCAGAAACCAGGGTCGTGTATTGTCTTATGACAACGGGTCTTATGACATCATCTCCAAACTCGCCGTCCCCGTACCCTTGGGAAACTTGACTTGTCAGTCTCTGCCGCTGCCCCTTAAACTAACAACACGTAGCTAGAGTCTGTTGTCGGGTACAATTGGGCTTTAAGGGGGGTGGGAAGGAGAGCCCGAGTACATGTGTTCGCAAGCGTCCCAGAGGACACGCTGCACTACAACTATCTCGTACACAACACTTGGGCACGACGGTAGTTACCAATACATTAACAGATCCGTTAGCAGTCAATATTTTCAGATTATATAAACTCCACAAAGAAGATTTTGGAGGTTGTGCAGTGGTACTCTCCCATTATTCCGGTACGAGGGACCCGTGGTCTTCGCTGACTCGTTACAGAATAGTTCCATTTCGTTTCACTTCTTGCCGTCATTTCCCTTTGTATCCGCGTAGCACTGAGAATATCTGCGTAACGCTGCAATGGTATGCGCTGAGCGTCTTATTTCGAAAAATTTGGTCCATTCACTCATGGTACTTGTTGTTAACAGTGAATCCCGTTTTAACGATGAAGAAAGAGCCAGAACGAAGACAAACGAAACTCTGATAAACAGAATTGAAAGAAAATCAGTAAAGTGGTATGAGCATTTGTTGAGAATGCCAGATCATCAATGGCCAAAGAAGACGTTTGAATGGACTCCATCTGGCAGACGTAAATATGGCAGACGACGATGTTCTCGGAAAGATATCAACAGAATAACGGAGCATCGCGATTTGCACATGGAAGATGGAGGGTCGGCAGAAGACAAGAGAATGAAATATGATCTGTGTACGAAGTGGTTTAGGGTCCGTCGATATACAACAAGTATTACTCTAAACCGACGCTACCACACAGCGCAATAAAGACCAGAACACTAGAAACACGGCTCGTAACACATACGCGTAATTCTACAAGGTTGGTGAATGTCATACTTAGATAACTCTTCATGAAGGTCATCTTTATGCAGCCTCACCATCAGTTATTGTCAAATTTGTAGTAAGTTGCTGCTAATTTCGGTCTATACATCGACCATCTTCTTGTACTGGCCAAAAAATGTGGTACACCAATTTGCTTTCTAATGAATTACATACAGTAAACTTAACAGTAAGTTGAATAGTATCGTTATTTCAATACGATGTAAGTGAAACAGTAGCCTAAAGACGAGATAGTATGATTTTCATCTACGCAGGAACGATGGGGTTGCAATGTGAGAATTTGAAGAATAGATTAAGTACTTACAAGAAGCGTATTTGCCACGTTCGGCAACGAAACTACAGACCTGATCACACAGAAAAAGTTTATTAGTGACATGTAACAACAACGTTGATGTTTTACTATTCAACTTAATATTAAGGCAACTACATGTAACGCATCACAAAGCAAATTGCTACATCGAAGTGTTTGACCGTTGCTAGGAGATAGCTCATGTATAGACCGAAAAGAGTGTAAGCTTGATAAAAGTTTTGACGGCGGATGATGGTGTAGCTGTCTTTCACGTAACATATTACAGCTCTGTAGCACCATCGTCCGAGAATATTTACATAATTACTTGTATTGATCGCACTAACTGTATTCACAATTCGTACTCCGTACAACACTTTCTGCAGGCTTTGTATTTATGATACCACGGGACGATATATAAACTGTAAAAGAAATTGTATTTGCCTAACACCAAGTAATTACGTCTTACGTAAATATTACAACTCTGCTTTAATAGGTTTTTGTAACAGTTGATTGTTTCTTTATAGAAACTTTACAATAAATGAACAGGATTGTAGCTGTATTTCATACCAGTCCAAAAGAACAAGGTTTCTTTCCACTTCATAAAAGACATCAAATTGGACCCAAGTTATTGGGTAGAAGGTTCCTATTATGGAGTTAGAGACAATGGGACAGTGTGACGTCAACCCTTAAATTGGTTCGCCAATGCATGAGCTGATAGTAAGAGTTAAGCATGGGAAATTAACTCCTCTTTCTGCTAAGTGAACTAAATTTGAGAATGTCTTACGATTAAAGTCTTGATATAATCCTAAGATTGCAGTCTAATTAAACAGACAAACATTCTAGCAACACATTCTTAGCACAACATTACCAAATTGTTGCCCAACTTTGAATAGCACTGTTACAATAATGAGATCGTCAATTAAATTTCGTAGGTAAAACACTTTGCTAAATCTTTAACGATTAACTTCTCACTTTGGTTATTAAACTGTTCGGAATCAGTGTTATTGTTTTCGTATCGATATTCCACTAATTTCATGGGAGAGAAACGCAAGGAAAAATATTTAGCTTTCCTAAGGCTGCAGGGCTGAAGATGTGTTACTCCACTAAGTCACCGTTATCAAGTAGTTTCCAGTAAGCGTAAAACCTAATTCGACGGAGCTGTCACAGAAAATTAATCAGGAGGCATTAATGATGTAACAACAGTAGTTATTCAACGAATAATTTTTATAACGTTCTTTTCGAGTAACTGAGAAAATACTGAAGATAGAAATGAGGTTTATTGGGTGATCACAGACTTATTCCAAATTAAGGAACTTACTTATTGATGCGTAAAGTCCCCTATTGCTCGAGCCATGAACCAAATCAGAGAAAATTGGATTGAATTACTGCCGGCGTGTGTTGAAATACTGAAATTCTTTTTAAATCTTGTATAACAGATTCATTTGCGTGATGATCACGTCCGTTTCAGCTGCATGAATTATTATTAGCCGTGGTGCCATTAATATTGCAGCGGACTGTATTAATGAAACCACAAGCAACGGTAATTTATACAACGGAAGCGCACATGCGTTGCGGACGCAGTAATGAAAATAGAGTGAAACCGATAGGATTGCAAGCTCGGTGCATAATGAGTAATATCCGTTTGTGGGCGGTGTACGGTATACACAATCAGTCAAGTGCCGCCTTGCTAATGTTGTTTCTCTATGTTTCTATATGCAAGCACACGGTCAAGCACTAAAAAGTATATGAGTATTGAGGTACTGCCGGCAGCAGTGGCCGAGCGGTTATAGGTGATTCAGTCTGGAGCCGCGCGATCGCTACGGTCTCAGTTTCGAATCCTGCCTGCGGGCATGGATGTGTGTGATGTCCTTAGGTTAGTTAGGTTTAAGTAGTTCTAAGTTCTAGAGGACTGATGACCTCAGATGTTAAGGCCCATAGTGCTCAGAGCCATTTGAACCATTGAGGTACTGGACAAATTATCTTGGACAGAATTATTTGATGATATTTCTCCATACGACTGATCTATTGGAGGCGGATATCGAGAGAGTTTAATTTTACGAACTACGCTAACACAAGAATTGGTAACTTGTACAACTAACAAATATAATTTTCTGAATTGTCTCGTGAATTTAGCAAGCGTTGGTGTTATTCGTCACATAGCAGAGCAGTGGAAATTGGCGATATGCGTATCGCAGTAATAACTGTTCGAAACTCGAGATTGTCTTCAGGGAATTCGTCCCAGCGAGAAGTCACCCAATGCGCCACCGACTGTTTACGCAAGATCGATGTAAGCGCTTCTCAGAATCACAGCAGAGTTACAAATACACCGCTTCTCGAACATTGGAATAGGGGTGAACTGAGAAGGGAGCATCAGAATAGCGGCGTAACGTAACTCCACACTCCAGTGATTTCCACTTTGTGTTTTTTTAATATCAGTTTGTGAAATGCCAGCTAAAATTGGAAACCTGGTATCTAAGTACGTTTTTGGTCCCAACGACTGCTAACGGTAATTGTTAGCTGTCTTTCTCCGGTGAAAGTTTTCATTGCCTTTTTCCGCAGTAACTGTTATGTATCAGTTATTATTTATGTTTTCGCATTAAGTGTACTGTAGTTTTGGAGTTTCTTACACCATACGCTTTAATTCACAAATTATCGTCAACTGTTCATTCTGTAAATATAGTATACGTGATACGTTCCTACACTTTTCCGTTTAATGGATTAATAACAGTTTCCCATTATTAATTTGATTTACAGTTGTCTTAGGTGTTTCAGTCCTTTTTATATGTTCTGAAGCCGACAGATCTATCTGTAGTTGTTCGCAGAGCCAGAAATAGTAAGAAAATTACCTGCTCTTTCACGACACGCAGTTTTTATTAGGAAACAGTTTTTCATTTCGCTGCAATCGTGTTTTCTGCACTTCAGTTCATTTTTGTCAATATTCACAAAAGTTGTCAACACACAAGTAATTTTGACTTCATCTGAACCTGTCGGTTTCAGGAGTCATAAAAAGAGGAATAAACACCTTAAGTAAACTTTACATCAAATTTATAAAGAAAAACTCTGCAAACAGCATAACTTAGAAACTTGTCATTTATACTCTATTTACTGAATGCAAATTGTAAATAAAGGCGAAATTCATCTGGTGTAAAAAGGCTATATATTACACTTACGACAGAAAAAAGCAAATGTTAATTTGTACATTTATTTTATAAATTTCATTGTATCAGCTGGCATGGTGCTATCAGACATGAGTTGAAATTTTAAAGGTAATAAGCATTTGGTGTCCTGTCGGGTACCAGTTTGCACGATAGAAGCCTCCTACGGCATTTTTTCCCCCTGAGTTCTTATTTTGTGGCACCTTTAAAGTAAATCGGCTTTTCAAAGCTGGATGATGGAAAAATATAGGAGAAAGTTATGAAACTCTTTCAACTTGAGCTCGGAGTAAACTGATGTTATTATGCACGATAAACCAACCATCATTAAGATTAGGGGCTATGATCACAGTTAGATTTAGAATTGTTCGCATGAACTGAACGATTCTTATCCGTGTATCAATGACTTATGTTTCTGAAACTACTGTTGAAACAGTAAAATGATGAATAACTGCCTCCGTGCTAGACAACATTAACTTACCTCCAGATGGAAGCTTTGTCGTGGGGTGGACTTCGTCACGCTGTTGATAATTGGTATACGGATGGAAGTTGTTGGAGTACTGATGAAATGACGAGGGGGCGAGAAGCGGTTTTCACGAATTTGTTATGTCTTTCGGGGCTTCTAACGACACTCTGGAGTGCTCACGGAAAACCATTATGATGATCAGCATCAGAATTTTTAAGAATACATTAATCTGCAAAAGTTCGTTTTAGTAAACGAAAACCTTTATATTGTAAAAATGGAATTTTATTCAGGTACTCCAACCGTCATCAAATGCGTGATCTGTTTTCTTATTCTTTTGTTTTGTTTTGACTTAGTTCGCAAACTTCATCGTGTTTTGTTTAATGTGAAAAGTCTCTTCACTTTCCATGTGACCAGACGTATGATGAAGACGGGTACGAAGTGAATCTTGTGCCTCTGAGCAGACTATATTGCTAATGTGTTATAATACATTACAGCATAGCTAGCCCCAGATATTTCCATTAAAAAAACATCATAAAAGCATTGGAAGACGTACTGACAGTAACATTTTACTCAGAAAGTGACTACGGTTGAGCTTCATATTTCCGTGTTACATTAGGACAGTTTTTTTTTGTTTTTTTGTTTTTTTTGTTTTGGCTGTGGTATACTCGGGTGTACTGAAACATTTTCTCTCACTTGATGCAGTACGCGCACTAGAAATCACGCAGCATGTAAGACGCAACTACCATGTTTACGAATAAAAAATGTAACGTTGATACTCTGTTCTCTAAGTAACAGTAACGTACACCAGAAACACGTCAAGATGAAACAAAAAGCCTGTTCATTTGAGAGATCATATGCTGAAGGAATAGATTCTTATACGTCGTCCAATGTAGATGACTGCTTCGGGCACAGCTGGTGTGACACACTTACCGAAATAATCTCAGTACACGGACCAGTTTAATGTTCGCGGCGGCTATTTAGAACACGCTCTGCATACTCCAAGTGCTCTCCATACAACACCAAGTTTGTGCGCCCTAAAACCACAAAAAAAACCACCAGGGAATTATGTATTTACACTATTCAGTTGCATAAGTCCATTTTACCCTTGATAACAGTGGACGGTAACGCACGGTGGTTTTTTACATCACTGCTTTTATTGACGTCACAGTAAGACTGACAGCAAATAGGCTGCCGTAATACTTTTAGGTTGTCTATGATGATCATTTCGACGAAAACTGGAAGCAGATATAAGGTTATAGCTAAAAACTGTTCTAGGTGGAACGTAAACACGCCTTTGTTTAAGTATGCAGGTGGTATATGTGACCACTTGAACAAAATAGGTTTAGTGATTGTATGCGACAAGTTAAAACTGTGTGCCAGGCCAAGAATCGAACCCGGATCGTTGTCTTTCATGACGAGTGTGGTAGGGACTGCGCCGCTGCAGCACGACTCATGCACACACATACACGCACATTTAATTCTCACAGAAGCCTTGCGTTCGGCAAGTATAATAGTACCTTGGTCGTCATACCGGTGTAGCATTGCACGCATACCAAGCCAGTGTCCACACAACGGAGAAGTGCGTTCGAGATTCAAGCCTCGCGCCGTCGGACAGACAGATTTTGGTTCATCCCACCATAATTACTAAACCACCCATAGCATCCGTCATAACATATGAAATTACGCACAAATGTGCTCTTCTTACTTTAAAATCGTTCACTATGCCTAGGTTGTAGTGGAAGGGAAAAATGTAATAAACGAAAACACAACACTTTGCAACAACACACTCTTTACCGCTCTGAGACCACGGACACAGAACAGAAAGCACAAACACGCAAAATAACTACTCCCCCATCACGCACAGAGACGTAAATAAGGAACTGAAGTCGTCGTTAGTCCCACTACGGTTTTCATAGCCTTCTCGCAACATGCGATACACCTCTCGCGACAGGCCGAGCGGTTCTAGGCGCTTTAGTCTGGAACCTCGCGACCGCTACGGTCGCAGGTTCGAATCCTGCCTCGGGCATGGATGTGCGTGATGTCCTTAGGTTAATTAGGTTTAAGTAGTTCTAAGTTCTAGGGGACTGATGACCTCAGATGTTAAGTCCAATAGTGCTCTGAGCCATTTGAACAATTTTAGAACCTCTCGCGTCAGCAAGATGGCGTAATATTCTTGATCATAAAAAAAGTGCCGAGGTTTTGTTTTTCTGTGTATAGAATCAGTTACATACCGTCCAATGAACGTGGGTACAGGAATAGTTAAGTAACAGCCCGGTACACACCAAAACTGGATTCCACAACACTACCGCAACACCATGTGTATGGCGCTGACATACTATGTTCACCTTTTAGTATTTGGTTACTAACAGCCGCTCATACAGTTGAGAGATGACATGATGTACGCTGAGGAAAAAACGGGAACAGAAAAGAATCACAGAAAATATGCTGCAGACAGCGACAATAATTCTTAAAAGCACGCCATAGCATACAACAAATAAGTTATTATGAAAGTATCCACAGAAAACTATATTTCAAAAAACGAACAGTGTAAATGTAATAATGTGTTACTGTATTTATATTACTATGCAATTTTCTGCTTGTTTTATATTTAACGAACCCACTGATTATGGTAGCATTTGTCGCCGAAACTAGCTTGGAAAATAGATAAGTAAACAAATAATTTGTTTCGCATCAAGGTGGACCCAATATTCCGGGCTTGTTGTTTTCTATGCAAACACAGACCAAATGGAAGTGTTCCAAGATAAAGTTATTGTGATTATACCTGTTTACAATCCCCATCACGATTCACACTCACTCACCAATCTGCGTTCTCTTTTGAAGCTGTTGGCGGTGAGTAGATTAAAGTGACGCCACTCCAATCTAACAGCGGTAACTGTATTTCACTAGGTTCGCTGAAACGCTGTATGTGCAGCACACTCAGCTACGCAGAAATGCTGCCAAGTGTCAACTTGCATCCAACTAAAGATGTTTAGGTTGTACAAGATGTATCTAAGAAGTTCGGTGAATGGTCGCAGAAAAGAAATGAAACAAGAGTTACAAACAAAACACCTGTATAGGCCTTCAAAGTAATCCGAATTAGCTACAACAAACTTTCGACATCGCATGCAAGGCAACCGGTAACTGTCAGCAAACGCTTCTTGCAGAATCCCTCGCAGCACCGCTGTTACGCGTTGCTGAATATCAGCATCGTTACTGGAGATCAGACACGGTGCTACCAAAACGATGCGGAAACCAAGCGACAGGCGACGGCATGCTGTTCATAGTCTTTCTCGCCTCGGCTGACACAATCCAATATTACGACGACGTTGGTTGCTCTTCTCGACAGCATGGTCTAGATCTATCATGAATTTCAGCCCAAGGAAGGCGGGGAAGATGACGAACAGCACACCGTTGACTGGTACTCGGTCTCTTGGTCGTAGTGGTGTAAGTAGGCTGTTTAGGTTGTTATACTGGTTACGCCACCGCCACGTAGCGCTCTGAATGAAAATCACTGGCTGTGCTGTGTGCAGTCTGTGGCTGGGTGGCATTGTTGGAATTTGGTATTGTAGTGTTGGGCAGTTGGCTGTTAACAGCGCGTAGCGTTGCGCAGTTGGAGGTGAGCCGCCAGCAGTGGTGGATGTGGGGGGAGAGATGTGGAGTTTTGAGAGCGGATCCATCAGAGAGAGTAAATCCGTAAGACTGGATGTCATGAACTGATATATATTATGACTTTTGAACACTATTAAGGTAAATACATTGTTTGTTCTCTATCAAAATCTTTCATTTGCTAACTATGCCTATCAGTAGTTAGTGCCTTCAGTAGTTAGAATCTTTTATAAAGCTGGCAGTATTGGCGCTCGCTGTATTGCAGTAGTTCGAGTAATGAAGATTTTTGTGAGGTAAGTGATTCATGAAAGGTATAGGTTATTGATAGTCAGGGCCATTCTTTTGTAGGGATTTTTGAAAGTCAGATTGCGTTGCGATAAAAAATATTGTGTGACAGTTTAGTGTTGATCAGAATAAGTAAAGAGAGTAATGTCTGAGTACGTTCAGTTTTTCTCAGCTGTTTGAAAAGCAGATAATGTAAGAGGTTTATCAGCACAGTCATTCATAAATTTTTCTAAGGGGACGTTTCATATGTCGATCCTTAGCCGAGGATACCTCACTGGAATCTTCTGAATTTTTTCTTGTAGTTTGTGTAATTAGTGTAGCTTTTAGAATGAGATTTTCACTCTGCAGCGGAGTGTGCGCTGATATGAAACTTCCTGGCAGAATAAAACTGTGTGCCCGACTGAGACTCGAACTCGGGACCTTTGCCTTTCGCGGGCAAGTGCTCTACCATCTGAGCTACCGAAGCACGACTCACGCCCGGTCCTCACAGCTTTACCTCTGCCAGTAGAGCACTTGCCCGCGAAAGGCAAAGGTCCCGAGTTCGAGTCTCAGTCCGGTACACAGTTTTAATCTGCCAGGAAGTTTCAGTGTAGCTTTTGTTTATTACTAGCGCGTAATTGTAGAGAGCATTTCCTTTGTAGTTGCAGTCTTTCATTGTTATACAGTAAAACAGTTGTGGCATGCATGTAGATTTACACCAAGTATTTCGCAGCTGCGCTTGCGATTAACGAGATATTATTCTCAGTGCTATGTTAATGTGTTTTCTTATTTTGCTTTTCAAATTGTGCTTTTCTGTGTTATTGTGTGAAATATTGTGACAATAACGGCGTGTGAAAAACTTAATACCAGGCTCCAAAGTAAACTGAGAAATGACAGTGAAGACGAAAGCAGTGTGTTAGCGCCACCGTGTAGTGAATTAACTAATGTTAAACATAGAAATTTGGTAATTGTGCATAAGGAAATGGAGCGGGTTGCAAATAATGGTGTAGACAGTGACACAATTAGTGAACAGGGAAGCATTATCGATCGATCGGTCGGCAACAGCTCGCCTCAGGAATCCGAAATGACAGGACGCAATTTCGCAAATACTGTAGATTCAGGTTTTGGGTCCTCACCGTTTTCTCAAATAAGTCAAGACACATTTTCTGCTTCTCAAAATTTGAATGTTGCCGGTGCAAATTCACTGCCGTAAAGCACTGAGGAACATGTTTCAGACACCAGTGCATCGTTATTACAATTAATACAACAAATGGGACAAAAGCTTCAAAAGTTAGACACAACGGAACAAAATCTTCAAAAGTTAGACACAATGGAACAAAATCAGAGACAAACACAGCCAAAGTTAGGCACAATGGAATAAAATCAGAGACAAACACAGCAACAGATTCAGAGCGCTACGTGGCGGTGGCGTTGCCTATGTAAGAACCTAAACAGCCTACTTACGATGGTAGCATCAGCTCTCATCTGCCGCAATGAAGCGGATATACATCAACGCGTAACCACGGAGCTGCGAGCGGTTCCACAACAACTCAGGTTACCTTTCATTAGGAATGTGGGTGCTCTCAACGCTTGTGATATGACTTTCAAATGGTAGAGCACATCAGTCATCCTTTTACGTTTTATTAGGCAAATCTAGATTCGGCTAGTGCCTGGTGATTGTCAGTGCACTATTTCATAGTATCAATGTATGTCCTAGTACGTTAGTCCCCTGTTGTTCGGGATTCTGTCACAGTTCGTTCAAGACTACTTCAACAATATGTCAAAATGGTTCAAATGGCTCTGGGCACTATGGGACTTAACATTTGTGGTCATCACTCCCCTAGAAGTTAGAACTACTTAAACCTAACTAGCCTCAGGACATCACACACATCCATGCCCGGGGCAGGATTCGAACTTGCGACTGTAGCGGACACGCGGTTCCAGACTGAAGCGCCTAGAACCGCACGGCCAAACCGGCCGGCAATAATATGTCACTGACGTGCTAGGACATGCATTGATACTATGAAATAATGCATTGATAATGGCTAGGCAGTAGCCGAAATCTAGATTTGCCTGATAAAACCTGAAAGAAAAGGACGACCGATTGCTGTGCTATGTCGTTTGGCAGTCAACAACAAGTCTTTGGTGGCAGTTTCCAACAGCTGTACAAGCAGTGTTAGAAGTGTGTTGTAGCTAATGCGGATTGCTCTGAAGGCCAATGATGGTATTTTTTTTTTTTTGTAACTCTTGTTTCGTTTATTACCGGAGACGGTTCACCGAACTTTTCAAATACACCTTGTATGACTACTTCTGTTGTATGTAATATACTCGCATGCGAAGTACGAATGAGTCATACCTTGTTTACCATTAAAACTTGTCTTTAGAGTCACTAACAAAACTAGTATTGCCATGTCCCGTCTGCAAGTTCAGAATAAGTTTGGAAGTTGTTTCTTGAACAGCTTTTTCCAGCGCCTGCTGTAGGTCGAGCTTCGTTTCTTTAATATCTCCTGTAACGGATGTCCTGTTGTGTTCCCTTAATTTACTTTTACCAAGTTGCCATTCTTACCAAGACTTTATGTGTACTAATCTTCCTCGTAACAAGTTTGGAACGTCCTTCCTATATGTCTTTTATATCTTCTATCTCATGATGTATATAGTATCTTGGCCGGCCCTTGTGGCCGTGCGGTTCTAGGCGCTTCAGTCTGGAACCGCGTGACCGCTACGGTCGCAGGTTCGAATCCTGCCTTGGGCATGGATGTGTGTGATGTCCTTACGTTAGTTAGGTTTAAGTAGTTCTAAGTTCTAGGGGACTGATTACCACAGATGTTAAGTCCCATAGTGCTCAGAGCCATTTATTTTCTATATAGTATCTTGTTTTCAACCAATTTCTCAAACTTTTTCCTCCTGCATGTACATGCGCTTACTTCAAACCAAGCGGTCGGTGTGGGTCGGAAAATAATTCGTCCCGTATTAGAGGTTTTCGGTATTATTCCACTGCATATTCAGCGAGGAAAAAATTACAGTCCGTACGCCTCTGCACCATAATCATTTTTATCTGCATCCCACGATCCCTAAGCGCTTTACGAAATGGAAGCAGCAGACTGGTCGCGCACTGCCATGCAAATACAGGTTCTCTGAACTTACTTAATGGGGTTCCGCAAGAATTACGTCATCTTTGTTCTGTGGACTGCCATTTAGGTCACTCGAGTTTTCTGTTACACTTTACTATTGGCTATATTGGCCTATTGCTATTCATGCAGGGGGCCTCTGAAATCGTTCCATGCCAATTGCTGTTGTTTATTTAATAAGAATGGCAAATACGGGAACAACACTCTAGAATAGTAAATACTGGAAAAAATATTCTAGAATTGGTCGCTCTGCTGTTTGATACACATTTTCTTTACAGCTGCATTGTATCCAACTTATGCACTATACTTCACTGCATTGGTCGTTCGAGAACGCATTTTTAATGTTGTAGACACTTGTTGTAGACACTTGTTGTTTTTTATTTAAATTTTACCATGGTGACCAATTTCTCTTTCGTTTGAGCTCGCAAACTGTTTCCCTCCCGTCTACTTGCTTAACAAGTAACAATTTGCAGCATTTCTGCTCAGCCTTGTATCTCTGTGAGCATGCCAAGGTGCAGTTACGGCAATCGGTAGGTGAGGCTCCACATGAGCATAGCCGAAGGCGGGAACAGCTGACTGAAGCGGACGCAGTCTGCTGTCGACGCGCGAGTTGAGAAAGGGACTAAATCTCTCTGAGCACTATGGGACTTAACTTCTGAGGTCATCAGTCCCCTAGAACTTAGAACTACTTAAACCTAACTAAAATAAGGACATCACACACATCCATGCCCGAGGCAGGATTCGAACCAGCGACTGTAGCGGTCGCGCGGTTCCAGACTGTAGCACCTAGAACCGCTCGGCCACACCGGCCAGCGAGAAAGGAACTATAATGGACTTTTGTAAAATAAGAGGGGGGGAGGGTTATATCAGGGATTTTTTAGATTGTGAAGGTTACTATGCGTGTGTTAGTAGTTTACGTGACGTACTTTCAGTTATCTCGAATAACTTTGCTGTTGTATCTGAACATTGCCTTAAAGTGCGTCGTATGCTGCTGAGCTATAACGACTGCATGTGACAGCCGCTACTTAACACCCGTCGATATGAATAACGGTATCAACAGATTAAACATATAAGACGCTGATGTATCAGAAAGACGTGGCTGAAACAACGAAAGTCAATAAAAACTATAAAGTAAGGGAAATGTTCAGTTACAAAATTTGAATCCATGGGGAAAGTATTTTCAGATCAGTTACCTTTATTGAGTCACCTGTCTAAGCATAATACGTTTCAGAACATATGTTTCCATTGTGAAGTGAGTGCCATCAAGTTTCACGTCGGTTTACTACTGAGCCGATATCTATTTTAGGCTACTGTGTACCGTTTATAAAATAGTTTGTACGTCTTTTGTATGTAATTTGTTGTCCGCTCTGACGTGGAAGCAAGGCCAAAGATGTTGCCATAAAGAGCATGGGTTTCCAGAAGTAACGAAGCAAAATTCGTGGACGCAGCTCAGCGCTGGTAAAACGTTATATCAATATATTTAAATCTGTAACAGTTACAGTCATATATCACGAAGAGGGACCTGACCTCGCGTCTCATCGATTTTGACAAACTTCAATATACTACTCGGGGCAACTCGAATTTAACTCGTGTGAAAGTATGTAGGTCACTAGACTACCTCTTTCCAAAAAGTCGATGCTAATGTTCATGACGCAGGATCACTTCAAGGCCAGGTGGAATAGTCATAACATTTCATATTTCATATACGTGTCAGGCCCAAAACCTAAAAATTTAAAAAAAATGGCTCTAAGCACTATGGGACTTAACATCTGTGGTCATCAGTCCCATACACTTAGAACTACTTAAACGAACTAACCTAAAGACATCAGACACATCCATGCCCGAGGCAGGATTCTAACCTGCGACCGTAGCAGCAACGCGGTTCCGGACGGAAGCGCCTAGAACCGCTCGGTCACAGCTGCCGGCTGAGTTTGCGATTTCAGTAAATTACGGATGTACCTGGAGGGATGTTCTTTCGCTGGAACACCTCAGAAAACTTGCGTACTTATGGGCTTGGTAAGCAGTATTGTACTTCCAGTATTTTTTACTCTTTGGCAAATTTTTAATTAAATTAAGTATTGTTCTTTGATACAAGAAAGATTTTACACTGATTGAGGAGAGGGTGAAACAGAAGACAGCGACAGAAAGATACTAGCAACAGTTGCGTAACACGTGACCGATTTTCTGTCTTCGCATTCCCTAAAAAAGGGATAACATAGTTCGTGACAGAATTACGAATAATTCAGAACATCTACCAACGTTCAATCGTCAAAATTGTAGGCAGGTACGACAATTATTTTTTTCCCTCTCGTTGTAACAGTTCTTTAATAAAAGTAGTAATAAACAAATTTTGCTATAGATTTCTCTCTCTCCACAAAAAGTAAAAGACACTGCTAACAGAGCGTTTCCAACCCATCGGGAACGGACGTTTACTGAACTAAAGACAAGTCTTACAGCGCCCTACTAACGCCCGACTCAGCAAGAGATTTTACCTGAATTACATCTCATAAATATACCAGTTACTTAGAAACTATTACGCAGCAGTCATGATACTGACACGAAATGTCTTTATTTTCGTGTGCTCTAATGATTTCTTTCGGCTCGGCACGGATACTGTGGCGTGAATTTTGACCTTGATTTCCTGTATTGCGAGACGTAAGCATACTGACCTAAAGTCTGTCACAGGAGTTATTCTGAAGTGACCACTAACTGGTATGCCAAATTTTATTGCCTCCGTAGTGCTGCTAAATAGCTTTCTATGGGGAATTAAAACTAAAATTTAAGCCATCATCTTCTGATGTAGTTACTAGGCATTGTAACCACTCAAAACAGTGATAATCCGATGCACTAATGGACGTATAGGTCGTCGGTCATTATTAGCAGTGGCTAATGAAGATGCATCGCAATCAACGTTATATCAGCACATTACTCGTACCATTGTCTAAATTACAATACTGTCTCAGTTTGACTGTTCTTAACTTTTCTTTTGGTCTCATTTATAATTTAGGCTCTATGGCAGTTTTAAAGTGATTCATAACTGTCCTATGGTAATAAGGCACATTCCGTGCCACAGCACACGTAAAGAGCATCAGAGATAACATCTGACCATACAGCGAACTACATGTCAACGCCACTTATACGGTACAACAAAACAGCTTTAGCTCCGACTGAACACCAGCCGAACTCACATCGGAACACTTGACACACTGCATCAGCTGTTACGTTGTATAAGTAGCGTTTATATGATGTGCTCTACGGCCAGACGTTGCATTTGATGCTCCTTACATGTGCTATGGCACTAATTATCGTAGGATAAGGGTGAATCAGTAGGAAACGGAAGCAGAGTAGAAATTGATAAGATGTCCAAAAGGAAAGATAGTTACAACCAAATGTCGAGACAATATTTGCAAGGGATATGCAGTTTGTCTTGTAAACTGTACGTAGTAATTTGGGATTACTATTCAGTAACCACCAGTAAACTGTATCGTGTACCACCGCAAGAGCACCAAGTTGTTATAAGCCAACATCCTCCCATGTGGTTACGACGCATAGTAACCTGATGTACTTCCCAAGGTATACGAGATGGACTGGATACAATTCTACATCGGCGTACATACTCCGCAAGTCAACATTCAGTGCTTTGCGGAGGGTACCTTGTGCTACTGCTACTTATCTCGTCTCCTATTCCACTCCCAAACAGACCGAGGGAGAAACGATTGTCTGTATGCCTCTGTAAGAGATCTATTTCTCCTGTCTCCATGGTCGTTAAGCGAGGTTTACGTTGTCGGAGTAGAATCATTCTGCGGTTGGTAGCGAATCCCGGTTCTCTAAACTTTCTCAATAGTATTTCGCGGAAAGAACGTCGTCTTTCTTCCAGGGATTTCCATTTCAATTCCCGAAGTATCTCCGTAAGCACTTGGGTGTTCATCGAACCTACCAGTAACAAATCTGGCATCATGCCTCTGATTTGTTTCGACGTCTTACTTTAATTCGAGTTGGTGCGGTTGCCAAACCGCTGAACTATACCCAAGATTGGGTCGCTTTAGTGTTCTATGCACTGTATCCGTTGTAGATGAGTTACACTTTCCTAACTTTCCGCTTATAAACTAATGTCGAAAATTAACCTTTCACATTACCAACCTTACGTATTCGCTCCATCTCATATCGGTTGGCAACTTTACCCCTAGGTACTGAATCGATGTGACTACCTCAAGTGCACACTATAATACTGTGTTCCATTATCCCAGGATTGTTTTTCGTACTGACCTGAACTGATTCCCACTTTTTCACATTTAGAGCAAGCTGCCGAGCATCATACCAAATTAAAATTCCGTCCTGCATCCCGTACTCATTCAAAGACGTCACTTTCCTGTTCACTACCGCATTGTCAGCAAACAGTCGCAGATTGCTGCTCAATGTTTCCACCAAACGGTTTATACACGCGGAGATTCAGCTGCAACCTGCAGCGCTCTTCAAATATCACGAGCAAGATTTTCCCATTCTCTCCTTCGCTATGTGCAAACTGTTAGTCCTAGGAAAAAAAATGAACAGGACCTTTACGTAGGAAATTTAATGCATTTAAATTTTGAACTAGGATTAGTTTTCGCTGGAGTCCATAGTTGTCGAATTATTAAAGAAAAACGTGCAGAAGTGACCTTCGAAAGCGCTTTTCTTAAATAACTCGAGAACCGTGGCCTCCAGTGAAACCTCAAACCTGTACAAAATGTAACTGCATTAAATTTTCTACAAAAGGGTTCTGTTAATTTTTTATGTAGTACTAATAGTTCGCGTGTAGCGACGAGAGATTATCTCGTGCTTATAAAACACTCATTCGGAGCAAGCTGGAATATTAATTAAGTGTATGGGACCCACGACAAATAGGACTAAGTCGGGCTGTAGAAGGTATACGGACTGGACGAATGGTCGCAGAGTTGTGGGAGAGTGCCACAGATATGCTGAAGAAACTGAATAGGCGGACACCTGAAGACAGAAGCTAAGTATCCCTAGAATGCCAACTTACAAATGTTCAAGAGACGACATTGAATTATAAGTCTAGAATTATACTCTAACTTCGTACTTACCGCTCCCCCAGGGATCGTGAGTTCAAAGATAGATTATTTACAGTGTGGACAGAGGCAGTTACACAGTAATTCGTCCCGCGCCCCGTATGTGAATGGGACGGGAGGAAGCCCAAATAACTGGTACAAGAGGAAGTGCACTTTTCCGTACACTTCAGAGTGGTTTCCACAGTGTGAATGGAGATGGAGATATAGTTGTAGATATCTGTGTCTCTGGTGAACACTTGCCACCTAGGATAACGTAGTAGTTTCTATTACTTAAGGGGGGGGGGGGGGAGGGTTAAGACGTCAAAAATGGTTCAAATGGCTCTGAGCACTATGGGACTTAACATCTGAGGTCATCAGTCCCCTAGAACTTAGAACTACTTAAATCTAACTAATCTAAGGACATCACACACATCCAAACCCGAGGCAGGATTCGAACCTGCGACCGTAGCGGTCGCGCAGTTCCAGACTGAAGAGCCTAGAACCGCTCTGCCACACCAACCGGCTAAGACGTCAAACGGGCCGACTTGGAGCTGGAGAGGCATTTAATTTCCATTATCTATACTTTCACAAATAAATTCTAAAACTTGGTCAGCATGAGCTGGTAGGATTCAGGATTCACACTCACAGCAGTGGAAGTTCAAAAACATATCAAAATAAAGTTTTTTTATTTTACATGTCAAATTTCGTCACTTTCTCACTTAGTATTGGCTGCATTCGTTCATATAGGTACTCTTTTCTTCAGATGTAAAACAGATTCTTCGATGAATTTTGAGCTGGTTATTAAACACAAAACTCCTTAATGCAAAACTCTAAAATTTTCCAAATCAATTAAAAGCTTTGGTAAAAATTGAGATAATGAACTATAAAATTTGAGTTTTTTCTAAAAATGAAGTTTATAATGTAACCGCTCATTCATTTTTTCATAAACTGAATTAATTCTAGAGTTTCAAACACCTGTAAATACAGTTTGTACGCTGTGCAAAATTCATGGAAGAATCTCTCTTACCTATGAAGAATTTATTTGTTAAAGTATAGACAGTGGAAATGAAAGTGTCCTGTCGTGCCTCTCCTGCTCCAAGTCGGCATGTCTGACGTCCTAACCCCCGTAACAGTCTTCTCACTTATCCGGGAACTCACTCTGTATATTAGCCCTTCAGTTAACGGTCTGCGTGGTGACACCGAGTCAAACGCTTTCTAGAAATCTAGGAACGCCGAATCTGCCCGCCAGTATTCATACGTGAGTCACAGAATATCGTACAAGAAAAGGACAAGTTGAGATTCGCACGAGCGATGCTCATCCAATCAGCTTGCGTACGAGGCTTAGAGATTATCCTGTAAATATTATCTTGAGAATCCAGTTGATTAATAACGAGTGTTGACTTGGGTATGCAGCTGTGAGGAGGATCGTGGCGTCTGACACGAGATGTCTGCCGCCTTTGCCTGCTGGAAGGCATCCTCGGACAGAGCCTGCAGGCGGCGGGCTGGAGGCGCGCTCTGCCGTACTCACCCTGACAGAGCTGCAGGCACAGCAGCAGCCAGCTCAACGACCGGGTCAATCCCGCCTCTGACGTCATCGTTCAGTCGCCTCTCGCCGAGCTCCTGGTCCGCTGCGGCGGCCGCCGAGCGCTGGGCAAAGTGCCGCTGGTCGCGGATGGGTCGTCAGCGGCGAAGCGCGCCGGGTGCCACGCGCACTGACCCACGCGGTCGAGGGATGCCTCCAGAGGCTGCTGATGACATATCCAGCTGGTCACCGGGTCACACGCGCACACGCGAGTTTCCTGTAAAGCTGGCCCAAATGCGATACTTCGCAATGCTCACGTATCTTCCGAGAGGCTCCGCGATGACAAGTACTCCTCTCTCGATTCGAGGACTCTATCGTCTGAGCTTCCGAAATACCCTATAATCCTTCGAAGTGTAAGTCAGAACGGCCACTGTTTTCCTGCTGTAACATACTCACAGTTCCACGCAATACGTCACTAGCGTTGCAAACACAAAACGGTTGTAAAATTACACTGAAGAGGAAGAAAGACCAGACCTCATAAGCTTCTGTGCTTCCGTTGGTCAGCCTTACGCCCACGTAATCTTCAAGCAGTATCTCGATAATAAATATCACTGGTGAGGACTTTGTCGTGTTCCGCTGCCACAATTCTAGAAAATTCTTCGTCGGTGAAAAGAGAACAGCCACAGTATTCCTATCAAAACATCCTGATAATCAATATTGTCTTTGTAGATGTGGTACTAGCGTAACCAGAGAGGAAACTCTAACTTACATAACGACGTTGAAGTTATTATGAAACCTGACTTCTTGTCGTAAATACGTTGATGTTCACACTGTATCGTTTATGAGCCCTCTCTAGAAGGCAATACACGCAGAACACGGCGAATGCAGAGCAGTTTTAACCACACCTTAGAATTCTCACTTCAGAATTGGCAACGATGTACCTTAAGTCGTTTTAAAATCACATAATACAGTGTAAAATGTCTCGCACTGACAGTATTAAGCTTGTACTATAAACACAGCTGGGACAGATACTTTAACGTGACTACCATGGTTAAGCCATAGTTTTGCATCTTCTTAGAGTAGAACAAATCAGAATAGATGGGACATCACCCATTATTAATTTTACACTGCAAAGTAGTATCGTCTACGACAGCAGAAACTGCCCAGTGTTGATGAGTGATAAAAGAGACGACCCCAATAGCTGCCTTTCTAAAATAAGTAGTAGTACAGTATAATATTTCCCGTGTTATATGTTTCTGTATCGTTATACTACAGTATTTAGGCTCTTGTTTTACGCATGAAAACTTGTTATAGTGTTAGATGCATTGAAGTTTCTCGAAATAGTGTCACTGAAGAGGTTGTTTCACGTGACCTGAAGCAGCAAAGTGGTCCACAGTCCACAAGTAAGAACAGGAGCGCTTAGTGCACTAGAGTCGCCCGCTACTGTATTTAGTTTGCAAAAAATAGAGTCTGCATTTAGATGCGATTAGGTTTGTCACCCTGTAGCATGTAGGCGCACTGAAATGATGCTTTTTCGGCAATTTCACGTAGCATGCAACAGCGAAGTGGTTCACAGTTCACCAGCAATTGGCTCGCTTTACTGGTTCTGCACGGCGTGTCTGAGAACAGTCCAGGAGGGTGTCGGCAATAGAGGTGCCATCTTTCTCACTGTGGCACAGGAAAGGCGTGTCAAGTGCGGAAAACCGCCTCACTGGTCTGGACCTGGAAGTGTCACTCGTGGTGGATCACGCAGCGGTACTGGCGGGCAGAGAGCGCGTCGTCGCCGGAGGCGGTGGCGACCCTCCAGGCATCGGCGTCTGGGGCAGTCGGAGGCGGCTGCGGGCGTCGCGGTCGGGGGCGGCGGGTCTCGCCAGCGGGCGGCGGCGTCGCGGACGCCGGGGGCGGAAGATGACGGCGCGGAGGTCGGCCTGGCACTGGCCGGCGGCCCGGGCTGCGTGCGCGCGCATCCGGAGCCGGGGTTGGGGGGGGGGGGCGGGGGGCGGAGGCAAGGCGCCGCGGCGCGCGATGCTGCTGCCCTCTGCTCGGGCGCCGCCGGTTATTAGGCGCGCCACGCTTCCCGATGACGGAACTGCGGCGGCGGCGGCGGCGGCGGTGGCGGCGGCGGCGGCGAATGTCCCCCGGGAGTTGGTCAGCTCACGCCGGCCGCCGCCTCTGACCGCGCCACCCTACACAGCATTTTGGCGTGAGCGGGAATTCCACAGCAAGTTAGCGTGCTGCGAACGACATTCCGTCACCGCATATGCGTCCATTATACAACAGTTTCCTAGACTCTAAAGACTCAGTAGTCGAATAGCAGATAGACAGCCGGAAAGTAATTATTGAGTTTCTCCCGACGTATTTGATAATCAAAATATCCACGGGTGTCTGCCGGTCTACAGTGTCCAACGGGCACGGCGGGTAAAATACCTTTCCTTGACGTCTTGGTCAAGAGAAGGGCTGACAGCACCCTAGGTCATGGGGTGTATCCCGAGCGAGGTGGCGCAGTGGTTAGACACTGGACTCGCATTCGGGAGGACGACGGTTCAGTCCCGCGTCCGGCCATCCTGATTTAGGTTTTCCTTGATTTCCCTGAATCACTCCAGGCAAATGCCGGTATGGTTCCTCTGAAAGGGCACGGCCGAATTCCTTCCCTAATCCGATGAGACCGATGACCTCGCTGTCTGGTCTCCTTCCCCGAAACCAACCAACCAACCATGGGGTGTATCGGAAGACAACGCACACTGATCTGTATTTGCACGCAGACAGCTGCCACCAGAGGAATGGGGTACTTACAACTCTAGTACATTGGGCGCGCACTATCTCTGACGCAGAGAGTCTACCCCAGGAATTAGAACATCTGAGCACTATATTTCGAAAAAATGGGTACACAGACTGGCAGATTAAACGTGCTCTCCCCCAACCACTACAGCACATCCTGTGGAGATGGATGAAATCACGAGGGAGGAGGTAGGCACTGCGTTTGTTCCATATACAGGCGCACTCTCGGGGAAAATCGCCCGCATTTTGAGGAAACACCGGGTCGGAACTGTGTTTTGTCCTTCGAATAAAACTCGTGCACTGGTGGGGAGCGCCAAAGATGACCTCGGCTTGAGGAAGGCCGGCGTGTACTAGAGTCCGTGTCAATGTGGCAAGTCGTATATTGGTCAGACGATGCGTACCGTCGAGGATCGATGCCGTGAACACCAAAGGCACACTCGATTGATGTATCCGAGCAACTCGGCGGTCGCTGAACATTGTTTGACGGAAAATCACGCTATGAAGTATGAACGCACGAGGATTCTGGTACAGACGTCGAGATACTGGGATATCACTGTTAGAGAGGCCATCGAAATTCGCACCAATGACAAACTCATAAACTGTGACTGTGGCTATAATCTTTGCAAGGCTTGGGAACCAGCGATTGGGTTAATCGAGAGTAAATCGCGCAAACTTATAGTTGTGACGACCACGGCGGACAGAGCCATCACACCGACGTCATCTCAGACGCCGTCGCAATCTGTTCCACCGCGCGACCATGGCGCGGGGCGCCGACAACGGAGGGAGCGCGCCGCGGGCGGAGGGTATTTAAAACGGCCGCCGCCGCGACCGAACCCAGTTCCCTCTGAGCAGCCATAGCGTACGGATCTCCGTGCCGGCACGTTCACAGGAGCTCAGTCCGTCAGTTCACCTGATGATGGCGACATGTATGATCGCCGAAAGATTGTGCCCGTTGGACACTGTAGACCGGAAGTACACCCGTTGACATTTTGATTAGCCGGAAAGTAATTACCAAAGGCTGCCCTCAGGGATCGATCTGCGTCCCATCTTCTGGGACATAACAATCGAAACCTTCTTACAATTTCTGGATTGGGATGACGGGTCACACGGAATTGTCGCCTACACTGATGACCTATTAGTTGTAGTCACTGTAAACAACAGAGCCCTGTTAGAAGGAAAGCCAGTGAAATACTATAAACAATTACACAATGGTGTCACAACAATAAACTTAGGATAGCTGAAAACAAAACAACATACACTTTACTGAACGGATCACTCCAAAGGAATCCTGTTAAAATTGCGGACACAATCATCAAAAGAGCACACGTTACGCGCCATGTTGGGGTACACATAACCGAAAAATTGAATTTCCACGAACACACAAGGATAACAACAGACAAAGCAGAAAAAAATACTACACAAATTGGTGAGACTAAATTGAAAACAGTAGAGACTACCTCTACGAGTCATACGGACATACCAATGTGCGCTCTTCGAATCAGGACTCAGCTTTGCAGTCAGCACGTGCGCACATAAACTGAACCTGGTCACCAACAAAGCATCGGTCAGAGGAGGGCAGAGAAGTGTCCTACTTAGGCTACCTGGAGCCTTCAGCACCACCTCAGTGGATGCACTGCGTGTGGTGCTCGGAATATACCCCAAAGATACCACGATAAAATACAGAGCTGCAAGGTACTGGTTAAAGATGAGGAGACTAGATAAGGTACACACAATAACTGATGTGCCGATAGAGACGATACGTCACCTTAAAAGTTGGCGTTTCGGTACGTGGCAAGGTGAGTGGGGTGTTAGTATAAGTGACGTAGATTGCACGACTTCCTCTTTCACATAAAGGAGCGGCTGAGAATGAAACATATCGATCCCAGCGGCGGTATGGTAAATCCCTTAACCGGAAACGGAACTTATCCCACGCACTTTAACCGCGTGTGTCTGAGCCCAACACTTACATGCACATGCGGGCAAGAAGATTCCCCAGAACACACTGTCTTTTTCTGCGGGCAGTACACGAACAATAGACATACACGACACGTAGACTAGACAGGCACATACATAGATATATACACAGCAATAAGAGACGAAAAACAATGGGCACAATTAAACGTATTGACAAACAGTATTTCATAAACAACGCATGAAGAGTATCTGCGGACACGACATAATAGACATGCCTATGTGCAACGTAACAACAATCTCCAGAGGGTGGACAGCGATACCCACAGCGACAGCGAAAACAGTGAGAGGAGGAAGACGAGACGTAATAGTAAATAAGCATAAGGTGCTGGCGATCTAACCAAGAAATCACCAAATGCTATGCACGGATGGGCACCTAAAGTTAACACGTAAGATTAGTAATAAATACAATTGGTAGATCGTCAAGGAAGTGAAACACGATCACAAATACCCTAAGTTGGAAAGATCACATAGATAATGTTGTGGGTAGAGCAAGACTGCGATTCATTGCAGAACACTACTACAGAGACTGCTTTCACCACGCTTGTCTGTCCTATTCTGGAGTACTGCTGTGCAGTGTGGGGACCGCATCAGATGGGACTGACGGATGACATGGAAAAATTACAAAGAAGGGCAGCTCGTTTTGTATTACCGAGAAGTAGCGGAGATAGTGCCACAGACATGATACGTGAATTGCAGTGGCAGTCATTAAAGCAAAGGCGTTTTTCGTTGCGACGGGATCTGCTCATGAAATTTCAATCACCAGTTATCTCCTCCGACTGCAGAAACATTCTGATGGCACCCACCTACATAGGGAGAAATGATTAGCACGATAAAATAAGAGAAATGAGGGCTCGTGCAGAAAAATTTAAGAGCTCATGTTTCCCGAGCGCCGTTCAAGAGTGGAACGGTAGAGAGACAGCTTGAAGGTGGTTCATTGAACCTTCTGCCAGGCACTTTATTGTGAATAGCAGAGTAGTCACGTAGATATAGATGTACATCACCTAACGCCACGACAATTCCGTGGACTGACGCTTGAAAAGGTAAACGAAGATGTTAAGTTGATTAACAACCTGTGGATGTTGAATTACTTCCATTTCAATCTCAGTAGGTTTGTTAATAAACAAAATGTTCGTTGTTGGGCGCAAGAAAATCATGATCAGCTACACTAGTGTCCAGTGCACACCCGTGAGTTACAGTGTGTTTCGCTTTGTCATTGTATGACATAACTGGCTATTATTTGTTTGAGAACGAGAACAGCGTTGTCACTACAGACACACATCACCGGTACGTCATCATACTCGAAATTTTTGTTGCGAAAAAGCTACCGAAATTAATGACAACCGCTGGTTTCAGCAAGTTTGACGAACGTCACACACAAGACGAATATAGATGGCTGCTGTACGTCAGTTATTTGACAACCGTACAGTTTCGAGAAAGGACGAAATTCCGTGACCTCTCAGATCCCCTCATCCGTCAGGGTGTGGTTTCTTCTTGTGGGGTCACCTCCAAAGCAGAGATTGTCTCAGTCAACATATTACATCAGCATAAGTGACAGCTGAGATCCGAGGAGCAACTGAAGAAATTTCTGTTGCAATATTACTTCGAACAATGCAGCGTTTATCAAAGAGACTCCAAGAATATTTGCGCAAAAAAGTAGCTCACGTGCCATACGTCCTGTTAAAAACATAAATTCACTTAAAGTATTCTACACGTATTTTTATTATTAAATGACATACACAAATTTATTTGAAAAATATTTTTTCACAAGATTTTTGTTTTCAACTTCCCGTTCCTCTGAATCACTCTTCACAATGAGATAGCAAGCTATCATTCTATCAATCTGTTCCATGTCTGTTTATCCTGGAGTCACATCCATCAACGACTTCAAGTAAAGCCCGTAAGAAAATATTGCCTGTGGAAAACTGCAGTATCAACTGCCCAACTACCTAGACAGTGGATTTTAAATAATATTTTTTATGTAGTATCTTCTAATAAAAGTACGAATCGATCTTTTATCTGTGCTAATTCAGAGTATCTTCTCTATATTAATGAACCTTTTGTATCGCAAACCTCTTCTTCTGTCATCGGCGTTAGCTTGGGTCTTTTTTCTTTTTTCGACTAGACAGAGTCTGTAACTTTCTCATGTTACAGTTGCTTGAAGTTAGATGTGCGATCAGACTGATTTCCTCTCATTATTGTACTACTCATATTAATAGACTTGAGGGACGAATATAATGTGTAATCATTATTATTACTTGGAAGTGAATACATAAGTTCTAGTATCCCATGCAAACAGAGCGAGAGCGCAGGTAATAATGAGTCTCGTATGCTGCACCAACAGCAACAAAAAAAAAAAAAAAAAAAAAGAAAAATCACAAAAGTTATACATTACTTCCTCTAATTGGAATATTCAAAAACTTAATATCTCTTCCATTTATTTTTTAAATATGAACGTTTTTTTAGCTATGAGATACCTGAATAACACCTGTGATAGGACAACTGTTGTAATTAGAAATGCTTCGGTAGCTCAGATGATAGAGCACCTGCCCGCCAAAGGCAAAGGTCCCGAGTTCGAGTCTCGGTCGGGCACACAGTTTTAATCTGCCAGGAAGTTTCATATCAGCGCACACTTCCGCTGCAGAGTGAAAATCTCATTCTGGTTAGAAAATGTTACACTTCTGTTTCTATCTAATACAAGTATTTTATTTTTGTTTCATGTAAACGGAGTAACAAGTGACATACAGATAAAAAGAAAGGCTTTCATTGGAAACAGCAATTCAAGAGGAATTATAAGAATTACGAGATTGTGGATGCGACGCAGAAACGACAATCGTCACTGGATACTATCACAAGTCACAGGTTTCCTCTTTTCTTTCTGCACATTGGTTTCTACACGGACTTAATTGCTCTCTGTAACCTTTCTTGCAAATCTGCCGACATACAGTAATTTCCTATATTTTTCAGACAAAATTTCATTTCAAAAGCACTGATTTCAATAATGCATGTAATCAGAGATGAAACGCGCACAAGATCTTCAAAGCCAAGCTGTGTTAGATTGTTTTTAATGAAGCAAGCAGCCATTACAGTCAATACCAACAGGAAATGTAGTACTGTTGAAATTAATTGCTTAATTTATTGCTTATAATACCTCATTTAATTTTGTATGATTTTTTTCTGGTATGTTAAGCGAACGAAGATCACAGTTAATAACCAGTTCAAACTTAATCACGTTGTCCAGGTTGACGACATGTTGTCCTAATTAGAGACTTTCATGGTTACTATGACGTTGGTATTAAACAGTGTAAACTGAATTTAGGATGAGCTGCAACGATTATCAATTTCTGAAGCCAAAACAAAATATGTAGCTGAACACGTGTTGGATGTGCAAGAATGATTAACAAACAGCTCAAGCGGAAGCTCAGATTGAGCTGACAAAGAGAAGTGGAAAGTATTTTCAGAGATAAGGAAAGAATAATTAAAGAACAACTTGAACATCGCTAGAAATTATTATGAGATGAGACAGATGGTGGTTTGAAGAGAAAGATAAACATGTCACCGACCTTGTATACTGTACACGGAAGAGACTGACATGTGTTTTGGCAAAGATACTGGCAAATGGGCACTACTCCCATGCCGACCAATGCATTGATAGAGGGAATAGTCACCCAGCACAGACAATCGGGCGTATTTACATGTGATAAGAAAACTGCTCATCCTGTTATGTTTGTCCACACGTTTAGAGGAATACTGCTCCCCTCTTGCAGCGATGTGCTGATAATGAGTAGGTACCAGATTTATGCAAGGTAAGACCGCACTTTGGGTCAGAGAGGCGGCTGATATGTTTGGAACATACTACCAGTCTGAAAACTCTTTTCTTGCGAAGTATTGTTCATGTAGAGTAAAAGCGTCTCCGCATGGAGGTATTTAACCTAGAACGAGTGACAAGGTAGTCTAAGAAAATATTTTGAAAAATATATTAAGTACTGGGTCGAACAAATAACAAGCCGAGATATCCTTAGTGTACTGAAAGCTAAATTGCCTGTTCATGAGTGCTTTAAACTGAAAATTGCGTCGGAGGATGACCTTAACATATTCCTATTAATTTGTGATTTAACACAGGAAGGTACACGATATACATAAAGCGCACATTCTAATGACACTGATATAGATAACATATTGTGTAGTCACGACTGAGATAAGCAGAATAGGACAGAATACGTCGCAGGCACCACGACTGGTGGCAATCAAATACATGCTCACCGTCATGCAGTAACAGTATATGAAACAAGCAGTGTGATCACATCATCAGTGACATAAACTACTGTGATGCAGGTCTTTCACACCACCCCGATAACAGACTCTAGCAGCAGCACCGTGAGAACAGATATTCATTATCACCAAGACGCTATCCAACTGTTAAGAAGACTATGTGATAAAGAGTAAGGAGCTATCACAATGGAGGCTCACATACTTCATACTGCGTTTATTTCTAACCGCTGTATAAGATCTTAGGGAAAGAATTGAATAGTCTGCTTTGCTTTTCCATTAGACACAACAGTCGGTTAAATCCGGTAAAAAGGATAACTGTATTGATTAACTTTTCCTATTAACACAACTATCCTCTCAGAGTGTACTTTTATTTGAAAACTAAACTAAATTTAGTAAGACGGTTATATGTGGCCACATAGAGGCAGGGTTTTCTGTTATTTAGGTAAAAGCATACTAAATTACAATAGTAACGGTAGGGTTATAAGATGGTACGGACAGAAGTAACACGTGACAGAATACTACCTGGATGTTTCTACCAACAACGGCATTCATACATATCAGTTTAGACACACCCAGACGTAGGATAAACTGAGTACAGTGTCAGGAAATTAACTCGGAGAAATAGTCCGACAGCCCACATGAGGAACAAATATTTTAGGCCTCTTGACTACTTTATCGACAGATGGTAGGAGCGTAGGGCTGCATCCAGGGCATGAGTCGTAGCCAACCAGCGCAACATTTCGCGATACCGGCAGAGTCCCAAATCGTGACCCAGTTTCCAGCCAACAGTCAGACGCCGCGAAGCTGGCCTGCTCTGAAATACGTGACAGTACTAGCCTTCCGCATTGACGAGTCCACTTTGGACGTCTTTCTACCCCGCGCCACTCGAGCAGGTCATCGGCTCCGCAGGCCTACGCTTCGACGCCCGACTTGTGTTAGTCCCTCCCCTGGGCCTGACGACTTGCTACTGATGCAGCTGCGTACGTCACAGCCGGGCTACGAACTAGTGATAGCTTCCTGACGACTTAGGAATCAAGTCATCTACACTCTACAGCAGGCTCCACGAATCCACCTGCTTGAAGGAGGAGGAAATTCGTGTTTAACGCTCTGTCGACAACGAGGTCATTAGAGATGGAGCACAAGCTCGGGTTCGGAAAGGGTGGAGAAGGAAATCGAATGTGCCCTTTCAAGGGAACCATCCCAGCACTCGTCTGAATCGATTTAGGGAAATCAGGGAAAAACTGAATCTGGATGGTGCGTTTGAACTGCCGTCGTCCTGAATGCGAGTCTAGTGTGCTAACCAATGTGTCACGTCCCTCGGTCACCTACTGGAGTTCCAGCCCCCACCCCATGATCAGAGGCACAAACCGAGGTCCTCCTAGCTCCGTGCCGTGGGGTTTCTGACACCGCCAGCCGCCGCTTTCCAGTCTTCGTTTCACGGTTCGCCCTCCTGAGCAACTCTGTCATCTGCCACGTTTATGGAGCACTGGGTCACCACGCCAGACGTCTCCATTTCGCTGATCCCGCCATCACTGTCTCAGCACCTGGTGCGTCTGCTGCTTCTCAGAGGCGTTTGTGAACTTCAGGACCATCTGCCGCGCCTACTGTGCTCGGGCAGGGACATCATGGGTCGACGCCATACTGTGACCGAAACGAAAGCGCAAACTTGTAGATGTCCAAACTTATTGGAACTATAAATAATTTTCACGTACACCGACCATCTTGCTGCAGCCGTCTACTACGAACTTCTGTTTTCCTCTCCAGCCGTACGAACCCAGAACGCCAAGGTGGCGAAGTCGATCAGCATCCTCACTACATCTAAGAACGGCTCTTCCGCTCCTCAGTAGCGGTCATAGCGCTCCCGAGCCGCTACAGTACAAACAGATCCAGTCTCTTCAACAGTGTCACCAATAAGGGACGGTTTAGCGAACATTATTCTATTTTAGGAGCTGTGGTCACCAAAGGCCGGAAAGTCATCAATAAAGATATCAGAGTATTTACGGGCGGCTGAACTGATACACAGCTACCAGAACCCAATATGCAAGACGAAATTATATCATTTACCTTAGATCCGACATACGCAGGACAATTGAATTTAACCTGGAACATGTTGTATAACATGGTCCAGCTAAATTTGTAACAAGTAATGTAGCAAAAGACGGCGAAGACGCACTCAGCTTTAATCGTACCATTCTAGAAAATGTTTCAAGAACACAGAATACTATACTTTCGCTGCAAAGAGACTGCCGGGTGTCTGACAGAGAAAATGTAACACAGACTCGTGCTTTCATAAGACGCCTCAAGACTACGTTTACTCCAATGAGATCCAGACGGAAGGTCTACTAGAAAAATCTGTGAGGTTCTGGTTATACGAATTCTTAGTGAAAAGTAATTCCTCTGAATTTTTTATATGAAAATTATTAAAGATTTGAAAATAATACAAACTTTATTAAAATTCTGCGTCTTTTTTCTTTACGTCTACATACTTGCTTTTCAACATAGTCGCCCTGGTGATAAACACATTTCACCCAACGAGAGCCAGATTGTCGATACCGCCACGTAGAATGTTTGAGCGACAACATCACCTGTTCTTGCACCGCTTCATTCCTATCAAAGCTAAGTCATCGATGGTGTTCTTTAAGTTTTCGAAACAGATGAAAATCGAAAGGGGTCAAGTCGGGACTGTATGGAAGATGACCGGTGATAGTGAACCCAAGTACTGTTCCAGGTTTCGTAGTGCTCGTGTGTGGAATGGCATCGCCATTGTGAAGGGCAGAGAGTTCTATGTGTGGAAGAACTCTTCGAATTCGTGTCTTCAGTTGTTTTAAGAGTTTTGCAGTAGGTTACCTTCTAGAGTTTATCGTGATGCCTTTTGGGCACGAATTCCAAATTCAACACAACTTGAATGTGACAGGATACTGTGAGCGTGGCTCTGCCTGCTGGTGGTATGGTCGTGAACCTTTCAGGCGTCGGTGTTTCTTTTTGACGGAAGTCCATTCATGCTCTCCTATTTTGGGGTCAAGATGGTGCGCATAGCTCACTTTGCTTGTCACAGTGCTGTTAAGGAACCCTCAAAACGGAAGAAAAATAAAATAAAATTGTGAACAGATGTCCAATCCTCCAATGCCCTCTTTTTCGTGACAGGAGTGAGCATTTGGGGAACCCATCATGCAGAGAGTTTTCTGTACCGCAGTTCTGCAATGATAGCCTGAACATACATTCGTGATATGCCACACATATCTGTAAGCTTTCTCTGTGTTATCAGACTATTTTCCGTGATGCTGAACAGTCGATTTGAGGGACAACGATCGATACAGCTCGGAGTTGAGAGGTGCTGCTACCCTGCGAACAGGTGATCTGACTCAAAGTATGGCAAGCCAGTCTTTGTTACGTATTTGCTCCTGAATGACATTTTATTTGCGCCAGGCCAGATTCCGATCTGTCTCGTCGGTTTCAGTACGCAGTCGTCCACCCTGAGCACTGCCACACACATTGAGGTTAGCGACACCGTAGCCTTCATTACGTGCACGAACAACCCAACGTCGCACGTTACTGATGTCGATACATTCATCACTGTACGCAGCTTTCGTTATTCTGGGGGTTTCAAGCGGAAGCAAGTTTTCAGCGGTTAAAAACTGGAGTACAGCACGCTGTTTCTAACGCAACAACACAGCTATTATGTTACACATCGACACGCTGCAGCCGCGCGGGATTAGCCGCGCGGTCTCAGGCGCTGCAGTCATGGACTGTGCGGCTGGTCCCGGCGGAGGTTCGAGTCCTCCCTCGGGCATGGGTGTGTGCATTCGTCCTTAGGATAATTTAGGTTAAGTAGTGTGTAAGCTTAAGGACTGATGACCTTAGCAGTTAAGTCCCGTAAGATTTCACACACATTCGGAGCCACCTAGTGGTAGAGAATTGTAACCTGCGTCAGTGAATCGGGAAAGTCGGCTGAATAATATGCATCAGATACAATACCGCGATCGACATTGACAGCAGAACAAAAAATTCGGAGACGCTAATTTCAGCAAGCCATGGTATACAAAGTCAATGAACGGATTCAGACCTTTGATTCAGTCTCTCGCAGACCAGTCTCGTGTTATAACTGAAGACAACAAACAGGAACAGATGCATATTGTGACTCATAATACATGATCGCTGATCGGCTTTTCAATGATATCATTCGTTATTAGTACCTTGAATTCTGGCCTGGTGCAAAGAAAATGTCATTCAGAAACGAATACATAACAAAGACTGGCTTGCCATACTTTGAGTCACATCATCTGTTTGCACGGTAGCAGCACCTCTCGATTCCATGCTGTATCGATCGTTGTACCTCATATCGACCGTTCAGCATCTTCCGTCCAGATGGTACTTTCCCTGTTGCGCGCATCTGTGTGGGGACTCTGACGTTCTTCACATGTAACAGGTTTCGAAAAGAGTCTTGTAATCGAAAACCGTACTGTTTCGCGGACGGAAGACGTTCAAAACAAACCATTCATTTTGCTAAAGCGTGTCAGTATACAGGGTGATTCAAAAAGAATACCACAACTTTAAAAATGTGTATTTAATGAAAGAAACATAATATAACCTTCTGTTATACATCATTACAAAGAGTATTTAAAAAGGTTTTTTTCACTCAAAAACTAGTTCAGAGATGTTCAATATGGCCCCCTCAGACACTCGAGCAATATCAACCCGATACTCCAACTCGTTCCACACTCTCTGTAGCATATCAGGCGTAACAGTTTGGATAGCTGCTGTTATTTCTCGTTTCAAATCATCAATGGTGGCTGGGAGAGGTGGCCGAAACACCAGATCCTTAACATACACCCATAAGAAAATATCGCAGGGGGTAAGATCATGGCTTCTTAGAGGCCAGTGATGAAGTGCTCTGTCACGGGCTGCCTGGCGGCCGATCCATCGCCTCTGGTAGTTGACGTTCAGGTAGTTACGGACAGATAAGTGCCAATGTGGTGGCGCTCCATCCTGCTGAAATATGAATTGTTGTGCTTCTTGTTCGAGCTGAGGGAACAGCCAATTCCTGGGCTGCGAACAAATTTGCGTGCTACATTTTCATCACTCGTTCTCGGCCGTCCAGAACTTTTCCCTTTGCACAAACACCCATTCTCTGTAAACTGTTTATACCAACGTTTAATACACCACCTATCAGGAGGTTTAACACCATACTTCGTTCGAAATGCACGCTGAACAACTGTCGTCGATTCACTTCTGCCGTACTCAATAACACAAAAAGCTTTCTGTTGAGCGGTCGCCATCCTAGCACTAACTGACGCTGACGCCTAGTGAACAGCGCCTCAAGCGAACAAATGTACAACTAAATGAAACTTTATAGCTGCCTTAATTCGCCGACAGCTAGTGCTTAGCTCTGCCTTTTGTCGTTGCAGAGTTTTAAATTCCTAAAGTTGTGGTATTCTTTTTGAATACCCTGTATTTGAAACAAAATATTTTATTCCACACCACTGACCAAATTCACCTGCTTAGTCACGTTAAAATGAACTTTTACGAATTTTCGTACATGTACCATTCACAGATCCTTCTTTATATGTGACAAACGGAATGAAGACGTCAGAAATTATGCCAACTGTCTCGAAATTACGTAAACCATACTACAGAGCACAACAGCGCTTAGAATGGATATTCGTATGTCCAGATTCAAGCTCAGTTACTTGCGACTGAGCTTCTCGGTGTGATTTTCCGGTATGCCAATTTTCTTGGAGTATTCTCTCATGTTTCGTACTTTATTATGGCAGAATATGTGATGTGTTACTGCTGTGCATACGTGCAAATTAAAATGTGCACTTGAAACTGAGGGAACAGTTGAAACTAACCAAGACAGTTGAATGAAGCAATAGGGGTCAAATAAATTGACTGACTCAGCGGAGAAGAACAGTTCATTTTAGTTGATTAATAGAATTCTGGCCAAAGTTCCTTAGTAACCCAACAAAAACAACTTCAATGTTGCCCAACATGGTTAATGCTGTTAATAACGTGGAATTCAAATGAAAACAAAAAACTGAAACTAATAACATATTATTTTGACCTTCCACGATTGTGAGAGTCACAGAAATTGTTCGAGTTTTCATTTGACTTGAAAACTGTAAGACATTAAAACAGAAAACATCAAAATAACGAAACCAAGACATAGGTCACATGGAGACTACCCCCTCTCCAACTTAGACAGTTCTATACATTTTCAGATCTAGCAGTTTGGAAGAATCAGAAAAAAATTTCTGGGTAGATTCTGGGTGCTTGCTACTTGCAAGTGGCTCTTCACATATCCTCATAGAATTACACCGTATATTGGGACATGCGATGTGAAAAAAATACTTATATTACTCTTATTTCTTATAAAGTTCCTGAAATTAAGACATCGTCGACATAAAACAGCTCTCTATGTTCCGAATAATTACTCGTGAATTTCGTATAACTTGTAGGGTTTCAAGTTTTTAATACTTTATTCGCTATGTAATATGCTTGACCTACTGTGAACCGTCTTCGCTAGCTGTGTGACACTTTGATAAACCGTTTGGTTTCAATATTTTTCACCTTCCGGTTACCAAAGAGCATAATATAATTTACCCTAGGTTAACAATACAACTTTTTCGTACTGTTGGTCATATAGTCACAAAATTATTCAGGATGGCAATTATTAACGCAAACTGATGCGTTATTAAAGATATGAAGCTATCACTGGTAGTTTATTGTCCAAACACACAGAATTTATGATTCATGATCTGTAGGCACTTTTCCGACAACAAAGAAAATCAATATTTTAAATAAAAAAATTTGTCGTTTAGGCCACCTCTCCTAACACTGAGGAGATTTTGGCACAACCATGTCTCTTCTATGGTTTCTACGCAATGGTGTTTTGTATTTTATGCACATGACTAGTTTTCTGGTCTACATTTCTCGGACGCAATGAACAGCTTTTTTCCCGTTCTTAATTTGTGAGATTCTCCTATTTTGACTTCAGCAGAATCTATCTTTTTTACTTCAGTTACAATAGGTTCAATGGCCTTTACAAGTTCTGAATGTAGTCCAGTTGGATTTCTTGCTCGTTCTTTCACGTGAAGTTTCGCTGACAGCAGATTTAGACTCTGAAGGAAATGCCCCTCCTTCTTGTTAAATCGTTCCGTCAATTTGGATATTTTTATGACCACGGAACAGACGTATTAAGGGCTGCGATGTCCACAATTTCCACAAATATTTGGCATTACCAGCGGTTTTTTTTAATACACAGCTGTATTGTATTGTCACCATAACACGTCTACTCACCCTCTGGTCTCATTGTAGTGAGCAGCTACGGTAGGTCTGTTAGTTTCTTTTTCTGCTTCAACCTTCATCATGGTGTTGCGTTGAAAGCAGAATAACACACTTCTTTTTCTTTCGAACGTATGAGACAGTAATCATCTTTTTGGGAATCCAAATGGTGAAGATTTTTCCTCTTTTGTCTTATTAGGCAAGAACTCTTCTCATATTTCTCTTTTGTTTGTTTTTAAGTTTTAACTAATGTTCAGTTGTAAGCCAACAAATTTTTAGCTTGCAGTGTGGAACTAACGAACATTTGTCTGTAGTGATTCCCCTTTCAGGCTGTAAATACCGGCTAACAATATCCAACACAACCTGTTGCCCTCGATTTACTTTTATCTGGTTGTTATTCATGCCTGTACACACTTTTAGATCACATGCATACCCATTTTTAGCATTTGTACATACCCATGATTTTGTTCCATACGCCCATCTTATATTCCATATATACTCGAAAGGGGCATTGCCACAATAAGTTACCAGTCGTTCATCGACTGTCAGGTACTCATTAGGGCTGTAACTATTTATGCATGCATTCACAAAGATATCAAATCCTCTCCCACTGTCTGAAGCTTTCCATATGCATGCGCAGTTCTGATGTTGCGAGTTCTTGTGCCACCGAACCTCAGAACAGCTGACAGTGGTTGAAATCTGGTACGTGAAAAATATATTTCTAAAAGTTAAGTGGCTAGTCCTTGACTCGGAGTCGCTGGTGATCCACGAGTCTTTTCTGCAGCCAGTAGTACGGAAATAAATGCATAATACTCTTGGATTGTTATGTAATGCCATTATTTTAGGTTGGTCTATATCAGCTTCATTGTATTCATCAAAAACGTCTTGACCTGCATATTACATAAAGCATGTTTTCAGAAAGAAATGAGGGTAAACACATTTATGATTAAATCTACAGGTTTATTGCCGCTTATTAGGCCAGCGTGTGGTCAAAGAATATTTTGAAATGCCTTTTTTCGTTGATGGATGAGTGTAGGTGGAATGCCATGCAAGACAACTGCCAGATATGAACATACTAGAAAAAGTTGGATCTTTATTCTTCTCATAAATTTTCTATCACTGGCGGTTGTGTCATTCGATGCATTTCACTCTTTTCTATATTATCAACCTCTTCAATAACTTAAACATAATTTTTTTCTTCATCGTACCGCATACTACACGTAACACTATCTTTTCCGTCTTGAATATCAGTATCTATACTCCTTTCAAATTCCTGCGGACTAGAACACCTGTCTATGTTTACTCTCAGAAATTAAAGCTGAGAATGCCACAGACCAAAAAACAATGAAAAACCATTATTAATTGATTCTCATTGTTTTCGAAACTGAACAATGAAAACCCATGTAGAGTATGAAAATAGTATTGACGACAATATAAATTTTAGTTTGTCTGCATGGAGTAACAAGGCTATGAACGAAATTCTATTTGCTCACACTACGTAGCGAACTTTTCCAAGCGCAATAGCAAGTGCACCATATATGAACAACTGAAAATAAATTAAGAATAGGGTAAGGATATTTCGATGTATTAGGTGAAAAACACTGAGGGATATGTAATGAACAAATAGAGGAACTTACAAGTTGTATGCTTCAGTAAAATTATAAACATAGGAATATTACAAATGATTTATCCGTTTTCAAAGTTCTATATTTTCCGAAGTACTACTTGCACATGTTTGACTGATGCGAGAGCAGAACTGTAAAATCAAGAAGTTTGCATCTGCCACTCTAAAAATATTCGATGAGTGCTCCTCTGGGCACACAGCACACACATCGAAGTGGTCGTCAAAGTTCGCTCCATACCTCACGTAGCAACATCCTCTCAATGGTAATCACAGCAGCACTGATGCGTTCTCTGAACTGCTCCAGTGTTCTTATCTTTGCAGTGGGAGTACGAAAACCCGGTTCTTAATAAACCCCAAAAAGAAAGAGTCACAAGTAGTTAGGTGAAGTAACATGGGTGACCAAGAGAAGAAAGCCACACCATCTTCACCACTATGCCCAATCCAGCGGTGCGGAATTTCATCGTTTAGGTAGCGACGAAAACCAGTTCTCCGATGGGGGGTGCAGCTTCCTGATCTTGTTTGAAGATGAAATTCTGTGAATGAGCAGTCACTTCTGGAAAGAACCACAACTCCAACTTATCGAGGTAAGAGGCACCCATTACAGTCCTCTCACAGAAGAAAAAAGACCCATACACTTGCGTCTGTGACACTGCACAGAAAACATTAACCATCAGCAAATCTCGTTCATGCGGCACAATTTCACGGGGTATCAGTGCACCACACACTTACAATGCGGCGATCAACCTATCCAGTTAAATAGTAGGTTGTTTCTTACCTGAACATCAACTTGTAGTAAAATGTTAATCTTCAAGTGCTTCCTGCACTGTGACGCAAAATTATAGGCGTCAGCCATAATCGTACAGTTTTAATTGTCGCACGGTCTTCAGACAGCATTGTTTTAAATGCAACCGCAGTCGCAAAATCTCCACACTCTTGGCATTCGCGATGTAAAATCGCGAATAAGGTGTGCGCTCGTGTTGATACTACAAGAGGCGTTCAAAAAGAAACGATCCGGAGGCATAATTCCAGAAACCAGTACCTGTATGTTAGAGGTATTGACTCTGGCTGTTGAGACACTTGTCCCACTGTGACACAAGGCAGTGAATGGCTGTCTCATAAAATTCCCGGGGCTGCGATATTAGCCAGTTCCGCACGTACAGCAGGACGTCGTCGTCCCAGTGATTCGTTTGCCCTCAGACCTTTTCAAGGGGACCAAAATGGCACCCTTCTAATTCACTTCCTGCAACACGGGACAACAGTGAATGCCCAGCGTTACTCGCAAACCTTCACTACCCTTCGCCAAGCGATCAAATCAGAACGACCAGGTAATCTCACCCGTGGGGTCATTCTGCTCCACAACAATGCAAAGCCTCACACAGCCTACACAGTCGCGGCAATACAGCAGAAATTCAAATAGGGGGTTATGGGCCACCCTCCATACAGTCTGGAACTCTCTCCCTGTGATTACGCCATTTTTGGTCCCATTAAAAGGACTCTGAGAGGCAAACGATTCACCTCGGGCGACGACATCCACCTGTACGTGCGGAACTGGCTAACATCACAGCCCCGGGAGTTTTATGTGACAGCCATTCGCTGCCTCGTGTCACAGTGGGACAAGTGCCTGTACAGCAGGGATCAATACTTCTAACATACAGGTACCGGTTTCTGTAATTATGCCTCTGGCTCATATCTTTCTGAATGTCCCTTATAGGTAGGATCATTGAATTAGCTATTATGAACGCTATGATAGTAGTAAATTAGCCACAGGTATTTTTTGTGACCAATTTTTTTTAATAACAGATTTCGAAAATACCATCAGATTCTGAAGAGAGATTTTTACAAAACCAATTACAAGTTGCGAAAACATTGTACAAATGTGGTATATACCAATTAAGGAAACAGACGTGATACAATGTACTTAGTCTACTGCAATGTGCCATATACAAGAAATAAATCGTTGAGCTTGCCAGTTAAACAATTTATTTCATGTATATATCTGTGACTTGCACTCTTTGTTTCTTATGTTTAATTTTGCATGGTCTGCGTCCTTGTATATTTATAGGAATACGAAACCCGAGAGATTTTTTTATAAACATTATGACATTTCTGGGTATACACGTTATTGTTTGGGGTCATTTTACGATTGTATAATAATATGTGCATACAATATTCCTGTCATTATGTTTCGTGCCTTTCGAAGACCTAGTCCGCCAATCCAAACAAACATTTCTGATTGGCCCTACCCCTACCCAGGCTCTTTAAGACTTAGGTTAACAATAATTTTTACGGTAAGATATAAAACAATATGTACACGACGTTTTATACCGTTATGCTTATGCGTGATGACAGGGTGTTGTGTGATGTCCTTAGGTTAGTTAGGTTTAAGTAGTTCTAAGTTCTAGGGGACTGATGACCTCAGAAGATAAGTCCCATAGTGCTCAGAGCCATTTGAACCATTTTTTTGTTATGCTTATGACTACTGCCTTTCTGTTTGTGTTTTTTTGGCATTTGTTGTCTTCACATGTGTAAGATATGCTGCCACCTTACAGTCACTTTGGTTTTCTTGCGTGACTCTCCAACCATGGATGTTCAGTTCCTATTCAATACGGCACACTTAAGTTGGCTCAGTACATTGTACGGTATCTGTTCCCTTAGTTGGTATTTATATCTGGCTACACAATGTTTGTATAATGTGTTCGCAACTTCTAATTGCTTTTGTAAAAATCTCGTTTCACAGTCTGATGATGATATTTTCGAAAAGCGTCATTAAGAATGTGTCCACAAAAATACCTGTGGCTATTTTACTACAATCATAGCGTCCATAACAGCTATTCCCGTATTCCTAATTTCGACACAATTTGCTGCGGTTTTTCCAAATTCTTGGCTAGCGTTGAGCGCTGGTTTTTTTGACTGTATTCGAAATTTCCCTCACCCCTCCACGGTTGTATCTGGTACATTTGGTCCCTCGGTACTTTTTCGTTTACAGAGACAATTGGGTACGTCAATTGTTAATACCAACGCACAATGCTTTATTTACATGAGGGTTCTTTCCGATATTCCATGTGAATGCACGCTGCACTATTGTGACAGACAACGTCTTGCATATTCCAACACAAAAACACTCTTTTCCAGCTTTGTAGCCATTTTGTCAAGGGACTGCACTCGTTAACGCCAACTGGTGGACTTACAGGTGAGCTTACCTTCGTGTTCATGGTTCAAATGGCTCTGAGCACTATGGGACTTATCTTCTGAGGTCATCAGTCCCCTAGAACTTAGAACTACTTAAACCTAACTAACCTAAGGACATCATACACATCCACGCTTGAGGCAGGAGTCGAACCTGCGACCGTAGTGGTCGCGCGGTTCCAGACTGTGGCGCCTAGAACCCCTCGACCACACCGGCCGGCTTGTGTTCATGCATCCATCATATTTTCACATGTAATACTTTGGAAAACATAGAACTCTGAAAAGGAATGAATCATTTGTACAAGCCCCGTAAAGGCAAAAAGTGACAGTGTGGTAATTTCATTATCCCCTTTGGTAGCAGAAGGGTAAACTCTGCAGTACAGCTGCAGGCATTGTAATTAATTTCACTGTTAAGTAAGACGAATTTATAATGTAACAGCGTTTAGTGTGCATGCGGCGGAAGTTAAAAATGTTATGCGCAATGTACTCCACAAGTGGCTATAATTACAACTGCCATTAATTTGCCACAAAATTACGCAGTGGATAACTATGGCAATTGATATATTATGCTAATTAAAGGACCCACAAACTACACACTAACAGGACAACGCTGCAGACGAGACGCAACGTCGTATTATCACCACTGAGACTGGAAAGCGGGAGTTTAGTAACCATTTGTGCATTGGTGCGACCACAAACGTTCCACATTCATACAAAACAGTTCTGCTGTGCTGTTTGGATCAACGTGGCCTTAATGGGGACGATAGTGTTTCTGTCACAGTGGCGCCGTTATAAATTGTATGGAGAATTTACCACAGTTTTCACAGTGGCAACGCGGTGTGTGTATTGTCATATTGCTCTACAACACAATGTGTGCGAGAGCCGTCAAATTGGAATACTGGCTAGCATAGCCGCGAGATTGACGTTAATGGTTTTGTCTGTTCTACAGCTTCTATCAGGCACGCATATTATGGTGGTTGAAAGCAGACCAAAAGAATTACTGTTCATGCATGGCATGAAAAAGGGTTGTGAGCCCAGATATTGAAAAACTAAACATCCATCTTTGACCGTTTCCTGTTGTTGTTGTTATTGTTGTTGTTGTTGTTGTAGTCTTCTATCCGAAGACTGAGTATATTCTGTGCTAATCTCTCATCTCGGCAAAGGTACTGTAACCTACAGTCTTTCAAATCTTTCTGCAATTTTATCCCCCCCTCCCCCCCCCCCCATTCGTCCTCCCATTACTAATTTGCTGTTTTTTTTTATGCCTGATGATGTGTGATATCTACCGACCATTTCTGTCAAGCAAATAGTGCAGCAAATTTTGTTTTCCTAATTTGACTAGAAACTTCCTCATTAGTTAATCGGCCTATCCATATAATCTTTAGCATTATTCTGTAGCACCGTATTTCATCGCCACTTTTCAATCCATAGTGTCGCTAATCCAAATTCCCATTCACGCCTCAGCCCACTTGGTATTCCCACTAAACTTGAACAGCATTGGAGAAGATCTCCAACTGTACTGGAATAGCGTCTCAGTATGGAATGAGACAAGAGATCTTGTATGAAACCCAGCCATAGGTGCTTTTAATCAAATGAAACTATATTGTTCCAGAGAGATTTCAAGTCTCAGACATCTATGATATGTATGTGCTGACCGAATTGGTGAACGAAAATTCATCTCTGGAACCATACAGCTTCATTTGGTTTAAAGAAAGGTTTAGTATCAGGCCGTGAATGTGGCTTGGCGACTATAATGTAAGTAGTCAGTCTTGTGAACACTTTGCATCACTATGACAAGGTCTTTGCGTAAAATATTTGATGGCCTCTTTGTCCTTTTTATTCAGAATTACACCTGATAATGTAATTTCAATTACAAAACCGATCGCACAATTAATGAAGGATTTGCAACAGCTGCAGCACAACACACACATCAAAAGTTTCCGTTTTCCTCCATGTTCACGTTTTACTTCTGTAGAAGCCCATACCCAATACGAATACCTTCAGAAAAGAATAGCTAACAACTAAATTTATATTTCATGTTAACAAATTTCAATTTTTCTGCCGCTGCCAGTCTGCATTTTACACCCTCTCTACTTCGACAATTGTCAGTTATTTTGCTACCCTAATAGCAAAACTTATCAACTACTTTTAGTGTCTCATTCCCTAAAATGATTCTATCAGCATCGCCTAATTTATATGTCATACTCCTTGTTTTATTTTTGTACATGCCCATCTTGTACCCTCTTTTCAAGTCACTTTCGTTCAACTGCCCTTCCAGGTCCTTCGCCGTTTCTGACAGAATATCAATGTCATCGGGTAACCTTCATGACTTGTTTCTTCTCCATGAAGCTTAAATACCTTTCCAAATTTATGTTCTTTCTCCTTTGCAGCTGACTCAGATTACAGGTTGAAAAATATCGGGTACAGGCTACAATCCTACGTAACTCTCTTCTCAGATACATGGGTCCGTCAAATGAAAACCGAACACCCACCATAACGGGACCGTGGAATGGTTTCATTCAAAAGCAGTCACGACACACGTTGAGACATTAATCCCACTGGTAGACGAGATGATCAACTCCTGTTTCCTAGAACGCGACCGGTCGTTGACGGATCGGTAACCACACCCACTCTTGCACTTCCTCATCCGAATGAAACTGACGTCCACGCACGTCTTTCTTGAGGTCGACAAAGATGTGAAAATCACTTGGTGAAAGATCCTGGCTCTACGGAGGATACTGCAGTGTTTCGCAACGAAATCGCTGAAGCATAGCCTTTGTCCGATTGGTGGTGCGTGTGCGAGCGTTATCGAACAACAAGACGATTCCAACCGACAGCATTCCTCGACGTTCTGACTTCACGGTTAGTCGCAGTTTCTGCAGAATGTCTCGATAGCGGTGCGAACTGATTGTGGTTCCGCGCTCTAGTAACTGGACTAGCAGACGAAGCATCCTTTTGCCCGAAAACGTCAGCGCCCTCACTGCGAACTGAACGAAGGCTGCGCTTTGGCGATTTCGGTCAGAAACACTACCTCGGGTACGTGTACTTCACCTTACACTTTTCACAGCTTCGGTGAACCGGAGAGAGACATGGGTGGACATTGGTTTCCGTCGGACGAGGAAGTGCAAGAGTGGCTGGTGTTGCGGATACTTCAGCTGCCGACCGCACCGTGCGAAACAGTAATTGATCATCCCATCACACATAATTGATCATCCCATCACACAGTGGGATAAATGTCTTAACACGTGTAATGATTATTTTCGAGTCGATCCATTCCATGGTCCCATTGTGGTGGGTGCCCGCTTTTCATTTGACTGTCCCTTCTACAACTTTGGGACGAACGAGCTGGCCCAATGGCTAGCCCAGTGGACTTGCTTTCGGGAGGATGGCTTTTCAAATCCCATCCGGCCAGCCAGATTTCAGTTTTCAGTGACTGCAATAAACCGCTTTAGTCCAATGCCAGTATGGTTCCTTTAAAAGGGCACGGCCGTATTTTCTTCCCATCCTCCACTAATCCAACCAAATCTTGTGCCTGGTCTCTCATGAGATCGTTGTCGACCTGATGTTGAGCCCCTGTTTTCCTTTTTTCCCTACCATGCTTGTCCTTCGACACACAGAAGCGCGGACTAGTTCCTGTACAAGCTGTAGTTAACTTATAGATCAATGGATTTTACAACTACCATTTACAATTTGTATTCAAAGCAAGTGGCAGTTATAAGCGTTGAGGGGCACGAAAGGGAAGCATTGGTTGAGAAGTGAGTGAGACAGGGTTGTACCCTGACTCCGATGTTATGCAATCTGTATGTTGAGCAAACAGTAAAGGGAACAAAAGAAAAATTTGGAGTAGGAATTGAAATCCAAGGAGAAGAAATAAAAACTTTGAGGTTCGCCGACAACATTGTATTCAATTCTGTCAGAGACAACAAAGGACCTTGAACAGCAACTGAATGGAATGGACCGTGTCTTGAAAGGAGGATATGAGATGAACATCAACAAAAGCAAAACGAGGATAATGGAATGTAGTCGTATTAAATCAGGTGATGCTGAGGGAATTAGATTAGGAAATGAGACACTTAAAGGAGTAGACCCCAATGTGCTGTTTGGGAAGCAAAATAACTGCTGATGGTCGAAGCAGATAGGATATAAAATGTAGACTGGCTATGGAAGGAAACCGTTTCTGAAGAAGAGAAATTTGTTAGTGTCTAATATAGAGTTAAGTGTCAGGACGTCTTCCCTGAAAATGTTTGTATGGAGTGCAGCTACGTATGGAAGTGAAACATGGACTCTGAAACTGCTGTCACGTCACAACTAACATTTAATGTCAACATCTTGACACCATTTACGATCTTAGAAAAGCAGTGACAGTTACAAAACAGACCACTAACGACGCAATATGGATGTCACATAAATCTAGACGTACTTGAAAATGGCGATTAAGCCGAAACACTCTGTCCAGTCTGTCGTAAATAAAGATTACTTATTTTATGCATCTACTTAGTGTATATACTCCAACAATCATGTACTTATGAAACATGGACGGTAAATAGTTTGGACAAGAAGAGAGTGAAGTTTCCGAAATGTAGTACTACTGAAGAATGCTGAAGATTATATGGATAGAATGAGGAGGTACTGAATAGAACTGGGGAGAAGAGGATTTTGTGGCATAACTTGACTAGAAGAAGGCATCGGTTTGTATGACACCTTCTCAGGAATCACGGGATCACCAATTTAGTATTGGAGGGAAGCATGGACGGTAAAAATCGTAGAGAGAGATCAAGAGATGAATACATTAAGCAGATTCAGAAGGTTACAGTAGCTGTTCAGAGACGAAGAGGCTTGCACAGGATAGAGCAGCATGGAGAGGTGCATCAAACCAGTTTCTGGACTGAAGATCACAACAACAGGATTTCTAAGTGCGTTCCCCATTAGTCATAAAGAATAAAGTACTTACATTTATTGTCCTGCGAACTAAGTGGTGCGGTGGTTTGGCACTGGGATCACATCTGGGAGGACGAGATTTCAAAAACTCCTCATGCCTTCCAGATGTAGGTATGTTATCGTTTCCCTAAACTGCTTTACTTTAATCCCAGGTTGATTGTTTCGAAAAGGACACGCCAGACTTCTTACACCATTCGTGTCCAATCCCATGGGGCTCTCTCTCTCTCTCTCTCTCTCTCTCTCTCTCTCTCTCTCTCTATCTCTATCCTCTATCTCTGTCTCTCTATCTTTGACTTCGTGCTAGCAGCCCAGTATACAACAATTAAAAAATTTCTCATCTTCTTTCTCCTGTGAATGATTCAGAACGTTATCAAGACGCTCGTTCCTGTATTACACTCTCTTTTCACTTATAAGTCCTGTCATCCTTGTTTTCGTATACACTGTAGTGTTCCGTTTACTAACGTTAAGGCCAGCCCCATGTTGAACACCATTTAATGTAGTTATCGCTGAATTTTTCTTGTTTCTGAAATTTATTAATTAGTACTTTATTTTACATTTCAGTCGAGCAATAGCAATATGAATGAAGGGTCTGGGAACGCTAGCTGCGAGAGGGTAGTTAGATTTCAGAACTGAAACATTCTTTGTTGCGAAATTATTTGATGTCAATGACACGTTTCGCCCTCTTGCGGCATCAGACTGTCTACAAAAAGAAGGAACCAAACAATTACACACAGATGGAGGAAAAGGGTATAGTCCTATCTTGGACGGCTACTTGACGGTCACTTGACCATCTTCGTCTTCTGTACGAATGCACAAACAGTACCTGAACTCTAACGGGAATTGGCAACACACCGCGAATAATGAGTATAATGGGCGAGAGCACTACGAATCTAGTGAGGGACAATACGTTGAGGATGTGGGTTTCCCGGGAGGCGTGCCAGAGATAAATCCTCTGTGTCCTCGGTGGCTCAGATGGATAGAGCATCTGCCATGTAAGCAGGAGATCCCGGGTTCAAGTCCCGGTCGGGGCACACATTTCCATCTGTCCCCGTTGACGTATGTCAACGCCTGTAAGGAGCTAAGGGTGTTCATTTCATTGTGGCAATTTATTTATTTAATTGATCACATGTGCACTCCCACAAAATAAATCCCTACATCCCGTTTGGTGAGATCTGTGAAATGAATGAATGTATGGTCGTCTGCTAACCGCAGATAGTGAATGTGCAATATGTGATCATCTTTGAGACGGTCCTTTGATCACCTTTGGTGGAACCAAAGAGATGAAATTTACCTGAGCTTTGAGCATCTGAAATGTTGCTGACCAATACGGTAGCATGGTGCTCCCCCACCTCGGCGGAGGTGCGAGATGACCTGAAGAACGGCCATGTTTCAGCACTCTGGCGCTGGATCTTGTGTTGGTAAGACGCGCCCTAGGTGTGCTCCGCAAAGACAAAACAGTGGAGAGAATGGTATGCATGTAAAATACTTAAGATTAGTTCGGAGTAATTATTTCTCTATTTCAGGAACTTTTTGGGGGTAGAATTAAATGACAGGCAAGTAATATTAAGGGGATCGTAGTAATCTTCGGATGTGACCAACGGTCACAATGAAACCACGTGTAACAATAAGTTGAAATACTAGCGAGTGCTAGTACTAAGTTGAAATACTTCCGACTGATAAAGTTAAGCTGAATTACTGGCATGTGTACTATAAGCTGGAAATATTTAAGAAATGGCGTGTGCAGGACTTGAAATTAGAGACGAGCGCTTCCACGTGGTGAGTACTGTATGAGTCTCAAACTGTGTATGAGACAAAGGATAAAGAGAAGTACTCGTCCAAGGAATCAGTTGAGGTCTCACGTGTGTGGTGAATATGATCTTAACATTACTTTGCGTGTTATGTTTCCATGTGACGCTAGGTTCAAACTCTAATACTCTGAGAGAGAAGCAAGATGAGTGAGCCGTCTACCCAGCAACGCCACTTGGCTTGCATTGCGCAGGAAGACGTGCATATATCCTCCGGAGTTAGTAGTAGGAAAGAAAAGTTACGAAGTGGGGCAGTGTCGGGTGAAACTGGGATGCATACTAATTGAAGGGGGAAAGCTGAAAGTGAAGTGATTCTAACGTTGTGACCATTCTTTATGATGTATTCTATGTTGCCAGTGTGATGTATTTCATGTAATTTAAGTATGTGTGGTTTGCATGGGAGAGTAGCAAGATAGGTTCAGAGGCAGTGGGTTATACATGGGTGTGTGAGTCGAAGTGTGAGATATAGCAAAATATCCACCATGCTATCCAGAAAGTGCACTGTATCGTTAGATAATTACGAGACCATAAGATAGAGAATCACCATTGTAAAGCCATGCCCACTCGGCGGAGTTTCTCAGGTGTAACTGTTGTATAAAATGTAATGGTGTATTTATGTTATCTTTGAAACATAATAGAATTTGTCGGAATAAAAGAGATAGTGAAAAGAAAAAGATTGGTGCCCTTGTTCTTCGAATAGTGTGTAGTCATGATATCCATAATTTATAATGTGTGCGCCATTCATATTCAATGCGATGGCCACGTGTTGATCAAAGCCGTCGGATAAGAAAGAAAATGTGGTATTGCCTGAGCGTAGTGAACAATAAAAGTTGTGTAAATTCCTAATAGCCAGATGTGAGTCATCCGTTTCCGTTGCGTAATACTCAAACAGGAGAATAATTTGTAGCGTAATTGTGGGTACTAGAGCTCATAATCAGTCATTGATGTTACTCGAGAAATAAGAATAAATCCACTCACTTGGCAGACGACTCATCTTGCAGGCCTGACTGCATCATGCCGCAGTAAGAGCAAGGCATGTGGGTGAGTCTCAATGCATATAAGAAAACCAATTCAAACACATAGAAACCAAAAATAAATAAAATAAAAATGAAAGTATCGCAATATAAAGAACAGATAAAATGATTAAGTGAAAAAAATGTGTCATTGAAACTGCGTCACAGGGGTAAAACAGCTAAATTTGAGAGTACACGCATAGCGTATGCATTCTGAATCGATAGACCTTCAAGATACCAGGATCGGGGGAAGCCTAAAGAATCGCAAACAAGAGACAAATGGCTCAAATGGCTTTGAGCACTATGGGACTTAACTTCCGAGGTCATTAGTCCCCTAGAACTTAGAACTACTTAAACCTAACTAACCTAAGGGCATCACACACATCCATGCCCGAGGCAGGATCCGAACCTGCGACCGTAGCGGTCGCGCGGTTCCAGAATGTAGCGCCTAGAACAGCTCGGCCAAACAAAAGAGACAAAAATTGTCTTAGTCGCTAAAAATAAATAACTATAAGTTATAAAATGAGAAGGGATAAAGCCATCTACGATAAAAAATTATTAAAAATGAGGCAATTAGATTGTAACAAACATTTATTTTGACAAGCAGAAGATTTTTTGACCACGGCTACAGAAATTTAAAGTTCCTACTTCAAATACTTTATGAACCCTCTGGTAGGCACTTAAATGTAGATGTAGACGTAAATTAGTACAAAGTCAATAAAATAACGTTATGCTCAATAACAAAAAAAAAGATCCCCAGGGGCGTTACCGGAGTTTAAAATTATGGTTCGTAAGAGACAAACGGAGCTAGTACGTCGTCTCTGAAGGGGGCTGTTGTGTAAGTTTTTTTACCAACCGGTGGCGCCCTGTCGCGGCTGAATGCGCGCTGGAGTTTGGGTGGCAGAATCTCCCAGCAGCGGCTTAGACGTGGGTGGCGTTGCGTGGCTTTCGGCTGCAGCCAGAGATGGATGTCCAGCGTTAGCGGCAGTGGCGCTCTGGAGCTCAGTCTCAGCATCGATGTGTGGTCTCTGGCAGCCTACTTAAAGTCTCGAATACCGCGTCTCGTCAGCGAGGGTCGAGTGTCTGCCCTGTAGTCTGCACCTCGAGTCTCGGTCTAGACCGATCTACCACCCATCATTCAGCAGGGATCTCTCTCTGGATGTCGCTGTGCACCTTGCTGGGCCCTTCTATGGCCATTCACACTTTCGTTAACTGAACCGTACCGTCCCCAGTTTTCAAGGTAGAAAGATCACACACAACAGCCACCAAAGGTACTATGTAAGACATTCCGTCGCTCGTGATGTTACGTCTCGTCCGTTACGCTTTTGCGTCCCATGTGAGCGTGTCCATTTGTTATATTCCCTTCATGTTTGCAAACTTCTCTTTCCACTCTCGCCTGACAATATAGGCTTGTTTCCACGAGCGGTCTGATACCTGTTGGAACATACAATAGGGACTGGGTGAACGTCCTGTGACATCGGAGGGCGTACGACTCCAGACTGCACAAGAGTTTACAGACCCCGATGCCAGGCAGCCACTGCATCTCGTCGGTGGTCTGACCGTCTCTTCCGACGCACACATTGCAACAGTGAATCCTGATACAGATTTTCTGTTTTTGACTTTAGAGGTCTTGTGGAAAAGGCACATATGTCATTCAAGATATAACTTTTCCTAAGTATTAAATGTTGAGCGATGTGGCGAAATTGTCAAGCTACTGGATTTAGAAGTTGAGAGAAATTACAAACCAGTCATTGTGGTATGTTTTCCATATTTTCACTAGATATACAGAAGGGAACGATGGAATCGTTACTTGAATAGGCCACTACTGTTCCCGGCGGACTTCCATCCTCAACTGGTCAAATCCTTAGGCTCTGATGAGTTCAACTTTTGTCCATCCTTTCATACGTTCATACTCCTGGTTGTTCAAGTACCTCTGCTCTAAAGCAATTCGCGGATTTATCCTGGAGAACATACAGCTGTCACCAGACAGCTGTCTCATTCTGTGCCCGTAGCTCGTCGTGTAGTGTCTAGAGTTGCTGCCTCTAGATCACGGAGTCCCGACTGCCATTCCCAGCCGGGGTGGGGATTTTCTCCGCCAGGGGACTGCGTGTTTGCGTTATTCTCATCATTTCGTCATCATTCGGGAAAAGTGGCGTGACTGGACTGCGAAAAGATTGAGAATTTGTACGGGCGCTGATAAGCACGCAGTTGAGTGCCCCTCAAAACAAATATCATCATCATTATCTCATTCTGTTACTAAAGCATGGTTGGATGGCATAACTGCAGGTCAACATTCTCGGCGACGTGTTCTGAGCCAGTGGTGTTGGTTTTAGACAGCATTGTTCTCAACCATTCTGCGCATAGCTCGACGTATGTTTGTAACAAGCCAAATGCATCCCGTTACTGTCGTCTAAGCAAGGAAATAACTAATGGTAGGGGGAATTGAGCTGTAATCTCATGTGTGCAGTTAGTTATGATCGCCACTTCTTCGAAGATGGTGGAAGATTTCTACATTTAGAACTGATGAACGTAAATCATCATGTGCATGTGCTATGTCAAACTAAATCAAAAACAGGTCACTAGAAACCTAATTATTGTAGAGCAAATGTATGAATTACCATTAGAACATCATCATGAGTGCGGACGGAACCCATACTAGCTGAAATTGAGGTAAAAATGTAAATTATTTTCTAATTTTGGCCCCCGATTTTGTGAAACGATTTCGATGGGATCTAAGCTCTGCAACAAGTACCTCTCAATGCAAAATCCACTTGTTGTATGAAGTACCAAGTGACGCTAATCGCATTCATTTGACTCATCCTACAACTCATGACCAAATGCCTGTAAGACTTCTATTGTAGATATCAACGAGATGGGGTCATAAGGAGAAGCATGATGAAAAGTCATCTGTTGTACGATGAAGGTAATGGTGAAACATGATGTTGATCACTTTAGGATAACATAAAGCTTGTCCTGTGTTATGCAGGTTTCAAGACGAAGATGAGCATTGTGGACCAAAATCGGCAGTAAAAGATTTAATTTGTCAACATTGACTGGAATTAACGACAGTCATGATGAAAAACTGGTGAACATTCAACGAAATTTCAAGTTTGGTCAAAGTGGGAATTGGAAATGTGATACACACATCTACTCAGAGATAGCTGCGACCTAATTCACACACAGATGCACTGCCGTTTAGTGAACAAAATGGGTACCTATAGGGTATCGGACCATGTCTGTGATCGAATTCAGGAATATCGAAGATTATCTCAGTATTTAACGGTGAGAAATCGACACGTGTAGGGTAGGTAGGGGTGAAACGAAGCGTGGTGTAAAGACCTGCAACGAGTTTTCGAACTGACCGGCATCGATTCAGGAACTGGCCACCAGGTGGAATGCTTGTCTTATTGTAACTTATTGTTTCAAGAAAGTTCGGCCGCGCGATGTGGCCGCGCGGCTTGGGGCGCCATGTCACGGATTGAGGGCTCCTCCCACCGGAGGTTCAAGTCCTCCATCAGGCATCGGTGTGTGGGTCGTTCATAGCGTAAGTTAGTTTAACTAGTGTGTAAGTCTAGGGACCAATGACCGCAGCAATTTGGTCCCTTAGGAATTCACACACAATTGAACATTTCGAAGAAAGTTCATCCCGGCCGATCGCCCCAGAGGTGAGAAAATGAGGCACATTAGTTTTTCACTGTTTAATGTAACTTTCTCGTGTTTTACTTGCAAACTGCATAATTAGGGTTTGAAAGAAGAATCGACGAATTACTCGTTGACACTATTGGATTTAAGCTTCATATTGGCGAGGAAATAGTTGTTCCAGTTGGTCCCGAGAATCAAAAACAGAGCGTTCATCAGAAAATGACAAAATAGGGAAATTCCCGCAGATTTATTTGGGGCAAATTCCCTCAACTCCAAAAACGTGACAACAATTCTTCAGAAACAAACCCCTCAAAAGCTTACATTCAGCCTAGGCTGGGTGATATTATCTCATCTGAAGATATATTTCCGCTGTCTAAAATAAAGATTTAGGAGAAACGTCGGGCAAAGCATTTGAATCTGTGCTTCTAATGCCAACTCCCAATAAAGAACGAATGGAAGAAGGATGCATGGGAAAAGAAAAGCTTGTTGCTGGGAAGGAAAGACGTGACCAAGAAAGAAAAATGCGTGTCACAGAAACTAAACGACGTAATCAAGAGTTAATAACATCAGTACCGAAAAAGGGAAGAAAACATGTCAAACAGCAAGCTGATTATTCTTCAGAGCCTGTTTCAGACTTTTCACTTCATGGCAGTAGCGCAGATATAGATATGGACTTGCTACATGGTGAAGAAGTATCAGAAGAAGAAGAAGAAGAAGAAGAGCCTGGGAGTTGAAGAATCAGATTTCTATATCACTGAATCACTTCGCTATAGTAAAAGTGCAGTGACGAACCGAAAACTCATTCCGTTTCAGGTATTTTGATGAAGCAATCATCCTTTTTATCCACGTCTAGTTCAAACTGGCAAAGAACCACATTCCGAGGCTTTACCCCATTTTATGGGGTAAAATCTCACAATTTTGTTTTTTGCTGAATTACTAAATATCTCTGTAATTAATAATTAGACAGAATTGGAATTTGGATGGGTTATAGGTAACAACCGAATCGTCAGGCTGAAATTGCTGCAAAATCTACCCCTCATTGACCTGCATGTCAGAAGTACCGAAAAATGCAGAGCTTTAAGCACACCTACCCTAATGGTAATTTCTGGGGTAGCCAAAGAGAGTGTTGGTCGGCCATTCGCACTTTGGCCAAGAGGATTGTCCACAGCCCGATTGCTTAAAAGAATCGGCATATATCTGACTTTCCCCAGCCATTTCGAGAATTTACTGGAGTTTCCTTGTCATAGCGCTATATAACTGAATATACATCGGGAAATCCCTGGCTTAATCGCTCTGCGTACTGTGATGAGGCAACAATCTGCGGTAGGCAGCGCTATTCTCACTTTCAGTGTTAACTGTACCGTGTTCGTGGTAGCTGCTGCTTTTCGGAGTAGATCCTGCCTCTGTGCCTTGTTATTCTTCCTGACAATTTGGATTAATCGTGACCACTGTTACGGTGTCTGGTATTTTTGTTTCTGTTATTTGCTCATCATTCAGATGTGGTAAGGGAAAGTAGGTTAACTACGCGAGCTGATTTCTCGTTTTTTATTATTATTATTTTACTTGCTCCTACTTTTCCCATTTGTGAAGTTTCGTGAAATGTGATGTTCCGCCCTCCCTCCCTCGCGCCGTCACTTGAAGACTACCCTGGACATTTTAAATGGAAAATAACATACTTAAGGCTCGCCTTTCATGTGCTACATATTTTCTGCAAAAGAGGTCGACAAAACTACCTTATTTTAAAGTTCATTATAAGGAGTTTAACTGAACTGATTCTTCTGACAGCTGCCAAATGGCTCTCTACGAACGTGGGCATTTGAAATAATTTCTTGATATGGGTAGATACAAATTAGGCGGCGATATCACCTTCCCTAGTTCCTCACTCATTCCACAGGCATTCGTGTGCTTCCTCTACCGTAATCTGTATAAAACACTACTAACAAACGTATGAATATACGCGTAAACTAAAAAGCTTTTTATTTGCTTCAAACATTGACTAAAAATACTTTGGTAAAAACATGTTTTTGTAGAGCAACTGTATTAAACACCTTTTTAAGACGTGGAAACAACTTCCTTTAAACACACCAACTCTGAGTAGACCCTAGTATTCAAATTTATAGACGTCGGACAGACCGACAAAATGGTTCCTGACTGTTTTGACAGGTCGCTGCAAAGATGTTCTTTTACTGATATAGATTAATGTCATCGAACCTTATTATTTATATGACAGACAACATTATTTGGGCAGTCTTTCGAGCCTAATCGTTGCGCACCTTCTCAATTTCTAAATTTATGTGACCACTAAGACAATTCTTGTCAGTGAACTTGAGCTTAGCTGCCTTCCACAAAAGATTAACCTCTCTCTAGGAAATTTGTCTCGAGGCCAGTAAACACATACATTATAAAAGTTCTGGTACAAGTTCATTTGAAACACAACAACATACATTTATGAGTTGCAGATTATCACGACTCTTTCTCAACTGACACACGCGAGTTCAGCCGCCCTGGGAGAGAACTTCCCCAATGAAATCTGGCACTTGTGCGGCAGACCTTTGAGATTGGGGTATCCCGGGTATACGCACGTATAATGAATTCAGTTGAAATTACTGTCTACATAAAGACTGGAGCATACCTTAATACTGTCTGTGCTCGGGATTAATTTTATAAAACAAAATGTTATCTTTAATAATAATGGGGGTCTCCTGATCAAAGAGTTAACGTGAGATTTTGATTGACCTAAGGCGTTTAAATAAGAATTGGTGAGGTTTCGCCGGACTAATTTCCTCCATTCTGAGCTCATGTAACTAATGGACGTGCCCTAAATCGGTAATTAAACATACCAGTACTAATTATTTGGTAGTAGGACCTAGGCTGCCGACATGTAATGGCATTCGATTTCAGTTGTACGTATCGCTCTTCCGTAGGCTGACCTATGGCTAATTCACACGGGAACGACATTCACGATGAATGGAAAAGCTGGTTCCTGGACACTTTGAATATGCTGCTGCAAGAAAAAGCAAATAACAGTGGAAAAATCACAAGAGATAGACACTGTTCTTTGGTAGCGGAAATTACACAAGCCAAAACAAAGCAGAAAAAAAGAATATTGGCTATTGTTGACGAAGAAAATATGACGTTATTGAAGTTGACGGGAAAGAAGCACTTATTGCAAGAGTAACAGGAGACAACAGTGCTATTTTGTACTATGTCCATATAGAATAACTATTCGAAATGCTGCACGACACTCACATGAAAATAGGACATAGAGGTCGCAACGTATGGAAATGGAACTGCAGTTTATGTACAAAAATGTCACTAAAGAGGCCATTACTTTGTATGTTCGCTTATGCAAATATTTCCAGACCAAGTTGTCTAATTATGATAGATATGATAGACATGTAAAGTAGCTCTGATAGAGAGTAGAAGTTCATACTTAGTTACCATGATCACTCAACGAAGTTTAAATTATTGCGACCCCTGAAAAGCAAAAGAGCTGTAGAAGTTTCTTAGCATTTGCTTGACATCTTTATCACTATAGGTGCTCCAAGTGTGCTCCAGTCAGATAATGGTAGTGAGTTTTCGAGCCAAGTTATAAATGAGCTAAATAACATGTGGCCTGAACTGAAATTTGTACATGGAAAATCCAGGCGTAACCAAAACCAACGTTCCATGCAATGGGCCTCCCAGGATGTGCAGAATACGATAATGACAGGGATGCAGACAAATAATTCAGCACATCGGGCTGATGCGTCTTCGATTCATCCAATTCATGAAAAACCGTTGTTTTCATCAAGGAATTCAGCAGTCGCCATACGAGGCAATGTTTGGCTGTAAAGCAAAACTGGGGCTGAGTACTTCAAATATGCCTAAAGAAATTATTGGTAATATAGTGAGACAAGAAGACCTTGAAAAAGTCGAACAAGTAATGGAGTATGCTATAAACGTAGGCAATACTCGCAACTATGAAACCGCCTCTGTGAAGGTCGAATCACTGGAAAGTGAAGGCCAGTTACCTGACAGTAAGAAGGTGAAAATATTGTGTGTGGTTTGTGAAAATGAGTTTAGTGCAACTAATTGCTGTATGTCCTGCGCCAAATATGTGCTTGCAGTTTGTAGCAGAAGTAATTAATCAGAGGAAGTATGCGGAGGGAACATTATTTGAAAACTATGTTATAATAAACAAGAAATCAGGAGTTCTGAAAGCGCAAGGTGCAAAGATGCTTAAAAATTCAGATGCAAAATTCCCACCTGAAAACGTTGGAGACCACGTTCGCATCCGCATACTAGATGTTGACAGAGCTCAAGGACACCCCAGAAGCGTTCTTTCGGTTCTCCTGAACGTCGAAGGCACTCTCTACAAACTGGGAACACAACATGGCGTTCTCTAGCAACTACATTCTAGAAACGAGTTCTCTATTCAGAACAAGAAACTGCTCACGCTGAAATCCGTGGTCAAAGAAGAACAAGCATTACAAACCGTATAGTCTTTACAGTCACTGACCGGTGGACAAGGATACATTCGATGGAGTTGCTCAACGAAATGCGCCACGAACCGCTGAAAATGCAGAAATAAGAAAATATTGTGTAATTCCAAATGTCATAAACGCTCAGATTGTTGTAAGAAATGCATAACGGTTGTATTAAAAAAAGTTTTATAAAGTAAATAGATTGTGTAAAGTTTATATTTTTTATGAGTGTGATTGACGAAATAGATAGAGTAGATACAGCTTGAAATTACACATATTCACCCATTCTTTAATTATCTTCTGATTCTGGCAGATCTGTCTACGCTACTTCGCGAACTGGCCGGCCAGACCCCGAAATCAAGAGAAGATCGGTCTCTGACCGTTCAATTAGCAGAGATGTTTGCTATTTCCTGACTTACCCAATTTGAAATTATTCATTCAAATTTGATTTCCTTCTTTCTTCGGAGTCTGGTCGACCCGTCCCAGCCACTTCACGAACTGGCCAGCGGAGTCCCGAAATCAGTTCCCACGTAGGCCGATTTCGGGCTTTGGGCGTAACATAATATGATCTAGTCGATGACGTCGGAAAGTCAATGAAGTTTTAAAAAAAAAATGGCTCTGAGGACTATGGGACTTAACTTCAGAGATCATCAGTCCGCTAGAACTTAGAACTACTTAAACCTAACGAACCTAAGGACATCACACACATCCATGCCCGAGGCAGGATTCGAACCTGCAACCGTAGTGGTCGTGCGGCTCCAGACTGTAGCGCCTAGAACCGCTGGGCCACTCCGGCCGGCCGAAGCTTTTTCAGATGATGCTGTCGTCTACATGGAGGTTACAAACACAGGACACTATGGTGAAATACACAGTGAACTGGAGAGGATCGATGTTAGGTGCAGGGAATGGTAGTTTACCCTCAATGTAAATAAATGTAACGTATTGCGTGGAAACAGGTGAAGAAACCCATTAGGTGCGGTTAAGACTGTGGTGGTACGATACTCGTAGTGACTCACCATACGATGCAGAAGTTACCCGCATCGGAGGAGCGCACAGAAACGTATTTGAAGAGACTTACCTGGTTCACTGTGTGACGACAGCGATACTACGCCGTCACGTACAGGAAGTCGACATAAATATGGACGCACCAAAACACACTACATTTTCACGCCTAATACTATCTAGGATAGCCTTTGGTACTCCAAACAGCTTCCAGTCGCCTCGGTACGGATATGTTCCGGCGTAAAGTCAAGTGCAGGCACACCGGTCAAGAACGTTAGAGCAGAGATAGCTGTGAGACGACGGTAGCCAATAGTACGCTGACAAGACCCTTCTCCAGGACGACACCGTAACAGCAGCGGCATCTAGGCGAAGAGAACGTAAGCTTCGCGCCCCCAGGCCGCGGTCTAGTTGACGACTAGCCGTTCTACCAGCCCTATAGCAACGACTTGGAAACTCTATTATTTCACTTGTATTCAGAATTCTATATACTGAAGAGCTTGTTTATGTTTCTCTGTCGCCCTTTGCTCGCGAGACGCCTATATCTCACAAAGTTAACTATTGTAATCATTTCCTTTTTTAATAATGTTCATTAATACGATTTGCTTGAATTGTTGTCTATCGATCTGAGAAAGCAGGTTTCCTAGGCACCCCATATACGACGAGTAGCCAGGACAAAACAGAATAAATACAGGTGCTGTATTTTATACCATTGTCCACGCAAAACAGTGGCATGTTCACGTAAATACGGCCGAGCGGGCTAACCGTGCTGTCTCAGGTTCCTTGCCACGGTTTTTCGCGGCTGCCTCCATCTGAGGTTCGAGTCCTTCCTTGGGCATGGGTGTTTGTATTGTCCTTAGCGTAAGTTAGTTTAAGTTAGTTTGAGTTAGATTAAGTAGTGTGTAAGCCTAAGGACCGATGACCTCAGCAGTTTGATACTATAGGACTTACCACGAAAATACGATGGAGGGAGATTGTGATTACGCACCATTCTATCCAAAATAGACCACAAACGCTGAGTAATATGGAGACCTGGTGACTGGTGGCCAGGGCCGAAGCGACAATCCGTACTTGTGCTCATGAAACCAGTCCTGGATTAGGAGAGCCGTGTGGACAGGAGTCCTATCGCCTCGCGACACAGCAATCCCACTGGGGTACATACGCTGTACCATGGGACGAGCCTGATCAGCTAAATGGTAGCATAACGCTTGATAGTAATGCGATGTGGCAGAGTAACAACGGGACCAATGGAATACCTCGATATGCCCGCCAAAATAGTCACCAATCCCCCATCAGATTTCGCTCTTGTGACGTAAACTCTACCAGCAGTTGTAAACAGGATAAAACACACTCATCCGACGAAATAATTTTCTTCCATTGCTACATTGTCCAGGTTTTTATGACTCCCCACAACGTTGTCCTATTATAAGCTTTTCCATCACGGATGAGTGGTACTGGAATTCCAGTTCATCCGTCAGTTCCATGTTTACCGAGCTCCCTTCCGTTTTGACGGTGACAGGATTCGCGTCTGCGACTTTTAGTTATGGAGTGAATTTTGCAACTTTTGTCTTCTTATGTTTCGTCCCAGTCCTCAAAAACTGTCTGTTATGATCACGCAACACACACTTTCGTTCGCCTTGTCATTTATCAGATGAAGTTCTACGCTTTCCCTGTATGCAGAACAAATCTTCTACATGTTTCCTCTTGAAACACGTAACACTTCGGCTACCGTCGCTATGGAAGCCCGCGGCACACGAGCACCAACAATGTGACCACGTACGAATTCATGTAGCCCCGACATAAAGCACTCGCAGCTACACTGACCACTACTCTGATCATGACTGACAACTGCGACGTACTGATGACATTGCGCAGGTGCAGTTGGTGATCAAATACAGGGCAACCTGCGGGCTTGGCTATCGTCTGCGTCGATGTTCAAGTAGTGAACGCATTTCTCACGGTGTTTACAGATTTTTGCGCAATATTTGGTAAGGGCTTGCGAGGCCAAGCTGCTGAGGTCATCGGTACCTAAGCTTACGCAATAATTAATCTAACTTAAACTAACTTACGCTAAGGACGACACACACACACACACACACACACACACACACCCATGCCCGAGGGAGGACTAGAACCTCCGAGAAGACGCCCCTGGCCGCGCAGCTACCCCGCGTGGCTGTGCGTAATACCTGTACGTCAGTCGTATCACCTGGCGCAATACGGAGCGTTAGTTATTCCACGCAACTTGTCTCACGCGATACACGGGGAGGGAAATTTCAGGTCATCTAATGTGACTAAAAAGAAATTGTTTTATGTAGATGAAGTCAGGTATTTTGTTAGTAAAGTTTTTACTTTTTGTGTAAAAAGCTTAAAACCACTGTTTTTGCATTCGCACCAGTTCTCCATCATCTAGGTTTTTCATTCAGATTTGGGTAAAATGTTTGGTAAAAAAACTGATTTTACTTCGCATTATAGTCTGACGTCACAGCTTGATAATGAACTGGTTTTATTTTCGTTATTATCCATAGTTATTGTGACAATTCGCAAATAGGTAAACCACCAGGCATATTTGAAAGGTAGCGATGATGAATGTAGTCGCTGGCTACTCTATGCTTGGTAGGTTTTAGATCAATGTAGCTAACATATCGAGATTGTTTTCAACAGTCTAATGAAAACGATACCTCTTCTCATGTTTCGAGAAAATGCGTGATATATACTGGAGATTGTCCATAACAATGTCAGCAATTTCGCGTTACACGCAACGCTATTGCCGCTTGTTTCGGGCTTCTATGTGGAGGGCGAAGCTGGCTGGTGTTTCTCTGTTTTGAATACTACCATTACGAGGTGAAGCTGGAAATGGGAAACTTACTGAAATGAAAAGACACTGGGAGTCATCAGCTAATGACGGTGACTGAATGATTTTTCAGACTACGTTCCCAATTACCGAACACTTTGTGGCAGGAGTAAAAGAAAACTAAAAGCTAAATTCCCGTTACTTCTGAATGAGGAGCTGACGAAGTCGATAAGGGCACGTCGGGATTTTTCATATCATCAAGGGCTTCATCCATTTCTTAAAGTACATTGTCAGCCCCTAAACAGTATTCTCCACCCACTGTTAAGCCATTGGTGGTTGAGCCGTGCGCGGCTCGCGTTTATCCCATTTATTGTTTGTCATCTTCTATTACGGTACTGCCGCTTCGTTTTCTTGTTCCATTTACTGGCGTCACTAATTTCCTGTCTTACTTGCCCGTGAGCGGCAGCAGCAGCGCATATCGATAAGTGCACTGTCGTACCATCTCTGGAGCGACCGATAATATTTCCGGGTCGTCGTGTGTCTGGCAGTCAGTTGGAGACGGACGAGCAGCGCAGTCGGGACTCAGCAGCAGTGAAGTTGTGGATGGAGCGCCGTTGAGGCGCCGACAGCCAGTGCTCGCCGACCTCCGGCGACACACCATGAACTGTTCGACGCAGGGAGATTGGAGCGGGACGACCGTTGGTTGGTCGTTCGGTTGGTTGTTTCATAGGCCGACGTATATTTGGTCCATTCACCATTTCCGGTTGGCCGGTGTGCGACCAGTCGGTCGGTTGGTGTGGAGTAGCAAGGGATTCTCCACGGGACGTAGTTTGCCCTAGGCCACTGACGGTCTCTACGCAGTGTCCGAGTGTGTGGGGCTGTTCCCATTGCTACGAGGTCCGTGGTTCACCGACCCTGGACACGAAAGTTGAGTTTTGATTTAATCTACCAACAAGTCAAGACTGTTCACATTGTGTCATTTGGAGTTCATTGTCGGCTGTTGGGATATTCCCATGAGAAACAATGTGGTTTTCAAGTTGGAAAATTCTAGCCACCCTCCGGTGGAGTTTCACTGTATTTGGTTGTTTGAATTAAAGTGCACCAGCGGAATCTTCTGCCTTGTGGCCGTTAGCGTTCTGTTTACCTGCTCTGGCCGTTGACGTAAATTTCAGGCAGTGTAGTTTCCTCATCATGTTGTTGCTGTCCAGCACGGTGTGTAGCTTGACAGCTCCATATATGATTGGTTCTGAGCGCCACTGTCTTCTACGTCGTTCCGTTGAACTCCCTGTTGTGCCCTGGTCGGGCGAAGTGGATGTTATCTTGTCAGTGGGTCCGTTGACTGTCGGTCGGTTGGGTTGTCGTCGGATCGTGAATGTTTCCAGAGTGAGATTTTCACTCTGCAGCGAAGTGTGCGCTCATATGAAACTTCCTGGCAGATTAAAACTGTGCAGAGCACTTGCCCGCGAAAGGCAAAGGTCCCGAGTTCGAGTCTCGGTCCGGCACACAGGTTTAATCTGCCGGGAAGTTTCGGATCGTGAATGGTTGGCCCGACTGCCTGTCTCACCTAAGCAAGTGTTAGTGTTTGAATTCCAGGCCGATCATCGAACACCTGAGTGTCCTTGGGTTTATTGCCTTTTTTTATTTGTTCTTGTTATTTGTACTTGTATGGCTTCTAGCCGATTTTTTTAAAAAATAATGTTGTTTTGCCCTTAAGACATAAGATACTTTAGGCCTTCATCCTAATTGAAAGCACTGTTTCACGTAAGACCTTCGGCATTTTAAATATTTTAATGTTGTTGGATTTTAAGTGTTGGGCCTTCAGTCGAATTTGAGTTTGAGTTGTTTTGCTTTTAAGGCCTTCAGCCTAATTCAAGGAACTGTTTCACGCAAGACCTTTGGCATTTTAAAAATGTTAATGTTGTAGAATTTTAAGCGTTGGTCCTTCAGCATATTTTGAGTTTGAGTTGTTTTGCTCTTAAGGCCTTCAGCCTAAATAACTGTTTCACGTAAGGCCTTTCGTATTAAAAAAAATTAATGTTATGGAGTTTTACGTGTTAGACCTTCAGCCAATTTGAATTTAACTTGGTTGCTCTTGAAGTGTCTGATTCTTTGAGCCTTCAACCTAACTAATGAACTGTTTTAAGATAAGGCTTGGCCTTTTAAATTTCTGTTTTGGTTGAGTTTTGTCTAATTAAGAAATGTTTTACTTAAGGCCATTGTTTTTTTTTAAATTAATGTTATTTAGCCATAAGTGTCGGACTTTCAGTCGATTTTGAATTCAAATTGTTTGCTCTGAAAACTCAGATTCCTTGGGCCCTTAGCCTAAATAAAAATCTGTTGTAAGATAAGGCTTGCCTTTTAAATTTCTAATTATGCTTGCATTTTAAGTTATTGGCCTTCAGCCGATTTTAAATTAAAGTGCCTTTCAGCTGGCAATTAAGTCACAAAGATTAAAGCTGTGTGTTAAAAAAACTTTTTTGGCCTCTTGTAATGTTTGATCAACTAATAAAGTTGTAGCTTCGAGTGTAACTGACAGCCCCTTATTTCGGCCCCTTTCCACTATTTAAACTACCTGTCCTGTCCTGTGGGTTAAGCTGGGCATCTCAGTGGTGACTGATCTCACTAAAGGCCAGCAACATTTCTTCTGAATACTTCACAAACTGAACTATATACTACTTTGAGAAATTGAAAAGTTGTAGAAATACTGTCGTGGGTTTATTAATTTGCAACCATTATTTATATATCTACAAAGATAGATGAAACAGCATACTATGTGATCTTACAAGAACTCAGTTTTCATGGTAGCATTTCTTACGTTACTCACACTCTTTCACCAACTTACCTTATTGTTTTGAGTTTCTGCTAAGCAAGAGAAATGGCAAGTCGAGAATTTGAATTCTACTTTGTCAGGGTAGCAGATAATAGTTGCTCCAAGAAGTGGAAACTCCTAGACCCAGTTTGTGGAATTAATAGAATTTTTCAAGTTGCGGGACCTCACGAGAAACCACATCCAAGTTATGTTTGATTTACTAGATTGTACGGGTACACTCAGTACTTTCTATTCTTTTCCGTTTTTTTTTAGCTTTAAATAATGATAAGCCACATCAACGTCCTCTGGAGAAGACCTCGTAACTGCAAGCAGGAGTGTGACAGCTGGTGTAATGTTGCTTCTTGTGTGGCTGGTCGCATCGCGTACCAAAAAATGGTTCAAATGGCTCAGAGCACTACGCGACTTAACTTCTGAGGTCATCAGTCGCCTAGAACTTAGAACTAATTAAACCTAACTAACCTAAAGACATCACACACATCCATGCCCGAGGCAGGATTCGAACCTGCGACCGTAGCGGTCGCTCGGTTCCAGACTGTAGCGCCTAGAACCGCACGGCCACTCCGGCCGGCGCATCACGTACCGTGTCGCACACAGTCATCGTAGTGGGAACACGACTGTCGCACCGATAAGCGACACGTGACCTTCATTACAACGTGTTGTATCGTATATTATGCCATCTCCTAATGAGAACCGCACCTTACTGTTCGAGTAAACTATTGGTGAAAACTCGCTGGGCACAGCAACGAACATAAAACACCGAGGAGTGTGCATTCGGTACGACTAGAGTTTATTAGCCAAACAAAACAAACTGTAGGAAAGGCAGGTGTCAGGCTGACATTCATTGGAAGAACCATAAGGATATGTCATTCATCCATGACAGAAGTGGCTTGAAAAATAATTGTTCTACCGATTAATGGCTGTTGTTCATCAGTGTGAACGCTTCCTTAATAGCATTAACAGAAGAAATAGAGAAGATCGAACAAAATGGATCACGCAGATTTCGTCATAGTTTCGTTCAGTAAGTACGAATGTGTCACAGAAGTGCTGAACAAACTCATGTTTTATGCAGCCCGCAACGCCATCAAATAACACGTGGAAGAATTTCACATTCCCTCACTCGCTGCGCGATAACTATCAGTCCAACAGAAGAAAAGAACAGGACCTTTTTGTAGGAAATTAAATGTAGTTAAATGTTGTACTGAGATACGTTTTTCCTACTGGCCCTGGTTTTCGAATTATTCAAGCGAATGTACTAAAGAGACTTTGAAATTCATTTTTCTTCAGTAACCCGAAACCTTTGGCCTCCAGCGAAAATGTGTTGCAGCACAAAATTTAACGACATTAAATTTCCTACAAAAAGCTCCTGTTCGTTTTTTATAGAGGACTAATAGTTTACTCGTAGCGATAGAGACAACGTGAAAATTTCACACATGGCTTTTGAAGGTGTTGTCAGTTGCATATACCCGTAAGCGTGGGCAACTGATTCACCCTGAATGTCTCACAAAACGACCACAACGAAAAAATCAGAGCTCATATTCACGAATGGTGGCTTACCGAGTATAGTTGCAGATGTTGTTGTTGTTGTGGTCTTCAGTCCTGAGACTGGTTTGATGCAGCTCTCCATGCTACTCTAGCCTGCGCAAGCTTTTCATCTCCCAGTACCTACTGCAACCTACATCCTTCAGAATCTGCTTAGTGTATTGATGTCTTGGTCTCCCTCTACGATTTTTACCCTCCACGCTGCCCTCCAATGCTAAATTTGTGATCCCTTGATGCCTCAAAACATGTCCTACCAACCGATCCCTTCTTCTAGTCAAGTTGTGCCACAATCTTCTCTTCCCCCCAATCCTATTCAATACCTCCTCATTAGTTACGTGATCAACCCAACTTATGTTCAGCATTCTTCTGTAGCACTACATTTCGAAAGCTTCTATTCTCTTCTTGTCCAAACTGGTTATCGTCCATGTTTCACTTCCATACATGGTTACACTCCATACAAATACTATCAGAAACGACTTCCTGACACTTAAATCTATACTCGATGTTAACAAATTTCTCTTCTTCAGAAACGATTTCCTTGCCATTGCCAGTCTACATTTTATATCCTCTCTACTTCGACCATCATCAGTTGTAGATGTAACCATAGAAATAAACCGTTTACGGTAAGATCAGGGTACCTGTAAATCCAAACTGGGAGACATTTGCACAGTTATGGAAAAAACACAAACGCATAGATGTCAATAAGGATACAGGCGGGAGGGGGGGGGGGAGGTTGGCAAGAGGGGGGCATTTTACCTCCGTGGAATCCAGCGTAAGGCGGTTTTACGCTTTTATTCATACGCTTCCAGAAGTGAGTGGGTAACCACCAAATATCAAGCATTTTGTGCCGCCTATAATATTTACTTCTTGTAGTGTGATACTTCTCGTAAGTGATAATCTCGTTTATACGAAAATGAAAAGTGTAGTGGCTTGGCACCCCCTCCCCTTGGAAAAATATCTGCAATCACCAATGCACATATCTCAGTAGCAAGAGAAGTGGAGCACCATTTTCCGCATTGGCTGTTCCTTGTCAGTTTCAATAGGTCTATGGAATTCGTGAACAGCGCCTACTTCTCGTGTTTTTCATCGTGAAGGAGCGTTACGACCAAGAACGGCATCCCCCAGCAACTTTAATAAATAAGAGCGCGAAGCAGCAGTCACGGGCGCTCACGAAATTTTTCCGACGCGAGTTTCGCAGCGCCTTGGCTCCGCCTTGGGCTGTATTCCGGCGATGGAAATTGCTGTTTTAATGGGGAAAGTTGGGGGCCATTAGCACACGCTGCGCTCTCCGTGCTGCCGCTCTGTCTCGCTTTACTGCCCCATACTGTATGTATAGTTCAGTGCAGCGCGCCCGCACTGGTTTGCCTTGCCCGTCCGCTCACTTTGCAGAACAATACGCTCGATTATTTTCTGGGTGCACACAGCTCTGTTCTCCTGTATTCCCATCTGCACTGCACGTCGCTGCAGCAATATGCGTTTTCCTCGGACATATGCTTCGTATAGAAACTGCAGCAATATCCAGACAGATTTCGATGCAAACGACTATGGTGTGGCAGTATGAACTAGCGCTTAGGCAGCTGATATGAAACGCATAAAAATGCAGTAACATCCATATATCTGTATTTCTACAGAAAGGTAGATCTTTGTCTAACGTTGTACCAAAAATCAGGCAAACTTTGCGCGATGCTCTAATAAATGTTTGGGCGGACACATTCCCGAAAACGGAAACGTTATTATCAAAAATCTCGAAAGGAACTTGACCAATTTACTTATACTTGAAAGACGATACTCGAATAAACTTTTGGAGCGACATAGGCTACACATTTCTTAACAATTTACAAGTTTTCTACTAAAATCGACTGGAGGAAAGAAAATGGTGTTGCTACGCTTTGCTTTGAAAATGTGCTATTTTCTTTTCTTTCTCGCAGTCTTTTTTAAATGTGATAATAGGCCATTTAAACCATTATACAAACTGTTTGTCCCATACACAGGGTAATTTTTCCCACCTTCTACGAACTCTAGGGGTTGATCGATGAGAGGATACGTAAAAAAAGTTTAATGAACTTATGTCTGGAAATGCATTGTTTCCATGCTAGTGACCATTTATTCAACCATACGTTGTTACAGGGTCTGCTGTCTAATACGTGCTGTACTATGCAGCCACAGTTACAGCATGTGCTGAAAATGGTTTCCATATGCCTCCACGCATACGTGTACGCGCCGAAGCATGTTCTGTGTCTCACGTTCACATCGGCCAGGCTGTAACCGAACAGTGTCAAAGGCAGCATGAGTATGCTGCTCCAGTGTCTCTTCTTCTGGAATGGGCTCTGCATACACGATACTTTCGAGATGGGCCCATAACCAGATATTGTACTGGTTGAGATCCAGTGAACGAGCGGGCCATGCAACTGGATCCCCTCGTCCGATCTGTCGACCAGGGAAGACACGACCGAGATGCGTCTGGACATGAACGGCGAATTGGGCTGGAGCACCATCATGTAGCAGCCAAATAACTCAGCGAATCGTGAATGGCACTGCTTCCAGCAGGGGAAGCATAGTAAGCCGCAAGAAACGCGTATTGTTACGGCCTGTTAGGCGACGTGGAAGGAAGACTGGTCCCAAAATACGGTCGCCAGTTATCCCGCCGACACATTCCGGCTGCACCGATGCTGGTGATTCTCTGTCATCATACCATGGGGTTCTGCCTACTATACCATATGTGATTGTCATTAAAGTTGAAGATACCATTCCGCGTAAAGGTGGCCTCAGCTGTGAATCGGATTGATGACACAAATCCCGGAATCGTGGTTGCCTGGTGAAGAAACCAGTGATAAAACTGCTCCCGATGGGAAATGTCTGTCGCTGGTAAGCCCTGTACACGCTGTAAGTGATAAAGGTAGTAACAACTATCAAAAAGAATGTTCCACACGGTCGTCTGGCTTACCCTGTACTAGCGGGACTACTGCCTGATACTGACACGGCGGTCGCCTTCCATAGTGGTAATCACATTTTCCTCAAAGTCTAGTGTCCGAACACTTCGGGTACATCTTTCATTGAATGACGTGGTTGTTATCGGCGGTGACAGGTCTCCTGATGTAACCTTACTGCCCACTGCCCGTTGTCATTTCCAGTTCCGTAAGTAAACTCTATGTCGTCAAACTCTCGATTGGAATACGGAACCACTGTGTACAACGCTGTATCACATCCACTACAAGGTGATTCAGCAAGAGAAGTGTATCGGACACAACATTACCAATAGTGCTGATGACACTAGCTTGGTAGTAAAGGATGTTGTGTGCAACATTGCCTCGGTTTCAAACAGTGCAGTTCCTGACAAAAGTCCATGGCTTTTAGAAAGTAAACTAACGCTATATCACAATAAAACTTAGTTTTTGCAGTTTATAACACATAATTCAACAAAACCCGACGTCTTAATTTCACAGAATGGGCATTTGATTTGTGAAACCGAACTGTTCAAATTTCTACGTTTTCAGATGTTAACTTTCATGGACTTTTGTTCAGAGATTTAATGCTGCTATTTTTACAATTAGACCGGTATCTGAAGTAACTGATCGTTCGACTCGAAAATTAGTCTACTTTGTTCATTTTCATTCCCTTATGTCGTATGGTTTTTTTTGCGGGGGGGGGGGGGGGTAACTCTTCCCATTCTAAAAGGATATATTTGGCTCAGAAGCGGGCGGTTCGGGCAATAAGTTGTGTAAGTACACGAGCCTCTTGTCGACCCCTGTTCACTCGTCTTGGTATTTTGACATTGGCCACTCAATAAATATATTCTTTACCACCGTTTCTCGCTAACAATATCAGTTTATTCCCAAAATTAAGCAGCTTTCACTAAGTTAGTACTCGGCAGAAATCCAACCTGCGTTTGGATCTGACTTCCTTAACTTTTGTGCAGAAAGGTGTACAGTATACCGCTGCATCCATTTTCAATAAGCTACCACAAGAATTCATAAATCTTAGCAATAATCCACGCTCTTTAAAATGGAAACTGAAGAGTTTCCTCATGGGCAACTTCTTCTATTCTGTTGAGAAGTTCTTTCAAAAATTAAGCTGATTCCTGTGTTTTACTGTTGACTGCGGTTACTGAAACTAATGGTTTGACGTTTTTTGGGTTCGTAAACATTTTATTTTTATCTGTTATTACTTTTATGTTGTCATTTCATGTACTGACACGTTCCATGACCTTAAACATTTTCTCCTCAATTTGGTGCTACGGAACTTGACTTGTAAATAAATAAATAAATTACTATGGCAGGAGAGGGTGCTAGGGTATGACGTATGAAGAGCTGTACCACTCTCTATGTGGAAACCATGCATACTGTAATTGTGCCTGCACGGTGCAGAGCATATTAGACCGCAGTCTGTGTAACAAAGTACGATTCAATAAATTGTCTCTAGCATGGAAACCATGAATTTCTGAACATAAGCTCATTAGAACTTTTTTGTTTCGTATCCTCTCGTCGATCAGTCCCTTTATAGATATGGTTCTTCCCGTTGGCACATTAAAACTATGCGAAAAAATGTCATCGAAGGTAATGTGTTCACAGACTCAGCAGCAGGACAAGTCTCTTTCATACCCCCGTACACCAAAGATCCCAACCGATTTACCCATTTATTTTTAGCAAATTCAGCTGCCATTCAAGGTTTCGTTCGAAATAACGATAAGAAAGGCTCAAGGTCAGAGAGAGGTGGGAAGAGGAGTCGGTCGGGCACAGAAGGAGGAAATGAACATAGAGAAAGAGGATTTGGAGAGAGAGAGAGGAGGAGGAGAACAGGATGGACAACGAAAGGGGAGGGGAGGAGATGGAGACAAAGAGAAAGGAGTAGGAGATAAGGGTATATATCAAATTCCCGCGTGATTTTAGCAATTGCGAAGCATGGCTGGGTTCGCTGTTATCTTGATCAATTCGGTTGTGGCGTAACGATATGCACGGGCCATTTGGAAGCTGTAAGTTTCATTCCTGTGCTTCCGATGCCCTGCTTACAGTTATCCAGTGCTGGCCAGCATGCCGTCTACTGCTCTTTGCTCAGATGCTGTTGCAAGCCTAGGCCCTCTAAATTACGCTCCATCCTAGTAACTAGTACCAACTTCTGGCACACCAATCGATATGAGACTTTGTAGAGCCTCTCCTTTCTCTGTTTTGTTTTCTACATACATAAATGATTTGGCACACAGTGTGGGCTGCAGTCTCCGTTTGTTTGCCGTTGATGCTGTTGTGTACAGGAAAATGTCGAAGTTGAGTGACTGTAGGCTGATACAAGGTGACATAGACAAAGATTCTAGTTGGTATGGTGACAGGTAGCTAGCTCTATATGTAGAAAAACGTAAGATAACGCGAATGAGTAGGAAAAATAAACGAGTGGTTTTCGGATTCAACATTAGTAGTGTCCTGCTTGACAGTCACATCGTTTAAAAATCTGGGCGTGACGTTGCAAAGCGATATGAAAAGGAATGAGCACATGAGGACTGTGGTAGAGACGACGAATGGCCGACTTCGGTTTCTTGCGGTAATTTCGGGAAAGTGTGGTTCATCTGCAAAGGAGACCGCATATGGGACGCTAATGCGACCTATTCTTGAGTGCTGCTCGACTATTTCGAATCCAGATGAGGTCGAATTAAAGGAAGACATGGGAGCAGTTTAAAGGAGGGCTGCTAGATTTGTTACCTGTAGGTTCGAGCAAGACGCAAGTATTACGGAGATGCGTCAGGAACTCAAATGAGCATCGGTGGAAGGAAGGCGACGTTCTTATCGAGTAACACTGACGAGAAAATTTAGAGAACTGGAAACTGAAGTTGACTGCTGAACGATTCTACTGCCACCAACATACACTAAAGCGGCAAAGAAACTGGTATAGGCATGCTTATTCAAATACATAGGTATGTAAGTAGGCAGACTACGGCGGTGCTGTCGACAAGGCCTATATAAGACTACAAGTTTCTGGTGCAATTGTTAAATCGGTTACTGCTGCTACAATGGCAGGTTACCGTTTAAGTGAGTGTGAACGTGGTCTTCGAGTGGGCCCAAGAGCGACGGGACACAGCATCTCCGAGCTAGCGGTGAAGTGGGGATTTTCCCGTACGACCGTTTCATGAGTATACCGTGAATATCAGGAATCCGTTAAAACGCCAAATCTCTGACATCACTGCGGCCGGAAAAAGATCCTGCAAGAACGGGACCAACGGCTACGGAAGAGAATCGTTCAACGCGACGAAAGAGCAACCCTTCCGCAAACTGTTGCAAATTTCAATGCTGGGCTGTCACCAAGTGTCAGCGTGATAACCATTCAAAAAAACATCATCGATGTGGGCTTTCGGAGCCGATCACTGCTCGATACAAGGCTTTACGCCTCGCTTGGGCTCGTCATCACCGACATTGGACTGTTGATGTCTGAAAACATGTTGCCTGGTCGGACGAGTCTCGTTTCAAGTTGTATCGAGCGGATGGTCGTGTACGGGTATCGAGACAACCTCATGAATCCAAGTACCCTGAAGGTCAGCAGGGTAATTCCGACGGACTTGGGCAATTCCGGTAGGAAAATGCGAAACCCCACACGTCCAGAATTGCTACACAGTGTCTCCAGGAACACTCTTCTGAGTTTAAACGCTTCAGCTGGCCAACGAACTCCTCAGGCATGAACATCATAGGGCATATCAAGGATGCCTTGCAACGTGGGCATTGTATGTCCTATGCCGCCACGTTAAACTATTGAATTTTGTGACCCATTATCTTGGTAGCTTCTTAAGACACCAACTTACAATTTTCCGTAATTATTAATTGGACTATTCTAGATGCACCAATCTATAATTATTACTAAAATTGTATTGTTGGGCATGTTATGTTTTTCCCTTCACCTTCAGACACTCAGTTTTTTGTCAGAACTTTGTAAATAAATGAAAATAAAAACAAAACAACTCAGGATATTTTAATTATTCTAGTATCATATGTGTTGAATCTCACATTTGGCATGCTGTGAAAATTTCATGTCTCTACCTCCAGTACTTGTTTAGAAAACGGGTCATTTATTGCAAAAAGATTTAGTTTAGAGATACTCAGATTTAAAACTTTTTTCGTATTACAAATTTTTGTACAGACTTACATTCCTGAGTCTTTTATGCACTTGAATTGCCCTGGTACATAGTCTGTGCCTTCTTCAGTGTCACAACAGCCCAATGCTTGCCTCCTCCTTTTCTTTCTTGCTTCTTTTGTCATTTGCTGGGCAGTTAACTCTGTTTCACGGACACGAAGCTCATCCAGTTCCCGAAGTCCTTTAGCTATGTTCTGTCTACATCTTACCCCTAACTTCTCCAGAACCTTAAGTCTTTCACAGTTTCCACCATTGAAAGTTATTACAGCATCAAACCCTGCTAACTTTAGCGTCATAAGGCCAACAAATATACTTTTAGGCACGTGGCACCACACAACATTATTGAAGGACTCATTCACATTGTGGGTCTTCCCGTCTAAACAGTTCTTTAGTAGCTCAGGATTTGCCAAATCTCTGTAAATAGGTTTCATTGCCTCCATTACTACCAAAGGAAGAGAATGTTTATGTGTAAATTCATGTAGGGTGCCAGAAAATTCAGCTTGCCTATATTTACACGAATTGTTTGTTAGAGGGGGACACAAAGGATGACATGGCTTTTCATCGGTTGATAATGGATGTAAGAAAGAGCTCCACACAACCCTTTTCACCTTCTCTAAATTGTCACAGTTATCCCTAGTGGCCTTCCCATAATATTCCTGTAATTCATCAATTACTTTGTCTGTTAGCCCTCCAGCTCATTTATTGTCATGCCATCAGACAGTTTTGTAGTACCCAGTTTGGTTTTTAGGTTTATTCGTAATACCAACTTCTGAGACGTAGCAGTATACACAACACAAAGCAATTCCCAGCCTTCTAGAGACTGTGTAGGTCCCAAGATATGACTGCTGAACTGTGGCATTATATGCGTAGCCGCGAAATTTGACAGTCACATGTCAGCATTCGAAATATTATTTGAAGATCTCACAATAGTCCGATTTTAATGTATTATATACCAAAATGTCCAGGAAAGTCCAAAGTACATTAGGGAGTAGAAAACAGAAAATGTCAAATTTCAGCGAATTTCACGTACAATGCCATCTTCAAAGAGATCTCCAGTCCCTCGTACTTTTACGGATTTATGGACAGCCCTACAGGATTTGTGGTGTCAGTTCCTTCTAGCACTATTTCAGACATCAGTCGAGTAAATACCACGTCGTGTTGCGGCACTTCTGAGCACTCGCAGGAGCCCTACACGATATTAGGCAGGTGTACATTTCGCTAAGGACCACGAAGATAAAAAAGAGCTCATGCCTACGTTTTCCCCTCGCTCTGTTCGGGAGTGCAAGAGGAAAGACAATGACTAGTAGCGCTACAAGGCACCCTCCGCCACGCACCGTACCGTGGCATGTGGAGTAGAGATGTGGATGTAGATACCAATAGTTAACTGTTATACGAGTCACAGTTTCATGTTTGAAGTAATTTCAGACATATCTAAAATTACCCAATGAACGAAAATACATAGCTTCCCGCAACATCCAACATTCAGACGGCTCAACATGTTTTATAAATAGATCAAATGATGGCAAACTGAATACTTAATCACCAAAGTAGTTGATTAAACAATATTCAGTTCAATGATGAAATAGATAATCATCAAGTTCCAAAGAATAACGTTTTTGTCAGTACGTTTGATATCACTAATTTCTGTATATTATGCTGACGGAGTGAATGTGGGAATGATTGAGACATGGAAACATCGCGAGAGATGCTTGCTTGAACATAAATGCAAGTCTTAGACAAGCCTGCAGTTTACGCTCTAGTATTTGACCACGAACGCGAGGGATTAGCCGAGTGGTCAGAGGCGCTGCAGTCATGGACTGTGCGGCTGGTCCCGGTCGAGGTTCATGGATGTGTGTGTTTGTACTTAGGATAAGTTAGATTAAATAGTGTGTAAGCTTAGGGACTGATGACCTTAGAAGTTAAGTCCGATAAGATTTCACACACATTTGAACATTTGACCACGAACGCTATCTGTACAATTGTTCAAATGGTTCAAATGGCTCTGAGTACTATGGGACTTAACTGCTGAGGTCATCAGTCCCCTAGAACTTAGAACTACTTAAACGTAACTAACCTAAGGACATCACACACATCCATGCCCGAGGCAGGATTCGAACCTGCGACCGTAGCGGTCGCACGGTTCCAGACTGAAGCACCTAGAGCCGCTCGGCCACACCGGACGGCCATCTTTATAATGTCCTCAACACGTTGCAATGTGTCAGAACAGTGTTTCGAGTAGTGGTCAGTGCACTGTGTCGGAACTACGTCAAGCGTGGGATCGGTGTTGGATCCCTTTTGTGGGTACTTCGATAATCGAAATAGCAGAAGTGTTTGGTTTTTCAAGGAGCACCGTACTGCAGGTTTGTACCGCTCGCAGGCAAAGCGGAAATACATCATCCGTTAAGTTACAACGCAGACGAAAGTGTATGTTGAAGGATCATGACAGACGGTCATTGAAGATGATTGGCGAAAAATAAAATGACGACTTCTGCAGACGTCGCTGCAGAACTGCATGTAGCACCCGCGAAGCCCGTCAGTACCATAACACGAAGGAAGCCACATAAGGAGGGAACTGCAGCGCGAGCTGGACCCACTGAATGAGTTATCAGCTACGAAAATGCCTGCAAGAAGAAAATGTGGTGCCTCAGCCATAAAACTTGGACGATGGAGTATAGGAACATTGTTTCCAACGTCTGACTGAGTTTACGTCTGGGGTGCGTCACCAAAACCTAATACGAGGACTGCTTACTGTCAAGAGCGGAACATGGTACTGATTTGGGCAGGCATGTGGTTACACCGCAAAGCTGCAGGATTATGTGACCATTTTGGGTGATCTGGTTCAGCCAATGGTATTGTATTTGAACCTCAATAACGATGCTGCGTAACAAGCAACTGCACTGGCATATTCAAGGCAATACCATCCCCTTCCTGAACACGCATCCTTCCTCGAACACCATTCTCCCCCCCCCCCCCCCCTCCCACCCACTTTCTCGTTTGTAACTGGAGAAAACTCGTGGGTTTCGTCATTCAAGTTCTATTGTGAAAAGATCAGGTTTGTTTGGGATGAAGGTTTGGGTAATAAATTAAATTTATTATTAACCAAGTTTAGCGACTTTCGTCATTTGACGCCTGTAGGCTGCAGTGAGGAAGATTAGGTTCTTTTTCGGATCAAGATTTGAGTATTTTTATAAATAATAACTGTAATATTAGTAAATTAACGTCATTATTATTCCAGTTACGTTAGTTTTGTTTTGGGAATGTTTAATAAGATCTTATGGGACCAAATTGCTGAGCTAATCGGTTCCTAAGCTTACACACTATTTAGTTTAACTTTAACTTACGCAAACGACAATACGCACAACCATCCCCGAGCGAGGACTCGAACCTCCTGAGGAGGGAGCAGCGCGGACCGTGACAAGCCGCCTTTTGACCACGCGGCTACCCCGCGTGGCTTTAGTTTTGTCATACAAGATCTGTACGCTGTAATGACAGGCCCCGTCAGCAGCAGCAGAGTCGTCCTAGTAAAAAAAAAATATTAAATATTACAATACTTTTTGCGGTAAAATCCTTTGACATCACAGTATGTGGCCGAATTACGATTATTTTACCACATGATGGCGTATTCTCAAAAATGGCGGAAAACTGAAAATTTTCTACAGTGAGGTCAAAGACTCCAACAAATTCATTACAAACCATGACATTGTTTCTAAATTTGGTACTTCCGATTAATGAGGTGTTTTCCATTCCAGATTCTACATAGCAGCTGAAAATGTTAGCCCACCCATTTCTCTAGGGACGTTGCTATCGTACTTAAAAATGGTAGCAAACATTACCATAATGGTCCAAAATGGCTGCCCCCAAATTTAGCATCTCAATTAACAAAATTAACAGCAAAGTATTCGGCGTTTCTCGCAAGCACTCCAGTTCTCATCGGGATCGGCTATAGTTTTATTCTCTCTAAGTTCATGACTAATGAAACAAATACACCACTGATATGAGGAAACACATTCCGTCAACTCTTCAGGGTTGTTTCGCACTGCGTGCGCCACTCCATCTACATCCACTACCTTGGTAAGTCTAGCCAATACGAATGATACAGCAGTTTCCTTCAGACATGGACAGGAGAGGTGCAGTATTATTCTATAGACTAAACTGCCATATTCATCTACACATGGGCCACACTTTATCAGCAATAGCCACATAGAGAAATACGTAATGACAACTGGAGGTCTACTTGTATGCTCTGGATGTTCACTGATGACTGCTCACATCCCTCCGTTTCCGTTTACTGGTATCCCTGATGGCCGACAAAGAGAGTGTCACGAACGGAAGCACTCTAGCAGGTCTCTACCACCCATAAGAATCGTGCTGCCCCCTGTCATGAGCAATAAGAATCAACGATCCTGCCCTTCCTCCCTCCCCCGTTTAGTATGAGAGAAAATGTGTAGCTTACGCCTTATCAGGTCCGCTAGCGCTCCCATGCACAATAAAAAGAGTAAGAAGACAAGTAATTGCGATTGACCTACAACAAAACGATATTTAAAAAAAAAACTAAACCCCTGCTACATACTAAATCTACATAATTCCTGCTTTATTAGTGTGAGACGTAACTATAGGACTGATAAATAACTAAAGACAATTGCGAGTAGCTTATGTACACTCGTACACTGTGGAAACAGTTAACCTCACCACCGACACAAAAGTACCATTTTATGATATAGTTGCTGATATAGTTGCTGAAGAGTTCAGAGAAAATTTGAGTCTCGTAACAAATAAATACCCCACTCATACGGTTATAGTTGGTGGGGACTTCAACCTTCCTTCGATATGTTGCAAAAATACTTGTTCAAAACAGGTGGTAGGCAGAAAACATCTTCCGAGATTGTCCTAAATGCTTTCTCTGAAAATTATTTCGAGCAGTTAGTCCACGAACCCACGCGAATTGTAAATGGTTGCGAAAACACGCTTGACCTCTTAGCCACAAACAATCCAGAGCTAATAGAGAGCATCATGACTGACACAGGGATTAGTGACCACAAGGTCATTGTAGCTAGGCTCAATACCGTTACTTCCAAATCCATCAGAAACAAACGCAAAATAATTTTATTTAAAAAAGCGGATAAAGTGTCACTAGAAGCCTTCCTAAGAGACACTCTCCATTCCTTCCGAACTGACTATGCAAATGTAGACGAGGTGTGGCTCAAATTCAAAGATATAGTAGCAACAGCAATTGAAAGATTCATACCTCATAAACTGGTAAGAGATGGAACTGATCCCCCACGGTACACAAAATAGGTCCGAACGCTGTTGCAGAGGCAACGGAAAAAGCATCCGAAGTTCAGAAGAACGCGAAATCCCGAAGATTGGCTAAAATTTACAGACGCGCGAAATTTGGCACGGACTTCAATGCGAGATGCCTTTAATAGGTTCCACAACGAAACGTTGTCTCGAAATTTGGTAGAAAATCCGAAGAAATTCTCGTCGTATGTAAAGTACACAAGCGGCAAGACGCAGTCAATACCTTCGCTGCGCAGTGCCGATGGTACTGTTACCGAGGACTGTGCCGCTAAAGCGGAGTTATAGAACGCAGTTTTCCGAAATTCCTTCACCAGGGAAGACGAATGGAATATTCCAAAATTTGAAACACGAACAGCTGCTAGCATGAGTTTCTTAGAAGTAGATACCTTAGGGGTTGCGAAGCAACTCAAATCGCTTGATACGGGCAAGTCTTTAGGTCCAGATTGTATACCGATTAGATTCCTTTCAGATTACGCTGATACAATAGCTCCCTACTTAGCAATCACATAAAACCGCTCGCTCACCGATAGATCCGTACCTACAGATTGGAAAATTGCGCAGGTCGCACCAGTGTTTAGGAAGGGTAGTAGGAGTAATCCATCGAACTACAGATCTATATCACTGACGTCGGTTTGCAGTAGGGTTTTGGAGCATATATTGAATTCAAACATTATGAGTCACCTCGAAGGGAACGATCTATTGATACGTAATCAGCATGGTTTCAGAAAACATCGTTCTTGTGCAACGCAGCTAGCTCTTCATTCGCACGAAGTAATGGCCGCTATCGACAGGGGATCTCAAGTTCATTCCCTATTTCTATATTTCCGGAAAGCTTTTGACACCGTTCCTCACAAGCGACTTCTAATCAAGCTACGGGCCTATTGGGTATCGTCTCAGTTTTGCGACTGGATTCGTGATTTCCTGCCAGGAAGGTCGCAGTTTGTAGTAATAGACGGAAAATCATCGATTAAAATTGACGTGATATCAGGTGTTCCCCACGGAAGCGTCCTGGGACCTCTGCTGTTCCTGATCTATATAAATGACCTGGGTGACCATCTGAGCAGTTCTCTTAGGTTGTACGCAGACGATGCTGTCATTTACCGTCTAGTAAGGTCATCCGAAGACCAGTATCAGTTGCAAAGCGATTTAGAAAAGATTGCTGTACGGTGTGGCAGTTGACGCTAAATAACGAAAAGTGTGAGGTGATCCACATGAGTTCCAAAATAAATCCGTTGGAATTCGATTACTCGATAAACAGTACAATTCTCAAGGCTGTCAATTCAACTAAGTACCTGGGTGTAAAAATTACGAACAACTTCAGTTGGAAAGACCACAAAGATAATATTGTGGGGAAGGTGAGCCTAACGTAGCGTTTCATTGTCAGGACACACAGAAGATGCAACAAGTCCACTAAAGAGACAGCTTACACTACACTCGTTCGTCCTCTGTTAGAATACTGCTGCGCGGTGTGTGATCCTTACCAGGTGGGATTGACGGAGGACATCGAAAGGGTACAAAAAAGGGCAGCTCGTTTTGTATTATGACGTAATAGGGGAGAGAGTGTGGCAGATATGATGTGCGAGTTGGGATGGAAGTCATTAAAGCAAAGACGTTTTCCGTCGCGGCGAGATCTATTTATGAAATTTCAGTCACCAACTTTCTCTTCCGAATGCGAAAATATTTTGTTGAGCCCAACCTTCATAGGTAGGAATGATCATCAAAATAAAATAAGAGAAATCAGAGCTCGAACAGAAAGGTTTAGGTGTTCGTTTTTCCGCACGCTTTTCGGGAGTCGAGTGGTAGAGAGATAGTATGATTGTGGTTCGATGAACCCTCTGCCAAGCACTTAAATGTGAATTACAGAGTAATCATGTAGATGTAGATGTAGGACTGTAGTAAAGTGCTAAATAACGATGGAAAAATCTCTACACGTCGCTAAATGTAAAAATAATAACAGCCACAGCCATTGCACCCACCAGTGATACCAATAAACCCGCGAAAAGCTGCTCCCACTACCACGGTGCCTTCTCTCTTTCCACAATGAGGCTCCTAGCTATCTGGAAAACCGAACACCGCAGTAAATCGCGTGTATGCACTGCTACGCCTAAAACTGCAACAGCAAGATTCAACTTGCGGACATCGCACACACCCACTAGCTGCCAGTAACTGTCGGAAAAGTGCTCTACACGAACCTGATAACTGTTCAATCTCCGTCATTTTATAGGAATGGTAGAGAAGTGTACCTTACTTAAAAATCAAAAAACTAAAAGTTTGTGAGGTGCAGACCTGCACGTAATCGTACACGCGCGAGCTGCCTTCTTAGCTGGCTGGAGAGGCAAAGATGCGCCGTCAAACTGTCCGCGAGGTACGGTCGGCCTACGGGAATCTCCTGTCGCAACAGGTAATGTCCAGAACACACGGAACCCACTCGCTGACCGGTAAGGGAAACAGTCTCTGGGGAATGTCAAGAACACCCACATGCAGCCAGCACCTCTCGCCTCCAGAGCCAGGGGCTTACTAAGGCGGTCAGTACGCCACAAGTCAAAATGTACTGCAACAGAGTAAAATGCTGGCTGTACTAAACATACCCTAATATTCTTCATTACGTATATCTCTAAATCTTATAGAGCCGTGCAAAAGTTATCGTTTGGGAGGCTGGACTATCTATAACGTCCGTGTACGTAGGCGCGCTGAAAAGTAATGCCTCCGATTTGTGCTGTTGTCAATAGAGGTTGACGTATTATATGTCATGAACAATACTTGGTGGACTTTTCTGCTTCGCTGACACGAGTTTAAACCCTCTGCCGCTAGAGGGCTCCAAATTATAGAGTTTAACATGGCAGTGTGTAATGCAACTGCCTGAGGACCACGAGGAAAGGAGAAATTAGCGCCAGTGCAGAGGCACAGGTACAGTCGCACTCCCCCCCCCCCCCTACTCACCCTCGCTTTATTTGCAAGTGACAGTAGATAACCTCCACTGTACAGCATAAAATGGTTTGCGCAGAATGTACGTGGAAGTCAGCCTATTCACGTAACTTAGAAGTCGTAACCAGGAGGCGGCTTCACGCTAACATGGCAAACTAATGAGCATGATGCGACGTCGAGTTCAGAGCAGCAGTGTATATATAAGAGAGTCATTATAAACACACAAATAATTTGCGACATGTGTGCAGGATGAGCAAGCGTTTGTGTCAAGGGTCAGAGAGTCGTTCGCGCGTATCCGTATGTAAACATTGCACTCGCTTCTCATCTCTGCAATAGAACAGACCTGCAGGTAAGAGGAACAACATAGTTCTCGTGAAACTCAGCAAGATAACTTATTGGGAATACACAGTTTAGATAGATTTCACAATAGTTATACCCCATTCAACAATGTATACCACATCTATTATTCCAAACTAACAAGCTGCGAGATTTATAGGAGACTGATACTTTTACGGTACCCGCCATGAAAAACGCACTCAGTCGTGTTATGAAAGAGATAATTGACTCTACTACAGATCGATCATCGAAGGTAATCATGGGTATTTTACGACTGCGTATTTATATTAGCGTGGGTCGTGGAATTGTAACAAATTTGCATGTATACTGTTGTCTGTTGTTACATTCCAGCCGTAGGCAAGCAGCACCAAACAGATACAAACATCGAAAACACCGCAAACCAGCAGACCATGTAACACGATTGACATGAGTAGTGTCTGACTGTAATTTAATTTTAGCACTCGTAACCGTAAGTGAGGTCATTAACATGTGAGCAACTTATAAGCTCGTATTACTACCCGGTCAAACAGATCACTGGACTACAATACTGCTATACATATATTATTTATACTCTAAATCTTTCATCTATAATAGTGTAAGTCTGATCGAGCAATCGGTTACTTCACATACTAGAAAGACGAGATTTTTTTTGCTTCTTTGCCAGCAAGACAGGTAGGCCTCTTGGCCTCTTGCCTGTTAGCAGAGATGAATAGTTCTTCTTTGCATTCTCACATTTACTGTCGTGGAGACAGTGACCCTCACCAGATTTTTCCATATTCTTGAAAGTGCCAAAAAAAACCTGGGGAAGCTGGAGCTTTTGATAACCGTCATTGCGATTTCACGTACATAAATAATAAACATGTTTTCCAGTATTATCATGTTACCGGTGAGGGTTACAAAGCAGGAATTCGACCCCATTAACTTGATCGACAAATCGGTTTCCACGTAGACGAACTCAGTCTTCCACTCCATTCAGGAATTAAGAAATGTTCCATTAAAACTACAGTCTTGAGATCATATTCATCCCATACTGAGTCTGACACCTAGCTTGCTTACGGTGAAGAGACAGTCAACCAGATGGGTAACGCAGTCAGATGCGCAACATACAATTCCACCAAGGGATAACCAACAGCCGCGTGGACTAGCCGAGCGGTCTTAGGCGCTGCAGTCATGGACTGTGCGGCTGGTCCTGGCGGAGGTTCGAGTCCTCCCTCGGGCATGGGTGTGTGTGTTTGTCCTTAGGATAATTTAGGTTAAGTAGTGTGAAAGCTTAGGGACTGATGACCTTAGCAGTTAAGTCCCATAAGATTTCACACACATATGAACCTTTTTTTTTTTTTTTTTTTTTTTTTTTTTTTTTTGTAACCTACAATACAGTTGGAAGCATCACTGTCTGGTGGATTGCGTAATAGTTTTCCATGTTAAATGATTAAAACTATAGGCATACAGATCATAGTTCTATAATCCACTAAGTGGGGTGCCCGTCTTCGCTCAGGGAGTTGGTATGATATTGTGTGGTAGGTGGAATAAAAAAAATTATAGAAAACATATTCTCTTTACAATACTCGTTGAAGTACAAGAGGTAAAATAATCTATTGAAAACATATTCAAACGTTTTACGATACTTATATACAGCAACATTTTTCATTTTGTTATCCGGGGTATATACGTACAAATTTTTCGAATTTCCCAATCGAGAGGAAGCTACGTGTAGTTGAGCGTGAGAGCAACAAGAGTCTTTGAGACTGATGCCGCAATATTTTAAAATTTGTCCTTGCACTTTGTTAATTATAAAACTGCGGACTAATTTGATTGGAAATGGGAGTCTTTTAAATTGGAATGGCAGTTAAATAGAAATCAGTGGTATTCTGCGGATACATAGTATGTGTGCTTTGTAATTTCCAGTCGTAAGTCCGACTTTGATGATATTATTCGATAGATGTTTGACGATCATCCTCGTTCCGTTACATCGTTTTGTGGAGTTGATATTTCTGATTAGTATGATCGGAAATTCAATTTTAAAAGTCGACGGGAGTGTAATGATATGCCTTATACTTGCAAAGAGTTCAGAATTTCTGTAGGGAAGTTCACACTTTCTTCAACGTTTACCATCGTGTCGATCTATTTGTATATTCTCTCTTCGCCTGGAATTTTCACTTGAATGTTAAAGTTTATCTCTTCGATATTACTATTTTTATCTGCCAAAAATGCCCTTTCAAATAGCCCGTCCATATTAGTATAGTTGTGAACAATGTTTGGTTAAATTTGGTAAATGAGTTCGTTTTCAGCAGTAGTTATGTTGCAGAACTCAGTGTTGAGTTTAATGAGGCCGGTCTTCTGGTTAATAGGATATGTGCATTTGCCTGTTTGTAAAAGCTGTTGAGCAAAGTGTGCTACTGTTTCGTCTTTCGACAGTTCAGTTCTCATATTTGTTGTTAGTTGCAGTATTTCTGTGTGTGGCCACATATGTGATTTTTTAAAGCAAGCACTGATCTCGTCTGCTGGTGTTGCTTGGGGATAACCGGAAGTGTTTGTCGAAAATCTCCTGAGAGTATGAGCAGAGCTTCTCTATCACTTCAGAGTTTCCTCGCAAGTCTTGTGATGTTCCGTCCATGGCTTCGAGTTTTCTTTTCTCTGTTTTGCTTCAGAACTGGCAAAATCTCCTCCTCTTTTACGTTTGGCCATTCTCTAAAATATAAATCAAACCAACTGTTTACCAACAAATACACTAAGTACACTTTACACACTTTATTTTCGATTTATATTCAGTCACTGTATCACTTTGACTACTCACCAGTCACTGTTTTTTTTTTTCACTCACTACACTAATTTTTTGGTTCCTCCATTTGTCACTGAAAAGAAACTGACGTTCCAACCCACGACGGGTCTTTACCAGTGGGTAGCCTCACCAGTCGCGAATTCCATAACGTACGAAAAAGGTTTCGAACGGTCCACAATGTTCGAAAACATAGCATAACATTCGAGTATGTTCTTGAACGTTCCACAATGACCTGGTATCTTCCGAGCTGTTCCCAAACATTCTGGAATCTTTCTGCATGCTCCACATTATTCCAGAACATCCCAGATCATTTTGGAACATTCTGGAATGCTCTCGAAAACTCTAAAATGTTCTCGAATGTTGTGGAATATTATAGAAATTCCTAGAGGGCGAAACTTCCCAGACCTTGTACATTCAAAAGCACGCCCTTCAGGTAAAAACGGGAACCTTCATGGATGTGGGATGGAGGGCTACCACACCATATAATCCCCTTGATCGTACCGGGACTCCTTTCTGAGTTTTAGCGGCACGAACATTGTACACTCACTTTTATAATATATACTGATTACCGCTCTTAATTGCTTGCAATGTGTATACTTCTACACAAGTCTACGGTCAGCACGTATGTGTCTACTTTAATTCTCTGGAAGTAGCTGGTTCCCATGCTTTATCAGTTTGCCCAAGTATTTGTATTTGTCACTTCTCTCGCCTGTATTTATGTTTTCTTTGTACATATGGGGCAGAAGAGCTACTCTAGGCATCTAAACCACACCCAGTTTGACCCAAGGAAGTGCTTAATTTAAACTGCAGGAGTATTTTATCTTCAACAACATTGCCTGAGGTATCATAAGACTGTTGATACCCTGCAATAAACGGCAGGAAAACGAATTATGGACTGTTGAGCAGAGGGATAGATTGCATCACATCGTTCGTGATAAACCCCATCTGAATGTCGCAATTAACTGTTTTGGTCCAGCACCATCACCGGGACGAAATGTGAATCGGATTATCATTGTTTCAGGTACTTCAAGAAGTGTAGCAATTTCCCTCGCCAGCACGATCTTCGAACCATCGACTGGATGCCAGAGTCACCGCCTGCACCATGTACTAATAGGAGTGTTTCAGCATAGGTCGATGCCTGGTAGCTCCGAACCGCTTGTGTTATTCATCTGTGGCTGTATTCAAGTAGTTCACATGCACTGTCACAACAATAAACCTTGAGTGAATTGAAAACCTCTAAATGTGTGTACTACTTTTTTTTCCTGTAGTGTATGATGATGTCTGCATTACTAAGGAAGAAGAATAAATCGTGGAGATAAGTAATACCCTATTCAGTGAGAGTAACAAATTACTATAACGCCACGTGCTTTAAAGGAAAGAAGTCTAGTAGCAGATTTGAAGAATATCTACAGTTTCAGCCATGCATAGGGTTGTCACAGGAAGAACTAAGGCTAAAATTTATCCGTAAAAGAGCTGATTCGAACAAGAGGCAATATGAAGAATTAATTATTCGTGTTATGTGTTGCACAAATGACGCGATACTGGTGTGAAATCATCGAAAATTGGTGCAGGGTTATGAAAATTTTAGCAATATTCGAAATGATCGTTTAGGGCTACAATGAGCGTAAACCACAATGAAGCAGAAGTGCTCTATGTGTATACGGGAAAACTTTTGGTGTTACAGTGCTCTTCCATAGCTAAGTGTTGAGCATCTCCGACTGTCATGGAGCTCTCTACAACTACGTGATTACTCTGCTATTCACAGTAAAGTGCCTGGCAGAGGGTTCAATGAACCACATTCAACCTGTCTCTCTACTGTTCCGCTCTCGAACGGCGCGAGGAAAAAAAGAGCACCTAAATTTTTCTGTGCGAGACCAGATTTCTCTTATTTTATCGTGATGATCATTTCTCCCTATGTAGGTGGGTGCCAACAGAATGTTTTCGCAATCGGAGGAGAAAACTGGTGATTGAAATTTCGTGAGAAGAGCCCGTCGCAACGAAAAACGCCTTTGTTTTAATGATTGCCACTCCACGTATCAAGTCTGTAGCACTATCTCCCCTACTTCGCTCTAATACAAAACGAGCTGCCCTTCTTTGTACTTTTTCGATGTGATCCGTCAGTCCCATCTGATGCGTATTCCATATCGCACAGCAATACTCCAGAATAGGGCTGACAAGCGTGGTGTAAGCGGTCTCTTTAGTAGACCTGTTGCACCTTCTAAGTGTTCTGCCAATGAATCGCAGTCTTTGGTTGGTTCTACGCACAACATTATCTATGTGATCGTTCCAATTTAGGGTATTTGTAATTGTAATCCCTAAGTATTTAGTTGAATTTTCAGCCTTCAGACTTGTGTGACTTACCGCGTAATCGAAATTTAGCGGATTTCTTTTAATACTCATGTGAATAACTTCACCATTTTCTTTATTCAGGGTCAATTGCCACTTTTCTCACCATACAGATATCGTATCTAAATCAATTTCTAATTCGGTTTGGTCATCTGATGACTTTACAAGACGGCAAATGACAGCATCATCTACACTCCTGGAAATTGAAATAAGAACACCATGAATTCATTGTCCCAGGAAAGGGGAAACTTTATTGACACCTTCCTGGGGTCAGATACATCACATGATCACACTGACAGAACCACAGGCACATAGACACAGGCAACAGAGCATGCACAATGTCGGCACTAGTACAGTGTATATCCACCTTTCGCAGCAATGCAGGCTGCTATTCTCCCATGAAGACGATCGTAGAGATGCTGGATGTAGTCCTGTGGAACGGCTTGCCATGCCATTTCCACCTGGCGCCTCAGTTGGACCAGCGTTCGTGCTGGACGTGCAGACCGCGTGAGACGACGCTTAATCCAGTCCCAAACATGCTCAATGGGGGACAGATCCGGAGATCTTGCTGGCCAGGGTAGTTGACTTACACCTTCTAGAGCACGTTGGGTGGCACGGGATACATTCGGACGTGCATTGTCCTGTTGGAACAGCAAGTTCCCTTGCCGGTCTAGGAATGGTAGAACGATGGGTTCGATGACGGTTTGGATGTACCGTGCACTATTCAGTGTCCCCTCGACGATCACCAGTGGTGTACGGCCAGTGTAGGAGATCGCTCCCCACACCATGATGCCGGGTGTTGTCCCTGTGTGCCTCGGTCGTATGCAGTCCTGGTTGTGGCGCTCACCTGCACGGCGCCAAACACGCATACGACCATCATTGGCACCAAGGCAGAAGCGACTCTCATCGCTGAAGACGACACGTCTCCATTCGTCCCTCCATTCACGCCTGTCGCGACACCACTGGAGGCGGGCTGCACGATGTTGGGGAGTGAGCGGAAGACGGCCTAACGGTGTGCGGGACCGTAGCCCAGCTTCATGGAGACGGTTGCGAATGGTCCTCGCCGATACCCCAGGAGCAACAGTGTCCCTAATTTGCTGGGAAGTGGCGGTGCGGTCCCCTACGGCACTGCGTAGGATCCTACAGTCTTGGCGTGCATCCGTGCGTCACTGCGGTCCGGTCCCAGGTCGACGGGCACGTGCACCTTCCGCCGACCACTGGCGACAACATCGATGTACTGTGGAGACCTCACGCCCCACGTGTTGAGCAATTCGGCGGTACGTCCACCCGGCCTCCCGCATGCCCACTATACGCCCTCCCTCAAAGTCCGTCAACTGCACATACGGTTCACGTCCACGCTGTCGCGGCATGCTACCAGTGTTAAAGACTGCGATGGAGCTCCGTATGCCACGGCAAACTGGCTGACACTGACGGCGGCGGTGCACAAATGCTGCGCAGCCAGCGCCATTCGACGGCCAACACCGCGGTTCCTGGTGTGTCCGCTGTGCCGTGCGTGTGATCTTTGCTTGTACAGCCCTCTCGCAGTGTCCGGAGCAAGTATGGTGGGTCTGACACACCGGTGTCAATGTGTTCTTTTTTCCATTTCCAGGAGTGTACAAACAATCTAAGACGGCTACTGAGATTGTCTCGTATGCCGTTAATACAGATTAGGAACAATAGAGGGCCTATAACACTTTCTTGGGGAACGCCGGATATAACTTCTGTTTTATTCGATGACTTTCCGTCTACTATACGAACTGTGACATTTCTAACAGGAAATAACGAATCCAGTCACACAACTGATCCGATATTCCATAGGCACGCAGTTTGGTTAGAAGGAACTGTGTAGAAAGCCTTCTGGAAACCTAAAAATATGGAATCAATTTGACCTTCCCTGTCAATAGCACTCATTACTTCATGAGTATAAAGAGCTAGTTGTGTTTCACAAGAACGATATTTTCTGAATCTGTGCTGACTGCATGTGAATAAATCATTTCTTCGAGGTACTTCATAATATTCGAATACAATATAAGTTCCAAAACCCCACTGCAGATCCACGTTAGTAATATGGGCCTGTAATTCATCGGATTACCCCTACTTCCCTTTTTGGGTATACTGTAAGAAGACGGCTTGATATCCTGCAATGATACTGCTTTGTATTGTATGGGAGACTGTTGTGCCTCTGCATTGTGTGTGAAATCACACATATCATATCTCACAGAGCAGGCATAAAGTGGTGGCACTGTTATGTGTTTGGAAATGTCCTGCACTGATCAAATCTTTCATTCAGTAGCATAGCACTGTTATTTCAAATGTCTTCTGAGGACACTTAGAAGAATTGAATACCATTTACCTCTTGTGATGCAAATTCAAAAATTGCTTGCACAGTGAGGATTGGGTCACTAAGTTCTTGGGTATTGGTGTGACTTGAGCAATTTCCCAGTCTTTAGGTACGGATCTTTCTGTGAGCGAGTGGTTGTATATAATCGCTAAATATTGAGCTATTGTACCAGCAAGCTCCGAGAGGAACCTGACTGTTATACAAACTGGACGGGAAGCCTTGCCTTTATTAAGTGATTTAAGCTGCTTTGCGACACCGAGGATACCTATTTCTATGTTTATCATATTGGCAGTTAGTCTTGACTGGAATTCAGGAATATTTACTTCGTCTTCTTTGGTGAAGGAGTTTCGGAAAATCGTGTCTAATGACTCGGCTTTAGTGGCACTGTCATCAGTGACTTCACCGTTGTTATAGCGCAGTGAATGTATTAATTCCGCCTTGCCACTGGCGTGCTTCGTGTATGACCAGAATCTCTTTCGGTTTTCTACCACATTTCGAGACAGACTTTCATTATGGAAATTACTGAAAGCATATCGCATTGAAGTACGCACTTTATTTAAAACTTCTGTAAAAATTTGCCAGTATGGGGGTTTTGCGGTCTTTAACATTTGGCATGCTTTTTTCGCTGATTCTGCAACACCGATCTGACCCGTTTTGTGTACTGTGGGGGATCTGTACCTTCACGTATTAATATATGGTATATATCTCTAACATTCTGCGTGGTGTCTGTTTGTTCTGTATCGTGTCTTCCTACCACCTTCTCGCAACGACACTCTAAGAGTGTTTTTTAGGGAATTGACTAGTTTGAACCTGGGACCTTTTGCTGGTAAGGAGACGCCAGACCACACATGACGTGTAGAATTCAGAAGAGTTCAGTGAGACTAGCGATGATATAACCAAATATTTAATAATTTAAGCGTCAGCTCCACTGCACTCCCTGTAAAAGAATCTTAATACTAACTAAATTTAGTGGGAGGGGTTCAAGGCTTTCTTATTTTTAGTTAGCTGGTAAAATATCGTCGAAAAAGCAGTTAAGTTTACCATTGGAAATTTTATTCTACTCACAAAACATTGTTTATAAATTGGACTACTGATAAAAGGAAATGTTTTAAAACAGGATGTTGAAAACCATCTGCGTTGAACAAAAATGTGAACGAATATTCCCTGAATGGGTTTCCAAGTTCTACAATGGATCGAAGGATGACTTATGCCATATCACATCTATAATCTAGGTTTAAATTAAGTTTCACAAAAGAGAAAACTTATCTAACTTGTCGTAAATTACAGTGGCTGATGTGGCTTCTCAATAACTATATAACAGAAAAATCATTGCGTTTCAGATTTTTACTTCAAGTGGCAAATGTGAACACCATGAGCTTTAATTGACGATCGACACTAGTATTACGCAAAAAGGGGGTGTAACAGATGAGACTTCTGCAGTTCTGAGTGAAGCCTTATGCACTCAAAAATGCGGCATCACGTGCGTTCATTACCTTGTCGGTGTTCGTCAGGGAGTAGCGGGCAGCACAGCTCCGCTCACCTCACCGTCTCGGAAGCAACTCTGTCCTAATTTCTCCTTACTACAATTTACCGATGTTGGTTTCAAAAAAAACTATCTGGCTGTGTTTTCATCTGACCAATGATGGTCTCAATGTTAACCTTAAGCTCCGCCTACAAAAATTCTGTCTATCCAATGAGAAACGTTATACTTTTCGTGGTGGGGCAATGTTTTTAAAGTTTGCAACATAATAGGGACACGAAAAGTCTCGCAATAAAACTTGCAGCTGGAGTGGTCCTTTTAGCGTTATCATAAGATTTATACTGTTCTTCTGGAGGGCTCTATCTTTTAACATGGGCTGGGGGGTGGTCCTAACGTAACAGAGACGCAAAAAAGTCTCACATTAAAACTGGCAGGTGGTGTGGCCCTTTTTTGTGTTATCGTAAGATCTATACTGTTCTTCTCGAGGGCTGTAGCTTTTAACATTGGCTGGGGGTGGTCCTGACGTAACAGAGACGCGAAAAAGTCTCACGCTAAAACTTGGGGGTGGTGTGGTCCTAGCGGTTAGCTGGCGACGTGGGTGTCCGTCCGACCCTTATCGTAGGGCCTTCCAGCATAACACGGTTCTGCTCTCGGCTTCTGTTCTCGTTTCTCCCCTCGGAACTGCATCTGTCTCATGGTGGGAAGGTATGACATGCATTTAGGCATTCTTGTGTTAGTCTGTGGTATTCCATTTCCTCACTCGTTTCTCATATTACTGTGGTTAATTTAATGTCACGATTTATTCGGAGCTATGTGACATACTACTGGATTTGCTTATCATGTCAGGGTTTTCATGGACGGTGTTGGATTTGCCTGACACCTTACGTATCACCACCCTTTGAACTTAATTTTAGTACTGAAGTTAGGCAATGGTTGAATCGTTGTCTAAGCCAGTCAAAAATTATTCCGTTATCTAAATTTTGTTGCTTACTGCTCAGCCACGTTATTCTGGTTCTATGCTAGTTTGTATTACTAATTTATATTTTTATATTCTTCCACATTATTCTCAAAAATGACAAGAGAAGAATATTTTTATGCTATTATTAATTTTTAATTATCTTCTTTCTCTATTTAAGTGTGAAGTTTGTTTTTTAAGAAGTTTGTTTTTTAAGAAGTTTGTTATCGAAAGTGAGGAGTCTTTCACATCGATTTTCTTAGAAATATATTTTTTTATAAATGTAGTAATTAAGTAAAATCTATTTTTAACACATTTTCTAAGTATCATGTACAAGTAAAATGTTTTTATTTCTAGACACTCATTTCAACATTGTTACACTAACAAATAAGAATTATTTCCAAGAATTGCTTTGACAATGCAGTATACATACACAAGTATTGAGATATTATCCAAATATATGGTACAAATGGTAAAAAAAAGGGAAAACATCCAACAAGATAATTTTTATTCTTTGTTTTCATAAGGAGAAAATAAGTAAAATATAGTTATTCTTTTATTTTTATGAGGATAAAATAAGTGGCATATAGTTTTAGTGTTTATTATGCCTTACTTTTGTTCTTTGTATACTGTCCATTTCAGAACTAATGACTTATTTTTATCGATAGTCTATTTTTTACTTAAGTCCATAGTCAATGACTGTTATTTTGTAGTTTATTAGCTATCTGGTGTGCTCAACTTATTTAGTTTTTCACACATTTCTTTTGCACAATTCCTACATCACGTAATTTGATTTCATACATTCACACAATCCTATGAATGTTTAAGCATGAGGTTGGTTAATGTTTTTGCACGAAGGTGATGGACTTGAGTGAGATGGATGTGGGGAAGTATTTGATGTACAGCTTCGTTCGTCGTTCCTTGTTGGCTTTGCAAGTGTGTGTGGCTGTTGTGGAGGTCCCATAATGGAATGGAGCTGTGAGTGCCGAATCTCGTGGTTTACTGGCTTTGTATGCGTGAAAGTCATCGTTATGTGTCGCTGAAAGCGGTCGTTTTTCGTTGTAATACTTCGCAGACGACTAGTTTACAATAGGATAGGGATTTGGGAAGGTATGTCGTCTATTCTTCACTGATTTTCTTTCTTGGTCTCAATCTTGCGGATCTTCAACTACTTCCTGCTTTTTCTCTGCTTCTTACTTGCTTCTTGGTTCTTCTCTGGGCAGGATATGGAAATATGTATTGATAACTAGTCGCTTTGAAGTTCTCCTCCTAGTAACAGTTTGATAAATGGTTTGGACATGTCATTTATATTTTGTGGAAGTTTTCTTCAGTTTCGTGCATCATCGTGCTGTTTAATAGCAGTAGTGTGACTTTTACACATTTTTTTTTGCTAGTGGTGGCTTGCCCAAGCGGTCTTCTCGTCGGGCCGTTTTTTGCTCACTCCGTTCATTCGGGGCGCTCGGAGACCCTTCTGGCATTCGGCGTCCCGTCGCGTCTCTGCAGGGCTCTGCCACTGTGCGGCTCCGTGTTCCGTCCCAGCAGGGTTCCACCTAGCGGGCAGATTTATTGCCCACTTTCGATACCTTCTGTTGGTATCGCTATCCTTTCCTTTCTCTTGATGTTTCTGCCTTGTAGGAATCGTGTCTTGCTAATTACGTCCTTTTCTTTCTTGACATTTCTCTCATTGCAACTAGTGGGTCATTGCATCTTGTCCTTGATGGAGTTTTTACAATGGTTCTTACAAAAAGTTTTACTTATAATCATCTAACATATGTCTAGTACCTACACTGTTTTATGCCTTCTTAAAAACCTTACAAATTTCGGCCCCCTTTCCATGTTACAGTTCTAAGATATTTTGAGTCTTAACGTCTACAAGATGTAGAATCCTCTAATTCGTTTTTTATTTTTGTGTAGTGTCATGGTGAATAGCATTTTAGTACTTCATGCTGTTAGACTATGTACGGTTTATCCCTTCACCTTAATCAATGGTACTATTGGTGTTATGTTTGTTTGTGTTTTTATTGAAACTACTTTCTTTTTCCCACCTTCCTCTCTCTTCATTCTTCTTTCTCCTGACAATCTTATCTGCAACATAATCTTGAAATATTGTGCTGATTATTTACCAGTAATAAAATTAATCTTTAAACTTTTTGATATGGCTCACATGGTTAAGTCCTAAGGATTGGCCTGTTTTTGGGTTCATTAGTTCCGCAGCATTATCATGAGCAATTCGGTTAATTATGACAGGTCCTTTGAATGAAGCGTAAAACCTATGTATTTTGTGTTTCTGTTTGCTGGAGACATGGTGTGCTTTTACAAATACTTTCCGGCCTACTGAGAATGTTCTTTTAATTGCTGTTCTATCTCCTCTTTCTTTCCTTTTAATGGCTACCTTTCAGATGTTGGACAGTGCTGTTGCTATGACTTGTTTGTGCTGTCTACGTGGTACAATAGGAAATCTAACATTTTCTCTGGTTATGTTTGGTGGTTCAATATTTTTAAGTACAGCAACTGGAGGTAATAGTGTAGTGCTATGTGGCATTTCATTCATTACTTCTTGAAAATCTTTAAGGTATATATTCCAAGTGTTGTGCCTTTTGCCTGCATATAATCGGCATAAAGTGCCTATGTCCTTCATAGATCGTTCTGCTGGATTTACGCTAGGTTTGTACTTAGATATGTACATGGGTTTTATTTTGTGTTGTTTTAACGTGTTCTGCCATTGCACTGATTTGTATTGTGGGCCATTATCCGAAATTATTCGTTCCACTCGACCTACTTGTCTGAGAAAATCTTGTCTAAATGCTTTACTTATAGTAAGACCTGTTGCCCGTTTTAATGGTGTCAAGGTAACATATTTAGAAGTAACTTCCAAAACGACAAATATGAAAATATATCCATTTTTTGTGCGTGGGAGAGGCCCCATCAAATCTGTTGCAGCTATTTGTTTTAATCTTTTAGGGATTATTGGAAACATAGGTGGTTTGGTTTGGAAAGTGACGTGTTTACCCGCATACATTTTTTGCATTTGACTAATACTGTTCTAATTCGTCTTTCCATATTAGGAAAATGGCTTGTTTGTTTTATTTTTAAAAAGCATTTCTTTGGTCCAAAGTGGCCATTACTTAAATGTGTATACCATATGTTCTTATTAATTAGTTCATCTGGGATGTAAATTAACCATTCATTCATTGCAACATTTCGTCTAAAAAATAAAACATTGTTTTTTACGAGATAGTGCTGCCGAATGTCTGGAATATCCTTACTTCTCTACTTGTGTTTGATTCCTAGTATTTCGGGATCCTTGTCCTGTTCTTTGCCTATGTTTTTCAATGATGTCGTAATTTAGTTTTCGAAAGGTACTTGTTTCATACAGTACATTGTAAACTGGTCTTCTGCTGCTTCTAAACCTATGTTATTGGATGCACCCTGTGGACATCGTGAAAAGCATCTGCTAATACATTCGCTGGTCCTGGTATGTGTGTAATAGTGAAGTCAAATTCTTGTAGTATTAACATCTACCTGGCTAACCTCTCATGAGGTAGTTTGGCGGATAACAGAAATTCTTATGCTTTGTGGTCAGTATATACTTTTGTTTTTCTTCCGAATAGGAAGTATCGAAAACGTTGGAAGCCCCATACAATGGCCAATGCTTTCAGCTCCGTGACTGAATAGTTTTTCTCGCTTTTTGTGAGAACCCGACTGGCAAATGCAATTGTTCTATATGATCTTAGCCCTGCCTGTTCGTATTCTTGGAATAAAACAACTCCTAAACCTGTTTTCGCGCTTTTCAGTGGCCATACAAAAATGTTGTGTTAGATCAGGATGTGCTAAGATCGGTGCTGTTGTTAGTGCGTTTTTCACTTTTAAAAATTCTTCATTGGCTTGTTGATCCCATACCCATGGCGTGTTTTCTCCAGTCACTGTACATAGGCATGGTGATGCGAGAGAGTTGATCCAAATAAATTTTTTATAGAATCCGGTGAGACCTAGAAATCCTCTGAGAGATTTCTTATTATATGGAGTACAGAATTCTTCGATTGCCGTTAGTTTTTCTGGGTCGGGCATTACCCCTTTCTCGGAAATTATGTGTCCTAGAAATTTGAGCTCTCGCCTTCCAAATCTGGATTTTGTTATATTTACTGTGACCCTATGCTCTTTCATGATCTGTAAAAACTGATTTAATGTGTCGTTGTGATGTTCCCAAGAGGGTTCTGCTATAATCACATCATCAACATAACAAGTAATTTTTTGTATAATTTCTGGACTGAGTACAGTATTAAATCCCCTAATAAACGCTGCTGATGATATGTTTAAACCAAATGGCTATGGTTTAAACTGGTAACATCTACCGAATACGATAAATGCCGTAAATTTTCTACATTCTGCGGCCAATTCTATTTGCCAGAAGCTACTCCGTAAATCAATTGATGAAAATATCTTAGCACCGTGGAAGTTTTGTATCAATTCCTCTAATTTTTCTGGGAGATCTGTCTCAGTGATTATGATTGTGTTGATCTGTCTGGAATCAAGCACTAACCTGATACTCCCATCTCGTTTTTGTACAATATGGAGCGGGCTGTTATATATGGAGGTAGCTGGTTCAATAATATCGTCATCTAACATTTTAGATATCTCCTGGAATACTTTATTCCTGTAGCTTAATGGGATTGTATAGGGTGGCACTCTAAATGGTTTGTGCTGTTTTACTTCAAATTTGTACTGAAAGTGCTTAATACTGCCAGTCTTAGGTAAAAATACCTCTGCTTTATCTCGTAAAATACCCTCTAATTCGCTTTTACTGTGTTCCGAAATACCTTGAACTTCTTGCAATTTTTCGTCGATTTCTTTATGGACTTCTAACATGAGTTGAGGCGATTCCCCCTTTTGTGCATACCATTCTAATTCTTCATCCTTTTTATCACGCGTCATTCTTAATTGTTTGTTTATAACTGGTATTTCTTCTAATTTTAGCTTTTGCTCAAAGAGAAGTGTGACATTCACGAATGTTACGCTACCTTTCCCCATATCTATTATCGCTCGTCTCTCATTTAAAAAATCTGCACCTATAATCAAATCTATAGTTAGTTTAGGTATAATCACGAAGTTGGCTTCGATCTCTTGACCTTGACACGAAAGAGTTAACCTTGTTTGTCTCGTAACTTCCGCAGCATTGTTTCTAATAGGACCTCTTACTTTAATCTTACGTGTGTTCAGAACTGGCAATTCCTCATTGGCATTATACTGCATGAATAAATTTTCTCAGATCGCAGTCAGTTCACTTCCGCTATCAATTACAATATTGACTGGGATATGCTTTACCATGGTCGTCACAATTGGTTGAATTTGAAAGGGTTGGTTCTGTTCTTCTTCTTCTTGCATCAACGAATCCTCCACTGAAGCATACATGAGTCTTTTTAGGAATTTCCCTTGTGAATTCGAACTTTCTGTAGGATAAGCTTCGACTGCTACTTCTATCTCTTATTTCCTCTTCTCTATTTCTTCCTTCATTTACGCTTTCTTCAACATCCTCTACTTTTTCCTCATCTTCGTCCATCTTCTCCTTCTTCGTCGCTACTTCCACATAATCGCATCTAAATGCTCAAATTATCGCTTCATAACTTCCTTCATTATATACGTTGGGTTGTGTACCCAATCGTAACTTATTTTCAACTTCTGTCGACTGCGCATTATCCTCATTGAATTCGCTTTCCCTGGTTTCCATCTCAAATAGCTCTGCAATACTCATTACTTCGTCCTTTCCTCCTACATTCGTTGTGCATGCCTCTGGTAGTTCATCTTCCTCGTCAGTATTCTCCCAATTAATTTCGTCCCAACATGATATTGTTATTTTCTTGTCCTCGTTTTCATCTGGTCCCTGCGTATTTGTTTCTTCCTTCTTCTCTTCTCGTGATAAGATTTTTACTTCACTGTTCAAGGTGCTGCAATTGCCCTTGGTCGGTGCGTCATTCTCTTTGGCATGGGCGCTTATTTGTCAACTCGAACGTTTATCGGGGATTGGTGGTCTTACCTCCACCTCTTCTATCTGTACTCTCATTTCTTGTTCAGCTTGTTGATAGCGGTTTCTTTGTTGATAATTTGTCGGTCCATTGGTTAACCAGTACCCGTTCCGGTTGCCATTATTCCCTCTGTAATAGTTGTTGCCGTTCCTGGGTGAATTATAGTTATTGCCATATTCTCTTCCAAATCCATAACCGGTTCTTTGTTGAAATATATTGTCGTTTCTTGGTGCAAAGTTATCACATGGTTCGTAATTATTGTTTCTTCGTACTGTGTCTTGTGGATTCCACTGCTTTTTGCTTTCGTTTTCACGTGCGCTTCGTCTTTTTCTTGCGTCATCTTCCGAAAATATGAACCTAGTTCCCTTAGAATACCTTTAAATGCTTCGACGTCATTGCCTCCGTGACCTACTAATGATTGCTGGTATTTCAATGGTTGCTTCATCGCGCATAATGTAATCAGTTCTCCGTCACTGTATGGTACATCTAAGCATTGATTTTTCTTGCCATTAATTCGAAAAATTTCACGGGCCTCTTCTCTCCTGAATTTTCAAAATATGGGTTCTGTAATAATTCGTACTTCACTCTGTTCTGTGCTTCGCTGGACCAATATCATGAGAGAAACTTCTCCCTGAAATCTTCGTACGATCGGCATGTCGCTGCATCATTCTGCATGGTTTCTGCGACTGTTTCTGACATGTGTGCACGTATAAAGTCTAATTTGTGTGCTAGCGTCCAGTGTTCTGGTAATCCTAGTCGGAATTGATCAATAAAAGTTCGTGGATGTAATGAGTTTCCTTCTCGAAAGTGTTGAAATTTTCTGACTGTGAGGAAATGATCGTTTTTGTACTTCGTCATAATTCCATATGAAATTCGCGATTCTTCGCCACTTTTGTTTCTTATCATTTCTCCCGTCGTTCTTTCCGGTTGTGGTAGATCCATTGGACATTGTCCACTGTAACTTTCGCCTACCCTTGCGTAGTATCGTTTGAGTGGTACTCAATAATTTTCTTCCATCGGTTGTGAACGTGTAGCAGAATGCATTGCACTGTACTCTTCGCGACCTGGCTTTCCATTGTTATGTATTGGTTCGGTATCTTGTCTGGCTAACCTTGCTGCTTCATTGCACGATCCAAACTGCCTGGAAACATACATTTGTGGTTCCGCATGTGTTTGTGATAACGTTTGTTCATCAAGAATTTCGAAACGTGTTTGTTGCTGTGCAGGCTGTCTGATTTCACGTATGTTACTTTCCGCCTGTGATTGGAATGGCAAATGCGTAATATCTTCGTTAATTGCTTGTTTTTCCGGTGCTGTTACAGATACGGATGTGGTTGCACACTCTGTGCTTGTTCGATCCTGTTCACTACGCTCTTCAATGGTTTGTAATAACTCTGTTCGCAATTTCTGAAATTGTCGCTTCGTTTGCGGTTCTATTTTGACTATGCGGTTATCATATCTTTTCAGCGCTGCTTTTGTGATACGTTTGTGTAACACACTGTGTTCGACAACTTTACGCGCTGTACCGGCTGCTTGTCTAGTAATTACGTTTATCCGTTTCTCTAGTTTCTTGACTTCTCCCTGGCTGTTGTTACGTAATGTTTTGATCTCGTCCTGAACGTCATTACGCAATGTTTGTACGTCCACTTGTATCTTGTCAATGTCTGTTCTCAATTGATTGTGACCTGTTATTAAGTTTCCTATCACTTCTCGAGATTCTTTTGCCTCGTCTTCAATATGACTTAGGTGTAAGTGAATTTTTTTTGTTTTGTTCTTTAATCTCACGCATTTGTCTCGTGGTTTCTGCATTCTGAATTTTAATTTGGTTCGCAATTTATTTTGTCTTGTCATGGTTTCCGTCATTAATTGTAATAATTCTGCCAGATTGGTGGGTCCTATTGCGTTTTCTTCCGACGTCCTACGCTCTGTGTTTTCGGCCAAGAGTTGGTTTGCAACCGATTGCATTGAACTGTGCTGTGACACGTTTCTGCTCGCATTCCTTGTACTCTGTGGTGAGGGAGCTCTGATTACTTGTCCTATGGGTTCTACGTATTCAAGACGCAAGTTACAATCCTCATCGACCATCTCTCTACTTTCCTGCTCCTCTGTCGTATGCTGACTTACGTTTTCTATGCCTTGACGTACATTATCCTCGTTATAGTGCGTTGTATGTCCTATTTCTCGCGATACTGCATCGTCTGTTGTACTGTCCTCTATTGTCTGTCCATTTTCATGTTGGGTCTCTACCTCAATTCGGTCAAGGTCTCGATCTGCCATTGCTAATCTTTCCGAATCCCTTATTTTCTGTTTTAAAAGCAATTCACGCGCCCTACTTCGAGTCAACACGCGCTCATACGATCTCACGAGTTTCATAAACTTCTTGCACAACGACTTGACAATTCATTCACTTACTTGTTGGGTCAGAACCAACTTGTCAACGATGTATCCGCCACGTGTGCTTTTGCATTGGAGAGAAAACTTAATTCTAACAATATTAAAATTCATAACTTAATTATGCTATTGTCTCTGATAGAATTCTCACTTTCATTGAATAATTTCTTACTATCTATCGCTGCAGCTACTGTTTATTACGAGAATTTTTCAACAGGATGTTTTTCTGACCTCGTTACGCATGTGGTTGACCTTCAATCATGGTATTTAACCAACCTGGCAGGGTCGCCATTTTCTAACATTCTGCGTGGAGTCTGTTTGTTCAACACTCCTGGAAATGGAAAAAAGAACACATTGACACCGGTGTGTCAGACCCACCATACTTGCTCCGGACACTGCGAGAGGGCTGTACAAGCAATGATCACACGCACAGCACAGCGGACACACCAGGAACCGCGGTGTTGGCCGTCGAATGGCGCTAGCTGCGCAGCATTTGTGCACCGCCGCCGTCAGTGTCAGCCAGTTTGCCGTGGCATACGGAGCTCCATCGCAGTCTTTAACACTGGTAGCATGCTGCGACAGCGTGGACGTGAACCGTATGTGCAGTTGACGGACTTTGAGCTAGGGCGTATAGTGGGCATGCGGGAGGCCGGGTGGACGTACCGCCGAATTGCTCAACACGTGGGGCGTGAGGTCTCCACAGTACATCGATGTTGTCGCCAGTGGTCGGCGGAAGGTGCACGTGCCCGTCGACCTGGGACCGGACCGCAGCGACGCACGGATGCACGCCAAGACCGTAGGATCCTACGCAGTGCCGTAGGGGACCGCACCGCCACTTCCCAGCAAATTAGGGACACTGTTGCTCCTGGGGTATCGGCGAGCACCATTCGCAACCGTCTCCATGAAGCTGGGCTACGGTCCCGCACACCGTTAGGCCGTATTCCGCTCACGCCCCAACATCGTGCAGCCCGCCTCCAGTGGTGTCGCGACAGGCGTGAATGGAGGGACGAATGGAGACGTGTCGTCTTCAGCGATGAGAGTCGCTTCTGCCTTGGTGCCAATGATGGTCGTATGCGTGTTTGGCGCCGTGCAGGTGAGCGCCACAATCAGGACTGCATACGACCGAGGCACACAGGGACAACACCCGGCATCATGGTGTGGGGAGCGATCTCCTACACTGGCCGTACACCACTGGTGATCGTCGAGGGGACACTGAATAGTGCACGGTACATCCAAACCGTCACCGAACCCATCGTTCTACCATTCCTAGACCGGCAAGGGAACGTGCTGTTTCAACAGGACAATGCACGTCTGCATGTATCCCGTGCCACCCAACGTGCTCTAGAAGGTGTAAGTCAACTACCCTGGCCAGCAAGATCTCCGGATCTATCCCCCATTGAGCATGTTTGGGACTGGATGAAACGTCGTCTCACGCGGTCTGCACGTCCAGCACGAACGCTGGTCCAACTGAGGCGCCAGGTGGAAATGGCATGGCAAGCCGTTCCATAGGTCTACATCCAGCATCTCTACGATCGTCTCCATGGGAGAATAGCAGCCTGTATTGCTGCGAAAGGTGGATATACACTGTACTAGTGCCGACATTGTGCATGCTCTGTTGCCTGTGTCTATGTGCCTGTGGTTCTGTCAGTGTGATCATGTGATGTATCTGACCCCAGGAATGTGTCAATAAAGTTTCCCCTTCCTGGGACAATGAATTCACGGTGTTCTTATTTCAATTTCCAGGAGTGTATATCGTGTCTCCCTACCACTTTCGCGCAACGACGCTCTGAGCATGTTTTTTAGGGAATTGACTAGTTTGAACCCGGGACCTTTTGCTGGTAAGGAGACGCCAGACCACACATGACATGCAGAATTCAGAAGAGTTCGGTGAGACTAGCGATGATATAACCAAATATTTAATAATTTAAGTGTCAGCTCCACTGCACTCCCTGTAAAAGAATCTTAATACTAACTAAATTTAGTGGGAGGGGTTCAAGGCTTTCCTATTTTTAGTTAGCTGGTGAAATAACGTCGAAAAAGCAGTTAAGTTTACAATTGGAAATTTTATTCTACTCACAAAACATTGTTTATAAATTGCACTATTGATGTGCACTATTGATGTTTTAAAACAGGATGGTGAAAATCAACTGCATTAAACAAAAATGTGAACGAATATTCCTTGAATGGGTTTCCAAGTTCTACAATGGATCGAAGGATGACCTATGCCATATCACATCTATAATCTAGGTTTAAATTAAGTTTCACAAAAGAGAAAACTTATCTAACTTGTCGTAAATTACAGTGGCTGATGTGGCTTCTCAATAACTATATAACAGAAAAATCATTGCGTTTCAGATTTTTACTTCAAGTGGCAAATGTGAACACCATGAGCTTTAATTGACGATCGACACTAGTATTACGCAAAAAGGGGGTGTAACAGATGAGACTTCTGCAGTTCTGAGTGAAGCCTTATGCACTCAAAAATGCGGCATCACGTGCGTTCATTACCTTGTCGGTGTTCGTCAGGGAGTAGCGGGCAGCACAGCTCCGCTCACCTCACCGTCTCGGAAGCAACTCTCTCCTAATTTCTCCTTACTACAATTTACCGAAGTTGGTTTAAAAAAAACTGTCTGGCTGTGTTTTCATCTGACCAATGATGGTCTCAATGTTAACCTTAAGTTCCGCCTACAAAAATTCTGTCAATCCAATGAGAAACATACTTTTCGTGGTGGGGCAATGTTTTTAAAGTTTGCTACGTAACAGAGACGCGAAAATTTCTCACGCTAAAACTTGCGGGTGGTGTGATCCTAGCGGTTAGCTGGCGACGTGGGTGTCTGTCCGTCCCTTATCGTAGGGCCTTCCAGCTTAACACGGTTCTGCTCTCGGCTCCTGTTCTCGTTTCTCCCCTCGGAACTGCGTCTGTCTCACGGTGGGAAGGTATGACATGCATTTAGGCATTCTTGTGTTAGTCTGTGGTATTCCATTTGCTCACTCGTTACTCGTATTACTGTGGTTAATTTAATGTCACGATTTAATCGGAGCTATGTGACGTACTACTGGATTTGCTTATCATGTCAGGTTTTTCATGGAAGGTGTTGGATTTGCTTGACACCTTAGATATCTCTGAATCGGTGTTGATACTATCTCTTTGAAATCATTCCACAACTTTTCTACGCTTACACGATTAGATCGGAAGGAGTGCAGACTGTCTCTTAAACAGATGTTAAGAGCATTTTTATCAGCTTTTTTAAATAGATATACTTTCCGTTTCTGTTTGATGGTTGTAGGAGTTATGGTATTCAGCCTAGCAGCTACTGCCTTGTCCTCGCTAATCACTGTATTAGTCACGATACTCACTATTTGTCCAGGATTATTTGTTACTAAGAGGACAAGTATGCTTTCGCAACCATTTACGCTTCGAGTGGGTTCGTGAACTAATTGTTCAAAACAATTTTCCGAGAAAGCATTTAGTACAATTTCGGATGACGTTTTATGCCTGGCTAAAAAATGATTCAAATGGCTCTGAGCACTATGCGACTTAACATCAGTGGTCATCAGTCCCCTAGAACTACTTAAACCTGACTAACCTAAGGACATCACACACATCCATTCCCGAGGCAGGATTCGAAACTGCGACCGAAGCGGTCACGCGGTTCCAGACTGTAGCAACTAGAACCGCTCGGCCACCCCGGCCGGCACCTACTTGAAATGAGACTCAAGTTTTCTTGGAACTGTTCAGCAACTATATCTTCTTAGTCGGGGGTCGATAAAACGACCCAGTTATAGTTCAGCCCGATTGTCAAGTATAACCTCTACCCACACTATTTCGCAGGAACTATCTGTTTCAATTTCACTACAAGTCATACTACTTCTGACAGCAATAAATACTTCTCCACCAATTGTATTTCATCTATCCTTTCTGAACACTGTTAGATCGTTAGAAAAAATTTCAGTTGAACTTATTTCCGCCTTAGCCAGCTTTCTGTACCTACAACTATTTGAGCTTCAGTGCTTTCTGTTAGGGCTTGGGTCTCTGGTTCTTTCCCAACACAGCTACGACGATTTACAGCTACAATACCGATCGTCTCTACAACTAACTTACTGTGTTTTACATGCCCCCTATGAAACGGATACCCTTTCTGTGTTTCCTGAGGCCCTCTAACCTATAAAACTGCTCAGTCCCTTCCACACAGCCCCCGCTACCCGTGTAGCCGCTTCCTGTTTGTAATGGACTCCTGACCTATTAAGCGGAACCCAGAAACCCACCACCCAATGGCGCAAGTCAAGGAATCTGCAGTCCACACTGTCACAGAACCGCCTGAGTCTCTGATTCAGACCCTCCACTCGGCTCTGCACCAAAGGAGTCGGTTCTATCGACGATACTGCAGATGGTGAGCTCCGCCTTAATCTCGCAACCAATAGTGGCAGTCTTTACCACTTCCGCTAGCCGCCCGAAACCAGAGACAATCTCCTCCGATATACGCCATTGGTACCGACATGAGCCTCTACCTGCAGTTGGCTGCATCCTGTGCTCTTCATGGCATCTGGAAGTAGACTTTACACATCTGGAATGACTCCTCCCGATATGCACACGGAGTGCACACTGGCTTCTTTCCCCTCCTTGGCAGCCATGTTCCTAAGAGGCCCCATTACGCGCCTATCGTTGGAGCTTCCATTTACCAGAAAACCCACCCTTTGTGAACGCCCAGACCTTGCGGGCCGAGAAGCTTCCTCTGGAACAGGGTGGACGACTGCATCCGGCTCAGAGACATCGTCAGCCACAGATAATACCAGAAATGTATTCGTCAAACGAACTGGGGAGGCCCTACGATCGGCTCCTCAGAAAGTTTTTTGCTGCCTGCCAGACTTAGGAATAATCTCCCGCTCGACCACGGGAGAGGGGTCAACCTCAGTGCAGGCAGTACCCAGGGCGTCCACAGCAATGTACCGAATGGGGGACACTTGGGACGTGCTCGACGTCTCTCGTGTCCCCGCCTCCGACCCCCCACAGTGATGCCCCTGGGTAGGAGCCTCAAGCTGTGTGACGGAAGGCCGGCCGTAAAGGCCGAGCGATTCTAGGCGCTACAGTCCGGAACCGCGCTGCTGTTACGGTCGCAGGTTCGAATCCTGCCTCGGGCATGGATGTGTGTGATGTCCTTAGGTTAGTTAGGTTTAAGTAGTTCTAAGTTGTAGGGGACTGATGACCTCAGATATTAAGTCCCATAGTGCTCAGAGCCATTTGAACAATTTGTGACGGAAGCCAACGCGGTCTGGAGCTGTAAGCGAATGGTCGCCAATTCAGCTCGCATCTGTACACAGCAATCACAGTTGCTATCCATTACTGCATTCGCTCCCATTTGAACCTCGTAAAAATATGCAACAAACGAACGGTGTATGCGCCTTCTTAGCAGCAGGAACACAAAGTGCTCTGTCACTGACGGTCTATTCGACACTGCGCTTTACCAACCAAAACAAACAAAAGCCTGTACGATCCAAGGGTCGATAGCAATGGGGGTACGGTACGCTACACTGTTATTAAAATAAAAGCTTGTGCCTAGTAAGCACTCGAGCACTCAAGAAATTACAAAAATAATCTAGTAATTACGCAGGTATCTGCAAATAAATAAGCCACTTCTGCTGGAAGCTCGTAAAAATATACAACAAACGAACGGTGTAATCGCCTTCTTAGCAAAAAATTGCTCTGAGCACTATGGGACTTAACTTCTGAGGTCATCAGCCCCCTATAACTTAGAACTACTGAAACCTAACTTACCTAAGGACGTCACACACATCCATGCCCGAGGCAGGATTCGAAACTGCAACCGTAGCGGTAGCGCGGTTCCCGATTGTAGCGCCTAGAACCGCTCGGCCACTCCGGCCGGCCCTTCTTAGCAGCAGTCACTGACAGTCTATCCGACACCCGGGGTGATCCCCTGCGAGAATTTTTCATGCTGGTGAGACTGCAATGGGACGCACTCGGCATCGTGATGACAATTAAGGAGCTGCTTCAGTGAGAATTAGCAACTCCAAGGCCTGGGAAAACTAAGTGGTGGGAGACGCGCTTTGCCGATCGCATGCCGCTCCATGCCGAATGATGTCATTGGCAGGGGATGGCACGACGGCTGTTCTGTAATGAAAGAAGCACACAGAGAACGGTCTAAGGCGCTGCACTCTTGGACTGTGCGGCTGGTCCCAGCGGAGGTTCGAGTCCTCCCTTGGGTATAGGTGTGTGTGTGTTTGTCCTTAGGATGATTTAGGTTAAGTAGTGTGTAAGCTTTGGACTGATGACCTTAGCAGTTAAGTCCCATAAGATTTCACACACATTTGAACATTTTGAACACACAGAGAACATCAAGCCTTACCACCGATCTCAAAGTATTGTAATCCCTGACACAGTACTCGTTAAAGCCTGTGCTATGGTAAGTGAGCGGGATTCACCTTATGAGAAAGGATTTTCGCATAGATTTCGACCGCGTGTACCTGAATGGTGGCAAATCAGACTTACATCCACTCTGTAATAACAATGATACGTCAAGTAAGTTCGAAATGCAATCACACGTGAGGAAGGATCAAAAGCAAACCAGAAAATGCTACCGATGTGACAATAATACGGTCGCCAGCCTAATTAGGCATTAACTGAGTTTCTTCACTGTACAAGTTGGTATATATTCATGCCGAACAACAAGTTGTAACACTGCATAATAGAGTAGAATTTTAGAACCAGAAAATCTATTGAACTGATAGTTCCACGTTCTGTACTGATATGGAAAATCATGAAAACCTAACACTGCACTATAATGTTTACTACAAAACTTTATATTGTCTATTAATCTGATTAAAATCGGGCATAGGTTACCCTAGAAATTGTACTTTCATGCCACACACAAAATATCAATTTTGATAAGGATAAAACAATGATAAATTTTTACTTTAACTTGACTTTAACATTGACTTTAACTTTTACTAGTCAAACCAATTTAGAACATTTAAGAATTCAAATGAATGAGTGGGGGGGGGGGGGGGGGGGACCCTGAAACTGTTATGATCGCTGTATTTAAAAAAATGATTACTGAATTTATTATTCGTTCAATATTTCCAGTATGTAAATTACTTCTCTTTTCCTCTTATTTACTGCCTATTTAAATGCCTTTAAATCTATCGCCAAATAATAAACTTCATTACTATGTCAGTACTAAAGTTATCTTTCGACTTTGTTAGACCTTCTCTATTCATTTACTGGTTCATTAACAAAATATTTCTTTAAACACCATTCTAATATAGCTAGTCTTGCAAATAATTATTATTAACACAATTTTTAATTTTCATTTCGGGACACTCGGATTGCACAACCTGCACGTTAATTGTGAGGATAATTAAATGATGGAAAAGTGCAGGTAAAATTTAGGTTATTATTGCACCAAACAAACACAGTTCACTCTCTGATCCATACGAATACAGTACTAAAAGTTACAAGGTGCTAGTATCGATGCGGCGGTTGGCGGGCGGCAAGATGGCGAGGCACAGAGCACACATACAACCACAGCAATGGATCTTGACGTATCGGCACTTTAATTCCTCTTAGCGTAGCAATACTTTTCCATTTAGTGCCTATGAAATTTTGCCATGCTGTGTGGCCGTTGGAACGGCATACCCGAGGCTCAGTGAAGCTACACTCCTGGAAATTGAAATAAGAACACCGTGAATTCATTGTCTCAGGAAGGGGAAACTTTATTGACACATTCCTGGGGTCAGATACATCACATGATCACACTGACAGAACCACAGGCACATAGACACAGGCAACAGAGCGTGCACAATGTCGGCACTAGTACAGTGTATATCTACCTTTCGCAGCAATGCAGGCTGCTATTCTCCCATGGAGACGATCGTAGAGATGCTGGATGTAGTCCTGTGGAACGGCTTGCCATGCCATTTCCACCTGGCGCCTCAGTTGGACCAGCGTTTGTGCTGGACGTGCAGACCACGTGAGTCGACGCTTCATCCAGTCCCAAACATGCTCAATGGGGGACAGATCCGGAGATCTTGCTGGCCAGGGTAGTTGACTTACACCTTCTAGAGCACGTTGGGTGGCACGGGATACATGCGGACGTGCATTGTCCTGTTGGAACAGCAAGTTCCCTTGCCGGTCTAGGAATGGTAGAACGATGGGTTCGATGACGGTTTGGATGTACCGTGCACTATTCAGTGTCCCCTCGACGATCACCAGTGGTGTACGGCCAGTGTAGGAGATCGCTCCCCACACCATGATGCCGGGTGTTGGCCCTGTGTGCCTCGGTCGTATGCAGTCCTGATTGTGGCGCTCACCTGCACGGCGCCAAACACGCATACGACCATCATTGGCACCAAGGCAGAAGCGACTCTCATCGCTGAAGACGACACGTCTCCATTCGTCCCTCCATTCACGCCTGTCGCGACACCACTGGAGGCAGGCTGCACGATGTTGGGGCGTGAGCGGAAGACGGCCTAACGGTGTCCGGGACCGTAGCCCAGCTTCATGGAGACGGTTGCGAATGGTCCTCGCCGATACCCCAGGAGCAACAGTGTCCCTAATTTGCTGGGAAGTGGCGGTGCTGTTCCCTACGGCACTGCGTAGTATCCTACGGTCTTGGCGTGCATCCGTGCGTCGCTGCGGTCCGGTCCCAGGTCGACGGGCACGTGCACCTTCCACCGACCACTGGCTACAACATCGATGTACTGTGGAGACCTCACGCCCCACGTGTTGAGCAATTCGGCGGTACGTCCACCCGGCCTCCCGCATGCCCACTATACGCCCTCGCTCAAAGTCCGTCAACTGCACATACGGTTCACGTCCACGCTGTCGCGGCATGCTACCAGTGTTAAAGACTGCGATGGAGCTCCGTATGCCACGGCAAACTGGCTGACACTGACGGCGGCGGTGCACAAATGCTGCGCAGCTAGCGCCATTCGAGGGCCAACACCGCGGTTCCTGGTGTGTCCGCTGTGCCGTGCGTGTGATCATTGCTTGTACAGCCCTCTCGCAGTGTCCGGAGCAAGTATGGTGGGTCTGACACACCGGTGTCAATGTGTTCTTTTTTCCATTTCCAGGAGTGTATATCTTCCATGATAGCCCCCTCGCTGCAGAAGGTGTTGCTCAAACCAGTGCCAAACGGGACTTAACTTCTGAGGTCTTCAGTCCCCTAGAACTTAAAACTAATTAAACCTAACTAACCTAAGGACATCACACACATCCATGCCCGAGGCAGGATTCGAACCTGCGACCGTAGCGGTCGCGCGGTTCCAGACTGTAGCCCCTAGACCCGCTCGGTCACTGCGGCCGGCTGACCGGGTATTCACGGAGGTTTTGCATTCTACATATCCTAACCCATTGCCTACGTATGGACCAGACGCACAGTTACAATTTTAAACATCTTACAACAGTTTCAACATTTGTTACATTTCAATTCTATTACAATACTACTTGACATTTGACATAAACATTAATATTCACATTGAAACTTATTTACACTTTTCCCAACATAACGGCATGAAACAAAAGGAAATGAAATCAGAACATCAATTACACAAGTTTATCGTTAAATCAGATGAAAAGAATTACTTATATGTACAATAGTTCAGAGTCGTTGTTGTTACAGTATTAACAGCGACAGTGGATGCGTGTGCGGTAAATGAATGCTAGTCAACTTTCCATTCCTGTGACTGACATTTAGTAAGCTTCTGGCTGATCATATTTAAGTGTGAGTTAAGTCGCATCAGTTAAGAATTCGTGTGAATTATTTATTTACAAGTACCTCGTATGTCTAATAGAAGAGCAGAGGTTTAGAAGGTTACTCGGTGTTAAACTGTATTGCAGAACAGCGGCATTTGTAGGCATTGTGTACCGATGTCGTGGCCCACTGCATTTCAGATACCGATTGTTTATCTTCCAGTGCATACAGAGCGCCAATGTTTGTCTCTGTACAAACTTGTCCCACGTTTATATGAGTTGGTATAGCGCAGAGCGTCTTTGTTTATTTTTCGTGTCCGTCAGTGTCCAGACGCGACCGAGAAGCGAAATTTAGGTGAGATGTGCGACGTTCCATTTTCCTGCATGCAAACAACATTGCGGAGTACATCAAACAATGACGCCCAATTGGCAGTAGGGTAGGTCATTTTATTGGTTCCAGCTGCTCTTGAGCTTAGCACGACCTCCCGCAGGTCCTAACAAACACTGTGCTGCGCCCAGCATTTGAGGTTTGTGCCCCTGTGTATACATGAACGCTGGCCGGAGTGGCCGTGCGGTTCTGGGCGCTACAGTCTACAACCGAGCGACCGCTACGCTCGCAGGTTCGAATCCTGCCTCGGGCATGGATGTGTGTGATGTCCTTAGGTTAGTTAGGTTTAATTAGTTCTAAGTTCTATGCGACTGATGACCTCAGAAGTTAAGTCGCATAGTGCTCAGAGCCATTTGAACCATTTATACATGAACGGCGAGCGATTTTACCAGTAGCTACGGGGCGCCGGTACCCAAAACGTGTGGTGCAGCGATATTTGCATAATTCTTTTCATTTTATTGCAACATTGGCTCAATACAAACAGAGCCTGATTTACGCGAAGGCTATGTACGCCGAAGCGCACACATCACGAAAAAATAAATTTAGGGAAAGAAAAGAAAAAAAAGCGATTTTGTTCTATCACCGCTCCGTGACAACGTGTCACTCGTGTCACTAATCTTTCTCTCGTTTCTTTCGGTGGAGCACTGCTGCTAATTGTAGTCTTCCCTGCAGACTAGCCGCAACGCTTCCGCTATTTGTACATTTGCATTGCTCTCAGTGAAATGGTCCCTAACCCGCCTCCTACACCACCTGCGTCTATGCCTCCGGTTGCTGCTGGCTTTCATCTGACGCATTTTATCCAGTTTCAGAATCACCAAGTGTCGCAGTTGATGACGACAGTCAAGCAGCTCATTACTGCATAAGCTGCTGATGCGTCAACTCCGCCACAAAAGCTAATCACGTCAGCGGCATTCCGCCATTTTGAGCTTTCATTGAAAAACAAGAGGAGTGGAACCACTGGTACGCTAACGTCATGTGCTAGGTACTGAGAAACTTTATTTATTTCTTGTCGAAGACCAGCACAGGAATTTACTGCCTCAGTCTGAAGCTATTCCCGACTTGTCGGCTGGAGTTTGTACTCCACTCCCTCCTTCTTTGTTGCTGCTACTGTCCACTATGGTAAAGTCTTTTCTGAACAATCGAGAGAAGTAAGATTTACAATAAACATTTTAGTTTACTTATATTTTATTGCGAAGTTGGTTCCAGTTCTTCATGACTAGGGGTCTGATTGTTGAAGCTGAAATTCTCACAGTTTAAGTCCTCATGGTTGAATTGATCTAAACAATTTTGAAGAATGTCGCTGCAGAATTTTTGTTTTTACGTTAGTTTATTTTGCTACATTTTACTATATCACACAGTCTTTTGAATTTTCACACTAACAAAGCCGAAATAACATTGTTCGCACAAGATACCAAAAATACGTCCGATCACATCAGAAGCATGCTTACTACCATTTCACTCTGCGGTAATAACAATATTCCGAAGCGTTTACAATTTTGCTCGAAAAATGAATTTGTATTAAGTTCGAATATTATTTTATAAATGAATCCAGAAATAAACATAATGAACAGTAGTAGATTGCGTAATTAATAATAGAAATTTTAAGTGTGACAAATAATTCGTATTTTTCAAATGTTTCTTAAAAAAATTTACTGTACATTCAGAGCTATTACATATCGATTGTAACATCGAAATTTTTTTTGGAAATTTGTGGTAAGGTCTTAGCCGGCCGGTGTGGCAGAGCGGCTCTAGGCGCTTCAGTCTGGAACCGCGCGACCGCTACGGTCGCAGGTTCGAATCCTGCCTCGGGCATGGATGTGTGTGATGTCCTTAGGTTGTTAGGTTTAAGTAGTTCTAAGTTCTAGGGGACTGATGACCATAGATGTTAAGTCCCATAGTGCTCAGAGCCATGATCATTATAGACCGAAATCCGTAGTCTGATGACAAAACATATGTGACCATAGACGTAAAGTAAAGGAAATTTTAAAAAATAAAGTTACTCCTTTTCATAAATTTTAGCTTCAAATATAACATTTTGTGTATAACATTACATGAAAATTATCAGAAAAACAGCTGAGATTATATTGACCTGTCCAAGATTCGAAAAATAATACTGGCATCGACGCTAGATGAGGACGTCCCTTTAAAAGTTGCTAGTTTTTGAAGATTCAGCTTCGGCAGTCAGTAAGTATTGTGAGGATCAGGTACAGGATTCTGCAGTTCGTTACATATTCTTTCGACTGTGGAAAAAGCCAGAACAGACACACTGTCAGTTGGTCCCTGAACTTCAGCGCTTGACGCGATAGTTTGTCGGGCGCTCAACTGTGCGGTCATCAACGCTGGGTGACGTGATAATGTCGTTTACAGTGTAGCTGTGGAGAGTACTATAGTGACGAAATGATTCGTGATGCATTTACGTACATTGTCCAGACATTAGGATTCGTGAACAAATTGTCAAACATTCTGATCCCACTTTGAAACAAGTGTTACAAATTATCGAACATCAGCACACGTGTGATAGTGCCGTGGAAAATTTTGAGGAAGATCCCACTTGCAGTGTAATGCAAAGCGACAAGCAGGTACATCCTTGCGACCGACCACTCCGCGCAAACAGGCCACTGTGCCGTGGACAGAGTAAACAAGTGTCAGCCCGAGTGTCTTCTGTGAAATCATGTCCCTGCTGTTTTTCCACGCATGAAAGACAACAATGCCCTTCGCGTAACGCAACTTGCTTTGTTTGCGGAAAGCCAGGTCAAGTACCGCCTGTGTGCTCAGAACAAGAAAAAAACCCTACCCACGTTCGCTAAGGTAAACGCGGAGGACCTTCTCACTCAGTGAATGTAGTTTTTGTAAACCAGCTACCGGTACTAGTAATGACCAGCTTCAGGACGTGCATTCACCCTGCCCAGGTGCTGAGCAATGACAGTGAAATATACTGTTTGTAAATTTAGTCATTGTCCGACGCTGTGTGCGACTTCGGTTAGACACTGGGCTTCCAATAATCGTGCCAGTTATGAACAGTTGGGCTCGACACACTTGACGAGATCTTGCACGTAGCTTACTGCATATAACGGTCAGGACGATTCCGTGCTTGGATTTATGGTGCCACGCCGGAACACTGACCTATACAATTGTGTGTTTGCGAGACTCTGAAAACATTTTGCGTTTAGATTAATTTGATTTGTTTGGTCTTTGTATTCAGGACAATGTACTTTCTGTTTTGCTTTCAAGCCAAAAGACAGCGTTACTCAACTTACTGTGGAGTTTCCTGAACACTTTCTAAAGGATTTATCATGGAAAATAATTTTGTGTTGCACGTTAAAATGAAGGACAATGCTCAACCTAATTATTTTCGGACACGCCCAGTCCCTCATGCACAAAGTTACAAGTGGACTTGAAGAATGGCAAGACAATGGTGTTATTGTGCCTATCCCGGCTAGTCAACAGACTTCTTCCTTAGTAATTTTACCAAAGTCTTCTGGGAAACTTCCCGTTCGTGTTGGCTTAAATCCTCTGTGCATCCACAAACAATAACTGATACTTATCCATTGCGTCGTCTTGAGGAATTAATGAACTATTTTTCAAAAACTGAATTACGCAATCCGTATTTGCCAATTCCGCTATGCGAGGAGTATCTGAAAGTGTTTGTGATCGACACATGTTTAGGGTTGTTCAAATTTTTGCCTTTATCCTTTGGCCGCTCTTCCGCGCCTGCCATATTCCGACGCTACTTACAATAGCTTATTGCAAAAGTTCCATTGTGTTCAAATTACTTTGACGATACTGTGGTGTCAGATTGTACACCGGAGAAAGATAATGGTAACCTTCGTACCCTTTTTAAAGTACTTTCAGCTGTAGGTCTGAATAGTCTCCTGGATAAATGTGATTTTTCTCAGATTGAAATTCAGTACGTAGGACTTGTTATTAATAGCCAAGGTGTTCATCGCTTCAGTCACGTTTTCTGGCTATCCAGGACCTTCCTGGCCTGCGGAACGTGACAGAACTGTAGTCATATCTCAGGAAAATGACAATTATACCCGCTTTATAACCAACGCAGCCCAGATTGTGGCTCCATAGCCTCAGAAGGGTGCACTTTTTGTTTACACTAAAGAACATTCGAGGAACTTAAAAATGCCTTGTTGAGTGACAAATGCCTTGTTTATCTCGATTTTGCTAAGCCTGTGCTTTTGGCAGTGGGCTCTTTTTCGTATGGTACCGTAGTTGAGCTCTCGCACAGGTTTGTTTCACAGGACAGGCCGATTCTTTTCGCTTTCAAGACTCAATGTCACTATTCCCAGTTCGAGAAGGAAGCGCTCGCTATTATGTATGGCGTGCCAAAGTTTCATCATTATCTGACTGGTCGACAGTTTTACCTAGTTACGGACCATAACCCGTTACAGTCTTTGTTTCATCCGTCCAAACCTGTTCCGCCAAGCACGGCTTACAAGCTGCAACGTTGGGTTTGTCGTTGTCACATTATCAGTACGAAATAAGTCACTGGCCCAGGTCGAAATATGCAATGCTGACGCCTTTCTCACCTTCCTGTTGGTCCTGATTCTGAATTCGATGCTACTGCCGCATCTTGATGACAGATCGGTGGGAAGGACGCTTAAATTTTATTGACTTCTCTGCTGCACTATAGGAAAATTGCAGAGGCTACGGAAGTTGTACTACGTTCATACTGCTTGGCCTCATTCAGTGAAAATAATTCAAAATTATTTTTTGTGCTCTTAATTTGGTCGTCGGCATAGCCTCTCAATTCAGCACAGTGTGATTTTATTGCAAAATTGCTCCGGGCGATCGCGGAAGCTTATTCCTGAAGTGTTGCAAAAATATGTGTTGCGATTGCTCCACCGAGGACATTGCGGAATAGTACGTACAAAACAGATAGCGCGTCGGCGCTCTATCTGGCCGGGCAAGGGCGCCCACATTGAACAGATGATGTCACTGTGCCGTACTTTTGCTGAAAATCTATCGGCCCCGCTGCAAACGTTTTCAGCTTGACCAAAGTCTCAATCGCCGTGGCATCGAGTGCATATTAACTATGCTGGCCCCTTTTTGAACACTTGTTGGCTTATTGTTGTAGTCTCTTTCAGCAGATATCCGTTTGCTGCGTCCATGAATTCGACTACGTCGCGTAGTACAGTTCAGGCCTTCTCATCTATATTTTGCTTGGAAAATTTGCCTCAAGTGTTGGTTACAGACAACGGGCAACAGTTTATGCTTCGGTACTTTGAACTGTTTTATGCAGCTAATAGTATCACTCACCTTACCGGTGAACGGAGACGCTTAACGATTTGTGCTTACGACCAAGCAACAAATGAACAAACTGCGTACCTCCTACACACAGGAACAAGAGCTACTGCTCTTCCTCGCGACCTACGGCTCCCGGCTCCTCACACCACCTAACTTCCTGCCTCCTCGCGTTTTCGTAAGATGGCTCCCTAGACGACCACGGTGCAGCATTTTGGCTAGTGGGGGGGCAGAGGTGGACAGTCCTAAAGCATCGATTGCACGCTGATCAGAGCTGCGCCACGAAACGACTTCAAGAAGGCGCTGACCTGCGCGTCAGTGGAAAGAGCGGGCAGCGCCACACCTCCAGGAACACAGAACTCAGCGCCTCCTGTCAACGCTCACTTAACCAGCCGCCAATCTCTGGTCGGCGCAGTTGGGTCGCAGACTTCGAGAGCATCAGTACTGAATAATGGGAAGACGATACTTAGCCTTCATTCTGCAAGATGTAATATTGTGAATAAGTACACTGAGCGCCAAAGAACCTGGTACAGGCATATATATTCTAATACAGAGGTATGTTGACAGACAGAATACGGTACTGCGGTCGGCAACACATATATAAGATAATTGTCTGGCAGAGTTGTTAGATCGGTAGCTGAATGTAGGCTGAAGCAGAATATTAGCTTAAAGAAGAAAGAAAGGTCGAGATAAAATCAGAATAGGAAGAGAAGAATTCTGCTTCTGGGTAACAGTCATTGGAGGGGTGTAGCTTCAGGAGAAATTAGGTGAAGGGTACCAGGTCACAGGTTTTGTGAAACCAAGTGCTAGCCTTAGTCAGGTAACAGAAATCTTAGTGAGCTATGCAGAGACTTTGAGAAGGAAGATCAGGGAATTATAGTTGGGGGAGCAGGAAACACCGTGGCTATGAATGGAAGATGCAGTATTACGAGTGACTTGGATAAAATAGGAGCAGAAACTGGGAATACGAATGTGGGGTTTGTGGAGGTCTTTCAGCGCCATGATCGGCCTGGGATAAACGCTGCTGTAAGGCGTGTTGACACTGAGCTGAACATGATGCAAAATCTCACATAAGTGTTGTTACAGTTGATGGTAGGGATATACCACATATGGCCTGCACCTAAATAGGAAGGGGAAAGGTGAATTTGCTTCTTTATTAGCAAATGCTGTAAGAGGGGCCATAGTCGCTCAAGGGATGGTTCCTGTGGCTAATGGGGCCAGGCAGACAGGTTTCTTAGATTAAATCCAAAGTTCAGACAGACAATAATCAAGAAAAATTAAATAAAGATGCTTCATACACAGTAAATAGGGATAAAGCTAAGGGTAGTATCAATTTACCTCATCAAAATATCAGGGGAATAGAAAAATAAAGTAGATGAGCTTTTAGTGTGTTTAGATGATCTCAGAAATAAGAATGAAGTTGATATACTTTGTCTGAACATCATGAAACTGTGGGGATGGAAAGCGTCAGTATAAATGTGTATAATTTAGCATCTTACACTTACAGATCAAGCATGGAAAAAGAGCGGTTGGCATTTACACAAAACAAGTATATAAGTTCAAAACTGTAGAAGTGGGCCAACTTTGTCTCCATCAGCACTTTGAAGTTTGTGCATGTGAACTATAACTAGATAATGAAGTGCTGATATTATCAACAGTGTACAGGTCCCCATTAGGAGATTACGAGCTATTCATAAAAAAAATTTGACTCATTATGCTCCCTGTTAGACAAAGAGAAGAAGTTATTAATCTGTGGTGATTTCAGTGTAAAACGTCTAAGAAATTGTTATAGGAAAAGTGAACTAGAGGTGTTATTAATAACTTATAACTTGGAATCAGTCGTCAATTTCCCCACATGTGTAGCTCAAGACAGTAGCACTCTAACAGGTAACATATTTGTTCAGCAAGACGATGTGAGACTAATACATGTTTTCCCTGTGATAAATGGACTATCAGACCATGCCAGTATCTATAGTGCACTTCAGAGAAAGCTTCAAAATTGTTAATTGGGGAGATGTATATAATGAGAAAAATGCCAATGATAAATGCGATATATTTCTTGATAAATTTATATCCTTTTTTGAACATTGTTGCACCCAAAAAACTTCTAAATGTATCACCAAACAGTTTTCAAAGAAACCTTGGATCACTACGCGTATCAAAGTGTCTTCAGAAAGAAAAAGAAAATTGTTTGAGGCAGTAAGAATTAGTAAAGACCAGAAGTAATTTTACCCTATAATAATTATTGTAACGTACTGGGCGAAGTTCTCAGAAAATCAAAAAGTATGTGTTTTGGAGACGAAATTAACAACTCTGGCAATGAAATCAAATCAGTATGGGATGCTGTTAGAAGAGAGACAGGACAAGCAACAACTGGGGTAGATAGTATTACTATTAAAGAGAATGAGACCATCTTAACCAACAGTACACAAGCAGCTAATGCATTTAACAACCATTTCTTAAGTGTAGGCGAAAAAATTGGTAAGAATAGTTCAAACGTAAAAGCCAAGAAGTACATGAAATTGTCAGTTTTGAGAAAGCCTAATCAGATTAATTTTTACCTAACAATCTATTGTGAAATAAGGAAAACCATAAATCTTTGAAAAATAAGTAATCTGTTGAAGTAGACAGTATTTTTAACAAGATATTAAAGCAACGTGGAGCAGCTACGGCTGATGTTCTGAGTCAGATCTGTAATGCATCACTAACACAAGGTATTTTCCCAGGTAGATTAAAATATGCCATTGTCAAGCCTCTCTGAATAAAAGTGAAGACCACAGCTGTCAATAATTACCAGCCATTATGCTTGCTTAGAGTATTTTAAAAAATCGTCGAGAAACTAACGTACTCAAGAGTGGTTAGCCATCTCAATAGTAATGGTATACTTAGTAAATCACAGTTTGGATTTCGAAATGATGTTCCACTGAGAGAGCAATCTACAATTTCACTGCCAACATAAAGTCTTTAACTAGTAAAATGCCACCAGTAGGAATATTCTGCGACTCATCCAAAGCATTTGACTGTGTGAACCATAACATTATGCTACAGCAATTGCAAGTCTATGGTTATATGGAACAGCATATGAGTGGTTTAAGTCATATATACAGAGAAGCAAGCAAAATGTTCCTTTACATGATTTAAGTGATTTAAGTAAGTTTCCCACTTCATCTAACTAGGGTGAAATTACATTAGGTGTTCCACAGGATTCGATCTTGGGTCTTTTTCTATTCTTGATATATGTGAATGACCTCCCTTCTTATCTGAAACAAGAGGCTAAACTGACACTGTTTGCTGATGATACAAGCATCACTGCTAATCCAATAAAAGAAACTCCAATAGAAAAATGTCTTTAGAAAGTTATTGAATGGTTTTCAGCGACTGGGCTTGCTCAGAACTTTTTTTTTTTTTAAAAAAAACACAGAACGTCTAATTTCCTACTGCAAGGACTACAGTTCCTTCAATAAATATAACATATCAACAGACGTCAGTAGCCAGGGCAGAGCATACAAAGTTTTTGGGTATACATATATATGAGAATCTTAACTGGAAAGTTCATGTTTTGGATCTCCTAGGTTCAGCAACTTTTGCAGTCAGAATAACTGCTAATTTTGAGGATATATAATTCAGCAAGCTAACAATTTTTGCATGCTATTATTCTTTGATGTCATATGAAATAATATTTAGGGGTAACTGAACACTTAGGCAAAAAGTATTCATAGCTCAACAGAAAGTAGTCGGAATAATATGTGGGGCACATAGTCGCACATCTTGTAGGCATCTCTTTGAAAGGTTCGGAATTCTTACAACAGCCTCACAGTACATATACTCAGTAATGAAATGTGTTGTGAACAACATGGACCAGTTTAAAAACAACAGTAAAATTCATTATTATAATACCAGAAGAAAGAAAGACTTACACGACCCACTAGTTAACCTATCTTCGGCACAGAAAAGGGTAAAATATGCTGCTTTAAAACTTGTCAGTAAATTACCAGATAAAATAAAATATCTGACAGACAGCAGTAATAGTTTTAAAAATAAATTGAAATCATATCTCCTTGACAACTCCTTCTATACCATAGATGAATTATCGAATAGGGATATATAAGTCTATAGGTATAATATATGCATTGTGTACCATTTAAGGGGGTTGGGTAGGTAAAAAATTTTAACCTTTTCTTTTTTTTAAAAAAAAAAAAAAAAGAAAAGGAACCTTGATTCATGTGAGCATTTGTTATGCGCTTGACATGTTCCACATCATAACAGTTACCATGAGATTGATAAATGGCACATGCAGCTAACTAACTAACTTACTGCTGCTGTAGTACCAGGTTATCAAGATTTAAGAGAGTTTGAAGGTTGTGTTATTGTCGGCGCATGAGTGATGGGACACGGAATATCTGAGGTAGCGAAGAAGTGGGGATTTACCTGTACGACAATTTTACGAGTGTACCGTGAATATCAGGAATCCGGTAAAACAGCAAATCTCCGACATCGCTGCCGCCGGAAAAGGATTGTGCAAGAACGGAACCAACGACGACTGAAGATAATCATTCAATATGATAAAGTGCAACGCTACCTCAAATTGCTGCAGATTTCAGTGCTGGGTCATCAACAAGTGTCAGCGTACTACCCATTCAACGAAATATCATTGATAAGAGCTTTCGGAGCTGAAGGCCCACTCGTGTACTGTTGATGACTAAAAACATGTTGTCTGGTCGGACGACTCTCGTTTCAAATTGTATCGAGCAGATAGACGTTTATGGGTGTGGAGACAACCTCATGAATCCATGACCACTGCATGTCAACAGGGAACTGTTCAAACCGGTGGAGGCTCTGTAATGGTGTGGGGTGTGTGCATTTGGAGTGGTATGGAACCCCTGACACGTACGTAAGCATCCTGTCTGATCACCAGCATCCACTCATGCACATTGTGCATTCCGACGTAGTTGGGCAATTCCAACAGGACAATGCGACATCTCACACGTCCTGAGTTGCTACTGAGCGGTTCCAGGATCAATCAACTGAGTTTAAACACTGCCACTGGCCACCAAATTCCTCAGAGATGAACATTATTGAGCATATCTGGTATGCCTTGAAACGTGCTGTTCAGAAAGATCTCCACCATCTCGTACTCGTACAGATTTATGGACAGCCCTGCAGGGTTCATGGCGTCAAATCCCTCCAGCACTACATCAGACATTAGTCGAGTCCATGACCCGTCATGTTGCGACACTTCCGCGTGTTCGTGAGGGCCCTACACGATATTAGGCAGGTGTACCAGTTTCATTGGCTCTTCAGTGTAACTGCGTGTAGGAGTCACAGGAAGTACATCAAGCTACCTCATAACTGGAAATGAAGCAATCTTTCTTTCCTTTTTAGAAGTAAAGTGTTCTGTAAATCTGCAAGTGTTATGAACAGATCACTTTGGATTCCTGCCACTGGCCATTGCAACTTCTGTCCTTCCTTGTTTGTGTCAGTGCTGTTTCCCACAGTAGAACAAAGAAGACAAACTACTCCCGTAATGTAACACAAAACATTTTTGCACCATCCATACATTATTATTAACTATATCTTCATTTACTTGCGGGTAATGCAATTCAAAAATATTCCTTGATTTCGTGAAATTAGTCATTATCTACTAGTTTTAGCAATTTCTTGACAGCTGATACACAACCATATTAATTCTCGTGCAAAAAGGAACTACGCATTCCCTTATTCAGTATTCTTTTCTATGAAACTAAAGTCCAAAACCAGGTATTGATAAGGTTCTCTACTGATATTCTTATTTGCATTCGATAAACGTTCAGACATTAATGCAGTGCGACAGCTGATGGCTGGAGTGCTGTCACATTATCTGCGTATCCAGTAATGCTGGCAACTGATGTGATGTATACAGCGATCATATCAACCCGTACTGCGTCAACTACACCCTGAAGATGACGTACTGAAACGTTGAAACTGGTTGCAACAAAATAAAATAAAATCATAAGGACGGCTGTAGGTGTTTTATTTGGTCACAACATGAAAGTATGGTTGACAGAAGTCCCTTTTATAACAGCATAATTAATGTAGCCGAGTACGTGTGTGCACGTAATACGGAACAGCTTCAGGAGCTCGAGTATTACGAGATAAGAGTAGGGCTTTTTAGAAAGCTAACAGCAGTACCAAAATATTAGTTAGGTATGAGTTTATGTCAATGCTGGAGAAGATCCAAGAAGTAAAGTCTTAAAAAGACGTACGGCGAAAATCTCAGGTGAGATTTCCTCCGTAACTTTGTAAGTCGCGAGCAACGGCGTAAACAGTCGCGGAAGAGACCTCGTACACACCGCGGCGTCTGCAGACTGGAGGTTATATGAACCGAGAAGTTAGTACAGGAAGAAAGTTTCAAGAGGAGGGAGAAACTCTTCCCCATACGTAACAGGAAAAAAGACCACAGAGGGAAAGGTCAAGAAAGTGCGCAGCCACACTGGCTCTGAAGGCGATGTAAAACGTGGAAAAGCATCGAGATAAGGACTTGCGAGCAGCGAGTAACGGTGGTGTTAATTCTGTCAGTAAAAGTAAAGTAGTTTTCGTAAAAATACCATCATTAGCTTTTACTTATTCACACTATTAAATCTTGCAGAATGAAGGCTAAGTATCGTCTTCCCATTATTCAGTACTGATGCTCTCGAAGTCTGCGACCCAACTGCGCCGACCAGAGATTGGCGGCTGGTTAAGTGAGCGTTGACAGGAGGCGCTGAGTTCTGTGTCACCACTAATCTACTTAGAAATTTATCGTGTACTTGCTCTTGAATATTGTTACTAATATGGGAATAGTACCAGAAAACCTACACCACAGCCATAAAAATCGTATACCATATAGTCAGTCTGATCTCGTGGCTGCCTGCTAGTCTTAAGGGGGTAGTCCACGGTGTAATATTTTTGAGTCTATTTATTGGTTCAAAATTTTGCTCAGAGAGTCTATTTTTAAGGTTCATTCATATAAAGTGTGCCATAGATGTCATAATATGTTAACACTGGGATTTATTGCAGGTGGGTCTAGCACATCGGAGCACTCGAATGCAGCCGATTTAATACTATAATCGTTCCCGACGGAAAAAGGCTCCTGTTAGTTTCGGATAGAATCACAGACTGCAATAGTATCAACAAAAATACTGTGAGCAGCAATATTTCTCTCTGTAACATGATACGTTTATTGCCAATAGTCCGAAAGCACATGCTTGTCTCGCGCCTTCACGTCTGCTGAACTTGTCATTTCGTTTGTCTTTTATACGAAGTGGAAAGTGAATGCATGAAAACGACAAGCGTATTTATACGCATAGAAAACGGTTCAAAAGTTATCCCAATCATGCAAAAAGCTCTTCGGTTACTAAGCGGAAGCCAGTTAATCGATATAATTTCCTCAAAATGTTATTTCCGAATAGTTTGTTCAGTTTCAGTATTTAAAAAACGTTGGTTGGAACTTAAAGCGCTTGTGTATTTTTATTTATTTATTTTTTTTCAAAATAACACATTTCAAGTTGGCATGATCTATAACTCATTAAATATCCATGCCATTAAATTATAGCTTTTTGTAACCTGTGAGTCGACGTTTTATTTACTGTGGTGCGTAGGATTTTTGGGATATATTTTAATTTCGATTTTTGGTGCCCTTTTTATAGGACCTTTTTGACGAAAACATTTACTTTTATTTTTGTGTGCCGCCATTTTTTAATAAACCACCTTTTTTAAATTAGACAGTATCGTGAGTTCATAGCAATTTTTGAAATTTTGTTCTAGGCTGAAAATCGTAACGTTCAGAGCTCGCAATAACCGCGCTCCCACTCCACGAAGGGCTTTCGTCGATGTCGTGTAGTGTCCGTTGAGTGCAAGTTTATTACGTCAAAAAATATATAATACAATATTATGGATGTACAACATAGATCTAAATTCAGTTTTGTAATTTACAAGTTTACTCTAAGAAAAGCTTGAATATCGGTTCCAAAATCGAGTGTTACACGTGTCTATCCTTTAAGAAAGTACGGATAAAACCGTTTCCACTTACGTCTAGGCTTCTCTACTCTTAAGTATATTAGCCTGTTATTTGAAAGAAGGCAGAATTCTATCCATGGGTTCCATAATCGCCGGTCGGGGTGGCCGAGCGGTTCTAGGCGCTACAGTCGGGAACCGCGCGACCGCTACGGTCGCAGGTCCGAATCCTGCCTCGGGCATGGATGTGTGAGATGTCCTTAGGTTATTTAGGTTTAAGTAGTTCTAAGTTCTAGGGGACTGATGATCTCAGACGTTAAGTCCCATAGTGCTCAGAGCCATATGAACCACTGTTGATTCCATAATCAATAAGACTTCCTAGTGAAACAACTATCATACCGCCATTTTCAAGTGTTTAGATACTGGGATCGGAAAATTTCGGTGAACCGACTGTTTGGAAGCATTCATGTATTGTGACACATCATTTGAGCTTACTGTTCTTTTCGGGACTGTGTTTGCTTAATTTTTAGCCAGGACGTTACGTTTCCATTGTTCTTCTCCACACTGCTGAATGTAATGCCTCTTCATTCAGACACGATGGTGTCTGCCGTTTCATGGTTTGTACTGCATCAGCTGTGCATAGCCATTACTCGTGACTTTTTACGCCAATGTCGACACTAAGCTAAACACCTACACCTGTAAATTACTATATCAGCAGAAAGTGCTGTGTGACTAAGAAGTGTCAATAAATATTACAGGCTTAGAATATTGATAAGATAACAGGGTGGTGAAAATGTTAGAATTTCGTTTTAAATGTTTAGACGTGTACAATTTTATGTTTGATTAAAGACAGAAAAGTAGTATCCTGTGACTAATATATTATATAGGTTCAGTCGTAGGTAAAACGGATGGTAGACTTCGGTTCGCTGAGAGGATACCGGGAACATGAAGGCGGTCTGCGAAGATTATTGCTTACGAATCTTTCAGGCGACACATGTTAAAGGATTACTCAGGCGTGTGGGGCCCGTAAATGGCCGTATAGGACTAACAGGAGATGCTGGTCGCATACAGGGAAGGGCAGCACGAATGGTCACAAGGTTATTTGATCAACAGGATAGTGTCACGAAGATGCTGATAAACCTAAACAGTCAGAGACTTTGAAATAGATTCAAACTACACCTCAAAAATCTGGTCGTCAGTAGGGACAGCGAAGACCAGTTTACACTCGTTACATCACACACAAAGATATGGAAACAGTAATTTTCCCACCCTCTATATGCCAATGGAGAGTGGTAGAGTGGGTAGTACCCTAACCATGCACGTCCGAGTGGTTTCCGTAACACATATGTATATGAAGATGCAGAAAAATGTGACCTTCATGCAATAAATCAATGGCTTGAAGAAGTATATCAATTCGCCACAACCGTTGGGTTCCAGCCTTGTGCTAATTTTCAAGTGCTACATGTGTCTCTTGCAAATGACATCTTTGTAACAGACCACACTATCAGATGCATGTTTGTAACGAACACTCAAGTAGAATAGACTGACGAGACCCTCATAGAGGTGGACGCAATCTGGAAGACAAGTCAGAGTTAACAGAACATGGGGTGAGTGTCAGAACGTTCAGTTGCCTACTTCGGGAATCTAGCGATGCTGCTGACGTAACCTCTCGGTTTGTCCCATCCTATACGTCATGGTTGAATCATTAACTAACCATTCTTGCTCCTCAATTGTCCCACCTATTTTCCTCGTTTCCTTTTCCTCCAGTTCACTTCACAAAAAATGGTTCAAATGGCTCTGAGCACTATGGGACTCAACTGCTGAGGTCATTAGTCCCCTAGAACTTAGAACTAGTTAAACCTAACTAACCTAAGGACATCACAAACATCCATGCCCGAGGCAGGATTCGAACCTGCGACCGTAGCGGTCTTGCGGTTCCAGACTGCAGCGCCTTTAACCGCACGGCCACTTCGGCCGGCAGTTCACTTCACAGATTGGTCAGAGATGCTATTGGCTTAAGATATATTGATCCACATCCCATCCACAATTGGGGCGAAATCCAGTGCCTTGTGCAACATGGTTTTTCCCACATTTTCGATGAGAAATCCCTAGTCGTCCAAGGTGGGTTTTCCGCAGATGGTCAGTAAGGAGTTTTAATAAGCACTACTTCCTTCCGTTCTTAAGATGATGTTTATGTTAACATTGTCTTTGCTTTGCGTCACTGCCACCAACAGAATACGAGCGTATCCGTACGGAATATCAGACCAGCTGTGTGGCTGGCCGGAAGAGTTCCTAGCAAACACAACGGATATGTCTCCTTTAACGAAGAGAAAGTTTCAGATGTAAAAATAATCTCGGGCGTGCATCAGAAAAGTGTTGTAGGACCATTACTTTTCACAATATATATAAATGACTTACTTGGTAAAGTCAGAAGTACGATAAGACTTTTCGTGGATGATTCTGTTCTGTGGTGAGAAGTCAAAACACTACAAAATTGTAGCCAAATGTATTAAGATCTCCAGAGGATTGACGCTTGGTGCAGGGACGGGTAGCTTACCCTCATCATAAACAAATAAAAGATGTCGCGCATAAATAGCGTGAAAGACTGGTTATAGTATGATTCCACTTTTGCTGAAAATAGGTCACTTGCCTGCCCGATGTAATGGATGCGTCTGGACACTTGTGTTTAGGACGTTACAGCATGGTTTCAGTTTGAACTCAGTGTGTCTGGTAGATGAACAGGCTGAAGATCCCAACACTTGTTGTAGAAGACGCCTGAAATATGAGAGTAAAAGCATTTGTCTTACGTAATGACGACTGCAACTATGCGGCCTTTTCTCTAGAAAAAGGTTGTAAGATGACAGTTTTCTGAGCGGAGATACTGGGCATTTATGAGCATTATCTTTTAACAGTTTTATACAGATCGAAAGCTGATGAACTATACTCTCCTCAGGAACAAGTGTAAAGTGGTCTTAATGTATCGCAAAAGTTTGAAGCCATCAGAATTTCACTGGCAGCAATCACATCCATTCAACATCTACGAGAGCGCGTATACAGCGAACTAAAGGGAAACGACCGCATGAAGCCAAGAGCAGTAAGGCAGATTCCGTTCACTGGGAGAATCTTGAGCACGTGATATCCACTCTCAAAGAACGTCGCTGACTAAATCCTCGTTCGACAAGTACTGGAATATTGTTCGTCAATCTGGGATCTGTAGCAGACAGCATTGCTCAAGGACTGCGCGGAGTTGCCACGCGGTTTGAGGGGCCTTGTCATGGATTGCGCGGCCCCTCCCACCGGAGGTTCGACTCCTCCCTCGGGCTTAGCTTAAGAAGTGTGTAAGTCTAGGGACTTACGATCTCAGCAGATTGGTCCCTTAGGAATTCGCACACTTTTGAACATTTTTTGATGGCCCAAGGAAATAGGGATTATCCAAAGAAGAGCAACTGGTTTCGTTACTGCTTCATTTAGTAAGCGAGAAAGTGTCAGGAATATGCTCATCCAGTTCCAGTGGCAGAAGTTATAGGAAAGGCATTGTGTGCCACGATGCAGTTTATCGTTAAAATTCCGAGGGAACGCGTTCCAGTAAGGGTAAACCAATACACTACTCCCTCCTAAGTAATTCACGGGAAAAGACCATGAAGGTGAAATCTATGTGGTGACAATCATTGAACTATATGAAAAATATGTAAATTAGTTACAAACTACTGCTTGAACAAACTTTATTTAGCATGTAAACGTCACTACAGTTATTCGGATCTAGGTTATGAGACGTTCGATATGCCTGCCATCAATGGCGATAACGTGGCGCAGATGAAGAGCGAAATTGTGTATGAGTCGCTGAAGTGTCTGAACATTGATGCACTCGATGACGGCTGAACGGCTGTTTTCAGGTCAAAAATGGTTTTGGGGTTGTTACTGTACACCTTGTCTTTAATGTAGCCCGACAAAAAGAAGTCGCATGTGTTCAGATCCGGAAAATATGGCTGTCAATCGAGACCTACGCCAGTGGCCTCTGGGTATTGCAGAGCAGAATGCGATCCTCAGCGTGCTCCTCCAGGACATCAAACACTTTCCTCCTTCAGTGGGGTCGAGCTCCTTTTTGCATAAACCTGATCTTGTCGATATCAGGGTCACGTTGGATAATGGGAATGAGATCATCTTCCAAAACCTTCACATACCCTATGTCCGGTACCGTACCAACTAGGGATATCGCACCGATTATTCTGTGACTGAACGTCGCACACCACACAGTCACCCGTTGAGGGTGAAGAGACTTCTTGATCGCGAAATGCGAATTCTTAGTGCCCCAAATGCTCCAGTCTTGCTTATTGATGCATCCAAATGGAAGTGGGCTCCGTCGCTAAATCAAACCATATTTACATCAAAGTCCTGTTCGGCAGTTTTGTGAACAATAGTGTTGGCGTAGGGCAACAACTGTACCCTGACCCTGGTTTTAGTGGCTCATGGGTTTGAACGTTGTATGGGAAGAGATGCAGGTCTACAACAACAATTTGTCGCAATGTCTCCCGGTTCATTCCAACCTGTTGAGCAGCTCGTCTAATCGATTTCTTGGTGCTGGTTTGAAACACAGCGTGTGTCTTCTCGATGTTTTCAGACTTTTTGACCCTTTTTGGACGATCGACGTTCACAACACTGTCACAACGAACACTACCCGTTCTCTCAAATACTTGATTGTTATGACATTTGGACAGGTTGTCTTCAGCTTGAACTCGGTGGCAAACTTCCTTTGAGCCGAATGCTATTGCTGGATGTTATTGCTTGCATAGTAGGCTTTCACAAGCGCTATCCGCTCAAGCACGCTGTACCGTGACATTTTCACGTGCAAATGGTCGACAACAACAAGGCGTATGCGCATACTAAATACAATCATGCCCTGCAGCAACCGTGCGGTTTTAAACGTCCTGACGCATCCGTTCAGAAGTTAATGATTTTATTTCAGGTAGTTCAATAATTGTGGCGCTGTACATTACTAAACCGCTTAAACGATGACATAACCGCGTTTACAGATTGCCTAAACAATGATTTCCCAGGGTAACAAAATTTTGATTTTCAGTACTTCCTAAAAATACTGACCGTATTTAAAAATTAAAAATCCTGTCTTAATGTACTCATTAAGAAGTAGAAAGCCCGCTCGGTTGGCCGTGCGGTCTGACGCACAGCTTTCCAGGCGGGAAGGAACGCCTGGTCCCAGGCACGAATCCGCCCGGCGGATTTGTGTCGAGTTCCGGTGAACCGGCCAGTCTGTGAGTGGTTTTTAGGTGGTTTTCCATCTGCCTCGGCGAATGCGGGCTGGTTCCCCTTATTCCGCCTCAGTTACACTATGTCGGCGATTGCTGCGCAGTCAAGTTCCCCACGTACGCGTTCACCACCGTTACTCTATCACGCAAACATATGGGTTACACTCGTCTGGTGTGAGACGTTCCCTGGGGGGGGGGGGGGGTCTACCGGGGGTCGAATCGCACAAATAACCCTGGGTTCGATGTGGGCGGCGGCGGAGGGGTGAAGTGGACTGCGGTAGTCGTTGTGGGGTTGTGGGCCACTGCGGCTGTGGCGGGGACGGAGCCTCTCCGTCGTTTCTAGGTCCCCGGTGAACATACAATACAATACAAAGAGGTAGAGCTCCCGACGCTCAAAGTTACCTAGACTACACTCATCCCGCGTTTAATGGGAGCACTTAGCGACTTCCAGCGAACTGTAAACAGAATTTAAAACGTTTTCCGAACTTATTCTCGCTTACTGCCCCACAAAGTGAAGGACGCAAAACAGTTTACAGCATAAAGTGTTAGTTGTTCACGCGGCTAAAGTAATGGTATATAAACTGAAGGCGGAGAGGAGAAGAAAGAAAAGGGATCATTGCTGCCATCTGCATCGGGACATTTCGCGAAATCGGCAACGACGAGCGAAAATGCATACCGGACCAGGATTCGAAACCGGTATCTCCTACTTACAAAACAGGTGCGCCAACCAATGCGCCATCCAAGCAACAGCGTTATCGTAACTGCACGAACTATCTGGACACGCCTCACGGCTGATCCACACTGTCACCGAGCGCCACCTAACCGCAGTCCCTGTCCATTTCGTCCATGATTGCTCTCCTAGATTCCCACAGGAGGTCGGACGTATTTGTGCATTCGCAATGAAGAAGGTTTAGCTAGGAAAATCAAAGTATATGAATGTGTGGTGTCTGTTCTTTCGGACATGCCCGAAATGGAATGATCATATAAAATTAATTGTCGCTAAGGCGGGTGCCAGGGTGAGATTCATTGGGAGAGTCCTTAGAAAATGTAGTCCATCAACAAAGGAGGTGGCTTACAAAACACTCGTTCGACCTATACTTGAGAAATGCTCATCAGTGTGAGATCCGTACCAGGTCAGGCTGACAGAGGTGATAGAGAGGATCCAAAGAAGAGCGGCGCGTTTCGTCACAGGGTTATTTGGTAAACAAGATAGCGTTACGGAGAAGTTTAGCAAACTCAAGTGGCAGACTCTGCAAGAGAAGTCCACTGCTTCGCGGTGAAGCTTGCTGTCCAGGTTTCGTGAGGTTGCGTTTCTGGATGAGGTATCGAATATATTGCTTCCCCCTACTTATACCTCCCGAGGAGATCACGAATGTAAAATTAGAGGGATTGGAGCTCGCATGGAGGCTTTCCGGCAGTCGTTCTTCCCGCAAACCATACGCGACTGGAACAGGAAAGGGAGGTAATGACAGTGGCACCTAAAATGCGATCCGCCACAGACCGTTGGGTGGTTTTCGGAGTATAGATGTAGATGTAGATGTAGAACAACAGACACCATAATAATGTAATGGTCATGGTTTTGACTTGTCCGTTAGCGTATGGATGAATAACCCCATAGTACTGAAATGAGGATCAGTGGGATATTGCACCGTCAACCATAAAGATTTTATATGGCCAACGTCAAATATTTAACACACTGACTCTTTTGTAAAGTAATCGGTCATTTGAGTCCGGGGAGCTAGATTCTTTAAAGAAATGCAGGTGTGTGTCGGTTGGTGGGGTTAGCGCGCAAAGAGATTCGGGCTCAAGCAACAATCGATATTCCCACGCACCATTTTCAACTGGAACGGGAACACGGAAAGTGAAAGTGGGAGACAAAGTAGCCTCTGCCACACACCATAAGATGGTTTGTGAATTACAACTCTCGACGTAGATGAGTCGACCTTTGGAGTTTGTAAGAGTAGCCGCTATGCATTTACCGAGTGAGTGAGATTGGTTGGTCGCTTGATTTGGGGAAGGGATCAAGGAGCGAGGTCATTCGTGATTAGCCGCGCGGTCTTAGGCGCTGCAGTCATGGACTGTGTGGCTGGTCCCGGCGGAGGTTCGAGTCCTCCCTCGGGCATGGGTGTGTGTGTTTGTTCTCCGGACAATTTAGGTTAGGTAGTGGGTAGGCTTAGGGACTGATGACCTTAGCAGTTAAGTCCCATAAAATTTCACACACATTTTTCATTCGTGATTAGGAAAAGGGTACGGAAGGAAGTTGGCAGTGCCCTTTCAAAGGAACCAACCCGGCGTTTGCTTGAAGCCATTTAGGGAAATCACGGTAAACCTAAGTGAGGATCGCCGGATGGGGGTTTGAACCATTGTCCTCCCGAATGCTAGTCAAGTGTGCTAACCATTTCGTCACCTAATATGGTGTGAGGTGGGTGAGACACTGGCAAGGCACCGATTAGTATTCGGTTCAGGTCTTGGTTCAAATGGCTCTGAGCACTATGCGACTTAACTTCTGAGGTTATAAGTCTCCTAGAACTTAGAACTAATTAAACCTAACTAACCTAACTAACCTAACATCCATGCCCGAGGCAGGATTCGAATCTGCTACCGGAGCGGTCGCTCGGCTTCAGACTGCAGCGCCTAGAACCGCACGGCCACTCCGGCCGCCGGTTCAGATCTCCGCCTAGCCCCTCAGGTATAGGTTTTTTCGCGGTTTCCCTTAACTACTTCAGGCAAATGTCGGGATGGTTGCTTTCAAAAGGAAGCGTGTAACCTCCCCACAGTAAAAATAATATAAATAATATTCACATTTAGTGTAACCTCCCACAGATAAATTCCGTAACCTACGAATAATACAATGTGACTAATCTCTCAATAAAATTGTGACTCACGTATAACCTTTCAATAATTGACTGTGCATTTAAACTGGTAAATTTTGGACGTCAGCAGTGCTGCGTCATGGCCCTGAAAGATCATTCTGAATGAATTGAAAATTCTTACCTCGATAAGGTCGCCGGATTACGCGTATATATCTGCTCCTATATGAAATTTTTGTGGCACAGCTCAGTGCAATGGTGGCCAATAGATTTGTCATGTTGAAAGGTCTCTGTTAGATTCCTTTCATGTTAATTTCTTAAATATGTTGTCATTTACGGCATAAATTCCTCTTCTAAATTTACTGTGGTGTTTCTGACTATCTGGGAGGAGACTGAGAAGTGAAACGTGTTAGTTTTACACATAAAAAAGAACGATCTGACACACTACTACACTTTAAAACAGTTTATATGTAATTCATGTCACACAGTCTCATACGGAACCTACATCCGCTTTCTTTTATATACTTTATATGATAAGATACTCTCATCCCCCTTCCCTTATCTGTGAGAGGATGAATGAGCAAATGTATTTCTAGTTGCATGCTGGATGGTAGCAGACAAGCCTGTCTGCTAGAGAACAGTAGGACCAACGTCGGAACAGGTAGCTACGGTTTCTAAAAGCAAAGAGGTTTCTATTCTTGGTATGATCCTGTCCGTCCCTTGTCATGTTGGTATAGGAAGCTGCCTCTCTGGTCACTTCCGTTTTGAATACGGAAGCACCCTTGGTAGGAGCCCAGGTCAGTCTGTCCGTGGCGAGCGTCTGAAGTGGTAAGTTCTCCGGCTAAGCGCGTATCTGATAAGTCTGTAGGACAATGGATTTCTTAAGTTCAGCCTAACTGAAAATTTAATCAACTTTATTTCAGGTTTAGATCTAAAACATCTAATGTTATCCTAAATTGCAACGCAGTGTATTTCGAGTGTGAAGCTCAGAATATCTTCCGCTAGTTGCTTTGTCACTACTTTGTGAGTAAAGTGGAACCACGTATTGATCAGTAACTCTAACTAAGATCATCAATCTTAAATGTGAATGTGCGTGAGATTATAACGTCTCGTCTTGACAGTATTTTTCAATATAGCAACTTTTCTTTATGTTCAACCCACGTGGGGGTACGTTGTGAGACCAGTGCCACGTGCTTATACAACTGTTTGACCCATCAGGTTAATAGTAAGACGATAGTAACCAGTTGGAGGTTTTTCTTTAGTAAATTGCGTTTCGATGTAATTTATTTTAGTTATCAAAGTTATTATGGAGTTACACTCTTTGTGTAAACCAAGTTGACCATGTGAAGCATGTGGTGTAAGCATCAAAGTAGCCCTCAGCTATTCTTTTCCGGAAGATTTCACAGAGAGTTAGTATGAATTTAGTACACCAGTGTGTGGTAATTTCATGACGGACAGGATTGCGCTACGAACGTACCTTCTTTGGGTGAAAATTGAATCGGTTGGTTGTGGTTAATTTCCTCTTGCATATGTTTCAACGTTCTTTGTGTGTTATTTTATGAATGCAGTGTTGTATGCAGTCTCCAAATCTTGGCTCCCTATTTGATGTGTTCCGTAAGATTACACACTCACATTTTCACAATCCTAAATAAGGCACCAGTTTAGTTATGAATCAAGTTTAATATGCTGAAATTTCAATGATCAATGTTAAAATAAATTTCCAAATATAAACTGATTTATTTCTTTTTATTTAAATTATATATATATATATATATATATATATATATATGCAGTAACACCTGAATTTATTTATTTCTGTTTATTTTATTGACATTGCTTAAGTTCCTTATGTATTCTGTAGTTACACTGATAATTGATTCTTCTTTTAATTGCCGGCCGGGGTGGCCGAGCGGTTCTAGGCGGTAATAAAAGATTATAATTAATGTTAGTCTGGTTGGGAATTTGGTAAGCTAGACTGGATACCTGGTGAAACAGTTGCGCAGTAATGCAAGGTTAACTTCCCCAGACATCTCATCCCACAGCTTTTAAACCGCTTTTATTGTCAATCAGCACCGCTTTCATTACAAATTAAAGCAACAACATTACAATGTATAAAAAGGAACAACTGATTTTTCTTTACAATAATCGGGATGACCATGGATTGGAGAAATTAGTAAATTCTTTAAATTGAGATGATTGATGTCAAAAGATACTTTTTTATGAGAAAGATTATTATTAAGAGATTCTTTAGACACATTTACATGGGACTTGATATAATAACCCTGCATATGCGCGAGGCTGCTTTTACCTTATACTACAACGCCCAGGCTCCGCCATCGCTCCCCACGACCGGCCCAGCCAACACGATACACCAGACTGCTCGCTAGCAACTACTTACTCCAATTACCACACAGTTGCTACTGCATACAACACTGCTCTCTGGTCTGAGATTCTCTTATACCTTACCCATATCGCAGGCAGCGCGTGAGCAATCCATCGAAATTACATCTGCTCAAGTGCGCTAGCAACGAATTTCTTAATCATGGACCTCTTACAAGCGGACCCATTTCCCTCCCCACCCTCCCAGGATACGTCTGTAACGAGGTCGTCGTCGACCGATCGTATGTTTGTCCCATTCTTCCTGACACTACAGAGTGCGTTCGGCGCGGCAGGGGACTCCCGGCCGCGCGGTATCTCTGGGAGAGGAGACTGGCAGCAGCGGGTCGCAGCTGCCGCTGTGAATAAGCGCGCGGCAGAGAAGCGCGGAGAGCGCGCCGGTCCGTATTTATAGCGGAGCTGCTAATGAAGCCCTCGCCGCCATTGTCTGCGCGCGCACAGTGGTCCGGCAGCGCGACGGCGACAATTATTAATAACGCCGCGCCATGTCGGGCCGGGCTTCGCTGGGCAGCGACTATACGGGCGTGGAGGAGACGGCACAGCACGGGGAGGGGACAGCCGGCGCAGCTGGGCGGCCTCTCTAGGCCAGGAGGCTCTACCTGAGCTGTGGGCCACCAGTGTGAAAGCGTGTGGATCCACGCCATTCGCTACTAAGGTAGGCGACAGTCTGCGGGCATATCGAGGCTCCTAGAGAACAAGACTACCCTCGCTCCTCAGAATTATTGATGTAATTGAAAAGCACAGTTTGCCTTTGGTCTGTTGCGTTTATCGGTTTTCAGCTTATAAGATTATCTTCAGACATTTACTGAGTATTGTCGACAGAAATTACAATGTTTGTAAACAACATTGGAAGAGAAGTTACACGTCTAGACGGAAGCAGAAACATACAATAAGAAACATCTTTGACAGTGTGGTAGTAATGCATTGAAAAAGAACAAATTGAACAGTAAATAGATAAAAAATGGAGTAGACGGGTGAAACGTCCCCTTACAAAAATTATAAATGACTGTGCTTAAACTCACACACAATATTTTTTTAGCGCAACGCAGTCTGACTTACAATAATCCCTACAAAGGAATGGCCCTGACTAACATTAACCTATACGTTTCACAAATCACTTAGCTCACAAAAATCTTCGTTACGCGAACTACTGCAATACAGCGAGCGCCACAACAGCCAGCTAAATAAAAGATTCAAACTACTGAAGGTACTAACTACTGATAGGTATAGTTAGCAAATAAAAGATTCTGATAGAGAACAAACAAAGTAGTTACCTTAATAGTGTTCAAAAACCATAATATATATAGCAGTTCATGGCATCCAGTCTTACAAATTTACTGTTTCTGATGGACACACGTCCAGATCATCCGCTCTCAGAACTCCGCCATTTCTCTCCCCACATCCACCACTGCTGGCGGCTCACCTCCAACTGTGCAACGCTACGCGCTGTTATCAGCCAACTGCCCAACACTACAATAGCAAATTCCAACAATGCCACCCAGCCACAGACTGCACACAGCACAGCCAGTGATTTTCATACAGAGCGCTTCGTGGCGGTGGCGTTACCAATATAAGAACCTAAACAGCCTACTTACACAGGAAAAACATTAACACAAAATAGGAACAAAATGTCTACATAAATGTTTAAATAAATAAACAAAGCTAACAAAATAAAATAAAATTAGTACTTAACAAGCCTACTTCAAGAGCTGTAAAATATGGAGAGTGATACACACACAAATTAAAAGAAAAAAAAGGTTCAAATGGCTCTGAGCAATATGGGACTTACCTTCTGAGGTCATCAGTCCCCTAGAACTTAGAACTACTTAAACCTAGCTAACCTAAGGACATCACACACATATATGCCCGAGGCAGGATTCGAACCTGCGACCATAGCGGTTGTGCGGTTCCAAACTGTAGTGCCTAGAACCGCTCGGCCACCCCGGCTGGCAATTAAAAGAAGAAACAATTATCAGTGTAACTACAGAATACATAAGGAACTTAAGCAATGTCAATAAAATAAACAGAAATAAATAAATGCAGGTGTTACTGCATTTTAAAACGTCAAAAGGTTCAACAATACACAAATACAAAAGGAGCAAACAGGAAAAACATTAACATTATATTCAAAACGGTGGCTATGTAACAGTTTGCATTAAATAATTGAGCCAAATAAAATACCAACAATATTTGATGACACAACTGCAAGAGGTATTAAACATGGACAGTACCAGTTAAAAGACCGTACCAGTACCAGTTAAAAGAAAGCCTTAACAATTGAAACTACAGTCTATATGGAATACATAGACAACTTCAATAAAATAAAAAAAACCTGAATGAATACAGGAAATTGGGATATATAGGAACAGACACTGTGGGAATTAATGAACAAAAGATATGATAACATGAAGTTTCGGAGAATGGAAGTGTTGAGCTATGTCTGGTCATTTAGGATTAGGTCTGGACTCTGGGCAAGATGTTTGTTAACATCCAGGGCTTGTAGTTGTCTGATCAAATACTGTTTATATTTTCTTTGGTTCATTTATTTAATGCAAACTGTTACATAGCCACAGTTTTGAATATAATGTTAATGTTTCTCCTGTTTGCTCCTTTTGTTTTTGTGTATTGTTCAAACTTTTGACGTTTTAAAATGCAGTACAACCTGCATTTATTTATTTCTGTTTATCTTATTGACATTGCTCAAGTTCCTTATGTATTCTGTAGTTAAATTTATAATTGCTGCTTCTTTTAATTTGTTTGTGTATCACTCTCCGTGTTTTATAGCTCCTGAAGTAGCCTTGTCAAGTACTAAATTTATTTTATTTTCTCACTTTAGTTTATTAATAGAAATGGTTATGTAGACATGCTATTTCTATTTTGTGTTAATGTTTTTACTGTCTACTCCATGTTTTATTTATTTACTGTTCTTTTTTTTTTCATTGCTATACCACCACACTGTCAAAGACGTTACTTACTGTATATTTCTGCTTCAATCTAGACGTGTAACTTCTCTTCCAATGTTGTTCACAAACATTGTAACTTCTTTGGTGACAATACTCAGTAAATGTCTGAAAATGGCCTTGTAAGCCGAAAACCGGTTAACGCAATAAAAATAGTACTGTACACCAAAAGCAAACTGGTGTTTCTCATTTATTATACTGTTGTTCTACCAAGAACCGACGGAAGATGCAGTTAACATAAAATTATTGATATCTTTGGAAGAGCAAGTCATGACAAAACCATTCCACCTGGCATGTCCAGTACATTAGACTGGTGGAAAACCATAAGACTTAACCGATGAATATAAAAAATGTCCAGTTATAACCAAAACAGATGTTGACAAGCGTGAAAAAGTATCCAACCATCAACCTTGAAAACTGTCGACACGAATTATTTGAAGACTACTGTAGAATTGGGTAGAAGCCGATCTTGGTGAAAGTTCTGTCCGTATTCTGAAGAAATGTCAGAGTACGTGAGCCTACACCCAGCCAGGAGGCGCAATGCTTAGCACACTGGACTTGTGTTCGGGAGGATGACGGTTCAAACCCGCGCTCGGCCATCCTGGTTCAGATGGTTCACATGGCTCTGAGCACTAAGGCACTAAACATCTGAGGTCATCAGTCCCGTAGAACTTAGAACTACTTAAACATAACCAACCTAAGGACATCACGCACATCCATGCCTGAGGCAGGATTCGAACCTGCGACCGCAGCGGTCACGCGGTTCCGGACTGAAGCGCCAAGAACCGCTCGGCCACACCGGCCGGCCTCGGCTATCGTTAATTACGTTTCCGTGATTTCCCTAAAATGCTGCGACGGTCCTTCGAATGGGTACGGCCGATTTCCTTCCCTCTCCCGCAAACAAGCAAACCAATCAACCAACCAACAAAATGTCTAGGAGACGTCTTACACGAAAGACCGAACAATGGCACACCTATGTTTACAGAACACTAGCAGACAAATCCAAATTACCAGGCTATTCATTTTGCCAATTTTCCATCAGAAACGAAAACAAAAACTGAAATGTGTGAAGTATCAAAAAAATCTCACTTCGATGCATTCGTGAAAACGCTTTAAAAATTATAGAACAGTCGTACAAATAAATTCCCATAATGTAAAAATGTAAAATTGCAGCTTCGAAATTGAGAAACATGATCCCCGACAGTTTCTGTAGGCTGGGTGCAGCCGCTTTGCATCTCTACAAAGCGATTTTGTAAACATCTCTACGGCGATCCCCCTTCATAGCTCTATAGACGGCGATTGGTTGGTTGGTTCGGGGAGTGGGGCAAAAGCAGGGTCATCGGTCCGATCGTGTTAGGGAAGGATGGGGAAGTCGGCGGTGCCCTTAAACAGGATGGCCTGACGCTGGTTTGAACCGTCATAGTCCCGAATGCGAGTCCAGTGTGCTAAGCTTTGCGCCATATCGTTCGGTAGCCAGCGCTCGTTTTCACCTATATCCGATTGCCCTTCGCAGTTGAAAGATGTCAAATGCTCTGGCAGGCGTTTAATATTTTTTTTGTGGTATTCAAAAAATTTGAAACCTCTCTCACACCGGCCTGATTTAGCTTCACTGATCAGGATAGTAAAAACATGCGTATGTTATGGGAATTTTCATTCACAAAGCAGGCTTATCACATTCACACAGTTCAATACTGTTCTATCCTGATTAAATTGGGCTTAACTTAAATTCCATAAGGCAGTGAAGCAATTTCGAAGTCTCGGTGCGACGAAAATTGTCAATCGATCTCCTGAAAACATTTGTAATAATTATTAACTTTCGGTGATCACATGGGGAAGACCGGTGATCTGCTGGTAAGACCGTGTTAGCCTATTTTTTTGAAATAATAAACTGGATATCTTGAGCATACAAAACGGCCAGTGTAAATCAGACGTTCCACACTGATCCCGTGCAACACAGTGTAGTAAGCAGACACTGTCAATAATAATCAGTTAAATAATACGCGAACACACTTACTTTAGTTTTAGTTCATGTATTAAATTCCTTCTCATACAGAATTTCATCAAGATGGCGACTAGCTCAATAATGCATACATATACATCCTCCTCCTTTCACGGCTAATCGGCAAGACCTCCTTCATTCTTTTCATAAGAGAAAACATAGATAGCAGAGAAGCTATTCCATGGAGTAAATGGACGCTCCAAGGAGTAATAGGGCTTGAAACTACTTCGCATTGATAATCATCGTATATTAAAGTTTAGGAATCGGTAAGGTAAGAAGAGATATTTCGAGATGTGCACTGAGTTATATAATTTATAAAATTTCTGAAAATATTGCGGAGAAACCGCTGCAAGAGACATTACAGGCGTAAGGAATTTCCTTAAGTTGACTCGACTGTGGTAGTGTTTTAGTAGTCTATAATAAAAGTATTAAAACTTCATGCACAATGCGGCATTTTTTCACGCATTTCAACGTTCCTGACACCGTATTTACTGATTTATGTGTCACACAATCGTATAATTTTGTAGGCATATTCAACAGCGTATGTGGATACCGCCTGCAAAATGTGTTGCGAATAAAATTAGAGCATTGAAGAAATAAATTTAAACGTGATGCACGCTATGCCAGTTTCTAACGCATCTGTTCGCTGATGACGTCACATCTCTTGAACTGTGATAGGTGGTTCTTACCCCAACAGCGTTTGTTGCCGGACAGTAAGGGATAATATAACATCTACGATATATATATATATAACGAGTGGAATATGAACGTGTGGAAAATTGCGTAACTCAATAATATTCACTCAATTATGTAATTATTTCTTAGAAAGATGATAATTATGTAAAACTGGGACAATATTTGTCTCACATTCTTTGTCAATCTATGTCATTCTTTCTTTTGTTTTGTACCGTTTAGTCGTCTTCTTCTGATGTACGTCGCCGACGCAAGACGCGAGTCGATTTGAGGTCTATTGAGTGAAAAACATTTAATGTAAAACTATTGTACTTTTATGTTCATTTGCTGGTAAAACACAAATAGAGCCAAGTGCGTTGAAACTATTTATGATTAATTATTGAAAAATCACTTCCTCTTTTAATTATAATTTTGTATTAATTGTTTCATCATAGCTGCAAGGAGCGCAGCCATTGTTAATTGCGATTATATAGCAACTTCGTCTGTACTTCTAGTAGAAAATAGCATGGGTTTGTGTTAAACTAATTTTCAAAACAATTTAATAATTTTTTTATTGTTGGTATCAATTTAAATGATTAATTATTTATTGAGCAAGGAAAACCTTAGTTAAAAAAGAAATCCTCTATCTTTTGTTGGCCGCCATCTTAACTTTTATCAGAGCAGCAAATTTAAATTACTTGAAACTGCAGACAATATTCCGATGTGTAAGAAATAAATGTGCACCGGTGGCACTGAACTCTATTTATAAAAGAAAAAAATTAATCGAAGCAGACTGCATTTCCTAAGAACAGTGGTGATGGTATTTATTGTTGAGCAAGATTTCATTGCTGATGTATGAGGCCAAAATTAAACTACGGACGAATCATGGAGAAAAGTATTTCTGGTATCACACGTCAGTGTTGTGTGCGGGTGGTATTCTGTGGTCCCTTTTCATGATCAATTTGCTAAGAATAATTAAATCCATCGAAGACAAAATTTATAAAAGCTCTGATGTACGATCTGTAATTTTAGTGATATGAACACAAATTACAGTCAACATTATTACACTACGTCAGGTGGAATTCTTGTGCAATTTGAACAAAATAACTATCCGGGTGAAGTTGTAGTATGAATAATGCATTAAACGTGTGTATAATATTGTCAGAACCATTTATAAAATCAAATCAATGCAACTGCTAAAAAAACAGAGTGAATTGAAACCGCAGAATACCATAGAGTATCATATCATCCATAGTCATTGCATTTGTCCATGTTGATGATACACAAAAACCGCCACACTAAATGCAACAAGTTTCGTTGAAACTAGTCCAGTGTTTTAGGAGCAAAAACATTATGACCACTGCCCACCGCGTCGTTGGATGCCAGCTCGTGGCGTTGTGGGCACGTGGCACGGTAACAAACGTATTTAAGCGGAGCAGACACGGAAGGAGATCACCCTAGCGAAGATATGGACTGCAAATGGGGAAATCCATTGAGATAAGCGACTTTGACAAAAGGCAGAGTGTTATTATGCAGAGCCTGTGAACGAGTATCTCGAAAACGGTGAAGTTGGTCGAATGTGCACATCCTACTGTCACTATCATCTACGAAAAAGGGCCGGCCGGTGTAGCCCAGCGGTTCTAGGCGCTTCAGTCTACGGTAGCAGGTTCAAATCGTGCCTCGGGCATGGGCGTGTGTGCTGTCCTTAGGTTAGTTGGGTTTAAGTAGTTCTAAGTTCTGGGGGCTGATGACCTCAGATGTTAAGTCCCATAGTGCTCAGAGCCATTTGAGCCATCTACGAAAAGAGGTAGGACAGTGAAACTACCACTAGGCGCAAAATGATAGGTTGACCACGACTCTTCACATAACGTTGTGTTCGGACGCTTCTCTGTCGCATCTCTACCGAAAGACCACAATGTTGCACGCGCAAGTCTTGTGGAGTACAGCGTCCACTGTAGACTATTGAGCAAGGAACTTTGCAGCAGACCACACCATGTGTTCACATGTCGACCCAACGACATGTTAAATTATGATTGCAGTGGGCAGGGGACCATAGAGATGCGACTGTCGATCAATGTAAAAGAGTCGGCTCCCCAGCAAGATGAGTGGTCTGCCAAGCGAGTCGATTTATTCTTATCTCTCGAGTAACATCAATGGCTGATTATGAGCTCTAGTACCCACAATTAAGCTACAAATTATTATCCTGTTTGAATATTACGCAACGGAAACGGATAACGCACTTCTGACTATTGGGAATTTACACAACTCTGATTGTTCACTACGATCTCGCAATATCACATTTTCTTTCTTACCCAACGGCTTTGATCAACACGTGGCCACCGCACTGAATATGAATGGCGCACACATTATAAATTCTGGATATCATGACAACATACTATTCGAAGGAAAAGGCCATCAATCTTTTTCTTTTCACTATCTGTTTTATTCCGATAAATTCTGTAACCTAAACACACCATTACATTTTCTACAACAATTACGTATGAGAAACACCGCCCAGTGTGCATGGCCTTACACTGGTGATTCTCTATCTTATGGTCTCGTAATTACCTAACGCTACAGTGCACTTTCTAGATAGGATGGTGGCTCTTTTGGTATATCTCACACTTCGACTCTCACACCCATCATCACGAAAGTTTACTCCAGACCGAGCGGTACAAAAAGGAACATGCATAACCCACTGCCTCTGAACCCATCTTGCTACTCTCCCATGCAAACCACACATACTTAAATTACATGAAATACATAACACTGGTAACATAGAATACATCACAAAGAATAGTCTCAACGTTAGAATTACTACATTTTCAGCTTTCCCACTTCCATTAGTATTCATCCCAGTTTCACACGACACTGCCCCACTTCGTAACTTTTCTTTCCCACTACGAACTCTGGAGGGTATATGCACGTCTTCCTGTGCAATGCAAGCCAAGTGGCGTTGCTGGATAGACGGCTGACTCACCTTGCTTCTCTCTCAGAGTATTAGAGTTTGAATCTAGCGTCACACGGAAACAGAACACGCAAGGTAATACTAAGATCATATTCGTCACACACGCGAGTCCTCAACGGATACCTTGGACGAGTACTTCTCTTTATCGTTTGTCTCATACACAGATTGAGACTCAGACAGTACTCACCACGTGGAAGTGCTCGTCCCTAATTTCAAATTCTGCGCACGCCATTTCTTAAATACTTCCGACTTATAGTACACACGCCAATAATTCAGCTTAACTTTAGCACTCCGAAGTATTTCAACTTAGTACTAGCACTCGGTAGTATTTCAACTTATTGCTACACGTGGTTTCATTGTGACCGTTGGTCACTTCAGAAGATTACTGCGATCCCCTTAATATTACCTGCCTTTAATTTAATTCTCCCCCCAAAAGTTCCTGAAATAGAGAAATAATTATTCAAAACTACTCTTAAGTATTTTACATGCGTACCGTTCTCTCCACTCTTTTGTCTTTACGGAGCACACCTAAGACAGGTCTTACCAAGACAAGATCCAGTGCCAGAGTGCTGAAACATGGTCGTTCTTCAGGTCATCTCGCACCTCCACCGAGGTGGGGGAGCACCATGCTACCGTATTGGTTAGCCATATTTCAGGCGCTCAAAGCGCAGGTGAATTTCATCTCTTTGGTTCCACCAAAGGTGACCAAGGGACTGTCTCAAAGTTTCACTATCTGCGGTTAGCAGACGACCATACATTCATTCATTTCACAGATCTCACCAAATTGGATGTAGGGATTTATTTTGTGGGAGTGCACATGTGATCAGTTAAATAAATAAATTGTCCTTCTTTCCTACACTGGTATCCGGCTTCGGTGTATTAAGTGAAATTGAGTTATTATTACAAAAAATATGTTGTTCTGACAAGAATTACAAACAATGTTGTACCTATTTACAATGTCGGGTGGTACTGTACTCTTTCACAGTGATTTGATAAGCATGATAGTGAACTCACATGGATGTCTCGGCGACCAACTTTGCCGGGTGCCATCGCCGTATAGGCAAATCAGCAGCCCGTTATTTACACGAATTACATGACCTGTGTGGAGATATCTAATGCCAAATACCTCCACAAACCTACCAACAAACTGTCGCATCCCTCGCACACAGAATCAGTGATATCTAATGTCAAATACCTCCACAAACCTACCAAAAAACTGTCGCATCCCTCGTACACAGAATCAGTGATGTATTTCGTTCGAAAGATGGACAAACAAGCTATTAAGCAGGTGCTCATTACGCTTCCGGTCATCAATGTGGATATATATTCACATGCATAAATACTTGCATCAATCTTTATAAGGTGTGTGGGGGTAAGTTCATAGAAAGTCGGAAGTCGGGTGCGGCCAGCTACCGTGAGGGGTTGGCTGTTGGCCACAGAACAACCACGAGGTGCTTGGCGGCAGAAAAAGCCTGTACCCCTCCCTTAGGTGAATGATGATGATGACAATGTTTGGTTTGTGGGACGCTCAACTGCACGGTTATCAGCGCCCGTACGAATTCCCAATCTTTGCTCAGTCCAATATCGCAACTGTCATGAATGATGATGAAATGATGAGGACAACACAAACACCCAGATATCTCCAGGAAGGTGAAAACCCCTTACCCAGCTGGGAATCGAACCCGGGACCCCGTGCTCGGGAAGCGAGAACGCGACCGCGAGAGCATGAGCTGCGGACTCCCTGGGTGGAAGGAGGGAGGTCGGGAGGGGAGAAGAGGGATGAGAGGTGGTAAAAGGGCCTAGAATTTCGGCAGTCTGTGATTGTACATTAAGGAGAACGCACTTTCATCTACCGATGCTTTGCATTCTTTTGGCAGGACGATTTTCCCCAGTACATGTGTTGCTTATGACCCGTTCAGTATGAGTACTGGTTTTTTCATGACAATTTCGAATTCTAATTAGAACAGTGATGCATTTATTCCATCAGTTGTGGTAGCATCTATTGGCTTCAGTTACGTGGGCTGCCGGGTGATCGCTGAGCAGTCATCTGTAGCGAATTCTGACGTTAAACTGCGTTAGATACAGTCCTCAGCTCTATGCTTACAGGTAATAGACTTATTAAATTCCTTTCTGTCCAAAACCAAATGGCAAATGGCTCTGAGCACTATGCGACTTAACTTCTGAGGTCATCAGTCGCCTAGAACTTAGAACTAATTAAACCTAACCAACCTAAGGACATCACACACATCCATGCCCGAGGCAGGATTCGAACCTGCGACCGTAGCGGTCACGCGGTTCCAGACTGAAGCGCCTTTAACCGCACGGCCACACCGGCCGGCGTCCAAAACCAGCATCTCGTCAGTGGAATATATTTACCACAAAACAAAGTAATGAAGGTAGTACATTACACTCCAGCCTTTTTCCCACCAGCTTGTAGATGAATGGTAGGATTTGAGTGCTATTGTGAATTTTTTTCGCAGCAGGGTAACACCAGCTGTATGGCATCGTCAGTTTTTGAGCTGTGTTGTGGTTTGAGGCACTCCTCGCTAGTTACGTAATCAGGATCGATATGTATGATTAATTATGTAATTAGGGCCTATCTTTACTTGAGTTTCCCAAAACCTAACCTTCCTCTCCTGCAACTGGGCAGTTGCTGTTTGTTCGGGGGTGCACTTGGGCTTTCCATCCAGAAGCACCAGTGTTAGAGTCCCGGAAATGCCTCATCCCCATTTTCGATTTCCCGACAATTCCTGGGGGGATGGGGGGGGGGGTGACAGCACAGCCCTGGGACAAAGAAATTCCTACCAAAATTGGAAATTCCCGCCAATATTCGAAATTCCCACAACACAAATTTCCTTTTTGCTAATATATATATTTAAACAGTTTAGAAAACAGGAAATTTGTATTTAAGACTTATTTGATCATTATTATAGTACCACTACAGAATTCTGAATTTGCAGTAACAACTAACATGACTCAATGTCAGAGAGAATGGGGAAGAGGAGATGACAGATGGGTTGGAGGAAATGGACATAGAAAGTGGAAAGAAGTCGATGGACAGAGAGAAGAGCCAGGTGGAGATTGAGTGAGTGTGGAGGAGAGGATGACAATAGAAAAAGTAGAGGAGGAGATGGCAGTAGAAAAGGGGGAGGGGGAGGAGATTGACTTGAGTGGGCGAAGGAGGTGATATGTATCAGAAACGTGTGCGTCCTCTTTTCATTCTTTTCCATTTAACCACATTCAGTCACAGCAAATCGTGACCACGAATATCGAGTTCACAAACCAAGTACCATAAATACAGTCAATAACTCTCCAGAGTTTTCGTCAGATTCTACCCCTAGTTTTGATAACTGATTCAATTGAAAGTTTTTGAATGTGTGATATTGATAGCTATTGAAATTTGAGACGGTGGCATGTACATGGTGTAAGAACACTATGTGATACTCCCTCTATGATTGTACTCCATACTGATATTCAAGGCTTTCGGAGTCAGACACCAAGAATTTATGAGGATTTCTTGTAAATATTGACGCCTTTTGTTTACCTGGTTCCAAAAATGGTTCAAATGGCTCGGAGCACTATGAGACTTAACATCTGAGGTCATGAGTCCCCTAGAACCTAGAACTACTTAAACCTAACTAACCTAAGGACATCACACACATCCATGCCCGAGGCAGGATTCGAACCTGCGACCGTAGTGTTCGCGCGGTTCCAGACTGAAGCGCCTAAAACCGCTCGGCCACACCGGCCGCCCATACCCTTTCCCTTCACCTGTAATTCATCGCCGAGCTGGACGTTAACCTTGTAATTTCAAAACAGTCAGGTTGAAAGTTGTACCTCAGACACAAAAGGCTGGCAGGAGTTACGCTGCCGACAGTTTTCACATTACGAAGACCGCATTTTGCGTGGAGGAGCATTTTACTGCGGTGGCAGTTAAGCGTGGGCGCCTGCAGTGGAAAACTGAGACGTCAGGAGCAGGCGTAGCGGATCGCCTGTGCCGTGCGGCGCTTTAAGGGCGTCGTAAACAGAGGTCTGCTTCCGGCCGCAGACGGCCGTCATAAAGGCGGTGACTGGCGGAGGGTTGTTAGCGCCCCTAATGGACGCAGTGATGGACAGCGGCCACAGACTTGCCGCTCGTTTAGACTGTGTTCGGTGCGCAACACCGCAAATACGTTCCGCCTGACTGTTTCTCCTCCGGTTTCGTTTAATGTTTTCTTGTATCCCGCGTTTGACGTAACAACAAGAAAATACAGATGTCAGCCTTAAGAATAGCGCTTAGAGTTGAAAACTGTTTCTCACGTTCGCAACTTCCACTACTAAATTATTCCGAGTCTTGTTAACGCGCAGCCTCACTGCAAATACACATTCTCAACTACTTATCAATTTCTGCTAGCATAATAGTCTTTAGCACAGTGAGTAAAGTGATCGGATGGCGCTCTCTGAGTTTGCAATGCCTTACCCAGATTTATCCTTATATGAATACGTATTCGCCTGTAATTGACCGCGAGCGGCGATCGGACTCTTAAATGTTTGTGGGCGGACACTCCCGTGTAATTAACCAGTATTCACTTCACTCATCTCTCTCTAGAATGCAGAGCTTGTGTCGTACCTCACAAATAGAATTTTAGCTAAAGGAACCGACAAAGTGACGTTATTAAAAACACTGAAGCAGAGACCACAAATATTAACGGGCAACACTTTGAGATGACGATGCTACACTGCACTCGACTAACATTACACCATATATGTACTGAGTTAATTAGCGGGAAAAGGAATACTTTCACATACACAGAATATCTCTATTGTAAACTTGATACATTTATAAATAAAAGTGCTGTGATGTAATCAGTGAACATAACCTGCTAAGCATTGAAGATCCTTAGATATTGTTGTGGTGCTTTTATTACTAATGTTTCTAGTAACTATTATTTTCGTGTTATTTTATATTATCTGATCATCACTCTTCATAGAAATGTTCTTCACATTATTATTGAAACATTACTCTTTATGCCGATTCAAGCCTACAATTATGAGATTACACATTCACTAAACAAAAAATTAATGCCTATAAATCACTATTTTCATATCACGATACAATATCTGATCTCTCTTTATAGAAATGTGTTTTATATTATTGTTAAAACATTACTCGTTTATCTAATCATGCCTACAATTATGTGATTACACTTTCATTAATCAAAAAAAAAAGAAAGAAAATAAGAAAAAATTACTGTATCATGCACTTTCACAAAGTGCAAGTTACTTTCACCACACGCAGATAAATTTATAAAAGCCTGTCGACTAAAATTCCATCGCAGCAATTTTCTATATGAAGATGGTAACTGTTCTTTCGGACATGTCCGAAAGAACAGGTGCCATTTGTGATCTTGCAGCTCTCGAAGAATGAAATTAGAATGAAATTCAGAACTCTTACGTGAATGGGTAGACTGACAGCCGCGAGTAGTGAGTATAGTGGGCAGGGGCACTACTAATGTAGTGTCCGGACCGTTAGTTGAAAATGTGGGTCCCATGGGGAGCGTGCCAGAGATAAGTCCCTGCAGTCGCACTATCCTCTGTGTCATTCTTGGCTCAGACGGATAGAGCGTCTGCCATGTAATCTGGAGATCCCGGGTCCGAGAACCTGGCCGGGCATACATTTTCAACTGTCCCCGTTGACTTGTATCAACACCTATTAGCAGCTTAAGTTCTGGATTTCATTGTAATTTCACAGTAATGTTCTGTTATAAGTAAGAAAAATTACACTGTACCTTTTGGTATCTTTATCTTCAGCATTGTTTCTAATGTTTAGTAATAATTATAATAACATAACATATAAAAGTCCTTGGTGCCGCGCTGAGTGGACGCGCGGTTTGTGGCACCATGCCACGGATAGCGCGGTTCCGCCCTTGGAGGTTCGAGTCCTCACTCGGGCATGGGTGTGTGTGCGTGTGTGTGTGTGTTTGTGTGTGTGTTGTTCGTAGCATAAGTTAGTTTAAGTATTGTGTAAGTCTAGAGACCGATGACCTGAGTAGTTTGATCCCTCAGGAATTCACACACACATCTTTGGTAACACTACGATGTTTTACTCAGTGATGCCAGCAGTGGAAATTTAGAACACGTTATATTCAACGCCAGCTCACACATGTTTACAAACAGGGAGATGAAGTTACGATTTTTACGATACACTTAACTGCACAAATAAAAAATTTACTGTAGTCTTTTCACAGGCGGTGAGCACTGTTTACAGCATCTTACGAGAATTGCTACAATACGGTGAATTTGCAGCTTTTAATTGGGGCTTGGATGTCGCAGTACTTTTCATCGTCATACTTGTCCAGCGCAATAGACCTTGCTGTGACGTAATGCATGCCGTAAGCCACCATACTACAACTTCAAACTGGCGCACAAAATTATACAGCAACCTCTTCTTTCTTGGATAAAAACTGCTTAAAACTTTGCAAAATTAATATTAGCAACTTCATGTCGTCCGTCCGACGCTTAGGTTTAGTTTTTTGCACAAAAACATAATATATGTGTTCATCATTTTACCGCTTACCAGAGACTGTCCTTCCCTTCAACTATGAGAACGTTCTGTTGAGTAAAAAGGCGGTAATTCATCCCCAAAAAACAATTCCACTGGGAAGTCCCTACTGATTATGTCTTAAAACTAAAGTCATGACCCTGTACATTTGTAGTTACCTAAGTCCATGAAAATTGCAATTATGGAAACAATTTTATAAGTTACGTATAACAATACACAAGTCGTTATTTAAACAGTTAAGTTCAAAAAATATATCTATGATTTAAGATTTCTCATTTGTCTGCCCGGTGGCAGCACCGTACAGTGAAAGGTGAACTCATTTTATCCTTGTTACCGCTACATAGCAGAAACGTAACGTGCTTTCTCTAACAAAAAAATGGTTCAAAGGGCTCTGAGCACTATGGGACTTAACTACTGAGGTCATCAGTCCCCTAGAACTTAGAACTACTTAAACCTAACTAACCTAAGGACATCACACACATACATGCCCGAGGCAGGATTCGAACCTGCGACCGTAGCGGTCACGCGGTTCCAAACTGACGCGCTTAGAACCGCACGGCCACACCGGCCGGCCCTTTCTCTAACACCTCACAGCTTTCTGTATACTGTTAGTCACCTATGCACGGCTAATGCTCGTAATAACAAGTTAAATAAAAAATTACATTACTGGAATGACACTGTTCATACAAGGTTGTAACTAGACTGCTATCGTCGCGTGTTCCTGGTTGCAACGGCCAATCATATTCAAGAGCGCCTCATAGCGAACGGTGAACAGCGTGTTTGAAAGACATAGTAGAATTTAAAACGTGTATTCCGTGTGGAGATTAATTTTGTGCCTTTGTGAAGTGAGTAGTCTTTGGTTCACGGTACGTAACCAGTTTGCTATTAATCCATTCGAGTAGAAGAGCATTTACATTTTTCACATTTCCAAATAATGGGTCTTATTCCAAATTTTCGAGATAACTTTGTTTTATCTTCTCATGTTCCAAAGTGCTTTAATCAGTTTTACCACGTTCTGAGAAGTAATGCTGTATATGCCGTCGTCGCATAACTACGAGTACGTTTTTGCTTACTCAAATATTTTCACATTCGATTCTACATCTACATCGTCGCTGTTAGTAATAGTTTATCCTGTAGTGAACTAGAAGTGGATAGTTCCTGTGAATTATTATGGGTGGAGGTTACACTCAACAACCGAACTAGGTTAATAATTGGCTCCTTTTACCGACCTCCCGACTCAGCAGCATTAGTGGCAGAACAACTGAGAGAAAATTTGGAATACATTTCACATAAATTGTCTCAGCATGTTATAGTCTTAGGTGGAGATTTCAATTTACCAGATATAGACTGGGACACTCAGGTATTTAGGACGGGTGGTAGGGACAGAGCATCGAGTGACATTATACTGAGTGCACTATCCGAAAATTACCTCGAGCAATTAAACAGAAAACCGACTCGTGGAGATAACATCTTGGACCTACTGATAACAAACAGACCCGAACTTTTCGACTCTGTATGTACAGAACAGGGAATCAGTGATCATAAGGCCGTTGCAGCATCCCTGAATATGGAAGTTAATAGGAATATAAAAAAAGGGAGGAAGGTTTATCTGTTTAGCAAGAGTAATAGAAGGCAGATTTCAGACTACCTAACAGATCAAAATGAAAATTTCTGTTCCGACACTGACAATGTTGAGTGTTTATGGAAAAAGTTCAAGGCAATCGTAAAATGCGTTTTAGACAGGTACGTGCCGAGTAAAACTGTGAGGGACGGGAAAAACCCACCGTGGTACAGCAACAAAGTTAGGAAACTACTGCGAAAGCAAAGAGAGCTCCACTCCAAGTTTAAACGCAGCCAAAACCTCTCAGACAAACAGAAGCTAAACGATGTCAAAGTTAGCGTAAGGAGGGCTATGCGTGAAGCGTTCAGTGAATTCGAAAGTAAAATTCTATGTACCGACTTGACAGAAAATCCTAGGAAGTTCTGGTCTTACGTTAAATCAGTAAGTGGCTCGAAACAGCATATCCAGACACTACGGGATGAAGATGGCATTGAAACAGAGGATGACACGCGTAAAGCAGAAATACTAAACACCTTTTTCCAAAGCTGTTTCACAGAGGAAGACCGCACTGCAGTTCCTTCTCTAAATCCTCGCACAAACGAAAAAATGGCTGACATCGAAATAAGTGTCCAAGGAATAGAAAAGCAACTGGAATCACTCAATAGAGGAAAGTCCACTGGACCTGACGGGATACCAATTCGATTCTACACAGAGTACGCGAAAGAACTTGCCCCCCTTCTAACAGCCGTGTACCGCAAGTCTCTAGAGGAACGGAGGGTTCCAAATGATTGGAAAAGAGCACAGATAGTCCCAGTCTTCAAGAAGGGTCGTCGAGCAGATGCGCAAAACTATAGACCTATATCTCTGACGTCGATCTGTTGTAGAATTTTAGAACATGTTTTTTGCCCGAGTATCATGTCGTTTTTGGAAACCCAGAATCTACTATGTAGGAATCAACATGGATTCCGGAAACAGCGATCGTGTGAGACCCAACTCGCTTTATTTGTTCATGAGACCCAGAAAATATTAGATACAGGCTCCCAGATACATGCTATTTTTCTTGACTTCCGGAAGGCGTTCGATACAGTTCCGCACTGTCGCCTGATAAACAGAGTAAGAGCCTACGGAATATCAGACCAGCTGTGTGACTGGATTGAAGAGTTTTTAGCAAACAGAACACAGCATGTTGTTATCAATGGAGAGACGTCTACAGACGTTAAAGTAACCTCTGGCGTGCCACAGGGGAGTGTTATGGGACCATTGCTTTTCACAATATATATAAATGACCTAGTAGATAGTGTCGGAAGTTCCATGCGGCTTTTCGTGGATGATGCTGTAGTATACAGAGAAGTTGCAGCATTAGAAAATCGTAGCGAAATGCAGGAAGATCTGCAGCGGATAGGCACTTGGTGCAGGGAGTGGCAACTGACCCTTAACATAGACAAATGTAATGTATTTCGAATACATAGAAAGAAGGATCCTTTATTGTATGATTATATGATAGCGGAACAAACACTGGTAGCAGTTACTTCTGTAAAATATCTGGGAGTATGCGTGCGGAACGATTTGAAGTGGAATGATCATATAAAATTAATTGTTGGTAAGGCGGGTACCAGGTTGAGATTCATTGGGAGAGTGCTTAGAAAATGTTGTCCATCAACAAAGGAGGTGGCTTACAAAACGCTCGTTCGACCTATACTTGAGTATTGCTCATCAGTGTGGGATCCGTACCAGATCGGTCTGACGGAGGAGATAGAGAAGATCCAAAGAAGAGCGTCGCGTTTCGTCACAGGGTTATTTGGTAACCGTGATAGTGTTACGGAGATGTTTAATAAACTCAAGTGGCAGACTCGCCAGGTTTCGAGAGGGTGCGTTTCTGGATGAGGTATCGAATATATTGCTTCCCCCTACTTATACCTCCCGAGGAGATCACGAATGTAAAATTAGAGAGATTAGAGCGCGCACGGAGGCTTTCAGACAGTCGTTCTTCCCGCGAACCATACGCGACTGGAACAGGAAAGGGAGGTGATGACAGTGGCACGTAAAGTGCCCTCCGCCACACACCGTTGGCTGGCTTGCGGAGTATAAATGTAGATACTCTTCAAATCACATTTAAGTGTCCGCATGAGGATTCATCAAATCACCTTCACAATTCTCTATTATTCCAATCTCCTATAGCACGCGGTAAGAATGAACTCCTATATCTTTCCGTACGAGCTCTGATTTCCCTTATTTTATCGTGGTGATCGTTCCTCCCTATGTAGGTCGGTAGGTCGGTGTCAACAAAATATTTTCGCATTCGGAGGAGAAAGTTGATGATTGGAATTTCGTGAGAAGATTCCGTCACAGCGAAAAACGCCTTTCTTTTAATGATGTCCAGCCCAAATCCTCCATCATTTTTATGAAATCCCTTGTCAATAGCACTCAACACTTCATGTGAATGAAGAGATAGTTGTGTTTCACAGGAACGGTGTTTTCTAAACTCATGTTGACTGTGTGTCAATAGACCGTTTTCTTCGAGGTAATTCATAATGTTCGAACACAATATATGTTCTAAAATCCTGCTGCATATCGACGTTAACGATATGGGTCTTTAATTTAGTGGGTTACTCCTACTACCTTTCTTGAATATGGGTGTGATCTGTGCAGCTTTCCAGTCTTTGGGTACGGATCATTCGTAGAGCGAACGGTTGTATATGATCGTTAGACATGCAGCTAATGCATCAGCATACTCCGAAATGAACCTAGTTGTTGTACAGTCTGGACCCGAAGACCTGCTTTTATTAAGTAATTTAAGTTCCTTCCCTTCTTTGAGGATATTTACATCTACGTTACTCAAGTTGGCTGCTGTTCTCGATTCGAATTCTGGAGTATTTAATTCGTCTTCTTTTGTGAAGGCATTTCGAAAGGTTGTGTTTAGTAACTCTACTTTGGCAGCACTGTCTTCGACGGTATCTCCATTGCTATCGCGCAGGGAAGGCATTGAGTGTTCCTTGCCGCTAACATATTTCACATACGACCAGAATCTCTTTGGATTTTCTGCCAGGTTTCGAGACAAAGTCTCGTTGTGGAAACTGTTATAAGCCTCTCGCATTGAAGTCTGCGCTAAATTTCGAGATTCTATAAAAGATCGCCAATCTTGGGGATTTTGCGTATGTTTAAATTTGGCATGTTTCTTTCGTTGTTTCTGCAACAGTGTTCTGACCCCATTTATGTACCAAAGAGGATCAGCTCCATCGTTCGTTAATTTATTGGGTATAAATCTCTTAGTTGCTGCCGATACTCTTTCTCTGAATCTAAGCCACATCTGGTCTACACTTATGTTATTAGTTTGGAATGAGCGGAGATTGTCTCTCAGGAAGGCGTCAAGTGAATTTTTATCTGCTTTTTTTGAATAGGTATATTTTTCTCTTATTTTTCGATCATTTGGGGATTACAGTATCCAATCTCGCTACGACAACCCTGTGTTCACTAATCCCTGAATCGGTTTTGATACTCGTTATTAAAATTTGTTGCTAAGAGGTCAAGTGTGTTTTCACAACAACAGTTCGAATTAATTGCACAATTGCGGATGATATTTAATGCGTACCGCCGGAATTAAACATGTATTTTCGCCAACGTATCAAGGTTTGAAATTCCATGCTACAATTCTCCCCTGCAGATGGCTTTACACCGAGCTGCACTTCTTATTTAGCACATTAGCAACCGACAAAGAGTGGACGTGACAATGACAAAGATCGGCATTCTCTTAAGTTGTTTCTATGATCTACATTAGATTATTCGCCAAACACGGCTAAAACCACGTATCGTCTTTCCGTGAATGTTTTTCAGATCGGACGGCAAGCGATAAAGCTGAAGGAGTCGGCAGAGTTGCAGTTCATCACTTAATGAAGTCGAATTATTTTACATCTTGCATTTGTGAGCTGCGCGAACACTCTACGTACACGGTGACCGTTTTTTACACGCTTGTCATGTAAATCGAAACGTTTTCTATGATTAATCAGGTTCGCGCAAGTCAGTCAACAGATCGCTAAGCCCATTATAAATATGGAGTGCGAAGTAAGACTCTCCTGTTCTAGATTACAATCTCTGTGTGTTGCAGCCAGATCGGCTCATTATAGAAATTCAAGGTTCTACATTTTGTATATGAGGCGGAATTTCAGTTCAGGGCATATTTCGGACTTAATTTTGTAGGTCATCCGAGTTTGAAACTAACAGTGACCTTACAGTGTTTGAAATTTATAAGGGCTTTTCAATGTGTATTGGTGCTTACAATGTTCTGGGAGTTTGCGACACATTCTAACTGCGTAGCAGGCAAAGAATCGAGCTTAACCATCGCTGTTTGCAGCAGTGCATTTACGAAATTAGTTACTCTAGTGCATTGTATTGACCGACTTAGAGAAATGAAAGGAAGAAATGAAACATTTATATTGAACTGTTAGCTGGAAGAACATGAGTGGTCGGATCAGCTGCCTTATCAAAAATGGATCTCTTCCTCCACTTATAAAACTTTCTTTTTTGACGGAATGCGATAATGGTAGCTTAAGTATGTCTGCTGAATGTAGGTGAGGTTTGGTTGGTGTGTGGAATGACGATAGGAGGGAGATAGCTATGAGAGTCATATACCCATTTTGTAACATTGTTATTTGATATGGATGCCATTCATAAATTACTCTCCTCTTGGTTATCAAAAAAGGAAATATGGATATTATTTTTTGAAATATAGAACATGTGCTTTGCTTCTATGCTGACATTTACTTCTCCACATAGTGGCCACCCAAATGCAAATATCTATCATGCTATGACACCAGCTTCATTACCCTTCATGAAATAATAGTACTACCTGATGCTTCCGACAGTTGCTTACAGTATCCCAGAGATCATCGTTACAGAAGCACGATTTCGTCCTTGTCATACAAAGAATTATCCTGCTGGAAGATGCCATCACCATCAAGGAAGGCATGAAGCGATGCAGGTGGTCCGCATTTATGTTCTGGTAATACACAGCTGTCATGTTACTATCACAGGTACCGCGGAAGCCCAATTGGAAGCCGACTTTAGCACAATATTGCCCACACTAGCCTGCATCCATTGTGCGCTACATGGTTGGCGCAACTGTTCACCTGGATACTGGTATAGTTGGATATGAGAACTGAGATTCGTCCGACCAGTGCTACATTTCCATTGATCCTCGCTGCAATGCCTTTGATCCTTTGTCCACCGCAATCATAATTTAGATGTCGCTGGGTAGCGTAATATGTAAGAGTAGCCTGTTGCGAAGCGCCATGTCGACAATTGCTCCAAAACACTTGCATGCCTGCAGCAGCATTGTACTTAGATTAGGCTATATTAGTTTAGATTAGATTAGTTTTTCGTTCTATAGATCCGTGCTGAGGAGATCCTCGTGGATGTGGAACATGTGAATTTTTTTTTAAAGCTGAAATAACAATACTAATAGTATGAATGTATACAATACATTATTTGTTTCTATTAAAAAATTCGTCAATGGAGTAGAAAGAGTTGGCCACTAGTAAGTCTTTCAGGCTCCTTTCAAACTGATCTTTATTTCTAACTAAATTTTTTAAGTTTGCTGGCAAATTATTGAAGATGAGTGTTCCTGAGTAGTGGACCACTTTTTGAACTAAAGTAAGTGCTTTTAAGTCCTTGTGCAGATCATTTTTGTTCCTGGTATTGTATGTATGAACTGAGCTGTTTGTTGGAAAAAGAGATATATTATTTAGGACCAATTTCATTAAGGAGTAAATATACTGAGAGGCAGTAGTTAGTATACCCAGTTCTTTGAAGAGGTTTCTACAGGACGTCTGTGAATTTACTCCACAAATAATACGGATTACACGCTTTTGGACTCTGAAAACTTTTGTTTGACTTGAAGAGTTACCCTAAAATATTATACCATATGAAATTATGGAATGAAAGTAGGCAAAGTATGCAAGCCTTTTCATTTTTATGTCGCCTATGTCTGTTAACACTCGAATTGCAAATACAGATTTGTTAAGGCGTTTCTGCAGTTCTGTGGTGTGCTCCTCCCAACTGAATTTATTATCAAGTTTTAATCCCAAGAATTTAAGACTGTCTACCTCTTCTATCTACTCTTCTTCATACTTTATGCATATGCTGGGTGGAAACCTCTTACAGGTTCTGAATTGCATATAGTGAGTCTTTACAAAGTTTAATGCCAGTGAATTGGCTTTAAACCATTTATTAATATCCATGAAAGTATCATTAGCAGATCTTTCTAGAACTACACTCAACATAATATTTATTGCAATACTTGTGTCATCTGCAAACAAAACGAACTCTGCTTCTGGCAGTGTAACTGATGAGAGATCATTAATGTACACAAGAAAAGGCAATGGCCCTAAGATGGATCCTTGTGGGACACCAAATGTAATTTCTTCCCATTCTGATGATGACTGATGACTTAATTCACTAGTCCCTTGCACTGACACCCTTTGTTTCCTGTTAGTGAAGTATGACTTGAACCATTATGCAGCACTGCCTGTGACACCATAGAATACTAATTTATTAAAAAGGCTGTTGTGGTTCACACAATCGAATGCCTTTGACAAATCACAGAAAATACCTGCTGCTTTTAACTTGTTATTTAATGAATCAAGTACATTTTCACTGTAGGTGTAAATAGCCTTGTTGATATCAGAACCCTTGAGAAATCCAAACTGTGTTCTTGATAATATGTTATTTGCAGTCAGATAGTTGAGAAGCTGCCTGTACATTACTTTTTATAAAGTTTTTGAGGATGCTGGCAAAAGTGAAATCGGTCTGTAGTTTGATGGTATCTCTTTATCCCCGTACTTGAATAAAGGTTTAACATCTGCATATTTTAGCCAGACAGGAAATGTCCCAGTTATAATTGACTTGTTACACAAGTAACTTAGAATTGTACTAAACTCACAAGAACATGCCTTAATTTTGTTGATATTTCATCATAATCACTAGAATGCTTTGTTTTTAAAGATTTTATTATGGAAGGTATTTCTTTTGGTGAAGTGAGTGACATATTCATGTACGTGAAGCTATTTGTAAAGGCTAGTTTCAGATATTCATGGGCATTATTTACTGATCCTGACAATCCCATTCCATCAGTAACGGATATAAAGTACTTGTTAAATAGATTTGCCACACACTGCCCGTCGGTTACTAATGTGTCATCTACCCTTAGCGCTATTTGCTCCTGTTCCTTTTTGGTTCTAGCAGTCTCCTCTTTCACTATATCCCATATTGTTTTTATTTTGTTCCCTGACATTGCTATCTTCTTCTCGTAGTGGATTTGTTTAGATGTCTGAATTACTTTTTAAAATATTTTACAGTAATCCTTGTATTTAGCTAAATCGTCAGCATTGGAGCTACTCTTGGTCGACAGATACATTTTCGTTTTTGTCTTACAGGAAATCTTTATTCCTTGTGTAATCCATGGTTTTATTATAGACTTCTTTTTAATTTAAGTAACTTTTAGAGGAAAACAGTTTTCAAACATGGTACTAACATTGTTCATGAATGTGCTATATTTTTCATTCATGTCATTAGCACTATAAACATCCTTCCAGTTCATATCTTTGAGCAGTTTTCTAAAACACCCAATTTTTGGTTGATTGACTACTCTCCTGTACTCAGATTTAGCAGTCTTGATAATCTGCTTAGAATTTACATCTAAAACAAGGAGATGCATGTCATGATCTGATAGTCCATTTATTACAGGTTTTATGATATGATTTTGTTCCTTTGATTTATCTATAAAATGTTATCAATAGCTGTCCTTGAGAATTTAGTGATCCTAGTTGGAAAGTTTACAGTGTGAGTTAGATTGAAAAACAACATTACTAACTGTAGTAAATGTTTACTGGAAGATTGCATTAGAAAATCTGTATTAAAGTCACCAGAAATCAAAATTTCTTTGTTTCTTCCTGTTAAATAACCCAAAAGAGCTTCTAGATGATTTATGAATAGATTATAATTTCCTGCCAGTGTTCGGTAAATAGTTACTATTATATAGGATATGTTATGGAACTCTACTTCTGTTGCACATGCTTCTAGATGCTGCTTGAAACAGAATTTATTAATGTGAATGTTCTTGAATTTATTGCAGTTTTTAATAAATGTGGCAACTCCTCCTCCATCCGTATCTACTCTGCAGAAGTAAGAAGCTAGCTTAAATCCTGAAATGTCTAACATATCTATACCAGTGGTCACTTGATGTTCAGAGAGACAGATTATGTCAATTTGGCTAAATGAATTCATTTCATCGATACAAATGAGTAGTTCATTTCTGAGTCCCAGAATGTTCTGGTGTAATAAAGATAACTAATACTGCATACTAATGGGATTATAACTGCTTTGGCAAAGATGAACTGGCAGTTTCTGATTACTTTCTGTTAAACATTGTTTAAATGGAGGCTGTGAGCTAAAATCTGACTCCTGTTAATCTGTTTTCTCGAACTGAGTGTGTCTGCCAATCTCTCTTAAAACTCGTTTTCTTTCCCTCTTCCCTATCCTAAGACCATCTGCATATAGTATGCTATCCTGTTGCGCAAAACTGGCTATCCTCCAACCTCCAGCTGCTGTGATGAGGTGCAGACGTTCAACACCTTGTCGCCTGCTCGTGAGTTCCCCATCTTTGAACTATTTTTTCACAGTTGCACATGACAGTAGCACACGAACACCCAACTAGCTTCCCCGTTTCCGATATCGTGTTTCTAGGCACTGGGCTATAACATTCCGCCGTTTGTCAGACTCGCTTATGTCAGTGGATGCACCATTGATGGCCGGTATCTTCAGTAAAATAATTCCATTCGCCTCTGCTTCCCTCATACAGAGTGACTCAGGTGGAGAGTTACGGGGGGTACCCTAAGAAACTGGAATCATGTATTAAAACGAACATATTTTCGAATTGTTTACGAAACAATCTTATCCCCTTCATAATTCTCTGCATTACAACTAACACATTTTTCCCACCAGTGCTTCCACGGTCTGAAACATTTTTGTATCCATGTTTAGAAACAGCTGACAGCTCCTCCCTTCCATTTTTCTTGACTTCCACAATGGTGTCAAATCGATGTCCTTTCATGCCCCTTTTCATGCCTGGAAACAAAAGAAAGTCGCAAGGAGCCAGTTCACGCGATCAAGGTGCCAGGGGCAGTAGAACCATGCCATAGTTAGCCAAAAACTGTGTAACAGAGATGGCTGTGTGTGCAGGTGCTTTGTCGTGGTGTAAGAACTTCATTTTTGTCATGGTGGAAGAACGTTATTGACGAACATTGTTACACAATTTTCTTATAACTTCCAAATAAAATGTTTGATGACAGTTGGCCCTGAGGTAACGAACTCTGAATGAACTATGCCCTTGGCACCATAAAAGCAAATCAGCATTGTTTTGATGTTTGATTTGACTTGACAACATTTTTTTGGACGGGGTGACAATGATATCTTCCCCAGGCTTGACTGTTCATTTGTTTCTGTGTCATAACCGGAGCACCATGAGTAGTATGGCAGAGAGAGAGCTGGCACATTTTGTTAGTGCGGGTTACCTACATCAGGGATGAGTATGCACTCAGGGGCAAACCTATTATTCTCCACTGATTGACAGGCCACTAACATATCGTCCTCCTTTGATTGACAGGTCCTTAACATATTTTCCTGCTGGAATTTGAAGTTCCCACCATTTTCTGGGGGTGGGGGGTGGGGGGGGGGGGGAATGGGGGGGTAGAGGTTGATTAATCAATCAATTTAATTAAGTAGTTAATCATACTGATAAGAGTGAGAGGGACTATTCCAATTACTAAGAACTGAAAGTGTACTTGTAGCAACAAGGGGGAGGGTGTGGGTGGGAGGTTTCCTGAAGGGGGAGAGGAATAGGGGAGTGGTAGAACAATAGGTTAAGTACCTGCCAATCGAAGGAGAACAATAGGTTAATGACCTATCAATGAAAGGAGAACAATAGGTTTGCCCCTTAGTGCATACCAGCCTCTGATGTAGGCAACACGCTTTAACAAGATGTGCCAGCTTTCTCTTTGCCTTACTACTACCATGACACATCACCAGTAATGAGCTTTGACAGAAAATTTTTTGTTTCAAAGCACGATACGCTTCAACTCAACATTCCGTTTGAATGTCACTCAGAACCCGAGGAAGAAACTCAGCAGCAACCCATTACATTCCCAAATCTTCCATTAAAGTTCTCTGAGCTGAGGTCCAAGACAACCCACTAATCTCTGAACGTTGATCAACCCTCTGTCGACGGTCTGTGAGCGTTCCCATTTTTAAATCGAGCAAACCATTTGTGAACTTGTGTTTTTCCCATTGCGTCATCTTGGTAACCAGTTGCCCGTATTAAAACAGTTCTATCAACAGTTTTACCGATTCGAAAACGAAATTCCACAGCTGTACAATTTACACTTAAACTTACCATCATGAAAAACGAACAAGAACAAAACAGCGCTACCAAAACAATTTCTGCAGGTGAACAGAATAAGCCAGGTCGACAAGCAGTACTGAACTGGGAATGAGTTGCACTATATACGCCTAGTGGCAGAAATGCTTACCACACAAGCCCTACCACGCCAGTGTGTTCCGTGTCTTTTTTTTCTTTTTCGGAGGTGGAGCGGGGGTACTTCCTCGTACATGCTTTGAGGGGTGAAAGTATTTGTGATTATGAAGAAAACTCGTTATATGAAAATATGTCCCGTTCCAAACAGTTTCCGAGGAAAATAGTGAAAACAGTGGGGAACACGACAAATGCAGATGACAGTAAATGAAACGTTGTGACCTCTTGGTTTGTTTTATTGTGTAAACTTCCTCACAAAATGAGTTCAATAAGTCCATTGTCAGCTGCAGTGCATTTTGCAGCTCTTTCAAACAGCTGCTGTGTTGCTGGTCTGACCTCATTCGTACAGTCCTTCATTTGGGCACATGCAATTAAAATATGAGGCACACCTTGCGCAAGTGAAGGTCGCATTTAAGTAACCAGTAAAGACAACGCTACGTCTTCTGATGTCACTTCGGTAATATTGGTATGTGCGTACTCGTGAAGAAGGACATGTAACTAGCACCCATGATTCTGAAATATCTGTATGTCGGATACGGTTAAGAAAACGGCATATGTTCATTTGGAGCTTTCTGCTCAGAATCACCAAGACTATCACCCCTCAAGGCAAGTACCTTCCCTCCTGGCACACCTTGTGTACTCTCCTTGTCATGTCATGTTCCTGCAACGTCGCCAGGCGGTAACTGGTCAAGCAGTGGGAAGTGGTCATAATAATAATAATTTATACATTTTAGTTGTTGTAGAGCTCCATGGGTGTGGACTCTATTGAGTTAAAAAATACAGAAAAAGACAAACAAACAGGCTCCATATAACCCCACATCACATCTAGCAGAAGAGTGTGTGAGCATGCTACTTCTAGGAAAACTATGATACAAAACAGCAAACCTTTCCAACGAACAGATTACGGAGCCAGATTTTGCGCGAATAAAAAAATTAATTACAATGCCATCCATAGTATTAAAAATGACAGTAGACTATAGAATCGGTCAGGAATACAGTACAAACGTAACTACACCTCATATTTGAAGATATATAGCGGCCAAACAGAAAGAATTTCAGTATAAGTTTCCGAGAACACATAGATGCTTAAAAACCGAAGCAAATCCACATTTCCCATACATGTAAATGAAAATGCCCACCATGTAACAGATATAACCCATAGCTTACAAATATTCTGTCTGACCAAAAAAGGAAAAAGAATGAACATACTTGAAGAGATTGAAAATTATTCTCACAAATGTGAATCCCCCCAAATGACGTCGTAAATTTTATTTATTTATTTATTTCCGTAGTTTCCTCTTAGAACCACACACTAAGTACAGTCGTGAAAAAACATTATCGAATGTGAGTCCATCCACAGCATGTAGTTGTTCTACACCATGTAAGTATGTTTTTCTGCCTTTTATTGTTCGTAAGTGTTGTACAAACTGTGAGTAAAATAGCTAATGGCAATTTTTTCCATAAAATGCATCACATTATTTTTGTAATATTCACTACAGTCTAATCATAAGTCTCCACTGCACTTATTTAGTACCCATTCAGAGCACTCAGCACGTTCACATTAAACAATTTCAGTTTTCCTTCCTTTTTCTTTTTAGACACACAGAGGCTTAAATCAGGAATTGACTTCCAAAACGTACACGACTTTTCGATGTACACAAAGACGAAACTTGAAACTGTATGCCGGATCTTGAACCTGGAATCTCCTGGGTACTAGGCAACTAGATTAACCAATGCGCCGCCTGGACACAGTGTTAATCGAAAAGGGCACGATTCTCAACCGAATCACATTTTCCACCTAGGGCCGCCACTTATCCACAGTCCCCGTCCATGTCCTCCTCGCTTCCTACATTACTGGCCATTAAAATTGCTGCACCACAAAGATGACGTGCTACAGACACGAAATTTAACCGACGGGATGAAGATGTTGTGGTATGAAAATGATTAGCTTTTCAGAGCATTCACACAAGGTTGGCGCCGGTGGCGACGCCTACAGCGTGCTGACATGAGGAACGTTTTCAACCGATTTCTCATACACAAACACCAGTTGACCGGCGTTGCCTGGTGAAACGTTGCTATTATGCCTCGTGTAAGGAGGAGAAATGCGTACAATCAATTTTCCGACTTTGATAAAGGTCGGATTGTAGCCTATCGCGATTGCCGTTTATCGTATCGCGACATTGCTGTCAGTGTTGGTCGAGATCCAATGACTGTTAGTAGAATATGGAATCGGTGGGTTCAGGAGGGTAATACGGAACGCCGTGCTGGATCCCAACGGCCTCGTATCACTAGCAGTCGAGATGACAGGCATCATATTCCCATGGATGTAACGGATCGTGCAGCCACGTCTCGATTCTTGATTCAACAGATGGGGACGTTTGAAAGACAAAAACCTTCTGCACGAACAGTTCGACGACGTTTGCAGCACCATGGACTATCAGCTCGGAGACCATGGCTGCGGTTACCCTTGACGCTTGTCAGGCAGGAGCGCCCACGATGGTGTACTCAACGACGAACCTGGGTGCACGAATGGCTATACGCCATTTTTTCGGATGAATCCAGGTTCTGTTTACAGCATCATGATGGTCGCATCCGTGTTTGGCGACATCGTGGTAAACGCACATTGGAAGCGTGTATTCGTCGTCGCCATACTGGCGTATCACCGGGCGTGATGGTATGGGGTGTCATTGGTTACACGTCACGGTCACCTGTTGTTCGCATTGACAGCACATTGAACAGTGGATGTTACATTTCAAATGTGTTACGATCCGTGGCTCTACCCTTCTTTTGATACCTGCGAAACCCTACATTTCAGCAGGATAATGCACGACCGCATGTTGCAGGTCCTGTACGGGACTTTCTGGATACAGAAAATGTTCGACTGCTGCCCTGGCCAGCACATTCTCCAGATGTTTCACCAATTGAAAACGTCTGGTCAATGGTGGCCGAGTAACTGGCTCGTCACAATACGCCAGTCACTACTCTTGATGAACTGTGGTATCGTGTTGAAACTGCATGGGCAGCTGTACCTGTACACGCCATCCAAGCTCTGTTTGATTCAATGCCCAGGCGTATCAAGGCCGTTATTACGGCCAGAGGTGGTTGTTCTGGGTACTGATTTCTTAGGATCTATGCACCCAAATTGCGTGAAAATGTAATCACATGTCAGTTCTAGTAAAATATATTTGTCCAATGAAGACCCGTTGATCATCTGCATTTCTTCTTCGTGTAGCAATTTTAATGGCCAGTAGTGTAATTCTACGTTCCCGCTGGGGGTCGAACGTAACTGTGTATCTGCTCCGAAGGTTGTGGATTCACTGCTCAGCGATGCACATCAGTCATAAGAATGTGAATCGGCAAAATGGCGGTTACTGCGCTGCTGTCGCACAAGGTACAAGTGTATTAGTATTTTGCACGTATACAAGAGCGAAATACAGAACAACAACAGGGATAGTAGACAGGGAATACACCTGGCCAGTACTATACCGTAAATATAGAACCACTGAAGTGTAGTAGATAAACAGAATTAAGCTATAACGCTGGCATTGGTAAGTTCAGCTTTTAGTATTTGTTTACTAACAGCCACTCACACAGCTGCAGGTAACATGATGTACGCTGAGAAAAACGGCAACAGAAGAAGCACAGAAAATACGCCACAAACACAGACAACAATTCTTAAAAACACGCCACAACGTACAATAAGTAAGGTAGTATGGAAGTATCTGTGGTGTCACCGCCAGACACCACACTTGCCTTGCCTTGCCTTTAAATCTGCCGCGGTCCGTTGGTATACGTCGGACCCGCGTGTCGCCACTATCAGTGATTGCAGACCGAGCGCTGCCACACAGCACGTCTAGTCTAGAGACTCCCTAGCACTCGCCCCAGTTGTACAGCCGACTTTGCTATTGATGGTTCACTGTCTACATACGCTCTCATTTGCAGAGACGACAGTTTAGCATAGCCTTCAGCTTCGTTATTTGCTACGACCTAGCAAGGCGCCATGTTCTTCAAGAATGTATTCTGAACAGATAATATCGTGAATCATGTACCGTCAAGAGCGACATTCATCATTAATGGATTAAAGTTAAGTATCAGACTAAGTACGTCCGCTTTCTGAATTCTAATTTCTTGTCATGTTCCAGACTTCACGTCAGTATACATCTTCCCTCCTCACGCCAGCCTGCGTGAGCTAAAACGAGTGCATTTCGGCCTCCATTAGTAACACGGTGTCGGCTCTTCAGCCAACACAACAGTATCCACAGATAACTATATTTAAAAAACGAAGACTAAAAATGTAACAGTGTGCTACTGTGTTTCTATAGCTATGATATTTTCTGCATGTTTCAGATTTAAAGAACCCACTGATGACGGCGATATTTGTCGCCGACACTAGTTTCTGGAATAAATAAGTGAACAAATAACGAAGTGTTTTGCATCACGGCAGATACACTATTCCCATATTGTTGCTAAACAGAATTTTTAACACTGCACAGGGCAGCTGCAGCATCCAATTGCTATCAATCTTTCAACGATGTACTTTCTGAAAATCCAAATATGTATTACGCCAACTGCAGATGAATGAAACTTCACACGCGTATTGGCACAAGTAAAAATACACAAAAAAGGGGCTGGTTGCTGTATTTTTTAAAACAGTAATAGTCATAATTTTGGCTCAGAATGTATGTGCATATTGCTAAAGATCCCTGTTACAAATATGGAACACAATAGCATACCTGTTTACATACGCTGGACACACACTACACAGAACGAACCCATTTTAAATGGCGTATAAGTTCTATGTTATACGCCATTTCGAGTGGATTCCTACTGTTTACATATGCTGAACGCATACTACACAGTACAAATGTTTATAATGGCCTGAGTTTCATTCACTTGACATCTTCTACATGAGTTCCAGCGTAAAATGAACAAGTGGTACGGCCAAAAAAAATTTTAAGACCTGAAGATGACAGCTAAAACTGTTGAAACTGATTGTCTTGAATGAAACGTATCTTTACGATATTGGCTTTTGAATGGTTTTAACAATATGAACGAATGAAAGAAAAAAAAAACAGAAAGTTGGACGTTGCAGAGAGGATTATAAAGAAACGACGAGGACGCTAATTGGACTGTTCGCGCGTGTCTGTCTCCTTCTGCCATATTTACAGTGAGTCACGGCGGCAGTTCAACTGTTGTGAGCCGGCGCTGCCGGCGCCGCGTAGCTGTCATGTTAAGCGGCGGCGACCGCTGTCGTGACGTCAGATCCTTCCTGCGGTAACTCAGGCTCTGCTGTGGGAGGCGGCACGCTACGATGGCAGCGATAAGATAGCAGAAATTGGGGCCCCTCGCCAATGCCTGTAAGAGCCTCCCGTTCGCAGGTGCAATCACGTAATGGAATGAGCAGCTAGAGGGCCAGTCCCAAACCGTTCCGCCGCCACGGTTGCAAATACCGCAGGGCCGACCGGACAGCTCGGTCACATTTCAAACTGCGAACAGTTAATTATTTCTGTTGTGCTCTTCAGAGTGAAGAAAGGTCTCACGAAGATGTCCCCGTTAGTCTGTTCGTCGACCGGGTGCCATGCGAGAACTTCCTTATTTAAAGAAAAATAAAAGAAAATAAAAAAAATCACAAATCGTAAATCATTACAGACATCAATTTAATTCTTTTTTCTTTACAAAGAGTAATATCTAACGTTTTGCTCCCTTAAGTTTTGAAAACGATATTTTGAAGGCGGCCTCCGTTCTGCTCAATGCATTTGGAGAGTCGAAATCCGAAGTTTTGGTCCACTTTCCAACACGTCTCTGTCGATGTTGGCAATAGCAACACGAATGTTGTTCCGTAGCTCAGCCAGGGTGTCTGCTGACGATTGGTATGCACCAAGGATTTGAGATAGCCTCATAAGAAAAAGTCGCATGGCGCTAAATCTGAAGAGCGTGCTAGCCACTGAAGATCGCCCCTCATAGAGATGAGAAGTCTACGCGCATCATGGTCATCGATGTTCGTGCCGAGTGAGCAGTGGCGCCATCTTCTGAGAACTAGACATCACCCACATCCATTTCTTCAAGTTATGGAAGAAAAATACTGTTCAGTCATCTGAATATAACGGTCAGAAGTGACCGTCACTGCCTTATCGTTCTCTTCGAAAAAACCGTGGGCAAATAATGCCAACTTTAGATAGTACAGTCACACGTTCTGTATGCAGGGGCTGCTCATGAAGTTCTCGGGGATTCGTGTCACTCCAATACCGCATATTTTGTTTATTCACGCAGCCAGATAAATCAAAATGTGCCTCGTCGCTGAAGAACACTAAGACGCCATGAGGCAGCTCATCGATCAAGGCTTCACATGCAGTTTTTCATGACACAAAATCACGTGGGTGAAGTGTGTGTACCACTTACAGTTTATATGGATGAAATTTCAACCCTTCACGAAGAATTCGTCTCACTGTGCGTTTAGAAGTTGCAAGGGCAACTGCATGTTTGCTTGCAGATCACTTGGCGGGAACTCAAAATCGACATGCTTCCCTCTCGTGTTTTCCGGCATTCTGGTGGTTCTCGAAGGTCCTTGTTTCTTTTTCTACACACTTCCAGTATCCGTAAGGGTGGCGACCCAAATTACAATTTATTTCCCATCAGGAAACACGACCTGCAGGCGCGATGTTAAACTGTTTCCTGAATGGACGCTGAGTTCTGGGGACCAAAAGCGCTTTCGAAAAGTAGGCCGCAACGACATGATGCCCACAGCATGATCGCTACTAAACTAACCTTAAGAAAATCCTCAAGTCTCGCACTTTTGATTGCACTGAAACTCACGCAACAATGAGTAACAGCCACTGTGTGCCGCACGTTTTAAATACGGAAGTCCTCTCGCCGCACCCTTTATTAGTGCTCTTCGGCGTCAGGGTGCCTCGGTCGGATTATAGTGCGTTTTCATCATAATATTTCACGAGTACATGCTGAAATACTTGGTAGGATGTGCAAAACTTTAAGTCATTTACAGTGGTATACATTTTCCTTTATCACTACTGTACTTGCTAACTGTAACTTCATCATGTGTTTCCGATAATGGCCACGGGAAGCTAAATACCAAATGCAATAATATCGTGGTCGGGTAGTACCAAGTGGAAGCCTCTTCACTTCTGTAAAAGTACAGGCTGTACCAAAGATCCCATTACCCCCATCCAACCTTGTACTATTACTTTTTTCTTTCTGCAGGTGATATTCATTTGTGAGAAGAATGGCTGATGAATCCAGCTACACCCTGGGTACAACGAATCGTTAAGAGTATCTGGGTTCATGAACGAGCTCACAATGACAAAACACAGACAAAACACAGGGAGATTCGAAATTATTTCACCATTGGATTTAATATGACTGCACTCCCGAAACCAATAATATTGCGTTGGGAGAAGCTGGTTGAAACTGGCTCCGTGGAACACAGACTATGCTCTAGAAGACCGAGAAGAAGAGCAGTACATTTGCGGATATTGCAGCATCAGTGGATCGTTCGCCGTAAAAGTCTCTAACCAAGCGATCACGGGAAATGAACATCCCATTAACCACTTTACGGCTACGTATGCTAACAGACGTTAACCGAAAATCGATCAGACTCTCGTTTAGGAATAAACTGGCTGTCCAAGTCATGGGTGACGCCGATGCGCGGTTATTGGACATGTTTGACACAATTCCCTGAAAATTACGGATTGCACACAGATTACCTGGAGTAAACGGTGGTAATCTGATGGTACACTGCCCTCTCATCGGATCCATGCTATGGGACTTTTGGCATAGACAGACCTTACAGCTTGCCACCTCCTTCCTCGCTCAATTTTACCACTACATCCTCTCAACTTCATTAACTATTTTTTGTGGCTAAGGATGTGTCCTGCCTACCAGTTACTTCTTTAAGACAAGTTATTCCATAAATTGCTTTACACCCCCATTTTCCCCAATTCTATTCAGCACCTCTTTATTTTTTATCCGATATATCTATCCGATTTTCCGCACTCCTCTGTAATTCCCCTTTTTCCAACGCCTTGAATCTTCTCTTGCCTGTTCTGATTACCTTCCAAATTACTTTTCCATACAAGGCTGTACTTCAAAAATACTTTCTGAACAGATACTCAAATTTTTAAATTCATATTCGATGTTAAGATTCTTCTCTTTATTAGAAACGCCTTCCTTGCAGTTGTCAGTCCGCTTTTTGTACCGTTTCTACTTCAGCCTTTGACTGTTATGTTTGTCACCCAAATAGTAAGCTCATCTGTTACTCAGACTGTCTGGTTTCCTCAGAGTCAGCTGACATCCCTCAGTCACCTGACGTAGTTGAATCTCGGTACTTGAACGCTTTTTATGTAGCCTAGTAACGGACAAAAGTAGCGTTTGCAGGTACTTCCTACAGATGTGCGTTCACGACCGTACCCAGCAGCGTCTAGCTTCGTGCTTAATGTTTTGGACGTAATATCTTTACGTACACTCATATAAATTTGTAGGTAGTCAGTGGGTTATGTGAAAACTGTCTGCAAAATGTTTTACCAATGGAGTTCGTAGCAACGAAGTAATATATTTAAACGTCGTGCGCCATGCTTCAGTTTCACACACCTCTGACTGTTTATGACGTCATAACTCTTGGACTATATGTCGCACAATGATATAATGTTGTAGGTACATTCAGATGAATGTATGCATGTTGTCTGCGACATTTGTTGAGATTAGAGTTAGTTGCAAAGAAATAAAAAATTAATGCGTCATGCATAACGCGGTGGTTTTTGACATCTCTTTTTCACGACTTGACACTTTCTGAACTATATGTCGTAGGATGATATAATTTTGCACTTACGTTCAGTAGCATATGTGCGTACTGCATGTAAAATGTGTAGCGGATTCAGTTAGTAATAAAGAGGTAATAATGAGTGAAGCCAAGTCTGAATTGCATTATTCGTAACAAACAAGGAATTTTTAAGGCATTTTTGTAACAAAGAGGGGAAACTGTAATAGCCAAGAAAGCCAAAAGAGATGTGATGCAACATTTTAACACTACTTGACTTCAACAAGGCTTCAAGTACTGTATATTTCCATACATTATTTGAGAAATGCGAACTCCTGGATTAGCCAAGCAGTATGAACCCGTGCTTCGACCGCTGTCTTCAATATAGAGCCCTCTATAGATCGGAGAAGTCATAATGTACTATCTGAAAACCCGCAGCGTTCATCCCTTGGTCCGTTGCTTTTATGCCTGTTGATCAGTATTGCTTCTGTGTTAGTTTCTTGTAACTAACAATTATACAGGGTGTAACGGGCGTATACTGTGAAGAAAAAAGTCATGGGGTACCTCCAAACATCGTGTTGGACCTTCTTTTTGTGGTGTAATGCTGCTACTCGAAGTGGCAGGGACTCAATAAGTCATAGAAAGTCCCCTGCAGAAATACTGAACCATGCTGCCACTAGAGCCGTCTATAACTGCGAAAGTGTTGGCGGCGCAGGATTTTGCGCACGTAATGATCAATCTATTACTCCTAAAAGTGTTCGACAGTATTCATGTCAGATGATCTGGCTCAAATTGTCCAGAATGTTCTTCAAACTAGCCGAGAATAACTGTGGCTCGGTGACATGATGCATTGTCACCCATAGAAAAATCCATCGTTATTTGGGAATACGTGGTGAGGCTAGAAAAAAACCGGACTGATGCTGGAAAAAACATTTATTTACAATTATTTACAATTTCATGTTATCTCCTTCAATGTACTCTCCTCCTCGGTCTCTACACCGCTCCATACGAATTTTCCACTGTTCATAGCACTGCTGCAGATCATTTTCGGTAAGTCCATACATTACTTCCGTCGCTTTTTCTTTTACTGCTTCAACAGTCTCAAATCTAGTTCCTTTCAAAGCTGACTTGACTTTAGGGAAAAGAAAAAAGTCACAGGGGGCCAAATCAGGTGAGTAGGGTGGATGATCTAAGATGGGAATGTTGTGTTTTGCCAAAAACGTCTTCACTGACAACGCACTGTGAGCTGGGGCATTGTCTTGGTGAAGGATCCATGACTTTTTTCTCCACAAATCGTTCCGTTTTCTCCGTACTCGCTCACGTAGGGTAGCCAGGACGCTAATGTAGTAATGCTGATTCACTGTTTGTCCCTCTGGTACCCAATCAATGTGCACAATCCCTTTGATGTAAAAAAAAAAAAAAAAAAAAAAAAAAAAAAAAAAAAAAAAACAATCATCATTGCCTTGAATTTCGATTTTGACATTCGTGCTTTTTTTGTCGTGGAGAACCAGGAGTTTTCCGATGCATCGATTGGCGTTTAGTTTCGGGATCGTAAGTAAAAAACCACGTTTCATCGCAAGTAATAACATTTTGTAAGAAGGTGAGATCACTTTCAATGTTTTCCAGGATGTCAGAACAAATCATTCTTCGGCGTTCCTTCTGTTCAATTGTGAGACACTTTGGAACCATTTTTGAACACACTTTGTTCATGTTGAAACTTTCATGAAGAATCTGCCTAACACTTTCCTTGTCAACTCCTGTTAACTCAGACACTGCTCTGATTGTTAAACGGCGATCTTGTCGAACAAGTTTACCGATTTTTTCAATGTTTGCATCAGTTTTTGCTGACAATGGTCTGCCAGTGCGAGTGTCATCACTGGTGTCTTCGCGGCCATCTTTAAATCGTTTAAACCAATCAAACACTTGTGTTCGCGATAAACAATCATCTCCGTACACTTGTTGTAACATTACAAACGTTTCACTTGCAGATTTTCCTAGTTTGAAACAAAATTTGATGTTAACACGCTGTTCTTTCTGTACACTCAACATTTTCCGACGCACAGACAAAACGTCAACTACTTAAAACAGACGCTACGGGCAGACTGAGTGCAGGAGGCAGACGAAACTCGAGCAGTAGGCGGAGCGAGAGTCACGTGACAGGCCACGCGACTTTCAGCCTTATTGCATTCGTTTTATTGTTTGACCAGTACTAGTCCGGTTTTTTTCTAGCCACACCTCGTATGAAGTCTACTAATGGCTGCAAATGATCTCCAGGTAACCGAACATAATCACTTCAAGTCAATCAACTCAACTGGGCTCGAGGACCCAGTCCCTTTCACGTAAACACAGCCCACACCATTATGGAGCCACCACCAGCTTGCACAGTGCCTTGTTGACGACCTGGGTCCATGGCTTCGTAGGGTCTGCGCCATGCTCGAACCCTACCATTAACTCTCATCAAGTGAAGTCGGGACTCATCAGACCAGGTCGCCGATTTTCCAGTCATCTAGCGCCCAACCGATATGGTCACGAGCTCAGGAGAGGCGCTGCAGGCGATGTCGGGCTGTTAGCAAAGGCACTCGCGCATCGGTCGTCTGCTTACAGAGCCCATTAACGGCAAACCTCGCCGCACTGTCCTAATGGGACGTTCGTCGCACGTCCCACATTGATTTCTGCGGCTATTTCACGCATTTTTGCTTGCTTGCTAGCACTGGCCGCTGCTCTCGGTTGTTGAGTAAAGGCAGTGGGCCACTAAATTGTCTCTGGTGAGAAGTAATGCCTGACATTTGGTATTATCGGTACACTCTTGACACTGTGGACCTCTACATTTTGAATTCCCTAATGATTTTCAAAATGGAATGTCCCATTCGTCTAGCTCGAACTACCATTCCGCAATCAATGTGTGTTAAATCCTCTCGTGCAGCTATGATCACAACGAAAAGCTTTTCATGTGAATCACCTGAGTACAAATGACAGCTCCGCCACTCGACCGCTCTTTTATACTTTGTGTACGTGATACTACCGCCACCTGTATATGTTCCTACTGCTATCCCATGACTTGTCACCTCAGTGTAAGTGCAGATGTTTCTATTGATGACTGAGGACGGTGTACTGAACATTACATCTATATTTATATAATTTGCAGATTAATAATTAAAGCTGTTACAAATCGTACGTTTCAAGTTGGGTAGTACCTCCAATTACTAGTGGCAGCAGCAAGCTACTGCATTAAAAGCTATTTTTGCCTCGGCAGTGGGCCAGGTGTTCAAGTGTGTATGTGTGGACGTAAAATGGTCAGTCTATACTGACAGGCGTAGTCCACTTAGTGGTTCAGTTACAACTATGCACAGAACTTCAAGTCGTAAAGTTTATAACATGTTTGTGGACAGACTGTTCGACGCAGGGAGAGAACAACCAACTCACTGAAGAGTTTACACATTAGGGAACGACACAGAAAAACATCTGCATTTATACCTAAATTCTGGCGTGGCGAGAGGAGCCACAGACCCAGAAGGGGGCTGGGTGGCTGACGCTAGGCAGATGGATAATGTGTTTGATAATGGGCTAAGAGCTATAAGCCACAAAGACACAAAGTGGGCTCTGTGTACTTTTCCCAACGGGATCCGTAATAACACTTGGAATTAAAGTTCTAAGTAGATAGCAGTTCTGGTTAGAGAGAGAGCGTGGGACGAGAGAGGGAGAAAAAGAGAGGGCCTTCTGGTGGGGACAGCACTACGTCATGAGAAGCCAATACAGGCCTTTGGACGCAGTGTATGTCCATATTGAGAGAGGCGTCCCAAACCCTCCACCCAACCTCTGGAGAACAACCGAGGAATATTGTACAATAACAGCCAATAAGGAGGCAAGTAGCCCTCGACGTTACGTCACGGTAACATCCGACGGGGTCGAAGCGAAGAAGGATACGTAACTCGGCAGGAAGACACTCCGAGGCGGGTCAAGCGGTGAAGGAAGTAGGCAGTAAGCAGTCAAGGGCAGTCAGGAGGCGGGAAGGGGGTCTAGTGCGAGGCGCTGCAAGGAGAGCCAGGGCTCGTAGCATCTGGTGCTGAGGATTAGATAGGAAGCAGGTGAAGGACTCTTGAGTTGGTCGCGAAGGCCGCATTCGAAGGGTAGACGGGAAGGCAGTTGTCTTACGCCGCCTCTGTATCAGACTTGGCCGCTAACTGGAAACGTGCCAGCCAGAGCGGTTAGGAATTCATTATGTATATTTAGAATAAACTTCAGATAGTTAAACGTTTCCAGAGAGTACTTCAGTTATATCCCAGCCTCTTTCTACCTCCACACCAGAGACTGTAAATTCTTAAAGTCCCCCTTTCACAAAGGGCAACCAGCTAATCTGTGGTTTCGAACAGTGTGGCTCAGTCTCAAGTAAAACCCACGCTTGGGACGCGACAACGCCATGCCTCATGCGGTACTTTGACTGCGTGAACAGCGGAAAAGTAGCAAGCGATGAACATTTTTCCTATCATTATTTTGTAGGGTTTATTAGAGAAAGGAAGTGCCAAAAAAAAAAAAAATGTTCAAATGTGTGTGAAATCTTATGGGACTTAACTTCTAAGGTCATCAGTCCCTAAGCTTACACTCTTCTTAACCTAAATTATCCTAAGGACAAACACATACACCCATGACCGAGGGAGGACTCGAACCTCCGCCGGCAGCAGCCACACAGTTCGTGACTGCAACGCCTTAGGCCGCTCGGCTAATCCCGCGCGGCAAGGAAGTGCCGTACAGGTTCTAAACGATCAGTAAAGTTTGTAGGAAGTTCCAAGTGCCCTCATACTGAAATACTGGATGGATGAAGTCTGGGAATTCACGCATCGCACGCTACGCTTCTCTTTCAGCCCCACCCCCACCCCTTTGAAAGGAAGGTAGTTCTTGAAGCCGCAGCGATTGACGCCTGACAGTAAGGGATATATGTACCAAGTTTGGTTGACATTTGCAGCAGTGTTTTAGGAGGAAATGTAAAAAGCACTCACTCACCCCCCCCACCCTCCACACACACACATATCCATACATATATGTTTCAAGTCACATTGCGAAATCTTATGTACACAGTGATATACCGACTGTGACGGATGTGACTTGCCTCTGTCTACAATTGTTGACAGTTGGAGTGTCTCATATTAAGTACTAACCTTCCTTGTGGACTGGTTTCCCTGGTTTCCTTAAGTTCATTGGACAAGACAGAAACAGCCTCCCTAAAAAAATATAAAAAAATAACACTACTCACATTCGCGTGGTAGGTCTGCTACCAGGCAACCACGTGTCCCTTCAGTGATTACTTACGTTACGGCAGCCTTGGGATGTGTATGCGGCAGTCGGTTGTACAGGATTGGCGACATGAGGTATGACGTAGCAGAATGGCAGAAGAGGGCTATAGTGTTTGGATGTGCCCACGATCGCACCGTTAATGGGGTTCTCGATTTGTTGGTATATCAACGCAGACTGTCCAGCATATGCACAAGGAATGGTCCGCCAGTGGGCCACTAACAGGGATGTAACACGATATAACAAGAGCAGTCGTAAGGAGATCGTAACCGACATGCACCAGGGCCAAGTTCGACGCCAAGGACAGTCAGTTTCTATTCCGACGGGAACTGCTGCTTTCAGTGAATGCTGCTACAGCTCATCCAGATACGCAGAGAACAATACAAAAGCGACTGTGTACAGCGCCACTGTAGCAAACAATACTAAAAATTGACGGCAGCTGCCGTAAGACGTGTTGTGTAGTCCCACGAGTCAAGATTTTATCTCTTTCCAAATAATACAATGCATCGAAAGATCCGATAGCCCAATGAGTATTTTCACCCGCAGCGTATATAGGGTAAACTTCAGGCGGAAAATTGTTCTGTCATGTTTTAGGCTTCTGTTTCGCAGTATGAAATAGGTCCACTCATTGAGGTTACCGTGAACACGATACATAATATTCATTTTTGCATGCCGTAGCTCTTTCCAACATAAGCTCACCGGACAAAATTTAGTGATCCTTATAGAAATCATTACAAGCATCATTTAATACCGTGTAATGTCGTCTCTGGACTTGATAACCGCTTGGATTCAGTTACGAAGTGAGTCCATACTGTTCTGGATGTACCTCGCGTCGAGGTTAAGACTTAAGCTGACGATTTGACTGCACACGGGGATGCTAACGTCGGCGTTTTTCCCCTTTTTTCAGATTTTCCATGGGGTTCTATACGAGTGATTTTGTTGGCAAATAGCATGTGGGTGTTTTCAGATAACCAATCACATATTCTTCCAAGCCGATGCTATCGTTTTTAAGTGCCTGTCCGAGGAATGACTTCTTGCTATGCGACCAACTGCAACTGTTAATTATATGCAGTTTCGGTCACAATGTTCTTCCGCTAGCAGCTTAGGGTAGATCTTCGTTCACTAACTTCAGAAACTGCTGTCGAGTATGGAAGCGATTTTGATTCATAAGCAGTGGAACACGTTCGCAGTCCCTCTCAGTCGGGACCTCCTTCCGACCACAATGCTGTCGTCGTGTTTCATGGCCATCTATGACACCACTCTTGCAGACACGATGGACAGCACGCGGCGAAACACCAACAAATCGAGAAACTTCACACATCATATGCCCATGGGTACGTCCAAATATGACTGCCCCTCTTTCCCACTTCCCCACTCCTTACATTTGCCCACGTGCATGTACAATAACCACTTGAAACAAAAATGTCTCACTGATCGGTACTGCCTTATGCTCACTTAGAAGCAGTTCGTGCACGGTCCAGCACGTCATTCAATCGCTGCGCCATCTCTAAGGACTTAACGATTCATCTATGAGTGTGCACTGGTGTGACTATATTTTTGTCCAGTGAATTTACGAGGGCAAGCCGAAATGCAATGCCTCTGCATTTTTTATGTAAACCTTTTAAAGTTTTTCAAGTAGAACAAATCTTATCAACATACTACGTCGTTGTTATTGCGAGCCACATCCCAAAGATGTTCGGGCTCACATGCGGTTCCACTTCGTCGAAATGTCTTGCCTCAGGCTCGTCTAGGTGTTGAACCGCACGTGTCACATTACACGCCCTAAATTAGACACTTGTCACCCTTTGGTTAAATTGTCTGGATGATGGCAATCACATATACGAGTAATAACAGTAATAATAATATCGGGAACTAAATTAACGACCCATAAATGATTTGGCCACACAGTTCCGATTTGGTTAGAATAATGTCTATTCAGACAGCAAATTGATAGCGAAAGTGTTCGTATTTAGAGTTACTTTTACACTCGATCGCATATCCATTTGATACAGTTCGATCATTCACAATCTCATCGCGACACAAGTCCAATACCCCACATGGTTAACTACGAAAAAAGTTAGCGTTCACAGCAGGAGCGTGGCTGATCACCGCTCAGAGACTAGGTCCCGCGATACCACACAACGAGAAATTTTGTAATTCGTTTCACTTTCTGGCTGCCTAAGACCGACTGTCCGCTTTCGCGTCCCCACCAGCACTGTCTCTCGTCCCGTCCCGGACCGCGTTTCCCATGCGCCGAACACCTTCGCTCAACTGACTGGGGCAGTTCCCTTTCCTGAAGCCGTCCATCTGATTGGGTACAGCTTATTCTACATTACTTTACATTTTAACATATTTAAATAATCAAAGATTAACCACTTTCACGTTCTAAATAAAGTAACAATAATATCCAGTACATAATAATCGTTAAATTCTTTTACATAACACCAATACAATTTCCTTCTTAACTTTGAATGTAACAGCCAGTAGCCTTGCACTATTGTACTTTCTGATAAACAAATAAAGAACAAAAGTAACTATTACGCACTAAACTTTGCAACAAATATTGTATTACCTAATGATTCAATAAGGTGTCACACTGTCATCGTTCACTGTGTTTTGTTTGGAGGAAAAGATGATCTATGTTTAACAGTAAATACTGGTAATTTAAATTTACTATGTCTTTTAAACAAATAAAGTTACAGAATTGATATTTACAGCGTTTGTCATTATAATGATGCGCTTCTGTACGAAATGTCGAGCGTTAAGATCGACCAAAGCGTTCAGAGTTTATCACTCAGGTCTTTGTTACAAAACTTGTTAATTTCACTTTAACAGTAAATCCTAAACTATTACAGATATGATCAATATTCAAGTTTTATTGGGATCACCAAGAAAATTTATGGAGAATGGCAGATTAAAATTACTGTGCGTTGATTCCTTGAATTAATACAGAATGAAATAGTTTCCACAAACGTTTCCCTTTATGGTCGATCTTAGGTCCGCGATATTTAACACTGCTACGTCTCCGTGGTCACAGAAGCCTTCTACTGGGTTTCCCTATGACGTAGGTACTCGTCTGTCTCACTCCCACACTACAACGCTTAGGCCTCAATAGAAAATAGATGCCTAAGAATTTCCCCATCTCGTGGTGAATCAGCGCCCTTTGTGGCACGCGGTCCGGGACGACAGGGTTCGTTTCTCAATTGCTGTAGGCTGGCGCTTCTGGCCATATACACTCCTGGAAATTGAAATAAGAACACCGTGAATTCATTGTCCCAGGAAGGGGAAACTTTATTGACACATTCCTGGGGTCAGATACATCACATGATCACACTGACAGAACCACAGGCACATAGACACAGGCAACAGAGCATGCACAATGTCGGCACTACTACAGTGTATATCCACCTTTCGCAGCAATGCAGGCTGCTATTCTCCCATGGAGACGATCGTAGAGATGCTGGATGTAGTCCTGTGGAACGGCTTGCATGCCATTTCCACCTGGCGCCTCAGTTGGACCAGCGTTCGTGCTGGACGTGCAGACCGCGTGAGACGACGCTTCATCCAGTCCCAAACATGCTCAATGGGGGACAGATCCGGAGATCTTGCTGGCCAGGGTAGTTGACTTACACCTTCTAGAGCACGTTGGGTGGCACGGGATACATGCGGACGTGCATTGTCCTGTTGGAACAGCACGTTCCCTTGCCGGTCTAGGAATGGTAGAACGATGGGTTCGATGACGGTTTGGATGTACCGTGCACTATTCAGTGTCCCCTCGACGATCACCAGTGGTGTACAGCCAGTGTAGGAGATCGCTCCCCACACCATGATGCCGGGTGTTGGCACTGTGTGCCTCGGTCGTATGCAGTCCTGATTGTGGCGCTCACCTGCACGGCGCCAAACACGCATACGACCATCATTGGCACCAAGGCAGAAGCGACTCTCATCGCTGAAGACGACACGTCTCCATTCGTCCCTCCATTCACGCCTGTCGCGACACCACTGGAGGCGGGCTGCACGATGTTGGGGCGTGAGCGGAAGACGGCCTAACGCTGTGCGGGACCGTAGCCCTGCTTCATGGAGACGGTTGCGAATGGTCCTCGCCGATACCCCAGGAGCAACAGTGTCCCTAATTTGCTGGGAAGTGGCGGTGCGGTCCCCTACGGCACTGCGTAGGATCCTACGGTCTTGGCGTGCATCCGTGCGTCGCTGCGGTCCGGTCCCAGGTCGACGGGCACGTGCACCTTCCGCCGACCACTGGCGACAACATCGATGTACTGTGGAGACCTCACGCCCCACGTGTTGAGCAATTCGGCGGTACGTCCACCCGGCCTCCCGCATGCCCACTATACGCCCTCGCTCAAAGTCCGTCAACTGCTCATACGGTTCACGTCCACGCTGTCGCGGCATGCTACCAGTGTTAAAGACTGCGATGGAGCTCCGTATGCCACGGCAAACTGGCTGACACTGACGGCGGCGGTGCACAAATGCTGCGCAGCTAGCGCCATTCGACGGCCAACACCGCGGTTCCTGGTGTGTCCGCTGTGCCGTGCGTGTGATCATTGCTTGTAAAGCCCTCTGGCAGTGTCCGGAGCAAGTATGGTGGGTCTGACACACCGGTGTCCATGTGTTCTTTTTTCCATTTCCAGGAGTGTATTTAAATGAGAGCGCAACGCTCGTTAACCCACATTTTTCATGATTACGTTTTCTTCAGCTCCTTGCCGCTAGAGGACTCTGAATTGTAGCGTGTAACACGGCGGTGTGTTACACAACTACGTCGGTGCTATAGTCGACTTTCGAATTCGAACAGTTGTTTGACACATGCAGCACCCTCTCATTTCAGCATGGCAATGACGGACCACACACGAGCCCTGTAACATCTACAAGAATCCGACATATTGGGATCATAATCACCGATCGTCCTCCGTACACCCCGACTTGCCTCCATCTGATTTTATACTGTTTCCAGACCTTATAGAATATATTCAGGGACTTCAATTCAACAGTGATGAAGCGGTGCAAGCAGAGGTGAAGTTGTGCCTCCGTCAGCAAAGTCAAACTTTCTACAGTGACGGTATCAACAAACTGGTCTCTTGTTGGGCGAAATGTGTTCATCGCGAGGGGGACTACGTTGAGAAATAAATATCCAGACATGAAGAATAGAGAGGAATATGTTAATAACTTTTGTTTCATTTCAAAAGCCTTAACATTTTTCACACAAGAAGTTCGGAGGCATGACTTTTCAGCACACCTTTGTACATAACTGACAGCGTCACGAGAGATACGTGAACAAATGTGTAACTGACTTATTTCCAATTCATTCAATAATTAGAGAGACGAATTGGTCTGGAGAAAGAAGCATTTGTTTTTACAAAACAATACTTTCTCTACTTTTCAACATAATCCCCTTGAACATTTATACGCTTGTTCCAACAGGTTACAAGCATTTTTATTCTGGTTGCAAAGAACTCTTTACCTTGTTATTTGAACCAATTTCTCACAAAGTTTTTCACGTCCTCGTTGTCCTGTAACCTCTTCCCACGCAATGCCTCCTTCAGTGCGCCAAACAAATAAAATCACTAGGTGCTAAATCAGGAATGTTAGGGGACTTAGGCAGTACTTTCCAGCCCATTTTGTCGATGGTTTCACGGGTTAGTTGAGGAATATGAGGACGTGCGTTGTCTTGCTGGAGAATCACACCTCTCCTCTGAGATCAACAACGTCTCTCTCTCATGGCTGACTTCACCTTGTTTAAAAACAAATCCAAGTAGTATTGGCTCTTCATTGTAAGCTGCTCTTCCAGATAATAACAATAAACTGGACTTTCAAGATCCCAAAACACTGTCAACATGACTTTTCCTGTTGATGCTTGGGTTTGAACTTTTCCTTGACAGGTGAGTTGGTGTGCATCCACTCCATGCTTTGTCTATTTGATTCTGCCTTATAATAGTCAACCCAAATTTCATCACAAGTTAAAATTTTATTGATGAAGTGTTCACCTTCTATTTCACAGCCTTGTGCAGCCGCGTTAACTCCATTGGCATTCACCTTGCACATGTTGCGGTACTTCAGCTTGTTACAGATAATGTTATGTACTGTACCAGTACTAACTTATCAACTATCATTTCCACAGTCACACGGCGGTCGGCACGCATAATGTCATCAATTCGACTTTGAAGTGAGGGAGTTGAAACTGCAACTGGTCGGCCAGAACGGTGCTTGTCAGTCACTCAGTCGCAACAATTTTTGAACTGCTCCACCCACTTGTAAAAATTTCCACGGGTCATAGAACCTTCACCATAAACTTTAGTCATTCTACAGTGCATATTCACTTGTTTCTCGCCTTCAGCATGTAAAAAGCGAATAACAAATTTGTTCAGCTAGTGTCGACGTTTCAAGTGGGCTCGTCATCTTGAAATTTATTTTTGAGGTTATAAAAAAAACATTGTTGATACATCAGCTGTCCTCTGCCAGTGCTGTCATTTTGATGCGTTGTAGAGAGGCGCGGGGACAGCATACCGCTTTCCTGGACGTTTTGGTGACTCCACGCCTTACAGCCGCTACTTCTCATTCACGTAGCTCCTATGATAGCATCACGAGGGTGGGTGGATTCCAGTCTAGTTATTCCACGAATGAAAGCTCCCTGGTAGTACCTGGATCTCAAGTCGGATCCTCCGCGTGGCAAGTAATCCTGCTCATACTCACCTATGGTAGCTGAGTAAATTAGTACCCCCGTCCTAAATACAGAGCGTCCCAAAACAATGCATACAGTCTTTTACATCTCATGACTGCAATATCTCTCTTTTTTTCATTTTTCGTGTGTGATAACTTACAAAATGTCTGAGGGCAGGCTGGACCTTGAGCAAGGAAAATTGATTCTGCTTTGCTACTGGAAGACCAAGAACGCAGCTGAGGTTCAAAGACAGTTCAGAAGGAAGTTCGTCCAAGATGCACCAACGCCACTCGCAATTACTTTTCTACGAGATTAGTTTGAGGAAGAAGGAACTGTCCAGAGTGCCCACAGGAACCATTTCACTATATCAAAGTCATCCACCGGCCACAAAGAGCAAGAAAAGTCATCGCAAGGTTTCACGAATCTCCTATAAAAAAATTGTGCAGCAAGTGGCTCGTGAGACAGGTGCTCCGTAAACGATCATCCATCTCATTTTGAAGCGTGTCCAATGGAAAAGTTTTATTCCTAGATTACTCCATGTTCTGAATGAGGATGATCATCACCGGAGAATTAAATTTTGTGGGTGGTATCAAGTAAGATGCGCACTGGACTAACAAAAGTGGCCTCGTCACTCAACGCAACATAGTACGGGAATTAAGTTGAATGGTTCAGTTAATAGTCACAGTTGTTCCTACTGGGTAGCTGAGAACGCTCACCTGACAGTGGGACACCATATGATCTACTTGGAATTACAGTTTGGTGTGGTTTATCACAATTTATTCCTAAAGTACCTTTCTTTTTCAGCGTACAGTGACTGGTGAAAATTACCTGTACTTAGTACAGGAATACGCCAGTCCCTGCATGGAAGATAAGCGATGGAGAATGGTATTCGAAGCAGATCATTGCGATCTAAGGACCTACCTTGAGGAACATGAACCGGACAAATGGATAGGATGAAGAGCTGGCCGTGGTGGCCAAGCGGTTCTAGGCGCTTCAGTCCGGAACCGTGTGACTTCTACAGTCGCAGGTTCGAACACTGCCTCGGGCATGGATGTGTGTGATGTCCTTAGGTTGGTCAGGTTTACGTAGTTCTAAGTTGTAGGGGACTGGTGACCCCAGATGTTGAGTCCCATAGTACTGAGAGCCATTTTTTGAGGACGAACAGGCAGCACTGAGTATCCTCCACGCTCACCAGGTTTGACGTCTACGGATTTTTTTCTGTGGGGGCATGTGAAAGTCAATGTTTCTAGCGCAAGAGCAGTTACAATCAATGAGTTGATAGCTGCTATTCAAAAACTGATGTTCCATAACACGAGTTTCAACCATCTGGAACGTATTGGATTCCGTCGGTTAGCGTTATAAGCTGTCTCTGGACCTCACTAGTCAACAATTTGAACACTTTCGATGAATGGCTGATCTTAGATATTCACTCTCCTCATTTTTTAATTTAAAAATTTTCTGTCTCAAAATAAATATTAGTGTTACAGTCATAGAAAGAGCTTATACTTTTCTTGGGACACTCCATATTTCGACATAGGGTAAGTGTACAATTCGTAATGCCTCAACTCTGTGACAGCTGTGTCTTTAACTGTAAATGAAAATTAACGAAAGTTTGATGCCTAATTATAGCAGCTCCGTACACGTAAACTTAACGCAGTTACCTCTATAAACTACACAAGATGTGAACATGTAAAAATAATTTTCAGAAAGAAAATAGCGGAAAACCTACTGCCGGTAACACGTAAGGTGGTGCAACGTGTTTAGGTAAGAGAGAAAATATGGAACGGTGTCTTGCATAAGATGGAGTTCCTCCCCAGTGCATCAAGATACTTATTTCAACATCCTTGGTGACCAGCGTTTAGCCTTTCTTCTACATCTTCAAGAACAGTATGCCGTGGACACTGTTGTCTCCGAAACTAACACAAACCATGTTCCGAAGGCTTGCGCACATACGAAAGATAGGCAAAATAAACTGAACACCTGAACTTACTTGGTAATGTTTTATTAATAAGGGGTTGGAAACCCATTTGCTCGTGATACAGTTGCGATTCTTCTTGGAATACTGGCATATGATGATTGCATAATCTCCAGTGTTATGCCACTCTTCGATCAGAACCTCTTCTAATTCCTGTAGTGACGAGGGAAGCGCAAATCTGCTCCGGAGTCTGCGCTCCAATACTGCCCAAAAGGCTTCGCTAATGTTAAAGTCCGCAGATTGTGCTGGCCAGGGAAGACGCTGCAGTTCAGTTGCATGCTCCTCATACCACCATTGTACTGTACTGGCTGTGTGAATGGGTGCATTATCGCCCTGAAATACGGTTTCACTGCTGGGGAACAACATTTGAATCATGGGATGCCCCCAATCACTTAAAATGTTCACATAATCGCTGGCTGTAACAGGGCCTTCGAGAGTAATGATGGAACCAGAAGAATACCATGACATGGCTGCTCACACTATCACACTTACACCTCCATGCTTAACCGTTGGAATCAAGCAAACAGGATTATAGGATTCTTTTGGCGTTCCCCAGAGGTAAACCCAGCCAGATGTTGGAAATAACGATAACGTTGACTCTTCGGACCATATAACGTGTTTCTACTGACCAGCCCTCCGGGATTTACTCTCCTGACACCATGTTTTACACTTCTTTGCAGTGGTTGTCGTCACTAATGGTTTCGGTATAGAAGCTTGTCCATGAATATTTGCTTTATGGAGTTCTCGGCGGACAGTGTCGAAAGATACGTGGTCTCGAAGATGGCTGTTGAGCTCTACAGTCACCTTAGCCGCCGTAGTTTTGTGTTGTTTTGACAAGATTCGTGTTAGTTCGCATTAGCGTACTACGACCTCTCCCATTCAGTTTTGATTTGAGCACGCTGTTACCTTTATACGATGATATCTTGCCATGTTTTGTGTAGGCTGTCATGAGTCATGAAACAGCTGCTCTTGAAACATTCAGTAAGTTCGTTACTGATGCTCCAGCTGATCGGGACCCCACAATCTGCCCTCGTTAAAAAATCTGTTACGCACGTCGACCTCGTCATCTGAATGCAAATACGAAGTGTGCCCTACTCGTAAACAACCTGCACTGATGCCTAGTCCATACTGAACACGCACAGACCAGCGCGACACGTGCCTTACCTGCGTTGTCGGCCGTCAAACACAACCATCCCATTACTGCAGCAGATCGGATTATTTTGCTTATCCCTTCTACGTGCCTGGTTTGATGCCTACCCAGGTAGCCTTCACACTTCGGCTAGCCCGCTAAATCACGTGATCTCAATCTGACACACAGTGTGTGCGGCTTTGTGGAGCAGCGACAGAAACTTACTATAGTGGTAAAGATGTCAATACCGCCACTCCATATCGAAACTTACCATTACGCGCCCTAACTGGACCCAAGATCATGGCTGGTATGGGAATGGCGCCTTAACTAGAAAGTTATGCGAGCTTTAGGTGCCCGTCAGAATGTCGCGTAGCAAGTCAGTCTCGGAGGCCGGCTCTTAGACAATGAAAAAAAGTTCAGCATCACCCCGGTTCCAAGAACTCAAACTCTGTGCAATTAACTGAATGATGCGCAACTTCACTCTCGACATCCATGGCGAGTTACATCTTTGCAACCACGACACCATGCAGCACAGTAGAGATGGGCACAATTACATGCCGAATGGACCGCTCAGGATTGGCATCACGTTCTCTTCATCGATTAGTGTCGCAAATAACTGCAACCAGACAATCGTCGGAGACGTGTTTGGAGGTAACTCGGTCAGGCTGAACGCCTTAGACACACTGTCCATCGAGTGCAGCTAGGTGGAGGTACCCTGCTGTTTTGGGGTGGCATTATGTGGGGCCGACGTACATCGCTGATGGTCATGGAAGGCGCCGTAACGGATGTGCGATACGTGAATGTTATCCTCCGACCGATAGTGCAACCATATCGGCAGCATATTGACGAGGCATTCTTTTTCATGGACGACAAATCACTCTCCCACCGTGCAAATCTTGTAAATGACTTCCTCCAGGATAACATCGCTCGACTTGAGTGGCCAGCTTCTTCTCCAGACATGAACTTTATCGAACATGCCTGGGATAGATTGAAAAGGGCGGTTGATTGACGACGTGACCCACCAGCCACTTTGAGGGATCTACGCCGAATCACCGTTGAGGTGTGGGACAATGTGGGCCAACAGTGCCTTAATGAACTTGTGGATAGTATGCCACGACGAATACAGGCATGCATCAATCCAAGAGGACGTGCTACTGGGTATTAGAGGTACCGCTGTGTACAGCAATACGGACCACCACCTCTGAATATTTCGCTGTATGGCGGTACAACACGCAATGTGTGGTTTTGATGGTCGGAAATGATCTTTATGTTGATATCTATTCCAGTTTTCCGTACAGGTTCCGGAACTCTCGCAACGGAGATGATGCAAAACTTTTTTGATGTGCGTGCGACATTGTACTCTATCAAAAGCCTTTCGATAATCAATAAATAGACGTCACGCTTCATTTATCTACAACTCTGGATTAAGATCTGAATGCAGAACGAAGCCTCTCGAGTACCGACAGCCATCTCTGAAAGGAACTGTGTCGGTGCCACTTGTTCTTCAAAACTTCTAGTTTCTTATGCGAATACGTTTTTTAGAAATTATTCGCAAAAGAATTTATTGAGTATCAAAAGGCTTTTGATAGAGTACAACACTAAAAATGTCAAAAGTAGCCACAAAATGCCGGAGAGCCCATCCAGATCATAATTACTAGAGTCTCTATGCCACTGCGAGAGTAGAAAAGGAGAAGTCTACCACATTAAAGATATGCTGAGAAGTGACAAAGGACTGTACTTTGTCGCCACTGACATTTAAACTTTATGCGGAATGTATCTTCAAAGAAGGTCCTGAAACTCATCTTGAATCGAGAGGAACTGAACAATATCAACTACGCTGTCGATACTGTAACATTTGCTAATAGTTTAAATAGTCTTCCAGTCCCGAATCAACGAAAGCAGTGAACGTTATGGCCTAGAAATCAACACAACTAAATCATAATTAATCGTCATAAGCAAGAAAGACCTATCTGACTGTCATCTAATCATCAACGGTAAACTTAGTGGACAAGTAGATAGCTTCACATATTTGGGAACTAAGATTACGAATCTTTGGTACAATTCGCAAGAAATTAAAATCCGTACTGGCATAGTCAGAGTCATGTTTTGTAAAACGACTAATATGTTCAACAACCATCAACTCTCAATCGAAACAGAATAAGGTTATCTACGTTGTTATCTACGCTTCCCATCAGTTGCTGCCGAGTTGACATCTGGACTTCGACCAAGAGGACAAGAAAACGACGTTTGAGATGTCGCTGCGCAGGAGAATTTTAAAAGTGCCGTGGGCAGATAAAGTTGCTAACAAGGGCATCATCTGAAAAGCGAAGAAAAGAAAAGAATTTCTAAACGCAGTAAAATCCAGAAAACTACAGTATCTCGGTCGTGCAGTGAGTAACGGCAGCACGTATAAATTACTGCAGCTCACTTTTCAAGGAAAGATACCTTGTAGAAGACGACCTGGTAGAAGGAGAACATCTAGGCTGGGAAAATTAAGTAGTTGACACACGAGCGCGGAATATCTTCGAACAAGCAAAAGTAATACAGCTGTGAGGGTCACCAACATCCGGAATCAATAGGCACTGGAAGAAGAAATGTCGTGCAATATGGAACAGTATATTTCGTCATTTTCGATTCTTAAAGGAAAAAGGCTAAATCGGGTAAAAATGTGAATACTTTACGTGCTCATGTATTATGAGTGGTGTTTATATCGACGTTGGAGCTTTCTCAGGAGCTCAAGACATGGAAACCCAGAAATAATCATAAACTGTCTGGTTTCAAGATACTTTTTCGCCATAATATATTCATAGTGTCACTCGTCTTCAAGAGTGGCAGTAGCAGATTAATGGGACACGGGTCTCACACGCATTCGATTATGAAAGTTATTACAGTGAATCGCTTTCCTCGGATATAAGTTGTTCGGTAATGCTGTCTACAAAATGCCGGTACCGAATGAATACGACAGCGAACAAAATGTCAACTGTCATACTGAGCTAATGAAAACCGCAAGACCACCTCGCAATCCTGTGTTACTTGCACTTATTCCTAAGTAATGTTCCAAGACATATAACAGGATTTACATGCCTGATGATACGTACATCATAAATATCGCTTCAAACCTCACTGGTCGATTAATGATTGAGTAGAATAGGTAATTGTATTGTATTAATTATGAATGGAGGCAAAATTATACAACTTAGAGTTGGCCATGTATTGATTTCACGTACAAAGCTGTATATTTACATACTAAAATGTGCTTTAAACAACGTCAGTGACTAGCTGGACTTTTATATTTATGGATGCAGCGAATATTATCGAGAGATTTGTTAATGTTCACGTTTATGAGCAGGCAAATTCATTGTGTATTAAGATAAACAGATGCTGCAAAGATGTAACAACTACCAAAGAAAATAAATTGCTCCCAACCATTCCGATATTAGCGGACATTGAGTCCAAAGACTAAGAAACGTCACCTGCTTGTAACAGGAATTTCTTTGACCAAGATATTTGACACTTAGGCAACTGTCATTCAGTCAAGATGGTGTACTCAGTAATGAAACGAAGCAGTAGGCTCTGCCCGAAATATCGACTCTTAGACAATGTGTCTAATAGTGTATTTTAATACGACGGTATCCCATCTTAGGCAATTTGTAACACTTGTAAGTAAGCATTATAAATATGGATTGTTGTACAGTTATATCACTTGTTATGTATTTCACTGTTATTGTCTAACCTGCTTTCAGAAAACACTTGATAATGGCACCTTCAAGCCGAAATCATGATTGTGTGAGTGTAAATGTAACACTGTAAATAAACAACAGTCTAATGGCGGTACTGACTTTAAAGACATACTTTCTCTATGACATTTAACGTATGAACCACGGGTACCAATGTCCGGATGTTTATCTCGTTCTGTGTAACAGCAGACTCGTCCATTAGCGGAAATCGCAGAGCAAACTCATCTAATTTACGCAAACAGGTCTTGGCGCGCAGCGCCGCGCAGTACGTACTAAGTGACGTGGGGCGGACGTGGCGTGTGACGTCGCCATTAGGGTCGGCCAATCTGCTTGCGTCATCTGTGTGTCCCGTAATTGTTGGCGATGCGTCCGTCTGATAAGGCCGGCGGCTGACGAGAGGCTAATAAATTCCCGCACCTGTGCGTGCACCCATAGACGAAATTTGTGTCATGTTTTACAATGACGGAGGAGCAGCAGAATGGCCTACACTGCCTCAATTTTTCCACCAAAATTTCCATTCTACCCGGAGTACATCTCGATTCAATCATTGTTTACACCTCAAAATCTATAATTTACAATACCAGATTCGACATAAATGCCATCCTATATTCCCTATATGATAATATGCCACTCTGTGGTACAGTGTATTGAAATACCGTATGCCATTTCTTAAGTCGAATTCAGCAATCGCGTAAAAAATGAACCAGGCGTCGAAAACCACTATAGTACAGCTAATGTATTGCGTAATGTGAGTGACAACATCAAGTAAACCAAGGGACTTGATGTGACCATTTAAACACTACTTGACTTCAAGTCCTGTGGATGTCGATACATTACTGGGTAAATGTAAGTGCCTGGATTTCCCAGCAGTGCGAACCCGTGCTTGTATGGCTGTCTTCAATAGAGAGCCATCTATAGATCGGAGAAGTAATCATGTGGTGTCTGGAAACCTGCAGCGTTCATCCCTTGGTCCGTCGCTTTTTTACCTGTTGATCAATGTTGCTCCTGTGTGAGTTTCTTGTAACTAACAGTCATACAGCGTGTAACCGGTGTATCCTGAAGTAAAAAAAGTCATGGGTACCTCCAAACATCGTGTCGGCCCTTCTTTCCTGGTGTAACGCGGCAACTCGACGCGGCAGGGACTCAACAAGTCAGTGAAACTCCCCATGCTGCCTCTACAACCGTCCATGATTGCGAAAGTGTTGGCGGTGCAGAATTTTGTCCACGTAATGACCTCTCGATTAGCTCTCAAAAATGTTTGATAGTATTCATGTCAGGTGATCTGGCCCGAATTGTCCAGAATGTTCTTAGAACCAGTTGCGAACAATTGTGGTCTGGTGCTATGAGGCAGTAACATGAAGTTTACAAATGGCTGAAAATTGTCTCCAAGAGGCGAACATAACCATTTCAAGTCAATCATCGGTTCAGCTGGGCTCGAGGACCCAGTCCCTTTAACGTAAACACAGCCAAACCATTATGGAGCCGCCACCAGCTTGCACAGTGCCTTGTTGACGACCTGGGTCCATGTCTTCGTAGGGTCTGCGCTACGCTCTAACCCTAACATCAGCTCTTATCAACTGAAGTCGGAACTCATCTGACCAGGTCGCTGTTTTCCAGTCGTCTAGTGTCCAACCGATATGGTCACGAGCTCAGAAGAGGAGCTGCAGAGGATGTCGTGCTGTTAGTCAAGGCACTCGCGTCGGTCGTCTGCTGCCATAGCCAATTAACACCAAATTTCGCACCACTATTCTAACGGATACGTTCGTCGCACGTCACACATTGATTTCGGCTTTTGTTTCACGCAGTGTTGCTTGTCTGTTGGCACTGACGACTATCGCAAACGCCGCTGCTCCCGGTCGTTAACTGAAGGCTATTGGTCACTGAGTTGTCTGTGGTGAGAGGCAATGCCTGAAATGTGGTGTTTCTGCACACTCTTGACAGTGTGGATCTCTGAAAACTGAAACCCATGATCATTTGCGAAAAGGAATGGTCCTTGCGTCTAGGTCCAACTACCATTCCACATTTAGAGTCTGTTACTTGCCGTCCTTTGGACGTAATCACGTCGGAAACCTTGTAACACGGGTCACCTGAGTACAAATGACATCACTGCCAATCCACAGCCCTTTTACACCTTCTGCAAGCTGTACTAGCGCCGTCTATATATATGCATATCGTTATCCTACGTCTTGACACATCAATGCAAGTGCAGGTACTTCCATTGGTGACTGAGAACGGTGCACTAAACAGCATTACATCTGTATTTACATCATTTGTAGACTAATAATGAAAGCTATTGCAAGTCGTATGTTTGTAGTTTGGGTAGTACAAGTTCTTGTGGCAAGAGCAAGCTATTTTATTAAAGCTTATTTTCCCCTGGGCAGCATGTCAGATGTTGTTGAACTGTGTAGACGTGGACACAAAATGGTGAACCTACAATATCAGATATTGCAGTTACTTAGTGGTGCAGTTACTCCCATGCAGAAACCATGAGGTCGTAAAGCTTGTGGCATGTTTGTGGAAAGACTCTTCGACATAGGGACAAAACAACCAACACACTGAAGAGTGTATACATTAGAGTACAAGATAGGAAAGTATCTGCACTTATCCCCGTTACACATGGTATACTAATGATCTCTATTGTTCCTAAGCGTCAGCATTAAGAAAATTGCTTCTGCCATATCAAGGATAAATTAAGACCACTGCTTGATATCACGATGTGCACAAATCTTGGGCCTTAAAGTAAATCCTAATAATCTAGTCGGCCTCATGCTGCACGAAACGTTGATTTTCGAACATTTTCGTGACCATTTTCCTCCCATTCTGCTTGACGGTATGCAACTAGACTATCAAAGTTAAGTAAATGACTACGGTATAATCTTGGATAAATTCCGAAACTAGAAAAAAAAATTGTTACAGTACTGTTTGTTAATTACATAAGATATATTTTTTGTCTCATTTACCTCAAAATTGAAACGCAAATGCTCAATCTAAGATATACTGCAGCCACTGAAGGGAAATGGACAGAAGGTAAGAATTCCTCATCAGATGAATATAGGATAAAATCAACAACAGTAGAAAATGATATGATGAGAGTAGTAATCGTCGTGAACAGGGAGATATGGCAGAGAATGACCTACTGCGATTAGTTTAATGATACATTTATTCTCACTGTAAGAGACAGCAAACGAACGCTGAGAACTACTGTTCTGACGTACATGGAGACGTCACATGCAAAAGATGAAGAGAGGGAGACAGAGTAATGGGAGGCGGAAACCCAACAATTATGATCGATTGGATCGCTGTAGTAGGGGAAGGAATTGAGAACAGAGTTACAGTGTCGGTAGTAGTAATGTGAAAGGCTAAAACTCCTTAACATCATCAACAAATTTCAGTTAGTAAGAGCAAATTCCACAGTAGTATGAGCTATAATTGGGAAAGGCCTAGAGATATGGGAAGATACAAAATGGATTGCATACAGCGACGAAAGAAAGATTCAGAAATCAGGTACAGAACTGTAAAGATTATTAGAAGTAGACTTACATCATTATCTAGTGACTAGCTGAGTATCCTGCTTTGCCCGGGTATGTACATATTCTAGTTCTATTAGTCGATAGCCTTCCCCATCTCTCTGTCCATGTGCTCCACCCTCCTCTCTCTCTCTCTCTCTCTCTCTCTCTCTCTCTCTCTCTCTCTCTCCATGTGCTACTCCCCTTCTCTCAGGTCCACCTGCTCCACCCCAGTCTCTGTGTCCATCTGGCTCTCTCCCCTCTCTCCATCTACTCTCTCCCTCTGTCCATCTCCTCCTCCCTGTGTCTCTGTCCATCTTCTTTTACAGTTCTCTGTACGTCTCCTCTCCGCCTCTGTCGGTCCATCTCATCCTCTTTCCTTCTTCTGTCTATTCACCTCCTGCCCCCTCTCTGGCCATCTCGCCGTCCCTTACTGTGTCCATTTCCCCTCCCCCTCTCATTATCCACTTTCTCCCCCCGTATCTGTGACCATCCGCTGCCTTCACCTCTGTCTACCCATCTCTTCCCCCCAACCATCCTCCAGGTTATCACCCCACCCCAGTAGAAGATTGTTGGTTCTTACCCCTACAGTATTTCTCTCCAGATACTAAGTAGAATGTGTACCAAGCTTGGTTGAAATCGAGCCAGGGGTTTAGCAGGATTTGTATGCATGGCTTTACCAACAGATTCACATGTCTCGAATATCTTCATGTATGTAACACATATCACACATATTTCTATACATATTTCACCTGTATATTTAGGGAATTTAGCCCTGCAGTTCCTTTTTCACACAGCTCAATGTTTATGACCTCACTTCTCTTGGACGATGTGTCATACATAATATAATTTTGTAAATACATTCAGCAGTGTATGTGGATGCTGTCTGTGAAATCTGTCACGAATAAAACTGGTAGCGAAGAAGTAATAAATTAAAACGTCTTGCATTACGCGGTAGTTTTTCATGCTTCTCAGTGTTTATGACGTCGTATCTCCTTAACTATGTATCACAAAATGATATATTTTTACATTTACATTTAGTGTTATGTGTGAATACCGCCTGAAGAAAGTGTTGTGAATATAGCCAGTAGCAAAGAAGTAATAAATTTAAACGTCATCCATGAGGTGGTAGTTTTTGACGAGTCTCGGTGTTAATGACGCCATATCTGAAGTATTATGAGTTGTGCAATGATATTATTTCCCAGGTACATTCAGTGATATGTGGTAATACTGTGTGCAAAGTGTGTCGCGAATACAGTTAGCAGTAAAGACAAAATAAATTAAAACATTTTGCCTGATGCGATAGTTTTACTGTATGAGCAGCAAAAACGCAGTATGTGGTAAACTGCTTTCTTTCAGCATTTTGTGAGGGTTGTCATAGAAAAGAAAGTTTCGTAAAACTTTTAAATTATGTCTAAAGTTAGTTTCAATGAATAATGGTTGGGTATTCACGTGCGGTAGACTACACTTCTTTTCCACTCTCTCTCCCGTCCCTATCTTTCCTTTGGTAGGTAAATGGTTCTTACACCCACAGCATTTCTTTCCAGGCAGTAACTGATACGCGTACCACGTTTGGTTGAAATCGGTACATTTGTTTACGAGAAGATGTGGAACATAAATACACACATACATACATGCATCAGCTTTTATAATAAGTATACATTATGAACAGTAGACTGAAATTAAGGACTGTCGCCAGGAAAAAACAGCGTGGAAATAATGGGGATACTGTAGTACTGAGTACTGATGATGATGATGTGTGTCTGAAATTCTGTGGGGGTGTGAACAGCACTGAACGACGTTTAGTGGTGTCGGTATGGACGTCTATAAAAAGGCAATCACAGAAGTTCCACAGACAAATACAGGTACATGGGAGGTGTGGTACCGTTCAGTGATAGCGGTACCACATCAAAGTCGGCAACGCGAATCGATACCACGGGCATCAGCGAGGGCTCTCTGCAGTCCACAAGGCACTCCAGATAAACTCCCCCCAACCCCCTCCCACCCCCCTCAGTACAGCACCGCCCTTACGCTGAGGTCAATACAGTGTCGTGCATGCAAGAGCTTGGCCCAGTTCATGGTCACATCTGCAGGAATCAACATCGCTTTTTAGGGTCAACGTGTTATTAAAAGTTTCTGATGGTGCTGTACTTAAGTAAAGGTTAAACACTGTGCCCCAAGAGAACAGTTTCCTAATTAGTGCATCAAGTAATGCTTTGCTAACCAATGACAGTTGTAAATTATTCAGTCCTCTATGGCAAAAAGTGTTTCAAAGTTAAGGAAACCTTTCATTCATTTACACTCCTGGAAATTGAAATAAGAACACCGTGAATTCATTGTCCCAGGAAGGGGAAACTTTATTGACACATTCCTGGGGTCAGATACATCACATGATCACACTGACAGAACCACAGGCACATAGTCACGGGCAACAGAGCATGCACAATGTCGGCACTAGTACAGTGTATATCCACCTTTCGCAGCAATGCAGGCTGCTATTCTCCCATGGAGACGATCGTAGAGATGCTGGATGTAGTCCTGTGGAACGGCTTGCCATGCCATTTCTACCTGGCGCCTCAGTTGGACCAGCGTTCGTGCTGGACGTGCAGACCGCGTGAGACGACGCTTCATCCAGTCCCAAACATGCTCAATGGGGGACAGATCCGGAGATCTTGCTGGCCAGGGTAGTTGACTTACACCTTCTAGAGCACGTTGGGTGGCACGGGATACATGCGGACGTGCATTGTCCTGTTGGAACAGCAAGTTCCCTTGCCGGTCTAGGAATGGTAGAACGATGGGTTCGATGACGGTTTGGATGTACCGTACACTATTCAGTGTCCCCTCGACGATCACCAGTGGTGTACGGCCAGTGTAGGAGATCGCTCCCCACACCATGATGCCAGGTGTTGGCCCTGTGTGCCTCGGTCGTATGCAGTCCTGATTGTGGCGCTCACCTGCACGGCGCCAAACATGCATACGACCATCATTGGCACCAAGGCAGAAGCGACTCTCAGCGCTGAAGACGACACGTCTCCATTCGTCCCTCCATTCACGCCTGTCGCGACACCACTGGAGGCGGGCTGCACGATGTTGGGGCGTGAGCGAAGACGGCCTAACGGTGTGCGGGACCGTAGGCCAGCTTCGTGGAGACGGTTGCGAATGGTCCTCGCCGATACCCCAGGAGCAACAGTGTCCCTAATTTGCTGGGAAGTGGCGGTGCGGTCCCCTACGGCACTGCGTAGGATCCTACGGTCTTGGCGTGCATCCGTGCGTCGCTGCGGTCCGGTCCCAGGTCGACGGGCACGTACACCTTCCGCCGACCACTGGCGACAACATCGATGTACTGTGGAGACCTCACGCCCCACATGTTGAGCAATTCGGCGGTACGTCCACCCGGCCTCCCACATGCCCACTATACGCCCTCGCGTCCGTCAACTGCACATACGGTTCACGTCCACGCTGTCGCGGCATGCTACCAGTGTTAAAGACTGCGATGGAGCTCCGTATGCCACGGCAAACTGGCTGACACTGACGGCGGCGGTGCACAAATGCTGCGCAGCTAGCGCCATTCGACGGCCAACACCGCGGTTCCTGGTGTGTCCGCTGTGCCGTGCGTGTGATCATTGCTTGTACAGCCCTCTCGCAGTGTCCGGAGCAAGTATGGTGGGTCTGACACACCGGTGTCAATGTGTTCTTTTTTCCATTGCCAGGAGTGTATGTAATAAAGTGAACTTATCTTCGTATGTTCTAGTTTGATGAACCTTTTCCCAGAGCAGTCAAAGGAACTAGAGTTATGACCTGACGATTGTAGTTCCGTCTGGGGACAACGTAAGATATCTCCAAAGAAATTGTAGGTGGCAGAAGAATATCTTCAACTTAGTGACGAAAGAAGAAAAGACGAACAATGTTTACGGAATGAAAGCAGCACATGAATATAAGCCACATAGGGATGAAATAGATAGTAAGTGCAGGGAACATAAAGCAAAATGGCACCAGGGAAAATGCGAAGAAATTGCAAACGTACTGACAGCCAGAAAGACAGAGTAAGCGTATAGCAATGTGAACATAACTTCTGGTGAAATTAAACGCAATAGCGGTAACATTAAGTTTGAACGAAATTTGAAACGCAGAGGAGAGAACAGAAACAGCTGGGAAGAGTACAGTGAAGGTCTCTTTGAATGGAAGGGATTGTCTGCTGACGTGACAGAAGACGAAATGGATGCCGATTTGGAAGCGTTTCGTTACGGGATTGTTTAGTCGCTGCGAGAGTGCCACAGACAAACTTAACAAACGCTAGTGACATTTGATATTACAGGGACGTTCTGCATCACTAAGACGATTACTGTTGAAATTTCGAGAGCCTACGTTCTGGCAATGGTCGGACAACATACTATTTCTTCCCACGTAAACCTCGAGAAATTACCACGAAGATAAAATCCGAGAAATGACAACTAATACGGAGGATTGTCGACAGTCAGTGCCCTCTCACAGCATTCGCGGATGGAACATGGAAGGGGTGGATCAGATAATAGTACCAGAAGCACCATCCACCTCATACCGTAAGGTAACTTGTGAAGCATAGATGTGGATGTAAATAGAGAAGTGGAGTCGCACGTAGTTGGTCTACCTTGACAGAGTAGGAGATGCAGGACCAGAGAATATTCTCTGCATTGCAGTCCTTTTGTGGCAGGATATTAAAGAGCGGGCGCAGAGTATACAACGAATTGTTGACAGACGTTGCTATTAGCTGATTCAACGTTTACGCGCTGGGCAGATTAATAAGATAGCTACCTGAAAGATGCGAGGAAGCAGAGAACGCGGTAGTATATTGTATAGCAGTGGCCCCCAACTATTCTCAGACCATTACTCCCCGAGTACAATCAGATATTAGGTGGTTATTCCATCCCCTCCCCCCCCCCCCACCATCTCCTCGCCCCGCCTAATCTGCCCCCACCATGAGCAACTTTAGCACCTAACTAGTCTTTAGAATGGAAAACCATTATCTTTGAGCACTTTTATTTTTAATATGATGAAAGATGAAAATATATAGCTTTTATAGGTATTTTACTAAGCCACAGATTACTGAGTCAATGAAACAATTCGCACTGCTTATGTCTAACAACGTTTCCTATATTTGAGTTGTTCTTAGTCTGTGCACGCCATAAATCATGATCTGAATCCATTCAGTTTCTTGTTTTATTTTTACTGTTACCAGAGTTAAAAATCTGCTTTCGTATCTACAAATCTTGAATTGCAAATTGCTTTCCCAGGTGCTGTGTTCGAATAGCGATCGTGTGTTCGAATGATTAAGCTATTCCCGATGTATCACGACTGCTACCTGCAGCTCAGATAAGAAATCTACTAGACAGTGGGGACAGAGACTTGTTACAAAACCGACTTCTCTGCACTGCTCCTCGTCTTTGCGATACGTCCTTCACCCGCACACTGAACCCCCATTTAAGATGAAATAGGTTTAATTGTGTACACTGTACTTACGGTTCGTAGATCACTTGACTCTGGGGCTCGTTGCTTCTGAACAGGAAGAAAATGGAAGATTTTGGCTGTTAATGCTTTGTGTTTGACTACACTAACAGTAATAATGACAATAATAATGGAATGGAAATGAGCGTTTGGCGTCATAAGCCGGGTGGCCCCCTGCAGGGCAGGTCCAGCCGCCCTGGTGTAAGTCTTATTACATTCGAAGCCAGATTGGGCGACCTGCGCTCCGGATGGGGATGAAATGATGATGAAGGAAACACAACACTCAGGCCCTGAGCGGAGAAAATCCCCGAACCAGCCGGGAATCGAAACCGGTCCCCTTAGGACGGCAGTCCGTCGCGCTGATCATTCAGCTATCGGGGCGGACACAATAATAATAATATTAATACAAAACAAAATATCGAAACTGATATTAGGAAAAGGCGTATAAAATTCTTTAGCCTTCTCAGACGACTATCAGAGAATGGATTGACGAATTGGAATAAGATATTATGTAACCTCACTTTTGAATTTTACACCTTGGCTATATGAAATTCGAAAGGACCTAAATAATGTAAAAATAACACTAGCCGACATTCTAGAAAGAGACACCTTCAGACACAAAGCATACGAATGGGCAGTTATATCAGAGCGACCAAAAGAAAAACAGTACAGACCAAAGTGGTTAGATGAGCGTAAACCAGCCTTTTCGGAAAGAATAAAAGCCTATTGGAAGAACAAGAAGAACTCAAAGAAAAATTGATCGAGTTATTTGCTTATCGTCTTCCATTTCTGGGGACAATTCGCCAATAACAACAATGATAATAATAATAATAATTGTAATAATAATAATAGTAATAATACTATGCATCGCACTATAACAGTCCTCTTGTAATTACTGTCGTGCTCTGCTCCCAGTTATTTCATTCATCTTTTTCTAATGGAGTAATGATGCAATTTCTGGTCTGTTGAAGAAAGTACCTACAGCTTGGAGAAATAACAATAATGAGATATTTAGTGTTTGTCACGTATGTATGTTTGATTCTTACTGTCGTCTATGTATGCAAAAAGGCACAAAGTAAGTGTGTAGTAGACGGACTTTTTGAGCATAGTGCCACACAATAATGCTAGTAATTGAGAAAAAGTTCAAATGGTTCAAATGGCTCTGAGCGCTATAGGACTTAACTGCTGAGGTCATCAGCCCCCTAGAACTTAAAACTACTTGAACCTAACTAACGTAAGGACATGACACACATCCATGCCCGAGGCAGGATTCGAACCTGCGACCGTAGCGATCACACGGTTCCAGACTGTAGCGCCTAGAACAGCTCGGCCACCCAGGCCGGCTGAGAAAAAATATTTGTCGATAACTTATACAGGATGCTCCAGGATTCCCGTCACAGACTTCTAGGATTTGTGGAGGGGACTGAGTAGATAACATTTTGAAATGGAACCCATGTCCGGGAATGTACCGTTTCCGTGCTACAACCGTTTGAAAACATTTTGGTAACGCGACCACTTTTACAAGTACTTTATTAGGAATGGCGAAATACGTTACTTGTTTTAAAATTCCATTCACTTTAATAAGCCAAGAAACAAAAAGGAAACTTGACAGTTTTGATAAACACCGTTGTTTACGTTAAATTTATACCATTTTTGTTCTTCCCACAACAGGGTTGGCATTCTGATCCACTACAAATAAGGTTCGCTTTGATGAATACCATGTTCGCTGCACACGTTGCACCTACGAATGACGTCGTTCTCTTCAACGTGATACAATGCGGCCTCTTCCAGTTTGAATGTGCGGCGTCATCCCTGCTGACGGCGAAGGTACCCCTTTCTCGAAGCCGTTGCGTAACTGTGGCGAAAAGGGTATGCAATGGAGTCGGACATTGCGGAGAACGATATTGATAAATGTGACGAGCAGCTCTTTCATTGCCGTGAGGTTCGCCAAGCAGAAGGATCATGTCGGCGTATTCAGCAAACGTGTGCTCAATAATATTGCTCTAGCACTCACAGACACTTAAATGCGGCTCGAGCAAAGTAAGAGAGGTAGGATAGACGCCTAATGCCATCAGCCGATCTCACTACCCTGTTGCATACCTACCTGGCAAAAATGTTTTACAACGATTGTGGCACAAAGACGATACGTTTCCGAACGTGGGTCCCAATTCAAAATATTCTTAACTCAGTCCGCTATACAAGTCCTAGAAGATCGTAAGACGAATTTTAGAGCAGCCTGAGCGTATAATAAAATTGAGGTTATAGTAATGATCTTTTAAAAATAGTTCAGCTGATGACGGAGATAGAATCAAACCGTTTTGGTATTTACACCTTAGAAAATTTCATTTAACCTCTCAGGGGGTAATTTACATTATGAATTATCTTGAAGAGAACAGTCAATTGACACACAGTCAACACGGATTTAGAGAACATCGTTTTTGTGAAACACAACAATCTCCTTACTCACACTGTCGTAAGTGCTATCGACAAGCGATTTTAAGTTGATTCCGTATTTCTAGATTTCCAGAATGGTTCTGACACAGAACCTCACGAGCGGCTTGTAATCAAATTGCGCACTTATGGAATAGCGTCTGAGTTAAGCGACTGGATTCGTCATTTCCTGTTAGAGAGGTCACAGGTCGTAGTAACTGAAGGAAAGACATCGAGTAAAACAGAAGTGATTTCTTGCATTCTCCAAGATAGTCTACTATCATCGGAGGTTGGAGTCCTCACTCGGGCATGGGTGTGTGTGCTGTCCTTACCGTAAGTTAGTTTAAGTTAGATTAAGTAGTGTGTACGCCTAGGGACCGACGACAGCAGTTTGGTCCCATAGGAACTTACCGCAAATTTCCAAATTTCCAAAATAGTGCTATAGGCCTTCTGCTGTTCCTTATGTATGTAAGCGATTGAAGAAACAATGAGCAGTCCTCTTAGATTCTTTTCAGATAATGCTGTCCTTTATAGTCTAGTAAATTCATCAGAAGATCAAAATAATTACAAAACGGTTCAGAGATATAATCTGTATGGTGCAAAAATTGGCATTTAACCCTAAATAATGAGAAGTGTGATATCATCCACATGAGTGATAAAAGGAATCCTTTAAAATTCGGCAAAATAAGTGTCGTGTGACTAGCGTCGGGTAGACCGTTCTCTGTGTGCAAGTCCTTCGATTTGACGCTTGTTTGCGCGTCGATGGGGATGAAATGATGATGATTAGGACAACACAACACCCAGTCCCTGAGCGGAGAAACTCTCCGACCCAGCCGGGAATCGAACCCGAGCCCTTAGGATTGACATTCTGTCGCGCTGACCACTCAGCTACCGGGGGCGGACTTACATTCGGTTACACGAATTTAAAGTCCGTAAATTCAACTAAATACCTAGGAATTACAGTAACGAACAACTTTAATTTGAAGGAATAACCAAAGACTGCGTTTCGTTAGCAGGACACATAGAAAATTTAACAGATCTAGAAAAGGCATTGCCTACACTACGCTTGCCCGTCCTCTTTTACAACACTGCCGCGCGGGATTAGCCGAGCGGTCTGGGCGCCGCAGTCTTGGACTGTGCTGCTGGTTCCGGCGGAGGTTCGAGTCCTCCCTCGGGCATGGGTGTGTGTGTTTGTTCTTAGGATAATTTAGGTTAAGTAGTGTGTAAGCTTAGGGACTGATGACCTTAGCAGTTAAGTCCCATAAGATTTCACATGCATTTGAACTTTTTTTTTTTTTTACAACACTGCTGTGTGGTGTGCCATCCTTACCAGATAGGATCGATGGAGGACATTGAGAAAGTTCAAAGAAGGGGAAAATGTTTTGTATTATCGAGGAACAGGGCAGAGAATGTCAGGTATAGGATGCAAGATTTGCAGTTGACATCGTTAAAACAAAGGCGTTTCTCGTTGTCGTGAGAACTTTTCACGAGATTTCAGTCACCAAATTCGTCCTCCAGAGAGCGAAAATAATTTGCTGAAGCCGACTTTCATAGTTGAAGCCACTTTCATATAGAGAGAAACCATCATCACAGCAAAATAAACTAGATCAGAGCTCGCACGGAAAGTTATGTGTTCGTTTCTTCCGCGCGCTGTTAGAGTGTGGAATAATAAAGAAGTACTGTGCAGGTGATTCAATCAACCATCTGCCAGGCAATTAAATGTGATTTGCGGAGTAGCCATGTAGATGCAGATGTATATGTACTTTAACTGTTACACTTCGATGTGTACTACTGTTACCACCGCCACTTCTGTGACACACACACACACACACACACACACACACACACACACACACAAACTGATAGACGGGTTGCGGGGTGGGGGAGGGATATAGAAAGAGAGAGGTAGAGAGAATTTGGGGAGAGAAAGACGCAGATTATTGCCGTGCAGGTAATTAACTGCTGGCTACCTTTCAGCCACCAGGCCTCCCCCGGTGCCGTGCCTTCCGCCACGCCGCGGCTGCTGCGCCGTTTCCTCCTGGTTCCGCCATCCGCGCCCCGACGCCGGCCGGCACTTTGCACTCCGGGCGAGTCGTAAAAAAGTGGAGGGACGGAACTGCAGCGAACTCTGTGCCCGCTCAGCTCGACTCTGCCCTGCCGCCCGCCGTGACCTCCCGTGGCGATCCGGGTCCGACTCTGCCGTCTACAACTCTCACCCTCCACTTCCCAACCCCCACCCCTTCCCCCACAACCTCACCCTCCACCCGTGCAGCCAACTGCCAGCTCACCGCCTCCGAGGTGTTTACGCCTGCGAACTTCGCCCGGCCAGCGACTGTCTCCACAAAAGAAAAATCATTGCTCGTGAGGTCATTAAAGGAGAAACATCTGTCTGGTTTCAGCCGTGGCGCTTCTGCAGCAGTAACCGAAGTTGTGTACCGACGGAGTCTCTAAAGGCCGAACGTGAGGAAGTTACGTCGCTTTACCCTCGCAAAGAATAGCGAAACCAAGCGAAAACTCTGTGCCTTCTCCCGTCTGCTTCATTGAACCTACAATGAAAGTTGTGTCGCTATGTTTCTTTAACGAGGACTTTGAACTACATTCGTGCCACAGCAGATGCGACGAGCCGGCCGGAAACAACAACCCTGATCATAAAACGGCATCCCCGAATATCACTCCTGGCTGTTGGACGATATTGTTGCACTGTTACAGGAAATCCGCGGTGACAGAGTAAACACGTACAGTGTTGACTGAGGAAGACGCATCGCACCGTGAGAGATTTCAAGACAGTTGTGCATAAACCATCAAGCTGTTTGACGTGTCCGCTTGAAATACTCATGACAAGCCTACCGAAGAGCCTTCACTACCAGATGAAATAATATTGTGGTCGAATAATAGGTGGTCGAATAAGAGGTGGTCACTGTTTCTGCTTATTAAGCACTCCTGAAATATATTGAGCTTCCTGAGGAATAACCTTCCGCATGTCACTAGCATTAACAATATCCCTGTCAGTCGCTCATGTGCTTCGTTCTAGCAGTCCTAGGACTTCTATGTGTTTGCCCTTTTGTATAACTACTAAAATGAGTTTAAAATAACCAGAAAGATCTTTCATATTACTTAGGTATTATGTGGTGTTTGGGCAAATGGATATAGAAACTGAAATGTCAAGAATAATTCTCGTGAGCTGTTTGCCACTAAATACAAAAGCAGATCTTACTTAGACGAGGGACCAACTCTCTTTTTAAATGACTTCATTAAGAACAAACTTTAGAAAACAAATCAAACGGAGAAGATACTCAAAGAAAAGTGGTGTATACACTGACGTAGTAGTTACACCAACAGTGCAGCATTTCGAGGAATTCAGCGCTACGTTGTGTTTTCGAGTCCACATGCACTTCGTACACACTTCCTATAACTTAAGTAAATAAAAGTGTATTTATGTACAGAGTAAGGGGGAAAACGATGCACCACCTTGGAATTATCCAAATGCGGGGTGAGAGGGGGGGTGGAATCGGGAGATGTGAAATATATGCCAAATGATCACAATTTCAGAAAAATTTGATAATTTATTCAAGAGAAAGAGGTTTATAAACTGGTCAGTTTATAAAGCTGTCAAGTCAGTAATGCGTTGGTCCACCTCTGGCCTTATAGAAGTACTTATTCGGCTTGGCATAGATTGATAAAGAATTGCTGGGTGTGCTCCAGAGAGATATCGTACCAAACTGTGAAATTGGGGTTTTACATGGCCAAATTCTCGAGCTGGTTGGAGCGCCCTGCCCATAACGCTCCAAACGCTCTTAATGGGGAGACATCCAGCGACCCTACTGGCTAAGATAGCGTTTGTCAAGCATGAAGACGAGCAGTGGAAAATCTCGTCATATGCAGGTGGAGATTATCTTGCTGAAATGTAAGCGCAGGATGGCTTCTCATCAAGGGCAAACAAGACGGGGGGTAGAATATCTTCGACGTACCGCTGTGCTGTAAGGCTGCAATGCATGACAACCAAAGCGTCCTGCTAGAGGAAAGAGAGGGCAGCCCAGACCATCATTTCCGGTTGGCAAAAAATGTTTCAAATGGCTCCAAGCACTATGGCACTTAACATCTGAAGTCATCAGTCCTCTAGACATAGAACTACTGAAACCTAACTAACGTAAGGACATCACACACATCCTTGCCCGAGGCAGGATTCGAACCTGCGACCGCAGCAGCCGCGTGGTTCCAGACTGAAGTGCCTAGAAGCGCTCGGCCACAGCGGCCGGCTCTGGTTGTCGAACCGCATGGCGGGCTACAAGCAAGTTGGTACCCCACACCGTCCAGGGCTCTCCAGATACGTCCTCGGACTGGAATATCATTGGCTGTTGTAGGATTGACTTCATGATGAATCGTACTTCGAAACGAGGACCAGAGAAGACGTGGCTGGAGACGTCCAGGGTAGCGGTAGGACACCCACAAGGCTCTCGCCCGCCCTACGGTCCAACAGCCAGGGGTGATAGCCGGGGCTGCCATTTCATTTCATAACAGGATCCCATTGGTTGTCATTCACGCCACCCGTACAGCACAGACATACTCCGACGATGTTCTACGACCCGTTTTCTTGCCCGTCGTGGTAAGCCATCCTGGGCTTACATTACAAGAAGTTTGTTGTGAATTGGCAGGAGCCAATTCATGGGGTTTGGAGGAAGCCGAAAGGCACGCGTTTAAGCTCACGCAGGCTGGCGTGAGGTCTGGAACATTACAAGGAAATGAGAACTTAGAAAAACAGACGCAGTTGTTGTAATACTTAACTTTAATCCATAATTGTAGAACATCTCTCTTGACTGTACAAGCTTCAAGATAAATATCAAATGCTATGGCGCCTTGCTAGGTCGTAGCAAATGACGTAGCTGAAGGCTATGCTAACTATCGTCTCGGCAAATGAGAGCGTATTTGTCAGTAAACCATTGCTAGTAACGTCGGCTGTACAACTGGGGCGAGTGCTAGTAAGTCTCTCTAGACCTGCCGTGTAGCGGCGCTCGGTCCGCAATCACTGACAGTGGCGACACGCGGGTCCGGCGTATACTAATGGACCGCGGCCGATTTAAAGGCTACCACCTAGCAAGTGTGGTGTCTGGCGGTGACACCACAAAGTTAATGCGAGCCCACACTAGTCAAGAGTTTCCACTGTCACCTTGTTTCCAAACCCTACCTCGGGCAGGAAGCTCGCCGAATCTCTCCCCACTTGAGAACGTCTGGAAACGTATGAACAGGGCGCTCCAACCAGCCAGTTTGGCAGGATATCCGTCAGGAGCACACCCAACAATTCTTTTCAATCGATGCCAAGCCGAATAAGTGATTGCAAATGTCCGGAGGTGTACCATTGCGTTACTGGCTTGTTCAGTTTATAAACCTCTTTCTCTTGAGTATATCAACCAATTTTTCTGAAATATGAGTCATCTAAACCTAGGTTAATAAGTCAGTTATCTGGTCCTAGGAACGACGGACAATAAAACCCGAGACTCTGAACAGCCTAAATCATTACGAGGGTATGCCTTGATACTCTGCCTGAAACAGATCTATGCCTAGTGAAGCACTGTGGCACTCAAACCTACCTTCATACATCTCCACTCCCTCTCTCTCTCTCTCTCTCTCTCTCTCTCTCTCTCTCTCTCTCTCTCTCTCTCTCACACACACACACACACACACACACACACACACACACACACACACAATCACAGCTCCTCGAAATTCAGTACTCTCTGTGCCAATAAGACTCCACCTCACACATTCTTGTCATACAAAAAATGAGTCAGCCTCTTACTGTTCACTGTCTTTTTTTTTTTCAGAGCACCACAACTAGAACTAGAACCAATGTCAGCTGGTCATGTAACTCTCCAACGCTGACTTAGGTCGTGGCAGGGAAGTGAATCGTATGCGCCACACCGTTATGTGTAATCAGTGCAGTAAGATGGTTAGATGGATCAAAGCGAGATACAGTAAAACGTCGGAAAGAAGACAGCGAGGTTAGACACCTCCTGACTATATTATTAACAATATGATGACTCATATTGTTTATCTGTACATGTACTCGCATCTACCCCTTTCCATCTCATTCCGACAATTACTTCATGGTGCGTAGAGCTTTTTGTGTTACAGTGTGTATGGAACTGCAACAGTAAAATTGTGCAGCATGAGGGCAGTATTAACAATACGTATGCTAGTAGCTCATGTGCTTCGTTCAAGTAGGCCGTCGGCTTCTTTGTATTCGCACTTGTGTTTAGCTACTAAAATGAATTTAAAACAACAACAATGATTATTCGTATTATTTCCGTGATTATGGGATGTTTGGGCAGATGAATCCAGAAACTGAAAAATTGAGAATAATGTTCAATAGTAGTTTGTCACTTAATACAAAAGCAGCATCCCGCAGCTGCGGGGGAACAACTTTCTAAACGATATTTTTAAGATGAAACTTTAGAAACTTAACTAAACGAAGAAGATTCTCAAATAAAACTGATGCAGACACTGAGGAATTACTTCACCGAACAGCGCGTGTTTCAAAAGGATGAGTGCTACATTGTAATTTCGAATTTATGTATACTTAGAGCACCCTTTTTGGAATTAATCATATAATTGCAAATATATTTGCTTGTTACTACATAACAGGGGTTGCATAAATATCGCTCCAAACTTTCAGCTGAAACTGCCCTCGTAGATTTCAAGTCTTCGAAAAATGGTACCACAAAGTAAGAAGCAACCGCTGTTATAAAGTTTATAATTTAAACAGAACCAGCAACATGTATGTTTTAGAACAGGTTATTATTGTTTCAGAACAGTTCATTTAAAACAATTAGGGATTATTTTAAGTAATTTTTGTAAAGCATAATTAAAACCAATTATAACGGTTTGTTTTAAATAAACTTTTGTAAATCATACTTGTGGCTGGTTGCTGTTTAAACTATCAACGTTATAATTCTGACACAGATACGGTTCTCAGTATATTTACTGGTGACAACAAGGCGAAAAACAAGCGCTGACTTGCAACATCAGCAAGTGAATGCACGTTGACGCGTTGTCTCAATTGGTGACAAAGGAAAGACTTCCGTGTGAAGTGATTTATCATTTATTTATTCAACATGGCCCACGGTTAACGTAAAATGATACCTTTAGAACTTTAGATTAACAAAGATTATTGAGTTCATACTGTTACATAGGGTACATTTCTTTGCAGATACGATGTTAGAATATATCGAGACCTATCAGTCTCCTGGAATATCACATTTACCTCTGCACACGCACAGCTTTATCTTTAGTCTCTATTACAAAGCAGTTGGCGTTCGGTCAGAAATCCGTGTTTTTCACGGTCTGTGTAGAGCTACAGTTGACACCAAAGGAATTTCATACAATTAAGTAGCTTACTGTATTACTAAAGCTGTACAAATCTGTTTTGAAACTAATTTTGATTTATTGATGAGCCATCGTCCTCTTCTTTCATTTATTTCCTTGCTGAGAATGTCCCTCTCTTTCGTTGATTTATTGCAGGATAAATGACGATGGCCTATAATTTGGTCTTCCCCATTACATGGGCACAGTGCGTCATCAATTACAGTGAACCGCTTATAGTTGGTTTTCAGTTTTCCATCTCCTGTTGACATTGCGTAAAGAGTTAGCTTAATCTATAAGCGATGGCAGGTCGTAGGAAAATAGCCAGAGACAATTAATTATTTACTCCTCGAGCAGACCGATTTCCATTAAATTTCAAGTCGTAACAGTAATATCACAACACTTCACTTCTGTAATAGCAACATCGGGGTACTCTATGTCCCACGAACTTTCATACTCTGGAGTGATTGGAAAGCCTTAATAATGTTCACTTGCATCGAAGGCTCTGCTCCAGGAATACTATTAAAACACGTTCTTAAAGTTAACTGCCTGCGAGACTTTACTTTGACAACATTACTAGCCCAGTATGAGCATTAGCGAAGCTTATCGTGCTGTCAAGACGAAGACACGCCTACGCTCGTCCCTCTGGGCAAACTTCAAGCTGTGTCCCTCGTAACAATGGCGTGTCGCCCCACTCCACTCGTCACGATTCTTGGGGGGGGGGGGAGCAGTGACTTCAGAACTCTGCGGTAATCAAGTATCCCCCCTAGGGTCGACTGACAGAGACAAACTCGAAAATTACTTTAATAAATGCTGCAAATTCTCTACTGTCCACAACAACAAAATTTAAGGTGTACTATTTTTCCCCTGGGCAGGATCTGCTGACGGACTCATCTGCCGGATGCAAAGTGGAATGGTGCCCGCCCGTGGAAACTACGTACAGTAGGGGAAATCAGTATGAAGGCACGCTTCCACTAAAGTAATAGCACAAGGTCTGGAGCATACATGTATCGAATTTACTATGAAAGTAGTAGATACATTTAAGACATGAAGAATCATGACAGACTTACAAAGTTTATTTCATAACACGAGCAACAAGATAAGGCGTTTGCATTTCATGGAGGGAAACTGGTATAAAGGCATTCACTGTCCTGTTGTGTTATTGCAATTTTTTTACTTTGTCCAACCTCCGTTCTTCCTAATAGCCTCAAAAATTCTCTTCGGCATTGATTTGGTTACGATTTGTAATTCTTGTAATGAAATTGTCGCTCACTCTTCTTGTATCGATATTTTCAGCTCAAATACGGATTCAAATTGCCTATCATTGTGATAATCACGCCTTGCAAGTATTCCACAGGGGTTTTCCACGGGGTTCAAATTCGGGATACTTGCAGGTCAGGGCAAAACATCGATATCTTTATCTTCGAATCAGTTTTTGGTTCTCGCAGAACCATACATGAATGTATTAACTTGTTGAACATTAGACTTTCGTCCCCTAGGTCCTCATACATTCTAATCAATTATGATTCTAGCACCTCGGTCTACACAGAGTTCATTCTATTGTTCAGCAGTGCGTGATTTACCTAAAGCGTAGAAAGCTGACCAAATCATACATCTTCCACCATCAAAATTTCTCCTCATTCTTGCCTGTGCTCTGTTCTCAGATATTGCTAATAATACTGAAAGCCATCCTGCATAACTAAATTAAACTTCGCCTCATCACTGAACACAACTTTATCCCATTCTGAAGTCTACGACGTAAGTTTTTCACCAAACTCCAATCTAGCCTGTTTATGCCTTGATGTTAATACGCGTTTTTACAGTTGTTTCTTGAATTCAAGATGTCTATTAAGTGAAAAAATTTGTCGTATAGGTCTGGGAGTTACTGGTAACTGTAAATCAGCAACAAGTTGTCAAGAATAACGGTTTTTTACTTTTTCTTTGCGCAAAAATAACAGCTTCTATGCCTCAGGTAATTTTCTACTTTGCACATATTTTCCGTTCTGTCGATATCATACGCCCAATCCAAGGAAATTATCAGTCAGTGCCCCTGAGTCATCTTTCTCGCTATTTGATGACTAGAGAGTCCCATTTCCCTGAGAGCAGTGATTTTTGGGGTTTCACTGCATGACAACTGTTTCATACCCTGTACCATCTGAATCGTTGATGTCTAGTTACATGCTGTACTATTGACATCAATGTTAAACCAGTTTAGTGCATTTGTCGGTACAGTGGATTTCATACTATTACATTTACACTGTGCACAACTATTCCAACCGACAATGTTAATTTTCCTGCAGTTATCCATCCCTTCATTCTGATTTCAACAACCGCATTAACTTTTACTGTGGATTATTTTTAGTATCCCTGCACCTGCTATTTCTCTTTCCAGAACCCGCTGGCTTAGTTCGCCATCAAGACTTGCAAAAGTTGAGGCTGCTAGTTGCTTGTTCCCGAAAACGAGCTGTCTTGCCTCCTTGTACTTCAGCCACTGCTGAATAAATTCTGATAGGCTCGCTGAATTAAAAGCGTAATATATCAAGTATTTACATTCTTATTGTAATTAAATACTGCATTAATTAACTTGTTTTCTATATAATTACTTTTCTTAAATGTTGTGCATACAGTAGTTGCTAAATTCCTACAGTTATCAACTTGAGCGAGTGCAGTATTATGAGAGCACACTATCAAGTCTAAGATGCATACAACCCCCTTTCATAATTCTTAAACCCAATTTTAGCGATGATTAAATTATGCTCTGTGAAAAATTCTACTGGGTGGGTTTCATTTTCACTCTTTTTCCCCAGTCCATTTTCTCCCACCACTTTTTCAGTTTTAAAGCGCACTTCATAAACAATAAATTGTGGACACTTTTGACAAGTGCCCATGGAAATGTTTTATAGTTCATAGTCTAGTTTCTGTCCTCTGTGCTGCCGTCATACCTGAAATCATCCGATATCTCATTGTCTCTTCAACATACAGGACGTTCATGATTGTTAAATCAAGTTTTAGCAATTATTAAATTGTGCATTGTGCAAAATACTATCATTGGGCTTCTCGTTCCACTCCTTTACTTCCAGCCTTTATTCTAGCATTTTACCTCTGTTCCCATTCCAAATACCTACATCGCCTCACATGATTTGATACTGAGAGCCTCGCACTCAATCTATGACAAGCCTGCCACTGCACTTCACTAATTCCCACTGGGTCTAATTTCAAACCCATTCATTTCTCTTTCCACGTTTTCTAACCTACCTACTGGATTACGGGGCATCATTCCACGAGCCAAGATGGAGGGCAGCGGATTTGTTTATTCTGATGAGAACATCCTCCTCAGTAGTACTGTCGTACACTTGTCAGTTGGGTGGCTATCTTAATTGTACAGTATTTTACTCAAAAGGATGCTTTCAACATTTAACCGTACAGTAAAATGGCATGTCACTGGAAATTTAAAACTTTTAGTTTTCTCTTGCTTTCAACCATTCATTCACAGTACCAACAAATTTAGGGCATTTTGGCTAAAGTTACAAGGCCAGGTCAGTCAGTCACCCAGAATGACGTCCCTGCATCTGTTGAAAAGGTATCTGCTTCTCTTCTGCAACCATACGCTGCTCTGGCATCTTCATAGACACCCCCCCCCCCCCATTATGGTTGCACCTACTGTACAGCTAACTGTATGTGTGAGCCACTCTGGTCATCACACTTTGGCCAAGTCCACTGTTCCTGAACGGCACCATACCAGTCTATGCAACGTCGTAAACTGACAGGCTGACGTGTTATCTGTGATATATATATATATATATATATGTGTGTGTGTGTGTGTGTGTGTGTGTGACAGGCCATTACTGAACGCTTTGACGCTGTAGTTTTTCAGCAAATTAGAATAAAAGGGCTGCATACAGTCAAATGGACTACAGGGGCAGAGCCATCTGGTTAAGGGCTGTTCTCCCTCATTTCTCTTCAAAACCGATTCGTTACTTTCCGTTTTACATCATGTTTAGTTTGCATCAGCGGGCCTGAATTAGCACAGGTAATCCCTCGTCAAACGCTCTGCAACAAAAACTGTGTATCCACGATGTCATTCAGTCAGCAAACAATCAATCAGTGTTTGTGACTCGTGTTATTGGATGTACCTCGCAGTGACAGTCTCCTGTGAAGTACATCTGTGCTGTTCTACATTACGCTAAACAGTTTCATGACATATACCGTAAGTATCGTCAAGATGCACATTCCACATTCAAAAGAAAAGACGTTTCAGAGAGAACTTACTGCTGGCATTTTCATAATTTAAATATCAAACCGCGCTGCTGTTACAGTCGCAGGTTCGGATACTGCCTCGGGCATGGATGTGTGTATTGTGCTTAGGTTACTTAGGTTTCAGTAGTTTTAAGTCTAGAGGACTGATGACCTCAGATATTAAGTCCCATAGTGTTTAGAGCCATTAAATATCCAAAAACAAAAAAAGATAGAAATCTACATCAATAAACGCCTTAATGACCGACCATTTAATCCCTCGAAACACGCTTTAATGAAACTTAACTGAAATACTTACATCATTTCGTATACCTGGTGGGACAAATAAAAGTGGCCCGGAGAACAGAGCTCCAGGGTACACAGAAACACAGCAGAGAAAAGGGGATACAGTAAATCGCACGGGGACAGATCAGGTGACGTGGGTGGCCAATTAGGACCACGGCCAAACTGCAGGTCCAGGTGGAATATTCGTCCGCATAATCGACGTGATATGCCGGTCTCTTACGACAGGCGTCGGGTTGATTTGGTAGGATTCTGAACCACTTTCTGGTAAACTGCAGCTACATTTTCTAGTGTGCATGCAAGTTTCGGAATGTTTTTTGACTTGTGCAAAACAGATCTTATCTGAAGCCATTTTCGCACTGAGCGTTGCACGGCACTCTTTGCCGGCACTCTGACATCGCTAAACTTCTCAGCAAACAACTGACCACGTCATTTTCACGACTTTGTTGTCACGTAACTTTCCACAACGAACACCCGTTGCTCCACTGTGAGTACCATCGTCCCCTTTACACTGCTCCAGCCACAATGACTCAGACCGTACTACGCTCTTAACTGGTGTGGATCATGTGGCGGGTGTACACGTGGTTCACTTATTTGCCCCACCCTTTATTACCATCCTGCACTGGAGAATTTATTCCTCATATTTACGAACAACTGACAAAGGCTAAAACGGTTAACCATTTTGTCCGAGTTGCAGGTTGCCTACCTAATAGCTTTCAGGGGCGACAAACAATTGATTTAGAGTACTTCCATAATTATTGATTGAATTTAAAAATTTAAATTGCCGTAATAGTCTACTCATTAGTTCCACATTGAAGCTACATTCGAAGAAGACGAGCGTTTTCAGGCTGTACATAATATAGGATACTTGAAAATAACACAAAAAAACCAGAGAGAGAGAGAGAGAGAGAGAGAGAGAGAGAGAGAGAGAGAGGGAGAGAGAGAGAACGAGGCGTTCGGAGGAGGTACGATGGTGGCTCCAAACTGAAAATATTCATTTTACCATAACTTCACTCAAACTGAATTGTATATATTATTATTATTGAGAGGGATGCGGGTCGTGGTTTGGACACCCCTGGCTTAAATCAGCAAGCCAAGTTTGTATCTCATGATCCAGCCCACATCTTAACACGCAGATTATCCACAATACATACATCCAATATTTGAGGATGATAGCACTTTACACATAATTCCAAACCTTCTGGAAAGATTTTCTTGCTGGCACCTCTTCCCCCAAAAACCAGTGAAAGGAGGATAGTTAACCGTTTACTAAATTTGCACTGTTCACGCAGGAAGACTTCAACACCAGGCTTGACTTTTTATATTTTATTACTTCTGTGACACTAACTCTGTACATAACAAAATTTCTCAGGCAGCGTCCACATACGTTACTGAATTTATCTGCAAAAATGTGTCATTCTAAGGTGCCTAGTTGAAGAGGTACGACGTCAACAGCAATTGAGGTATGGTTTTGATCTTCAGGGTCCCGTACTTGACTTGCTAAAAACGGAATATTCATACGGTCGCTTTCCTGTCTATTAATAAGTCCTTTTCCTCACGAACGTGTAACCGTATGAAGCGGAAATTTTTGTCACATCCTAAGGTCTACGATCCCTTGGCGGTGAAAAAATGAAGCTTCTAAGTCAATATAATCAAAGAATATGGCCATTCACGTCAGACATTCTGATACTGGCAGACTCCCTCATCAAAACCTATAGAGTATTTTCCTTTGGCCCATAATCATAAAATGTACCAAGAAACTCTTTTCACAGTACAAGTAAAGGCAAAAAATGCGAATTTTTTTAATATGTAATTACACCACACTAATGAACTATTTTTTGTTATGAACTATTTTTTTGTCATCTATTATCCGTCTATCTGTGTGTCCAGCCGTCTCCTAAGACACCTTTCTCTCAGAAACGGGTGGCCGTGTTGTTTTTGTTGTGATCTTCAGACCCGAGACTGGTTTGATGCAGCTCTCCATACTACTCTATCCTGTGCGAGCTTCTTCATCTCCAAGTAACTACTGCAACCTACATCCTTCTGAATCTGTTTAGTGTATTCATACCTCTATGATTTTTACTCTCCGCGCTTCCATCCAACACTAAATTGATAATCCCTCGATCCCTCAGAACACGTCCTACCAACAGATCCCTTCTTCTAGTCAAGTTGTGCCACAAATTCCTCTTCTCCCCAGTTCTGTCCAATACCTCCTCATTAGTTACGTGATCTAGATATCTTATCTTCAGCTTTCTTCTGTAGCACCATATTTCTAAAGCTTCTATTCTGTTCTTGTCTAAACTATTGATCGTCCGTGTTTCACTTACATACATGACTACACTGCATACAAACACTCTCAGAAAAGACGTCCTGACACTTAAATCCATACTCAATGTTAACAAACAGGTAACCGCATCAAGCTGAAGTTTATGTCACATACTACAGACTCCAGAGCCAATGAAATCAAAAGATAAGGCCATTTATACCACATGTTTTGATAAAGACTCACTTAGCAAAACGTATAGGGAACTTCCCGTTGTCCTAGAATCATGGAATTTTGGCAAGAAGGAAGGCTTCACAGTACGAGTAAAGAAAAGAAATCCGAAAATTGTTACTTTGTAATTACAAAATCATATAAAAAGTTATTTTTGCCACCAAAATTTATATTGTATTTATCGTCCCTCAAACTCGTAATAGAAAAATATTGCTACATGCAAACATGAAATTTAAGTTGTAGTAATGTTTTAGTAAGCAAATAAAAAAATAGTTTATTAAATCTCTATTTACATATCTATACTGAAGTTCCTGCTCTCTTCCATACTTACGTCCGAGGTTATTTTCAGGAACTGCTGTAGAGGTCTTGGAATTCCCAGGACCGATTTCTTGCCAGTATCGAGATCGATTACAAGCAAAAAACGTCTATATTCTCCATTACGTTTGTACGGAACCGTCGGCGCGCAGGTCCTACTTGCACTTGGACAGTTTTTTCACTAAAATGTGGGTGAATAATCCGTACTAATGAAACCTCCATAATCACGGTTTTGCGTCGTCAACAGCTAGCGTTTTACATGCTTAACATCAACTATTTAAAACGTTAACTCATCTGTGAAGTAATTAGAAGTTTTAAGCTATTTTATACATTGTAGTCCGATTCTTCAAATAATCGTTGTGGCCTTAATGGTGGCAATCTATGGCAATGTCTTAGAAACACGTAATTAATGAATTTTAGAATGGGTAGTTGAAAATATCGTTGACTAATATTCGTATTGATATGAAACACTAATGAGATGGTGAAGGGATATCATCGCTAATCGTAGGAGAGACAACTTGCATTTGAATGAGGTAAAGATGACCAGAACTGAGTATCGTAACAATGGTTTTTGCACACACCGCTGACGTCAGTCACTGGTCACGCGGAAGAAAATTTTACTCTTACAGGATAGTAAATCTTAGTTCCGTCAAAATTCAGATTCCTAAAATGTGGAATTACTTAACATAATGATTAATAAAACTATAAATGAATGACTTTCACCTGTAGCACACATAGTGATAACCAGATTGAATCACTTCACTTCACTGCAACTCTTACTACCACGAATTCCAGAAAACGAAACCTTACTAAGCTCCCAAATATCATTCTTAATAGTCATTCACAGAAGTAGGAATGCACCAAATAAACAGCACAGCTCTACTGCAACGCTCGAATAAGGGACCAAGATATCGACATAAATAATCACGATAAGGACAAAAATTACAACGGCGTAAGAAACAAATTACTGAAATTTGCAGGATTATTCTCTTTTCAATAAGTCATGCAAATATTAACATGAAAATGGCGATTACTATTACTGTTGTTTAAATTTGGGTTATAAGTTAGTTACTTAGAGACTATTTGAACTTTCAAATTAAGGTGGATATTAGATTCGATTTCTGGGGACATTAGTAATTTAATTAGCTGTCAAAATTTTCATCATGGTATGACAGTGGGAACAGAGTTAATAGCACTTGTATATCGATACAGGAAACAATGACGTATTAAAATGATTACCAGTCCACATTTACAATTGATACACAAATTAAGTTGTTCCTATTATGGAAGACAATGCCAAGCCCTTTACACAGCTGAAAGTGTGGCAGTTCAACCACTGAATCCCTCTCTACAGCCACTTGTCTCCAAAGATCATAACGTTAATACGTGAACACAGAACACTTATGCACGGATTTTTATATTACTCATAGAAGAGATCTAGTGAAACGTATGTAATTCGAAAGGTATTTTGCCGTAGATGTGCACCAAAAATAATGTATATACTTAGCCTTTAAGAGAGGTAAAAGGAAGTATTGTGTGTGTGAAAGCTTACGGGACTTAACAGCTAAGGCCATCAGTCCCTAAGCTTACACACTACTTAACCTAAATTATCCTAAGCAGAAACACACACACCCATGCCCGAGAGAGGACTCGAAACTCGGCCGGGACCAGCAGCAAAGTCCATGACTGCAGCGCCTAAGACCGCTCGGCTAATCCCGCACGGCTAAAAGGAAGTAGACATTCACATATCAGAAAAGTTCTCCTTTCTCTCTCTCTCTCTCTCTCTCTCTCTCTCTCTCTCTCTCTCTCTCTCTCTCTTTCTCTCTACCTCCATACCGTGAGGTGCTGTGGTAGAAATGACGAACGAAAGCAACAACGTTTAGTGAAGTCGTATGCTAGGAACGTTCACTTTTAAATGTTGTTCATTTGTAGTAACAACGCATACCGGGTAGCAACAACGCCACAATGGCTAGAGTGTTGTTGTTGTCAGCAGTGGGAAACATTATAGTAGTGAAGCCTTCTGGAGCAATATAGTCTGTACATGTCGTTGTTTACTGGCACAACATCACCTAGAAGCGGCATCATTTTGTTGCTTTCTTTTGCCTAACTGCAAGGGTAGAGGGAACTACCTTTGTGTTCATTTACCGCTGTTACCACAAAATCTGAAGTACGAGTAAGTTCTTAGATTTTTCATATTGAATACCTGCGACTTCTCTTATTATACAGAACACTGTTTGTGATATGTTATGCCTCGAAAAAGAACACTAACAAGTCGGACCGAAAGACAAAGAGTTGGAGAGAGAATTTTTGCGTAAATAAGAATAACTGAACATTGATAATGATCATTCTATCATTCTTTAGAGAGATGCATTAAAAGAGGTGCACTGAACATAATGCGAAGTAGTTTTGAGAATTATCTTAACTGTGGTTTGCTGAATTTACAGTGCACGTTTTCTAACACAGGACTTGCGTCTAAGGCTACATTACGTGCTGCAACGCCATTCACGCCGTGTCATCAAATGTTCAGATGTGTGTAAAATCTTATGGAACTCAACTGCTAAGGTCATCAGTCCCTAAGCTTACACACTACTTAACCCAAATTATCCTAAGGACAAACACACACACCCATGCCCGAAGGAGGACTCGAACCTCCGCAGGGATGAGCCGCACAGTCCATGACTGAAGCGTCCCAGACTGCTCGGCTAATCCCGCGCGGCACCGTGTCATCATAGAGGAGAAAAGTTAATTTCCGCCGTTAACACAAAATTTATTTTTCAACACACTATATCGAGGACTCGCTTCAGCCGAACGGAAAATTAAAGAGAAATCAAATAATTATTTTAATAAGTTTTGGAGCTGCAATGTTACATGTGTTACGGTTAGTTCTCAGGCTAGAATTTCTGACACAGCTTTTCGTAGTGTGTATCATTTTAAGATATACATTTTTTACATCTACAGCCATACTCTGCAAGCAAGGTCCTAAAACTTCTGCGTATGGTCGTCCACCTTGTTCTTTTCCTCATAGGGTTCAGATAAGAGCTAAAAATGTGCATACGTTTCAGGTAAGAGGTAAAAATCTGCGTACGAGTAACTTCCAATTAATTATATAAAAATATTGGACTTGCGCTGCTTTATACTCTTAATGTAACACTGGATTTTACGACTCACAAAAAATGGAAATGAACGTATGGCATCGTTGGCAAGGAGGCCCCTATTCGGGGAAGTTCGGCCGCCAAGTGCAAGTCTTATTTCATTCATCGCCACACTGGGCGACGCGTGCGCCTGTAATGAGGATGAAATGATGATGAAGACAACACAACACCCAGTCCAGGAGCGAGGAAAATCTCCAACCCCGCCGGGAATCGAACCCGGCCCCTCTTGCATGGGAGGCAAGCACGTTACCACACAGCTAAGCAGGCGGATGGATAATAATCTTAACAGCAGATGCGAAAAAAGGAAACAAAAAGTAATATTTCAGTAGCGATAACGGTGTTGTGGTACCACAAGTGGAAGAGCATGTTATTGTGGTTGGAGAGTCATTTACAGATACTGAAGTAATTTCTGGTGTTTCTCAGGGGAGCATAATAGGACCATTTAAATTCTTTTTATATGTCGTGGACAGTCTTGTTGCTGTGATGCACGTAGCAGATTTCGTTCAGGAGGAGGTCGAGCATGTACTACAGCACACACATACACACAAATAATTAGAAATTTATTAAAACTTGCACATGTTAACTATTTGACTTTATAAACACAAATGACAGGCAATTGATACTGTCGCCGACCATTTTGACATTTATCATTTCGTAACAGAATGATGCTACAGAAGAATGCTGAAAATTAGATGGGGAGATCACATAACTAATGAGGAGGTATTGAATAGGATTGGGGAAAAGAGGAGTTTGTGGCATAACTTGACAAGAAGAAGGGACCGGTTGGTAGGACATGTTCTGAGGCATCAAGGGATCACAAATTTAGCATCGGAGGGCAGCGTGGAGGGTAAAAATCGTAGAGGGAGACCAAGAGACGAATACACTAAGCAGATTCAGAAGGATGTAGGTTGCAGTAAGTACTGAGAGATGAAGAAGCTTGCACAAGATAGAGCAGCATGGAGAGCTGCATCAAACCAGTCTCAGGACTGAAGACAACAACAGCAACAACAACAACAGAATGATAGTTCGCATCAGAGTACCATTCTGTAACTGGTGACGCTCAGAATGCTTGTTCTGTTCACGTGATGCCGCATCCGTACTACGAGGATATTGTCGTCGTAAGCAATGATTGCAGTAGATCGCTGATGTCAGAGGGAATAGGTTGAGAGGCGCCGCGCTCCGAAGTAAATAGCTTTCTGACTGCTGTGGCGTAATGAAACACCTGGAGGATCGTGTCTACGCAGACGTCTCCAATTAGGCGGTGCGTCTTTGAGCGACTGTCTTTGCTCGTGGAGCCGTCTTGAGGTATCTGCTCTTGCATGACACCTCGTTCTGCGGACGGCACCAAAGCTGCCGTCTTAGATTTCCATTGATGGAACTTATCTACATGAACATTATCTCGAGTGAAAACAACAGTAATATCCAGTTAGCTCTCAAAAAAATATTGGCGTGCACTGGTTCTTACTGCAGGATAATACAAGGCTAGACACTTGACGAAACGTAGAATCGTTGAAGGCTTTAACAAAGGATTAATGTGTCACACTACAGACAGTTAACTGATGCAGATATTTGAGAGTGGCTGTAAGTGGAACCAACACGTGGACTCAATGGTAGGTAAAGCAAAGAGCATCATACGATTAATAGGTATGATACTAGTCAACTCCATTTTGTCTGCCAAAGAAACTGCATACAAAACAATAGTGCGGCCCACTCTTGAATAGTGCTGAGATGTATGGCTCCCGGATCACTTCGAATGAAGGGGAGCCGTAGCCCAAAACGAGCGTGTCGTTTCTTGCCGACGAAGCCTTTTGGCTCTGTCTTAGGAATGGCCACACAACAATGGAATACGTTCCTGTTTTATACAAATTTCTTTAATAAATACCAGGAAAATGGCAGGAGATTGGCAACAACCGTAACCAACACAATAAGGTTTGCGCTTTAAGCGAAGGGACTAGTTTGTTCATAGTCAAACTAACGCTCTCAATAGTATTGGTGGCACGAAACCTAAAAACAATAAAATCCGAAAACATGTACGTGCATTTAAATTCATGTGTTCAGGCTGACGACTGACCTAACCAGAACATCACGTTACCTAAGAAACTTGGCTAAGAGTAAATCTATTTCCTAAGATTGCCGGAAGCACCTTCCGTCCATCTGCTGACTGCTATTGTGGAGCGTAGGAACAAACAAGTGATCACATTGTCATGGAGTACCCACTTCCTTCATTGGAACGTGATCTGAGGACTTTACAAGTAATTGAAAGTGCTCCTGACTGGGTGTCACGTTTGGACATTTACTTTTGATTGTACACACTTTTGTGTACTTGTAAAACCATGAAGAGCAGAAATAATAATTAACGTAAAAGGCAAAGTCTGTCATTGAAAATTCACTGAATCTATACAAATCTCAGATGCCCAGCTCCAGCTGCAAAAGTCTCAATTAATCTCGAAACAGATCCAAAGTTCTTCGAGAACGATCAGCAAATAAAGTTAAAGGTCGGCAGTGCAAACGCTCATTTCTTTGATTCCAGACTGTAGCCGAAAGATTCTAAGTATGTCAAAACCGACAACAAAAGAAGACAACGTACACTTTGAGACAAAGAAGAAACTTACGAACAACGATGGGGCCGGCGGCTGTGGCCGGGTGGTTCTAGGCGATTCATTCCGGAACCGCACTGCTGCTACGGTCGTAGGTTCGCATCCCGGCTCGGGCATGGATGTGGGTGATGTTCTTAGGTTAGTTAGGTTTAAGCAGTTCTAAGTCTAGGGGACTGATGACCTCAGATATTAAGTCCCACAGTGCTTAGAGCCATTTGAACCATTTGAACAATGAAGGTATTATCAGAATTGGACAGAAATCGGTAGACGTGATGTCCACCTACATTAAAACCGTTTGTGGGCTCGCATTATCTTGTTGAAATGCAAGCCCGTGGTGGCTTGCCATGAAGGGATTCGGTTGTTTGGGGGAGGAGACCAGACAGCGAGGTCATCGGCCTCATCGGATTAGGGAAGGACGGGGAAGGAAGTCGGCCGTATCCTTTCAAAGGAACCATCTCGACATATTCCTGGAGCGATTTAGGGAAATCACGGAAAACCTAAATCAGGATGGCCGGACGCGGGATTGAACCGTCGTCCTCCCGAATGCGAGTCCAGTGTGCTAGCCACTGCGCCACCTCGCTCGGTGCTTGCCATGAAGGGCAAGCGGTTATTCGGCATGGCATTGACTGACACAGTTTTTGGATTTTCTCCCGATGGATATCGTGCCAAATTCTATCCAACTGACGCGTTACATCGTCAAAATTCCGACCTGGTTGGAGGGCACCATACGTTCTTATTTGGTGATAGATACGGCGACCATGACAGCTAAAATATGATTTGGCGAGCACGAAGAGAACCAGTGTGCAGGCGTGCATTTTCTCGTTGAAATGTAAGCCCATAATGGCTCGCCGTGCAGGGCAACAAGACGAGGCGCAGAATATCGTCAACGAACCGCTGTGCTGAAGGGTGCCACGGAGGACACCCAAAGAGGCCCTGTTAGGAAAATAAATGGCACCGCAGACCATCATTCCTGGTTGTCGGGCAGTAAGACGACGACGACAGGCACCTTGGTATCCCAGTGCTGTCCTGGCGTCTCCAGACGCAATTTTCCTGGTCATCGGTGTTCAGATCGAAGGGAGACTCACAACTGAAAACAATTCTTCTCCAACCATTGAGGTCCCAGTTTGAAGCAGTGTCTGGACATGTACCAACCTGACTGTCTCCTTCCATAGGGTCTGACATTCAGGAGTGATGGTCGGAGGTGTCATTTTTTTCATAGAAATGCCACCTCCATGGTTTTCGCCGTAGCACGTCGACGATATTCTACGCCCCGTTTTGTTGCCCTTCATGGCAAGCACCGAGCGAGGTGGCGCAGTGGTTGGCACACTGGACTCGCATTCGGGAAAACGACGGTTCAATCCTGCGTCGGGGCATCCTGATTTAGGTTTTCCGTGATTTCCCTAAATCGCTCCAGGCCTATGTCGGGATGGTTCCTTTGAAAGGGTACGGCCGACTTCCTTCCCCGTCCTTCCCTAATCCGATGAGACCGATAACCTCGCTGTCTGGTCTCCTCCCACAAACAACCCAATCCCTTCATGGCAAGCCACCGTGGGCTTACATTTCAACAAGATAATGCGAGCCCACAAACGGCTCTTGTTTCTACTGCTTGTCCTCGTGCTTACCAAAACCTACTTTAGCCAGCAAGGACATCGGATCTCTCCTCAAAATGTTTTGAGCATTATGGGCAGTGCCCTCGACGTAGCTCGGGATTTTGACAATCTAACATGCCAGTCGAACGGAATGAGACTTGGTATCCTACAAGAGGACATCCAATAACTGCCGGCCGAAGTGGCCGTGCGGTTAAAGGCGCTGCAGTCTGGAACCGCAAGACCGCTACGGTCGCAGGTTCGAATCCTGCCTCGGGCATGGATGTTTGTGATGTCCTTAGGTTAGTTAGGTTTAACTAGTTCTAAGTTCTAGGGGACTGATGACCTCAGCAGTTGAGTCCCATAGTGCTCAGAGCCATTTGAACCATCCAATAACTCAATCAATTGAAAGTCGAATAACTACTTGTATAATGGCCTGAGATGGACCAACGCGTTATTAACTTGCTCAATTTCTGGAGCTCTTTCTCTTGAATAAATCCACCAATTTTTCCTGAAATTGTAATCATCTGTTTTCCTGCGCATGCGCATCACGTCTACGGATTTCTTTCCCATTCGGATAAATAATATCTTCTCGTGGCGTTTTTTCTTCTTTTTACAGTGTATTTCAACCCATATCTTGGCGATATTTTGGAAGTGTCACCACTGAACTAGCGCAAAGCTTTCTAACTCATACAAATGAACGACCGCACCAAAATGAGCAGTCAAATGCCACCCATTTTGCATAAGAACTAGGGTCACACGGGCGAACCAAGCGTCTCAAATCACCGCACTGCCGGTACAAGAGTGGCGCACGCTTTGGGCCTCAAGATAATATCCGTACCACATCCATGCCATCAAGTGAGTGATTTTGAAGTCGTGGCATGTAAATTTAAATAATTCTTAAAACCTAACACACAGAGAAAAACTAAAACCATCGGCGTTTACATAACCTGCTTTGGAGTATTCTTGATATTAACAGTTATGATCTTTTCAAGCAGTATCTAGTCTTTATCTTTACAACCGTTGGACCTATCGTTACACACAATACAGACACTCCTACGTAATGTAGGATCGACAGTTAGGTATATGAGAGGCGGATCCGCCAATGTAAATGGAGATGGTGAGTATTTTCTTGTCAGTAGAGGAGCGCTAACAATGGAATGGGTCAATTAGGAGAGCTCACAGATTTCGAACGTCGAATAATCAATGGATGTCACCTGACTAGCAGATTAGATTAGATTACATTAGATTCAGTTTTCATTCCACAGACCCAAAAAATGGGATGCTTCTGGTGGGTGTGGAACTTGTCAGAAAGTATAACATAAAAAACATAAAACATTTCAATATGATACTTAGTACCCTCGTCATTTGTCAGGAGATTGTCGACATAGATGAATAGGTTACAGTAAACTGGAACTGCTATTATTTACAAAATTAATACGCTGTCAGAATGAAACATTGTAATGCACCTTTAATGAATTTATCATACACAAGGTACCTAATCTTGAATGTTGTGACCAAGTGCTGTCAAAACTGAAATCTAACAGACATTTTTACTTAAGCTGCTCTAACAGTCGTTGTTAAGATATTCATTTATAGAGTAGAAGACTTGCCTATCGAAAAGTCTTTCAGATTCTGTTTAAAGCCTGCTTTATCTGAAACCAAGATGAATGGTTGCTGGCAGATTATTGAAAACGTGTGTTCATGAATATTGGGCGCCAATTTTGGCCAAGGTAAGTGATTTTAGGTCTTTATGTAGACTATTCTTATTCCTAGTGTTGCTACTATGTATTGAGCTATTCGTTGAAAATAGAGATATATTGCTTGCAACAAATTCCATTAAGGAATAAATACTCTGAGAAGAAGTGGTTAGAATACAAAACTCCTTTACTACGTTTCTACACGATATTCTTGAATTTACATGACAAATGATTCTTATTACACGCTTCTGCACGCTAAAAACTTTTCCTCGGTTTCGTGAGTTACCCCAGAATAGGATCCTGTTCGATACAATGAATGAACGTAAGCAAAGTAAGGAAGGTAATTTTTTATATTTACATCTCCTACATCTGACATCCGTCAGGGATATTACATTCCATCGAAAGCTGCCCTAGTCGACTGTTAATCCTGTGATCGCGAAGTAGAAATGTGAAGAAACACCCACAGCTCTATCAAGACAAGGCAGACATCTTTTGCTGCCTGACAGGCACCGTCGAGCATCGCGGAGGCTGATTTTAAGAAACAGCATTAAATCAGTAGGAGTCACTCGTGGGTTGCAGAGTTCTGCCAGCAGTCCAGCCAGCACAATACTGTCTGTTAGGGAGTTAACAAGGATCGTGTGCAACCGGCCAGGCTGTCTTCATAAGCCACTCACTTCAGGGGTCACTGCTAAACGATGTTTCACGTTGTGTATAAAGCGACGTCACTGGATAGTGAATGACGGAACGAGAGATTTTGGGTGATGAATCTCGTTATAACCCGTGATAATCCGATGGAAGGGTCTAGATTTGGCTAATGCCTGGAAAATGTCATCTGCTATCATATCCAGTGCCAACACTAAATTTCGGAGGAGTTTGTATTACGGAACTGGAGTGTTTTCCGTGGTTAGGGTGTGGTTTCCTTATTGGGCTTACGAAAACGCTACATCTATACGCCGCAGGTTACCTTACAGTGTGCGGTGGAGGGTAGTTTGTGTAACAGTGTGAATTCTCAAGTCGCTGATGGTTCGCGGAAAGAACTGTTGCTGGTAAGCTTCCCGGTACGCTCAACTCTCTCTTGTTTGATCTTCATTCTACTTTCGCTAAATATACACAGGAGGGAGAAATGTACTTTTTTAGGAATGTACGGTCTCGAAACTTCAACACTAGACCATAACGTGATTCAGAACGCCTCTCTTGCACTGTCTGCAGCTGAAGTTGTCTGAGTATATCCGTGACGCTGTCGCGCTTACTTAATGAACCTGAAAGGAAACAAGCTGGTTGTCTTTGGATCTCCTCTGTTTCCTGTATCACTTCTATCTGGTACAGATGCCACACCGAAGAGCAATATTCAGGCATTGGTCGAACAAGAACTTTTAAAGCTGCATTCTTTGTTGAAGAACTACAGTTTCTGTGGATTCTTCCAACGAATTTCAGTCTCGCATCTGCCTCACTCGTTAATTTTATGTGATCATTCCATTTCAAGTCGCTGAGTACACATATTCGTAGATATTACATGGAAGTAACTGCTTCCAGTGATTGTTCTGCAATTTTGTAATCATGCAGTCAACGGTTTCCCTGTCTTTTTAGTCGCAATACGTTACATTTGTTTGTGCAGAAGGTGAATTGCGGCTCCCTGCGCCAAGCGTCCATCCTCTGCAGGACTTTCTACATCTCTAGAGTTGCGACTTCTCTGAATGGAACAGCATCATCCGCAAAATCCCTCATGAAATTTCCGACCTCATCTACTAGGTCATCTACAGACTATATCAAAAGTCCCATTAGCCCCCTCTAAATGTGTACTAATTGCATTCTCCTGTTGTAGGTGACACTGATTTGTGAGAAGAGTGGCTGATGAATGGAAATACACCTTAGAACAACGAATCGTCATGAGTACCAGGGTTCATGAACGACTTCACACTGGGAAAACACTTGGAGAGATTCGAAATGGTTTTACCATTAGATTTGGTATGGCTGCACCACCGAAATCAAAAATACTATGTTGGGAGAAGTAGCTATTTGAAAGTGTTTCCCTAAAAGGCGGACCACGCTCTGGAAGATCGAGAAGAAGACCGGTCACATGAGCGTAAGTTGAAGCGTCAGTGGAACGTTTGGCGAAAAGATCGTTGCACAAGTGATCACAGAAAATGAACATTCAATGAACGACTTTACGGTGACACATGCGAACATACTTAACCTAAAAGCGTTCAAACCCTCGTTTGGGTATGAAGTGAGTGACCAATGCTGCGGTGAATAACACAGCGCACCAGGATGTGAATAATTTTGTGTCATGAAAATGAGAGATTGCACACAGATAACTTGGAATAATCGGTAATAATCAGTTGGTACACCTTCCTCTCATCAGATGCAAGCTGCTGAAAGAACATTTCGCAGTGTGGAGAGGGTGTAACGGGTCTTTTGATACAGCCTGTGTGTATATAGTAATGGTCCTGTAGGAGCACTCACCAACTTATCTCTACGTTTGAAGACTTCTCTCCGTTCAGCTTGACAGGATGCGCTCTGTTTGATAGAAACTCTTCAGTGCAATCACGCAGTTGGTGTGATATTCCACACGATCGTGTTATGCTGAATAAGTGATATTGCGGAACTGCGTCGATTGCATGCCGTAACACAGTACGTAACGGAAGTCTGCATCTACTGCTGTTTTCTCTGTCTCGTTGACAGACGGAGTGAGCTGGATTTCACACGGTCGTTGTTTCGAGAACCCAGAAAAGGCATAATAGGCGAGCATGGTAAGTTCCCGATTGTGTGTTTCTGTATCGAATTTACCCCAATTCACCTCGTACTCTATAAAAAGTATACGTATTGCCAAAACCATGTCCCCACAAACTCTTATCCAAGTATGCTAACCTTTGAGTAAACAGAACGTGATTTGAACTGAACTGTGGCTGGTCTGAATACAACTTGTTTTTATATCAAATGCGCAACTGAAGTAAAACAATTGTTTAGCCTTAATCAAAATTTACCTTTACTTCGCGTCTTGACAACATTTTTGCAGGCAGGTAGCGCCTAACCGAAATTTCTATTTTTAAATAAAATTTCCAAACAGTATCCATACTCTTGCATACCGCGTGGTATAACGTGGTAATGCTTAACGAAAAACCTTCTTTAAACAGTGGGGTGGGGAGAGTACCTACTCCTACGAAATGATACTCCAACACAACGATTTCAGAATGAAGTGTGTATTCAAAAAGACAGAGTAAAACTTCGAGTGATCTTCACACGTAACGTTGGTCTGAACAATTCCGTGCTTCACAATAATTTAAAAAGGGTACAATGTTAAGAGAATTTCTATCAACACCAAACAGGTTAGTCAATTGATATGTCAATGCATGATTCAGGCAGCTGGGGTGGTATTTCTCTCAACTCTGAGCAAGTGAACAAGGGTAACCAGCTGACAATAATCATTCCGACAAACTACCTGCCCAGTGGTGCACTCTTACCTCAAACATTTTCTCTTAAAAAAAATCTAAATTTATATTCTTTTTGCGTTTCAGTCTATATATCATATTCATATTTGCTGTCCTTCACAATAAATGTTTCTTCATCTGACAGGTACAATCACAAGTCAACATAGCACTACTGAATACACCCATCACCTACCTCTCTTCAAAGACAGAATAACTGAGTATGTCTCAGACTGCGCAGGGGCAAAGACTTCACCACGACAAGATCAAAGATGGTTTAACAGTAACATAACTTGCTCTCCCTCTGACGTGCACACAGATAACTTAGAAAAATCAAAATGACATGGCCACCATACCGCATGCGTTTGGACATGAGCACATTTTACAAGACTGAGTTCTGTGTACAGTAGCGGAACAATTCAGAGACGATGATTCTGTCAGCAAAGCAACGGACCATGTTATGAAGCAGCATCTGTGAGACAAATGTTCGTGCACACTAACATTGCTGGTGTGGACTGGCCTGCTCAGAGTGCCAACCACAACCAAATAGATCATCTTTGGAGTGTGTGAGAGCATCGACTTCGCTCCAGACCGCAGCGCCCAGAGACACCATCATCTGTGGTTTCGGCTCCTGAGGAATAATAGGCTGCCACTCCTCCACAGATATGCAGACACCTCACTGAAAGATTAGCTATCAGGGCTGAAGCCGTCATAAAGGCGGAATGTGGACACACAGCCCGCATCAATGTCTACTGACAGGTGTCCTGAATATTCTGGTCAGATAGTGGAGATAGTATCCATCTTAGCGGAAATCGCTCGGTCTACATGCATGACTGTATCAATACACCGAAAATACATATATTTTAACACATGAAAGAGTTTACTATGACTGTACATTAAAACTACGCTAGCCGATAGCGTTTTCTATCGGGAAAATATGTAATTAGTGCTGTTTACATTTCATTTCACTGATTGAACATCTGTTAACCCTGGCTGGCAACTGAAACAAAATAATTACACGAAACTACGTAGCATCATGAATTGGTGTTCAATGAGGTGTGCCTCAATATGTTGCACACTAATTATCTAATTATATAGGCGTTATTAGTTCCATTCTTTTAATGAATTTACTGCTCTTGCAATACATTTAGCCAGTTATAGTGGCGATCTAGTAGTAGATGTCTATTTAATCCAACTAAGCTTAAAACACTACTTCTAATTGTGGTTCTGTATGTGCTGCAGTTCTACAGGTCTTCTCACAATATTAATATCAGCATTTCCGAGTTTATGAATTTCCATCTATTATGCATTTTGGTCACCACCAGTCTCTGATGCTTTACACCAAAGTGCTGATTGGTCAGAGGGACGCAACGTCGCTGACACCTGTCGATCTCTCTCGTTTATCTTCTCTCAGCCGTCGACCATGGACACTATCTCTGTCAGCCTGTCTGTCTGTCTCTCTCTCAAAAGTATCCGGACATCAGGCTGAAAATGACTTACAATTTCGTGGCGCCCTCCGTCGGTAACGGTGGAATTCAATATGGTGTTGGTCCATCCTTAGCCTTCACGATAGCTTACATTCTCGCAGGCATACGTTCAGTCAGGTGCTGAAAGGATTCTTGGGGAATGGCAACCCACTCTTCACGGAGTGCTGCACTGGGAAGAGGTATCGATGTCGGTCGGTGCGGCCTGGCCCAAAGTCGGCGTTCCAAAACATTCCAAATGCGTTCTATAGGATTCAGGCCAGGACTCTGTGCAGGTCAGTCCATTACAGGAATGTTACTGTCGTCTAACCACTCCGCCACAGGCCGTGCATTATGAACAGGTGCTCGATCGTGTTGAAAGATTCAATCGCCATCCCCGAATTGCTCTTCAAGAGTGGGAAGCAAGGAAGGTGCATAAAACATCAATGCAGACGTGTACTGTGATATTGCCACGCAAAACAACAAGCGGTGAAAGCCCCTCCATGAAACCCACAACCACACCATAACATCACCGCCTCCGAATTTTACTGTTGGCATTACACAAATTGGCAGATGGTTTTCATAGCGCATTCGCCATACCCACAACCTGCCATCGAATGGCCACATTGCATACCGTGATTCCTCACTCCCGAGAACGTTTTTCCACTGTTCAATCGTCCAGTGTTTACGCTACTTACACCAAGCGAGGCGTCGTTTCGCATTTATCGGTGTGATGTGTGATCTACGAGCAGCCGCTCGACCATGAAATCGAAGTCCACCACCTGCAGCATCGTCGATTGAATCGACTGTGGTGCTTTGGTGCAGAGCCGAATGGAGGGTCTGACGATGTCTCTGAACCGGGTGCAGTCGTCCACCCCGTTCCAGAGGAAGCTTCTCGGCCCGCAATGTATCGGCATTCACAGAGCGTGGGTTTGCTGGCACCTGGTAGCTCCAACGTTAGGCTCGTAATGGGGCCCCTTTGGAACATGGCCGCCAAGGAGAGGAAGGAAGCCAGTGTGTACTCTGTGTGCCTTCCGGGGGGAGTCATTCCGGATGTGGAGAGGGTGCTTTCGGATGCCATGAAGAGTACAGGGTGCAGCCAACTGCAGGTGGTGGTTCATGTCGGTACGAATGACGTGTGTCGCTTTGGATCGGGGCAGATTCTGTCTGGTTTCGGGCGGCTAGCGGAAATGGTAAAGACTGCCAGTCTTGCTTCCGAGATTAAGGCGGAGCTCACCACCTGCAGCATCGTCGATTGAATCGACTGTGGTGCTTTGGTGCAGAGCCGAATGGAGGGTCTGAATCAGAGCCTAAGGCGGTTCTGTGACCGTGTTGGCTGCAGATTCCTTGACTTGCGCCATCGGGTGGTGGGTTTCCGGGTTCCGCTTAATAAGTCAGGAGTCCACTACACACAGGAGGCGGCTACACGGGTAACGGGGGCTATGTGGAAGGGACTGGGCGGTTTTTTAGGTTACAGGGTCTCAGGGAACCACAGAAGGGGCGTCCGTCAGAAAGTGGGCAGGTAAAACAAAGTAAGATAGTTGTAGTTGTAAATTTTCGTAGCTGTGTTGGGAAAGTACCAGAGCTCCAAGCCCTAATAGACAACACTGAAGCTCAAATAGTTGTAGGTGCAGTGCGCTGGCTAAAGCCGGAAATAAGTTCAGCCGAAATTTTTTCAGACGATCTAACAGTGTTCAGAAAGGATAGATTAAATACAGTTGGTGGTGGAGTATTTATTGCTGTCAGAGGTAGTTTGTCTTGTAGCGAGAAAGAAGTAGATAGTTCATGTGGAATAGTATGGGTAGAGGTTATACCTGACAATCGGAATAAACTATTAATTGGATCGATTTACTGACCCCCCCCCCCCCCCCGGCCCCTCCGACTCAGAAGACATAGTTGCTGTACAGTTCAAAGAAAACTTGTCTCATTTCAAATAAGTACCCCACCCATACAATTATAGCCTGTGGTGACTTCAATCTACCCTCGATGAGCTGGAGAAATCATAGGTTTAAAGCAGGCGGCAGGCATAAAACATCATCCGAAATTGTACTCAATGCTTTAGCAGAAAATTATTTTGAACAATAAAGTTCATGGGCTCACTCGAAGCGTTAATGGTTGCGACAGCATACTTGACCTTTTAGCAACAAATAATACTGGACAAATAGCGACTATTGTAAAGAATACAGAGATTAGCGACCACAAGGCAGTTGCTGCTAGGCTGAATACCGTAACACCTACACGCATCGAAAAGAAACGCAAATTATATCTATTTAAAAAGCTGATGAAAATCCTCTTAACGCCTTTTTAAGAGAGAGTCTTCACTCCTTCCGATCTGATAATGCTAGTGTAGAAAAGTTGTGGAATGTTTTCGAAGAGATAGTATCAACAGCAATTGAGAGAGATATATACCACAAAAAGTAATAAGTGATGGTACTGATCCCCCCTGCTACACAAAACGGGTGAGATCGTTGTTGCAGAAGCAACGAAAAAAGCATGCCAAATTTGAAAGAACGCAAAATCCGTGAGATTGGCAAAGTTTTACAGAAGTTCGAAAAATGGCGCGTACTTCAATGCGAGATGTTTTTGATAATTTTCACAACGAAATTCTGTCTCGAAATCTGGCTGAAAACCCAAAGAGATTCTGGTCACACATAAAGCACACCAGTGGCAAGACACAATCAATACCTTCACTGCGCGATGACAACGGTGAAGTCACTGACGACAGTGCCACTAAACTAGAGTCATTAAACACGGTTTTCCGAAACTTCTTCACCAAAGAAGATGAAGTAAATATTCCTGAATTCCAATCGAGAACAACTGCCAAGATGAGAAACAAAGAAGTAGATATCCTCGGTGTAACAAAGCAGCTTTAATCACTTAATAAAGGCAAGGCCTCCGGTCCAGATTGTATACCAGTCACGTTCCTCTCAGAGTATGCTGATAAAATAGCTCCATATTTAGCAATTACATACAACCACTCGCTCACAGGAAGATACGTACCTAAGACTGGAAAATTGCTCAAGTCACACCAATACCCAAAAAGGAAAGTAGGAGTAATCCGCTGAATTACAGGCCTATATCACTAACGTCGATTTGCAGTAGGGTTTCAGAACATATACTGTACTTGAACATTATGAAGTACCTCGAAGAAAACGATTTATTGACATATAGTCAGCACGGATTCAGAAAATATCGTTCTTGTGAAACACATCTTGCTGTTTATACTCATGAAGTAATAAGTGCTATCGACAGGGGATGTCCAATTGATTCCATATTTTTAGATTTCCAGAAGGCTTTCAACACTGTTCCTCACAGGTGTCTTCTAATCAAACTGCGTGCCTACAGAGTATCGCCCCAGCTTTGCGACTGGGTTCGTGATTTCCTGTCATAAAAGTCACAGACGAAACGTCATCGAGTAAAATAGAATAATATCCGGCGTTCCCCAAAGAAGTGTTATAGTACCTCTATTGTTTCTGAACTATATTAACGACATAGGAGACAATCTGAGTAGCCGTCTTAGATTGTTTGCAGATGATGCTGTCATTTACCGTCTTGTAAAGTCATAAGACGATCAAAATGACTTGCAAAATAATTTAGATATCTGTATGGTGCGAAAAGTGGCAATTGACACTGAATAAAGAAAAGTGCGAAGTTATTCACATGAGTACTAAAAGAAGTTAGTTAAATTTCGATTACGCGGTAAGTCACACAAATATGAGGACTGTAAATTCAACTAAATACTTAGGGATTACAATTACAAATAACCTAAATTGGAACGATCACGTAGATAATATTGTGGGTAGAGCAAACCAAAGACTGCGATTCATTGGCAGAACACTTAGAAGGTGTAACAGGTCTTCTACAGAGACTGCTTAAACTACGCTTGTCCGCCCTATTGTGGAGTACTGCTATACGGTGTGGGATCCGCATGAGGTGGGACTGACGGATGACATCGAAAAAGTACAAAGAATGGCTGCTCGTTTTGTATTATCGCGAAATAGGAGAGATAGTGTCACAGACATGATACGTGAAATGGAGTGGCAATCATTAAAACAAAGACATTTTTCGTTGCGACGGGATGTTCTCATGAAATTTCAATCACCAGTTTTCTCCTATCTATTGCGAAAACATTCTGTTGGCACCCACCTACATAGGGAGGAGAAATGACCATCACGGTAACATAAGAGAAATCACATCTCGCATGGAAAAATGTAAGTGCTAGTTTTTCCCGCCTGCCGTCGTGAGTGGAATGGTAGAGAGATAGCATGAAGGTGGTTCATTGAACCCTCTGCCAGGCACTTTATTGTGAATAGCAGAGTAATCACGTAGATGTAGATCTAGATAGGAAGTTTTCTCACATCCCGCTTAACTGTCATAGTACTTGCAGTGGATCCTGATACAGTTTGGAATTCCTGTGTGGTGGTTTGGATAGACGTCTGCCTATTACGCATTACGACCCTCTTTCAACTGTCGGCGACTCTGTCAGTCAACAGACGAGGTCGGCCTGTACGCTTTTGTGCTGTATATGTCCCTTCACGTTTCCACTTTACTATCACATCGCAAACAGTGGACCTAGGGATGTTTAGGAGTTTGGAAATCTCGCGTACAAATTTATGAAACAAGTGACGCCCAATCACCTGACCACTTACGAAGTCCATGAGTTCCGTGGAGCCCCCATTCTGCTCTCTCACGAAGTTTAATGACTACTGAGGTCGCTGATATGGAGTACCTGGCAGTAGGTGGCAGCACAATGCACCTAATATGAACAACGTATGCTTTTGGGTTTGTCCGGATACGTTTGATCACTATTTTCGGCCGGAACTCGGTCGCCTTCGGCTTTGCGTGAGAAGCTTGTAAAGTCGCAATAGTTTCTATATGATGTTTTGCATGTAAACATGTCAAGAGTGAGAAGGATTCTTCAGCTGTCGACGGTACATGAAAGAGCGTTATTATATTTCGCAATCGATTTTGAAAGGGTTTAAATAAAATCCAGTGTACTATTGACACTATAATGCTATTGTATATTCTTCATAAATTGCCCATTACCCTCAGCAGAATACTCTAAGGCCTCGAACTATTGTATGGAAGCTGTGGATGTTGATAAATTAAGAAATCGTTTTCTCAGCTGAGGCCATGATGGTCACTGGGGTTTTTGTTGCTGTTTACTGCCGTGGTGTCATTATGAGTATTTAATAAATTATTAAATGTTGATTGAATCTTTATCCCAAAATATTTTTACCATGTTTGCGTAGTGGTTTGATGGACAAACGACCGACTTACACATTAAATTTCTGATTATGACAGACTACCTGAAGACACGTTTATCGTTCCAATGGCGAAAATGCACGAACCCATTTCTCAAGCGATTGCCTACCTAGACCGTTTTTCCGATTTGATCTTATGTGTCTCTTCGATGTTTCTTAACCTCATAAGGAACGATTTTGAAGGGAGTTAATACAGAAAATCTAAAAACTAATCAGGGAATTAGACAAGTATGTGATTTGTCGCCATTATTATTTACTATCTTTATAGAACAGCAAAATCTAGGAATATAAGAAAACAAAGCAAACTGGTGTGTAAATTGGCAAATAAATACTTCTTCAAGGTTCATTATATACAGAGAACTAAATAGAAATAGCAGAAACCGATGATGAATTGCAAATAACTGCGTACAAATCCGATGAAGTTTCACCAAGTACCGTGTGAATATTTCCATAATTATATCAAAACCAATTAGTGTAACAGTAAAAAGTCTTTTAAGAGTGGAAATTTCAATGAATAACAAAATATTTTCAGTAGTTGGTGTTCCACAGGTTGCATATACTTATCGAAAATCATATTACGTCATTGTCAGTTGGTGCGAAACCCTTATTATTGTTACTAGTCTCGTTAATTACTAATCAGTGCCAGTCACAGTATCCATGAGCAATACACACATCTTGATCCATTTCACTCCACAGAACGCCAAAAACAAAGTTCATGACAGAACTCAAATATTGGAATCTGTACGTGAAACCAATGTGTAATTAACACAGCACAGAGGCTGGATGCTTTTTATGGGCACAGCGAATTTTCTGAAGAGTGTTTAAGTTTTATGTATTGGATTATGTTGTACAATTCTTGTATAGGTGTTACGTAAAGTGAGATGGAACGTCATCTGTCTATCCTCACATGTACCTGTGATTGAAAAAGTCTTGTAGCCGATAACGAATAGCAATTAATGCAACTGGTTGGAGCAATAACCGTTTTTATAGCAGATGAAGGTGGCACAGCACGACTGTCAAGTAATGAAACAAAAGTACGGATAACCGTTTTTATATGTAAGATTAGAAGCATTTCGAAAAAGTAAAAGAAGACAGACAAAGAGATGGAAAAAATTTTATACTAAAAAGAAATTTTAACAAGCTAATGAGGAAAGAAAAACAAGTGTTTTCACAGTGGCACATAAAACAGCACTTCTCTATGAGAATGAATTTTTGATACTAAAAAGGGGAAGGCCTCAGACACGGCCAACATATTCGGCTCCTATTTGACAGGTCGCTTGTGTACAACCTAAAATGAAGGACTGTAAGATATTTTGGCTCAGCACCCCCTGTTTTTGCGAAAATCACCCCTTAAGGTTATGATGAGCAATCGACTCAAAATTGGCGGGATCCGTAGATAATTGTAAACAAAGATTTTTCATCATGAGGTATGGGGTCCGCAAGCAGATACATTTCCAGAAATCGAGGAAAGAAAGTTTTACAAATGGCGCTTATGTACGCAAATGTTAAACACGTAGCGTCGATAGCGCAACGGCCAAGGTAACTAGCTGGAAAGTGGAAAAACCGAGTTCAAATCTCTAGAAAACTGTACGGTTTTCATTTTTTTTTCGTGTCAGAATTCGTACGGACAGGAGGGTTAATAAGGTACCCAATTCAACACGGAATAATAATAGCAATAAGGTAGGCAAACTAATTTCTCAAACGACGTGAATTAGTAAAGAATTAAACTTTGAAGTCTTGTCACATGAAAACAAATCCGAATAAGAGTGCTGCGAATTTCTCACGAGGGGCTGTAGATAGCCAACCGCGTGACGCTTGTTTACAGTGAGGCACGGAACAGAATGCACGCGGGGAGAATTACCTTGTCCCGGTTACCTGTTCGCCATATAATGGTTGTGAACCTCCAAGAGTGAGGGCGTCCAGCACGAACCTTATAGAGGTCACTCGGAAAGAGTTGTTTTCCGTCATTAGGCTGCCGCGAACCTCGAGGATACAAGTAATGATTTTTCATCGTTAATCTGCCGAATAAAATATGTTTTGTGAAAGAATACAGCGATCTTTCGTGAGTAACATACGACTTGTACAGTATGTAGTTTGTAGTAATTATAGTTTGTTCAAAAAAAATCTGACGGGAATCGGTGTATCCACTGCGGCAGGGCCGTTGTCATAATTTGTAGTAATTAGCTTTTCTGTTTATGACACAGTAGCTAGTTATTGGTTGTTGTATCATATCTTTCAGTTGCATAATCATAATAATGGAGGATGTATACCCTTCGACCAGCGCTGAAATATATCGTTGGCAGCCCGTCACAGAGGAAGGCAAGTGGTAAGTTACCGACGCTGTGTTTTGATTTGAAAGTGTTGCAACACAGATGTATTAATAATGCACTGCCGGAAGCAGGCAGTTCTGTTTCTCGGCGCTCCAGGTTGATAGGACCGGCTGTCATTGGGAGATTTTTAGAGCTGACGAACGAAATGACTTTTGTTGGTACTGAAGTACTACACCATGAAGGCGAAGCAGAAGGTGATTCAGTGGAAGATATCAAGATTAGTGAATCGCAAAATGGTCATAACACTTTGGAAACGTCAACGTTGCAGGCAATCTGTGCTTCATCTGCTCCCGATGAGTATTACGAACCGGTTACTGAACGATTGAATTACGGCACTGTACCCCTTGAAGTAAAAGTTAAGGCCATAGCGCTAGCCAGGAATCATCCAAATTTGAACCTACAAACACTGCAAAAGAATGGAGCAACAACAGCCCTGAAAAGGAAGAAGGACCTAAAATTTTGGGAAAATGATATCGTTAAGGGAGGGACAAGATAAGACAAATACCAGGCGATAAATAAAAGGATATATGACCGATTTGTCGCATTTCTTCGTCGTAACGAGACCGTAACAACGAGAATACTCCAGGTGTGGGCTTCAGGTGCAGCGCTTCAATATACCGCCAATAAGGTTTTTACTTTTGCTGCATGATTATCCTGGGCAAGGAATTTCAAATAGGAACATAAAACTCGTCAACGGCACGTCACTAAATATGTCTCCCACATGGAGGTAGAAAATATAGAAGATATGCAGAAAGTGGCGGCTCTTTTTAGCACGCAAACGGCGTCACTTATAACTAGTTTTAATCGTGATTAGCGATCAACACCGATCAAACAGGATGCGAGTATCGGGTGAACATTCGACGCACGTTATAGGATAAGGGAGAAAAACGAATCCTTGTCGCAGTTGGTAGTAAAAAAAAAACTAACACATTAGTACACGGCTGCAATATGCCATCACAGCCTCTGGAAAAGTGTTGCATAAGGTTTTCCTGTGTTCACAAGAAACGAATGTTACATTTGGTCCGCGGGTTATAAAAGAGGTCAACCGCTTAACCAACTCTTTGAAAAATGTTTCCATTACTTGCTCCAAATCCGGGAAATTGACAAATGCTATTTACAGAACATTTCTTGAGAATATTTTAAAACCATACAAGTTTTGTCTAATCTTAGATTCCTGGGGTGGACAAACCAATACGCTAATGGATGACACCATGTTCATAGATGACGAGCGTCAACCGATGCGCTCGTTAAAAGTAATACCTCCAAACTGCACACCTGTGTGCCAGCCGTGTGATGTTTATTTCTATCGCCAGGTTAAAAACTTTATTTTCAGGCTTCAGAATAGCAGTACGCTTCTGCAAACTCAGCGGGAATTGCACAACAGCACGGATGCAATAACTATTCACAGCATAATTCATAACCAACTTTCACCGATTTTTCAGGCAATGATATCATATGCGTGGTACGGATCAAAATGAATTCCCGAAAAACACAAAATTTTAAATATAAACCAAATTTGTTTTCCGACAGCTCTTTGGAGGGAACATTGTAGCTGTCGAAAGATTGTATTCATTAGATGTTCTTGGTGCCGCGATTATATTTGTTTCGAATGTTTATATGACAAGTACCATCCAACTAGTTGCTCGAAGAAAAGTGAGGACACACAACACTGACTGGAAAAGCCATTGTAAAGTTACCAGGAGTAAAATTTTAGCTGTTTATTAACCCAAGAGGTTTGAGAAATTTATTTGCCTACCTTTTTATCATTCGTTATTGATTTACTTACCTTATTAACCCTCTTATGCCCATCAACTGAGATATATAAAAATATAAACGAGAAGAATAACATCCGAAAGGTTTCCACGAGATTCGAACCCGGGTTCTCCGCTTCCCAGCCAGTTACCTTGGCCGTTGACGCTCTCGGCGAAAAACGTTTATCATGTGTGTATATAAGCGGTAGTTGTAAAAGTTTCTTTCCTCGATTTCTGGAAAAGTATGCCTAACCTGGTGATGAAAAGTGCTGTATTGGCAATTATCTATCGGTCCTGCCAATTTTGAGTCGATTGCTCGTCAGTACCTTTAGGGGCGATTTTCTCAAAAACGGGAGGGTATTGACCAAAAATATCTTAGAGCCCTTCGTTTTTAGTTTGTACACAAGCGACTTGCCAAATTTGAGCCGAATCGGTGGACCGTGTCTGACGCCTTCCCGTTATATTAACAGCACACAGACGAAATGTTTGGTTTCTCTAAAATGCGTGTGATTATGAGCGTCAAACATGAGAAGTGAAAGTATAAGTAATGGTATGTGATGTACGAAGGCGTCATCAGAAGTGCACCAGAATGTTATTAAGATAACAAAGAACAGGTGGCCACGCAAAGTTCTCCAATATAAGTTCAAATCAAGTAAACCTAAAAAAAAAAAACGTACTGGAGAATACAATTCAGCGATATAGTTTCACTAACGCTTGCTCCGAGCGTTCTTTTGCCGGAATGCAGACTCTCACCCGTCCAAATGCTCCGTCTCCCTGTGACGTCCTCCAAGTTGGCTCAACCGTCGGTCCTATCCTCCCCCCCCCCCCCCCCCACCCAAAGCCTCCCTCCAGCTGAAGCGATAAGCCCCTCGGATCCCTTTATCTCCCGCTTTTTCGCAGTGAACTTTTCTCCTAGAGGGCTTGTTCGGTAATCCATCTTAGCAAAGTTAGCGCAATTAGTTCATTTTGGTTCTGCGAGCGCGAGCCACAGTCTGCGCAGCGCTAAGACGCTAACCCGCTTCTAGAAAGACTTCCGTTCGATCTCCCTTCCCTGCGCCCTGATCAGGCCGCCGAAGGCAGTGGCCTTCCTGCTCGGCTCCTGAAACGTGAGAGGGAACGAACAGAATTCGCGTTGTGTGTAGGCTTACGTCAGGCCCGCACCTGTCGTCTGTTCGTATCTCCAGAGCGGCAAGTTACGTATTCGGCTTTTCTTGTGTTTACCTAATAGTAAATTCCTTGAATTCCGAACGTGTTTTTCTGTTTCAGAGGTTTAAGCTCGAGTTTTGCAACTGTAAGTGTAAATTCAGGCAGTGTCTAGCGCAGTATTCATTTTCTCGCTGAACGGCCAGCTACACCCCTCACTATCGCATCAAGGTCCATTGGTGACATGTCTTAAGGGTAGCAATTGCATATCTAGATTTATCTACCATTTCACAGTTTACTTGTGTTGGCTGTGGGCATTATATATATATATATATATATATATATATATATATATATATATATATATATATATATGTGTGTGTGTGTGTGTGTGTGTGTGTGTGTGTGTCGTGTCCATTTGGAATGAACACCAGTCCTGCCTTCACGGGAACGATCTCCTGGTTATTAAGCCCTTACCAGACACTTGTTCTTGCACTCTATATATAGTCTGCCTTCGTCACTGGCGCCGACGTTTTCGGTGTCGCCTTCCGGAACATTGCTCAGTATTTACAGCCGAGCTCTTCTCCCTGCATCAGGCCACGCAGTACATCCGGTGACAGGCTTTTCAGTTGCGTCATATTCTCCTGCTCTCTCAGCGCCCTTCAAAGCCTGTGTGTGCTGTATACAGTCCATTCCTTAGTGCCTCGTGTCCAGCAAAGCTGTCGCTAGCTCACTCTTGATGGAGCCACTGTCTGTCTCTGGTAAAGGCTTGATAACCAGGAGCTTGTTCCCGTGAAGGCAGGACTAGTGTTGATTCCAAATTGACACCACCTGCTGACAGACGGCAACACAGAGCTCACCGGAGGGAATGGAAGAACTCGCGGGCTGAGGTACGAGGACTGCAGCCTTGGCAGACGGCAACACAGAGGTCATCGGAGGGAATGTAAGAACTTGCGGGCTGAGGTACGAGGACTGCAGCCTCTGCAGACGGCAACACAGAGGTCATCGGAGGAAATGGAAGAACTCGCGAGCTGAGGTACGAGGACTGCAACCTGGGCAGCAGCGGCAGCGGCCTCGTTTCCTGTCAGACCGACATGACCAGGGACCCACAGAAACATCACAGTGGCTCCGTCAAGGGTGAGCAAGTGACAGCTTTCCTGGACCGGAGGCACTAAGGTTTGGACGGTGTACAGCACACATAGGCTTCGAAGGGCGCTGAGAGAGTCGGAGAAGATGACGCAACTGAAAAGCCTGTGTCGCCGGATTTACTGCGTGGCCAGATACAGGGCGAAGAGCTCGGCTGTAAATACTGAGTACCGTTTCGGAAGCCGACACCGAAAAATGTCGGCGCCAATGACGAAAGCAGCCCCGACACCACGGTCAGTCCGAGAGCAGTAGGACGTGGGGCGTGCTGTGTGCCGACGCAGGAGGAGCTGGCCACAGTTCGCGAACAGCGGAATGCACTTTCGGCCACAGTTAGCTGCCTTCAGGCTGCTGCCTCAGGATGTAGTGATGGAGGAGAATTGGTGCGTCGCATGGGACACCTCAGGTGTCACTTGTTTCACCAACGGATTCTGCTACCGAAGCAGCTCCTAGTGTACGCGACGCGGTGGATCCACCCTCACAGCAGGATGAGTGGCGCTCGAAGTGAAGGGAGGCTGCCGTCCAGCCTCGTCCATTCGTCCATTCGCCCTGTGAGCGAACAGGTGGCCGTTGCTTCAGCCCGATCCTGATCTGGACTAATGAATCGCGTTATAACCTGTGGTAAGCCGGTGGAAGTATTAGATTTTGGCGAATACCTGTGCGGACAGTGCAGTGTGGTGGAGGAGTTGTTAAAGTATTGAGTCGCTTTCCGTGGTCAGGATTTTCTAGTTATCGGGAGTTTCAATGTTAGGCGTGTCGTGGAGACCCGCAGCAAGTAGAGTTCAAGTCTGGAAAGAAAGTCAATGTGAAATCGATATATTTGCCGGAGGGCCTCACTCGGTATGTGGAGACGGCGTTGTCTGCGGCTATCGAACGTGCAGGGTGCAGTCGTCTGCAAGTTATGGCTCACGTTGGCACCAACTACGTCTGTCGCGTGGGTTCTGAGGCCATCCTCAGTTCGAACAGTCGGCTGGCGGAGAGGGTGAAGACTGCTGGCCTCGCGCGCGGGGCACATGCAGAGCTCACAAGCTGTACCATTGTTCCAAGAGTTGATCGGTGTCCTTGGTTTGGAGCCGAGTGGAGAGTATCAACCAAAGACTTCGTCGACTCTGTTCAAGGTAAGACACTTCGAATGCCAAATACTATCAGTAAACTGAAGAAGTGTTTGTAACTAAGTTCTTGAATTTACTGCCTTTCAGGAATGTTCTCACGTCCACATTACTTTTGGTGCTGAGAGATGGCTGAAACTCAGAGTACAAAGCTCTGATACATTAAGCGAACCCTTGAACATTTACCAGAAAGGCAGATTTGACGTCATAGAAAGGGGAGTGTTCATTTAGTTGACAAAAATATTGTGTCTATTGAGGTCGAAATTGAGTGTATCAGTGAAGTTCTCTGGTCGCGTATAACAGGTCAAGATACAACCAAGTTCGTTCTTGGATGTTTTTATCGCAATCCGATTCTACTGTGACAGTTCTAGAGTCATTCAAAGAGATACTACTGTCAGTGGCTCTTAAATAGATCATGCAATATTAGCTGGAGGTGAGTTTAAACTACCGACTGTAGACTTGAACGTCTATGGATTCATTGCAGGGTGTGTAGACAGACAGTATTGCGAAGTAGTTTAAACAAGTTTTCCGAAAACTCTTTGCGTGGTTGATTTGGGGGAGGGGACCAAACAGCTAGGTCATCGGTCCCATCACACTAGGGAAATATGGGGATGGAAATCAGCCGTGCCGCGTGGGATTAGCCGAGCGGTCTCAGGCACTGGAGTAATGGACTGTGCGGCTGGTCCCGGCGGAGGTTCGAGTCCTCCCTCGGGCATGGGTGTGTGTGTTTGTCCTTATGATAATTTAGGTTAAGTAGTGTGTAAGTTTAGGGATTGATGACCTCAGCAGTTAAGTCCCATGAGATTTCACACACATTTGAACATTTTTGAAATCAGCCGTGACGATTCAAAGGAACCGTCCCGGCACTTGCCTGAAGCGATTTAGAGAAATCACGGAAAACCTAAATCAGGATGGCCGGACGCAGGTTTGAACCGTCGTCCTCTCCAATGCGAGTCCAGTGTGGTAACCACTGTGTCGCCTAGATCGGTCCGAAAACTGTTTGAGCAACTAGTTAAGCAGACCACACGCAATGGAAATGTAGCTACAAATAGGCCAGTCCTTATCGACCGCGTCAGTACAAAGACGGGATTTAGTGATCATGATACCATAGCGACTATGGTTGAGAAAGATAATAAATCATTCAAGAAAGCTAGGAGAGCGCTTCTGCTAGAAAAATAATATAAGCATTTGTTAGCATCTCACTTAGAGAATGAAGTGACATAATTTAGTTGAGGTACGACGGACATGGAGGAACTGCGCAAAAAAAAAGGATTAAAAATCGTGTTCTGGAGAAGTATGTGCCTAGGAAGTGGGTTAAGGATGGCGGAGACCCACCGTGGTTCAGCAACGAAATTCGGAAAATACTGAGAAAACGAAGATTGCTGCATTCACGGTTCAAAAGAGAACTCGCAAATGAAGACAATCAATGGTAGGACTGATTCGTGCGCGGAACATGCAACAACTACCACCGTAATATCTTAGCAAGAGATGTTGCCGAAAGTCCGAGAAAATTGTGGCCCATCGTAAAGTCGCTAAGAGGGTCTAAGGCTTCCATTCAGTCACATGCTGACCAGTTCGGTGTGACAGCTGAAGACAGCAAAACGAAATCCGAAGTCTTGAAGAAATTGTTTACGTGGGAGAAACTTGCAAACACCCGTCGTTTAACGATTGCACAGAGTCGCGTATGGACGACATAGTAATAATCGTCCCTGGCGTAGACAAACAACTGAAAGAGTAGAAAACAAGTAAGTCTCCAGATCCTCATGGAATCCAGATTCGGTTTTACAAAGAGTACTTCAAGCATCTGCCCTTCACTTAGCTTGAATTTATCGCATATCTCTTGCCCTGCGCAATGTACCAAGACACTTGACTGCTATGTATAAGAAGGATAAAAGAACGGACACGCAAAATTGCAGGCGAATATAATGAACATCGTTCTGCTGTAGAATTCTAGAACACATTCTGAGTCTGAATATAATAAACTTTCTTGAGACCGACAAGCCCCTGTGCACGAATATGCACGCTTTTAGAAAGCACTGCTAAACTCAGCTTACCCTTTTCTCACATGGTATACTGCGAACTAAGGATGAAATACAACAGGAAGATATCCTATTTCTAGATTCCCGAAAAGCATTTGACACGGTGCCGCACTGCAGACTGTCAACGAAGGCGCGAGTGTATGAAGACCGGGACTGTTTGGTCTGAATAAATGGAATGGAACAAATTTTAGGAGAATGAATGGTCGCTAGGTACAGAAAAGTATGTGAGACCCTTTGTTGCGCATCGCGTAGACTAGTAGCACTGAAGCACGAACTATCACAATAACACAGCTAAGAAACTAAAAAACAGAAATCCATAGAAATACTAGGAATGCGATAAAGGCATATAAATATTAAAAATTATTTACGCTGTTGTTTTTATACGAAACACTGCAGCCCGTTCATGACTCTCAGAATGATTCTTCTTCTCTTCTTTATCCTGGCATTATCCCATATCTTCCACAGAGTTGGCATGTTCATCTGGAAGTAGTCATTGGGGGTGGCCTTTCTGTCGCCTTAACAGTTAAATATCCTATGTAGCGATTAACGTATCTTTAATGGGGTAGGGTTAAGAGCAGTAAATATTAAACACCCCCGCCCCCCCCGGACTCCCATTTCCTAGTGGAAGAGTTGCACTATACGTGCAGTCAGACCGATAGTCCGCTAACAGGCTTGCGTGACAGATTAAGCACCGCACATTGGCAGTTATGAACAGGGAACAGAGAACAGAGAACAGGGAATCTGAACAATGACGCAGTACAGCTTTATTATTGTCGTCAACAATTATATTTGACACCCACCCTGGTCAACTCAGCCTTGTATCTCTCCACACGAAACTGACGAGTTTCGCAGTTGGCAATATGAAGGTATGGATCAGGAGGAGATAGACGGTGACAAATCCCTACAGACACCATCAAATGTTTCAGTGTATTGTGTGTGGCGCTTAGTCTGCTTATAAAACAAATGCAGTTAACAAACGAATATACACTCCTGGAAATGGAAAAAAGAACACACAGACACCGGTGTGTCAGACCCACCATACTTGCTCCGGACACTGCGAGAGGGCTGTACAAATGATCACAAGCACGGCACAGCGGACACACCAGGAACCGCGGTGTTGGCCGTCGAATGTCGCTAGCTGCGCAGCATTTGTGCACCGCCGCCGTCAGTGTCACCCAGTTTGCCGTGGCATACGGAGCTTCATCGCAGTCTTCAACACTGGTAGCATGCTGCGACAGCGTGGACGTGAACCGTATGTGCAGTTGACGGACTTTGAGCGAGGGCCTATAGTGGACATGCGTGGGGCCGGGTAGACGTAGCACCGAATTGCTCAACACGTGGGGCGTGAGGTCTCCACAGTACATCGATGTTGTCGCCAGTGGTCGGCGGAAGGTGCACGTGCCCGTCGACCTGGGACCGGACCGCAGCGACGCACGGATGCACGCCAAGACCGTAGGATCCTACGCAGTGCCGTAGGGGACCGCACCGACACTTCCCAGCAAATTAGGGACACTGTTGCTCCTGGGGTATCGGCGAGGACCATTCGCAACCGTCTCCATGAAGCTGGGCTACGGTCCCGCACACCGTTAGGCCGTCTTCCGCTCACGCCCCAACATCGTGCAGCCCGCCTCCAGTGGTGTCGCGACAGGCGTGAATGGAGGGACGAATGGAGACGTGTCGTCCTCAGCGATGAGAGTCGCTTCTGCCTTGGTGCCAATGATGGTCGTATGCGTGTTTGGCGCCGTGCAGGTGAGCGCCACAATCAGGACTGCATAAGACTGAGGCACACAGGGCCAACACCCGGCATCATGGTGTGTGGAGCGATCTCCTACACTGGCCGTACACCACTGGTGATCGTCGAGGGGACACTGAATAGTGCACGGTACATCCAAACCGTCATCGAACCCATCGTTCTACCATTCCTAGACCGGCAAGGGAACTTGCTGTTCCAACAGGACAATGCACGTCCGCATGTATCCCGTGCCACCCAACGTGCTCTAGAAGGTGTAAGTCAACTACCCTGGCCAGCAAGATCTCCGGATCTGTCCCCCATTGAGCATGTTTGGGACTGGATGAAGCGTCGTCTCACGCGGTCTGCACGTCCAGCACGAACGCTGGTCCAACTGAGGCGCCAGGTGGAAATGGCATGGCAAGCCGTTCCACAGGACTACATCCAGCATCTCTACGATCGTCTCCATGGGAGAATAGCAGCCTGCATTGCAGCGAAAGATGGATATACACTGTACTAGTGCCGACATTGTGCATGCTCTGTTGCCTGTGTCTATGTGCCTGTGGTTCTGTCAGTGTGATCATGTGATTTATCTGACCCCAGGAATGTGTCAATAAAGTTTCCCCTTCCTGGGACAATGAATTCACGGTGTTCTTATTTCAATTTCCAGGAGTGTATAAGGGTGCTCTGAGCGCCAGATGGTAGTTGTCTAAAACGGCAAACTGATGGAGTAAAAGATCTGACTTTCCACAAGTGTTGAAAACCTTTAGATTTGCGTTTTACTATATCTTTAATTTGAATCACAGCTATTGTAATTCAGTTTTGTAGCGTAAAATGACCAAAAACTAAAAATTTCACCAGACGTCATTGAAAGTAAAGAGAAAGCCCAAGAGGAAAGTATTGTATTTTCAGTTTACTTTGTTTCATTGAAATCGTGACATGTTTAGTCCCCTTAAAGAATCGTCTTGTGAATGTTGCAGTTCCTCTTATTTCCACGCTTTTTAAGAAAAGTGGAGAGGAATTACGCCCTAGGCAAGACACATTTCTAGTTTTGTTTTCACCTAGACATGTTTCAGTACGTTATTTGCCATTTTCAGTGGGTTTATTTGTTTATTTTCCTTCTGCAATATTGTTTTTACATGTTAACCTTCAAAGAAACTATTGGTAAAAAAAATTTACATTTGTAAAATGGTCAATTATTATCATACATTTAGCACTGTTTTGCATACACTATAGAGTTGAGACCTGTATCACTGACTTGAGACATCCTTTGTTGATTATTTATGATATGTCTGAAGGTTCTAGTTTTGTAGTACATTTGGAAACAAAGTGTATACACCCGTTTGTTTACATATCTCACATGCAGCTATTGGATGTTTATGATAGTACATAGCTTCGTAGGCTAAACATACCTTCCAAATGTACATATCGTATATAATATTCATAGAATGCCTCAACTCAATGACACATGCCTGAACTCTATACAGTACACAAACCAACTTAAAATACTTGACAATAGTCGATCATTTTATATATGTAAATATTTTGCATTTAAGTTTATTTAAGGGTTAATAAGTAACAAAAATTTTACAGAAGGAAATTTGTGGTAAGTTCCTATGGGACCAAACAGCTGAGGCCATCGGTCCCTAGGCTTACACATTACTTAAACTAACCTATGCTAAGGGCAAAACACACACCCATGCCTGAGGGAGGACTCGTACCTCCGACGCGGAGGGCCTCGCGAACAGTGGCAAGGCGCCTCTGACCCTGCGGCTACCATGCGCGGCTTTGCAGAAGGAAAAGACACAAATAAACCCACTGAAAATTGTACAAAAAATGCTAAAACAAGTCTGGATGAAAACAAAATTCCAAAGGTGTCTTGTATAAGGTGGAATTCCTCTCCAACATCTCCTGAAATAATTTTGAAATTTTGTATGATACACGATTCGTCACACTGAAAATGTGAACTACATCTACATCTACATTGATACTCCGCAAGCCACCCAACGGTGTGTGGCGGAGGGCACTTTACGTGCCACTGTCATTACCTCCCTTTCCTGTTCCAGTCGCGTATGGTTCGCGGGAAGAACGACTGTCTGAAAGCCTCCGTGCGCGCTCTAATCTCTCTAATTTTACATTCGTGATCTCCTCGGGAGGTATAAGTAGGGGGAAGCAATATATTCGATACCTCATCCAGAAACGCACCCTCTCGAAACCTGGCGAGCAAGCTACACCGCGATGCAGAGCGCCTCTCTTGCAGAGTCTGCCACTTGAGTTTATTGAACATCTCCGTAACGCTATCACGGTTACCAAATAACCCGGTGACGAAACGCGCCGCTCTTCTTTGGATCTTCTCTATCTCCTCCGTCAACCCGACCTACAGTAGTTAACCTACAGAGCAGTGATAATTTCTCATTGTAGGAACGCAAGTTAATTATGACGTACCGCAAGTAGCACGTACATTTGAATAATTAACCTTGCTGAAAAGTTTCTGCATTAACGCCACGTTCAGGATCCGACAGGGAAATTCGACGACTGAGACCTGAGGTTTATGGAAATTCATGCCATTTTTTAAATGAGAATCAAGATATCGCCCGCAAAGCCTGAAATTGTTGCTGCCCTTAGTGAAACGCCCTAACTGTTCTCAACCCACCGTCAAATCGGGATTGACAGTGCTGGGTTGGCTCACTTCCCTACACGCAGTTTCATCGTAGTTTCATTCTGTCGACACAAGTCCCGCTGATTTTTCGTATACGCCTTAATCTTTGAGGAAGATGTTCCAGCTTTGTATTGCAATGTCACTAACCTGTCTTTCTAATTTAAGAGCGTTTAAACTTTTTCTCTAAACTTAAGTCAGCAACAATTTTCTACTTGCGGAGAGCAGTATTTATTGTTACGTTCATGGAAAGCCCCAAATACGAATGAGTTTTACACTCCGCAAAGTGAACTGAGTGTAGTTGAGTCACCAAGGTTACGTTTTCTGAATCGCCACTTCATTTATTCAGAGACTGATCTGCCCAGGTAGCGGAAGAAAGAGACAGTGAACAGAAAAACAGAAGACGTTTCTACAGATTAAACACTCATCAGGCTGATGTAGCAACACCTGTCACCTCAGTTTCTTTATTGCTCGTCGTCTCTGAGTTGCGCGAAAGTTTTGCACTTTCATTCTGGATTTTTCTTTTTCGGAAATCTTTGTTTGGACTGTTCTAACTGAAACAGATCCTCGTATTTAATGAACGAGTTACGCGTCACATGCGCTGCAACACAGAAGCTGGAATCCGTATCGGTTGCCAACACCTCACGGGAGGTCGACACAGCGCTCCTGGCAGGGAATTTTATTTTAGCCTGGCAGCGGCAACCTACAAAAGTATCTGACACTACTTGTTTGAATTCCCAATAATAGCTCGAGGGAGACTGCGCAATTTATAACCAAACGTATATTTAACGTCCGCTTGAATCAGAATGAAAGTGGTGGGCTCGGCGTCAATTATCCGAAATCGAAATAGCTCCTGAGACAATCGGTTCTCATTCTTGGGAATACAATAGCTCGTGGTAGTGGCTGACGCTATTTCCAGAGCACCGTTTAGCAGCACACACAAAGGCCAATGTTATTCTGACAGATCTAATTCCGAAAGGGCCATTCACTATTATCGTGTGCCAAAAGGTGTATCTGGAAGAAGAAACCAGTGGACAGGAAAAGAAGAAGCATCGCGCTTTGACGTAACGTCGACGAGGGGGTTGTTAGAGAGCACTCACTTGAAAATCACCATCATCGCCTGACGGCATACCTATAGGTTTCGACACGGAGTATGAGAAATAACTTGCTCCTCTTCTGGTAGGAGTCTACGTTAGGTCGCCCTAGGAACAAGACATTCCTAGTGCTTTCATAAACGCGCAGGACATGTCTGTTTTCAGCAAGATTCGTCAAACTTATGGTTCAAATGGTTCAAATAGCTCTGAGCACTATGGGACTCAACTGCTGAGGTCATTAGTCCCCTAGAACTTAGAACCAGTTAAACCTAACTAACCTAAGGACATCACAAACATCCATGCCCGGGGCAGGAGTCGAACCTGCGACCGTAGCGGTCTTGCGGTTCCAGACTGCAGCGCCTTTAACCGCACGGCCACTTCGGCCAGCTCAAACTTATGCACCCAACTACACTGAGGAGACAAAAGCCTTAGGTTAGCGGTACGCGCATATACAGGTGGTGATAGTAACGCCACACAAGGTATAAAAGGGCAGTGCACTGGTGAATCTGTCCTTTGTACTCAGGTGATTTACGTGAAAAGATTTACGACGTGATGATGGCCGCATGACGGGAATTAACACACTTTGAACGCGAAATGGCAGTTGGAACTAGATGCCTGGGACATTCCATTTCGAAAATCGTTGGGAAACTCGATATTCCGAGATCGACTGTGTCATGAACGTGCCGAGACTACCTCTCACCACCGACAACGCAGTGACCGACAGCCTTCACTTAACGACCAAGGGCAGCGCCGTTTACGTAGAGTTGTCACTGCTAACTGCCAAAGACCACTACGTGAATTAACCGCAGAAATCAATGTGGAACGATGAGCGGATTCGTTGGGACAGTGAACTGGAATTTTGCAGTAATGGGCTGAGGCAGCAGACGACCTACGCGGGTGCCTTTGCTAACAGCACGACATCGCTCGTAGCACCTCTCCTAGGCTCGTGACCATATCGGTTGGACCCTAGACGACCGGGAAGCCATGGCCTGGGCAGATGAATCCCGATTTCAGTTGGTAAGAGCTGATGGTAGGGTTCGAGTATGGCGCAGACCCCACGAAGCCGTGGACCCAGGTTGTCAACGGGGCACTGTGCAAGCTGGTGGTCGCTCCATAATGGTGTGGACTGTGTTTACTTGGAATAGGCTGGATCCTCAGGCCCAATTGAACTGATTGTTGACTGAAAATTGTTCTTTTCGGCTACTTGCAGACCAGTTGCAGTCATTCATGGCCTCCGTGTTCCCAAACAAATTTGGAATTTGTGTGGAGGACAGTGGGCCATGTAACGGGACCGCAGTCGTTCGTGATTGGTTTGAAGAACATTCTGGACAGTTCGAGTGAATGGTTTGACCACGCAGATTGCTCGACGTGGGGCAGGATCAGGAGATCAGTTCGTGCACAAAATCCTGCACTGGCAACACTTTTGCAGTTATGGACGGCTATAGAGGCAGCATGGCCTAATACACTCCCGGAAATTGAAATAAGAACACCGTGAATTCATTTTCCCAGGAAGGGGAAACTTTATTGACACATTCCTGGGGTCAGATACATCACATGATCACACTGACCGAACCACAGGCACATAGACACAGGCAACAGAGCATGCACAATGTCGGCACTAGTACAGTGTTATCCACCTTTCGCAGCAATGTAGGCTGCTATTCTCCCATGGAGACGATCGTAGAGATGCTGGATGTAGTCCTGTGGAACGGCTTGCCATGCCATTTCCACCTGGCGCCTCAGTTGGACCAGCGTTCGTGCTGGACGTGCAGACCGCGTGAGACGACGCTTCATCCAGTCCCAAACATGCTCAATGGGGGACAGATCCGGAGATCTTGCTGGCCAGGATAGTTGACTTACACCTTCTACAGCACGTTGGGTGGCACGGGATACATGCGGACGTGCATTGTCCTGTTGGAACAGCAAGTTCCCTTGCCGGTCTAGGAATGGTAGAACGATGGGTTCGATGACGGTTTGGATGTACCGTGCACTATTCAGTGTCCCCTCGACGATCACCAGTGGTGTACGGCCAGTGTAGGAGATCGCTCCCCACACCATGATGCCGGGTGTTGGCTCTGTGTGCCTCGGTCGTATGCAGTCCTGATTGTGGCGCTCACCTGCACGGCGCCAAACACGCATACGACCATCATTGGCACCAAGGCAGAAGCGACTCTCATCGCTGAAGACGACACGTCTCCATTCGTCCCTCCATTCACGCCTGTCGCGACACCACTGGAGGCGGGCTGCACGATGTTGGGGCGTGAGCGGAAGACGGCCTAACGGTGTGCGGGACCGTAGCCCAGCTTCATGGAGACGGTTGCGAATGGTCCTCGCCGATACCCCAGGAGCAACAGTGTCCCTAATTTGCTGGGAAGTGGCGGTGCGGTCCCCTACGGCACTGCGTAGGATCCTACGGTCTTGGCGTGCATCCGTGTGTCGCTGCGGTCCGTTCCCAGGTTGACAGGCACGTGCACCTTCCGCCGACCACTGGCGACAACATTGATGTACTGTGGAGGCCTCACGCCCCACGTGTTGAGCAATTCGGCGGTACGTCCACCCGGCGTCCCGCATGCCCACTATACGCCCTCGCTCAAAGTCCGTCAACTGCACATACGATTCACGTCCACGCTGTCGCGGCATGCTACCAGTGTTAAAGACTGCGATGGAGCTCCGTATGCCACGGCAAACTGGCTGACACTGACGGCGGCGGTGCACAAATGCTGCGCAGCTAGCGCCATTCGACGGCCAACACCGCGGTTCCTGGTGTGTCCGCTGTACCGTGCGTGTGATCGTTGCTTGTACAGCCCTCTCGCAGTGTCCGGAGCAAGTATGGTGGGTCTGACACACCGGTGTCAATGTGTTCTTTTTTCCATTTCCAGGAGTGTATTTCTGCAAGGGACTTACAAAGACTTGTTGAGTCCATGCAGCGTCCAGTTGCGACCATCCGCCGGGCAAAACGAGGTTCTAAACGATGTTAGGAAGTATCTCATGTATTTTGTCACCTAAGTGTATAGGTTTACGTTATGGTCGTCAAATTGTTGCGGGATTTTAGACCAAGTCCTATTCCCAGGTGTTATGAATTGTGTGGAGAAGGAGAAACCTAATTTGTAGCAGTCAACATGGAGCGCTCAAATAACGATCTTGTGTAACTGAAGTCGCTTTGTTCGTTAACGGGGCTCAGAAGGTGGTACGAGGGCTATTCGGAAAATAAGGAACGATAGGTCGCGAAATGGAAACCATAGTGAAAATCAGAACTGTTTAATTTGCAACGGTTAGCTACACCTTCCAGCTACTTCTCTACATAGTCGCCGCTCAGACCTAGATATCTGTGGTAGCGATGTACCAGTTTTTTAGTTTCCTCGTTACAGAAGACAGCCGCCAGTGCTTTTCGACAATTTTCCACTCTGGACTGCAGCTCGTTGTCTGTGTCAAAATATTGTCTTCATAGCCAGCGGTTCATTTGAGTAGACATGGACCTCAGGGGTAGCCAATTACGGGCTGTATCTTGGATTATCAAACACCTCCCATCGAAAACGCAACAGCAGCATCTTCATTACCCCTGCAGAGTGCGGCCGAGAATTGTCGTGTAAAACGAACCGCATGACAGTTAAGTTTCGGGGATTGCATAGCTTCAGGCGAAAGCTTTTGCCTGGCCCTCATACTAGGGGGAAGAAACTGATTTCTAGCCATCTTTACGTTCTCACTGTGAGCTCAGGACTGAAAAGAGCGACATGATGCGATCGAAGGGCGTACTAGACACAGTGCCCAACACATCTGTGCAAAGCTTCATCATATTTTCAATGTATTTTCCATTTTGCAACGGATCGTTCCTTACTTTCCAAATAACCCTCGTACAATCAACGCGCAGTGTGGTCACATGTTCCTTGAATCTCGGAAGATAATGGAAAAAGTTCCACACCCTTGCCTAAGGAATTAAATGGGCGCGTACAGGATAACCGACACGATTCGTGATTGGACTGTGGAATTGCTAGAATATAGAATACAGCATCCCACACTTACACATTTTTCGGGTGTTCACCTGTGTCAAATAAGTTCTGCACGATGTTTCGGTGCGGAGACTCATTGTTATCTTGACGTGGTTCTTTATAAGCGATGCCCATTTCTTCACCCCAAAGTTCCTTGATATGCGTTCAGATTTATCTGCAACTTATTCCAGTATACTAGAATTCTCAGGCATCTGCACGTCGTACAGTTACTTGATTCTTTGTCAGATGTTTGTCCCGTGTATTTCTAACTTGCTGAATTCTCGGGTGTCCAGTAGTTAACTGCTACTTAAAAGATGTATTCTCTAAGCATGGAGACATCAAGCAGATTCGTAATGAACGCTGTACAAGCCAACATAGATTGCAATGCTTCAGTGGTGTTCGTTCTTTCATGCCAAACAAAATATTCCATATCATATTTTGATTTGTGGTTACCAGGCGCACGTTATTTCCAATGCACAGATTTTGACTTGTCACATACACTCCCGGAAATTGAAATAAGAACACCGTGAATTCATTGTCCCAGGAAGGGGAAACTTTATTGACACATTCCTGGGGTCAGATACATCACATGGTCACACTGACAGAACCACAGGCACATAGACACAGGCAACAGAGCATGCACAATGTCGGCACTAGTACAGTGTATATCCACCTTTCGCAGCAATGCAGGCTGCTATTCTACCATGGAGACGATCGTAGAGATGCTGGATGTAGTCCTGTGGAACGGCTTGCCATGCCATTTCCACCTGGCGCCTCAGTTGGACCAGCGTTCGTGCTGGACGTGCAGACCGCGTGAGACGACGCTTCATCCAGTCCCAAACATGCTCAATGGGGGACAGATCCGGAGATCTTGCTGGCCAGGATAGTTGACTTACACCTTCTACAGCACGTTGGGTGGCACGGGATACATGCGTACGTGCATTGTCCTGTTGGAACAGCAAGTTCCCTTGCCGGTCTAGGAATGGTAGAACGATGGGTTCGATGACGGTTTGGATGTACCGTGCACTATTCAGTGTCCCCTCGACGATCACCAGTGGTGTACGGCCAGTGTAGGAGATCGCTCCCCACACCATGATGCCGGGCGTTGGCCCTGTGTGCCTCGGTCGTATGCAGTCCTGATTGTGGCGCTCACCTGCACGGCGCCAAACACGCATACGACCATCATTGGCACTAAGGCAGAAGCGACTCTCATCGCTGAGGACGACACGTCTCCATTCGTCCCTCCATTCACGCCTGTCGCGACACCACTGGAGGCGGGCTGCACGATGTTGGGGCGTGAGCGGAAGACGGCCTAACGGTGTGCGGGACCGTAGCCCAGCTTATGGAGACGGTTGCGAATGGTCCTCGCCGATACCCCAGGAGCAACAGTGTCCCTAATTTGCTGGGAAGTGGCGGTGCGGTCCCCTACGGCACTGCGTAGGATCCTACGGTCTTGGCGTGCATCCGTGCGTCGCTGCGGTCCGTTCCCAGGTTGACAGGCACGTGCACCTTCCGCCGACCACTGGCGACAACATTGATGTACTGTGGAGGCCTCACGCCCCACGTGTTGAGCAATTCGGCGGTACGTCCACCCGGCGTCCCGCATGCCCACTATACGCCCTCGCTCAAAGTCCGTCAACTGCACATACGATTCACGTCCACGCTGTCGCGGCATGCTACCAGTGTTAAAGACTGCGATGGAGCTCCGTATGCCACGGCAAACTGGCTGACACTGACGGTGGCGGTGCACAAATGCTGCGCAGCTAGCGCCATTCGACGGCCAACACCGCGGTTCCTGGTGTGTCCGCTGTGCCGTGCGTGTGATCATTGCTTGTACAGCCCTCTCGCAGTGTCCGGAGCAAGTATGGTGGGTCTGACACACCGGTGTCAATGTGTTCTTTTTTCCATTTCCAGGAGTGTATGTAACGAAAGCGGGCATCTCCGACAAAACTGTGCAAAAAAGGTGTTTGTTCAAATGGTTCAAATGGCTCTGAGCACTATGGGATTTAACATGTGTTGTCATCAGTCCCCTACAACTTAGAACTACTTAAAGCTAACTAACCTAAGGACATCACACACATCCATGCCCGAGGCAGGATTCGAACCTGCGACCGTAGCAGTCGCGCGGTTCCGGACTGAGCGCCTAAAAAGGTGTTTGTATTGCAGAATAATTTACAAGAGTGTATAAGGTTAACATTGGCTGATCTTGTGACCGAAGATCAGATGTCGGGTGGTTCAGGTTCCAGCATTATAGGAAATGTGGAGGAGAGGCTACAAAATACTCTTGAAGCATTTCCACGTTTACTTAGGAAAGACACTGTAAATAATCCGGTTGCGAAAAGTACTATAGTCAGTAACAAGCGACGTCGAACTTGTGACGGCAGTGGGCAGATGAAGAGGAAATCAACCTGTCGCTGAATGCTGTAGGTGACGTTCAGAAAACCGTATTGGAACTACAATTTCAGACGATATTGTTGGTTCAAATGGTTCAAATGGCTCTGAGCACTATGGGACTCAACTGCTGAGGTCATTAGTCCCCTAGAACTTAGAACTAGTTAAACCTAACTAACCTAAGGACATCACAAACATCCATGCCCGAGGCAGGATTCGAACCTGCGACCGTAGCGGTCTTGCGGTTCCAGACTGCAGCGCCTTTAACCGCACGGCTACTTCGGCCGGCGACGATATTGTTAGCATAGATTCAAACTCTGAGTCAAGTGTATCTTGAGACAAATCGAGTACACCGCCATCAACCAAAAAGGTCGAGTTGACGTCACCGCCCCATTCTGTAGTCCAGGAACGCGCCAGTAGGTGGCAATGCGCGGGGCTCATTCGCGCCACAACCCGCCGCTGCAGTATCGGCACGTCAGTCACTGCAGGTAGACTCATCCGCCGATGGAACTGAAAGCAAACATGACGAGGTAGCGAGTGATTGTCAACAACAGGCGACGTCACCACCGAAATCCCAGAACGAACAAACGAAGTTTTACATCAATAACAAACAAACAGGAAACTAAACAGATTGCAAAGTCACCGGACTTTGGAAGGATGTTTGCAAACTGCGTATGGCCACCTTTGGGAGACTAGATGTTGGCACACGACCGCCTCTCAGATTTACCGACGCCGCCCTCGAAGGAAAACTACTCAGGGAGTGGGCGGAGTAGACATTCAGTGAAGGCCAGTGTCGATGCAAACCGTAAGGAAAGTAAAAAGAATGGTTCAAATGCAGACCGGGCCAGTCTCCCGTCAGATTCTCGGAAAGGATCCGGCATGGGGCGGCATGAAATGGTAGACTAGGGGGAAAAAGAAGAAAGAAAAGGTCACTCTACTATGTTACAGTCATATACGACTACCATCTTAAGCATTAATAGGATGCAGTAGGATGTTAAAATAGCTGCTCTTCAACAGTTTTTGTTTGAGTCAGCGACGGACATTGCTGTCCTACGGGAAGCACTATCCCCACTATTAAATTTTTTCCAGTTATGTTGGTTTTTACAATATAACCACTGAAACGAGTGTTGGCACGGCCATTTTAGTTAGAGAAGGCATTGCCGTACATGAAGTTGATAAATTAGAATCGGGGCGAAGTATTGGAATAAATGTTGCAGGAGTTACTATTATCAATTTATAAGCGCCTTCTGGCAGCAATAATAGAGCTGCAAGAGCCACATTCTTTAAAGAAAGCATAATTTATTTACTGAGGAAAAACCCCTGCAACTTACAATTGGGAGAGATTTTAATTTTGTATCGAGTCGTAAGGTACAAATTCCCAACGTCAATTACTCAACTGATTTGAGAGGTCTTGTTGTTGATTTAAAATTAAAAGATGCGTAGGAAATAAAATACACAACAGTGGTGAACTTCACTCATTTTGTCACGAATTCCCGTAGTAGAATTGACAGAATTCACGTATCGGAAAATTTATCAAAGTACTGAAAACAGAAACGGTTCCCGTCAATTTTTCCGATCACGGTGCGTTGTTAACCTGCGTAAATTTAACACCACAACTTACCCGAAGAGTAAGAAGCCAGTGGATCCTAAATAGAAGAAGACTTAGAAGATACCGTAACCAGAGCTTGGGAAATGTGTCCCCGTTCACTGAACAACTTTTCAGGTGTGCTAGAACGGTGGACCCAACGGCGGAAACCGAAGCCAATGAAAGTTTTAATATCTTTTAGCTTATATGTTGCCAGAGAAGAGAAACAGACTACAGAATTCTACTAGAAGCGCGCTAAGGGACGTCTACGATCAGACAGATGCAGTTCCTAAAAGATTAAAACACATCAAGCAAATAAAAGCTTAGTTAATGGGTCTGAAACGTACGGATATGGATGGACTTAGGATAAAATCAACAGCAAAGTCAGTAATTGAAGATGAGACTGCTGCATTGTAACATCTTGTCAGACACGCCAAGAACAGAAGAAGAATTTTCGTGGATGAACTTACCATAATCAGCAACTAGAAGTGAATAATTAAAGAAATTCGGCGTACTATGAACGTATGAATGCGTTAGGGCAAACAAAGGAATGAGAGTGCGATGAGCTCTGTGGTACATGTCTTCCACGAATATCGCGAGATGATGATGAGAACATTTCTTCGGACATCGCCAAGGAATATGTATTGGAAATCGTGCGCACCTCCCCTGCTAGGAAATCTCCAGAACCTGCCGGACTGCCAATCGAATTCTATAAATGAAGTCTTAAGGGGAAAGCCAGTGCCTGCAGAGTTCAAACAATGCAAAATCGTGTTGATCCCGAAGAACAGAGGCTGCAAAAAAATAAACAACCTACGACCGATTTTTCTTTTAAATTCGCATTATAAAATTATAGCTCGATTAATTAATAAGCGCTCTATACAATGCACCGCTGATATCATAGGCTAACACCAGACCTGTGTTTTTAGAAGGACGATTTTACAAACTCCCGCTTTGCGTCGCGATGTCATTGCGCTAACACGGACAAGCAACATAAAATGTGGACTGCTTCTCATAGACTTCCATAAAGCATTTGATCAAATTAATCACATATACCTGATAGAGACAATGTGCCGAACGGACTTCCTGCAAAAAACCATCGACATCATCAAGAACATGGCAATGGGTGTTACTGCACAAATCTCGATTAACTGTCAACGGCTAAGACAAATTGAAATAAAAACGGGTGTTATCCAAGTAAGCCCCTTATCGACGCTTCTGTTCCTTATATCGCTGGAACCTTTCCTGAAACTGCTACAGCACAGGCTAATAGGCGTTACCATGTCAGTGAACATAACGCTCTTGGAATAGCATTGACAACTTCGCTTTTAAAAATGATAGCAATAAATTAGCGGGAAGTCGCAAGAAAAATCAAGGCAGCTTTGATTATTTTATTCAGGGCGTAGTACATAGCACAGGTACTCCCCATCCCATCATCGGTGGCGAAAACTATCAAGTCCACCTTGTTGTTGTGGTCTTCAGTCCTGAGACTGGTTTGATGCAGCTCTCCATGCTACTCTATCCCGTGCAAGCTTCTTCATCTCCCAGTACCTACTGCAGCCTACATCCTTCTGAATCTGTTTAGTGTATTCATTTCTTGGTCTCCCTCTACGATTTTTACCCTCCACGCTGCCCTCCAATACTAAATTGGTGATCCCTTGATGCCTCAGAACTTGTCCTACCAAACGATCGCTTCTTATAGTCAAGTTGTGCCACAAACTTCTCTTCTTCCCAATCCTATTCAGTACCTCCTCATTAGTTATATGATCTACCCATCTAATATTCAGCATTCTTCTGTAGCACCACATTTCGAAAGATTGTATTCGCTTCCTGTCGAAACTAGTTATATTCGATGTTTCACTTCCATACATGGCTGCGCTCCACTCAAATACTTTCAGAAACGACTTCCTGACACTTAAATCTATACTCGATGTTAACAAATTTCTCTTCTTCAGAAACGCTTTCCTTGCCATTGCCAGTCTACATTTTATATCCTCTCTGCTTCCACCATCATCAGTTACTTTGCTCCCCAAATAGCAGAACTCCTTTACTACTTTAAGTGTCTCATTTCCTAATCTAATTCCCCCAGCATCACCCGACTTAATTCGACTACATTCCATTATCCTCGTTTTTCTTTTGTTGATGTTCATCTTATATCCTCCTTGCAAGACACTATCGATTCCGTTCAACTGCTCTTCCAAGTCCTTTGCTGTCTCTGACAGAATTACAATGTCATCGAAGAACGTCAAAGTTTTTATTTCTTCTCCATGGATTTTAATACCTACTCCGAATTTTTCTTTTGTTCCCTTTACTGCTTGCTCAATACACATATTTAATAACGTCGGGGAGAGGCTACAACCCTGTCTCACTCGCTTCCCAACCACTGCTTCACTTTCATGCTCCTTCACGGACAGAATTTGCTGTTTTTTTTTTGTTTTTTTTTTTAAAGAAAAAAGAAAGTAAGTCCTAATCAAGTCCCCATCCGAGAAGACATTGGGCACGGTGCAATAGCACTGGTTTTTTGAATTCTGACAAAATAATAAAACGGTGGACGTTTAAAACAGAGGTGTACTTCTGTCATGTGCTTTTGGTCACTTCTTTCCCAATAAATAATGGTATAAATTAAAACAAAAAATAGCCCATTATTCCCTCAGCGCATGTTCGAGGTGTAATTGAGCCGAATTTCAGAACGACATATTTACTAGCGTGTGAGTAACCTTTTCTGTCAGCTTGAGACACGGTGTATTTCTAAATTTACAGACTACAGAACTTCCGTTATGATCACACCTCGGCTTGGGCAGAGCAAATTTAACTCCGCTGATGTGGTTTGAATGATGACAATTCCTTTAAGAAAAAGTCGGAAAGCGTTGTCCAAGAATCAAATGAAATGGTTCAAATGGCTCTGAGCACGATGCGACTTAACTTCTCAGGTCATCAGTCGCCTAGAACTTAGAACTAATTAAACCTAACGAACCTAAGGACATCACACACATCCATGCCCGAGGCAGGATTCGAACCTGCGACCGTAGCGGCAAGAATCAAATAATAATGTGCAAAAAGAATTACGTTCACTGCTTAATCAGTTTTTCTCAAAGATCGTAAAAATCGCTGATTTTGTAAGCTGACCGCGGAGAATGGACCGTTAAAATACTTTTTTCTTCATCTTGTAAGACGTGTATATTTTTATTGTTTATTGCCAAACCACAATTTATGAAAGATGTTTATGTTTTATTAATAGGATTAAGTAGGAATAATTAATATTTGTCATGTTGGAAATAATTGTGGTAGCAGGGAATATCTGCACCAAAGTATTGTTGATATAATTTTAAATAGGACGGGAGAAACCGCGTACGGATACATTTTAAGAAAAGAACGGGAAAGACCGCGCATTGATACATTTTGTAGTGGTATTAGGGATTGTCTGCTCCAGAAAGCATTGTTGGCAGGAGCGAGATGTGAAGCGATTTGGTAGCAGGTCTGAAGCGAGAGGTTGAGAGGAGCGGTGTGCCTGCCAGCCACTAGCCATGATTTACAAAAGATTATAAACGGATGTACAGAGACATCAACTAACTATTATAATAAGAGGAACTAATATTATTGAATTAATTTTTGAGAAACTCAAGACTACTGCAGGTATGTTTGCGCATTGCTAGTTGTAAGATTATTGTAAAAAGTAAGTCCCATTTGAACGTTTGTAAAATCATTTCATTCAGAATATAATAAACTTGTGCCAGCAATATTACATTTCTAATTATAATCCATTCCAAAAACCATCAACGTAAAACTTTGCAAAATTTTATTGTTGTCAAAAAAAAGTTTAACTATGAATTACGTAACTCCAGTCAAATTAACTAAAGAATAACGTCAGCTTTGCTGTTAAAGAATAACGTCAGCTTTGGTGATAAATGCAGCCACTTATTATGAAAGCCCACCAGCAGCTAATAGAGTATAGTAAAACAGAGAAAGTATATTCATGTCGCAGTTCGATGTAGCAGTCAAATGGCGATCCACTAACAGTAAAAAAGGTAAGGAACAATTTTGTGTTATTGCAGATAACGACTGAGGGCCACGACGACGACACATTCTATGTTTCGTCGAAATAATCCGAAGAAAACTTTTAGAAAGCAGCAATTAAATTTGTATGCGAAGATTGAGAAAGAGAATAAATTTCAAATGGAAGGTTTCATTGGTTATTATTAAGCAAGAGATAGAAATCCTAAGGGAAGGTTACATAGGTTATTGTAAAGGGGAAGGTTATCATTAACAAAAGAGGTATAGAGGAGACGGGAAGGTTTCTATCTGTTCTCATTTTTTTTCCCCAAGAGACTGACTGAATTAAACTGTCACTTTCTCTCGTACTATACATGTAGCGTGAATCCAATTTTGCTTCCAGTGTATGCGGTGTTTACACATTTATCGCTAAGAGATACTCGCTCTGTCTTTCGGCGTACCATAGTTGATTTCAGTTCTTCTGCGAAAGTGAGACTGGCAAATATATAACAGGTTACCAGCCCTGCTCTGAGCTGCCTGCAGCAGCAGAAGCAGCAATTTGGAAGTCGCTTAGGTACATACGTGCCAACGCGCGTGACCTTTGCGAGAGTGGTGTGGGTGAGTGAGTGGACGGGTGGATACGGCGGCTCTCCGCGGACCCCCCGGGTCTAAATCCCGCGCCCTCAGGCGGAGTGCAGCAGGCAGCGAACGGCGCGTCCTGAATGTTTCATCCGCCAGCAGCGCAGTAGGCCACGCCGATACCTGTCGCTGTCTGAGCGCCTTCCATCCCCTGCTATCGAATCGCCACTTGCTCCGAATAGCCCCCTGCCACCCGCGACAACCTTGAATCAGACATTTAGCCTGGCTGCGGTTGCGCATTTCGCCCTCACAACCCATTTCGTTAAACTTAAAACTTACACTGAAGGGTCAATACCTCCAATTACATCTACATCTACATCCATACTCCGCAAGCCACCTGACGGTGTGTGGCGGAGGGTACCTTGAGGACTTCTATCCGTTCTTCCTTCTATTCCAGTCTCGTATTGTTCGTGGACAGAAAGATTGTCGGTATGCCTCTGTGTGGGCTCTAATCTCTCTGATTTTATCCTCATGATCTCTTCGCGAGATATACGTAGACTCCTCGGTGAAGGTATGTTCTCGAAACTTCAACAAAAGCCCGTACCGAGCTACTGAGCGTCTCTTCTGCAGAGCTTTCCACTGGAGTTTATCTATCATCTCCGTAACGCTTTCGCGATTACTAAATGGTCCTGTAACGAAGCGCGCTGCTCTCCGTTCGATCTTCTCTCTCTCTTCTATCAACCCTATCTGGAACGGATCCCACACTGCTGAGCAGTGTTCAAGCAGTGGGCGAACAAGTGTACTGTCACCTACTTCCTTTGTTTTCGGATTGCATTTCCTTAGGATTCTTCCAATGAATCTCAGTCTGGCAGCTGCCTTACCGACGATCAACTTTATATGATCATTCCATTTTAAATCACTCCTAATGCCTACTCCCAGATAATTTATGGAATTAACTGCTTCCAGTTGCTGACCTGGTATATTGTAGCTAAATGATAAGGGATCTTTCTTTCTACGTATTCGCAGCACATTACACTAGTCTACATTGAGATTCAATTGCCATTCCCTGCACCATGCGTTAATTCGCTGCAGATCCTCCTGCATTTCAGTACAATTTTCCATTGTTACAACCTCTCGATATACCACCGCATCATCCATAAAAAGCCTCAGTGAACTTCCGATGTCAAATGGCTCTGAGCACTATGGGACTTAACTACTAAGGTCATTTGTCCCCTAGAACTTAGAACTACTTAAACCTAATTAACCTAAGGACATCACACACATCCATGCCCGAGGCGGTAGCGGTCGCGCGGTTCCAGACTGTAGCGCCTAGAACCGCTCGGCCACCCTGGCCGGCTTCCGACTTCATCCGCAAGGTCATTTTTGTATAATGTGAATAGCAACGGTCCTACGACACTCCCCTGCGGCACACCTGAAATCAGTCTTACTTCGGAAGACTTCTCTCCATTGAGAATGACATGCTGCGATCTGTTATCTAGGAACTCTTCAATCCAATCACACAATTGGTCGGATAGTCCGAATGCTCTTACTTTGTTCATTAAACGACTGTGGGGAACTGTATTGAACGCCTTGCGGAAGTCAAGAAACACGGCATCTACCAGGGAACCCGTGTCTATGGTCCTCTGAGTCTCGTGGACGAATAGCGCGAGCTGGGTTTCACACGATCGTCTTTTTCGAAACCCATGCTGATTCCTACAGAGTAGATTTCTAGTCTCCAGAAAAGTCATTATACTCGAACATAATAAGTGTTCCAAATTCTACAACTGACCGACGTTAGACATATAGGTCTATAGCTCTGCACATGTGTTTGACGTCCCTTCTTGAAAACGGGGATGACCTGTGCCCTTTTCCAATCCTTTGGAACGCTGCTCTCTTCTAAGAGACCTACGGTACACCGCTGCAAGAAGGGGGCCAAGTTCCTTCGCGTACTCTGTGTAAAATCGAACTGGTAACCCATCAGGTCCTGCGGCCTTTCCTCTTTTGAGCGATTTTAATTGTTTCTCTATCCCTCTGTCGTCTATTTCGATATGTACCATTTTGTCATCTGTGCGACAATCTAGAGAAGGAACTACAGTGCAGTCTTCCTCTGTGAAACAGCTTTGGAAAAAGACATTTAGTATTTCGGCCTTTAGTCTGTCATCCTCTGTTTCAGTACCATTTTGGTCTCAGAGTGTCTGGACATTTTGTTTTTATCGACCTACCGCTTTGACATAAGACCATCGTGTCGGGCCTCCTTTTGTCTGGCGTAGTGCAACATTTCGACATGCCGCAGACCCAACAAGTCTTTCGAAGTCTCCTGCACAGATTTTGAGCAACTCAGCCCCTACACTGTTCATAATTGCTAAAGCGTCGCCGGTGTAGGATTTTTTTGCACGAACTGACCTCTCGATTATGTCCCATAAATATTCGATAAGTTTCGTGTCGGGTGATCTGGGTGGTCACATCATTTACTCCAATGGCCCAGAATTTTCTTGAAACCAATCGCGAACAAATGAGGTCCGGTGACATGGCGGACTGTCATCCGTAAAATTCAATGTTTGTTTGGGACCATAAAGTCCATGAATGGCTGCAGATTGCGGCGATGCGGTTCTTTCCGTCCCTTTACGACGGATCTGCATCTACCTGTGAACATTGTCTCAGCAGATCATCAGTAGGAAAGCCGAGTGAAACCTACTGTACTTCGACGTGAACCAGGCTGCAATTAAAGTCACTAATCTGCGTTTCGGGGGGAACACGAAATGAAAGGTTGGAAATTTTGTCCTGAATCTACATATTCTGTAACTTAAGTGAACAAGTATCACTGCCAAGCCCGTGCTAGTCTTAACACAGTCACTCACAATCCCTTTCACTCACGTTAGCAAGTTTATGGTGTTGCATTTCCCGAAAACGTAATAGCTACAAAAATACTGATTGTTTTTGATTGAGAATGCTCGCCAAATATTAAGTCTGTTGGTACCAAATGCAGTCACAGTTTTTAGCCACCGACCTGCTCAATACGCCACACAGAATATATGTCTTATCTCGTCACGAAATTCACTTAAAAATTCCGAAATTTCTACACACATATCGGAATAATTATGCCGTCACTTTCCAACACTTTTGATTTATGAAACACTGCTAGATCCGGCAACTTATAATTTCCATCGGAACTACTACTGCAAACGTCCGATCTCTTTCATGGCTAGGCTTCGACTCTTCCCTAGAATACTCTAAGTCTTCTCTACCAGCAGAGAAAGGCGCGCGAAGAATATTGCTTTACCATTGGTCAGTTTACTCAACAGCCAATACCAAAACAACATTCTCCCGCGTCAATCCGCACTTTTCATCAATAACCAATCGCAAAATAGTAAACCTAATGACTGCACTTTTTACCGACGTTATTTTCTAATATGCTGAACTTATGCTTATGCATAAAGTTATTTACTATTGGTATTTATACCTGAATTAACTTTCCCTTTACCATAAACTTACTTTACAAATCTATTCCACAAAAATCGCCTTTGTTCATATCCATACTTCTCCGAAATGTTCCCACACTAAATACTACTACATAACTCGTTAAACAATTATCTTCATATTAACCTTAAACCACACTCACGCATCATTCATACTGCTAAAACACATTTATAACATTTTTACATACACTCTAGAAATAATAACACTTTATGAAAATACTAGAACAGTTTATGAAAACCATTCTATTACTTTAGTGCACTCTAGTGGGTACAATCGAAACTAAAATCACAGTCCCCCTATCCAATATTGTCCTCTATCGGCTGATACATAAACTACGTCCGCGTCCGGTCTCTGTCACTCACCAGCTCTGAGACACATCTCCCACTTAACCGCTTCCAAGGCAGGATCGGTATATGGCGCTACGCCTCAAGATGGTCTCCAAAGAGCCAAACATAAACAATTCCAGTCGATGATAGGTTCAGTTGGACCAGACGACCCAGTCCATTCCACGTAAACGCAGCCCACACCATTATACAGCTAACACTAGCTTGCACAGTGCTTTGTTGACAACTTCGGTCCACGGCTTCGTGAGGTCTGCGCCACACTCTAACATTTCTACGGTCCAACCAACATGGTCACGAGCCCAGGACAGGCGCTGCAGGCGACGCCGTGCTATTAGTAAAGGCACTCGCGTCGGTCGTCTCCTGCAATGGCCCAAAACCGCCAGATTCCGCCGCATTGCCCCAACGAATACACTCGTCATACGTTCCACATTGATATCTGTGGTAACGCAGTGTTGCTTGTCTATTGGCACTGACACCTCTACGAAAACGTCGCTGCTCTCAGTCGTTAAGTGAAGGCCGTCAGCGACTACGTTGTCCATTGTCTAACGTAATGCCTGAATGTGCTATTGTTTGCAAATTCTTGAAACTGTGGATCTCGGAAAATCGAGTTTCCTAAAGAATTCGGAAATGGAAAGTCCCATGCATCTAGCTGCAACTACCATTCCGTGTTCAAAGTCTGGAGACGGAGTATCCGCTGCGACGACAGAGTCCGCTGTTCGTGAAGGAGCAATGGCGGCCCTTGTCGCAGATTTGCAGTTCATTACAGCGCTGAGCACCGAGTCCACAGGACGGCAATGGTCCATGGTACATACAACCATCAACTATCATTAGCTGATGGTTCATAACTGATGGACGGAGAGACAACATGGTAATTATAGATAGTCTGCGAAACCCGTTATAAATGTTGGCCACTGATGCATCGTGTTAGGAGTTAACTCTCAGCGTCAGCTAAGGCCTGAAGATGGCGGACTGAAACACCGAAACTGGTTGCCGTACAATAAATGACATCATAAGGACGGCTGTAGGTTTTTAAATTTATTACATGAGTTAAAGGCTGAAGTCCCCTAGACCTCCAATCACAAGGATGGTCCTACAAGAACATGTATTGTGCACCGAATTGGCCTGATCTTAACCGAAATCACCGTCTCGTAATATCGGAAACTGTATGATCTTTGCATGGACACATGGTGCCACATAACTCCATAAACCTATCAATGACTTCTCGGATCCATAATATGTAGAGCTGCTGTTCACTGCGTTTCAAAGGTGGACCTCCACCTTGCTAAGTAAATGGGCGTCTTGGCTTATCATTGTAGGTCACGTATGAAAGAAATCAGTAAGATTATAATAGGGTGTCTACGACGGCTTGAATTGGGTCGAGATTCTTTACTGGAGATGGATGTGGGTGCAGCAGTAGCAGGCAATCTGAGGACACAAGAAAATCTTTATTGCCTTTATATAATTAAATTTTCCTTGAGGCATTCGAGTCTCAACTTTATTTACAATAATGATCCAATCTGAGGAAATAATTTTAAGCTTGTGCCATAACCAAGAATTGAACACAGGTCTCCCACATGCTATCGAGATGTTCAAGTAACACAGCTGCACAGACCACTCTAGTCCAATGCCCTCCCTAACACATACTTCAATTCGTGCCTTCATCCTTTTCTCCCCTTCTTATATTATCACTATTGCCGCGGCTCTCTGATACTGAAAAATAGGCTGAAGACATGGAATGAGATTTGTCTGAGGGAGGACGTTGGACTAGAGTGGTCCCGGCAGCTGTGTTACCTGTACCCCTAAAGTGGTGCAATGGCTAACACATCGGCCTAGTTACCATGAGACCCAGGTTCAAGCTCAGGTCATAGCATACATTGTAATTAATATCTTAGGATTATAGTATCTTTATTGCTGGTTACTGACATCCATCTGTCTTTGATGTAGGCGCTACAGTCTGGAACCCCGGTACCGCTACGGTCGCAGATCCGAATCCTGCCTCGGGCATGGATGTGTGTGATGTCCTTAGGTTAGTTAGGTTTGAGTAGTTCTAAGTTCTATGGCACTGATGACCTTAGAAGTTAAGTCCCATAGTGCTCAGAGTCATTTGAACCATTTGTTTTTGATGTTGAAAGTGGTCATCCCTAGTGAGTGTATCAAATACAGCAAACCGGCGCCTCCCAGTGTGTTAGCCTCCCAGCATCGTAGTCAGTGTCAGCACAGGCTGTGCTCAACTGAAGCTGTTGCTGTGTCGAGGAAAGTCTCGCATTATCCAGCCTTCAGCTGGATGGCCTGGCATCGGCTGCTATCATCGTGAATATGACAGATAGTGTCTCACCTCCTGTGGAACAGGGAGAAAGTGGCTGGACTCCAGAATCGTGGCAGAGTACTGATCTGTCCAGGCCCAGGTGGTCAGGCGACGAACAGAGGTTCTAGGCCTGGCGACATTGTGATGGCCTCATCAAAAATGTTCAAATGTATGTGAAATCATATGGGACTTAACTGCTAAAGTCATCAGTCCCTAAGTTTACACACTACTTAACCTAAATTATTCTAAGGACAAACACACACTCCCATGCCCGAGGGAGGACTCGAAAACCTCCTCCGGGACCAGCCGCGCAGTCCATGACTACAGCGCCTTAGACCGCTCGGCTAATCCCGCGGATGGCCGCATCATCAGCACGGCTCTGACCACTGTGGACTATACGCCATACTACTCTCCATCTGCCCGACGATGACTGGCTGGTGACACGGGATTTAAATACAACTGCCTGGGGCTGACTATGCGAAGTACAGAAAAAAACATTTAACGACAAGAGATCGGACGTTTATATTCACAGAACATTTACATTAGTATATTCTGCAGAAATGGTTAGCCTTGTTTGCCCTTGGGTTCAAGGTCAACATCGATATTGCGGCGCAGCACCAGCCTACCAGGAAAATGTGCCTGCGGCTCTCTTTGTCGCTGTAAACCAACTCATAGTCGCTGTACACCATAGATAATGGATGAGTGTGACTTTAGGAGACGTGCAGAATGCCTGGCAGAACCCTACCGTCAAATCAGCGAGTTTGAAAGAGGGCGCATTATAGGCATGAGAGAATGTGACACATCCATCCGGGAAATTGCTGCTCGTGTGGGACGAAATGTTTGGGCAGTGCAACGGGTGTGTGGAGAATGGTTCACGGAAGGCCGTAGAACAAGATGAGATGGGTCAGGTCGCACCACACAGACCACCTCCGAGGAGATCGGCACCTCGTCTGAATGTCATTGCAGTACAGATCTGCGTACTCCTCGGCTCTGGCGCAACGGTGTAAGACAACGCACACTATTAGGGGTGACAGCCCGTCGCATATTTATTGCGGCATAGGTTACGTAGGCGACTTCCATTTCTCCACCTACCTTTGACGAATGTGGAGAAACATGCTAGACGGTTATCATGTATGGAACTACGTCACTAGGGACAGGAATGGCATCAGATAGTGTTTTCGGACGAATCCACTTTCTGATTGTTTGAAAATTATGGCCGCATTTTCTTTTCCCACAGGCAGGGGAAGCAGCATCACAGTGACTGCGTTCACCAGAGACATACAGCGCCAGCTTGAGGCCTTATGGTTTGGGGTGCCATTCATGCAACCACAAATAACAGCTGGCGCCTGCTCATGGCACTGCAACCAGTGTGACCTACGTGAATGACATCCAGCGACACATACTGTAAACCATCCGTTGCCATGAGTAAATGTATCATTAGTGTCAATGCTGAAATTTAGTTTACATCCACAAAACACAGCCGGTCCATCCAGCAAAGAATGTGCAGCAACAGACTTGATAGTATTCTTTTTCTTGTCTGCGGCTGACGTTGTCATTTCCACATCTTCAATAGTTTTATATACAGTCTGTCTTGAGCGACGTCGGAGCCTTCTATAACGCATGATTACGCCGTTCTGTGCAGTTGCCTGTGCGACAGCAGCAGCGCGTCTGATCAGCAAGGCGGTGACGCTCGCTTATGTAACGGAGCGATAAGCGCTCCGTATACGCTGCCTGTGTTAACTCGTCCACAGCGTTGCGCTGCCCATGTTATCGCCTGTGTTAACGCCTGCTTGAAAACTCAGCCACTCGGCCTTAGTCTTTTTAAAGGCCGAGTGGCTGGCTGGGCGGTTACGTAATCGCATGGCGGCGCGACTTTCGCGCGCTCTGACGTCACAGACAGCTACTTGCTGTGGCATGCTCTATACGTTGCAGGGGGGGGGGCTGCGCCCCCCCCCCTGACCCCCCCTGCAAAAAAAAACTTCCCAACCTAACCTCGTATTCAGGGCTACGCTACAGATCACTTTATTTATGAAAATACATTGTACAATCACCAACAAATTTAACATATTCACAAACTCCTTTTCCCTTACACCAAATAAATACAGTTTCATTTACAGATATGACACAACACCGGAAGCCATTTTCCAGCAAGACAATGCACGGCCACATGTTGCTGCACGATCACTTGCCTTCTTGGGGTCACGGGATGTCAGCCTTTTGCCCTTGCCCACCAGATCGGCAGACCTGTCGCCAATTAAAAATGTTTGGGATATGGTGAAACAACGGGTGCAGCGTTCTGACCCAATGCCAACCACAACAGATGATCTTTTGAACCATGGGAATACAGGAAGGATGGATATATCACAGGACACCATTCATGGCATAAGTGTCGATGCCATCACACATGGAACAAGTTATCAGGGCCCATGGCGGACTCTGTGTCTACTAGGCAACAGGACACATGCTGAAACGATATGACTAAAATGCTGATCATTTCTGCAGAACATACTAATGTACATGTCCCGTGAATATGAACGTCCTGTGTCTTGTTGTTCAAGGTGTTCTGTTTTTTATGAGCATGAGAGTAAATGGTCAGGCGTGCCGATGACATTGCTGTCCTCTATGAAAGAGAGGATTAAATGCAGGATTCGTTGAGTTGGGTGAACAGTTTGCTGTGCACGGAGTATGAATTGAAAGAAAGCCAAAGAGTATTCTAACCAGTGTCCTAACTTGACTACACAGCTACAGTATTGGATGAAGACTGTCTGCAATGTCGCCAGAATGCTCTTCTTTGACGTCCATTGTCTACATTCGTCGGAAGAAATTTTGTTGCAGATATTTGTGTGCTGTTATTAAGGAAAGAACAGCAGTGTGTCGTCCGAGGGTGTGAATCTTGCATCTTGGTTTATATTATGTAGTCTGACTGCTATGACATGTTACTGAAAGAATCTGCTACATGCAAGCTTTAATCCTGATGATTGAAATTTTCGGGTCTTTATCTTGAAAGAGTGTTTTGATATATTTTCTACTTGGTTGAGTGTTCCGCTGCACATACGTGTAACCTCCACTCTCGTACTTATAAAATTGAAGGGTATCTATAGGTCTAGGATCTGGTTGGAGATCAGTGGTCTTGATGAAAGTGTCCAAAAAAATGAAGTATCTATTAACATGGAAGGTGGGAAGACGGTATCTGGATGTATGTGAAAGAAAATTCTTTGATGTTTAAATGAACTGAGTTGCCGGAACTGCATATTTATGATAGTTGAATGAATATTAGATAAATTACTTGGCAATATTTATCTGTTGCAGAAGTTTGCGAGGAAATTGCGAGGGAATATGTGAGCCCGTGCTCCGCTAAAAATATCACGTTTATTGAAGACACAACTGAACAGACCAATAAACTATACAACTAATAAATGTGTAATGGCTGCTGTTCTTCGTAACTCTGTTTGCTGAGTTACAAGATTACATTTACAACCGTGTCTTGCAGACCCCAGAACGATTTATCACTAATCATTAATTATGAAATGGTAAGAGAAATCTTTCAATGGTGACATTCATGCACATACAGAAATAATATAGATTCAGGACAAATATAAGAATAAAGAAAAACTTCACCAGTATGCACGTGGTTTGCGAAAGGTCGTCCCCTGGGCTTGCGTGCACGAAGCAGGTTAACAAGAATTCAATGATCAGAACAAACAGTTAATAGTTGCATCACACAAGAAATAATGAAACTAAATTGGAGGTTTTACCCCGAGAATCAGTACCTGTGACATGTAACGATTCTCACAGCCCTCGAACACGTTGTCGTACAAACAAAAATTCTCCATAGAATGAGTGGTAAAATTCAGAACAGCTCAGCAAACTGGACACTACACATTACTGTGAGACAAGATCTGCTAACGTACTGCTCTCAGATCCGTACTTAACATACGCTGAAACAACAAACACACTTGGAAGTTAGATTACTAACTTAAATCCAAGTTAGCGAGGTTTCAGAAACCTGTTCAAATATACTATACTCGTGAGATCACCAACGAACTAAATCAGATTGAACTGAGAAGATACATCACGCGTCCAGATGTCTGAACAGAGGTAGAGCAGAACAATGGCTTCTATGCGTGGCCAAATGCAACTGGTTACAATGTTCCGAAATTAACAAGAAAAAATTCCGTTTACAGCTCAACGAGCTATGAGCGACGAGACCAACACGTTAAATTTGACTTGAGCTGAAATCTACAAAACTAAGACAATGAGTTAACTATGAATAGGCGCACTCACACTTAGTGTCGCCTGTCTCGCGTCTCCCTCTACACTGCCGAGTGAACTCTTTTGGAATGCACGCGTTCCATTCTTCCGGACGTGCCCAGAGAGCTCCCTGATGTGTGGTGCCAACCTGTAAAAGAGCTTCGTCCAAGGCGAACAGAAACCTCTTTGCTATTTGGTACCTGCTTTATGTTGTTGTTGTGTCTTCAGTCCTGAGACTGGATTGATGCAGCTCTCCATGCTACTCTATCCTGTGCAAGCTCCTTCATCTCCCAGTACCTACTGCAACCTACATCCTTCTGAATCTGCTTAGTGTGTTTATCTCTTGGTCTCCCTCTACGATTTTTACCCTCCACGCTGCCCTCCAATGCTAAATTTGTGATCCCTTAATGCCTCAGAACATGTCCTACCAAACGATCCCTTCTTCTAATCAAGTTGTGCCATAAATTTCACTTCTCCCCAATACTATTCAATACCTCCTCATTAGTTATGTGATCTACCCATCTAATCTTCAACTTTCTTCTGTAGCACCACATCTCGAAAGCTTCTATTCTCTTCTTGTCCAAACTATTTATCATCCATGTTTCACTTCCATACATGGCTACACTCCACACAAATACTTTCAGAAATAACTTTCTGACACTTAAATTTATACTCGATGTTAACAAATTTCTCTTCATCAGAAACAATTTCCTTGCCATTGCCAGTCTACATTTCATATCCTCTCTACTTCGATCATCATCAGTTATTTTTCTCCCCAAATAGCAAAACTCCTTTACTACTTTAAGTGTCTCATTTCCTAATCTAATTCCCTCAGCATCACCCGACTTAATTCGACTACATTCCATTATCCTCGTTTTTCTTTTGTTGATGTTCATCTTATATCCTCCTTTCAAGACACTATCCATTCCGTTCAACTGCTCCTCCGAGTCCTTTGCTCTGTCTGACAAAGTTACAATGTCATCGGCGATCCTCAAAGTTTTATTTCTTCTCCCTGGATTTTAATACCAACTCCAAATTTTTCTTTTGTTTCCTTTACTGCTTGTTCAATATACAGATAGAATAGCATCGGGGAGAGGCTACAACCCTGTTTTACTCCCTTCCCAACCACTGCTTCCCTTTCATGTCCCTCGACTCCTATAACTGCCGTCTGGTTTCTGTATAAATTGTAAATAGCCTTTCGCTCCCTGTATTTTACCCCTGCCACCTTTAGAATTTGAAAGAGAGTATTCCAGTCAATATTGTCAAAAGCTTTCTCTAAGTCTACAAATGGTAGAAACGTCGGTTTACCTTTCCTTAATCTTAAGGTCAGTATTGCCTCACGTGCTCCAACATTTCTACGGAATCCAAACTGATCTTCCCCGAGGTCGGCTTCCACCAATTTTTGCATTCGTCTGTAACGAATTCGCGTTAGTATTTTGCAGCCGTGACTTATTAAACTGATAGTTCGGTAATTTTCACATCTGCTTTATAGGATTGGCTATTCTCCCACGACAGCAGACTGCTTTTACTCCCACAGATCTACAGATTGAACCTTATCTTGTACACGGTCATTCGTGCTTTTCATTCATCAGGCAAGAGGATGAAAGGATGTATATGCTGACGTATTGCACATAAACGTATTGAATATGCGTGTGGGGCTGGGATAATTACCAAAAATATTACTGAAATTTTGAAGTGAAATAAAGATAATATACCTCGTGCTCACTATAGACACACTCAGCTGTTCAGTCTTTCTTTATGTAGTTCATACTTTGCGTCCATAACTGAGGGGCCAGAGTTGGGTACATTAAGTTAAACGTTAAACAAAATGATGACGCGGCTCATGTAGAGACCCTTCAAAATGATGGCGTGTTCAGATTACGTGCGTCGACCTTCTCTTGGTGTTGTTTCCCAGGTAAACGATTAAACGAAACAGCCCACTTACAGTTATTCCTTTTGACTCATCACTTATTATTTCTAATTTGTTTTAGGGAACTAACTGATACCACAGAACATTACCATTGACTGCACCACATTAAATGACTATGTTCACCACTTTGTTAAACTAAGACTTGTACGATAATTTTTTTACTCAAAAGTCAATCTATCTCTCCCCCTCAGCATTCTGTACAAAACTGTTAATTATGTCAATATATCTACAGCACTACCTCAGCATTCACAGTCGGTCACTCTTGCTTCTACAGCTGGCTCGGCATCCTAATCCACTCTGTTCCCTTGTGTAGGGCGCTACCTCGCTATACCTATAGTGCCCCCTCCAGCGGTTTTAGCGTCCCCCGTCGTACGCTACACTTTACGCCGACTGCCCCGCTTAGATCCATATGATTCTCCAACGAGTACACTATTCTTCCAGACAATTTACTTTTCTTACTGACACTTTTCCTTATGAAACTTGTGCGGAAAATGGGTCTTGGTTCAGGGTAGATCTATATATTGGTTTTTCATTAGAACTGTTTTAAGCCGGCCGGAGTGGCCGAGCGGTTCTAGGCGCTACAGTCTGGAGCCGCGCGACCGCTACTGTCGCAGGTTCGAATCCTGCCTCGGGCATGGATGTGTGTGATGTCTTTAGGTTAGTTAGGTTTAAGTAGTTCTAAGTTCTAGCGGACTGATGACCACAGCAGTTAAGTTCCATAGTGCTCAGAGCCATTTGAACCATTTTGAACTGTTTTAATTTTTCTTTTTACCTGTTACTACTTCTTGGTTGAAGTTATTGATTTTTTCAGTTTCCTCCAACATTTCCTCTTTCTTCCTTCACCAGGGAAGACGAATGGAGTATTCCAGAATTTGAAACACGAACAGCCGCTAGCATGAGTTTCTTCGAAGTAGATACCTAGGGGGTTGCGAAGCTACTCAAATAGCTTGATACGGGCAAGTCTTCAGGTCCAGATTGTATACCGATTAGGTTCCTTTCAGATTACGCTGATACAATAGCTCCCTACTTTGCAAACATATATAACCGCTCGCTCACCGATAGATCTGTACCTACAGATTGGAAAATTGCGCAGGTCGGACCAGTGTTTAAGAAGGGTAGTAGGAGTAATCCATCCAACTACAGATCTATAATATTGACGTCGGTTTGAAGTAAGGTTTTGGAGCATATATTGTATTCAAACATTATGAATCACCTCGAAGGGAACGATCTATTGATACGTAATCAGCATGGTTTCAGAAAACATCGTTCTCGTGCAACGCAGCTAGCTCTTTATTCGCACGAAATAATGGCCGCTAGTGAGAGGGGATTTGAAGTTGATTCTGTATTTCTAGACTTTCGGAAAGCTTTTGACACCGTCCCTCACAAGCGACTTCTAATCAAGCTGCAGGCCTATGGGGTATCGTGTCAGTTGTGCGACTGGATTCGTGATTTCCTGTCAGGAAGGTCGCAGTTCGTAGTAATAGACGGCAAATCATCGGGTAAAATTGGAGTGATATCAGGTGTTCCCCAGGGAAGCGTCCTGGGACCTCTGCTGTTCCCGATCTATATAAATGACCTGGGTCACAATCTGACCAGTTCTCTTAGGTTGTTCGCAGATGATGCTATAATTTACCGTGCAGTAAGGCCATCCGAAGACTTGTAGCAGTTGCAAAGCGATTTAGAAAAGATTGCTGTAGGGTGTGTCAGGTAGCAGTTGACGCTAAATAACGAAAAGAGTGAGGTGATCCACATGAGTTCCAAAAGAAATCCGTTGGAATTCGATTACTCGATAGATAGTACAATTCTCAAGGCTGTCAATTCAACTAAGTACCTAGGTGTTAAAATTACGAACAACTTCAGTTGGAAAGACCACATAGATAATATTGTGGGGAAGGCGAGCCAAAGGTTACTTTTCATTGGCAGGACACTTAGAAGATGCAACAAGTCCACTAAAGAGACAGCTTACACTACTCTCGTCCGTCCTCTGTTAGAATATTGCTGCGCGGTGTGGGATCCTTACCAGGTGGGATTGACGGAGGACATCGAAAGGGTGCTAAAAAGGGCAGCTCGTTTTGTATTATCACGTTATAGGGGAGAGAGTGTGGCAGAAATGATAAGCGAGTTGGGATGGAAGTCATTAGAGCAAAGACGTTTTTCGTCGCGGCGAGATCTATTTACGAAATTTCAGTCACCAACTTTCTCTTCCGAATGTGAAAATATTTCGTCGAGCCCAACCTAAATCGGAAAGAATGATCATCAAAATAAAAGAAATCAGAGCACGAACAGAAAGGTTTAGGTGTTCGTTATTCCCGCGCGCTGTTCGGGAGTGAAATGGTAGGGAGATAATATGATTGTGGTTCGATGAACCCTCTGCCAAGCACTTAAATGTGAGTTGCTGAGTAATCATGTAGATGTAGATCTTCTCCCACTGCGTAAGAATTCATCGTTATTTTCGCTATTCTGTCTTCTTCCACTCTTGTGACGTGCGCCTTCAAGTTGTTTCCGTATTCCGTCATCTGCTCATTTAAGCTTTCCACTCCTACCACTTCTCTTATGACAGCATTTCTCCTCGCGCCACACAGGGCGTACCCAGCAACTGTTCATAGCAATCGCATCTCCAATCCTTGTATTCCTTGTGCGTTTCTTTTCGTTACAATCCATGACTCACTTCCGTATCTCATGACTGGTCCTGAGAGGGTTACGTAGATCTTAGCAGAAATCCGCTTCTTACTTCAGTTCTGAGCGTAACGCAAACGGCTCCGTTAATGTCATTAATTCCTGCTACTTTTCCTTGTACGTCAATTTTCCCTATGAATGAGATGTTTTTTCCAAGAAGCTGAATGAGTTTAAGCTTTGTACTTTCTCATTGTTTGTTATTACACTTACGTTCAGAATAAAAACAGAATACCTTGAATGACTAGAGACAAGACCTACTTATTCACAGGACACGTGTGTGAGTATGTTCTGCAGAAATGATTAGCCTTTGAACCATGTCGGCCCGCGGGTTCAAGGTCAACATCGAAGTCGGAGCGCAATACCACCTACCGGTAAAACGTGTCTGCGGCTCTCGTTGACGCTACAAGCGAAAGGTAATGTACCTTTTTCTTCTACGCTTTGTTTTTAGTCTCATTTTGTTCTATCTTGTTCGTGGCTGACGTACGATGACATGTGTTCAGATTATTCGTTGATCTGTTCACTCAGTTTTTTTACTACGGAGGTTAGCTGAACCCTCTGACCGAACGCGCTGAGCTACCGTGTCGGCTATAGTATTGGCTGGCCAGACCAATCCCACAGCTATTCAGCTTTGCCCCGCAGTGCAATGTATCCATGTGACTTGAGCTGACGTGGAGGATTTCCTCGCAGACGTATCCTCGAGCCGTACCGTCAAATGCGTGTCTTTGAAAGCGGCTGTTTCTCGAACTGAGAGAAACTGTTGCATCCATGTGGGGAATTGCTGCTCGTGTGGGATGAAGCACAACGGGTGTGTGCAGATTGGCTCACCGAAGGCCGCAGAACACCACGAGATGTGTCCGGTCTCACCACCCAGACCCTTCCCACCACCCACGCCGATCGACACCTCATCCGAACGGCATTGCAGGACAGACCTGCGTCCTTGGCGCTGACGTAACAGTGGAACAGTGTAACGAACGCATCGTGCAGTGAGTCGCCGTTTATTACGGCGTCCGCTTCTCCACCTACGTTTGACGAATACGCAGAAACATGCTAGACAGCAATGCTGTATGGAACGATGTCACCGAGGAGAGGAATGGCATCAGATAGTAGTGTTTTCGGACGAATCCAGTTTCCATTTCTTTCAAAATGACTGCTGCATTTTGGATCGCTGCAGACAAGGGGAGCGCCATCACAGTGACTGCATTCGGACAAGACATACAGCGCCAATAGAAGGCGTTATGTTGTGAGGTGCTATTGTATACAGCCATAAATCACAATTGGTTCATGTCCGGGCTACTGTGACCATTATGAGCTACGTGATGACATCCTGCGACCCGTAACCATACTCCTTCCGCAGAACACTGCATACGCCATTATTCAGCAAGACAATGCACGACCTCATATAGCTGCACGAACAAAATGTCTTATTCGTGCCACAGAGTGTCAGCCTTTTTGCCTGGTCCGTCAGATCACCAGACTTGTCGCCAGTCGAAAACGTGTGGGATATGGTGGAATGATGAGTGCAGTGCCAACCACAACAGATGAACTTTGGAGCCAAGTGAATGCTCCATAGATGGCTGTACCACAGGACGCCATTCGCTCCATTTACGCGTCGATGCCATCTCGCATGGATAAAGTTATCAGGACCCATGGTGCATCCTGTGCCTACTAGGCCACAGAACACAAGTGACTGAAATGCTAATCATTTCTGCAGAACATACTAATATCAATGGCCTATCTCTAGTCGTTCAAGGTGGCTGATGGCCTCTGAAAGCCGCATTTTTTTTTCGAAGACACTGACAGACTACACATATCAGATACTGTGGAGAAAATACGAGCAGCTGTTTGCAGGGTGTAACAGTTTCATCATCGGTCAAGAGTAATCTCACAGAAAAATTCCTTTCGTGAAAGTCATAAGTATAAACACTTAATTTACTTACTCCTTAACTTATGAAAATAAATATTAAAAACCTACATCATTATCTTAATTATTTCTCTGTTAACAAAAATGTGAGGTGATATCGAAGGTTCCAGAGAACATAGCCATCTCATAAGTTCAAGTAGTAAAGCCTTCTTCGGCATATGAGTGAGTAGTGTTCCTCGTTCTGTAATACTTAGCACGGTCAATTGGTGGAACAGAGAGAAAAGGTTCGAACACGAGTTGCACAATTCGTCAAGTGTTGGTTTTGCTGTCGTTAGAGTTTGACAGAAATTGTCAAAGAACTGCACTTGGGGGCGTTACAGAAGAAAATTAAACTGCAAGTAGAGAACCTCACTCGCAGAATTCTGGGAGTCTACGTTATAGGATGAATGAAGAAACTTGTAAATCTGAGACTTATCTGCGATGTATCGCGCAGACGTGGAGAAGTCACAGCAACGATTCTGCTCAGTCCCGTACAAAAAAAAATGTTTAATTACGTAATATTCATATTTCCAGTTATGCAGTAATATAGTTTACTTGATTACGAATCCAACGATGGGTGTATTGCGTAGTTAACTGACAAGTCGATAAACTTAATCGGCATACTCAGAGTGTCCCCCCTGAGAGTAGTTCGGCGCATTTTCTCTAGCGTTTTGACCGATACCTGATATGTGGTTATTGCAATGTCTAAATGGAGTCAGTCCAAATAAATAGTGCTCACTACATGTTTCATCCGGCCCCAGTGGCGTCAGAAAAGACTGGATTATTACCCATTACATGTGAAATGACTTTTGAAGCGGAATTGTGCACGCCCATTCGATGGGGCAATCCCAAATTAGTATAATACGATATTCGTTTTATCGATATGCACCAATAGCGGCAGGAATATAGGAAGAATAGCCAGTACTGCAGCAGTGGCTGCATCGTGCCAGCCCACGCTGACCACCACGCATGCAGCGCTACTCTTTTGCTGTGGGAGTACTGGCTGTTTCTCTTCCATTAACGTCCATTTCAATAGGTGTCGATGAAACTAGTATCGCACTAGACTAATCTGGAGAGCTCCATCGAACAGGAATGTGAAATATAGCTTATAAAATATTTAATTTGTAATGGCAAACAAACTACAGCTCATCATTGAAACAGGACAGTAGTAGAACAAAGTCTGTTGTGGTGCACTTTGTTAGTGCAGGCTGCCTACATCAGGGGCAGGTATGCACTCAGGGGCAAACCTGTTGTTCTCCTTAGTTTGACAGGTACTTAACCTATCGTTCTGCTGAAAGGATTCTTCCTTTTGATTGACAGGCACTTAACCGGTTATTACCTCACCCATTCCCCAATCCCCCACCCCTCAGGAAACCTCCCCCTTTACTGCTACAGGCACACTTTCAAGCTTGAGCTACTGGAATAGCCCCCCCCCCCACTCTAATCAATTTTATTGCCTACTTAATTACTATAACCAATAAATTAACCTCTGCCCCACTGATAAACCCCATACCCTCTCACCCTCAATCCCGGAAATTGGCGGGAAAAAAGAAAAACACTCAGTCCATCGGTCATTTGGAGGGAATTCGATTGCAGTGAGTGTAATATTGCTTAAACGCTTAAGACAAGGTATAGAATATTATTTATTTATAGCAGTTTATGAAATATAGATTATTTAGGTTAGTTACAGAGCCAGCCGAAGTGGCCGTGCGGTTCTAGGCGCTACAGTCTGGAACCGAGCGGCCACTACGGTCGCAGGTTCGAATCCTGCCTCGGGCATGGATGTGTGTGATGTCCTTAGGTTAGTTAGGTTTAATTCGTTCTAAGTTCTAGGCGACTGATGACCTCAGAAGTTAAGTCACATAGTGCTCAGAGCCATTTGATTTAGTTACAGAACTTGTCTGGAAATCGATTGCTGTCTATGGAATATTGTTTAAACAATTCAGACAATGTCTGGAATAATGTCTATTTACACTATTTAGGGGAATAAAGATAGTGTAAGGAATACATGGAAGTTAGTGGCTTTTTGGTGGAGAGAAAGTATCTCATAACAGGAAATTCAAGGGTATATTGTTTATTCATTAAAAAAAAATCAGTTTGTGGGGGTTGGATTTCTCTTGCTCATCATTCTCTGCTGTTTGGAAACATTTATGTCACATAAGAAGTAACTAAAAGGGGCAAACATGTAGCATAACTTAATGTTAGACACTGTACTCGGTGTGTCTTAACATAATGTTCGGCCCTTTGTTGGCACTTAACCTATTGTTCCGTTAGTGGTTTTACATGTCACTTCCATTTCATTACACTATTGTACTGCCTTTGATACCAAATTAAGTTATCAATTATTTCCTCCCTCCATTTTCTGGTACACTTTTCGAATTTCGCATGCTTTTGAACACCTATTCTGGCGCATATTTCTTTGTCACCCACTGCCCTAAACTATTGTAGTGCATTATACATAAAAATTATGTAAATTAACGTAATGTTCGGCACTTAACCTGCTGTTCTGCTCCATGTCACCCACTCACACACACCCTCCCCTTAACTATTATACCACTAACACCATGTTGATATAGGAGATTTACACAAATTAATTAAATCGGTATAGGGTAGTTCCTTATATTTGCAGCATACTATTGGTCAGTGAAATCGATAGAATATAGATTAAACAAAAGATCGCTAATAAAAAACACACCCCACTACCCGATGACCGATGCTGATGTTGTTGGCTCCGCACACTATTTATCATAAAGCATTCTTGTTGTTTTGAGAGATAGCGCTAGCTAAGCACAGTTGGGGGAAATCAGAACAATTATGCAAACAGAATTTGAAGCACTGTTCTACAGAAGAGAAAAATGGCGGGAATTCTCGGTATCCAGCAGCTATTCGTCTGGAGATGTCCTAATGCCATAGTGACAGATGAGTGACGGCATCCCCGCCAGAGATGGGAGGCCTACTTCAACTTTTCTTTGAACACTTGCTCTCCCATGTCTTTCTGTAGATACCTTGCCTCCATCTTGTTCGAATTAGTTTGTAGACACTCATACATCCTCGCTCAAAGGACGTCTTGTGAATGAATGGAGCATTACGATTGGCTATTATTGAATTTACCCGCCGTATTACTGATACCATCGGTGTGGAAGCACTGTTTGCCCTTTTTTTTCTTTTTGCGGGTGAGACTTTCATTGGTAAAAACAATTTTACCCTAAACACCATATTGCACCGACCATTAAACCCTGCAAAGTGACCTACAGATCGTTAAATACGGAAAGACTCTTACTCAGTTACGCTATTCTGCCACTGAGGGCGGAAAGTTGAATATTAGGACGTGAAACCGATCTCCAGCGTGGCAGTTTCTATCACCGCTTCCGTGTCGATGTAGTAAGCATGCTATTTGTATCCTGCACCATACAAAATCGCCACTTTTACATCATTCGTATAGCTATCGACCACCAGACATTCGTACATATACTGCAAAAAGAGACAGCACTGTATAAACTACTCGCAGCACTAGATATTTTCCTGCAGCCGATGGTCACAAGTCATTCATTCCCGATGCGTGACGAAAGCGCCCTCATCAGACCAAAGTCACTCTCAGAACTGTTCTACAAATTCGTGGTTGGCTCCCCTCAGCCAAACGAATCCGACCTGCTTGCTTGCTTTGTTTTCTGCACACATCTCCAGGCTCTGGGATTACAAGAACGCATGTTATTTTAAATGGTTTGCAGATATCATACCATTTTCGAGATACTTTGCGATATCAAGCACATAGCAATATCGCTTGCATAGCAGTATTATTCGCGCAACATAATTCTGAATATATACGCTGGAAATTATACCTCTAGAAACACGAAACCTTAGCGAGGAGGATCGTGCTGTAAACCAATGAGTAACTACAAACGTATCCTGTCTGCAAAGACCTTTACGGCAGAACTCGAAAAAAAGAGAGGAAACTGATATTTCCACTTGCGAATACCGATGCTCTTGATGTAACAGGTTCCAAACATGGAAGTTGGGTCCATCGGCGGGAGGACTGGGTCCTGGCAGCCATCCGCGACACATGCACATAAACATACATACAGAAAACAGAGCAATCCCACTGCAAATGTGGAATATGGGTGGAGACCACTGGATGCAATTGAGTACAGTGCTATACTAAGCCTCCTAATCAGAAAAAATAGTGAATTTGTGATAGCTGTTGGCAGCTGTATTGCACTTACAAGCAGTTTTAGAAAACGGAACGAGAGGTTATGTCATGATCGCTTGTGTAGAAGTGACACAAAAAAAAACGATAGAATATGATGGAAAATACATATAAATCGAGGGAAAATACTCTGAAATGCAGGGAAATTGAGGATATAATTGCGTGTCTTCTGGTTAGCGCAGAACAATTCTTGTACATTTGGGCAAGTATGCGACAGCAAGAGGAATCCCAGGAAATGTCGACAAGGAAGTGAAGGGAACCAGGGAAACAGTTACTTTTTTCTGCGTGGCAGCATTCTACTGTATGTCTATTGAGGAAACAGTGATACACACCAGTTGACTACTGTATTTGACAGAGAACCATCTGCCTCTAAACTTACATGCATCTGCATTATGGGATAACAGAGAATGGACCCAGTGATCGATTGAGATTGAGCTGTAATGAGGAACGATTTAATGGAAGACTGATGATGCATTCTAGAGGGTCGGGAGATGTCGGTGCAGGTCATTTGACCATTTTTTCTGCTGTTCCATCAGGATGCATCAGTTGTGTGACATAGCCTGCGTTCGACTCGTATACAACCACATGTTCTGTATTTGACTTAGAGCACTGTCTACTTGCGTTCGTTAACAGCAAACCTCTCCATCATCAGAGGGTTTCCATCACATGTGTGATGAATCGTGACCATCCTGTTTCGACACAATCCTCTAAACGAAGGAAGATTAATGTGATATAGTCCAGTCCCTTGTCTTGGGTATAAAATCGATACTTCTGTTTCATAACTAAGATGATTGTAAGTTAGCGATGACACTGCAATCCCCATGTATACATCTGCTTGACAGATGTCCTGTTTACAGAGTTAGTGGTGGCATGACGTGTAATTTCACATGTCGGACGCCCCTGCTATGCCTTATCTGTCTCCTTGTAGGAGGTATTCTCTGTTACCAACGATCATTTTATATAGGACTGATGCAAGCATAGTACAATTCCTGAACCGTTATTGGATGTGAACAGTGGCTCTACACATCTCTGGCTAGCTACATTGTGCATATATCACACCGAGCCACTGCTTTAAGGAAGTAGTTTCTTTCATTTTACGGTTTGTTAGCGTAGCTTATCGTAGAGAAACCTGCAAGAAGGATGTATGTTATGCACTGGAGATATATTGCTTACATTGGAGTATTAACAGCGCTGCATTCCACATCACTGATAGGTCGAAAAACTCAAGTGATCTAACATTATAGCCTGTTTTAAGTGCAGAACAGTGTGTCCTTAGGAGTGCGTGTGTTAATGTTCTCTCTTACCAGTACCCTCCTGGTACTGATCCCAGACACTAGAACAATACTTTAAAATTCATAGCATTGTGATTTACGTAAATCTCCATCCATCTGGAGATCCATCATGCATAAAAATCACCGTCTGCTATTACATCACAACACTTTCAGGTCTGTTACTATACACCGATAAGAGGTGCTAACGTTCTCGACATGGGTGCATCTGGAGAAATTTCGTGCACTTGGCAAGCTCCATTCGTGCAGGAGACGTGGAATGTAGCGGTTTACTTCTGATCATCTGCAGATTAAATCGATAATGATGCTGCAGGGCGGGTAGGTCAATGACAGTGTGAGGAGGGTCTTTCAGTCTCTAATTTTATCCTAAAATGGCAGAATGCTCTGTGACTCATCCGCATAGAGATAGATCATAAATTAAGGACTATGCATGGGGTATTAGAAATATGCAGTGCGCTGTCTGGTATACTTTGATGATGTATGTGTTTGATAATTAACACTGAATGGACGTACTGCACAGTCGTCTATCTACATTTTAAATGAGACTCGCGAAGTACAGAAGGGGCGGTTTAGCTGTGATACTGAAATTGGGTAACATGTTATCACATCATTGGTCAGTGTTGAAATTACTGTAAAATTGCTAAAATTTTTCACACTATCAAGTGTGATGCTTATTATTACAGTACATCGCTGGTGTCTTTTCTATCCCATCCGTACACTGGCACGCTGTTGGTTACCACATAATGATTGACTGACATCGCTTATCTGAGAAAGAGCTTTGGTGAGGGGCAACACTTTCTGGGGGGGTGTCTAGTACCGAAACAATGATCGCTTACATGACTGCAATATGAGAAATCAGTTGAAACAGAACACAGAGCCATCAGCTATTCCAACACTGTGGCAGATGAGTTTAAATGTAGAGTTCGTCAGTCACCTTCAGACTGCAGTTTGTAAACTCTCCACAACGGCGCCGAACTCTTCCAGTTTCCTTATGCTGTAACTGCCTTTTATTTAAAATCAACCTGTGTGTGTGGTGTGTTATGGTAGCACCAGTAAGAACATGAAGTACACCATGAGACATCTAGTTTTCTGTGAGAGACAATTGATCAGAACGTGTTAATGTTAGTTTAGAACCTGACACAGACCTTGAAGTCGTGGAGGACAAACAAAATGTATGGCAGTGTACAAAGCGTGTTACAGCAGAAAAAAAACAATGTTTCAAACAATGACACAGGTTCACAGGGAGCATCTCTTGCGACTTACAGTATACCCTGTGGGATACGGTCATCCTCCTACAGTTGAGGTGACGAAACTTTAAAACGGTCTGTGCAATTCATCAATACCTGTATATTTAATAGGACTGTCACATGTGCTCGGTATTGGAATGGATGCGGTATTTGTTTTCGATATATGAGAGGAGAGAGATGTGGTAAAAATCTTATCGATTTCTCTATCGGATGAAGTTAGAGGAGCTTTTATAGTTCATAATTTTTCTCTGTTGGATGGTACAGACTTGAATGGGCTCTGAGGGACACGGATTTGTAGCACTTGTATGTAGTTTGGAGATGCACCACAGTGCAGTAGCAAAATCCTCGTCCTTCTCCCAGGACGGCCGCGGTGGCCGAGCGGTTCTAGGCGCTTCAGTCCGGACCCGCGCTGCTGCAACGGTCGCAGGTTCGAATCCTGCCTCGGGCATGGATGTGTGTGATGTTCTTAGGTTAGTTAGGTTTAAGTAGTTCTAAGTTCTAGGGGACTGATGACCTCAGATGTTAAGTCCCATAGTGCTCAGAGCCATTTCAACCTCCTCCCAGTTGCCGTCTCCATCAAATGGTCAAAACACAGTCCTGTCACAGTAACTCAGTGTGTTTCTATATGGGTTGCAGAAGGTGATTGATATAGCTTTCTCTGACTTCTACTCAGTTCCGACTTACATTGGAATGATCACACGCACAAAGCTGCGGAGATGGTAGCGCAGTGTCTGAGGGTCAGTTTCAAGATGCATAGGGACTACCTAAAACCACAATGGAATTTTGCTGTAGCAGATAGGTTCGAGAAATGTTACACGTTTCGAGATATGATAGTGGCAGAAATATGATTCAATAGTGGCTGTAATCATTAAAGGACTTCTTCATAGGATCCAACGCAGGTATGTCGGTGAAAGAGGATGACTTGATTCAAAATCCCAGACAGCATTTATACCTAAAGGGTAGCACTAGAGATCTTAAAAGCTAGTGTACGTTTCTTGCGACCTCAATCAGCACACTATCCACTACTGTTTGTTATCCTTCTGAATCAACCCTCATCGATATATCACCTAACCTCTGCCATGGCATCAAAACAGAATGAGTTAGAAATATTGGAGAAATATGTAGAGGCGGTGGCGTGAGAGAGTTGCAAATACCGGTTTCATACCACACTTCTTAGCTGAATCACTTTCAAAATTCGGTACTTCTATCACTAGGTTGCACCGTCGCTGACGTGTAACCGCAGTGTTAGTCTGATACTATACACTCCAGCGATCACTGGCTGTATTCAGTGTCTCAGTATTTGTCTGGAAAAAAATCACTTCATTCAGAGGTAATGCCATACCTCGATTTATAAAGCCACTATAGCTTTTAACGTGGATACTTTTATGCACCTGTAGCACCAAGATGGCTTGTGATGGTAATATGGTTGTGTTCCTTAACACTTGGCGGTCTGTAAAACGATAACGCCTCTCTTTATAAGACACAGTGGTACCACCTGTAAGAAAACTGATTTACGGTCAGTATTATTTTGTATCGCCAGTAATCTGTTATCGGCGAAGTTTTATACTTAGTAGTAGGGGGTCCATGGTAGGTTCGCCATGAGCATCATGCTTATAAAGTATATGTTTGTTTTGCGACATGTGCAATGACTATGTCCAGTCATAAGGAAGGTATGGATTTAATGTGGAATACAGTGATAGCAAAGCGGTGGGTATGTAAAGTAGTAAGAATGGTACAGATATTTCTATTGCCAGAGCCACAGCCGTCAGCATGGTGTATTTCCGATACTTCGTTCATTGTCAAATGTTGTTTAAATCAGACCACCATCGTAATATTTGTACAGGGATAAAATATATATGAGGCCAGTTTTTTCCTAGGACGATTCTATCTATGAGTGCTTGACATGCAGCGCTGGTGACCTGTGGCGGGAATGATTCATGTTTCTGGGCAACATTAGGAGCTGTCTGGATGGAGAGGCCTGCTGGGGTGCAAAAAATAGCAGATTTAACCGTGTCGTCCTCTAGACAGCCGTATAGCGAACTAATACTTAGTATGTGTCGCATAGCTTCCGTGATCGTGTGGAAATTTGAGAATATTCAATACGGACGTGCGTTTGCCCTTGGACATTGAATTGTTTAGTTGTCTGCTTCTGCACATTTCATGCCATTATTTAGTTGAGGGAACATTGATTGTAGAGTGTGCATCTAGCAGGTGAAAGATGGGTGGAAGAAATGTTTGCTGGTCCTCTAGACAAGGAAAATTTCTTAGTTGATTTTGTAAATTATAGGGATGATTTGGAATCTGTCACATCACCGACATCAGTGCTGGCAGGTGGATATATAAGTTTTCTCTATTTTTTTTTCAAGTGATCACATAAAGGTCTATGCAGATGCGATAAGTTTCTAGTTACTAAGTGGTCTACATCACACTCCATCTTGCTAAAATTTTGTGTTTCTAGAGAAATAATGTCCAGTCTATATCTTCAGAACTATGTTGTGCAAACGATACTCTTATGCAAGCGATAAGCTATGTGCTTGATATCGAGAAATATTGCGAAAACCTTATGATATTCTGACAAACCATGCAAAATTACATGTGTTCTTGTGATCCCAAAGTCTGGCGATATGTGTAGAAAAGCAAGCAGGCAGACAATGCTTCCGCACCTGTGGTACAGACATTCAGCGGTTCAATTCAATAACAGACAATCATAATACTCCATTCATTCACAAGATATCCTTTGTGCCAGGGTGTATTAGCGTCTACAAACTGATCAGAACAAGATGGAGGCAAGATATATACAAAAAGTTCTGAAAAATCAAGTGTTCATGGACAAGTTGAAGTAGACGATCCATCTCTGGCGAGGATGCTGTCACTCATCCACCACTGTGGCATTTGGTCATCTCCAGACCAGTAGCTGTAGCATACCGAAAATTCCCGCCATTTTTCTCTTCTGTACGACAGCACTTCGAATTCTGTTTGTGTAATTGTTCTGATTTCCCCTTTTATGATTAGCGGTGTTTTCGTGAGCCTGTACAGACATGATCAAGGCTTTTAGTGGTGAGAACGTTTAATTTTTCTGAGACTATGTTGACAGCAAGATAAACATTTTGCTTTGATGCGTCAGCCATGCTGGGCAGGTAAGAATATGTGCATGGCTAGATGCAGCTCGCATTTCCAGTTAGGATCGCTAGGAACAATGCACCCTGTGATATTCTAGGAAGCAATGGAACAGATTTTTATAGCGCTGGACCCGCAACTCTGCACCATCACAGCAGCAATGGTGCCTTGGTGAACACGGATTTCAATAAGAATTTCTCGGGTGTCAAGTATGAAAGGGATGCCGCCGCCTCATTCTTGCAGGACCTGAATGGACACCTGTGCATGGTTCGGCAGCTGACAGCTGTATCATCACTTCGTGGGGTCCAGTGGTGCACCCCAACTCCTGGGGGTGTGTGCGGAGCCGATGGCGTCAGTGTCGGGCATCGAGTAGTGGGATGTGTTTTTTATTAGCGATCTTTTGTTTAATCTATATTCTATGAATTTAACCGACCAATAGGATGCTGCAAATTGAAAACCTACCCCATACATGTGAAGAACACCAATTTAATTAATTTGCATATATTTTTTACATCGACGTGGTGTTAGCGGTACAATAGTTAAGGGAAGGGTGTGTGCGAGTGGTTGACGTGAAGCAGCACAGCAGTTTAAGTGCAGTACACTAGGTTAATTTCCATACTTTTTATGTAAAATGCAGTAAAATATTTTAAGGGAGTGGGTGACAAAGAAGAATGCGCCGAAATGATGTTCAGATGCGTGTGAAATTCGAAAAGTGTACCAGGAAATGGTGAGAGGACACAACTGATTACTTAATTTAGAATCAAAGGCGGTAAAATAGCTTAATTAAATGGGGATGACATGGAAAACCACTAACAGAACAGTAGGTTAGGTGCTAACAAAGGGCCGAACATTATGTTAAGACACACAGAGTACAGTGTCAAACATTAGGTTATGTAAAATGTTTGACCCGTGTAATTACTTCCTATGAAACCTACATGTTTCCAAACAGCAGAGAATGATGAACAAGAGAAATCCAACCCTCACAACCTGAATTTTTTTATAAATAAACAATATACCCTTGAATTTCCTGTTATAAGACCCTTCCTCTCCACCAAAAAGCCACCAACTTCCATGTATTCCTTACACTGGCTTGAATCCCTTAAACTGTTTAAATAATCAATATTCCACAAATTGTCTAAATTGTTTAAACAATATTCCATAGACAGCAAACTATTTGTGGACAAATTACATAGCTAAATAAATAAGCTATATTCCATACACTGCCATAAGTAATTAAATAATATTCTATACATTGTCTAAAGTGTTTAAACAATATTCCATACACTACAATCGAATTCCCTCCAAATGACTGGTCAACTCAGTCTTTTTTCCGCCAGTACTGGGTGGAAGGGTTGGGACTTTACCATAGAGGGAGGGATTAATTAATTGATGAATTTGATTAAGTAGTCAGTCAAATTGACAAGACTGAGAGGGGCCATTCCAATAACTTAGACCTGAAAGTGTACCTGTAGCAGCGAGGAGGAAGGTCCCCTGAGATTTGGGGGGAGGTGGAGGGGAGGGGGAACAATAGGTTAAGTGCCTGTTAGTCAAATGGAAGGTTCCTTTTAGCAGAAAAATATGTTAAGTATCTGTCAATCAAAGGAGAACAATAGGTAAAGTATCTGTCAACCAAACGAGAACAACAGGTTTACCCCTGAGTGCATACCTGCCCCTGATGTAGGCAACCAGCACTAACAAAATTTACCAAAACCAACTTTGTTCTACTACTCAGGACGTTGCATGGAAGATATGAGGAGCAGTGTTCGTTTGAGATGACTTCAGTTAAACATTGATGAATCGAAACTGCAAATATCTGTAGAAACACCAGACAAAATTACCCTTATGGCTCTTAGGAGAGATGTGCAGTGTATACATTATAGCTATATGAAAACACCGATGATCCAGGTACAGGACCAGTGGATGGTGGGGTCATGTTATTCCTAATATCCAACGCTCAGTCAAATTTGGCAAGCCACAAGATGGTGTAAACATGTAATGTTCAGAACCATTGCATTCAAACTCAAGCTTCAGTCAGCCCTGCCGCAGCTGTAGACGCAATCATGTGCCATCGATTTCCTGGCCATATGACAGTGTGGTATTGTCCAGAGACCACGGTCCCACACCAAAGTCAGCAAAGCGAATCCATATCGTAGACATTAACGAGGGCCCACTGCAGTCCACAACGACTTATGGCAGCCGCTCCAGAAAACCATACATCTCCAACAGCATAACAGCTCCCTCACAGTGAGATCAATATAGAGTCTGGGTTGGAAGAGCTCTGCCCATTTGGAGACTTCAGCTACAGCAGCCAACATGATAGTCTAGGACAAAAAGAGTGACTAAAGTTTCACATAAAATGTATTTTAACAAATTTAGCATTTTGTACTGCAAGAGAACAGTTTGTTACTAAGTACATCAAGTGATGCATTGCTAGTCAGTGACAGTTGTAAATTATCCGGTACTCCTCTGGCAAAGAAGTGTGTCAAACGTAAATAAATCTTTCATTCATTTGTACCATAAGTCGAACTAATAATTCATGTGTTATAGTTTGATCAGCCTTCAGCCAGAGCAATCAAAGGATCCACACTTGTGACCGGACGAAAGTACTTTCGTCTTGTCACAACAGACAGATAACCTAACCTTAACGCCAAAGAGGTCTTACAGCCTCTCCAGGCAAAATATACAGGAAGAGTCTTCATTGTCCAGCCCACTCTCGGTAACTCGCAGTCAACACTCCACGCTGATATCACCGCGTCTAGAAAAATCACGTAGCAACGCTCAGTGAGCCCATTACGCTACACAATTCAGACGGTATCACGTCGTTACAAATACTTCGACTGTAATGCGGAAGTTGCCGCTATCTTTAATTGACATGAACTTATAAAGGAACAGTGTTAACGTCCCTGTCAATAGTGTACTATCGAGATCTGACTCGCTTATTGTAGTAATTTGTGTAAAAGTTTAACTAGAATTGAGAGGTGCAGTTATTTTATTATTCTGCGACTATGAACGTATAACAAACCATGTCTGTACAGCGTGAGCTCCTCCTTAATTTGATATTATTCTGTATTATGAAAAGTATATTATGACGGAAAAGAATGAAGGAAGCCATTAGGCTTTAGATAAGGCCAAGTGTTGAGACAGGTGGCTTCTTCGCGTTGTAAACACCTTTTATGTGGAAAATCGTCTGCCACTGACTGACTGAGCAGTTGAGAGTAGCCAGTCACCAGTAATAGCGAGAGACTGTGTTTTGTTGTACTCTGCAAGGCTTTACTATTTTGTGCTAACAAAGGCACATATTCGCGGAAGATTACGTTTATTAAGCTTCTGCCTTAAGAAGTGGTCTCTTCTAATAGTTCGCCGTGGTTGCAAGACTTACGAGGCTAAATTATGGTGTTGAATGATTGCACTTTGCTTCTAGTGGACGTAATGAGAGCAGCCATTTCGACGCCATTGTCAGATCGTTGTAACCAGAGACATGAAGAATTTGCAGAAATGTTTCTGCAAGATACAGACTACTTATTTGCCATTCTTATAAAGGGAGAACCAGACTTAATTGAACACGCACCGTGATGGAGTGTGTGTTTGGCCGATATGGTGGCATTTATATGCAGGGTGATTATAATTAAAGTTAAGCTTTCAAACCACTGTAGAAATAACACCACTCGTCAGAATGGCGTCAAATTGCAACTGAATATTATCGGAGAAGGGGGAAAACATATAGCAGAAGAAAAATAAAGAGCTACAAAATATAGCACTAGATGGAGCTGTAAACATCATAATTTAATAGTGGTCGACTACAAATGACAAATGAACCATACAACAATGCCTAAGATGTACGTTTGACACTAAACAAACTGTACTACTCAGTGTGCATGGGTGTACAGGTGTGATAATGTTAATTATATAAGCCCATTCACCACGGCAAGGTCAAATCATATCCGATGGAAAAATCGGTTTTTAATTGTCCTGAAGCCAAAAACCGAATAAAAAGCATCAATCAAAATCAAATCGGATTATTAATTTCCCTGTGACTGGCCCAAAACATGTTAAATATGTGGTCCACCGTTTTCTGCAACAAGTTGAAATCGAGAAACAGCATGTTCCACAACTGATAGAAGTGTTTCCGGGGTCACGTTCAGAATGTGTTCCGTAATGCGTGCCTTCCATGCAGCTATGTTTGCAATCGGAACACTGAACACAACATCTTTCGGATAGCCTCACAGCCAGAAGACACGGATTAAGATCAGGTGATCGGGCCGCCCAGGTTGTAAAGAAATGGCGGCGGATAATTCTAGCATTTCCGAAATGGCGCTTCAGTAGCTGCTTAACTGGATTTTCAATGTGCTGAGGTGCGTCATTTTGCATAAAAATTATCCCATCCACACATCAACGCTGTTTGAGAGCTGGAATTACGTGGTTGCGCAAAAGACATTCATAGCGCTTGCCAGTGACGGTACAGGTAACAGGTCAGGAAGCACCTGTCTCTTCCAAAAATTATGCCCCTATGATGAATGATGCCGCAAACCCGCACCACACAGTAACCTTCTCAGGATGAAGTGGTACTGGTTGATTTGCGTGTGGATTTTCCATTGCCCATATTCGACAATTCTGTGTATTGACGTATCCTGTCAGCCTGTCATCTTTCACGGCCAATCATTGTCCGCTTCCAAGCGAGCAAGAAATTCTAAAGCAAATGTCTCTCTAGCGGGTCAGCAGTAAGCAACTCGTGCATATGGATAATTTTGAATGGGTTTCAAAGAAGGATGTTTCGTAGGATTTTACGCACCGTGCTCACGGGTATGTCCAATGTTCGGGCAATTCTCCGTGCACTGCACTTTTGCACACCACCACTCGTCTCCTCCTGCATTGCTGTGGCCACTGCTTCCACTGACGTCGAACCAGTTCGTTTCCTCCCTCTATCATATTGCACACCAAAAGAACCCGTCTTTTCCAATTTACGAATCATTTTCTCTACAACCACGGCAGTCATCGGACCAACGCGTTTTTTCAAATACTTCAGTGTCCGGAACTTCTGCAGAGTGACGTGTGCACAGTCATCATTCCTGTAATACATCTTTACAAACAAAACGCGATCCTGCATTGTAACAATCATGGCGAACGTCGCAGACACAAAAGTAGGACAAGCTGTGTACCCGGCGTCTTTATACCAACTTCAATGGGTCTTGCGCATTACAGGTGTTTTCATTTACGTATTCTGACACATAAAGCGAAATCTATTGATCAATTTACACACTATATTTTTCTTCTGCCATTCGTTTTTCCCTTTCTCCGATAATTTTTCACTGTAGTTTGACGTCCTTCTGAGCAGTGGTGTTATTTCTACAGCGTTCTGAAAGTTTAATTATTAAGAATGAACAAACTTTATTCTATGTTTTTGTTTGTCATTTATAAAGTTAAAAAATCACGTCAGACATATCTATGAAGCAGTGGACCTGCAACTCCGGACGACAAGCGACTAAAACATATGTATGTCAATGGGAGCTGAGGGTCTGGCAATCTACATTAGTAGTTGGGGCTAGAATTGCCACCATATTTACCTTGTACATAAAGCATGTGACTGTTTAATTTCAAGCACGCATTTAATTTCTCTTAGATCCTACATTAAAACTTATCAGCACTGGGTGAAACAGCGGTAACAGTACAGTAATTACGAAGTTACAGTTCAGCATAATGAGACAGGGCATTACACATCTTTGATGGGTTGCTTTGTTAAAGTACTTGAGTAAAATTTATTTCCATAAAGCCTGGAGATACTGACAGGTTTCAGATAGATTATATAATGGTAAGACAGAGATTTAGGAACCAGGTTTTAAATTGTAAGACATTTCCAGGGGCAGATGGTTATGAACTGTAGATTAAAACTGAAGAAACTGAAAAAAGGTGGGAATTTAAGGAGATGGGACCTGGATAAACTGACTAAACCAGAGGTTGTACACAGTTTCAGAGAGAGCATAAGGGAACAATTGACAAGAATGGGGGAAAGAAATACGGTAGAAGAAGAATGGGTAGCTTTGAGGAATGAAGTGGTGAAGGCAGCAGAGGATCAAGTAGGTAAAAAGACGAGGGCTAGTAGAAATCCTTGGTAACAGAAGAAATATTAATTTAATTGATGAAATGAAAAAATATAAAAATGCAGTAAATGAAGCAGGCAAAAAGGAATACAAACGTCTCAAAAATGAGATCGACAGGAAGTGCAAAATGGCTAAGCAGGGATGGCTAGAGGACAAATGTAAGGATGTAGAGGCTTATCTCACTAGGGGTAAGATAGATACTGCCTACAGGAAAATTAAAGATACCTTTTGAGAAAAGAGAGCCACTTGTATGAATATCAAGAGCTCAGATGGAAACCCAGTTCTAAGCAAAGAAGAGAAAGCAGAAAGATGGAAGGGTCCATACAAGGACCATGTTCTTGAGGCCAATATTATGGAAATGGAAGGGGATGTAGATGGAGATGAAATGTGAGTTATGATACTGCATGAAGAGTTTGACAAAGCACTGAGTCGCAGCAAAGCTCCGGGAGTAGACAACATTCCATTAGAACTACTGACAGCCTTGGGAGAGCCAGTCCTGACAAAACTCTACCATCTGGTGAGCAAGATGTGTGAGACAGGCGAAATACCCTCAGACTTCAAGAAGAATATAATAATTCCAATCCCAAAGAAAGCAGGTGTTGATAGATGTGAAAATCACCGAACTATCAGTGTAATAAGTCACAGCTGCAAAATACTAACACGAATTCTTTACAGACGAATGGAAAAACTGGTAGAAGCCGAACTCGGGGAAGATCAGTTTGGATTCCGTAGATACAGGGTGTTTCAAAAATGACCGGTGTATTTGAAACGGCAATACAAACTAAACGAGCAGCGATAGAAATACACCGTTTGTTGCAATATGCTTGGGACAACAGTACATTTTCAGGCGGACAAACTTTCGAAATTACAGTAGTTACAATTTTCAACAACAGATGGCGCTGCAAGTGATGTGAAAGATATAGAAGACAACGCAGTCTGTGGGTGCGCCATTCTGTACGTCGTCTTTCTGCTGTAAGCGTGTGCTGTTCACAACGTGCAAGTGTGCTGTAGACAACATGGTTTATTCCTTAGAACAGAGGATTTTTCTGGTGTTGGAATTCCACCGCCTAGAACACAGTGTTGTTGCAACAAGACAAAGTTTTCAACGGAGGTTTAATGTAACCAAAGGACCGAAAAGCGATGCAATAAAGGATCTGTTTGAAAAATTTCAACGGACTGGGAACGTGATGGATGAATGTGCTGGAAAGGTAGGGCGACCGCGTACGGCAACCACAGAGGGCAACGCGCAGCTAGTGCAGCAGGTGATCCAACAGCGGCCTCGGGTTTCCGTTCGCCGTGTTGCAGCTGCGGTCCAAATGACGCCAACGTCCACGTATCGTCTCATGCGCCAGAGTTTACACCTCTATCCATACAAAATTCAAACGCGGAAACCACTCAGCGCTGCTACCATTGCTGCACGAGAGAGATTCGCTAACGATATAGTGCACATGATTGATGACGGCGATATGCATGTGGGCAGCATTTGGTTTACTGACGAAGCTTATTTTTACCTGGACGGCTTCGTCAATAAACAGAACTGGCGCATATGGGGAACCGAAAAGCCCCATGTTGCAGTCCCATCGTCCCTGCATCCTCAAAAGGTATTGGTCTGGGCCGCCATTTCTTCCAAAGGAATCATTGGCCCATTTTTCAGATCCGAAACGATTACTGCATCACGCTATCTGGACATTCTTCGTGAATTTGTGGCGGTACAAACTGCCTTAGAAGACACTACGAACACCTCGTGGTTTATGCAAGATGGTGCCCGGCCACATCGCACGGCCGACGTCTTTAATTTCCTGAATGAATATTTCGATGATCGTGTGATTGCTTTGGGCTATCCGAAACATACAGGAGGCGGCGTGGATTGGCCTCCCTATTCGCCAGACATGAACCGCTGTGACTTCTTTCTGTGGGGACACTTGAAAGACCAGGTGTACCGCCAGAATCCCGAAACAATTGAACAGCTGAAGCAGTACATCTCATCTGCATGTGAAGCCATTCCGCCAGACACATTGTCAAAAGTTTCGGGTAATTTCATTCAGAGACTACGCCATATTATTGCTACGCATGGTGGATATGTGGAAAATATCGTACTATAGTGTTTCCTAGACCGCAGCGCCATCTGTTGTTGAAAATTGTAACTACTGTAATTTCGAAAGTTTGTCTGCCTGAAAATGTACTGTTGTTCCAAGCATATTGCAACAAACGGTGTACTTCTATCGTTGCTCGTTTAGTTTTTATTGCCATTTCAAATATACCGGTCATTTTTGAAACACCCTGTGTATTGGATCACGTGAGGCAATACTCACCCTACGGCTTATCTTAAGAGCTAGATTAAGGAAAGGGAAACCGACGTTCCCAGTATTTGTAGACTTAGAGAAAGCTTTTGACAACGTTGACTGGAATACTCTCTTTCAAATTCTGAAGGTGGTAGGCGTAAAATACAGGGAGCGAAAAGCTATTTACAATTTGTACAGAAACCAGATGGCAGTTATAAGAGTCGAGGGACATCAAAGGGAAGCAGTGGTTGGGAAGGGAGTGAGACAGGGTTGTAGCCTTTCCCCGATGTTGTTCAATCTGTATATTGAGCAAGCAGTAAAGGAAACAAAAGAAAAATTTGGAGTAGGTATTAAAATCCATGGAGAAGAAATAAAAACTTTGAGGTTCGCTGATGACATTATAATTCTGTCAGAGATAGCAAAGGACTTGGAAGAGCAGTTGAACGGAATGGACAGTGTCTTGAAAGGAGGGTATAAGATGAACACCAACAAAAGCAAAATGAGGATAATAGAATGTAGTCGAATTAAGTCGGGTGATGCTGTGGCAATTAGATTAGGAAATGAGACACTTAAAGTAGTAGAGGAGTTTTGCTACTTGGGGAGCAAAATAACTGATGATGGTCGAAGTAGAGAGGATATAAAATGTAGACTGGCAATGGCAAGGAATGCGTTTCTGAAGAAGAAAAAATTGTTAACATGGAGTATAGATTTAAATGTCAGGAAGTCGTTTCTGAAAGTATTTGTATGGAGTGTAGCCATGTATGGAAGTGAAACATGGACGATAAATAGTTTGGACAAGAATAGAATAGAAGCTTTCGAAATGTGGTACTACAGAAGAATGCTGAAGATTAGATGGGTAGATCACGTAACTAATGAGGAGGTATTGAATAGAATTCGGGAGAAGAGGAGCTTGTGGTACAACTTAACTAGAAGAAGGGATCGGTTGGTAGGTCATGATCTGAGGCATCAAGGAATCACCAATTTAGTATTGTAGAGCAGCGTGGAGGGTAAAAATCGTGGAGTGAGACCAAGAGATCAATACGCTAAACAGATTCAGAAGGATGTAGGTTGCAGTAAGTACTGGGAGATGAAGAAGCTTGCACAGGAGAGGGTAGCATGGAGAGCTGCATCAAACCAGACTCAGGACTGAAGACCACAACAGCAACAAAGCCAAATTCTTACAATTTCGAGAGTATACTATCTTAAATTTACATGTTTTGGAAAGACTTCAAGTAACAAAAGGAAGTCGATAAATAGCTTGTCAGTTTCGTTCTGGTTCTAAAAAGCGCAGCCGCGTGGTCTGAGGTGCCCTGTCACTGCCCGCGCAGCTTCCCCCATCGGAGGTTCGAGTCCTCTCTCGGACTTGCGTGTGTGTGTTGTCCTTAGCGTAATTTAGTTTAAGTCAGGTTAAATAGTGCGTAAGCTTAGGGACCGATGACCTCCGCAGTTTGGCCCGTAAGACAAATTTCCAGTTTCCAAAAAGCACGTTTCAACTTTATTAAAAGACAACATAAACAAAAGTTCCGACTTCCTTCAGAAGGCGGAAATCATAAGTAGTACAGTTGATTTTCAGGAGAAATTACACGAGTTGATTTTAGACGCCGCTCGTGTAAAATGGTCAATTCAGTCACTATGTTTAGCGAAAAACATTAATTATCAAAACTACAGCTGAAGGTAAGCAACGTAGTGCAGTAACACTTTATTGCCAAATTCAGTGCTCCAACAGTTTCTCTGCTAAATTCTTCACAAGAAGTTCGATACTCAAATTAAAATTCAGTCAGGTAAATATGCTGTCAAGATTGGAGTAAGAGTGCATTATAGCTTTACACAGCGTTAAAATTGGTAATGTGGTAACACTGTTGCCTGGATTTGCGATTCCGAATTTAGAATTTACGAACAAAAGACAAAGTCGTAAGAAAAATCACGCTGCTTCACAAATGCGTCCAGAATCCAGTAATAACAGGGCACTGTGTTTGAGAACAGTAATGGGGACGAATGGGTTGTTATGAACTGCCTACCATCAATTCTGAACCAGTGTTCTATAGTTTTTGATCAGTAGCAGTTCGGTCACGTGCAAGTAGTTCGCTTGCCACCATATTCGACCACGAAGCTTGCACCACAACGTGCCGACTCCACTTATTCACCGATACTGAGAGCAAGAACTGTGGCGCAACAACCGTTTGTGTCCCTATCCTGTGATTCTCATTACCAATCATTATATCTCTTATTAGTTACTTCCAATAATTCATCTCATTTCACTGAATATAACTCTGTAGGGACTTATCTTATTGACTTTTCCTGCCAGTAATCCAGAATACGGATTGGTGTCGCCCCATAGTGATGCAAACCTACCTCGCATTTAATCAGCACTTAATGATCAACATACCGGGTGATCAAAAACTCAGTATAAATTTGAAAACTGAATAAATCACGGAATAATGTGGATAGAGAGGTAGAAATTGACACACATGCTTGGAATGACATGGGGTTTTATTAGAACCAAAAAGATACAAAAATTAAAAAAATGTTCGACAGATGGCGCTTCATCTGATCAGAATAGAAATAATTAGCATAACAAAGTAAGACAAAGCAGAGATGATGTTCTTTACAGGAAATGCTCAGTATGTCCACCATCATTCCTCAACAATAGCTGTAGTCGAGGAATAATGTTGTGAACAGCACTGTAAAGCATGTCCGGAGTTATGGTGAATCACTGGTGTTGGATGTTGTCTTTCAGCATCCCTAGAGATGTCGGTCGATCACGATACACTTGCAACTTCAGGTAACCCCAAAGCCAATAATCGCACGGACTGTGGTCTGGGGACCTGGGATGCCAAGCATGACGGATGTGGCGGCTGAGCACACGATCATCACCAAACGACGCGCGCAAGAGATCTTTCACGCGTCTAGCAATATCGGGTGGTTCTAATAAAACCGCATGTCATTCCAAGCATGTGTGTAAATTTTTACCCCTCTATCTACGCTACTCCGTGGTTTATTAAGTTTTCAAATTTATACTGACTATTTGATCACCTGGTACATTTGCTCCCTTAATTTCTTGTCCCTTACCTGTCTGTAGCTTTTCCCCTTTCCACTTTTAATATTCTTTATTCTGAGAAACGGAAATACCTGTAGCCGGAAATCGAATCCGATGTCTTCACAGACAGCGGACAGAAAATTGGCAGGTAAAAATACTTTTACCGGCTAAATTGGACATTGAAACAGTCAGAACAACTTATTCATTTACTTTATGCATATATTCAAAATGCAAGCGCTACAAACATATCACTCACTGCCTCCACCACACATATATACGTGTTTTTACCCACAAATGTAGATGAAAATGTCGATTTCTATAATCTCTATCCTCGTATTAGGTGCAACATCACTGCACTGCTCTAAAATGTATTTCGTTACAGAATTTGTTGGAGCTTGTCAATTGTAATACAACACGCAAAAATCCATACGAGGAAAATGTGTGGCAGGATCGCACAGTGCGTGGGGAATTGGAAACAGACGTTTCTGTGAAACCATTAATGTGTTTACAAGGGAGTTAGTGGAACCTGACCACCGCTGTATAAACATCGGATGGAGCACGTGAACTATTTATGTAGCGGACCGTGTCGACCAGCCGGCGCCTTCATCACCTGGAGCCCCAGCCATTGTTGAAATACCGTACGTGTTTCGCCTCTGGCCGGAACATTCAGCAGACCATTATTAATTTTGTAGCGAGTGTGGGGGTAGGGCAGAAAGATCTACTCTGATGAGTCTTAAAAGGCTGATAATTGGCGTGACGTTGGTTTTAAACCGTTATAATTTGGCTTTAGTGTGGCGGTACCGTAAAATGAACAAAGATGTACAAAGTAGTTGTGGTAATCGAAAGAGTGCTACGTTTTCCTGAACGAGCAAATAATATGCAATAGCCGGTTGGAGTGGCCGTGCAGTTCTAGGCGCTACAGTCGGGAAGCGAGCGACCGCTACGGTCGCAGGTTCGAATCCTGCCTCGGGCATGGATGTGTGTGATGTCCTTAGTTCTAAGTTCTAAGTTCTAGGCGACTGATGACCTCAGAAGTTAAGTCGCATAGTGCTCAGAGCCATTTGAACCATTTAATATGCAATATGTGTCTAAGTGGCTGCAATCCCCTAAGGAGGTTATAAAAACATAGGGAGATCATGGTTTCATCACCCGTGGACGACATAATTGGGAACGGAACGCTGTCTTGCACTGTAGAGAAATTGTGGAAGAAAACGATTCCCCCCACCCCCCATTTTTTAAATGGATCCAACAACCCAGCTTCAGCTGCGGAAGACAAGAGATGAATCGCTGCGGCACGATAGGTAATCGAACAGCGGACTTGTGGAATACCAGTACCGGCTCTTACCTCTGCTCTGGTTTCCTCGATTGATGCAGTAATTAGAATGTTTGGTGCAAACACAATGCCCCCCGTAGGGTGGAATACAACGGTTCGAGATATGAATATGTTGCCAATATAAGGCGTTTGCCCTGCGAGAACGTCACCAGGCATGAAGACGATTTTAGACATAGTTGTACATTCGCGATGTTCTCCTAAACTCAACGGCAAATCTCATAACTCCATTTCTACATACAGTGTACGATGTTTGAGCCGTGTTCGAAACGAATTTTATGTAATAATTCACTCTCCATAGGACAGATGATAAAAACTGTAAAAATAGCAGTATTTAAGAAATTCTCGAAGCTTCAGTGTGAAATTCTGTACGGTTTTACTTGCTGGAGCTACGTATGGCTCTGAGCACTATGGGACTCAACTGCTGTGGTCATAAGTCCCCTAGAACTTAGAACTACTTAAACCTAACTAACCTAATGATATCACATCCATGCCCGAGGCAGGATTCGAACCTGCGACCCTAGCGGTCGTGCGGTTCCAGACTGTATCGCCTTTAACCGCTCGGCCACTCCGGCCGGCGCTGGAGCTACGTATATGACGTAACTACTCGACACCAGGTAAGATCTGCTTGCTGTATATTTTGAACACAATTAATTCTAGCCCCAACTACTAATGTAGATTACCAGACCCTCAGCTCCCATTGACATACATACCTTTTAGTCGTTTGTCGTCCGGAGTTGCAAGTCCACTGCTTCATAGGTATGTGATCTTTTAACTTTATAAATGACAAACGACAACATACAATAATGTTTCTTTATTCTTTTTCTGCAAATAAGAGACCGCTGTACTCATATATCTCGTTGCAGCATTGAGCCAGTGTTGCCACTTTCACCCTAGGACCTACGCAAGAACAACGCAGCGCTATCTTGGGAACGTACGCGTATTGACGTGTGGTAAGGCGTTTGCACAAACCCTCACCACTACAGGTACATCATACTTCGCAACGACTAACGGTATGTGGCGGAGGTTACTTCTGGTACCACTAACCGGTTCCCCCTGCCCTGTTCTATCCGCAGATAGCGCGTGGGAAGAATGATTGACGGAAAGGCTCTGTATTGTCTCTAATTTCCCGAATTTTCTTGTCCTGGTCATTTCACGAGACTATGTGGAAGGAAGTATATGTTGTTAGACTGTTTCCGGGAACAGTCTCGAAATTTCAATAGCAAAACTCGCCGCGATCCACAGCGCCTCTTTTGTAACGCGTGCCACTTGAAACTGTTCAGCAACTCTGTAACGCTCTCGTGCCGGCTAAACGATCCCTTGACGAAACGCACCGCTCTTCGTTGTATCTTATCTATCTCTCCTGCAGGTCCCACCTGATAGGGATCTCAGTCAGATGAACCATACTCTAGGCCCTGTCGAACAAGCTCTTTATAAGCCACCACCTTCGATTATGAGTTACATTTCCTACACACGCAAGTGTTGCAGCCAAAATGTGCCTCCTTCAGCAATGCTTCCTTTTATTAAAGTGGCTAATGATGTAACTCCTATAGCGTCAGACACGTCTTAAGTTACAATCACGACGTGTGCAATGATTCCAATGAAGTACCATATAAATTTAAATTTTGTTGGTTGCTAATAATACAAATAGTTCAGTGTTGCATATATCATTGTGGACCCCTCAAAAATTACCAGGTCTAATAGCATGTAACCTGTCTTTATAATATAATGATTGAACCGTGTTGAAAGTGGTGGAAAATGCTAACTATATTAAAAAACACTGATCACTAGGAAAAAGCCAAAATAAAAGCCAAACAGAATGTTATCACGAAGTATATTAAACAATTCCATTTGATCAAGGGACTTATTTATTTGTCGACTAGTGAAAACAAATACATATACACAGCATCTTTTGACAAATTTGCACAGTCACAAGCTAGTACAAACTTCAGATGTCTGTGATAAAAGTAATAAGACTGACAACAAAGCCAACCATCTGGCAATTCTATGTTGCTCTTGTGTAAACTGATGTGTTCATCGGTATAACATGCGTTAAACTTGCTGATCTCAGGAGTGTGACCTTCGAAAAGTTGAAATAGTCCTATGGGGAACATGCCTTATCAATAGCACAAGATTTTTGCTGGCGCAAATCGTTTTTTGAAGGTCAAGATCGCGATTGCACCCCACCACTTGTCTCCTCCTGCATTGCGGCCACTGCTTCCACTGACGTCGAATCAATTCGTTTCCTCCCTCTATCATGTTGCACACCAAAAGAACCCGTCTTTTCCAATTTGCGAATCATTTTCTCTACACCCACGGCAGTCATCGGCCCAACGCGTCTTTTCAAACCCTTGAGTGTGCGGAACTTCTGCAGAGCGACGTGTGCACCGTCATCATTCCTGCAATACAGCTTTACAAGCAGAGCGGGATCCTGCATGGAGACAGTCACGGCATACGTCGCTGACGCGAAAGGAGGAAAAGCCGTGTACCCTGCGTGTTTATACCAACTTCAATGGGTCTTGCGCATGACAGGTGTTTTCATTTACGTATTCTGAAACATACAGCGCCATTTATTGATCAATTTCCATATTTGTTTTCTTCTGCCATACGTTTTTCCCCTTCTCCGATAATATTTAACTGCAATTTGACATCACGTTGAAGATGAACAAGCTGAAGGAGTACTTCAACTTCAGAAACGGATGAAAACATGGAACGTGTCCATGCTCGTGTGAGGTGGTTACCACAGGAAAAAACTCTCAACCAAGTGTTTTACAAAGATGTCCTACGTAGGATCAGTTAAAGGATGAATCGAGTGAGACCGGAAATTGTACTCAGATGGATGCCTCATCACGACTACGCTCCATGTCACAAAGCCACTTCGACCGACGAATTTCTGAAGTCAAAAGGCAGTCCTGTGTTCCACAGCCCTCCTGTTCACCTAATCTGAGCCCTTCTGAAGTTTTTCTTTTCCAGCAACTGAAAGCCGCGCGGGATTAGCCGAGCGGTTTAAGTCGCTGAAGTCATGGACTGTGCGGCTGGTCCCGGCGGAGGTTCGAGTCCTCCCTCGGGCATTGGTGTGTGTGTTTGTCCTTAGGATCATTTAGGTTTAGTAGTGTGTGAGCTTAGGGACTGATGACCTTAGCAGTTAAGTCCCGTAAGATTTCACACACATTTGAACTTTTTTTTTTAATTGAAAAGTGTCTTAAAAGGGCGTCATTTTAGGACTCTGAGAAACATTCAAAACATTTGACCTACGTGTTAAAGCGGTATCAGTTGAAGATTTTAAGAGCTACTACGAAGACAAGAAGCAGCTACTCCGGCAGTGTACGGCTGTCAAAGGGGACTACTTTGAAGGAGACAATATTTCTGTTTAAAAAAATTGAAACTTTGGCAGATAAAACTCAGTCGCGTTACGTTTCTCACATCTCTAGTATGTCTTCATATTTACTCCCCTGATCCTTCTGTTGCGCCAGTCGAAATAACGTTCGTCGGCACAGTAGTAGGTTCTTAGGTTTACTTGTGGAGGAGGCCGAGTTGATACTACAACAAATACAAAATATTAGATCACTTTATTAAAACTCGAACGAGACGAAATACTTTGAAACAATACATCGGCACAGAAATGTCACGTATATTTGTTACTGTCTCTCAACACTAACTTACCATTAAAATAAATGGCTGTAACTCTGTCGTAAGTTGCATTGAGAAGTATCTATTTTATTCCTTGATGGTGTGTAGTTTCGGACACCTGTGTCCATTTTCAAACTATCCGTGCTGTAGGCGTGACAAATGCAGGCGCCAGCCCACGTACGGAATCTGCCCCTACAGGAATCAAAGCGGTATATGGTCGACTCAACAACAGGAAAATACACCACACAGGACGGACGTTATAGAATTCGATAATGCCCGTCGTATGTGGTGTATATTACTGTTTTTGAGTCGGCCATATACCGCTCTGATTCCTGTAGGGGCAGTTTCCGTACGTGGGCTTTCGCCTGTATTTGTCACGCCTACATCACGGATAGTTTGAAAATGGACACAGGTGTCCGAAATAAGTCACCATCAAATAATAAAACAGATACTTCTCAATGCAACTTATGTCAGAGTTACAACATTTATTTCACGTATAACACAAGCTGAAGACCTGTTTTGCACCTGCAGCATGCTGCAAGATCGTAACTAACTTATCACTTGATATGGTACAAGATATTGATGTCATTTCACAAAGTACAATTGTCTATTAACGCTGCTACATGGTCCTGTCCAATACAGCGCTCGCACTGCTGGCTCCATAGTGAGACGATGCTGTAGTCTTCGGCGATGATTGCAGACGTGAGCTGACCCAACACCACCTAGACTGCAGGCCTGCACGCACACTCGTGACGTTACATACTGTTGGCCAGGTCTGTATCGGAACGCTCCTAGCACTCTGCAGCTATACGAACTTTACGAGCTTTAGAGCTGAGACCGCATAGGGATTCTCGTGCTTTCCTCTTCTACATGGCCTTGTAATGAAAGTATGGACATTTATATCAGTTCTAAAGTAACTGAAGAAAACTGCCCTATGTTATTTCATGATGTAAAATTATTTTGACGATTTGCCTTAAATACGCGTTTCTAGGCTTGAATACAAACTAATTTTAAATTCTGTCTTTTACCTTATGGGCTACGTTTTCTTGCAGTAAAAAATCGGCAATATGTAATAACAAGCAGACGTTTTTGGTTTTAAATAAAGCAGCTGGAGCTCCTACAGAGTTTAAGAGTTTGTTTCCCTGGCTATTTTTGTAAATTTTCCTCTCCACTTCAAAATTTGCTGACCTCACACGAAACTCAAATCATTCGACGAAATGGAGCACCTCCTGACACAATGTTTAATAAATCAAAAAACCCGAAAATATATTTTATTTCCCTGTTTCTCCTGAACTTTAGAACCTTAAACAGGAATAGACTGTTTCTCCTATATCCTTGACCGAAATTCGTCACAGAGTGCTGTTAATTTAATCACAATGCATTTACATCAAAATCCCGCTTTCTATACTGCTTAATCTGTCGAACACTGAATTCATTAAAGCAATTATCTAAGGTAGTGTACTCAAATTGAAATTATTTCCGAATAGCTGTATATGTAAAACTGAACAAAATCATTCTGTAGCTGTTCCAAATAAAAGTACTAGAAACTCAATAATCTGGTAGGAATGATAAGGAATACTAAACATTTTCGAGCCACACTAATGAATATAACTATTCTGTGTGACAGTTGTTGCTTCGTATTAACCTCGCAGAAATGGTCCAGAATTAAGAAACAAATTATACTGGTACATGATACATTACTGCTTTTAAAAACAATTGGCAAATGTGGTGCAATTGAAACAAATAACACGCTATAAATTTTTTGTCATTTACGTACTATTGAATGATGCGTAGACACAAATTCCTCTCTGGGAATAGCTGCAATCCAGCGATTTCTCAACTTCACACATTTGGAAAATCGAAACATGTGCACTTTCATGCCTTTTTGGGATTCCCTGGCAAAAGGGAACGCAACACTTGTATCCCATACTTTGAAGAACTTTAGGCGAATATTGTATGAAACGTATATCACCTTCATGTGGCACACACTTCCAACACAACATACACGCCAACAGGACTGCCGACTACAGGTAAGATGGCCAACAGTTTGTGACTTCATGTGCCAATATGGCCGCTGTGCGTAGGCCTTGTATCTAGAAGGCTTTGGCTCAGCGGCGCTCCGCTTAACGTTAGGAAACGTGGCTGCAGCGCTGGCGTGGGGAACTTTCGAGCCCCTGTCTACGGCTACGTCGCTTACTTGTCGCTGTGTCTGGCAGTGACTGTTCTTACTTGTGGTTCCGCTGCGAGGTACCAACCTTGCTTTAGGAACTCGTTCTTTGGACGACACCACACTTTCGAACACTTCATCCGATGCGTGGTGAATGTCCGTTATGGTTCCTTTGTACGCTGGAAGAGGAGAGTCAGTATCAGCATTTTTGATATGGTGGATTGACTGTAAGGAGGCATTTTAGTCGAAATTGGCACTTGTGCACTACGTAACCCGGTTCGATACCCCGGTTCATGATCCTAAATTAACGCATTGCAGATCGAATCCGCGTATGCGCATGGAAAGGTTGTCACAAGGGAAACTCCCCATCGCGCACCCCTCATATTAAGTCGTAAAATGGCTCAGTGAATAGCCCGTTAAAATCTGAACACAGATCCGCTACGGTCGCAGGTTCGAATCCTGCCTCGGGCATGGATGTTTGTGATGTCCTTAGGTTAGTTAGGTTTAACTAGTTCTAAGTTCTAGGGGACTAATGACCTCAGCAGTTGAGTCCCATAGTGCTCAGAGCCATTTGAACCATTCTGAACACAGATCAAGCGCGAAAACTGGAGGAAAGTGTACTGAAACCTGCATAAAAGAAGCAAAAATGAAAACTACGAACCGTCGTAGCGAAAGACGTGCGACATAGAGCGCATTGCAGGAGGAACGGCGTTCTGGTGGTGTGGTCACGCTGTTGGAGTGCTGAACGAGAGATCCGCGTTCAACTCTCAATTACGCCCAACGTTTTTTTCACAAACTTATGAACTTTCCGTCCAGTCATCGACGTATATGTTTCCCTTCTGTAATCTTCACATTTGTCATACCACACACTCGTTATAAAACATGAGTCATGTGATAAGACTATATTACCGTCGTAAGTAAATGTGTTAAACAGTGAAATTAGGTGAAATGCCGAATGGACCTCTCACAGAAAACAACAAACAAACGAGTGTGAACTATGATACAACAAAGTAATTGAAGAGTCAAAACTTCCAAAACGGAACGCAAAACTCATAAATACCATGTGGCACTTGTCTGGAACAAATAGGATGTACGTACGTCTGGGGGTCCATTACTACCTCTCTGTTGCAAACGGACGTTACAACACGACACAGACACAAATTTGAATACAGCGAACAGACACCGAACAGCTCACAATTTTGAGAAAAATATTAAGCACGAGGGAGATCTGAACACGGATATCCCCCTTCACAGTCCAATACCGTAGCTATTCAAATTCTCTCAGTATAGCACATCCAGAGCTTGGGCCATTCACTTTATATTTTGCTCATGTTTTTCCAGTTCAGTACACATGTTTCTTTTCTCATGCTTGATATGTGATCAGTTTTTGACGGGCTATCCATTGGGACATCATACCACTAAATCTGACAGGAGTGCAATGGGGAATTTCTCTTGTCAGCTAGATGGTTGTTGACAAATGATGACTGCTCTCAACGGTTTTTTCATGAATGTTTGGCACTGAAAGAGAACCAAACAAGGTTGTTTGCTGTGCGGCACAGCGGTTTCTTAATTCCATGCTACGGTGTTCTACCTTTCTAATATCTTGATGAAAGGGTCTCTGAGGATTCTTTTGAATATTGTACTAGAATTTCAGCGAAATTCTGATCCTATTAGAGCTGGAAATGGGATTTTGCTGACAACATGAAGCCACAGGGTGTTTGTACACGTACTACATCCCGTAATTATTCCCATTCCATGACTGAGCTCCACGTCTACCTTCTTAGATTGCGCACTATTGATCTATGTGGAACAGCAGCGTATCTCTACATAGTACGATACGGCTCAGAATGTGAATTTTAAACAACGAACATTAGGTCCCCTGAGGTACCATATAGTTTCGCGTTTTGACTTTAACAGCTACGTTTGAGAGATGTTGCTTTTAAGTTAGAGCTGCATCCAATGTTATCCCCAAGCATGTATGTACATGTAGCAAGGGAAATACCCGAGTGGGACGGAAATAGGTAAATGTGATTCACATGTACAGACAAAAAATGATTACAGCTTCAGAAAAATTGGGTCAGTTACTCAAGAGAAAGAAATTCACAAATTGAGGAAGTCAGTAAGGTGTTGGTCCTCTTCTAGTCTTTATGCGAGCATTTATTTTGCTTGGCATTGGTTGGTAGAGCTGTTGGGTATCCTCCTGAGGGATATTGTGCCAGATTCTGTCAAATTGGCGAGTTAGATAGTCAAAATCTGGAGATGGTTGGAGGGCTCTGCCCATAACGCTCCAAACCTTCTCAACTGGTGAGAGACCTGGCGGCCTTGCTGGTCAAGATAGGGTTTGGGAAGCACGTAGACAAACAAGCAACAGCAACTGCCGCCATGTGGGTGGGGCACTATGATTCTAAAATTTAAGCCCAGGGTGGCTTGTACGAGCTAACATCCCAAAGATGTTCGGGCTCACATGCAGTTCCTCTTCGTCAAAATGTCTTGGCTCAAACTCGTCTAGGGGTTGAACCGCGCTTGTCGCATTACACGCCCTAAATTAGACACTTGTGACCCTATGGTTAAATTATCTGGCAGAGGGCAAGTTTGCGAAATACAAAGTTAACATAACAAATAATAAAAGTAATAATAACATCTGGAATTAAATTAACGACTCATAAATGATGTAGGCCACACTGTTGCGTTTTGGTCAGAATAATGTTTAGTCAGATAGCAAACTAATAGCGAAAGTGGTCGTATTTAGAGTTACTGTCACACTCGAGTGCATATCCATTTGACACAGTTCGATCATTCAAAATCTCATCCCGAAATACAAATTATCTACGCGTAAAGTTAGTTCACACCAGGCGCGCGGCTGCTCACCGCTCAGAGACTTAAGTCCGCCGATACCACACAACGCGAAATTTTATAAGTCGTTTCACTTGCTAGCTGCCTAAAGACCGACTATCCGCTTTCGCGTCTCAATCCGAACTGTACCCTTTGGTGTCTCCAGCCGAACTGTCCGCTTTCGCTTCTGTGCGATCAGCGTCCCTCTACCCGTCCCCACGCCGAATATTGTCACTCAACTGACACTAGGGCAGTTCCCTTTCCTGAAGCCGTCCATCTGGTTGGCTACAGATTATTCTAAATTATTTTACATTTTAACACATTTAAATGATCAAAGATTGACCACTTTCACGTTCTAAATATAGTACCAATAATATCCATTACATAATAAACATTAAATTCTTTTGCATAAAACCAATACAATTTCCTCCCAAACTTTGAATGTCACGGCCAGTAACCTTGCACCAATGTGCTTTCTGAAAAATAAATAAAGAACAAAATAAACTATTATGCACTAAACTTTACAAAAAATGTTCTTTACCTAATGATTGAATAAGGTGTCGGCAACGAAATGACGCATGGTGCAGGGAATGGCTACTGAATCTCAATGTAGGCAAGTGTAATGTGCTGCGAATACATAGAAAGAAAGATCCCTTATCATTTAGCTACAATATAGCAGGTCAGCAGCTGGAAGCTGTTAATTCCGTGAATTATCTGGGAGTAGGTATTAGGAGTGATTTAAAATGGAATGATCATATAAAGTTGATCGTCGGTAAAGCGGATGCCAGACTGTGATTCATTGGAAGAGTCCTAAGGAAATGCCATCCAAAAACAAAGGAAGTAGGTTAAAGTACCCTTGTTCGCCCACTGCTTGAATATTGCTCACCAGTGTGGGATCCGTACCAGACAAGGTTGATAGAAGAGATTGAGAAGATCCAACGGAGAGCAGCGCGCTTCGTTAGAGGATAATATAGTGATCGCGAAAGCGTTACGGAGATGATGGATAAACTCCAGTGGAGATGCTCAGTAGCTCGGTACGGGCTTTTGTTGAAGTTTCGAGAACATACCTTCACCGAGGAGCCAAGCAGTATATTGCTCCCTCCTACGCATATCTCGCGAAGAGACCATGAGGATAAAATCAGAGAGATTAGAGACCACACAGAGGCATACCGACAATCTTTCTTTCCACGAACAATACGAGACCGGCATAGAAGGGAGAACCGATAGAGGTACTCAAGGTACCCTCCGCCACATACCGTCAGGTGGCTTGCGGAGTATGGATGTAGATGTAGGTGTAGATGCTATCATAGTTCAATGGGTTTTGTGTGGAGGAAATGATGATCTGATGCTTAACTGAAAATACTGATAATTTAAATTTACCATATCTTTTAAACAAATAAAGTTACAGAGTTGATATTTACAATGTATGTCATTTTCTTTGATGCGCTTATATATGAAATGTCGATCTTTACGGTAGACCACAGCGCTCAGATTTTAGCATTCAGGTCTTTGTTGCAAAACTTCTGATGTTCACTTTAAAAGTAAATCGTAATCTATTATAGATGTGATCAATATTCAAGTTTTATTGGGATCACCATGAAATATTATGAAGGATGGTAGAATTAAATTACTGTGGCTTCATTCCCTGCATAACTAGAGAATTAAATAGTTTTCATAAATGTTTCCCTTCATGGCCAACCTTAGGTCTGCCATATTCAACACTGATACGCCTCCTCGGCCACAAACGGCTTCTACTGGGTTTCCCTATGACGTAGGTTCTCGTCTGTCTCACTCGCACACTAGAGCGCTTAAACCTCAATAGAGAACAGACGCCTGTGAGTTTTCCCATCTCGTGTGAATCTGCGCCCTTCGTGGCACACGGTCCTCGACGACATGGTTTGTTTCACAATTCCTGTCTTTTGGCCATATATTTAAATTAGAGCGCAATGCTCATTTACTCACACTTGCCTTGAAGGGTATCGAAATGGGGCACTGTGCTGTAAGGGCGGCGCGGATGAGAACCTAAGGGGTCCAGCTCTGAAAAATGGGACACCCTGGGCCATCGCTTACAGTTGTCTGGCCGTATGGCGGGAGGCAGTCATGCTGACGTTCCACCGCTGTCCTGAGCGTCTGCAGACGCGTCTTCGTCTTAGAATCTTACTGATTGCAGTGGAATTGTCTTTGATGATGAATCCCACTTAGAAATTGAGCCCCGATGACCAGTGAAGATTCGCAAATACAGCAATGACAAGATTCTTTCTATAGCAACGATTTAAATGTCAGTCGAATACTTGTTCCTACTAAATGACCATCTTGTACCTTGGAACATTGGTGTCACATTTGGAAAAATGTTAGCTTTCCTTAGCAATTTTTGTAATTTCAGAAAAACGTTGCAGCGCCACAAAAGTAGATACCACAATCTGAAAGTGAAATAAGAGAGTAAATTACATTTCTACTACAGGGGTGGCCAGATGGAAGTTTGAGAAGTACACTATTGACCATTAAAATTGTTACACCACGAAAATGACGTGTTACAGACGCGAAATTTAACCGACAGGAAGAAGATGCTGTGATATGCAAATGAAGAGCTTTTCAGAGCATTCACACAAGGTTGGCGCCAGTGGCGACACCTACAACGTGCTGACGTGAGGAAAGTTTCCAACAGATTTCTCATACACAAACAGCAGTTGACCGGCGTTGCCTGGTGAAACGTTGTTGTGATGCCTCGTGTAAGGAGGACAAATGCGTACCATCACGTTTCAGACTTTGATAAAGGTCGGACTGTAGCTTATCGCGATTGCAGTTTATCGTATCGTGACATTGCTGCTCGCGTTGGTCGAGATCCAATGACAGAATATAGAATCGGTGGGTTCCGGAGGATAATACGGAACGCCGTGCTGCATCCCAACGGCCTCGTATCACTAGCGGTCGAGATGAGAGCCATCTTATCCGCATGGCTGTAACGGATCGTGCAGCCACGTCTCGATCCCTGAGTCAACAGATGGGGACGTTTGCAAGACAACAACCATCTGCACAAACAGTTCGACGACGTTTGCAGCAGCATGGATTATCAGCTCGGAGACCATGGCTGCGGTTACCCCTGACGCTGCATCACAGACAGGAGCGCCTGCGATGGTGTACTCAACGACGAACCTGGGAGCACGAATGGCAAAACGTCATTTTTTCGGATGAATCCAGGTTCTGTTTACAGAATCATAACAGTCACATCCGTGTTTGGCGGCATCGCGGTAAACGCACATTGGAAGCGTGTATTCGTCATCGCCTTACTGGCGTATCACCCGGCTTGATGGTAGGGGATGCCATTGGTTACACGTGTCGGTCACCGCTTGTTCGCATTGACGGCACTTTGAACAGTGGACGTTACATTTCAGATGTGTCACGACCCGTGGCTCTACCATTCATTCGATCCCTGCGAAACCCCACATTTCAGCAGGATAATGCAAGACCGCATGCTGCAGGTCCTGTATGGGCCTTTCTGGATACAGAAAATGTTCGACTGCTGCCCTGGCCAGCACATTCTCCAGATGTCTCACCAATTGAAAACGTCTGGACAATGGTGTCCGAGCAACTGGCTCGTCACAATGCGCCAGCCACTACTCTTGATGAACTGTGGTATCGTGTTGAGCTGCATAGGCAGCTGTACCTGTACACGCCATCCAAGCTCTGTTTGACTCAATACCCAGGCGTATCAAGGCCGTTATTACGGCCAGAGGTGGTTGTTCTGGGTACTGATTTCTCAGAATCTATGCACCCAAACTGCGTGAAAATGTAATCACATGTCAGTTCTAGTATAATATATTTGTCCAATGAACACCCGTTTATCGTCTGCATTTCTTCTTGGTGTAGCAATTTTAATGGCCAGTAGTGTATGTAACATTCCCTAGGACAATGCACCATTTTGTAACATCACTTCTGCGGAATGACAAACCGTAGCTAATAACATACTGGATCCCGTGGACTGTCTGGTACGGTAAGCGGTAGATTTCCAGGGGGCCTGGCAGATCCTCTTTGTGACTTAACTGCGCTGTGGCTGCAAAGTCAGTCTCCGCACTTTCTCGACCTGTAATCTTACCTGCCCTTACCTGCAGTTCAGCCGCTTGTACGTTATTCGGCACCATATGGAGGTTGTTGTCTCAATCAGGCTAATCCCAGTTGTGATCGTATTGGTATAATTCACTCAGCTGCCACGCGGGTTTTTTAATACACATGGCCAGGGTCTTGTATTACCGGATGTCATGGAATGGAGTCTTTACTTACACTTGATACCCCACATAAAAATAAGCATGACCATAACCAATTGGCTATAATGATCACTGGCAGAAAACAAAGAAAGAATTACAACAGAAGGGGCGATCACAGTAGCTGACTTATCGTTTTGAATGACTGTCGTGTTGTTGCATGTGCTAAGCTTTCCTTAATTAACTATTTGCGTCAGTAATTGTCACAAATTAAGATAAACATTCGTTCACAGTCAACATGACTTCACCACCTATGCGAACGTTAATTGACCACGGTCTCATCAAGATTTAGTCAAAAAGCAAAGCTTTTTTTGGAATATTGGGGGAGCGCAACCGCCGATCATCCGTACTGCACCCCGGTCGAACAGCTAGTCCTCAACAATGGCGAGCTGTGCGCTCCTTCTTCCCCATTAAACCGCTGGCGACATCAGCCTCCATCTTTTCCCTTAAAACAAATACGTTTTACCTTACACTTTCCCTGTTGTTTTCTCCACATATACACTTTTGATTCATACTCTTCTGCCAATTTTATTCTGGCCCTCTACTCAAATTTATGGTTTTTTCAAACGAACTCCTTTTTTATCCTTCGGCAGCCTCTGGTCGAACCATTCGATCTTCTCCATCCCCAAGGGGTCTCCGCCTGGGGATACTGCGTCGTATTTCTATGCTACCCCTGGCTTTTCTGTGCCTTTCCGCCTACACGTTCTTGCAAGTCACTGTGCCGGCCTATCGCGCCTTAGTCGGCTCTTATGGTAACCCTTCGGCACGCCACCTTCGCTCTGGCCATCCGCGCCTCTGCTATCCCACTGCATTCTAATCAGCGCTCACTTAGTTAAAAAGGCTATAACTTAAGGTTCATTGCCCGTACAACAACCGGGTTTCTTTCTGAAGCCACCTCATATTCTTAGCTCTCGAATGAGTTCTTAAAACTATTGTTTATCTGAAGCGTGACCATTCTTGCACAGCACACTGCCACGTTTCAAGTGTTCCAAAGTGCAATACTCTCTCTTACTGATTGGGTTCTGAACTTTAAACCTAAACGCAGAAGAAGCGTCTAGTCTAAAATTACATGTGGTACAAGTCATCGCACACTGAAGTACCGTTACATTATCATTTATTGTGTTTGTTACCATAAACTGCCTCATTACTGATATTCCATGCTGATTATAATTTAAAAGTCGTGTACGTGTATGAAGCGATAGTGATGATCCTATTTACACATAAGTTTCACGACTGATAATTGAAGCACATGCATCTCTAATTTACAGTGTGTAGCTTTTGTTTCATTCTTGAGACAGAATTTGGTGCAGTTCTGTCCATCATCTATGTCCCTCCATAGCCGCAACCAGTGATGCCTGGGAGCTGAGTGCGACACAGCGGCTGGTCGGCACCATTGGGCCTTCATGGCCTGTTCTGCGGAGCTTAGCTTTGTATGCACAATTACTGTAACAGAACAATAAGTGTGCCTAACATTACGATATTAATATCTTCATCTTTACATAAGTCCTAATGGTGCTCTCTTTGCTTTTAAAGCTTTCCATGCAGTTCTGTAATTAGGGGGCTCTGTCTATACCATACCACTGGCTCATTCTGACTATTTTCGTCACATGTGAAGAACGACTTGCATTAGTTTCTAGGGTGCAGTTCAACTAATACAACGCAACTTAGACACATAAAGTTACTTCCATTTGTAGATTAGCATACTCCATGTAGGTTTAATTTCGCTGCTCATTTCGTCAGCAGACCGCTGTCGTAATACAGTCATACGTTTAGCAGCTACATACAGCTTTTATTACTGTCAAACATGAGCTATTGCAAATACGTGGAAACTGTATATTTGATTACCACACCTGTATTTAATTAGTCATCCCTAGTGACTTATATTTTTAATCCATATCCTTTTACTACTAATTTCGATGATAGTTCATTTCCGATACTATTTATCCTTCCAAAACTGTCGCCTTATTCACTTTCTTGTAAAATGAGAATTGCATCCGCAACGTGAGCAGGGTCCTTAATTACGTGTTGGACGGCTACTGTTGACAACTACACGCAAAGTTGGCCTTTGTTTTCCGGGCGCCCTCGCCTCGTTACGACAAGTGGGACACTAATTGCACCAATTAACTGCGGATTCATCTCTTGAAGGCCACAACGGGGCGTCCGCAGTATTCTGCAAGCTCGCGAGGCCTCCAACAAGAAAAGCCCTCGTCTCGCTGTGTGAAGCCAGCGAGCTCCCTAATGCGACCGGAATACGTACCAGTCTCGTTATTTCCAACTTTTAACTTGACTTTAAATCAGGCGATTGGATGATGAGTTTATTTTTGTTTTGTTTCTGCGTTACGCTTTCCCACACTGCTGTGGAAGGTATTACCATTGATACGTCTCCACGGGCGGGCTTACTGGATCACATCCACTATCAACCACAAACATAACCACAACCATCAACACACACAACAATATATGGTACTTTCTATGAGAATGTTTTGCTATTCTGCAGCAGGAACTTCGTCACTTCAATGTTTGTTTGTCCTATCTCAACGGAGATCTGTGGCGTTCGTGGTAATAATTTTCCTACTGCTGCCTTCACAAAACTGACATTTGTTGTTTTTTGTAGATGTGCTTAGCTTGAAACTTGTGGAGATTTCATAGAGCCTTGGCGGTAATATGTATCGAACAGTATCACAGATCACACACAATTTTCCAGCACCTAACTGCCGACCAGTAAATTACATAGACTCAAATTCAGAAGTATACCAACATTTATTCGAAGATGAGAGACTTCGGTAAAAATTCTCTGTGCGTAATAAAAAATATGTCCATTGAGATAAGTTATATAGGTTTTAAAGATCTACAGAACTTGCAGTAAAGTTAAACTGAAGTAATAGAGTTAATCTCAGAAGTATAGGAGGGCCTGAAAGGAGAATGATACACAATATCCGTTGTTCCAGGATTGTTAGTCCAGCAAGTTCTTCAGGAAAACTTATCTGATGTTTGGAATGTGGGAGAACAGGTAGTGGTGAGGTAAAACTTTGAGGATGGGTCGTTAGTTGTGCTTAGGTAGTTCAGTTGGTAGGTCACTAGCCCCCGAAATACAAAGCTCCCGAAGTTCAGTCGCGGTCTAGCACAAAGCTTAAATTTTTCCAGGAAGTTTGCAGATTAACAAGGGAAAAAAAAGAAAAGAAGAGAGTCCGTGGTGAGAGAATGATAGTATAGCGGATGCAAAGAAGTGCTACAAGTAAGTTTAGAAACGCCCTGTGTTCTATGACACTTTGTCCAATAGGGAGAAAACGTGAAAGATGATGATAATAATAATAATAATAATAATAATACTCGGAAAGCTATGTCAGACACCATGTGATGGAAAGAGAAAGTCTTAAAAGAACTATTATGCCAGTGTGTGTTAACATTTATGCTAACGGGCACTAAACGAGAGTTCAGCTTTGTATAGAGAGAACAAGACGTTGAGATATGCTGACTTGAGAGTATGTGCCTCATAATGAGCGGAAAACGTAATTTGAAAAGTACAGAGACTAAATAAGGGTTAATGCACTAAAGTGGAGCAGTATGCTGTTCAGAGTGGAATACACGAGCACAGTTTTGTAAGGTTTAGCTTCCGTAGCGATCCACAGCCTCTAAGTGTTAAATAAAAGAATACATTGTCAGTTGTGGGCTGTATTGTGCTTTACTAAAATCGTGCTGTTAGCTAATTTCGGTCGTGAGTCGCTATCAACCACGTTTGCTAAGTCGTATATTTCTTGTCGTGCTCATGTGTGATGACATAGTAAATGCGCTCGATAATGGCTCTCGGCCGAAATCAGCTAACAGCTAATAGCTCATGTGTGGAGAGCACGATATGTAATACACGACATAGCATACGTGCTTGATAAACGCTTTGCAGCTGAAAGTAGCTAATAGCACGATTTTAATAAAGCACAATGGAGCCTACAACGTACAATGGATTCTTTCATCAAATTTTGTAAGGTACACTGCGTAACTATGAAGTCAGTTTTATCCATAACAGTTCCATTTTCGAAGCATCTGATCGCACAGGTTACGTAAGTGTGTGTACCATCGATGTTGAAAGGTCTCTGTTGGATTCCTTTCATGTTAATTTCTTAAATCTGTTGTCATTTACGGCATAATAGCTCATGTGTGGAGAGCACGATATGTAATACACGACATAGCATACGTGCTTGATAAAGGCTTTGCAGCTGAAAGTAGCTAATAGCACGATTTTAATAAAGCACAATGGAGCCTACAACGTACAATGGATTCTTTCATCAAATTTTGTAAGGTACACTGCGTAACTATGAAGTCAGTTTTATCCATAACAGTTCCATTTTCGAAGCATCTGATCGCACAGGTTACGTAAGTGTGTGTACCATCGATGTTGAAAGGTCTCTGTTGGATTCCTTTCATGTTAATTTCTTAAATCTGTTGTCACTTACGGCATAAATTCCTCTTCTAAATTTACTGTGGCGTTTCTAACTATCTGGGAGGAGACTGAGCAGTGAAACGTGTTACTTTTATATATAAACAAGAACGATCTCTCGCACTACTACACTTTAAAACGCAGTTTATGTGTAATTCATGTCACACAGTCTCATTCGGAACCTACATCCGCTTTCTTTTATATACTGTATATGATAAGATACTGTCATCCCCCTTCCCTTCTGTGTGAGAGGATGAATGAGTAAATGTATTTCTAGTTGCATGCTTGAGGGTAGCAGACAAGCCTGTCTGCTAGAGAACAGTAGGACCAACGTCGGAAGAGGTAGCTACGCTTTCTAAAAGCAAAGAGGTTTCTATCCTTAGTATGGTCCTGTCTGTCCTTTGTCATGTTGGTATAGGAAGCTGCCTCTCTGGCCACTTCCGTTTGTATTTGTGAGCCCCCTCAGGAAGGGACCAGGTCAGTCTGTCCGTGGCGAGCGTCTGAAGTGGTAAGATCTCCGGCTAAGCGCGTGTCTGCTAAGTCCGTAGGACAGTGGATTTGTTAAGTTCAGCCTAACTGAAAATTTAATCACCTTTATTTCAGGTTTAGCTCTAAAATATCTAATGTTATCTTAAATTGCAACGCAGTGTATTTCGAGTGTGAAGTTCAGAATATCTTCCAGTAGTTGCTTTGTCACTACTATATGAGTAAAGTGGAACCACGTGTTGATCAGTAACTTTAACTAGCAACATCTATCTTCCATGCGAATGTGCGTGAGATTATAACGTCTTGTCTTGACAATATTTTTCAATATAGCAACTTTTCTTTATGTTCAACCCACGTTGGGTGTACTTTGTGAGACCAGTACCACGTGCTTATACAATTGTTTGACCCATCAGGTTAATAGTAAGACGATAATAACCATTTCGAGGTTTTTCTTTTGTAAATTGCTTTTCGATCTAATTTATTTTAATTATCAAAATTATTGTGGAGTTACACTCTTTGTGTAAACCAATTTGACCACGTGAAGCATGTGGTGTAATCATCAAAGTAGCCCTCAGCTATTCTTTTCGGGAAGATTTCTCAGAGAGTTAGTATGAATTTAGTATACCAGTGTGTGGTAGTTGCATGACGGACAGGATTGTGCTACGAACGTAACTTCTTTCGGTGAAAATTGAATCGGTTGGTTGTGGTTAATTTCCTCTTGCATATGTTTCAACGTTCTTCGCGTGTTATTTTATGAATGCAGTGTTGTATGTAGTCTCCCAATCTTGGCTCCATATTTGATGTGTTCCGTAAGATTACAAACTCACATTTACACAGTCCTAAATAAGGCACCAGCTTAGTTATGACTCACGTTTAATATGCTGAAATTTCAATGATCAATGTTAAAATAAATTTCCAAATATAAACTGATTTATTTCTTTTTATTTCAATTCTCTTATATATATATATATATATATATATATATATATATATATATATATATATATATATATCACTGGATGTCGAATGACTATTAAAAGATTATAATTAATGTTAGTCTGGTTGGGAATTTGGTAAGCTAGACTGGATACCTGGTGAAACAGTTGCGCAGTAATGCAAGGTTAACTTCTCCAGCAGACAGCTCACAGCTTTTAACCCGCTTTTATTGACTATCAGCACCGCTTACACCACAAAATAAAGCAACAACGTTATAATGCCATTAACAAAGCGTGGATATTGACGGACATGATCTGGAGAAACTAACTGAGAATTGGAGGGAGACAGGATATTAGCCTCGCCCTCTGGTTATTCAGTCTGTTCATTGACAAGCAGTGAAGAACTGTAGAATTATTTGGAAATGGAGTCAAAGCTGCGGAAGAAGAAAGAAACACGTTAAACGCAGTAGGGCAGTGTCACTATAGGTCGATGGAATTTTCCTTCGGACACGCATGCATGCATGCTGCTGACGATTTATAGGCGTACTAAATTGTGAAATGCGTTCACAAATTGCGAATACGATTCTATAACGGCTGTGCGTTTATTAAAAACATACGAGTACGACCGGGACTCGAACCCGGATTTCCTGCTTTATGTGTGCGAACGTGTTAACAGCATCGCACATCCAAGCAGACCTCCTGGACCGACCCAAACTTCCGTATTCGCCGAACAGGATGCTAGTTTACCCTCAGAAGCAGAAATATTAAGACTGAAGAATGAATAAGTAAAAATTCCTAGTTGTAGCAAGTGCAAGTGTGAAGATTAGTCAACAGTGAGAGTGATCAGTTGTTTGTGAAGTTTTAATAATAGTAATTCATAGTAATTTCTCAATAAAAATATTGTTACGGGTTCAAATGGTTCAAATGGCTCTGCGCACTATGTGACTTAACTTCTGAGGTCATCAGTCCCCTAGAACTTAGAACTACTTAAACCTAACTAACCTAAGGACATCACACACATCCATGCCCGAGGTAGGATTCGAACCTGCGACCGTAGCGGTCGCGCGGTTCCAGTCTGTATTGCCTAGAACAGCTCGGCCACCCTTGTCGGCTGTTGTTAAGGGGCCCCTAACAATATTTTTCGTAATAAACTAACAATAGTTTCCCATAGCTAACTCGCAATACAAGTTAGGTATGGGAAACTATTTATGCGCGTATCTCCGGTAGCAGTGACTTTCGAGAGGATTCCTAAAACCGTATTCTTACCATATAGGCCCCCTATCGAATGCACTAGAATGCGTCTATCAAGCGGTGTGCGACACAGAAGTCACCAAAACACTCTCTGCAGTCACATTGTCAAACGAGATGGGTTGAGCGGCATGGTGCTGTTATTCAATTCTCAGCTGATCTCGGAACAGTTTGCAAAGTTCTTAAAGGAATACAGTGATGGAAGGATAGAACAACGGTTGTCAAAGCCGATATTCTCCTGCGAGCTGTCTCTAAAATTGGTTCAAATGGCTCTGAGCACTATGGGACCTAACATCTGAGGTCTTCAGTCCCCTAGAACTTAGAACTACTTAAACCTAACTAACCTAAGGACATCACACACATCCGTGCCCGAGGCAGGATTCGAACTTGCGACCGTAGTGGTAGCGCGGATCCAGACTGAAGCGACTAGAACCGCTCGGTCACACCGCCCGGAAAGGTCTCTCTAATTGAGAGTTTATTACCACTCAGTTTACGCTGAATGACATTTTGAGCATAAAATATCCAGTCAAAGTATCCAGTCAGCAGAGCCTGACAAGGACCTAACTTGGAAGTCGCGATGGCAAAAGCAAAATTAGATTCGACACTCAAGGTGTACGACGGCATGAGAGCAAATGCTGACAGCCACTTTTCTCTGACTTTTGAAGAGGTGAAGGTAGTTATGGAAGAGTTAGACGTGGAGATGAGAGTTCCTTGTCTTACAGGCAGACAAATACACAGGGGAAAGCTGCGATCCTAATTATGATGCCATGACGTGCTGGGAAACAAGTGTCTATATTCCAACACTGAACCATGTTACGACAGACATGAGTGAACGTTTTGCCGAAGAAAATATTTATCATTTACAATTCATTATACTTTTGCCCTCACAACTACTGAAACATGATGATAATGATCTGGCACATAGATTGTATAAGTGCTTAGCTGAACTAGCGTTCTCTGAAGAATAGTCACTCTTTATTATTAAAAAGAGACTAATAGGAGAGATTCTTCAATACAAGCAAACGAGCATAAACGCGCTTAATGATCGTGATTCTCTTTTATGTAAGCGTTGTCTGTTTGTCCTAGATATGACTAGCCTACTTTGCACACGATGTACAAAAATACGCACTTCATAAAAAGTTTTGCATCACCTCGGTTCTCGGAACTGGTTCAAATGGTTCAGATGGCTTTGAGCACTATGGAACTTAACATCTGAGGTCTTCAGTCCCTAGAGTTAGAACTACTTAAACCTAACTAAAGTAAGGACAGCACACACATCCATCCTCGAGGCAGGATTCGAACCTGCGACCGTAGCAGCAGTGCGGTTCCGGAATGAAGCGCCTAGAACCGCTCGGGCACAACGGCCGGGGTTCCCTGAACTCCTGAAGATAGACGTTGACTGTGGATATTGTATCACAGACACAGTCCCTTTGTTCAGAGATGTCACTAAACACGCCCACAGATGTAGACAACCATGCGTAAGGAGCACCTATTAGACGGATGGGGTCCGACAGCCTATCAGTTCCATTCATTCCACGAGGAAGGAGGTATACCGCTGGTGTGGTCTATAGTTCACCCATGCCTAGACGGTCAATACCGCGGTTCGATCGCGTCAGCACTGTTACTTTGTGCCAGGCAGGGCTCTCAACAAGGGAAGTGTCCAGGCGTCTCGGAATGAATCAAAGCTATGTTGTTCGGACATGGATGAGATACAGAGAGACAGGACCTGTCGATGACATGCATCTCTCAGGCCGCCCAAGGGCTACTTCTGCAGTGGATGACCGCTACCTACGGATTATGGCTAGGAGGAACCCTGACAGCAGCCCCACGATGTTGAATAAAGCTTTTCGTGCAGCCACAAGACGCCGTGCTACGACTCAAACTATGCGCAGTAGGCTGCATGATGCGCAACTTCACTCCCGACGTCCATGGCGAGGTCCATCTTTGCAACCACGACACCATGCAGCGCGGTATAGATGGGCCCAACAACATGCCGAATGGACCGCTCAGGATTGACATCACGTTCTCTTCGCCGATGAGTGTCGCATACTCTTTCAACCAGACAATCGTCGGAGACGTGTTAGGAGGCAACGCGGTCAGGCTGAACGCCTTAGACACACTCACCCTAGAGTGCAGCAAGGTGGAGGTTCCCTGGTGTTTTGGGGTGGCATTACGTGGCGCCGACGTAGAAGGTCATAGAAGGCGCCGTAACGACAAATAGTGCAACCATATCGGCACCATGTTGGCGAGGCATTCATCTTCATGGACGACAATTCGCCCCCCTCCCCCCTATCGTGCACATCCTGTGAATGACTTCCTTCAAGAAATGGTTCAAATGGCTCTGAGCACTATGGGACTCTACTGCTGAGGTCATTAGTCCCCTAGAACTTAGAACTAGTTAAACCTAACTAACCTAAAGACATCACAAACATCCATGCCCGAGGCAGGATTCGAACCTGCGACCGTAGCGGTCCTGCGGTTCCAGACTGCAGCGCCTTTAACCGCACGGCCACTTCGGCCGGCTTCCTTCAAGATAACGATATCGTTCGACTAGAGTGGCCAACATGTTCTCCAGACAGGAACCTTATCGAACATGCCTGGGATAGATTGAAAAGGGCTGTTTATGAACGACGTGACCCACCAACCACCCTGAGGGATCTACGCCTAATCGCCGTTGAGGAGTGGGTAAAACTGGAAAAACAGTGCCTTGATGAACTTGTGGATAGTATGACACGACGGATACAGGTATGCATGAATGCAAGGGGACGTGCTACTGGGTATCTACATCTACATCCGTTCTCCGCAAGCCACCTGACGGTTTGTGGCGCAGAGTACCTTGAGTACCTCTATCGGTTCTCCCTTCTATACCAGTCTCGTATTGTTCGTGGAAAGAAAGATTGTCGGTATGCCTCTGTGTGGCCTCTAATCTCTCTGATTTTATCATGGTCTCTTCGCGAGATATACGTAGGAGGGAGCAATGTACTGCATCACTCCTCGGTGAAGGTATGTTCTCGAAACTTCAAGAAAAGCCCGTACCGAGCTACTGAGCGTCTCTCTTGCAAAGTCTTCCACTGGAGTTTATCTATCATCTCCGTAACGCTTTCGCGATTACTAAATTATCCTGTAACGAAGCGCGCTGCTCTCCGTTGGATCTTCTCTCTCTCTTCTATCCACACTATCTGGTACGGATCCCACACTGGTGAGCAGTATTCAAGCAGTGGGCGAACAAGTGTACTGTGACCTACTTCTTTTGTTTTCGGACTCCATTTCCTTAGGATTCTTCAATGGCTCTCAGTCTGGCACCTGCTTTACCGACGATTAATTGTATATGGTCATTCCTTTTCAGATCACTCTAATGCCTACTCCCAGATAATTTATAGAATTAACTACTTCCAGTTGCTGACCGACTACGTTGTAGCTAAATGATAAAGGATCTTTCTTTCTATGGATTCCTAGCACATTTCACTTGTCTACATTGAGATTCAATTGCCATTCCCTGCGCCATTCTTTATTTCGTTGCAGATCCTCCTGCGTTTCAGTACAATTTTCCATTGTTACAACCTCTCGATATACTACAGCATCATTCGCAAAAAGCCTCAGTGAACTTCCTGTGTTATCCACAAGGTCATTTATATACAGGGTGTTACAAAAAGGTACGGCTAACCTTCCAGGAAACATTCCACACACACAAGAAACAAAATATGTTATGTGGATATGTGTGCGGAAAGGCTTACTTTCCATGTTACAGCTCCTTTTATTACTTCTCTTCAAATCACATTAATCATGGAACGGAAACACACAGCAACAGAACGTACCAGCGTGACTTCAAACACTTTGTTACAGGAAATGTTCAAAATGTCCTCCATTAGCGACGATACATGCATCCACCCTCCGTCGCATGGAATCCCTGATGCGCTGATGCAGCCCTGGAGAATGGCGTATTGTATCACACCCGTCCACAATACGAGCACGAAGAGTCTCTACATTTGGTACCGGGGTTGCGTAGACAAGAGCTTTCAAATGCCCCCATAAATGAAAGTCAAGTGGGTTGAGGTCAGGAGAGCGTGGAGGCCATGGAATTGGTCCGCCTCTACCAATCCATCGGTCACCGAATCTGTTGTTTTGGAAGCGTGCGAACACTTCGACTGAAATGTGCAGGAGCTCCATCGTGCATGAACCACATGTTGTGTCGCACTTATAAAGGCACATGTTCTAGCAGCACAGGTAGAGTATCCCGTATGAAATCATGATATCGTGCTCCATTGAGCGTAGGTGGAAGAACATGGGGCCCAATCAAGACGTCACCAACAATGCCTGCTCAAACGTTCACAGAAAATCTGTGTTGATGACGTGATTGCACAATTGAATGCGAATTGTCGTCAGCCCACACATGTTGATTGTGAAATTTTACAATTTGATCACGTTGGAATGAAGCCTCATCCGTAAAGAGAACATTTGCACTGAAATGAGGATTGACACATTCGCAGAAGTGTACCCGTGGAAGCCAATCAGCTGCTGATAGTGCCTGCACACGCTGTACACGGTACGTAAACACCTGGTTCTCCCGTAGCACTCTCCATACGGTGACGTGGTCAAAGTTACCTTGTACAGCAGCAACTTCTCTGACGCTGACATTAGGGTTATCGTCAACTGCACGAAGAATTGCCTCGTCCATTGCAGGTGTCCTCGTCGTTCTAGGTCTTCCCCAGTCGCGAGTCATAGGCTGGAATGTTCCGCGCTCCCTAAGACGCCGATCAATTGCTTCGAACGTCTTCCTGTCGGGACACCTTCGTTCTGGAAATCTGTCTCTATACAAACGTACCGCGCCACGGCTATTGCCCCGTGCTAATCCATACATCAAATGGACATCTGCCAACTCCGCATTTGTAAACATTGCACTGACTGCAAAACCACGTTCGTAATGAACACTAACCTGCTGATGCCACGTACTGGTGTGCTTGATGCTAGTACTGTAGAGTAATGAGTCGCATGTCAACACAAGCACCGGAGTCAAAATTACTTTCCTTTAATTGGGCCAACTGGCGGTGAATCGAGGAAGTACAGTACATACTGACGAAACTAAAATGAGCTCTAACGTGGGAATTAAGCGTTTCAGGACACATGTCCACATAACATCTTTTCTTTATTTGTGTGTGAGGAATGTTTCCTGAAAGTTTGGCCGTACCTTTTTGTAACACCCTGTATATTGTGAATAGCAACGGTCCTACGACACTCCCCTGCGGCACACCTGGAATCACTCTTACTTCGGAAAACTCCTGTCCATTGAGAATGGCATGCTGCGTTCTGTTATCTAGGAACTCTTCAATCCAATCACACAATTGGTCTGATAGTCCATATGCTCTTCCTTTGTTCGTTAAACGACTGTGGGGAACTGTATCAAACGCCTTGCGGAAGTCAAAAAACACGGCACCTACCTGGGAACCCGTGTCTATGTCCCTCTGAGACTCGTGGACGAATAGCGCGAGCTGGGCTTCACACTATCGTCTTTTTTCGAAACCCGTGCTGATTCCTACAGAGTAGATTTCTAGTCTCCAGAAAAGTCGTTAGACTCTAACGTAATAAGTGTTCCAAAATTATATAACTGATCGACGTTAGAGATATAGGTCTATAGTTCTGCACATCTGTTCGATGTCCCTTGTTGAAAACGGGGATGACCTGTGCCCTTTTCCAATCCTTTGGAACGCTACGCTCTTCTAGAGACCTACGGTATACCGCTGCAAGAAGGGGGGGGGGGGGCAAATTTCCTCGCGTACTCTGTGTAAAATCGAACTGGTATCCCATCAGCTCCAGTGGCCTTTTCTCTTTTGAGCAATTTTAGTTGTCTTTCTGTCCCTCTGTCATCTATTTCGATATCTACCATTTTTTCATCTGTGCTACAATCTACAGAAGGAACTACAGTGCAGTCTTCCTCTGTGAAACAGCTTTGGAAAAAGACATTTAGTATTTCGGCCTTTAGTCTGTCATCCTCTGTTTCAGTACCATTTTGGTCACAGAGTGTCTGGACATTTTGCTTTGATCCACCTACCACTTTGACATAAGACCAGAATTTCTTAGGATTTTCTGCCAAGTCAGTACAGAGAACTTTACTTTCGAATTCGTTGAACGCCTCTCGCATAGCCCTCCTGACACTACATTTCGCTCGTGTAATTTTTGTTTGTCTGCAAGGCTTTGGCTATGTTTATGTTTTGATGTGAAGTTCCCTTTGCTTCCGTAGCAGTTATCTAACACGGTTGTTGTACCTCGGTAGCTCTTTTCCATTTATTACGATCTTGCTTGGCACATACTCATCCAATGCATATTGTACGATGGTTTTGAACTTTGTCCACTGATCCTCAGCACTATCTGTACTTGCAATAAAACTTTTTTGTTGAGCCATCAGGTACTCTGAAATATGCTTTTTGTCACTTTTGCTAAACAGAAAAATCTTCCTACCTTTTTTAATATTTCTATTTACGGCTGAAATCGCCGATGCTGTAACCTCTTTATGATCGCTGCTTCCCTGTTTTGCGTTAACTGTTTCAAATAGTTCGGGTCTGTTTGTCACCAGAGGGTCTAATATGTTATCGCCACGAGTCGGTTCTCTGTTTAACTTCTCAGGGTAGTTTTCAGATAATGCACTTAAAAAATTTTCAGTGGATTCTTTGTCCCTGCCACCCGTAATAAGCGTTTGAGTCTCCCAGTCTATATCTGGTAAATTAAAATCTCTACCCAAAACAATAACATGGTCGGGAAATTTATTCGAAAAATTTTCAAATTTTCCTTCAGGTGTTCTGCCACAACTGCTGCTGAGCCAGGTGGCGCATAGAGACATCCAATTACCATGTCTGAGCCTGCTTTAACCGTGACCTTCACCCAAATTATTTCACGTTTCGGATCTCCATCAATTTCCTTCGATGCTATTTCATTGCTATAAACACGCCTCCCCATTCACTGTCCAGCCTGTCTCTGCGGTATACATTCCAATCTGAGTTTAGAATTTCATTACTGTTTACATCTGGTTTCAGACAACTTTACCTCACTAGTACTATGTGGGCATTGTGACCGTTTATTAACGAGAGCAATTCTGGGACCTTTCTATAGACGCTCCTGCAGTTTACGAATATCATATTAATATTGTCATTCCCTGTTGCGTTTTGCCTACTGCTACCTTGTCGCGTCTCAGGAGGCGTCTTGTCGGGCCCAGGAAGGGAATTCTCTAACCTAAAAAACCCACATGTGCACTCCACACGTACTCCACTACACTTGTAGCCGCTTCCGGCGTGTAGTGCACGCCTGACCCATTCAGGAGGACCCTACACTTCTCCACCCGATAGCGGAGGTCGTGAAATATGCCCCCCAGATCTCCGCAGAATCGTCTGAGCTTGTGGTTTAAGCCTTCCACTCGGCTCCAAACCAGAGGACTTCGATCGGTTCTGGGAACGACACTACAAATAGTTAGCTCAGATTCCACCCCACGAGCGAGGCTTTCCGCCTTCACTAAGTCTGCCAACCGCCTTTACGAACTGAGGATGACCTCTGAAGCCAGACGGCAGGAGTCATTGGTGCCAACATGAGCAACAATTTGCAGTCGGGTGAACCCAGTGCTCTCTATCGCCGCGAGCAGGGCCTCCTGCACATCTCGGATGAGGACCCCCGGCAAGCAGACAGAGTGAACACAGGCCTTCTTCCCTACCTTTCCGCTATATCCCTAAGGGGCTCCATCACCCGCCTATCTTTGAAGCTCCAAATCACTAATAAACCCCTCCCCCCGTGTGCATGCTCGGTCCTTGCTGAAGGAGCAGCCACATGTGCACTCATAGGCAGAGCGGGCGATGCCACACGGCCAGCCTCCACATTGACCCTCCGCCTCGTGCGACGCGAACGCCGTTGAACCCGCCACTCCCCTTGAGGAGAGGGTGGCCCAACCGCTCCCGGTAACCGCAAAGATGTCTGGACAGCAGCGCCCGTATGTGAAGCATGTAACACCTGGGGTGTACCATGCGACGCTCCAGACTCCCCACTGCCGCTACACTCCGAGGCAGCAGCCTGAAGACGGCTGACCGTGGCCATCAGCACGCTCAGCTGTTCGCGAACAGTGGCCAGTTCCACCTGCGTCCGTACACAGCAGTCACACATCCGATCCATCCTAAGAAATCAACAGTTTACTGTAGAGAGTTAAGTAATAAACTTTTAACTAGACTGATAATTCACTAAAAGCGGCTGATAGCTGACTAAACTGTGGTTACTAGGCACTTCTTGTTGGGAACAATGACAATAAGCACTAACTGTCTCTGGACTGTATTCAAAACAAACACAAGATCTATGGAACACTACTAGTAGTACTCGAAAATTATTAGAGGTACCGGTGTGTACAGGACTCTGGACCACCACCTCTGAAGGTCTTGCTTTATTGTGGTACAACATGCAATGTGCGGTTTTCATGAGAAATAAAAAGGGCGGAAACGATGTTTATGTTGACCTCTATTCCAATTTTCTGTACAGGTACCGAAACTGTCTGAACCGAGGTGATGCAAAACTATTTTTGATGTGTGTATTTGCTTGTATACCTGCATCTACTGCTACAGCTGAAAGAAGTTTTTCAACATTGCGGCGTACTAAGGACATGGCTGAGGTCGACAATGAAGGAGAATCGACTTAATGGCTTAGCTCTGTTGAACACTCACCCTAACATTGATTGTCCTATTGACGATGTAATTAAACTATTTGCCAGGAGAAATAGGAGAACAGAATTCATCATTTAAGAAAGACCACCACAATCGTAACTTTTTTATATCATAAGATGACAATGTCTTGTATATGTATAAGGCCGGCCGCTGTGGCCGGGCGGTTCTATGCCCTTCAGTCCAGAACGACGTGGCTGCTACGGTCACAGGTTCGAATCCTGCCTCGGGCATGGATGTGTGTGATGTCCTTAGCTTAGTTAGGTTTACGTAGTTCTAAGTTTAGGGGACTGATGACCTCAGATGTTAAGTTCAAACATGGCTCTGAGCACTATGGGACTTAACATCTGAGGTCATCAGTCCCCTACATCTTAGAACTACTTAAACCAAACTAACCTAAGGACATCACACAAATCCATGCCCGAGGCAGGATTCGAACCTGCGACCTTAGTAGTCGCGCGGTGCCGGACTGAAGCGCCTGGAACCGCTCAGCCACACCAGCCGGCCAGATGTTAAGTCCCAAAGTGCTTAGAGTCATTTGTATATGTATATAATCAGTGAAGAACTCTTTCTTAAACTTTGCATGTGATTTGATTCTTTTTTATTACGGCAAAAGTAAAGGTAGCTCAAGATATCTTTAGTGCCCCCTCCTTGAGGTTTTTCTGTATCCGCCACTGAAGTCGCATCACATATTCATAGTCAATCAGGTTCTGCTTTCCACTTTGCAAACACGCGATGTAACACCATGAAGTATTCATTGAGCGCTAATGTATCTGAGCCTAAACTTCAGTATTAGTATGAAAGGAATAAAAGCAGGCAAGATATCGAAAGACTGTGGTGGCGCATCTTCCGGGTAAAGCACGAACTAGCCACACCGGGCGTTTCAATCGAGCTACTATCCGACTGCTTTGACTAGTGAGGCAGAGAAAATGCGAAGAACGAGGTAAACAGCATGGCGACTACACAGTCACCACCAAAATCCAATTATTTGATGAAGCGAACCACCAGGTACAAAACAGCTTCAAACGTCTCAAAACTTTTAAAATGAGTTTATGTGTTAAATGTTTTACTTTCAGCAAGTAAGCGAGATAAAGCTTAGGAAAGGAGTGAGATTAACTGAACTTTATGTGCTAGAGTAATATAATTCTGAACGTACGTTCTGTGACATGTAGCTACTGTCTGAAATGTGTGTTCCGAAGAGAGTTAAAGGTATGAAATAACAAATCAAAACGTCACGCTTGATGTTGAAGATTTAGTGTGCGTCACATTAAGCAAAAACTAAATGTCTACGACGTCATATTCCCTGATGTGTGTGCCGTACAATGATATAATATTGCAGGTATATTCAGTGGCGTATGGGGATTGTGTGTGAAAAATGTGGAGCGAATCGAGTCGGTAGAAGAGAAGAAATAAATTGGAACGCCACGACTGATAACGAAGTTTGACTGCATTAACAGCACAAGTATAGTAAGTGATAAACTTTCTTCCTTTCACCATTTCGTGGGGCTGTCAATGAGAAAAAGTTTCGCAAAGGTTTGAAATTATGTGTAGTAGTTGCTGAATGTCGCTAAGAGCTCTTATTCTCAAATACTCGTTGAATATATTCTAGGTATTTGTGCGCAGTCAGTTGAAGGTGCCGCAAGGCACTCGCACTGTACCTAACTGTAAGACTTGCCTCGTTGTGTTAAACATTCAAGATAAAATTACATTCGTAATGAGTAGGTTATGACAGATTTTAAATTTTTAAATTCGGTCGATGAGTACGCGAAAGATTGAAAATATAATTTTTGTTGTCCCTGGGATCCTGTAAAGTGTTCTTGATTCTGGGATTGCAGTTTACTGATGTAGATATCATTGGCGACATTTTAAAACATAAAGAACGCAGGCCACTTTTGATTATGAGAATTTACTAAATCGGGGAAAAATAATCTCGAAATACTAATATTATGATGACTACTTATAAATAGAAAAACATTTCTATTAAAGAAAACGAATCGAGTTTGGAATACAAATGTTATAAAGTAGTAATGTGCGTGACGACACACAGTAAGAACTAGAGAAAAAAGTTATCCACCATAAATAAATCGTAGGTAGTATGGAAAAACACACTTTTGCAATGCAGCTCAAGTGGAGGTTGCGATACGTAGTTTCGAATATATTTACTTATCAGTAGTAAATCGCCACGGTAATCAGCAGAGAAGAACATTACTTATTGGAAAGAACACGAATCGACTACCATGGAAAAGGATACAGTTGTACTGGCGGTCACATTACGCGATATGAACTAAAACGAAATTAATCGCAAAGAAATCGAAGCTAATATCTAAACTACTCTTTAGCTATATACCTCAAGGGGAGTCTGCTATATCCAATTCCGAATATATGTTGTATGTGCCATGGGTAAATCAATCCGGTTATCACAAAAAGAACTTCAACTGTTTATAGGAATGAGATCAACCAAGTATCGTAGAAAGAGCACTACCGCTCTAGTGGCGAATGCGATAAGCAATATTAATGTCTTGAAAATTGTGTATCGTAGCGGAATCATAAATCGAATGAATAACATAAGCCCCTCTTAACCAGAAGATTCAGTAGTTTGTTTGTTGTACACAGCAGTAATTGAAAATTGAATTCGTGTCAAAATCAACGAAAATATTATATCACGTAGCGCTATAAAGAGCTACAGTTCAAAATTCCCAGCAAGAAATAACGTCACATTAGCCGTTATCGGTCACTGGTGAATTTCCTGTTGACCTGACCCTACTTCGATGTCATTTGTGGCCTCTAGTCTGCATGCTTAACACGAAATCCAACGCCATTACGGTTGCGTACTCACTTGGTAACTGCTTCCCGCTCCGCATGGGCTGCGCGTAGCACTTTGTGGTAAGAGTACTTCCGCATCGCTTCCTCCTCTGCGAGATTCTCCTGCAGACTGTTGCCTGGCAACGTCACACACGCGGTTCGACCTGGTACATTATTGCAAGTGACGCCACGTGGGAAAGCAGCGTGCCAGTATACTAAAGCCGCCCTCACATGGAACGAGGCAGCTAACGTTGAAGTGGACGCTGACGGGACATCCGATCTCACGAGAGAGAGCGCCGTCGTCACACGGGACGAGCTGGCTAACGTGATTTGTGGTCTCAGCGGTCTCCGACGGCAGTTTCCGGCTTTATTTGTGTGGCAAACAATCAGTTCCTTTATGAGGCTGGACGCGGGTAAAATAGCTGCATTAATTCTGTTAGCGATTGTCGAAGACGAACAGAAAAAACTGCGAACAGGATTCTGGACTCTTCGATGGTCTGAACAGCGAGTTGCTGGCACAGGGACACTAAGTATTGTCGCACAACGATCTGAGAAATATACTAGTAGAAATTATTCGTTATCTCGATTGAACATCCATATTCTAAATGTTGCGTTGATTACCAATACTCTGAAATAACCTCTTTCATTACACAGAGTCCAAGATCGAGACTCGTTTAGTAGTTTCATTCGAATGGAATAGGACATTTATTTATTTATTTTGAAGTTGCTCACCATCATTGAAAAATATGTTTACCGGTAAAATACAAACATGAGCCTGTGCATGAATTCAGAGACAGGTATATATATTTTGCAGAAAGTTTCATAGTAACAGAAATTTCCTGTGTGTAATTTGTGTTTATTTTCTGACATAGACTGGCAGTCACGTGAAGATTTCTGGCCTCTGAGAGAACACTCCAGTCGTTGGCCTTTTCAGTAAGAATTGCAGCAAATACATAGTTAATAATAAATAACATCGGCCTCTGAGGTAATGGTTTTATTAAATAATGAGAAACCCCAGAGTCTTTTATAAAGCAAAAGGCGAAAACAACTGGAAGAAGGAGGACCCAAATTTGTTACCTATTTCATTCACAATTTAGATCTCATGACGATTTCAACTGCGCCACAGTTTCGGCGTATTAGATGCACCTCCGCATAAAACGTACACTGCCTAAAATTTACAGTTTCAACTGTCGTTATTTCGTATTTAATATACAAACAGTATTAAAAAGACGGGCTTTTGATAGATCATCATTGTGCTGTAGCAACTAAACGGTATAATGCAGGAAGCCTTTACCTGTCGATACATAGTTCCCTGTAGTTTTATTGTAACAAATCGTAGCTGGAATGAAGCGTTTTCGAGAGATGTTCAATTTGCAGATGCTTTGAAACAATAGATATTCATACCAAGTATGAAAATGCTCCAAATACGTAGCTTTACTCATTGACCATGTTCGTCTCACCGAGACAAAAATCTAACACACCAGATTTTTCATTTCACGCTCCACGGTATACCGGAACGTGGAATTCCACGCTGTGACATCACCATCTCCTCCAGGAAGTGAGTTTTCACGACCCTCGAGGGATCGGATAAGGGTAAAAAGAGCGTTTTGACTATAGTAGCTGTCTACGACAGAAGTATTCGAGACCGTTCTACAGGAATACGAGAGTCACCGTTTGCATTTTTATAAGAACAAGCCAGAAAACTCTGTTTTGTATAAATCACTTTCTCGTTTCGCAAAGCATTCGTGTTTAAAATTAATTCTCTTATTACATGCCCTCGAACAAAATCTGACAAGTTTTTATTTTCTTTAAGTACATTTAGAGTGATTCAACATGTCCTTGAGGCGATGAAAGCCGCTGTTCGGACATGTTTGTTTGACAGTAAGGAAAAAATCAAGCCGTTGGGATATCGATTAGGTGCAAAGCGTCTCAGTTCTAGGGTTTTCTCCATCTAATGACTTGACGTGTTGTATAAGAGCCGGCATTGACATGATGAAGAATCAAGCACCGTTGACAGTTGCTTTTTACGAAATACTTGTGACAAAGGCAGTGTATGCCATTCATCATTAGCTGCTACTACCCTGAAGCAGTAATCGCAACGTGACGTTTGTAACCAAAAGTATAAGCGATCCTCTTCCGAAGGGCAAACGATTTAAATTTCTTCGTTTCAGTTGTACCTTGGAATGCCCAGACTGTTGACTGCTCCTTAGTTTGCGACTCTTCTGAACATATTCCAATTACATCTACTTTTACTATCTTGTAAGCAGATTTTGGGTTTTCTCGGTAGACGTTTGAGCATTTCCTCCCGCCGATTGCACGCGAGACTTTTTTTGATCTTTGGTCGAATCTTGAACTAATCTTTGTCACAGTGAAACGTTCATGCAAAATCGACAGCACAGCGCTATTCGATAATGATCAAGGATGCCTTTGTCGCACGGTAAGTCACAGCCTCACCGCACAACAGCAAGTTGGGAACAGCTCGAAAACTCCTTAAAAGAACAACTGACTTATATCTCCTTCCACTAAATCTGCGCCATTGACCACTCTGAATTTTGAAAACAGTCGTAAACAGCCTCTTATGAAGACGATTGATTACCAACAGTTGAACGAAAGATCTGAGGCATGGTTGACGAGCTAGGCGTTTCCTTAAAACTTGAAATATGAAAATGAAAATCTTCAAGTAGGAATTTCAATTTTCTCACAATGCGGTTTCTGCAAACGCTAACTGGAAACAACCTAATCGGCCAATTTCTGCGCATCTATTGTTTTAACAGTAACAAATGCCAAGACGGAAATAATTCTTATGTCACATCCTAGTAGCGCCATCTGGTGGCAGATCTTAAAAAACTGACAAGTCGACCCGCCTATCTGGATATGATTTCTGCTGAGGTACGTGTATGATGTACTTCAAACATCATCAAAGAATTTCGTAACGGAGCAAGAAAGACGCAAATTTTCACGAAGTACTGATCGAAGTGGTTAGCACATTGGACTCGGATTCGGGAGGACGACGGTTCACGTTCTCGTTCGCCCATTCAGATTTAGATTTTAGGTGAATTTCCTAATCCGCTTGAGGCAAATGCCGAGATGGTGTCTTTGAAACGGCATGGGCTATTTGTATTTTCAGCTTTCCCTAACCCTAGCTTGTGCTCCATCTTTAATGGCGGTACGTTGAACACTAATTTTCCTCCATTCATTCAATTTTCGCGGAAATGAGGTGCGAGTGTGGGCAAACTGTTGAAACTCCCCCTTTTGAATGTAAAGAATGACTGTGCTGGTAAAACTTCTGCGTTACTTGATTTTCAAACTTCAGAGTGAAACTGAACGTACTGAGACTGTTTTCTCTTTACTTACTCTGATCATCACTAAACTGACACACAAAACTTTAGCGCAACGCAATCTGACTTTCAGTAATCCATATAAAATAATAGCTCTTAGTAACAATAACCTATACCTTTCATGAATCACTTACCTCACAAAAATCTTCGTTACTCGAACTAAAGCAATACAGCTAGCACTAATAGTACCAGCTAAATATAAGATTCTAACTGCTGAAGTCATGTAGTTAGAAAATGAAAGATTTTGATAGAGAACAAACAATGTATTTACCTTAATATTGTGTTCAAAAGTCGTTATATAAATTCTTGACATCCAGTTTAACAAATTTCCTTTTTCTGACTGACACACGTCCAGATCGTCCGCTCATATAACGTCTCAGAACTCTGGCATCTCTCTCCCCACATCCACCACTGCTGGCGGCTCACCTCCAATTGCCCAACGCTACGGGCTGTTCACATCCAACTTCCCAACACTACACTGTCGAAAAAACATGCAACGAGTCCAACCAGCCGCAGACTGCACATGACGCAGTCAGCGATTTTAATACGGAGCGCTACGTTGCGTTACCAACATAAAAACCTAAACAGCCTACTTACACTGTTACTGATAGCATGATAGCTGTTTCTGCAACAAAAAGATACGTTTGATGTTTCAAGAGACAAAGTATCGAAGAATTATGTCGCATACAAGGAAAACATCATTCGCTAAGCAACAACGCAGATGAAAGTGTAAGTAGTGTGTTCGTGAGGGAATGTCATTGAAGAGGACTGCGACGAAAACTAAGAGGACGAACACTTACAAAAGTCACTGCAGAACTGAATGTAGCACTCGCAAACTCTGTCAGCAACAAAACAGCATGAAGAGAGCTCCATAAGCTGGATATTGCACGGTGAGCTGGAATTCTAAAGCCTCTCATCAATGATGGAAATGCACGTAACGGGAAGGCGTGCTGCCGAAGTCATAAACCCTGGACTGTGGAGCAATGTGAGAATCTCATTTGATCAGATGTGTCTTGTTTGATACTACACTGAAGCGCCAAAGAAACTAGACAAGCGCTATGCCGCAGTTGTTAGAACGGTTACTGCTACTTCAGTGGCAGGTTATCAAGCTTTACGGTGAATGAGTCTGAATGTGTTATTTTTAATGCAAGAGCGATGGGACACTGCATCTCCGAAGTAGCGATCAAGTGGGGTTTTCCAGCACGACCATTTCACGAGTGTACTGTGATTATTATGAATCCGGTAAAACATCATAGCTCCGACATCGCTGCGGCCGGAAAAAGATCGTTCAAGAGAGGGACCAACGACTACTGAAGAGAATCGTTCTACGTGACAAATGTGAACCCTCCTGCAAATTTCTAGGGTGGGCCACCAACAAGTGTCAGCGTGCGAAATATTCAACGAAACATCATCGATATGAGCCTTCGGAGCTGAAGGCCCACTCATGTACTCTTGATGACTGCACGACACAAAGCTGTACGCCTCGTCTGGAACCGTCGACACCGACATTGGACGAGTCTCCTTTCAAACTGAATGGTGCGGATGGTCGTGGACGGGTATGGAGGCAACCTCATGCAATCCATGGATTCTTCTTATCAGCAGAGGACTGTTGAAGCTGGTGGAGGCTCTGTAATGGTGTGGGGCGCGTGCAGTTGGAGTGATATGGGACAGGTGATATATCTGTCTGATCAGCGTCCTGCTGATCAGTTGCATCCATTCCTGTCCATTGGCCATTCCGCGGACTTGGGCAATGCCAGCAGGACAATGTGACACTCCTCAAATTCAGAACATTCCTCTCAGTTTAAACACTTCCGCTGGCCACCAAACTCCCCCGACATGAACATTATTGAGCATATCTGGGATGTCTTGCAAGGGCTGCTCAGAAGGAATCTCTATCCCCTCACACCCTTACGGGTTTATGAACAGCCGTGCAAGATTCATGGTGTCAATTCCCCTCGGCACTACTTCAAACACTAGTGAGAAAATGCCACGTCGTGCTGCGGCAATTCTGCATGCTCTCGGGGGCCATACACTATATTAGGAAGGTGTACCTGTTTCTTCGGCTCTTCAGTGTATTTCAGACTTCTCGCCGGGCCGGCTTTACGTCCCAAAGGTGAGGTGCAGTGGGGTTTGATTATTATTTGAAAGCCACATTAGAATATCCCGTGAGACCCATGGATTGAAATTCTTTCTCTTATTTGCCACAAATGGTTGAGAGTAACCCCGCAAGTGGTCTGTACGGACGTACGACTCAATACTTGCTGCTGATTTAGCAACTGGGGAAGTATGATCGCAGCGGAACTGTATATAGCGGCATTGTTGGAAGCTGTCAATTTGATTACGGAATGTAATTCGATTAATTATGGTACATTTCATGTCATACACGACGATTACGTATTCTGAAATTTAGCTACGAATATTATTTATGGAAAAATATAAATTCGTGCATGTAAAAGGTAAATAAATTTTATCCTTGGTTTATTTTAACTTCTACCTTGTCTGTAGCTTGGAACATTATGTGGTGTGTCGTAACTCGTAGGGAAGTTTGTAACCTGGGAAGTCAGTAAAGCCTGCACCACTGTCGTTTGTGCTCTATTTTGAGAGATCTATTTCTGTACTTTTACCGAAATTAATACTTAACCTTGACACTGATTCCCATGCTGCAGAGTGAGTACGTCACAGCATCAAAGACGGCTTCCCCACGGCGTAGGATTGTGCTTCTGACCATTTCAAGAATTTTCAGAGTCGGCGATCGCTTGAATTCTGCAGGGCCACCGAAATTTTATTCTAGGTGCAGAGTTCGACATTGAGAGGCAGACAGAGTATGATTATGAACTGTAACGTCCTTTCTCATACAGTTAATCATTTTGTTTTATAGAGTTCACAATTCAGATAGGATTAAATTTATACCTGGGAGTGTGAGAGATATTTGTGTTAAAAGTGTCGGGCCAGCGAATTCTCTCGCCAGGACGTTTCCATTCATACAACTAGATATTACTCAGTCATATTAAATTCACTTCAGTCTAGTTAAAATAGTTACTCTCCAAGCTCGCTTGACTGCCAAGGCTTATATGACCATTTTCTCTGATAGGCCACCGCATGTTAAACGTTTGTTGCCCAACAGTGATACCGTGTTCGAATACGAGAGGGCATCTGTTCACAGAACTCACATCGATCAATTCTGTTTTGGGAGAACGAGAATGAAATGTCGCATCTACCCTTGCCACCGCATCCACCATATCTCAGTGTTATTGATTCTCTGTGGTCATCTTTGCAGAGAAGGGTGCATGATCACTGTCCATCTCCGTGATAGTTAGCTGAACTTCGCACTATTTTGGTGTAGGAATGGCATAAGATTCCATTGAAAACCATACGGCACCTGTATTTATTCATCCCGAGACCACCGGATTTTGCCTGAATGCCAACAGTTTCCCTACACCGTATTAGGCTTGCTAATGTTGTAAGAGGTATGTCTGCCTGCGATATGTAAGCTATAAGAGAATCTGAGACCAAAGAGCAGTGTTGACTGCAGTAGGAACTGTGTAGCAGTAGCAGTAAGTTGTTGCTAGCGAGCAGTCCTGTCTGGTGTATCATGTTGGCTGGGCCGGTCGCGGTGCAGCGATGCCGGAGCCTGAGTATTATTGTATAAGGTAAAATAAGCCTCGCGCGTATCTAGTAATGTTATGTGAAGTCCTATGTAAATCTTTTAAAAATGTCCTAATAATAATCTTCGTGATATAAAGTGATTTCTAACAAAAACTCATTTTAATTTAAAGATTTTACTAATTTCTTCAATCCATGATCATTCCTATTGTTTCAAAAGAAAAATCAGTTGCTTCCTTTCATAAATGACAAATCTATCGGCCAGCATTGCACAGAGCTGTGCCGGAAAAATTTTATGTAAGAGCAGATATATTCGCCGTTTCTATTGAGGTAAGAATTTTTCCTTTTTTATTCAGAATGATCTTACAGGGCCATGACGCAGCGCTGCTGTCGTCAAAATTCTACCAGGTTACTGAATTTATTTTTTATTACGAGGTTTAGGAATTTTTCTGTTTCGAGCTTACATTAAATGGGAAACAAATTTTGTGTGGAGGTTAAATGTGAATGTATTTCTGTAGGGAGGTTATAAATAGGAACCAATTTTGTTCTGAGGTTACACAAAAAATTAGAATCGCTATCCATAATATTCATTTATTTATTAAAATTTTTCTGTGGGAAGGTTACAATGTGTTGCGTTTTTTGTGCGCCCATAATTTTCTTCAGCACTGTATTTAAACACACACACCATTGTCAAAAATGGGTCAAATAGCTCTGAGCACTATGGACATCACACACATTCATGCCCGAGGCAGGATTCGAACCTGCGACCGTAGCGGGGATGTCCTCCTCTATGATGATAGCCAATTCTTCCACAATACTCTTCATGTGGTCTTACGAACTGAGGCTATAAGGGACCAGAAAAGTCGAAAGAACTGGTCAGAAAACGGGAAACAGCTGACGCGTGAGTGAGAGTTTGGTATGTGCAGGGTGAGCCGACGAGGTTCCATCATACTGCAGCCACCCACTTACTCGATGACGGAGCGAGGTATCTCAGAGCAACGAGAGGAGTATGTCACAGAGACGAGGGAAGTTATCACGTACAGTCATATCAGGAATCACTGACTGCGACCGTCCGTAAGATCATTGCAGTCTGCAATGGTCGCTTTAGATATATATAGAGGCCTGTTTCTCAACTGTGTTGATACTATTCTGTCTCTGGTAAAACGGGCTTCATCTGAGAAGAGTATTTAGAGAGAGGATACTGCTGATTGACGACGCAACACTGCTGAACTTGTAATCTATCCCCTCCTTTCTACTTGCAGCTATTGTCCAGATTAGTCTTTTATCAAGATTTGAGAGGAGCGAAGATAACGATAAATTTTCTAGTTTGCTTATCTTTCACGTGGAGTTATCTCCAGTTCTTCTTGTCCAGGGGTCTGATTCCTGAAGCTTAGATTCTCACATTTTAGGTCCTCATTGTTGAATTGATCTGTATAAATTTTAAGATTTTTTGCAGAATTTTTGTTGTTATGTTAACATATTTTATCACATTTTGGTATATCATACTGTCTTTTGATATCTCGCATTAACAAAGCTGAAATTACACTGTTCGCACAACATGCAAAAATACGTCCGATTACATTACAGGCATTCTTACATCTGTCTCACTCAGGGGAGATAATAATATTCCAAAGGGCTTACAGTTTTTCTTGACAAATGAATTTCTGTTGAAACTGCCTGGCAGATTAAAACTTTGTGCCCGACCGAGACTCGAACTCGGGACCTTTGCCTTTCGCGGGCAAGTGCTCTACCATCTGGGTTACTGAAGCACGACTCACGCCCGGTACTCACAGCTTTGCTTCTGCCTGTATCTCGCCTCCTTCCTTCCAAACTTTACAGAAGCTCTCCTGCGAACCTTGCAGAACTAGCACTCATGAAAGAAAGGATACTGCGGAGACATGGCTTAGCCACAGCCTGGGGGACGTTTCCTAAATGAGATTTTCACTCTGCAGCGGAGTATGCGCTGATATGAAACTTCCTGGCAGATTAAAAAGGCGTGCCCGACCGATACTCGAACTCGGGACCTTTGCCTTTCGCGGGCAAGTGCTCTACCATTTTTCTTTTTTTGTAATCTTTATTATTGAACAAATGGAGAGTACATATATATATACACAAAGCAAAAGTTCTTCAAGGTACCAGTTAAACATATACAAATGAGTGTTAGGTAAACAAATTATTAGAATAACATGAAATACAACAAAATAGAACATATCCTGGTTTCCTTTTTTTTGTTTTTGTTTAAAAATTTGAATTGAACAAACTAAAAGTACATATATATTCACTATGCAAGAGTTCTTCAAGGTACCATTTAAAAATATACAAATGACTGTTAGTTAACCAAAAAAAATTAAAAAAGAAAAACCTTAAATACAACAAAATATAACATATTCTGTCTTCTTCCTTTTCTTAAAAAAAAAATTGTGTTTGTTTTGGTCGATGTATGAGAACGTGGATAAGGGTGTTGCATCATGTGACAGGTAGGCATGGTACACCCCAACTTTGAGGGGGGTCAAGGAAGACGCTGCGGAGATAACTGGCAAAAGTTTGTCGGTAAGATGGTTTTCGGGTGAGGGTGCTATGCGCGGTCACAACTTTGTACCAGAAGTCAAGGACTGTATGCGGACCACTCCGAAAGAGATATTCTAAAGCCTGTCCTCGAAACCAGATTAGGGTATGGTGCTTAGCAAGAGGGTAGTGAAATGTCTGGGGCAACAACAGGAAATCCGGGGTTACCGTCGTTGGCGGGGCACGGAGGTAAAAGCCCACGATTCGTTGGATGAGGAGCTATACGTTTTGTTTCAGGGGGCACGTAAGACGGTGCTCGTCGGTGTCTTCGAGCTGACAGTCAGGGCAGAGTGGGGAGGTGGCCAGTCCTATGCGATAAAGTCGACCATTAGTCGGGAATTTTCCATAGACTAAAACATACCAGAGTGCAGACACAGACGACGGTAAAAATGGTGCATGCACACACCCCCAAACCGTGCGCCAGTTAATGTCAGGATGCTGTAGCACCATGGGGTCGCAAGGGTTGGACAGCATAAACAAACGATGGTAATCTTTTGTACGGGGAGGACGGGGTACTGGAAGATCGGCCCGAACGTAGCTGAGTTCTATGAAACAATTGGCGACGTAGTACAATAATGGAGAAATAGGTGCCACATTGACCGGTGGATCGAGAGAAGCTGGTCGGAGGATATCTAAGAGACTGCGTGTTAAAGACGGGACCGGCCCCTGCCAGTGCCGCAACGGAGTGTGGACTAAGAGTGCAGAAGAGCGTGCCCGCACGTTGATGAGTCCGAGGCCACCTTTTGCAGGAAGCAGTGTTAGAGTGTTGTAGCGGACTTTGAAAAGTGCCCCTGCTGACACGAAATATCCAAAGGCTGATTGGATGCGGCGGCCAAGGAGTAACGGCATTGGGAGGATCTGGGCGACGTGTACCAGTTTAGGGGCGACATAGATGTTGACATAGGACACACGTTGGAGTTGGTTTAAGTTACGGTGCATTTGACCGCGGACATGGTGCCGAATCGACGGCAAAAGCCGCCGGTAAGCCAGGGCCACTGTGCGGTGTGTGGAGCTCGTAAATTCGATACCCAAGTAACGAAGGGTGGCACTGACTGGAAGTGGGGTCGGCACCATAGCCGGGAGGCCGCGCCCAATGTGCATCATAGTCGATTTACGGACATTAAGAATGCTACCAGAAAGACGTCCATACTGGTGGATCCATTGGATGGCGTCATTGAGTTCCGTGGAGGAGCAGGTGAGACAGAGGAGATCGTCCGCATAAGCCCTACAGTGAAAGGTGTGGTCACGCAAGGTGAGGCCCTGCAGTCTAGAGGTAAGTCCAGTGATGAGGGGCTTTAGTGCAATGGCATATAGTAAAGTAGACATAGGGCATCCTTGACGCACAGAGCGGCGTATAGGAATCGGTCCTACAAGCCTCCCATTGACTTGTACCATCGAGACCGCGGGAAGTAGTAACCGGCGAATGGCATCGACAAAAAGCAATGGGAACCCCATACGTGTCACCACCATGAGGAGGAATGGGTGTCGAACGCGATCAAAGGCACTCGTGAAATCGACGGATACCAGTGCTGCACGAAGGCGACAAACCGACGCCAGTGCAATGAGGTCACGGCATTCTCCTAGGGCTGTTTGTAAGGTGACCCCACAACCACGTGCAGTCTGCTCAGGTGAAAGGACCGTAGGTAAGACGGTGCGTATGCGCGCTGCTAAGAGGCGTGCATAGATTTTATAGTCTGCATTCAGTAGTGTAAGGGGGCGATATGCAGAGACATGAGACCCTCCCTTCGGTTTAGGCACAGGTAGAAGAATGCCTGTGACGAATTCAGGTGGAATTGGGAAGGACGGAGTAAAGAGTTCCTGAATCATTTCCGTCCAGCGAGGAAGCATTAACGTGGTGAACGCCCGGTAAAACTCCACTGGGAGACCATCTGGTCCGGGTGATTTGTTCTTGGCCCCTTTGTTGATCGCATCTACCACCTCTTCTGCGGTGATTGCAGACATCATGGACGTTGACTCCGCTACGGTGAGGGTCCGATCAGGGGAAGGACGGAGATCATCAGGAATGGGCGTCGCCATCGGTTCATCATTATAAAATTGGCGATAATGTTCAGCAAAGGCGGACACGACTGCCGCCTGTGTTGTGTGGTGAACACCATCGGAGGTCGTGATGATGGGGACGAAAAGCCGACGTCGACGACTATGATCGGATGCGGCATGGATTGTGGATGGGGTTTCGTCGTGGAGGAGGTCTTGTCGTCGGGAACGCACCACGACACCATGCAGTCGTGCACGTTGAAGAGAGAGGAGACGAGCTTTAGTACGTTGTCGTTTCCTGTGGGTGTCAGGTGATGGAGGGAGCGCATCGAGCTCACGGAGGACGGCGTAGTGAAAATTTGTGGTGTCTCGATGCCATGCTGCTGCTTCCTTGCCACATTGTATGAAGGCCTTTCTGATCGCAGGTTTGGCACATTTGAGCCACCAATGGAACGTCGATGTGTACTGCGGAAGGCGTCTTTCGCAAGACGCCCATGTAGTGGCAATACATTGTCGGCAGTGTGGAGCATTAAGGAGGGAGGTATTAAGCTTCCAGTAACCTCTGATGCGCCACACTGACCGAGGTGGCAGAGCCAGGGAGCAAATGACGGCGCAATGGTCCGAAAATGCAAGGGGCCATCGTTCAGCTTGGGCGACTTCATTGCCGAGGTGAGTAGAGACGTAAAACCGGTCCAGTCTACTCGCAGAATGTGCTGTATAATGGGTAAAACCGGGGGTATTGCCACGAATTTTCTCCCAAACGTCCACTAGATGAAAATCTGCGATTAAGGTGAGCAGCGCCGGGCATAGCGAATAACCAGGTACTTGGTCCTGCGGATGGAGGACACAGTTGAAATCGCCTCCCATGATAAGGCGATCATAGCGTCCAGAAAACAGGGGCGCCACGTCATGTCCGAAGAAAGTGGACCGCTGCCGACGGTTCGTGGAGCCAGACGGACCGTAGATATTGATGACGCGCGTGTCGAAGATGGTAACAGCCATGCCTCTTCCACAGGGAAGGATTGTCGTGTCCGTGAGTGGGATTCCTTCGCGTATGTAGAAAGCCACTCCACGCCCTGATTGATCACATGTGGACGTGTATGAGTCGTAGCCGTAGACTGGTGGTAGTGTGGCAACGTGTACTTCCTGAAGAAGGGCGACGTCGACGTCAGAGGCCCGAAGCATGTCACATAGGAGTTGCAGCTTGTGTGCAGTGCCGATCACGTTGATGTTCAGTGTGGCAAACCGGTATGTTTGTTTCAGTGGTGATGGACGCGCATCTACCATCACCAAGGGAAGTAAGAGGAGGGCACCGACAGGAAGTCCCGTCCCATCAGCTGCAATGCCTCGCTTTTGATGTTAACAGGCAGCCTCGTCCGGCGAAGGCAACTCATCCGGAGGAGGGGGCGTACCTTCCTCAATGTCGTCGGCCCATGCTCCTGTGCCGTGGGTCTGTCCAATGTCCAATTGCGTCGTGGTGAGAGAGATCTGGAGTTGTCGGCGGGGAGACAGGCGTCTCAACCGGCGCACCGATCGTTACATTGTGCGTGGCGACCTCCATAGTGGTCCCGTCCTGCGAAACGTCTTGTTCATCGTGAAAGTTGTCCGCCGACCTCTGCGTGGAAATGTCGGCTGCTTGGGTGTCGTCTTCGTCGTTGCGGGTGGCAACGCTCTGAGAGCCCGTGGGTGAACGGCGACGGCGTTTGCGCCTACGTGGCGAGCGTTGTTTGCGCACGTGTTCCTCAGTGTCGGACGACGGCAAGGAGGAGCGTCGACCTGGTTCGAAGGCGTCGGTGGGTACAATGAAATTGTCAAACAGGTGTTGTGAAGATGTACTGGCCTCCTCAGCGTCCGGTGCGGGAGCCTGTTCGGCGGCAAGGTTGTCAGGTGGGACGTCTGTACCGTCCGTTGGTGACTGGGACGGTGGGACGTGCCGATCGGAAGGACCGGGCGACGGACTGGACGAAACTGTAGACGTGGCAAGAGCCGCTGCGTAAGTGACCGGTAGGGCGGTCATCGTGGGTGTGACGGACGCTTCCGACAACGGGAGCTGCGCGACACGTCGTTGAATGCATTCAGACCGTAGGTGACCTTCTATCCCGCAAGCGGAACAGGTCCGAGGTTGGCCGTCGTACATTATAATGGCACGGCAGCCTCCGATACGTAGATAGGAAGGCACGTGTTTCTGCAACTCGATGCGGACCTGTCTAACACCGTTTAAAACTGGATTGGTCTGAAATTGGACCCATCGTTCGGCAACATGTTCCAGAACGTTGCCATAGGGACGGAGCGCCTCGATGACGACGTCTGCAGGTAGTTCGAACGGCAGTTCGAAGATCCTTATCGTCCGTGTGCCGAGACCTACGTGATCGACGGTAACGGGTCCGACGTTGTCGTCGGAATGACAGAAGCGCAGTCCACGTTTTGCCTCTTGAAGCACCTTGTCGCACGCCGCATCGTTGATCATTTTGACGTAGACGGTACTGCTAACTATGGACAAGTGGATACCAATTAGATCCGTTGGTGGTATTTTAACTTCATCGCGTATAAATCGTTCTATCTCCAGGGCCTTGGGTCGGGCGAAGTCGGAACAAAAGTTGAAACGTAATGTCTTCTTCCGATAGATGTGCGCCATGGTGGTCTAGAAGGAAAACGGCACTTACAGCGGCCGAAGTAAACACAAACACACCGTGAGCGCGTTGCCCGCAGCGCTCTGGCGCGTGACCGCCTCGCAGCACTGCCGGCGGCAGACTGCCATCTGAGCTACCGAAGCACGACTCACGCCCGGTACTCACAGCTTTACTTCTGCCAGTATCTCATTCTGGAAACGTCCTCCAGGCTGTGGCTAAGCCATGTCTCCGCAGTAGCCTTTCTTTCAGGAGTGCTAGTTCTGCAAGGCTCGCAGGAGAGCTTCTGTAAAGTTTGGAAGGTAGGAGACGAGATACTGGCAGAAGTAAAGCTATGAGTATCGGGCGTGAGTCGTGCTTCGGTAGCTCAGATGGTAGAGCACTTGCCCGCGAAAGGCAAAGGTCCCGAGTTCGAGTCTCGGTCGCGCACACAGTTTTAATCTGCCAGGAAGTTTCATATCAGCGCACACTCCGCTGCAGAGTGAAAACCTCATTCTGGAATTTCTGTTACTTTCGATTTTTATTTCATGAATGAATCGAGAAATAAACATTGTGAACAGTACTAGACTGCTTGATTAACAATGGAAATGTTAAGTGTGACAAATAATTCGCAATTTCAAATGTTTCTAAGAAACTGTACATTACGAACTAGTACTTATCAGTTATAACATCCAAAATAAAGTAATTCTTTTTCATAAATTTTTGTTTGAAAAATAGCACACTGTGTATAAAATCACATGAAAGTCTTCAGAAAAGCAGCTGAGATAGTAATGACCCGACCAAAATTCAAAAAATAATACTGGTATCGACAACTACTGTTGAGGAAAAGTAATGCTAGAGTAGGATGTCCCGTTACAAGCTTTTTTGGCTTAACATGATGCAAGATCTAGAGTCAGATGGAGCTGAAGCTTTCAGTTTGTCTGAATGACAGAAGTTCATCTGCTGTTTTCACATCGCTCTTCGTCATAGATTTGTACGAGGTACCCATGTCACCTGCAACTAATCAAGTGCCGATCATAGGCTCCTCAACCACATGAAGTACCATTACATGCGGAGAGTCAGTACAGCTCGTTGCCCTCACAGGTCGTTGTAGAGTTACAACGTTCCATCCTTTTCCCTTAACCATAATAATAGTCTTGGGGCCGATTGTATCGGGTGGTTATAATTAAAGATCCTGTACTCACGGAGGTCCAGTATGAGTTGTAATAATTGGATGGCAGTGAAACTTGGTAGATATGCTAACGTATTAATGCGGGACAGATTTACATTGGAAAAAAAGTTAGTTCGAATTGTGGCCACCACGTGCAAAACCTCACGCTGTACACGGTTTGTATGACTGTATGACATCGACGCTGTAATTTTACAAGCCATAGTGTGAGTGAACAGTACGGCTATCGAGATGAGAGAGCGTACGCTGTTAGTGAAACTGTTTTTTTTTTTTTTTTTTTTTTTTTTTTTTTTTTTTTTTTTTTTTTTGAATGGCAGTACTTATTGTGACGCATTGAGACAGTATTACCAACTATGTCTAAGGAGAGGCTGGATGTCATTAAATGGTTATAGAAGATGATAGTGGAATTCGAAAACACGGGTGACCTTGGTGTGGCACCTGGGAAAGGAAGGCGTCCTATCCCGGTGGCAGTTATTGAAGAGATAGCTGTTGCTGTAACTGACCATGCAGCATGTGCCCTGGATAGTGGTCGTGCAGTGTCACGAGAATTTTCCATCCTATGGTAAAAAGTTTTGCGGTCTACTTTGCTCTACTATCCTTACAAGGTCCAGACGGGACAGCAACTGAAGCCTCATGATCCGCACCAGCTTCATGAAATTGTTCTTCAGTTTCTGGCACGGATCTAAATTGAAGACATGTGGCCGGACAATATTCTATGGAATGACGTGGCACGTTTTACACTGCAGAGTGCACAGAATTGCCGAATATGGGGTGCTATTAAATCGTGTGTTGTGCACAAAGAGCCGTTTAACTCACCGCATGTGACTGTGTGGTGTGGATTCACAAGCACCTTTATTTTCGGCCCGTTCTTCTTTGTAGAGAATACACCCAGAAGGCGTGAGATTTGTACCGTGGCGTCTACATGTTATCAAGACTTGCTTGTGCAGCACGTGATTCCCGCTTTGAAAGAGAGTAAATGCGTGAAAAGCACCAAGATGGCGCAGCACCTCGTGTCACTCACCGCTGTGAAAGATCTGCTTAATGGAAAGTGTTGTCTGCAGAGGCTTTCTTTCCAGACACATGGCCTGCAAGATCACCTGATCTGAATCCATGTGATTCTTCGTTTGTGTGGCCATACTCTCCGTACTTGCTCTACAACTACAATAAAATGCATGTTTTCGTCGCCAGACGCGTCTCACTTTATTGACGTAAAGCATCATCAGTGGTTTATAATTAAAGACATGTACAATCCCGTTTGTTTTTAGGATCAAAAAACAGTGAACAAACTATTTGTTGGCGTTTATTTACGGCGATATCTGCTTGGTTTCTCGCCTACTTCAGGAAATGCCGTCTGCTAGCACGTCTTTGTTATGTTTCTTCATTAGACACTGACGCTTTTAGTCTAAATTTTCTTTGCTCTGCAGAACTATGCATTTATTACTTTTCACGCAGCACTCTTTTTCGATCACCAGCCGGTCGGGGTGGCCGAGCGGTTCTAGGCGCTTGAGTCTGGAACTGCGCGACCGCTACGGTCGCAGGTTCGAATCCTGCCTCGGGCATGGATGTCTGTGATGTTCTTAGGTTAGTTAGGTTTAAGTAGTTCCAAGTTCTAGGGGACTGATGACCTGAGGTGTTAAGTCCCATAGTGCTCAGAGCCATTTCAACCATTTTTTTCGATCACCAGTGTCTTCCGTTTATTTTTATTGTTCTCAGTGCGTGTTGTGTTTTGTAGTGCTGCCAACATGGCACTGCCTCTAGTTGGTCTTTGACCTGTACTTTTTTTTATCGTTAATTATATGTTTCATTCTATTTCATAATGTTGCTGTATATTTACATACTGTGTAAGTGTAATGAAGGAACTGTGATGGAGTGGTTTTTTTAGTAGGTGGGCGAGGTAGAAGCAAAGGTGAGTGGATAGAAGCGCATACTAGTGTGATGGAGAGTGAGTTCGAAGAAAAGGTTCAGAGCAAGAAGTGAAATTTAATTGGCGGGCTGAGTGGGAGAGGGTGAAAGATGGAAAAGGCTCTTCTCTTTTCCATGTGATATTCCACTTATCTTAAGTAGTGTCTGGCTTACGGTATTTGCTTGATCATTGAGCAACTGTTTATTTTGTGTTAACGCTTTGTGCACTCTGAGATCTTCTTGGAAAGACTGGAGGTGTGTATCTTTATTGATTTTTGTGGTGCACATATCTTTTTCAATATTGCTTAATCTGTGGTATTCCTGTTTTGGATGATCGACAGATGGTGAATAGCTTGTACCGTATTTCAGTGCTCTGATGTGTTCTTTATATTTTGTGTCGAATGTTCTGTCAGTCATTCCAGTGTATACTTTTTTATAACTGCGCTGATAGGCACCTGATTGTTGGTATCTGTTTGATTTTGATTTTAGTTTTGGGATGTGCTTTTGTGTTGAGTTGCTTGTTTTGTAAGCAATATTTGTGTGTTGTTTTTGAATGTGTCACCTATATTAGGGTTGACTTTGTTGTGGTAGGTCATTCTATGCCTTTTTTGTGGTAGGGTCGGTTGTATGTTGGTGTGGTTTGGTTAGATTTGTTTCAATATTTGTGTCTTTATTTTTCTGTTTAGTTTGTCTACTATCGATTCTTTGTGTCTGTCTTTTAATGCTATTAGTTTTATAATGGCCAATACTTTTTGATAGAAGTGTTTAAGGGGATCTTGTTCAGTCTGTTTAACATTTATCTCACTGCAGCCTGTTTCTGATTCTTTGGGTGGTTTGAGATTGCACTTAAGATAGTGTAATCTTTTTCGCTTTCTGTATATGTCAAAGTGTGTTTGTTATTGTCTTTTCTTATGGGTATGTGTAGGAAGTTGAGTGAATTTTCTTATTTTTCTTATAATGTGTACTTTATGTTTTTGTGTACAGTATTTGTTTTTTTGTAGTTGCTGTATTCAATTTTTAGGTCCACGCACGTACCGGTACCAGTAGATGATGTAGCTCTCCTTCGTTATTGTGTCTTCCAGTATTAATTTTTCTATATGGTTCATGAAAATGTTGGCTAATGTTTTTGAAATAGGAGAACCTTTAGGTAAGTCTTCATCTTGCACTCGTATGTACTATTCTTGATTTAATTCAATATAATTTTGTTGTGTTATTAACTGTAACAATATTAATGTTTCGTCCGTATATCGATGAGGCAGCTGGTTGTGTGGCTTTAAGTTTTCGTCAACAATTATTATGGTTTCTTTAACAAGGATACAACTCTACATACTTTCTACATCATATGAGATCGGTTTTGCTGTGCCAGGGATTTTACTGTATCTTTTTTGTTGTACTAACTGAGATGTGTTTCTTATTGTTCTATAATTTTCTATTTTATAGAGTCTCGTATTGCGAACTTTATGATTTAATGTACAGTGGTTATGTCTTCGTGTTGTTGCTGTATTCTTGTTTTAGTTTCAGCTACTATGCATATTACGTCATCGATGCATCTGTACCAGCAGATGATTTGGAAACTTCCCTTTGTTATTATGTCTTCAAACATTAATTCTTCGATATGACTTTTGGCTCTGAGGATATCTGAAAGAGCCCGTTTACCAGGTACAAGTTGCGTCTCTTCCTGGTCTGAAGGCCAATTTATAGGAATACGTTACTCAGATTCCACTGGAACTGTTGCATCACTACCAACGCACGCTCTGTTTGCATGGCGGTCCTTTTCCATAATTTCTTCTGAATTCCGTTGTTACACACAAACATCTCTAATATTCCAACATTCAAAAAACTCGTCACTATGTTTGTCGACATTTAGTCAAGGCACTGCACTCGAAATGCCAACTGGTGGGCGCAATACAAACTCGTTGAGTTTACGGTTGTATTCATGCATCATCATATTTCCACAGGTAATACTTTGGAAAATTTAGAACTTTGAAAACGAATGAATCGTGCACTGTTCTTACTGTTCACTGCAAATAGGTTTTTACCTTCCTTATTCTGCCACTAAACGTCTGTTAAGCGAATGTTAAGTGTCTTCAGTACATCTTCAGGGCACAGACATACTTTCTAATTCATTTAAATACATAGACGTATGTTACCATTTTCATTTTAAAAAGAAAATATGCTTGGTATTTTAAACATTTTGTGGCTGTGAGCTCAGCAACCATGAATGCAATTATATAAAATGTAATAGTCAGCCAACCGGTTGCATACACTTTTTTAAAAAACACATTAACCAAGGTCCGCAGCTTGTGGTCGTGCGGTAGCGTTCTCGCTTCCCGCGCCTGGGTTCCCGGGTTCGATTCCGGGCGGGGTCAGGGATTTTCTCTGCCTCGTGATGACTGGGTGTTGTGTGATGTCGTTAGGTTAGTTAGGTTTAAGTAGTTCTAAGTTCTAGTGGACTGATGACCATAGATGTTAAGTCCCATAGTGCTCAGAGCCATTTGAACCATTTGAACCATTAACCAAATTTCGGTAGTTCTAAGACTAATGAGGAAGTATTGAATAGGATTGGGGAGAAGAGATGTTTGTGGCACAACTTGACCAGAAGAAGGGATCGGTTGGTAGGACATGTTCTGAGGCATCAAGGGATCACCAATTTAGTATTGGAGGGCAGCGTGGAGGGTAAAAATAGTAGTGGGAGACCAAGAGATGAATACACTAAGCAGATTCAGAAGGATGTAGGTTGCAGTAGGTACTGGGAGATGAAAAAGCTTGCACAGGATAGAGTAGCATGGAGAGCTGCATCAAACCAGTCTGAGGACTGAAGACCACAACAACAACAAGACTACCTTGATCTGAATGGTAAAAGTTACCTATAAAAATATACAAGATATAAATAATACACATAGAATAGGTACATATGTGAAATCATACAACAACTTTAAAATTTCAGCAACAGTGATCTCGTCAAATGACATGTTTGTGTTCCACGAGTCAAGGAAAAAATCGTAATGGAAAAGACAGACAGTTATCAGTTATAACAGAATGGTAAAACCATGGCTGCAGGTGGCGGAGCCCGCATCTCGTGGTCGTGCGGTAGCGTTCTCGCTTCCCACGCTCGGGTTCCCGAGTTCGATTCCCGGCGGGGTCAGGGATTTTCTCTGCCTCGTGATGGCTGGGTGTTGTGTGATGTCCTTAGGTTAGTTAGGTTTAAGTAGTTCTAAGTTCTAGGGGACTGATGACCTAAGATGTTAAGTCCCATAGTGCTCAGAGCCATTTGGACCATTTGGACATTTGGCAGGTGGCGGCACCAGTTAACAACTGTAACCGACTAAGACCGGCAAATACACAGCGCTGGAGGCATCAGACTGAACGGCATGTAAGCCGAAACAGCCATTAGATGGACAGAATCGTTAGTAGTGCTATCTAGTAACAAAACGGCAAACTTATAACCATCTGCGTTAAGAGTAAAATTACATGGCTGTAGGTCTATAATAGTAACATATAGTACCCAGGTATTAGGCAATATGAAAGTTTGCAAAATAGTAAATCAGCCTTTTTAAAGGTAGTTTTAAATGAAGTATAAATTGACACAAAACTGTGTGCAACCGGTTGCCTGACACGTTTCATATAAAAACTAATTTTTATATTTGACAAATGATCTCGGTTGCACAGCAGCAATTTATGGCTATCAGACTAACAATGACAGAAAGAGAAGCGAACTGAACGCCATTGTTCGGAAAGTTACTAATATCAAATTGACACTTTCAAAACGTTTGTGTCATAATCACGAAAACGTCGGTTGTGCCTGCGTTGTAATTCTTCTGTAAAATTGTGAAGTTATTGGTTTAGTGGGAAATATTAACATTTTTTTTATTCTAGTTCCCGTGTATGTACGCGCATTTATACACAGCGCGGTAATGGATTGTATTAACACGCTACAAAGAGAATCAGCTTCCGTACTGCCGTGATTTCGGAGTCTATTTGCTAGTAGTAAACATGGGACTGATTGCTGACGGTGAAAAGCCTGTTTGTGCGGCACAAACAAGTCTTTCAGCGCAGTATCACGTGCACGAAATCCAACAGTGAACGCCCTGATAGGAGTGCGGGAGAATTGGAATACGCGAGACTCAACCATTCCGTTACTACAACTTGGCGATGGGACGCAGCCGGAAGCAGAGGGCGAAAAAAATTGGGTTGCCAGACAGTTCGTGCCAAAGAGTCTCTTGATTTCAAGACCTCATTTCTGCTGTGCGCAGTGACCTGGGGCGAATAACAAATCTTGGCTCTGCAACATCAACACTGCGGAACGGCTGCGACTGGGCCATTACCACAGATATATTGGCGCTCGCTGATGGGGGATATGTAGTGTGGCGTAGCGCCTACAGTAGCTTCATTTGCGAGATTTGTGGGGCACGATGGCGCAACGAATAAAGATGTCGAATTTTTGAAGTCATTAACTGGCCACCGGCCATCACCACAGACGTGACGGATTGTTATGCACCTGCATCTAAATCTGCACTGTACGAATCATTGTGGAGTGACCGGCAGAGGGCGCTTTTTATTGTACCAGAAATTACCGTTGTATTCGCGGAAGATGCGTGGCAAGAAGACTGCTTGTGCACCTTTGTGAGTATCTTTTATGCAATGTGAGTTTATCTGAGCGAATTCTTGCGGGACATATGAGTAGAGGGCTCAATAATATTGACAGTTTCTAGTGGTTTCCAAAGAATGCTCTCGCAATATGAACGGCGTCCTTCTTCGAGTATCTGACAGTTAAGATTTTTGTATGTTTTTGCTCCCTCTATCGCCAGTCAAAAAAGCCTGTGGGCATTCGCACCACCCTTCTTATATATTCACTAACAAAGATTTTGCATTCTCTCGATACGTCGTGCAGGTGTGCTGCTATTGTGGCTGTTTCTGTGCCGATCGGAAGGCCACCCCTGACCTTGTTTTAGACGTACACACAGTTAACACGTGCGCAACCTGCAGGTAGAATGCTGCACTCGAATGGACTGCGGTATTTCGGATAAAAGCACCAGCATGGAGGCATTACAGGTATCTGTGGAACAGTAGGGTGAACAACCATCATGCCATGAAGGACATTCGCTATCAATGATTGGGCCTGCATCATCAGGAAAGTTGTTCGGCGTATGAGCCGGCGTCAAACAGATGTGTTGTGGACACACCTTTTGAGTTGAAGGAACTGTGGGCTGAGTACTCCAGAAGCGAATTCGGCGTTCGAAGAGGGTATAGGTCGTGTCGTATTACATCAAACCGTTAGCAGGTGACTGTGTGATACGATCCTCCATTCCCGAGTCTATGGTGAGCACCACGTCGTATGCTACAGCGTGGACTCCGTTACAAACAGGCAAGAAATCATGCAGAATGGACATACCAGGATTGGCGTTGGATGCTCTTTACGGATGAAATTCGAATCTGTTTTTACTTGATAACCCCAGATACCGATTCTGGAGAAAACCCAGAATACCGAACGTCTCCAATTCTGTGTTTCATATGTGCAACAAGATGGTGGTGGAGTGATCCTGCCGGCGGTTCTAGGCGCTTCAGTCTGGAACCGCGCGACCGATACGGTCGCAGGTTCGAATTCTGCCTCGGGCATGGATGTGTGTGACGTCCTTAGGTTAGTTGGGTTTAAGTAATTCTAAGTTCTAGGGGACTGATGACCTCAGATGTTAAGTTCCATAGTGCTCAGAGCCATTTGAACGATTTGGAGTGATCCTGTGCGATGGCATTACAATTGGTCGCCGTACAATTCTCGTGGTAGATCAGAGAAATCTCACTGCGTTCTCTCTTTCACTTACCGAAAGTCCACGTGCCTCGATACGCTTCTCTCCGACGTCCCTTCACTCTGTAGTAGCAGATACGTGCTAGGCAGTGTAAACCAGCGTTGATGAAACCACTTCCTAATACCTACCGTACAGAGGCCGCGTAACTCGAGTTGAAAATCAGTTCCTGAAAGTTCACACTTAAAAAATCGTGCATTCGGAGGACGCATTCTACTTGCAGAAATCATTTAATATTAGATTGAATCTGCTTTTTATTCATATCGAAACACATGAAATGGCTATCAAGTCCGTATTTAATATGGTAATGCTCTATCATTCGAAGTTCACTCTCTGTACAACATAGTTTCACCTGAAAAGCAGCCAGAATTTTTGCCTGTCCGATCCGACTGATTTTTCGTTCTACCAGGTACCGACCCACAACTGTTCGCGAGTTAAACATTTGGTCGTTTCAGTGGTCTTTTTAGAAAGAAGTGCTCGTCAAAATATTCCCTAGAGAGCACGAAACATGCCATCCCGAATTGTTTCTACGACCAGAAAGTTCACAAACTCATAACTTTCAAACTACCTAATTTAGAAAAAATGTTCGTAACTCCAATCGCTTCAGTCACGAGGTATTCGAACCGCAATTAACTCACTATTTCTTCATTTTACATATTATTTTTACGGAACTATCTAACAAGGTGTTATCTGTAGGCCGGTTAGCAAGCGACTATCTCCAACTATTCTACTCAATGCCCTCACCACTATAATCGCGCGGGAACAGCTTAATTCTGATTGGCTGTTGATCTACGCGACCGATCAGAATGTTCCTTCCAGATCATTCTCTCGGCAAAACTTTCCTTATCCAGTCAGTAATCTGATAGTAATTAACGTCATTAAGACTTCAATTTCTAATATATTGTTTAATAAAAATGTGCGAAGAACGAATTATTCTCCAAATTGATAAATAAACTTATTCCGCCTCTAACTTTCGTTCTGGCTACTTTTATACAAAAGGAAGCTCACACCGACACACGTCATCTGAATCATGGTTGCACCGTAACTTTCCAACTGTCTAATAGTACAAGGTTTCATGAAAAATGTCATATTAAGTTTTAACGTGTGTCCCACATACACTCTCTCAATCATTCTCATGCACTCACACGAGAAAATATAATCAAATAATAATTGTGACCGATTTTTGTATTACGTAATGCACAGTGACTAAAGTTTTAAAAAAAGAAAATTCTAATTAATTGATTTTTATGTACTGGTAACTTTGTAATGGTTTCAAATGATAATGCAAGTCAATCTGTATTAGTTCCTAACATGGTTTTAAAGAACAAGCATTGATTTTAGGATTTTTAGGTATTTTTCGGTACCTCTGGCACTATAATAAACAAAATTCTGAAATTATGCAGCGTCATTCTATTAATAACAAAAGGCTGTGTACCAAATTTGAACAAAATCGGGTAATAACTAATACGGATTATTTAGATTCGTAGAGGGTATGAATCTTCATATTGACTGACTGTTACGCTATGCAGTTCTCACGGCAGGCAGCGTCAGCTGCGCAGTGAGCAGAAAGACAAAAAGCATAGCCATCCTGCAGCCACCGTACCAAAAGGCTGCGTGCCTTACTGCAACGAATATCATATCGTAAAAGCTTGCTACGTTACAACTGCTCTACGGTACAGAGACAAGATTCTTGAACCAGTAGTGGGATCGTAAAGCGAACATTTTGGCGACAGCTTTATCTTGATGATTGATAAAAGTTGCGTGCTCACAGTACAGTTCTCTTGACCGTTCATTCCGGATGCTAGGATCAGCCTATTCATTGGACATTAAGCCAACTGAACATCTGAGGTGTCGACTGAAACGAGCTGCCGTTTTAACGTCGACTACTACGACGTGGTTTGCGCAAACTACGCAGAATCGCCGTTGAAGAGTATGCCAGTTTGGATCAGAATTGGTTTGAGGATCTCATCATGATGGTATTCCACGACGGATTCAGGCCTCCAGCCGAGCAAAGGGACCTTCCACCACGTTGCTCAGGAGTGCTATGAAAAATCCCCCACGGGGAACAAATTTTGTCGTTACACATATGCTTGTTTATTTGATTTGGTGATGTTGACACACTGACAGTGAATATACAGGGTGAACATTCATAAAACCAACAGACTGCATGAATGGGTTCCTGGCTGGAAATGGAGAAAAAAAGGTCCAATGAATATGCGTCCGGAAACGCGTCGTTGCCATGGTAGAAGGCCTCGACGAATGACAGTTCATCTGATCACTTGCCGTGTGTCCCTTGCGGGGTTGCAGGCTGTGTGATTCACACAGCCGTACTATAAGCAGCAGAATGAGCTTTTTAATATGTCGGGAACAAGCCGAGATGGCGTCTGTGTACGACCAAGCAGATAGAAACGGTCGAGAGGCAGCACGGCTATTACCAAAACTAGTACCCTCACAAACACAAACCACGTAAAAGGATACATGGTAACACAAACACCCAAAAAGGCAATTTTAACAAAAGTTAACCGATAAGTCATCAATGTATGAATTGAAGAGTAAGGTGCATACCTCATTACTCTTGGCACACTAAACCTTACATAATTGCTGTGTTCTGCCTGTCGGGGAATTTTCGATCCAATCTTAGATATAGTTAGAGAACTCACAGCGATGTACACTGGTTAGCCACAACCTTGTGAGCACCTAGCTAATAGCCGGTATGTCCACCTTTGGCACGGGTAACCGCGACGACGCGTCACGGTCTCATGGTATGGAAGCAATGAGGCCTCTCTGGAGGGAGTTGACACCACAGCGCATACACTTCACCTAATTCCCGTAAATTCTGGGGAGTGGGGCGACACTATTTGACGCCACATTCAATCACATCCCAGATGTGTTTGATCTGGGATCAGATCTGGTGACTTGGGAGGCCAGTACGTCGACTCGAACTCACCGCTGCGTTCCTTGAACTACTTTATCACACTCATGACCTCGTCACATGACGCATTATCGCCCTGAAAAATTCTACTGCCATCGAGAAACTGATCGCTGTGCATAGGTGTATGTGGTCTACAATCAGTGTATGGATTTCCACGTGAATTTTCCCCACAACATAATGGAGCCACCGCCAGACCATGGCTAAGGACAGGTCACTGACAATGAGCACTGAACTAGTGCCAACCACCACGTTCATACCGTAAAACTGAACAACTTTGTAGCATAGGCATTAATTTGTGACGACAGTGCGGGCCAGTTCTTTATTTTTAATAACTGTTCCTCAGGTCAACATTATTCAGTATATTGCTCCACTGCAGTGTCTTCTTACATGCTGTTTCCATTAGTGAGCAATACGACAGCTATGTGCATTACTTCGAACTGGTCACAACGTCTTCTGTTTTCAGGTGGGTAAATCTATTTACATAAGGGATGATGAAAAATTTTCCGTTCAAAGGGCGTACAGGCTAGAATGGGTACGCAAATCAGGCGAAATTGCCAAGGGCACTGAGGCAATCATTCCAACGCCGCACCACGTTGAAGATACTGTTTGGTACCAGTTTGGGAAAACACGGTGTCCTGCTGTGTGAAGGAGTCCGTGACTGCCTGCTGCAGATCCTCGTCCGACAGGAATCGGCGACCTCCCCTTTATTAAGAGTCCAAAGGCGTGCTAACCACATGGGCAGAGGTCAGGACCATAGCGTCGATGCTCGAGTGCCGCCCACTGGAGCTGGCTTAATGGATGAGGCTGACCTCCCAGATCATCCGGGGTCTTCTGCTGAATCTCGACCGGGACGGGACTTGGCGCACAATTCCACAACGCTGGTTTTCGACAGACATGCTGCCCCACACACATTATTCATCCTCCGATAGATGTCTACTAGTGTTTGCCCTTCGGCAGCCGAAAAGGAATAACAGCCTGTTGGTGTTCTTTGGACCCATTTGGTAAAAACATCGCCATAGTTCACGTTTCTCTTTTTACCGGATGCACATCAGAAACACGCAAATGTCACACAAAGCCCTTGCCTAAATGTCGGTGCTTATACACCAGCATCGAATTCACGCTACCGAGCATATACGCTGCAGCAACGTCCTAAAACGGAAACTTTTTGATCGGCTCTTGTATTCCTCGGAAACATCCTGCTGCTATTGATAACTTTGAAAAGCTTATTGACGGTAGCTAAGTAGATATAAGTATCGCGTGCAGAGCATTCTGTATAAGAGTTAAATTAAAAAAAAAACTTTTCTGCAATTGTAAAGACATATGATTTATGCCCAGAGAGTGGAAGGTACGTTTGTGACAAGAAGCAAGTGAAACAACTGGAACTGTAAATAGACATCTCTTGCTAGTGAAATGAGGGCATTTGTAGAGTGGTTAAAATGACGAAGTTTTATTTTGCATCGAAATTAGTTTCTAAATATAACACTATATTGTATTAAATGTGTCAAGATTTTGTTTTTTCTCATATCACTGAACTTGTAACTTTCTAAAAGTTTGAACAAAATAGCTTGGTTAGACGAAACTGTGATAGATGTGAGTTTGTGACCCTTTTCCTTTCTCACGTGGTTCCCCTGAACACACGCATAAACTGGTGAGTAAAGCTTTTTTTTTTTAGTACATTGCTTAATGGAGTTAAGTTTTTCTCTTTTATTCAGTTTTTTTCAAAGAGACTAGGTGTATAATTACTTGGCTTTCACGAAAATTAGAAAAATCCATCTCACGAATTTGGTGAAGTTTGTGACAAATGATTTTCTATGTAAGGATAACAAAAAACCTATAAAACTAGACAAATTTGAAACAAAGTTTCAGCTGTGTATGGTAAATAAGTACTGTCATTCTGACAAATCAATTTAGCTCCATTTTCTGTGTCTTAATCATCAAGTCGCAATGTTATCCTCAGCTAGGGGGTAACTTATTGATAGTTAATATCCATGTGTACCTCATTGCATATAAAGACTTTATTGCTATCAAAATTGATGTACAAAGGTTATAAAATTCCATATATGTGGAAATTAAATGTTACACGTATTTGTATAGGCTTATGTTACAATAGGTGCTGAAGGTGTTACACAGGCTGCCTGTTTTATGGTACTACATTTAAGTAATTAATTAGTAAATTATTTTAGGTTGCTGGTAATCTGTGTTGCCATCATTTCACCCTGTTTGGGCCTGTGACGAGGATATATGCGAGCAAATCACCTGACGGCAGAAACTATTTTCGGTGGTAACGGGGTTTTTCTCCTGTCACACCATGATCAATTGGGGAATTTAACGATTACTTAGTGATAGCAGTTCTTCATGCCTGTGTTCATTTAGAATTGCCCTGTATGAGGAAAAATAAGCGGAGCCTCTAGTGGTTTATTCAACCATTCGCGTTTGATTGTCTCGAGTAGCTGCGCTTCGCGTTAGCGGGCACTCGCTCCGTGATCCCTGAACACGCACTCCCCTATTTTAGCTCCCGGGCGTTTAGGGGAGGTAAGGAAGGCTACTTTGATGTCGGCGTTGAATGGCGTCGCAGGTGTCGAGGACAAAAGCGCGGCTAGAGCGAAGGAGCGCACCGAAGCAATCGGAGCGGCCGGGCCGTATTAATTGCAGCGTCTCTCTCTCTCTCTCTCTCTCTCTACCCCTCTGTCTTCTCCCCTGAGAGGTCGGCGGCAGGTGTCGGCATGTCGCGTCCTCTGGCACGCGGGCGCCGGGCGGACCTCCGGAATAAATGGCGGGCGCTCGGCGGCTGCCGGCGGGACAATTGATGGAAGAAACCGCCCCCCGCCCCCCGCTGTCGCCGTCACGCCACATCAGTCGCCGGCTCCCGCCCCCGGGGTGGCCAACATTTCTCAGCGCGACGCGCCATCAATCCAGGGAAAGTCTGGGCTGGTGGTGGGAAGGGCGGGGGATGGGCGGCGATGACGTCAGCGGTCGCTACACTCACCATCCGGGAGGTGCTCACAGGGAACGCAATTCACTAGGTAACTCCAAAGGGACGAGGCTCTGTTAATCAACAGTAAACTTCAGTTCTGCTATGGTTTTTAGTAGGTCGTCCAATATAAAGATAAATGTGAAGGAGATTGCGACAGTGTGGCTTATAATGCAGTCGACGAAGATTAAAGTATCCGTTCACGTAGTGTGACAGAGCGGTGAGACACACACAGGTGGAGTTAATTAATTAAAAAGAACAACCTTGACTGCATTTACTGCTATTAGTAGATCTACATCTACATCTATTCTCTGTGAACCACTGCGAATTGCGGGGCCGAGGGTATGTTCCACTGTAACAGCTGTCACAAGTTTGAAGTACAGAAATGTCCTGATCGCATTATTCTTTATTAAGCGTCATGCGTTTCAGAATTTCATCATCAGACTGAAACTGTGGAATAAAATGTACAAGAAAGTTAACTATAGCAAATATATACGTAAGAGCATAACAGTGTATCTTAGTAAACCATATATAGAATTTTCAATTCATCGTACTTACATTTAAATCACACTTAAGTAAAAAGCTCACGAAAGTGAGCACATAGACGGAATGTAATATGGATCTTAACTCATAAAGGCATACTTGACAGCTCTGTTACGTATTCGAAGAGGACTAGTGACAAACTAACTGTGTTGATTAAGCTACGTAAGAAGTAAATGAAGGGTGCTTGCATTAATCATAGAAATGAAGTGAAAGAGTGACTTTGTAAAGAAACCATACACAGCGATAAACCACATGTCAGCACATCTGGACAACTTGACAAAGAACATTTATGCTGCTTTTAGGGAGGATAAACTCGTATTAACCATAAGTAAAATTTACATAGTGCGAAATGTCCGTCGTGAGAGCAGGATCGTGAACAACGCAATAATCAAAACAGTGCATTTATGCATTTATTCCATACGCAGGCCCACTCTCGGGGAAAATCTCCCGCATTCTGAAGAAACACCAGGTCGGAACTGTGTTTTGTCATCCAAATAAAACTCGTGCACTGGTGGGGAGCGCCAAAGATGACCTCGGTTTGAGGAAGGCTGGCGTGTACCAGATTCCGTGTCAATGTGGCAAGTCGTATATTGGTCAGACGATGCGTACCGTCGAGGATCGATGCCGTGAACACCAGAGGCACACTCGACTGATGTATCCGAGCAAGTCGGCGGTCGCTGAACATTGTTTGTCGGAAAATCACGCCATGGAGTATGACCGCACGAGGATTCTGGTACAGACGTCGAGATACTGGGACAGCGTTGTTAGAGAGGCCATCGAAATTCGCACCAATGACGACCTCATAATCCGTGACTGTGGCTATAATCTTAGCAAGGCTTGGGAACCAGCGATTGGGTTAATCAAGAGTAAATCGAGCAAACGTATAGTTGTGACGACCACGGCGGACAGAGCCATCACACCGACGTCATCTCAGACGCCGTCGCAATCTGTTCCACCACGCGACCGTGGCGCGGGGCGCGGACGGCGGAGGGAGCGCGCTGCGGGCGGAGGGTATTTAAATCGGCCGCCGCCGCGACCGAACCCAGTTCCCTCTGAGCAGCCATAGCGTACGGATCTCCGTGCCGGCACGTTCACAGGAGCTCAGTACGTCAGTTCACCTGATGATAGCGACATGTATGATCACCGAAATATTGTGCCCGTTGGACACTATAGACCGGCAGCACACCCGTGGATATTTTGATTATCAAATACGCCGGGAGAAACTCAAGAATCACATTATACACCTTTACGGGGAGGAGATGTATCGCAGCATGAAGAAATTTGAAAAGTTGCGCCACCGTAGATGTCGTTTGCTAAGTACTCTTGCCTTTCTAAAGAGATGTCGTTCCGAGAATGTTGTTCCAAATTTTGCTAAGGTTATGCATCACAGCGATTCTGCAGCAGCTAAGAGAATCAAGAAACGAGCCAGCCTCGCATTGGTACGTGAGAGAGTGCAATTCACCCGCCGGAGCCTTGAGTTTATCTCACAGGAATTACTCAAACTACATTTGCAACTGGCTAGTAAGTTCACTTCTTTTTCCTAGGATTGGATTGATGGTGTCACCTGGGTGTCAGCTGATTCCGCCCATAAGAAGGCTACGGGACGTCAAACAGCTAAGTTCTCACGTCTCCTTGACAAACCATCTCTGCAGGTTCCGTGCAAGACTGTCATCAATTTGAACGGCATGGTGTTGAGTGATGATGCGGTCTCGGTTTTGCAGAAAGGTCTCAACTTCGCTCCCACCCCCAGGTTCACTCCGGTCGCAGAATTTGTTAGTGCTGTTGAACAGATTGCAGCTCGACTTCCGCCAGAATCAGCCGAGGAAATACGTCGTGAAACTGGTCGTGCGTTGACGAAATCCAAGCCGATGAAGTCAAATATCAGCAGTAAAGAGAGGGCGGCCATTTGTGATCTGAGGGAGCGCTCTGAAATTGTTGTCTTACCGGCTGACAAAGGCAATGCTACAGTTGTTGTCTCCCATAAGGACTACACTGATAAGATGCAGAGCCTGCTAAATGACGATTCCTACCGGAAGATCAGCGTTGATCCTACAAAGAAGGTGGAGAACAAGACGAGGGCCTTCTCAAGGACGCAGATTTACCGGAGGGTGACGCTAAGAAATTGTAACCCCAAGGTCCGGTACCGCCTAGACTATATGGACTCCCGAAGGTTCACAAAGAGGGGCCCGCATCTCGTGGTCGTGCGGTAGCGTTCTCGCTTCCCACGCCCGGGTTCCCGGGTTCGATTTCCGACGGGGTCAGGGATTTTCTCTGCCTCGTGATGGCTGGGTGTTGTGTGCTGTCCTTAGGTTAGTTAGGTTTAAGTAGTTCTAAGTTCTAGGGGACTGATGACCATAGATGTTAAGTCCCATACTGCTCAGAGCCATTTGAACCATTTTTGAACCACAAAGAGGGGATACCATTACGCCCCATTGTCAGCAACATCAGAGCACCTACATATTTGTTGGCCAAATACCTGACGGGAATATTAAGTCCTTATGTTGGTAAATGCCCTCATCACATCCGTAGTTCCGTGGATTTTGTTAAACGCCTTGATAGCTTCATGGTGAGTTTTGACGTTTCCTTGTTTACGAGGGTACCCCTTCGAGAGTCACTAGAATTGATTAGTCAGAAGTTTGACGAGAAGACCACTGAACTTTTTAGGCATGTCTTGACTTCCACGTATTTTCTTTTTAATGGAGAATACTACGAACAAACGGAGGGAGTCGCCATGGGTAACCCACTCTCACCAGTGGTAGCGAATTTATACATGGAGAACTTCGAGGAGGAAGCTCTGTCGTCATCCGTATGGAAACGTACTTGCTTTATCCGTTACGTGGACGACACGTTCGTCATCTGGCCACATGGTATGGATAAACTCCTTGACTTCCTTACACATCTAAACTCTATACACCCCAACATCAAATTCACTATGGAGACTGAAACGGAGGGTAAATTACCTTTCCTTGACGTCTTGGTCAAGAGAAGGGCTGACGGCGCCCTAGGTCATGGGGTGTATCGGAAGACAACGCACACTGATCTGTATTTGCACGCAGACAGCTGCCACCACCCTTCACAGAGGAACGGGGTACTTAAAACTCTAGTACATAGGACGCGCACTATCTCTGACGCAGAGAGTCTACCTCAGGAATTGGAACACCTGAGAACTGTATTTCGAAAAAATGGGTACTCAGAGTGGCAGATTCAACGTGCTCTCCGCCCAACCACTGCAGCACAACCTGTTGAGATGGATGAAGTCACGAGGGAGGAGGTAGGCACTGCATTTATTCCATACGCAGGCGCACTCTCGGGGAAAATCGCCCGCATTCTGAAGAAACACCAGGTCGGAACTGTGTTTTGTCCTCCAAATAAATTGCAGATTTGTTTGTTTACATCTGTGCTGCAAGGTTTTAACATAGAACGGCATATAGCACCGTTTTTAGACGTAATCTATAGCGATCTACACATTGCGCTGCTCAAAATCTTCATATCTATAATAATTAATTAATTATGGGCGTTAAATATTAATAATAATTAGCAAACTATGAAAACTATTGCATACTATAACTTAACTATTTCAAAATACGTGTTATGCCACCCAAAATATTATATAGTGCCGTTCTTTACGTCATGAATTTTCTATTGAAGTTTATAAGCAAATTTTCCCTCAAACTTTGTTTATTGCTCTTTACGCGTTTAATTATTTATGAATCTAAACATTTTACTACGGCACTCGATCTGCTATGACGAAATGTTTTTAATGAGTGCTCGCTCATCCCTGTTAGTTGTTATTTACTATTTTCATCAGCCTTTCAGTACTTGCGATATTGCCCGATTTTGATGTTACTGTAACTTTTGCGTCTCGTGACTTGAAATAAAGATCGATCTTTCAGAAGGCGCATATTGCTGACCACAATGCACTGCCGCATCTCTCTTCACCGTAAGTTACATAGTTCTCGCGTAATGCACGTAATTCCAAACAATGCCCCAAGCTACCTGCCACGTGGCCGCCCGGCGGCGGAGACCATCCCACCGACCGTTGCAAACATCGCGCGGGCGCTCCAGGCGCTTCCGCGAATCGCGCACCATGTAGCGCGCTCGCTCTCCACAGAGCAATCCTTGTAGACTAGAAATATTCATCTAGTAACGGGGGTTTGTACCGTCACAATACTCATTTCGAGCAATTTTAACCTACAAAGAAGATATACAAAGAAACAAAGCCAAACAGATAATTGCAGCATCCAAGAAGAAATCTTGGGAAGACTTTGGAAACAGGTTGGAGACTATGGGTCAAGCTGCTGGAAAACCATTCTGGAGTGTAATTAGCAGTCTGCGAAAGGGAGGTAAGAAGGAAATGACAATTATTTTGAACAGGTCAGGAAAACTGCTGGTGAACCCTGTGGATGCCTTGGGCGGATGGAGGGAATATTTTGAAGAGTTGCTTAATGTAGGTGAAAATACGATCAGTAATGTTTCAGATTTCGAGGTAGAATGGGATAGGAATGATGATGGAAATAGGATCACATTTGAGGAAGTGGAGAGAATGGTCAATAGACTGCAGTCCAATAAAGCAGCTGTGGTGGATGAAATTAAGTCGGAACTCACCAAATACAGTGGAATGTCAGGTCTTAAAGGGCTACACAGGATAATTGAAATGGCCTGCGAGTCGGGACAGGTTTCATTAGACTGGATAAAAGCAGTAATCACACCAATCTTTAAACATGGAAACAGAAAAGATTGTAACAACTACAGAGGTATCTCTTTAATCAGCGTTGTAGGTAAAATCTTCTCAGGTATTGTTGAAAGGAAAGTGCGAGTATTAGTTGAGGACCAATTGGATGAAAATCAGTGTGGGTTTAGGCCTCTTAGAGGTTGTCAGGACCAGATCTTTAGCTTACGACAAATAATGGAGAAGTGTTATGAGTGGAACAGGAAATTGTATCTATGTTTTATAGATCTAGAAAAGGCATATGACCGGGTTCCTAGGAGGAAGTTATTGTCTGTTCTACGAGATTATGGAACAGGAGAAACACTTTTGCAAGCAATTAAAGGTCTTTACATGGATAGTCAGGCAGCAGTTAGAGTCAACGGTAAATTGAGTTCATGGTTCAGAGTTGTTTCAGGTGTAAGACAAGGCTGCAACCTGTCTCCACTGTTGATCATATTATTTATGGATCATATGTTGAAAACAATAGACTGGCTGGACGAGATTAAGATATGTGAACACAAAATAAGCAGTCTTGCATATGCGGATGACTTAGTTGTGATGGCAGACTCGATTGAAAGTTTGCAAAGTAATATTTCAGAGCTAGATCAGTAATGTAAAGACTATGGTAAGAAGATTAGCATCTCCAAAACGAAAGTAATGTCAGTGGGAAAGAAATATAAACGGATTGAGTGCCTAATAGGAGGAACAAAGTTAGAACAGGTGGACGGTTTCAAGTACTTAGGATGCATATTCTCACAGGATGGCAACATAGTGAAAGAACTGGAAGCGAGGTGTAGCAAAGCTAATGCAGTGAGCGCTCAGCTACGATCCACTCTCTTCTGCAAGAAGGAAGACAGTACCAACACTAAGCTATCTGTGCACCGTTCAATCTTTCGACCAACTTTGTTGTATGGGAGCGAAAGCTGGGTGGATTCAAGTTACCTTATCAACAAGGTTGAGGTTACGGATATGAAAGTAGCTCGGATGATTGCAGATACTAGTAGATGGGAACAATGGCAGGAGGGTGTCCACAATGAGGAAATCAAAGAAAAAGTGGGAATGAACTCTATAGATGTAGCAGTCAGGGCGGACAGGCTTAGATGGTGGGGTCATGTTACACGCATGGGTGAAGCAAGGTTACCCAAGAGACTCATGGGTTCAGCAGTAGAGGGTAGGAGGAGTCGGGGCAGACCAAGGAAAAGGTACCTGGATTCAGTTAAGAATGATTTTGAAGTAATAGGTTTAACATCAAAAGAGGCACCAATGTTAGCACTGAATAGGGGCTCATGGAGGAATTTTATAAGGGGGCTATGCTCCAGACTGAACGCTGAAAGGCATAATCAGTCTTAAATGACGATGATGATGATGAAGATATACAGGGTGATTGAAAAGTAACTGTACGCACTTAATGCATGAATTGTATGCAGAAAATAAGACTAAAAACCCAAAAAAAGTTTTGTCTGAAATAGCTTCACTTCAGAGCTTTGCGGTAGAGTAGGGAACACCAGTGCAACGCAAACAGCAAAAAATTAATTATTGTCAGAAAGCAAGGACATTAAGGGACCGGAAATTCAACATAACTATGTAATGTACATATGCTCCAGGATATGTACGTAATGATGTCCATGTAAACGAAGACAGTGACGTGCTCTACGTCTTACTGCTCTCGGAAGACTGCAGGCTCCCTTCATCTCGTTCTGCACATCTGCACAGCAATTTTCAATTCTATGCTGCAGGTGTGATGCATTCTCACTTGCAAAACGATACAGAAGCTTTTTGTGACGGCTCCAAAGGTAGAAGTATAGGACTTAAGATCGGGAGATCTGGCTGACTAATAAACTGGTACTGCACGAACTGTCCACTAACCAGGGAAAGCAACTTGGAGATACCCTCTTGCCTCCCCACTGAAATGTGCATCGGCGCAGTAGACAAAGCAGCATCAGTCGATATGCAGGCTAACACGACACGCCAAAATCCAGTATTGGCCAATGCCTACCACCAACGATAATATGGATCGTAACTCTGAAATAAAGCCGTGTCTCAGGCAAACCTTTACTTAATATTTTACTCTTATTTACATACATACATTACACCCACGAAGTGTGTACAGCTACTTTTGAATTACCTTGTGTATACAACCATCTGAGATATTACCTTGGGATTATGTAACTACCCACGCGATTGTGTTTACTTCGAAGTAGTCATATTAGGAAACTTCCTGGCAGATTAAAACTGTGTGCCGGACCGAGACTCGAACTCGGGACCTTTGCCTTTCGCGGGCAAGTGCCCTACCAACTGAGCTACCCAAGCACGACTCACGCCCCGTCCTCACAGCTTTACTTCTGCCAGTACCTCGTCTACTACCTTCCAAACTTTACAGAAGCTCAGGACGGGGCGTGAGTCGTGCTTGGGTAGCTCATTTGGTAGAGCACTTGCCCGCGAAAGGCAAAGATCCCGAGTTCGTGTCTCGGTCCGGCACACAGTTTAAATCTGCCAGGAAGTTTCATATCAGCACACACTCCGCTGCAGAGTGAAAATCTCATTCTGTAGCCATAATAGGGTTATATAGTGCTAGTACCAGTGATATGGGGAGTGAGCGTATGATTATCATCTCAGTTGAGAATTCTGGGAGGTAAGACTGTGTGGCTGACGGGGGTTTGAAGCTGACACGACCACAGGTATGCAGGAGAAGTTCTGAAAGTTTGCAAGATAGGACACACGGTACTGGTGGAAGTAAACTGTTACGATGGCGGATAAGGCGTATAGCATAACACATCACTTCTTTAGAGTCAGGTGTTGCACAGGGTATCGACGACCAACGAATGATGGTAGTCGACTGCAGCACAAAATTTATTTAATTTACCGGGTGTCGATAGTTAAAGTTCCAGTTTCAAAACACCGTAAAAAGGAAACCACTGCCCCAGAATGACGTCATAAGTAAATAGCATATTAATGACTCAAGGGGAAACGTAATAAAAAAAGTATCGAAAATTTTACCAATTGATAGTGCTGTAAGCGTCCTGGCGTAAATGGGGTTTGCGGAAAATGACATATGAGTCGCAATATGAGGGCTGTGGGTTGAGTTGCACATTACACAATCCCTATTGATCAATGTGCATGACTGCACAAGTTCGGCAGTCAGCAACTGTGCCACATTTGATCAAATAAGATCATCCACCACGGCAAGGTCGTACCACATTGGATGAGAAAAATCGAGTTTTAACTGTCCTCTGACCAAAATCCGCATACAAAACAAGTTTATATCGGTTTCTAACTGTCTTGAGGCTAGCGCAAGATACACTAAAGAACCAAAGAAATTGGTTCACCTGCGGAATATCATTTAGGGCTCGCGCGAGCACGCAGAAGTGCCGCATCACGACGTGGCATGGACTCGACTAGTAGTCTGAAGAAGTGCTGGAGAGAACTGACACCATGAATCCCGCAGGGCTGTCCATAATCCGTAAGAGTACGAGGCAACGGATATCTCTTCTGAACATCACGTTGCAAGGCATCCCAGATATGCTCAATAATGTTCATGTCTGGGGAGTTTGGTGGCCAGTGGAATTGTTTAAACTCAGAAGAGCGTTGCTGAAGCCACTCTCTAGCAATTCTGGACGTGTGGGGTGTCGCACTGTCCTACAGTAATTGCTCAAGTTCGTCGGAATCCCTGCGGGATTCATGGTGTCAGTTCCCTCCAGACAGGATGCTTACATACATGTCACCTGTCATAATCGTATCTAGACTTATCAGGGGTCCCATATCACCCAACTACACACGCCCTACACCCTTACAGAGACTCCACCAGCTTGAACAGTCCTCTGCTGACATGCAGAGTCCGTGGATTCATGAGGTTGTCTCCATACCTGTACACGTCCATCTGCTCGACACAATTTGAAACGAGACTCGTCCGAAGGCTACATGTTTCCAGTCATCAACAGTCCAAAGTCGGTGTTGACGGGCCCAAATGAGACATAAGGCTTGTGTCGTGCAGTCATCAAGGGTACACGAGTCGCCTTCGGCTCCGAAAGCCCATATCAATGATGTTTCGTTGAATGGTTCGCACGATGACACTTGCTGATGGCCCAGCATTGAAATCTACAGCAATTTGCGGAAGAGTGGGACATCTGTCACGTTGAACGATTCTCTTCATTCGTCGTTGGTCCCGTTCTTGCAGGATTTTTTTCCGGCCGCAGCGATGTCGGAGATTTGATGTTTTACCGGATTCCTGATATTCACGGTACACTCGTAAGATGGTCTTACGGGAAAATGCCCACTTCGTCGCTACCTCGGAGACTCGGTGTTCAAAATGGTTCAAATGGCTCTGAGCGCTATGGGACTTAACTTCTAAGGTCATCAGTCCTCTAGAACTTAGAACTACTTAAATCTAACTAACCTAAGGACATCACACACATGCATGCCCAAGGCAGGATTCGAACCTGCGACCGTAGCGGTTCCAAACTGTAGTGCAGACGCGCTTGCGCTGACTATAGCACCGTGTTCAGACTCAGGTAAATCTTTATAACCTGCCATTATAGCATCAGTAACCGATCTAACAACTGCGCCAGACACTTATTGTCTAATATAGGCGTTGCCGGCTGCAGCGTCGTATTCTGGCTGTTTACATATCTCTGTATTTGAATACGCATGCCTATACCAGTTCGTCTTGCACTTCAGTGTATAAGTTTTCTTTAATTTACATCTATGGTCACAAACATTTTGTTAACAGATTACCGGTTTCGGTCTTTAATGACAATCATCAGATCTGTTTCGTCAAAACGAAGTCCTAATGTACTGCAGCCATAGTGGCATCGTCAAATGTTAAAGGCGGAATCAGGACCAGCATCGTCGGATACATATAAATAACATCACATGCACGAGTCATGTCGCCAGTAGTTACATATACGGGTCACTGTTTTTTCGCGACGATGTCGCAGCTTGTGAAGCTTCAGTGTATCTTCAACATGCTGTCCACCATTTTCTGCCGCAAGGTTAAATCGAGAAGTATCACGTTCCGTAAAGAATGTGTTGCGCAGTGCTGCCTTCGATTGAGCTATGTTCCGAATTGGAGCACTGAACAGAACATATTTCAGATAACCTGAGAGTCAAGAGTCACATGGATTAACATCAGGCGGTCTAGACGGCCAGGCTGGATAGAGGAATGACGGCTCATAACTCTAGCATTCCTGAAATGCCTCTGCAGCAGCCGCTTCACTGACTGTGCAATGTGAGGAGGAATGCCATCATGCATAAAAATGATCCTACCCACACGTCCACGCTGTTAGAGGATTGGAATGACGCTGGTGCGCAAAAGACTCTCATCGCGTTTGCCAGTGACAGTACAGATCACAGGAGCCGCAGGATTCGTCTCCTTGAAAAAATAGGGGCCTACGGCAAGCGATGCCGTCAGCGGGCAAAACATAGGAGCCTCTGCAGAAAGGTGTGATACCGGCTGATGTGCGTGCGAATTTTCCGTTGCCCACATACAGCGGTTCTGCTGAGTGTCATGCCATAGGAAATGGACTTCGTCTCAACGATGAACGTTTGGTGGCCATTCATTGTCCTCTTCCACGGAAGCAAGATATTCCAGAGCGAACGTTTGTAATGCTGATCGGTCAGCGGGAAGCAGCTCCGGAACATGGTTGTTTTTGTACCTATAGCAGTGCAGTCGTAGTACTTCGTGCACCGTGCTCGCAGGCATTGAGCCTTGTGAGGCTCGAGTTCTTGCCGTCCACAACTTGGCGTCTTGTAATAGCGGTAGTGGCGACTTGTTTCTTTCTTGTGTTAATGGCACCACTGAGTTTGCTAGTACTGTTTGTCCTCAAGTGGCAGCAGCAGCGGTTATGGAGAGCCAGTACTATGATACTACCTTTGGTGTCGCGGCTAGTATTTCCGGGTCGTCGTGTGTGTCTGGCAGGTCGGCTTCGGACGGAGCAGCGAGGGGGTCCGCAGCGCCAGGACAGGCCGGATCCTCTGGCGGCGTGCAGGCACTGTCGGATATAGGGGCTGTAGCAGACGACCGAACCCATGATGTTTGAAGTTGAGGGAATCTTATCCAGTAGTGAAACCTCCACTGTTTGAGATCTCGCTGTTGTTTGCCTGTTGCTGCTCCCAGGGTCGATGAGACCAACTGCAAGAAGTGGAGTCTGTCAGGTCGACGGAAGCTATTAGCTGCTTGATGTTAATTTGTATTTAGTGTTATTATTGCTGAAGTGCAACCAGCGGTATCTTACTGCCTAGTGATTGGTAACGCCCCAATTACCTGCCTTGGAGGTGAGCGTATTTTGCGACAGTGTACTTCTCCTCGTCTTGCCGGTGCTGTACAGCATGGCGTGTAATTTGACAGCTTCCTTGATTGTGGTATGGATAATTGTTTTCCTTGTTTACCTGGGTTATAGTGGTCCCTTCTGCCTTTTGGTGTTTTAAACACCGGGTTCTGGAGACGCAGTGCTGTCTGCCACTTCTCTCTCGCCTGAATTGTTCCATCGTTGTACGGGTTATCTGGCGTTAGGTGGGTTTGCTGACAAGGTTGATCGTCGTTTAAACCGTCTCTAGTGCCTACTTAGGTGAACATTACTCTTGGCTGCCTGTCTCACCACTTACACAGCTGTAGTCACTTTCCTCAGGTCGATACAGGGAGAACTGTCTGTGGATCACTCCGTCTTTCATGTTCAAGTGCCTATAATTGATTAAAATTTACCCTAATGTTATAACGTCTAATTTCCTTCCTCACTTGTGATTCAGGCCTTCAGCCATGAATTGTTTCTAAAACTACTTGTGGCTTTCAGCTGCCGAATAATTTTAAAATCTGTTCTAATAAGGCCTTCAGCCGTCACTATATGCTGTTGCAGTTTGTTAAGATTGTTTAAAAAGGTTTTAGTATTTTTTAACGTGCAATTGTCCACTTTATTTGTAATTCAGGCCTTCGGCCGTTGTGTATCTCGAAATTCCTTGTGGCCTTCAGCCGACAGATAGTTTTGAATTTTTTTCAGCAGTTGGTTGTGTGTAACATTGCTTGTGGCCTCCAGCCGACAAATAATTTTCAATTCTGTCTTAATAATGCCTTCAGCTGTCAATATAGCTTGTCACAGTTTAAGATTGTTTAAAAAGGTTTTAGTATTTTTAACGTGTAATTCCAGTCCTTACTTGTAATTAAGGCCTTCAGAAGTTGAGTATTCTGAAACTGCTTGAGGACTTCAGGCGACGAATAATTTTGATTTTCTTTGTTAATCAGGCTGAAAGCCTTTGATTGTGTGTAACATTGCTTTTGGCCTTCAGCCGATAAATAATTAGCAAATTCTTTCTTAATAATGCCTTCTACCGATATTATAGCTTGTTACAGTTTTTGATTGTTTAAGAAGAAAATGTCTCAGTATTTGTTAATGTGTAACTGCCTTCCTCTCTTGTAATTCAGACCTTCAGCTGTTGAATATTCTGAAGTTGCTTGTGGCGGTCAGCCGATAAAAAAATGAATAAATAAAAAAATTGAATTCTTTCCTAGTAAGGCCTTCAGCCGTCAGTGTAGTAAAATCTTTCTAAATGTTCGTTGAAAGTTCTTTCTTCAATTAAAGTGTACGTGTTCATTGTAGCCAACGGGTAGCTGATTACGTCCCCATCCACAATCGTTGCCTTATCCTGCCTCTTCCTGACTACCAGATTAGAGGCATGTCCAACGTTCGTGCAATGCTGTGTGCAATGCATGTTTGCACACCACCGCTTGGCCCCCGCTGCAATAGTGCGATATATCTTGGACAGAAGCTGGTTCAGCTGCTTTCCAACCTCTGCCACATTCCATTTCAATTGAACTTGTGTTCTCAATTGTTTTAATCATTTTCCCCAGAACCCTATCAGACATCGAGTCGGTGTGTTTTTTCACATCCTCGAGAGACCGGAACTTCTCCTAAGCTACTGGTGGACAGTCAGAGTACTTGTACAAGAGCTTTATCAGCAGCACGCCATCCTTCATGAAGACAATCATGTCGAGCGTCTCGAATGCAAACAGAGAAACAGCCGTGTGAGGCCTGTCTGTAGGTGCGCATATTCTGACGCCTACAGCACCATCTATAGGTAATATTTTCCCATAATGTTTACCCTTGCGTCAGTAATACGCCGTCCAAATTTGACGTCATTTAGAGCAGTGGTTCTCTTTCTACAGCGTCTTGAAATTGTAACTTTAGTTATGGACACCCTCTAGTTTGGGAGGTGGGACACGCGTGATGATCGCGGAGTTTCGCTGTCTGTGAATGTTGACTGAGTGGCAATGGAGACGGCGTTGCTACTGGACGGGGCGACGCTGGCTGCGGCTCGCATTTCGCCGAACTTGTTGTCTATACTGTTTTCTACATGTAACAGATGGCTCTGAGCACTATGGGACTTAACATCTATGGTCATCAGTCCCCTAGAACTTAGAACTACTTAAACCTAACTAACCTAAGGACATCACACAACACCAGCCATCACGAGGCAGAGAAAATCCCTGACCCCGCCGGGAATCGAACCCGGGAACCCGGGCGTGGGAAGCGAGAACGCTACCGCACGACCACGAGATGCGGGCTGTAACAGATACCCGCCTCGGAGTTGAGCCGGCATCCATGGAAGAAGACCCCCACGATAGTGCTTAAGAAAGCCACGGAACGAAAGAGGTTGGTGTGAGTATGGCTGACATGAAGTCTGACTCAAGTCGCTACGAATATACGAGAAGCGTTCAATAAGTAATCCAACATATTTCTTCTCGACCAGTTTCGGTTGAAAAAATATGGAATTTGTTGTGCGGCATTGTGGAATATTCCCTCTTCTGCCCATATAGTTTCATCAATTTCCGATTGGTGGCGGCGATTTACGTAGCCATCAAATTGTCGTCTGCAACGGAGATGCCTTCAAAAATGGCTCTGAGCAAAAATGGCTCTGAGCACTATGGGACTTAACTTCTGAGGTCATCAGTCTCCTAGAACTTAGAACTACTTAAACCTAACCAACCTAAGGACATCACACACATCCATGCCCGAGGCAGGATTCGAACCTGCGACCGTAGCGGTCGCGCGGTTCCGGACTGTAGCGCCTAGAACCGCTCGGCCGCTCCGGCCGGTGGAGATGCCTTCCAGAGCTGTCATTGAGTTTCTTTTGGCGAAAAACCACAGAATCGTAGATATTCATAACTGCTTGCGGAATATATACGAAGACCTGGCAGTGAACAAAAGCAAGGCGAGTCGTTGTGCGAGACGTCTGTCATCATTGCAACGAGGTTGGACAAACCTGTTCCATCTCCAGCGTGTCGGTCGGCCGGATACAGCTCTCTCTTGCAATGTTGGAACGTGCGGACACTCTCCCATTTGGGGCGAGCGACGGATCACAACCTCGCTGCACACCTGGACGTCTCTGTTGGTAGTGCTGATACACACGTCCACCAGTTGGGTATTCAAAGGAGTGTTCCTCCTGGTACCTCGCACCACAAAGAGAACCCTTGCGCGTTACGAGTTTGATTGCGACAATTTTTTGTCGAACACCGTCGCAGCCGATGAAACATGAGTTCATCACTTCGAACCGGAAACAAAACGACAATCCATGTAGTGGCGCCACACCACCTCTCCTCCGAAAAAAAAGTTCAAAGGTGTGTCCTTAGCCGGTAAAGCCATGGCGACAGACTTCTCGCACTCTGAACGAGTTATTCTGTTTCTTGGAGACGGTCTTCTGCGATGGTCTTCATCTCTCCCTAATGGTGCAACGATCAACTCTGAAGTGTGTTTTGCAACCCTCAGGACACAACTTCAGTGTGTTCGCCGCACACAAAAATGCAAACGAAATTCTTTTTCTCCTTGGCAACACAAGGCCTCACAATCTCTGCGCAGCCAGAAGGAGATCACAGAACTTCATTGATTTTTCTTTTTCATCAAACCTACAGACCGGAGCTCACACCTTTTTAATTTCATCTGTTTGGCCTACTGGAGGATGCACTCCGAGGGAAGCAGTGCGTGGGTGATAGGAAGGTTATTGATGCAGCAAGACGTTGGCTGCAATGTTCACCAGTAGAGTGGTACCATGCGGGCATACGCGCCCTCGGAGCATGATAGCGTAAGGTCGTCGCATTGGCCATACGTTTTATTGAAAAAAATGTATTTTACAGCCAAAAGAGCGGGGAAACCTAAGATGTATTGGAATACTGAGTAAAACCAACCTGCTTTCAGAAAAAAACGTGTGTGGCATTAGTTATGACGAGCCATCGTATTTGAGTACTCTTTTCAAGCGGACAGAGAATTTTTGAAGTTCCCAGAATGAGATTTTCACTCTGCAGCGGAGTGTGCGCTGATATGAAACTTTCTGACACATTAAAACTGTGTGCCGGACCGAGACTCGAACTCGGGACCTTTTCCTTTCGCGGGCAAGTGCTCTAACACCTGAGCTACCCAAGGACGACTCACGCCCCGTCCTCATAGCTTCACTTTTGCCAGTACCTCGTCTCCTACCTTCCAAACTTTACAGAAGCTCTCCTGCGAACCTTGCAGAACTAGTACTCCTGAAAGAAAGAAGAGCTTCTATAAAGTTTGGAAGGTAGGAGACGAGGCACTGGTAGAAGTAAAGCTGTGAGGACGGGGCCTGAGTCGTGCTTGGGTAGCTCAGATAGTAGAGCACTTGCCTGCGAAAGGCAAAGGTCCCGAGTTCGAATCTCAGTCCGGCAGGCAGTTTTAATCTGCCAGGAAGTTTCATTTTTGAGGTTGTTTACTGAGTGTGAACTGATGTTATAATATATGTGGCTTAAGAAAAAAAAGTCTCATTTAGTAGTGTGCAGGTAATTAGTCTGTTGTCGAGTTTTCAGCACTCAGCAGTACGGCAAAAGCAAGATGACAACGATACGAGGCGTATACGCTATACTTGGAAGTCGATTTGGAGAGAGAGAGAGAGGGAGGGAGGGATGGAGGGAGAGAGAGAGAGAGAGAGAGAGAGGGAGAGAGAGAGAGAGAGAGAGAGAGAGAGAGAGAGATTTTCCAGTCAAGACATAGGTAACAAGAAAAAGACTTTTGATATTGGCAACCTACCCTCCAGCTAACGTATTGTATTACTCAGCAACTCTGTCACGCAAATACGAAGGAAAAATTTTGGGAATGGAGAGGGTTTAAAGGAGAGGTGGTGGAAGTCGTGCAGGGATAGCTCAGTATGAGGAGAACTAGGCCGCTAAAGGCAGACGTCCCACGTTCAATCTCGTTCCGGCACACAGTTTTACTCTACTATGAAATTTCAAGTCAGCGTACTTTCTGCTGCAGAGTGAAAAGTCATTCTGGAATATGGTAGTTTTTTTTTAAGGATGAACTAAAATTACGCGTCCAGGAAGTAGAAAAAGAAGAATTTGGTTGTTAAAAAGATTCGCTGCGTGTTATGGCTCCCAATTCGATATGTGGAGGCACGCTTTGGCGCACAAGGAAGGTAATTTGACGTACGTACCTCCTATTTGTTCTACACAAGTACCACACGTTACGACTCTTGCAAAACCTTTTGGAAGTTTTGACCATTGAATTCCTTTCTTGTAACGTAGTTCACACCCGTTTATTTCTTGTCTTCATTCCTGTGAGAGGCCTATGTGGCATCTCACCTGCTCTCGCTATTTATCACATTTACTTGCGACGATAAATACATCCTTACCACATGACTCATCTTCTATAATCAATTTATGGTATGGCAACTGACAAAACCACAGAAGGAGAACGTACACGTCAGTGAACGAACGGAAAGTCACAATTTTGTGAAAAAAGGGGCATCAGGGAGATCTGAACATGGATATCCAGCTGCGCAGTCCAACACCTTAACCAGAAATCCGCCTGCTTAGCTGAGCGTAATGTACTTGCGAAATATGCAGCGGGCCCGGCTTCGATTCCCGGCCGGGTTGGAGATTTTTCTGCCCTTGGACTTGGTATAGTGTTGTCCTCGTCATCATCTTGTCATCACCGACATGCAAGTCGTCCAGTGTGGCGTCACCTCAAATAAGACTTGCAAATCGGCGGCCGAGCTTCACCGGATGGGGCCTCCCGGCCATCAATGCCACACGCTAATTTTTGCCGTAACTACACATCGACGACGCCGTAACGCCTGCAGTTCAGTCTATGTTGCACATCGTGAGCTTGCACAGTTCACTGTTTCGATGTTGATTCTTTTTTCGCTGTTCAGTACACCTTCATCCTGTCCTCAAGCTTGATCTGCAATCAGTTTTCGACGGGGTATTCACTTAGCCATTTAGCACTAAATGTGGGGGGAGGGCACTTTTGAATGTGATCTGTCGGTACTAGCGATGAAACGGGATTCAAATGCTACAAAATGCCTACGGGCAAACGTTACGCCATACGTTATTGCCGGCCGGAGTGGCCAAGCGGTTCTAGGCGCTACAGTCTGGAACCGCGCGACCGCTGCGGTCGCAGGTTCGAACCCTACCTCGGGCATGGGTGTGTGTGATGTCCTTACGTTAGTTAGGTTTAAGTAGTTCTTTCTAGGGGACTGATGACCTCAGAAGTTAAGTCTCATAGTGCTCAGAGCCATTTGAACCATACGTTATTCACGTGAATCTGGAGGCAACGTATTTGGTAACAAAAATACTGGTCCGGCATCCGATACGGCGACTACGCCCCGCCAACCGAGTCTGTGCAGCGAAAAGAATATTAAACACGCCGAGGCGAGATGCAGCAACACACACGTGAAGCCGTTGGAACGCCACGAGTGTGACGTGACGTAAGAGATTCCGCCCTGACAGGTATTCGGCTAGGAGCATCTGGCGCGTGTGACGCACTTCGTTCGCCCGCTGAAGATGCCCGGAGATTACAAAAGGCCCGCTGTCACCCAGGACAGGGGAGTTGTGAGCTTGCCAGGCGCCTAGCGTTTTCCGCCACAACGGGACACCTGCTCCTCCGAAATACCTCGCCACGAGTACCACGAATAACTAACCGCCAGGTGGATCTATTCTTTGGCGTCACCAGGCATCCTATCTCCCACGTCCGCCTCTGGACGTTAATTCCGTCCCTCGGATAAAGGAACAGGGGACTGTCGCATCGTGGAACTAATGCCACTCATCTGTCTCATTGCTCAAGCACAGTCGCGAGAATTCCAATTTGTGAGCTACAATAACGTGACGTGCCGAGAATGAGCCTTCCTACCCACATTTAGTCCTGCCAACGGTCATTTACCCGGACGATTCTCTGCGTAATGAGTTTCTGTTAATAGCGTCATAAAACTACGAAACGGTTCCTCTACTCTCTTACTCTCTCGACTTCTGCTAGAAAGACAGATTCACCTTTTATATCGACTGATTATGATTTTAAAAAATGGAACTCTCCACAGAAGAATGGAACCACTGGTAACAGCTGACAATGGGCAATATCAATTTGGCTTCAGTATAAACACTGATCCTACCACTTATGTTAGACTACAGACAGACAAAGCCGCGTTAATGGCATCTGTAGATTTACAAGAGGCTTTTGACTATGTTGAGTAGAACGCAATGTCTGAAATTCTACAACCTTGTGTAAAATAATGAGCGAAAGGCTATATAAAGCACGCACAGAAACCAGTATACAGTTGTAAAGGTTGAATATTACCATAATTAACCCAAAGTTTAGAAGGGAGTATACCAGCTTGCTTCCTAAAATTTGTGTTATTCAGTCTGTATATTGAGTATACAGATACAGGGTAACTCACCTGCCACTATCGCTATTTTTTGCAACCCGCAACGCCTTCAGATACCACGCCCAAGATTTTCATATTCTCTCTCTCACTGCGTGAAAACTACGCTCATGTTCAGAGAAACACAGAACACCTTAAACAAATACAGAAAGGAGGATCGCATTCATTCATTCATACATTAGTATGCTCTGCAGAAAAGATAAGACTTTCAGGTGCCTCGGTTCAGCATGTGTCCTGTTGCCTAGCAGGCACCGGGTCCGCCATGGCCTCTCATTACTTCGTCAATGCGTGATGGCATCAACACGTATAAGGCGCGAATGGCGTCCTCTGTTATAGCCATTGATGCTGCGTTGACATGCTACCAAAGTCCATCTGTGGTGGTGGGCACTGCACCTGCCGTTTCACGATATCCCAAACATTTTCCACTGGCGACACGTGTGGTGATATGCCGAGCCAGGGCAAAAGGCTTACATCCTTTGACACCTAGAAGGCACGTATTCGTGCAGCAACATGTGGTTGTGCATTGTCTTGCTGAAAAATGGTTGTTGTGCAAATGGGGTATGGCTACAGGTCACAGCATGTTACTCACGTGGCTCACACCGTTCACAGTGTCCTGGACACGAAACAACTGTGGTTTGTGATTGCACACAATAGCCCTCCACACCATAAAGCCTTGAGCTGGTGCTGTATTTCTTGTGCAAATGCAGTCACTGTGATGTCGCTCCCCCTGTCTGTGTCGAAACAAAATGCGGCCATCATTTTCAAACAAACATAACCGGGATTCGTCCGAACACGCTATATGGTGCCTTTCCTGTCCCAGTGACTTCGCTCCATACACCACTGTCGTCTAGCATGTTTCTGCACATTCTTCAAAGGTAGGCAGAGAAGTGGACGATGCTCACGTAACCCAAGCCGTAGTAAACGGCGACGGACGGTCGCTCCTGATAGTGTACGATGTGTTACAATATTCCACCTTTGCGCCAGAGCCGAGGAGGACGCAGATCTGTCCTGCAATGCCATTCGGATGAGGTGTCGATCTTCTCGCGAGGTGACCTGGGTGGTGCGACCTGACCCATCCCGCCGTGTTCTACGGCCTTCCGTGAACACACTCTTTGCACCACTGAAACCTTCGTCCCGAACGAGCAACAATTTCTCGGATTGATGCATCACGTTCTCTCATGCCAACAATGATTCCTCCTTCAGACTCACTGATTTGGCAGTGGGGATCGCGTATTCGTCTGCAAGGCATCCTGCGCCTCTGCTCAGTCATACAGATCCATTACATTCGGTTTACAGCGACAACGAAAGCCGCAGGCACATTTTACGGGTAGGTGGTGTTGCACCACGATATCGATGTTCACCTTGAACCATGGGCCGACATGGTTCAGATGCTAATCATTTCTGCAGAGCATACTAATGTACATGACCTGCGAATATGAACGTCGTATCGCTAGTCGTTCGAGGTGTTCTGTTTTTTTTCTGAACGTGAGTATATTAGTCATAGTGAAAAAAATGAGAAGAATCTTTTTGTAGGTAATTTAATGCAGTTACAAGTAGTACTGTGATGCATTTCCGCTAGAGGCCATAGTTTTCGAATTATTCAAGAAAAATGTACAAAACTGACCTTCAAACGCATTTTGCTTGAATAGCTTGAAAACCGTGGCCTCTAGCAAAAGGTATCCCAGTACAAAATGTAACTACTGCATTAAATTACCTACGAAAAGGTCTTTTCATTATTTCTGTTGGCCTAATAGGATATATATACGCGCGCGCGCGCGCGTGTGTGTGTGTGTGTGTGTGTGTGTGTGTGTGTGTGTGTGTGTGTGTGCGTGTGTGGGAAGAAACTGAAGAAAGGAATCAGGGTTCAAGGAGAACATATAAAGCTTTTAAAACTTGCAGGAGATGTCCTGATTCTGTCAGAGATTTCGAATGAGAGAGAAAATTAGCTAAAAAGAATGGATAACACCTTGGAAAAATATGAAAAAGAACGTCAATAAAAAAAACGGAACAAGCGTAATGAACATAGTCAAATTATGTGATCCTGCAGAAATTACATTAGGTCTTCATACACTATAAATAGTATACCAGTTTTGATACTTGGGGAGTAATATAACTCACGATAACCCAAGTAAATGGTATATACATTGCAAAATATCAGTCGAAAGAGAAGGTTTCTTGTGAAAAAAAGAAATTTGTGACCATGGGAATAAGGTTTAAGTGTTAAGAACTAATTTCTGAAAGTATGTGCCAGGAGTCTAATGTTATATCAGTCAAACATGGATGATAAACACTGTACAGTAGAAGACAAGTATTCAATGAACTGTGGGTGAAGTCCGGTCAACAGGGACTTACATGCGTTGAGCGAAAATAATACTGCATTGAGAATGGCTGGCTTCTAGCCGAAATCTATATCTGCTCAACAAAATTTACAAGACGAACGACTGATTGCTGCAATCTATAATTTACAAGACAATACAACCTTTCGAAATGCCTGTTGCAAAAGAAAGCTGTTGATTACATGAACAGATCGGTCAGCGCATACAGAGGTACGAATCGGAGAGAGAAGCGTTTTCGAGACTATACGAATGGGATTGTTTGGTTGGATACAGGCTGAGACATGAATAATAATTACTTTGGTACTGCAGGAGAGTTTTTAAGGTGCAACCGTAAGAAGAGACCAAAGCTTGACTACAGTAAGCAGTTCTCAAAGAACGGGGGTAGTACAAAGTTGAAGCTGCATGAGTTTTGTTCCCTCCTGGCTTGTTAGTTAATTAATTAATTAGTAACATTTTCCATGGATCATGTGGCACGATAGATCTTAATGATGTGGAACCAGTCATTTTGCATTCACATCTCAAATTAATTTGTACTTACGGTTAAATTCTGGATATTTATAAGCACTATTTTTACAAAAATAAAAAGATTTACACATGTGAGTTGTCAAGGTCATCTTTGTCAGTTTATCTTATTTTACTTCGCTGTCTATCAGATATTTTATATCACTGGACAGGTGATTAAAAATTTTAGTTGCAGCATTGTGCACTCTGTTTTTGTGCTACAGACAGCCTTCACGTGGACTAATATTTTTTTTCCCTTATGGCATTGTAATTATGTATCTCATTGTTATTGTTCCTTTTCAGAATGCAGTGTCAAAACGTTTGGATATTTGTGGTAAGTTCCTATGGGACCAAACTGCTGAGGTCATCGGTCCCTAGGCTTACACACTACTTATACTAACTTAAACTAACTTACGCTAAGGACATACACACCCATGCCAGAGGGAGGAGTCGAACCTCCGACGGGGGCAGCCGCGCGAACCGCGACAGGACGCCCAAGACGAGTCGGCTACCTCGCGCGGCGTTCCTTTTCAACTGTACTTTATTATTTATAACAAACTACATGAGTGAATAAATATATTGCGATGCAATAGTTAGAATACCTATTTAATGAAACAGATATCTACAATATGTCAGTTGGTGAGCACCACATATTGTTCTTAGAGCACGTCTTGGCGCAATGAAAACTTTCTTTCTTAAAGATGAGTTACCCCAGAACATTATCCCACATGACATTATTTAATGAATATGTAGAAAATATATCTATTTACTGATTTGTCCCTCGGCAAGATTTTCAGTGATTCTAAGCGCAAATGTGACTGAACTAAATTGTTTTAGGGGTTCCTAAATGCGTTTTCACAATTTAAATTCTCATCAATATGGACCCGTAAAATGTCTGAAGTTTCCATCCTATTTATTGTTTCCTCACCATGTGTTACACTTGTCATTGGTTTAGTACTTCTAGATGCGTAGAACTGAATATGTTACGTCTTTTTAAAATTGATATCAGACCATTCGCAGAATAAAAGTCAACGATACTTCAAGAACTTTGTTTACCATATCTTCCGTTGCTGTAAGTATGCTTCGATTGATTACAATAGTAATGTCTCCTGCAAAAAGAACTATTTCTGCTTGTTGTATACTAGACGTAAGATCGTTTACGTTTATGAGGAACAGTAGTGAACCTAAGACTGAACCTTGGGAAACCCGTAAGTTATTTCTCCCCAGTCAAAATTATGTCCTTGGACTACAATACCTGCATTACTAAATACTAATTTCTGAATTCTTTGGTTAGGTATGGCATCCATTGCTTGGCTACACCATCAGTCCCACAAAACATAAATTTATCTAGGAGAGTACTGTCATTCATACAGTCGAATGCCTTAGACTGGTCGCAGAAAATACCAACCTGCGCTATTTTATTATTTAATGCTTGTAAAATCTGTTGATTAAACGTGTAAATAGCATTCTCAGCAGACCAACCCTTCTGAAACCCAAACTATGAGTTGGTAAGGATACTATTATTGCTACGGTGAGATACTGGTCTAGAATACTTCACCTGCTCAAAAATTTTGTAGGATGATGGCAGCAGTGAAACAGGTGGGTACTTACTGACATCTCTCTTACCACCTTTTCTAAAAAGGGGTTTAACAAAGGCATATTTCCGGCTATCTGGAAAACTGCCTTCAGTTAGTCAGGCATTACATATTTCGGAAAAGACTGGGCTTATTACGTAGGAACAAATTTCTAGTACTCTGTTGGAAACATCATCTAAACCAGGCGAGCTTTTATTTTTGAGAGAATGTGTAATTTTTGTAACTTCAGAAGGAGAAGTTCGTGATACACGGAAGTTTCAGTTTCAACATACTACTGTGATTTCGCTCTTGAACTGTTTCTCTCTGTGATTTTTACTGTGTTTAAGAAATGATTATTGCTACCTGTGATTCATAGTTCATGGTCGTTTCATTCAATTCAGTAGTGGTGTTGCATTGTTCTGTGGCTGGTTTTGCTGTCTCTCGTTTAATTACATTTGATGTAGCCTTAAGTCTGTTGCTGGAAATACTGATTTCAGACATTATGTGCATGTCCTGTGACTTTTTTTGACAATAAACCGTTATCTGGTTCAGCAGGGTTGTTACCTCTATGTGTGTCGCAATATCGTCAAATGGTTCAAATGGCTCTGAGCACTATGGGACTTAACATCTGAGGTCATCAGTCCCCTACAACTTAGAACTACTTAAACCTAACTAACCTAAGGACATCACACACATCCATGCCCGAGGCAGAATTCGAACCTGCGACCGTAGCGGTCGCGCGGTTCCAGACTGAAGCGCCTTTAACCGCGTGGCCACACTGGCCGGCGCAATATCGTCGGAACTCTCTAGTGACGGAAGAGGTATTTTCTCTTTCCCAGACGTATTACTGCAAGCCATTATTATAGTTCTCTCTTAATTCTTTTTATAGCATTTTCCGATCTCATCTAATCTGTTGAAGCAACGTTAGGTTTGTCATACGAGCACAAAAATCTAAATAAGACGGATGAAACACGTCGGCACTAAGGGGGCAAAAGTTATGGGATAATGATATGGATGGACACAACATATAAAAGGCCAGTGCATTGGCAGAGCGGTAATTTACAAGGTGACATGTGAAAAGGTTTCCGACGCGATTGTGGCCGAACGACCGGAATCAACAGACTTTGAACGCTGAGTGGTAATTGGAACTAGACGCATGAGACATTCCATTTCGGAAATCGTTGGGGAATTCAATATTCCGAGATCCACACTGTCAAGAGTGTGTCGAGAGTACCAAATTTGTGGCATTACCTCTCACGACGGACAACGCTGTGGTCGACGGCCTTCACTTAACGAGACAGAGAACAACGGCTTTTGCGTAGGGTTGTCAGTGCCGTTAGGACAGTGCGGCGAAAGTTGGCGTTAATGGGCTATGGCAGCAGACGACCGACGTCAGTGCCTTTGCTAACAGCACGATATCACCTGCAGCGCCTCTCCTGGGCTCGGAACCATATCGTTTGGATCCTAGGGACCTGAAAACCGTGGCCTGGTCAGTTGAGTCGCGATTTCGCTTGGTAAAAGCTAACGGAAGGGGTCGAGTGTAACGCAGACCTCACGAACTTACGGACCCAAGTTGTCAACAAGGCGTTGCGCTGGGTGGTGATGGCTCGTAATCGTGTGGGCTGTGTTCACATGGAACGGACTGCGTCCTCTGGTACAACGGAACCGGTTACTGGCTGGAGACTATCTGCAGCTATTTAGGAACTTCATGCTACCAAGCAACTATGTTATTTTCATGGATGACAATGCGCCATGTCACCGGGGCACAATTGTTCGCGATTGGGTTGAAGATCATTCTGGACAGTCCGATCGAAATATTTGGCCACTCAGATCGCCCGACATGAATCCCATCGACCATTTATGGGACATAATATAGAGGTCAGTTCGCGCACAAATTTCTGCATAAGCAAGACGTTTGGGTGGCTCAATATTTCTGCTGGGGACTTTCCACGGCTTTTTGAGTCCATGCCACGTTGCGTTGCTGCACTACGCCGGACAAAAAGAAGTCCGACGTGATGTTACGAAGTATCCCGTAACTTTTGCCTCATCAGAGAAAATATATATACTTAAATATGCGATCGCGTGCATAACCCAAAGCATCTGGTTTGCCCACGGCTTTCTTCTTGCTTCTCTCACTGTCAGCTAAGGATTTGGTTTTCCAATGATACTTAGTTGTGGCACTCACACTATGAAATCCGATTTCACTAAGTAAGATACAAATATATTATGACTGCCGGCATCTTAAATTTTGGGCTGCACTGTTCACAATTAGTAAGTCGATAATCGATGTCCATACTCCACCACTTAAAAGTGCATGCCCTGCATTCATAGCAGCAACAGTACCCGTACAGGTATTCAGCTGACAGAGGCATCAGAACTCCTTTTGCTTATAACATTGGACTCGTTCGTTTAGGTACCAGGGTCCCTTAACTCAAAATGAAACACTTATACTTCTCCATCATCCCTGAAAGTCTGTAACATCATCGTGGAATCACCCTGTATATTCACTCATATACAGGAGCTGGCACATATTATTTAGACGCTCTCTAGCGTTGTTGGCTGACGTCTCAAGACACGGGTTCCTATCCTAAATTTGTTCCTCAAGACACTTTCTACGTTCCCTCGAAGTTTGTCGGCGTAATTTTGAAACGCTATGGAGATGCTGGCCTCCAGTCAGCAAGAAATTTCGAAATCATGCAAGATAGCATTCCGAGGGTGTTCGCCATCATGTCACAACGAAGAAAATAGTGTATGCGAACCTTTGGAGGCAACACCTCGTAACGATGCCGATGATGCTCGTCGGCTCCAAAAGCAATCGAAGTTTAATGCTTTAAATTCGTGTTGTGTTTTGAATAAGGCAGAGGAGATAGATAACATTCCATCAGAATTTCTAAAATCATAGGGGAAAGTGGCAACAAAATGATTATTCACGTTGGTGTGTAGAATGTATGAGTCTAGTAACATAGCATCTGACTTTCTGAAAAATATCATCCACACAATTCCGAAGGCTGCAAGAGCCGACAAGTGCAAGAATTAACGTACAATAATCTTAACAGTTCATGCATCCAAGTTATTTACGAGAATAATATACAGGAGAATGGAAAAGAAAATTGAGGATGCATTAGATGACGATCAGTTTGGCTTTAGGAAAGGCACGAAAGAAGCATTTCTGACATTACGGTTGATAGTGGACGCAAGACTAAAGAAAGATCAAGACATGTACACAGCCTTTGTCGACCAGGAAAAAGGGTTCGACAACGTCAAACGGTGCAAGATGATCGAAATCCTGAAAATAACAGCGGTAAGCTAGGGAGAGACGGCTAATATCCAATATGTACAAGATCCAAGAGGGAATAATAAGAGTGGACGACCAAGAACGAATTGCTGATATCAAAAAGGGTGTGAGACAGGGATGTAGTCTTTCGCCCTTATTGTTCAATCAGTACATCAAAGAAGCAATGCTGGAAATAAAAGAAAGGTTCATGAGTGGGATAAAAATTCAAGGTGAAAGGATCTCAGTGATACGATTTGCTGATGACATTGCTATCCCGAGTGAGAGCGAAGAAGAATTACGTGATCTGCTGAATGGAATGAACAATCTAATGAGTACAGAATATGGACTGACAGTAATCGAAGAAAGACGAAAGTAATGATAAGTAACAGAAATGAAAACAGTGAGGAACTGAAGATCAGAATTGAGTGTTACGAAGTAGATGAAGTTAAGGAATTCTGATATCTAGGCAGCAAAATAATCAATGACGGACGGAACAAGGAGGACATCAAAAGCAGACTAGTACTGGCAAACGGCACATTCCTCGCCAAGAGAAGTCTGCTAATATCAAGCGTAGGCCTTAATCTGAACAGAAAAATCTGAGAACGTACGTTTGGAGCACAGTATTGTATGGTAGTGAACCATGGAGTGTGGGATAAACGGAACAGAAGAGGATCGAAGCATTTCAGGTATGGTGCTACAGACGGATGTTGAAAACCTGGTGGACTGATAAGGTAACGATTGGGGTGGTTCTGCGTCGAATCGGAGAAGAAAGGGGTACGTGGAAAACATTGACAAGGAGAAGGAGCAGGATGATAGAACATCTATTAATACGTACAGTACACAGGAGAGCTTCTCTAAAGTTTGGAAGGTAGGAGACGAAATAGTGGCAGAAGTAAAGCTGTGAGGACCGGGCGTGAGTCGTGCTTGAGTAGCGGAGATGGTAGAGCATTTGCCTGCGAAAGGCAAAGGTCCCGAGTTCGAATCTCAGTCCGGCACACAGTTTTAATCTGCCAGGAAGTTTAATATTAGCGCACAATCTGCTGCAGAGTGAAAATGTTATTCTGGAAACATCCCCCAGGCTGCGGCTAAGCCGTGTCTCCGCAATATCCTTTCTTTCAGGAGTGCTAATTCTGCAGGGTTCGCAGGAGAGCTCCTGTAAAGTTTGGAAGGTAGGAGACGAGTTACCGGCAGAAGTAAAGCTGTGAGGACGGGGTGTGAGTCGTGCTTGGGTAGCTCAGATGGCAGAGCACTTTCCCGCGAAATGCAAAGGTCCCGAGTTCGAGTCTCGATCCGGCACAGAGTTTTAATCTGCCAGGAAGATTCATATCAGCGCACACTCCGCTGCAGAGCGAACATCTCATTCTGGATACAATTTGTTTCGTTACTTCCATGGTGCTGGAGGGAGCTGTAGAAGGCAAAATGTGTAGAGGAAGACAGAGACTGGAATACGCCCAGCAGTGTAGGTTGCAAATGCAATTGCGAGGTGAAGAGCTTGGCACAGGTGAGAAATTCGTGACGGGCCATATCAAACCAGTCACACGACTGGTGACTAAAAGTAAAATAAAAAGAAAAGAAGAGAGAAAACTGATGGCCGCTGTGGCCTAGTGGTTCTAGGCGCTTCAGTCCGGAACCGCACTGCTGCTACGGTCGCAGGTTCGAATCCTGTCTCCGGCATGGATGTGTGTGATGTCCTTAGGTCAGTTAGGTTTAAGTTCAAGGGGACTGATGACCACAGATGTTAAGTCCCATACTGCTCAGAGCCATTTGAACCATTTGAAGAAAACTGATGAATGACCACCTCCACACAGTTCAATAAATATCGGTTTGGAGTACTACACGTGATACACGAGATTGTGTCAGAGGATATAGTAGCTGCCTGAAGACAGTGTCTGCTGGCAGCGGGGGTGGGGGGGGGGGGATCGGGGAGGGGGCTAGGGGATGCGCCTCGTGATGTTCACCAGTCGGATCGAGAGGACAGGTCGTAAAAAGCGCAAGCGCGCTACGACCACCCCCGAGTCTCCTGGTCACGGCGGCCGCCAGGCGGAGCCGTAAAAATCTCCCCGCTTATGACCCGAGAACCAGGCGTCCCGCAGTCCGCCATTGTTTACGGCTGCGCTGATCCTCTTAAGCGCTACCGCCGTGAAAATAGCCGCTCCTCCCAGACAGCCGTCCGGCGATTCCAGAGGAGTAACAAGTGTCTGGCAGACGGCCATCAGGCAACCTCACTCTCGGGCCGTGTATGGATGGAATAGGAGGAAAAGAATAAAATACCGACAACGGCTACGCTGCCACAGTTTCACCTGTGGAAAAATTGTCGGCACTAGTATACGTCTGTTTTACGTCCCCCCAACGTCGTGTGATTCGAAGCGGATCCAGCGGTTCTGCGTTCACCTGCTGAGGTACAAATTCTCACGGATACTTTTATACTGGCGAGTGGCTGTATGCAATGGCTACAGCTGTTACAAGTACACTCCTAGAAATTGAAATAAGAACACCGTGAATTCATTGTCCCAGGAAGGGGAAACTTTATTGACACATTCCTGGGGTCAGATACATCACATGATCACACTGACAGAACCACAGGCACATAGACACAGGCAACAGAGCATGCACAATGTCGGCACTAGTACAGTGTATATCCACCTTTCGCAGCAATGCAGGCTGCTATTCTCCCATGGAGACGATCGTAGAAATGCTGGATGTAGTCCTGTGGAACGGCTTGCCATGCCATTTCCACCTGGCGCCTCAGTTGGACCAGCGTTCGTGCTGGACGTGCAGACCGCGTGAGACGACGCTTCATCCAGTCCCAAACATGCTCAATGGGGGACAGATCCGGAGATCTTGCTGGCCAGGGTAGTTGACTTACACCTTCTAGAGCACGTTGGGTGGCACGGGATACATGCGGACGTGCATTGTCCTGTTGGAACAGCAAGTTCCCTTGCCGGTCTAGGAATGGTAGAACGATGGGTTCGATGACGGTTTGGATGTACCGTGCACTATTCAGTGTCCCGTCGACGATCACCAGTGGTGTACGGCCACTGTAGGAGATCGCTCCCCACACCATGATGCCGGGTGTTGGCCCTGTGTGCCTCGGTCGTATGCAGTCCTGATGGTGGCGCTCACCTGCACTGCGTCAAACACGCATACGACCATCATTGGCACCAAGGCAGAAGCGACTCTCATCGCTGAAGACGACACGTCTCCATTCGTCCCTCCATTCACGCCTGTCGCGACACCACTGGAGGCGGGCTGCACGATGTTGGGGCGTGAGCGGAAGACGGCCTAACGGTGTGCGGGACCGTAGCCCAGCTTCATGGAGACGGTTGCGAATGGTCCTCGCCGATACCCCAGGAGCAACAGTGTCCCTAATTTGCTGGGAAGTGGCGGTGCGGTCCCCTACGGCACTGCGTAGGATCCTACGGTCTTGGCGTGCATCCGTGCGTCGCTGCGGTCCGGTCCCAGGTCGACGGGCACGTGCACCTTCCGCCGACCACTGGCGACAACATCGATGTACTGTGGAGACATCACGCCCCACGTGTTGAGCAATTCGGCGGTACGTCCACCCGGCCTCCCGCATGCCCACTATACGCCCTCGCTCAAAGTCCGTCAACTGCACATACGGTTCACGTCCACGATGTCGCGGCATGCTACCAGTGTTAAAGACTGCGATGGAGCTCCGTATGCCACGGCAAACTGGCTGACACTGACGGCGGCGGTGCACAAATGCTGCGCAGCTAGCGCCATTCGACGGCCAACACCGCGGTTCCTGGTGTGTCCGCTGTGCCGTGCGTGTGATCATTGCTTGTACAGCCCTCTCGCAGTGTCCGGAGCAAGTATGGTGGGTCTGACACACCGGTGTCATTGTGTTCTTTTTTCCGTTTCCAGGAGTGTATGTTAACGTGAACGTATTTACTTAGTAGGAGTGAGAGGATAGAGCTTGCAGCGTAGCTGACCAGTCAACAAAACAGCCGCAATGTTCACAAGACCCAACGTGGATAAAATAGTATCAAATAAACGGTTCTGAGTACAAAGATGTGGAATACATGGATAAAATTCAAATGCACACTTTAAATAGTTGCTCAGCAGCTCCCGTCTAGGCAGCAGCAGTCCACAGCACAGAGTTCCGTTTGTGCCTCATAATGAACTTCTAAGAAGAAGAAGCGACTTGAAATTTTATTTACTTTGTGCATGTTAGTGCAAAATCTTAAATTTCTTGCGCATTTGTGTTTCTGGTAACGTGAGTTTCGCATTTTAATTACTGTTCAGTGTATATTTCCGTTTTTTGTTTTCGTGTGGGTAGTCAGTTACAATTGATAGCTGATAAACAGCTCCCCTCTACGTGGCAGTTACATCAGAGAACAGTGTTTCGTTTGTGAGTATCGCGTTTTAAGACCAGTTTATTCTATAGATCCTCTCACTTTAGTATGGCTAGGGACTGTAATTGCCTCATTTAGAAGTAGCTGACTTTTTGACACTTCACTCACAACTCCAGGCAGTGCTGACTTCGGTCACACAGTTTGAGGCTTTACCCTATTGGCACTGCTGTGGGATGTGGGCCTACTCGTCCCTCGAGTATCGTGACTCATCCACTACTGCCACAGCCCTAGGTACTGCCCGATTGAGGGTGACCTTTCCCCTGTGATAGACTGGAAGATTGTTGCACGGTGTGAGAGGCAGCAAAAGACATTCCAGGGGACCAATGGAAGGGACTCACTGGTTCGTCTGATAAACAGGTTCTGTGCACTGTGTGTCATCAACACCATCATCATCATTTTAGACTGATTATGCCTTTCAGCGTTCAGTCTGGAGCATAGCCCCCTTATAAAGTTCCTCCATGATCCCCTATTCAGTGCTAACATTCGTGCCTCTTCTGATGTTAAACCTATTACTTCAAAATCATTCTTAACCGAATCCACGTACCTTCTCCTTGGTCTGCCCCGACTCCTCCTACCCTCTACTGCTGAACCCATGAGTCTCTTGGGTAGCCTTGCTTCTCCCATGCGTGTAACATGACCCCACCATCTAAGCCCGTTCGCCCTGACTGCTACATCTATAGAGTTGATTCCCAGTTTTTCTTTGATTTCCTCATTGTGGACACCCTCCTGCCATTGATCCCATCTACTAGTACCTGCAATCATCCTAGCTACTTTCACTATGTTGTTCTTTCACTATGTTGCCATCCTGCGAGAATATGCATCCTCAGTACTTGAAACCGTCCACCTGTTCTGACTTTGTTCCTCCTATTTGGCATTTAATCCGTTTATATTTCTTTCCCTCTGCCATTACTTTCATTTTTGAGATGCTAATCTTCATACCATAGTCCTTACATTTCTGATGTAGCTCTGAAATATTACTATGCAAACTTTCAATCGAATCTGCCATCACAACTAAGTCATCCGCATATGCAAGACTGCTTATTTTGTGTTCACATATCTTAATCTCACCCAGCCAGTCTATTGTTTTCAACATATGATCCATAAATAATATGATCAACAGTGGAGTCAGGTTGCAGCCTTGTCTTACCCCTAAAACTACTCTGAACCATGAACTCAATTTACCGTCAACTCTAACTGCTGCCTGACTATCCATGTAAAGACCTTTAATTGCTTGCAAAAGTGTTTCTCCTATTCCATAATCTCGTAGAACAGACAATAACTTCCTCCTAGCAACCCGGTCATATGCCTTTTCTAGATCTATAAAACATAGATACAATTTCCTGTTCCACTCATAACACTTCTCCAATATTTGCCGTAAGTTAAAGATCTGGTCCTGACAACCTCTAAGAGGCCTAAACCCGCACTGAGTTTCATGCAATTGGTCCTCAATTAATACTCGCACTTTCCTTTCAACAATACCTGAGAAGATTTTACCCACAACGCTGATTAAAGAGATACCTCTGTAGTTGTTACAATCATTTCTGTTTCCATTTTTAAAGATTGGTGTGATTACTGCTTTTGTACAGTCTGATGGAACCTGTCCCGACTCCCAGGCCATTTCAATTATCCTGTGTAGCCATTTAAGACCTGACATTCCACTGTATTTGATGAGTTCTGACTTAATTTCATCCACCCCAGCTGCTTTATTGCGCTGCAATCTATTGACCATTTTCTCCACTTCCTCAAATGTGAACCTATTTCCATCATCACTCCTATCCCATTCTACCTCGAAATCTGAAACGTTACTTATCGCATTTTTACCTACATTGAGCAACCTTTCAACTGTGGCTAAAAAAAATCCTCTGCCTGGTGCAGTCACTCGACTTACTCCAGAGGAAGCCTGCTGGTCCACAAGATCGATACATTCGCGGAGGTTTACTTTTAGTGGAAAGCTCCAGTGTCGCGTGCGTGATGGGGCCCATTAGGAAGACGGCTGCCAAGGAGGGAAAGAAATCCAGCGTGCTACCCGTGTGCATGCACGGAAGAGTCCTTCCAAATACAGAGTGAGTGCTTCCGGATGCCACGAAGAGCACAGGGTACAGCCAGCTGCTGTTGGTGGCACATGCCGGTACTAACGATGTGTGCCACTTTGGATTAGGAGAGATTCTCTATGGTTTTGAGTGGATAGCGGAAGTGCTAAGGACAGTCAGTCTTGCTTGTGAGATGAAGGCAGTGCTCACCATATGGAGCAACTTCGATACTACTGACTGCGGACCTTTGATACAGAACCAAGTGGTGTCTGAATCAGAGGCTAGGGCTATTCTGCGACCAAGTACATTGCTGATTTCTCGACTCGACTTGTGATATCCGATAGCAAGGTTTCGTGTTTCGCTTAATAGGTCAGGTGTCTACTACACGCTGGAGGCAACTACGTAGGCAGTGCAGAAAGCAGGGAAAGAGCAGAAAGAACTTTAGTTTCAAAGGGAATAGGACGTACGGAGGAAGAGGGTAAACACGAAAGACAATCAATATTGCAGTTGTATTGGGAAATAAAAACAAAAAATGGTTCAAATGGCTCTGAGCACTGTGGGACTTAACATCTGTGGTCATCAGTCCCCTAGAACTTAGAACTACTTAAACCTTACTAACCTAAGAACATCACGCACATCCATGCCCGATGTAGGATTCGAACCTGCGACCGTAGCAGTCGCGCGGTTCCGGACTGAGCGCCTAGAACCGCTAGACCACCGCGGCCGGCAAATAAAAACAGCTCCATGTGCTGATAGAGAGCACTGAAGCTAAAATCTATATACGTACCGAAATCTACATCTACATCTACATCCATACTCCGCAAGTCACCTGACGGTGTGTGGCGGAGGATACCTTGAGTACCTCTATCCTTTCTCCCTTCTATTCCAGTCTCGTATTGTTCATGGAAAGAAGGATTGTAGGTATGCCTCTGTGTGGGCTCTAATCTCTCTGATTTTATCCTCATGGTCTCTTCGCGAGATATACGTAGGAGTAAGAAGTATAGTACTTGACTCCTCAGTGAAGGTATGTTCTCGAAACTTTAACAAAAGCCCGTACCGAGCTACTGAGCGTCTCTCCTGCAGGGTCTTCCACTGGAGTTTATCTATCATCTCCGTAACGCTTTCACGATTACTAAATGATCCTGTAACGAAGCGCGCTGCTCTCCGTTGGATCTTCTCTCTCTCTTCTATCAACCCTATCTGGTACGGATCCCACACTGCTGAGCAGTATTCAAGCAGTGGTCGAACAAGCGTACTGTAACCTACTTCCTTTGCCGGCCGTAGTGGCCGTGCGGTTCTAGGCGCTACAGTCTGGAACCGCGTGACCGCTACGGTCGCAGGTTCGAATCCTGCCTCGGGCATGGATGTGTGTGATGTCCTTAGGTTAGTTAGGTTTAACTAGTTCTAAGTTCTAGGGGACTGATGACCACAGCAGTTAAGTCCCATAGTGGTCAGAGCCATTTGAACCAAGCCTACTTCCTTTGTTTTCGGATTGCATTTCCATAGGATTCTTCTAATGAATCTCAGTCTGGCATCTGCTTTACCGACGATCAACTTTATATGATCATTCCATTTTAAATCACTCCTAACGCGTACTCCCAGATAATTTATGGAATTAGCTGCTTCCAGTTGCTGACGTGCGATATTGCATCTAAATGATAAGGGATCCTTCTTTCTATGTATTCGCAGCACATTACACTTGTCTACATATTAAGCCGTGCGTGGCTCGTGTTCGTGCCATCTATTACTTATCATTTTTATGTACTGTCACCTTGTTATGTTAATTTCAATTACTGGTGTCACTGAGTTCCTGCTTTGCCTGCCCGTGAGCAGCAGTAGCAGCGCTTATCGATATAAGCCCTGCCGTATTATCTTTGCTGCACTGCTATTACTTCCCGGTCGTCATGTGTTGTGAGATAGTTCGGACCTGGCAGTGTTTGAGTTGGCACGCGGCACAAGTTCAGTCGGGGCGCGGCAGCAGTGAGGTCCGGAACGGGAACGCCATGACTCCCCCGACGGCTGCGTAGTGGGTACGACTTTGGTTGGCCGTCGGTCGGTCGTCTTGCCGGACGACTTGTATTTGGCCGGCGATCGCTTATGGGTTGGCTGTGGGTGCCGAGTCGTGATTCGTCCCCGTTATTGTACAGCCTCTGTCGTTAGCATTGTCTAGTTCTTCGTGCAAGTGTTCGTGAAAGTGTATGTAGTTTATGTGATTTTGACAGACAAGTCATTTTAAATGTTGTCGGCGTACTGGCTCTGAGCAGTCGGTCGGTTGGCGTGGAGCAGTGAGGCGTTCCCGGCGGTGCGTAGTTTGGCCGGGGCCCGCTGGCGGTCTCTACGTGGTGTCGGAGAGTGTGGCGCCGTTCCCATTGCTACGAGGTCTGTGACTCACCAACCCTGGACACGAAAGTTGAGTTTTGATTTAACTTACCAGCAAGTCAAGACTGTTCACATTGTGTCGTTTGGAGTTCGTTGTCGGCTGTTGGGAAATTCCCACGAGCAACCACGTGCTTTTCAAGTTGGAAAATTCTAGCCACCCTCCGGTGGAGTTTCACTGCATTTGGTTATTTGAATTGAAGTGCACCAGCAGAATCTTCTGCCTTGTGACCGTTAACGTTCCGGTTACCTGCCCTAGGCGTTGACGTAAATTTCAGGCAGTGTAGTTTCCTCATAGTGTTGTTGCTGTCCAGCACGTTGTGTAATGAAGTCCCTAAGATTAAACCTATGTGTTTAAAAAAAAATTTATGGGCTCTTGTAATATTTGATCAAATAATATAGTTGTATGTTCGAGTGTAATTGACAGCCTCTTATTTTGGCCCATTTCCACAATTTATTCTATCTGTCCTGTCCTGCGGGTTAAGCAGTGCATTTCACATATGAAAGGAACTCTGGAGATTACAGGTATGAAGAGAGTTGTATGAAGATCAAGTAATTGGTCAAAATTACTTGCTTTTGCTTGATTCCTAGTCTGAGTATAAAAATCGTACTCCTTTAGAACAAACTATTCTCCTGAAAAGTGTGTGAGATTGCAGTTCATGCCACATGGAACCAGTCGACAAATTCGGCCTCGGAGTTTTGGTTTTTCCATGCCTATAAAATTTTTTATCGCACTATCTGCAGCTACGTCATAAAAGATAGCCAGTTTCACGATAAGCTCCACGACAGAGCATTTCGCATTCGGTTGCATGCTGTCACATTCAATCAGTTCTCATCACCCCGTTACACCTATGGTTCTCTATGCACTCCTTAATAGTGAATACCTAGCTGAACTTTCTGCACGGTTTGTAACTCCCAAAGATCTTGATACGAACATTTGTGATCACTGTGTAACGACATTTTTCATTTGGTGTTCATGTTCCAAGTTAACGGTTTGTTTTGAACATTTCTTGAATGCCGACCATGTCTGTTTAGTGAAGCGTAATACATACACCCCATAGAAGGATGATCTCTGAAACTTCGAGACACTCATTTTCTGTCGCGCTGCTGACGCACATGGTGAGTCGTTAGCAGCTAATATTTCTCGTGTCATAATTGTTAACATTTTCAAATGAGCCTCACTAAAGATTGAACTGGGGACCCCGCACACTCGAGGCTTCCTCTTTAGCGGGAGAAGCTAGCGTCTCTCTCCAGCTTACTCGGAAGTGACGTCAAAATAGCAGTCGACAAATGAATAACTTTGGAGGCGCCATATTGGATTTCATCCCCTATCGGTGTGACCTTCTTGCAATTTGCGTATTATGACACTGCCATTTGAACAGAATGGCGCGTTCAAGATTTACCACAAATATGTCATCCTTGGTACTCTGTTATAATTAAATGTGAGTTAATCAGTGGTACAAGCTTTCAGGAAAAACCACAACACACTGTTGTTGACAGTTGAATGTTTTCACCGTGGTCTCGTGGTCATACACAGGGATTTGTGGAGCGGAAACAGGTAGTTTCGCATCCTGCTATATTTTATTATTCTTTTACACACATTCGTGTTTCTGGGGTGTTCTGTTTAATGCAGTAGATGTACGTCCTGGAATAGTCGATGTTACTTACATATAAGAGTTCTCTCTCTCTCAGGAGCCGGTTTCGTCGATTTTGTGACTCTGCTCTGGTTCAGAAAAGAAAAATTAAATTAATGAGAGAGAATCGAGCAGTAATCACATTTGTGTTCTTGCTTGTCCTAAACACACTGCTGTTTCTCGTGAATGTGGTGGAATTTTCGAGGGCGTGGTTACACAGGAATCTACGAGGACGGCTTAAATTTCTCCAAGAGAAACGAAACAGAAATGACTCTTACGTTCTTGCTTGTCACAAATATTTAGGTTTTCTTCGTATATCTCGGAATTTCCGAGGTTCCACTCACACACGAAACAAGCTAGTGTCACTCATAGCTTAGCGGGTCAACTGCTGTTGACCTCCGCGGTCGTTCCGAGTACAGTTCATTTTGAACTCACTTCATATACGGGCAGCGTCATTTTCTTTTGCATCCTCTGACGGTGTGCTACGGCACATCGGGGCAGAGATATCAATGCGTAAAAACATCGATCTGTAAACAAACAAAAAATAATTAATTAACATTTTTCCAAAGTCATCGTTGAAGCTTTATGTAGAGTCCTCTTAGGTGGGTGTATAGGCATCCTACGCTTCCACCAATATCATTTGTAATGCGAAAGGATTAATTTCTTGATAGGAAAGAGCTCTCTGCGATGCCTGTGTAGTCAAAGAAGTGTATGGAACTTTCTCGAGACGCCGAAGTGCGTACGTGGTAAAAGCAAATCAGAGGCTCTGGCTACAAGCTGTGGAGATAAATCAGCCATTGGGAAGGATTCTCACTCGAATAGCACCATAATCTTCACGTAAGTGCGGGAAAAATAAATTTGACATGGAAAATATATCATGCACCTAAAGATAGGCAACCCGGTTTTCAACATCCGAAACTGGGGTTGATTGGTTGGTTGATATGGGAAATCACGGAAAATCTAAATCAGGATTGCCGGGCGCGGGTTTGACCGTCGTCCTCCCGAATGCTAATGTACCTGGGTCACATTACGGAAGTTGGGTTGTCTGTGTTGAGGTGCATGAAATATTTCTACATCTATATCTACATGATTACGGTGCAACTGACAATGAAGTGCCTCGCAGGCGGTTCATCAGACCATCTTTAAGCTAATATAAGAACGTAGGCTTCAGCAGCCGGTGTCATAGTGATTAAAATTCTTCTCGTTATTATGCCACGTCATTGCTAAAAACTAACAATAATAATAAACTAAAACCGACGTTTCGGCCGAATTGAACGGCCTTCCTCAGGGCACGACAGGTTTTCCATGGGGATAGGTGCTTCTGTTTATTACAGACTATCGATGTCTGACGTCACTGTTGTAAAACTTTTAATTGGCCCTCTAATATGGTTGGCTAGTCAAGACGTAATGGAAGATGGAAGGAAAAAGGCTGTTCGTGGATGTCCATGTCGTCAACGATTGGTAGCTGTCCGCCAATCAGCGTTCGGCTTCTGGTCGGCATGTTTTCCTCCTGGTGTACGCGGAAGTGGACTGACAGTTGCTCTACAGCTGTTTGTGCAGATACATCCGTGTCCCGTGTAGCTTCTGCCCCGCGACCGCTCGCGGCTCGTTGGACTGGGATGGCCGGCAGCCAGGAAGCCGGAAATTTGTAGCCATCTTCTCTGTTGATGTTGTCAGGTTGCTTAATAATTTCGATCGCCTCCTGTATTTTGCGTTGTCGCATCCACGATTCTTTCGCCAGTACTCGGGCTTCCTGAAATCTGATACACTCGTAAGCTGACAGGTCTCCCTGTTTCTCCTATGTAGGTAACTCCGCACTCACACCGTAGTTCGTAAACACCTGTAGTGTTAAGATGGTTGACTACATCCTTGGTGGAACCTATCATTTCGCGGATCCTGGGACTGCTTCGAAAAATCGGTTTGAAACCTCGTCGGCGGAGGACGTTGCCTAGCCGGTCACTGACGACTTTTACTATGGTAAGTGTACCAATGGAAGCTTCTCTTCTTTCCCTTGTTCTCGTGTTTTGCTCCCTTTGGTTTTAGCTACCTTTCTATTGATGTTGTCATCATAGCCGTTGGCACGAAACGTGTGTTGTAGCTCCTTTAATTCTTCTTTGATGTTATTTTCATGGCTTATCTGGTAAGCTTGGGCAGTTAACGTATGCAGAACAGATTACTTTTGAGCTGGGTAGTGGTGGCTCTCCGCATGCAGTTACCGATTAGTGTGCGTTGGTTTCCGATACACTTTGTGTCCCAGTTTACCTTCCGTAGCTCTGTATACTTCCACTTGCCATTTCTGAATGTGGAAGAATACAGAGCTACCGAAGGTAAACTGGGACACAAAGTGTATCGGAAACCAACGCACACTAATCAGCGTCTCCGGAGTTCTTCATTTGTCAGCTGCTGTAGAGTTTCGCCCTCGCATCGAATGGCACGTTATTTTGACGTCACTTCCGAGTAAGCTGGCGAGAGACACTATCGTGTAACACTAAGTGGAGAGTAGATGCACCGTTTTATTTTGGCTTCCTAGCGTTGTGCTACAGTGCTGGGCTGTTCGTACTTCTGATTGGAGTTTTATACACATTACTTTTCTCAGAGATTCTGCGGAGAATGTCACCATTTGTTTTCTTCCCACTCCGCTTGACTCTCGACATACCTCTGTAACACAAAACACGAAGACCTCGATCCTCGTCCTTCCCGATTTTCCCACAACCGTCGCTAAGCGTACACACTATGCTGTGGTCCAGACCAACAGTCTCACTAATAACTTATTTTGTCTAGGAATGCTTCTTCGCATATGCTGGTGAGCTTCCTTCTTCGCCCGTACTTCATACGTCGTGTGACAGTTCGCGATCAGGTTAGCAGAATGTCTTTACTACCTCTGCTAATCGGATCACAGTTGTAACTCTATGTAATTACAATGTTATTCCCCCTGCTGCCCAAACTTTCATTTTTCTCTCTTTCAATTTTCTATACGTAGCAGACTGTCCCATTCGACAAGTCCTGTGATGATTCCTCATTTCCACAAAAATTAGCTTTGCTATCAGTGAATCTAAAACTACCTGTTTAATTATTTTTATTAAACACTGACCTACAGAATTTTCCCTGACAAAGACAACTCAATCTAAGCCTGTTCATTTATTGCCCACAACATTCAAGCCCAACGTAATGTGACTGCTATACATTGACAGTATGACTCCCAATAATTAACACAAAGGAATGGCCCTCAATTGCAAGGAATCCTAACAATAATACAAATGGAAAAAAATATGAAATTAGAGATATATGAAACTATCTCCAACTCGTGTTAATTGCCTAAACTCATTTCAGTCACGAATCCAAACAGTGCTAACCCTATTGTTTTTCATAAGTCGCTTATCTCAGAGAAAATCTTCATAACACGAATTACAGCAATTACATTAAGTAGCAACTATATTCAGCTAAATAAAAAGATTCTAACTGTTGTAGACTCTAACTAGTTGGAGGCATATGGTTAGCGTTAGAAAGATTTCTTTGAAGATCAAACAATACATTTAGAAAATTTTACCTTATTCATATGACATCCAGTTCCAAAAATTCTGTAGCTGTCCGTAATTCCACTGCCCAAACATTATCAACCAAACGTGCATCATCATACATTTACTTGTGTATTTTCTTATAAACACGTAATTTTATCTCACTTTACGATCCATGCCCTACCAACACAGAATTTGCAATAAGAATATCATGTCCATACACTTCCCAATCCACTCACTAACTTCTAGTCCGTCCAATCACAGAATCTATTGCCGAGGGCGCAGAGCCCTGACGGCGATGTTAACACAGTCTACAGCGCTGCCAAAATACAAACAAGATAGTTACAAATCTTATCACTGATACTTCCATCCTCAACCTTAATCCCACTTCTGCCTCTTTCTTTTACATTCTTCCTTTCTTCTTCCATATACAAATTGGAGGGTAGGGGAAATTTTTAATCCGAGTACTTCTCTCTTGGTCTCATACTTTTATACTTTTATTATTCCCTTTTATGCATACTGTATAGATCACTTACCTTTCCCTGCTGAGCTTATCCGCTTTGCTGAGGACCTCAAACATGTACCATTTTACATTGCCAAACGCTTTTTCTCGTTTGAACAGTCCTGTGAAACTGTCTTGATTTTTGTTAAGTTTTACTATAATTATCAAGTGTAGTGTCAAAATAGCTTGATCATCCTTATCCATCAGATCCACGACTTTGTTTCCCATTCCATTAATCCGGTCAGTATTGCGTATTCATGACTTGTCAAGCTAAACCTTCGATATTTCTCGCGCTACCACATCTTCAGGATTTTGTTTTTAATATTCTCCCGAAAGTCGTATAGTTTTATACGTTCTACACACTAACTTTCATATTCGACTGGTCGGTCTTCCCATAACACCTTGAAAATTCCGAAACAGAGTTAGTTATCTATCCCTTCTGCATTATTTGATTGCGAACACGATCTAAAGGACGATATATCTTGTAAAATCGCCTGGTACGAAATATTACCACCATCTCCTGGTTCTAAGATGTAGACATTCCAGCAACATGTTTTACATAATAGTGGAGTAAATCCGACGTTCAAACTTTTCCTCGGCTCGAGACGATTACGAAATCATATTTTTACGCTCACCGTTTGTGAAATTATCCAAAACTTGACATTTACCTTGCAGTTTGTGTTTAGCGTTGAGACTTGTCATTACTTTGTCCGATCATCGTTGAGTCCCGATTAATAATCTGAGGTGACACATGTCTCATCCCACTACATTCAGCAGATGTATAATGCTGAACTGTTGCCAAAAACTAATAGTGTAAAGATACCTTTTGGTTTCCAAAATCATGAGATTAGCTTTAAGAGCTATCAAAACATCCAGTGAATATGTAATACGCATCGCATATTTTATGAGTTTATTTCACAGTCCAAGCAAACAAACACTGAAGCAGCTCATCTCATATCTCATCAAAACGGCTGACAACAATGCTGACAAACCCAGCAAAACTCATCAGCCGTTACACAGTTTTCCGAACAAGGTTCACATGTCGTATGGTGTGCATCTGCTCATACAGGTCAACAGACACTATAAATAATACTGCCACTGCATAAAGGCCAATTTTGTACTATAAATTAATTAGAACTGTTAATAGCGTTCCACTGAACGTTGTTTACAACATTCCACTGATCCAGGTTACCTGAAGGAAGCAAACAGTATAGTATTTCAATACGATAGTAACCAAATTCCCTCTAAAATATTCTAATGACACGTTGAAGTATATCAGTCTCTTGCTTCATGGGTGTAATGATCGTTTGTAGTGTCAACGTGTTCCTGAGGTATGTCAAGGAGAAATTATTGGTGTTTTAAGGAGGCTATTTTAATTAATTCGATATTAATTGCAATATAATGTGAAACCTCATATGGAGATAGTTTAGCAATTCCCGTCTCTTGTGCTGGCTCATTTAGTCTGATGACTGGCGTGATCAATGCGTTCCAGTGTGTGTCACGCGAATAACCTCATCTCAGGTGTGATGGAATCAATTTAATGAAGCACACGTCCAAAGAAGCTATTTTAGCGTTACGGCCATTGCCTGATTCTCTCCCCGAATAAATGTTAAGTCATGTTTGGTGTGAACTCAACACAGAAAATACCCTTTTAAGACGGTTGCACCCACATGCGTAAATTCATTTAGAAACCAGATGTCATACGACTCACTAATTTAAGTGTAGTGATCAGCTCGTGTCATGAATACATGTATAAGATCACTGTAATAGGAACTTAGCTCAAAATACGATTTAATTACAACGCTTATCAAATTTAAACCGTTTCTCTGCTTCTAATTTCTAATTCGATGGATTTACCTAACATTAGGATGTTAAACATACAGTTGTAACTAGATTTTCTCTATCACGTTACATTTCTGAGGAATAAAATGTTAATAAAAGTGAGTCGATTTTATTTATAATGTGTGGTGAACATTAGTAAAACCACGTGTTAAATACTATAAAACACACAAACTTCAAAAGCACCATCATATTATACAAGAAATCACATGTACTATCAAAACAGTAACCAACATTAGAAATGTTAATGCATCACGAAGTTTAATGTCAGTTTATTCGGAGAAATGGGATGAGGAAACCTTTCTTTTGTAAGGCGTATTGTCAGTATCAGTAAACAGAAACCACCAGCAGTGGCACATCATTCATAGTGATGTTCCAGGGTAAGAAAGTCTCGGTGGAATCGTTGATGCCGACCAATGCAGTTACTTACGCTGGTAAAAAAAGGACGAAAGCAAAAAGTGTGTTTTTAGTGACATCCTGTACCCATTTGTCTCTAGTAGTGCACTGAATAAACGTAATTGAAGACATCCCACAAAGAAGGTTGCATATCACATTTTTGAAAAAGTTGAGTTTCCATTGGAATAATGTGGTACATCACACGAGACATGCTACCATAGCAAAAGATGTCTTTTTTCACTTTACAAGTTGAGCTACTTATAGTTTTGAAGTTGATCATGCTGGAAGAATGGCGTATTTCAATGAAAATGTCTGACATGGGCGATGTAACTTTCACTCCAAAGGATACTGTATCTTTAGATAGAAGCATGAAAAGGAAAATGGATCCAACAAATCTGAAGCAGAATGTCAAAGGTAGGAGGGCCTGTGGATGATCTCACGTTAAACGTGTCTGAAAGAACTATATCAAAAGTGGTGCGTATAAGAACGGAAAAATTTCATGCTAGAATAATACTCTTGGTCTGGTCGTTGGTTTGTACAAAAGGAGAACTGGTAAAAGATACTTTTGTACAAGTACCCTTTTCTGACAGGATATTTTAGAACAGTAGAACATAATCTTACTGTTTCGGGGCAAACCTTTCTGCCTTGTGGTCGCACTTTTGCGTTAACTGGGAGAAGGAAGTGTAATGGTCTTAACGATTATCAATGAGTGGATGTACGTAATATCTGAAACGTGTTCAAGTACATCTTTTATCACAAAGAAAATGAGTCAGAATGATTTTGTAGCTGAAAAAGCTCTTAAAGTAATTATGAAGTGTGACACAAACTTGAAAATTACTAGTTACACGTTTGAATATTAGTGATGATCCAAATGCCTTCTTTCTGCATCTTAGTGGTACTCAAGCTTGGTCATGCTATTCTCTGCTGAAAACGAAGGAGAAAATCACCTCACGTTATCATTGATGTACCTGTGCAACACCTGTCCAATCTCTTCAGTACGTAAGAATTATCAGCCGTGGTGGAAACAGTGTTATGTGCAGTTGGAAGTGCATCATGTCGGATCTGAGTGAATTCGATTGTGCCAAAATTGTGGTGCTCGTATGGTCTATACATCTTTTGTTGTATAAAGAGCTTGTTACTCTGGCGGCTGTGATTATGGGGGTCTTGTTGGATATGTATAAGCACTTTGATGTATAATACGAGATTTTTTTGTGAACTTAGATTCTGAGTGAACAATTAAATTTACTTTTCCTCTGTTTATTTTTTTCTTTGATGTTCCTTGTCCTCTGTAGAACTGGTATTTTAGTTTGAAAATTAGTGAAATATGTACATTATATGTCAGATAAAATATTCTGCTAATACTTTCCATTATTTTTGTCACTGTAATAGAACATCACATTTTCATGTAGAACGTTGTTACAGAGCATAATTCTGCAGAATACGCGACGTTCTTACATGTAAACCTACGTAAAAATTAAGATAACTTTCTAAATGTTGTAAAATATGCTAAATACACGTTCCTGTTTTATAGTGCATATCGTATCACTTGACCACAAATGATAAAATATATAAATAAATAGTACCAAACGAAAACAAGAATTGTTTTTATTTCCTGAAAAATTATGAATTTGTGATATAAAACCAAATTTAATGGAGGTCTTCAGTGTAATGGCGGAGCTGTTGATTGACATTACACCAGCGATGCAAGTGAAGCAGCAAGATGATGAAATTGTAAGTGATCAACTGTCATATGAAAGCCTTTCACACTATTTTCGTAACACATAACTGATGAAAATCTATCTGCATCCTATACAGGCTGTGATATACATAGTCAACCGCAAGGAAGAAAACCAGCAGAAGACATCAATGATTTCGATTTCTAGCCATACACTGTCCCCCTCCGTCCCCTCAAATGCCACACCAGCAGTTACAGTACAAAACAATGGACAAAGAGTTCTAGATCAATCTAGTTTAGGACTGTTTAAGTAACATTTGTGGTGTCACCGCCAGACACCACACTTGCTAGGTGGTAGATTAAATCGGCCGCGGTCCATTTAGTACATGTCGGACCCGCGTGTCGCCACTGTGTGATCGCAGACCTAGCGCCACCACAAGGCAGGTCTCGTGATACGAACAAGCACTCGTCCCAGTTGTACGGACGACCTAGCTAGCGACTAGATGTACGAAGCCTTTCTCTCTCATTAGCCGAGAGACAGAATAGCCTTCTGCTAAGTCCATGGCTATGACCTAGCAAGGCGCCATTAGCCTTACCTACTTTGAGAGTTATAGTATAAATGTCTCAAGAAGAACGCTGTATTCATCGCATAATAAAAGTTAAGTATAAAGCAGCTACGTACTTTTCTTGCTACCATTCAATAGTTATCCTGTTCCAGACTTGACGCCCGTCGGCGTGTGTGTACGCGTGCCTTTCTTTCAATCGGCTACCTCAAGTGGCGTAACAGTCTTGTTACGTCACTACAACATTTCTCTATATGTATGTATGTATGTATGTATAAACGCCTGAAGATGAATAGAACATATTCTAAACGCGTTGCATTATGTTAGATTAAGCATAAAATAAAAAGTGACTGGTAGCTGAAACTTGAAATAAATAATTATCCCACACAGTCACGGTGCACAAACATAGCCATTATAGCTGAAAATAATTAGTTCACCTATGTTATATTGAAATCCTTTCCTCCTGTAAGGGTTATATTGTGCGACTGCAACAGCGAGCAGTTCCTGCAACCCCTACAAGCACCCTTTTTAATGATATTTTTGGCTTCCTTGTTTGCCTCTTTCAACATAACCTTAATGGCAGTGCATACAATCACACGTAACTGATTATAAGGAACTTTCCCAGCTCCTATGGTGCACTGAGGCTACAAATTCTTTCAGTTTTACCGCGCTGTTCGAGGGAAACGCTTCTTTCAAATGACTCAAAGTTTCATCCTCTTTATCAAGAGCCTTTAAAAAATTTTCTTTAGGCGTAGTTTGGTACGAAGCACAGGCCGTACGGGTTTACTTGGCACAATTAATCGCTTGTTTGTAACATTTTCTTTTCCTTAAATATGCTTTTTTCTCTTCGGTCAGTATCTTACATTGTAGTGACTTTTTGATGTCTCATCAGCTGTCTCAAAAATAAAAAAAATAAAAACAAAAAAAGAAAAAAAGAAAAAAGATTGCAAAACTTAAATATTCCAAAAACCCTACGTTCTACAACACTGTTAAGGACTTAAGGACTCACTTTGATTATGAGACCAAAAATACATTGGAAATAATATGTCGAACACCAAGTACAAATCGATTCTTATCTACTGGGAACGAAAGAGACTGCAATTTGCGGGAGTCATTAAGTTGTCCAGGCTGTCACTTCTGTTAGACGTGGGGTTACATGATGAAAATGAGGGTAGGGCAGTCTGGTACCATACGTTGACGATGCTGTGAAATCGAACATACGATGCCTCGTGAAGTCAGTCAGTTAGAAGTAACGCCCAAGTATCTGAGGCTTCGTTTACAGTTTTCTGGCACATTCGGTTCCATGGAAGTAAGACAAATAAAGCAGGCAAGACAATGTATTCCTACATATTCATCTCACATTTTAATCGATTTGAAAACTCATCAGTTATTTCCGTCATGGCAATATATGAGAGAATTATTAATTAACCCACAGTGCCAGAAAACCAAGAAGCGATATCCGGCATTAAAACTGTTTACTCCTGTACATAATGAAACAATCTCTGAGTGTATAAAATGAAGACTTACAGCCGCGCAGGATTAGCCGAGCGGTCTAAGGCGCTGCACCCGCACCCGGGTTCCCGGGTTCGACTCCCGGCGGGGTCAGGGATTTTCTCTGCCTCGTGATAACTGGGTGTTGTGTGATGTCCTTAGGTTAGTTAGGTTTAAGTAGTTCTAAGTTCTAGGCGACTGATGACCATAGATGTTAAGTCCCATAGCGCTCAGAGCCATTTGAATCATTTTTTAAGGCACTGCAGTCATGGACTGTGCGGCTGGTCCCGGCGGAGGTTCGAGTCCTCCCTCGGGCATGGGTGTGTGTGTTTGTCCTTAGGATAACTTAGGTTAAGTAGTGTGTAAGCTTAGAGACTGATGACCTTAGCAGTTAAGTCCCATAAGATTTCACACACATTTGAACATTTTTTTGAAGACTTACAACTTGCACTAGCTGTATAGAGATTTCTCTGTTCTGCTCTGTCTGCTGTTTTAATGGATGATGTTCCCATCTAAGCTAAGTCACTGGATCTAGGGAGTAGTCTGAAGTCCTTTTTTTTCAGTCATCAATCAAAGACTGAAGCTGCAACTAACTGAAAATTTGTGCTAAGGCCGTGAATCGAACCCAGGCTTTCTGCTTACCAGACAGGTAAGCTAGCCACCAAGCTACCTTACCACAGTGGTTCAGACATCTGCACGGATTAACAAGGCATGCCTCGCCCGCTCCCCCCCCCCCCCCCCCCTCCCCTTCCCCTTCGATCCAAATGACTGCGGCGGCAGTTAGACTTTGAAACAAGGAGAGAGGCGTGCCAGGGTAATCCGTACAGCTCTGTGAACCACTGTGCCAACGTTGCTTGGTGTCTAGCGTACCTTCCTGGTAAGCAGAAGACCTGGTTTAATTCCTGACCTTGGTACAAATTTTCACTCATTGTTTCAGTCTACATACATAAAATCATATCTGGATGAGATCAGAGAAGTCTCTGAAATTGTGTCATTTCATTCGTCAGTCTTCTGACTTGTTTCATATGGTCCACTAGTAATTCCTCTGCTGTGCGAGCATCTTCATCTCAGAGCAGCACTTGCATCTAATCTTCTCCATTATTCGTTGTGTGTGATCCACCCAGTCTTCCCTCACAGTTTCTAACATCTACAACTCCCTCAAGCAACTTTCCTTGATGTCCTGTCAGGTGTACTACCATCCCATTCCCGTCAGCTTTTTACATAGGTCCCTCTCCTCGCCGATTCCTCATTCCATATCCTATCAGTCCATTCAATTTTCAACAGCCTTCTGTAGCACTACACTGAAACAGTTTTCTACCGTTCACTACCATTAAATGTTGTGGTCCAAGCGTATATTCTCATAATATTCTTTCTCAAATGAATGGTGATCGTCGATACTAGTTTACCACTTTTGGCGAGGAATAGCCTCTTCGCCTGTGCTGGACTGCTTTTTATATCCTCCTTCCCTCGTCCACCATTGCTATTATGTCTCCACGGTTACAGCAGAATTCCTTCACCTCGTCTACTTCGCTGTCCTCAGTTAGAATGTTAGAGGTTATCACTAATGTCATTATTCTTCATACTCATTATTTTCACTCTTTCTTCGATTTACTCTAAATCCATATTCTGTGAAAATTAGTCTGGCAATTACTTTCAATAGGTCCTGCGGTTACTTCTCAGTTTCACTGAGGTTCGCTACTGTGTATCGTCAGTGACTCGTGCCTCTAACACTCTGTCACCCTGAGCTTCAATCCTACTCTACAACATATAGTTTATCTCCGTCATATCCTACCCGATGCATACACTCCCTGACAAAGAAAGCGAGTAAATATAAATTCTTAAGTCCTTAAGTCCCCCTACTCCTCATTCACCATTCTGACTGTAGTCGGCTATTAACAAAATTCTGGTTTGGGGAAATATCTACCTGTCCGCAAATCCTTCCTGCTAGAGGGATGTAAGTTATGTCGCTACGTTATATACATTGATGCGCAACAGAAGGAAGTTGTTAGATCGGTTACTGCTGCTGCAATGGCAGGTTATCAAGAATTAAACGAGGTTGAACGTGGCATTATAGTCGGCACACGAGCGATAGGACACAGCATCTCTGAGATATCTATGAAGCGGGGATTTTCCCGTACTACCATTTCACGAGTGTACCGTGAATATCAGGAATCCGGTGAAATATCAAATCTGCGACGCCACTGCGATCGGAAATAGATCCTTCAAGAATGATACCAACGACGACTGAAGAGAATCGTTCAACGTGACGTAAGTATAACCCTTTCGAGCAGATTTCAGTACCTGGCCATCAACATGTGTCAGCGTCCGATCTATCAACGAAACATCATCGATATGGGCTTTCGTAGTCGAAGTCTGGAAACTTGTTGCCTGGTCGGATGAGTCTCGTCTAGAATTGTTTCGAGTGGATGGATGTGTACGGGTATGGAGACAACATCATGAATGCATGGACCCTGTATGGCAGCAGGGGCTTTTAAAGCTGGTGGAGGCTCTGTGATGGTGTGGGGCGCGTGCAGTTGGAGTGATGTGGGACCACTGATACATCTATATAAGACTCTGGCAAGTGTCACGTGCGTAAGCATCCTGTCTCATCACCTGCCTCCATTCACGTTCATTGTGCATTTCGACGACATGGGCAATTGCAGCACAACAATGCAACACTCCATCCGTCTTGAGTTGCTACGGAGTGTCCCCAGGGACACTTTTCTGAATTTAAGCCCTTCCGCTGGCTACCAAACAGACATGAACGTTATTGAGCATATCTGGGATGCCTTGCAACGTGCTGTTCAGAAGAGATCTCCACTCCCTCGTAATCTTACGGATTTATCGGCAGCCCTATAGGCTTCATGGTGTCAATTCCCTCCAGCACTACTTCAGACATTACTTGAGTCCATGCCACGTCGTGTTGCGGCACTTCTGCTTACTCGCGGGGGCCCTACACGATATTACTCAGGTGTACCAGTTTCTTTTTCTCCTCATTGTACTTACGTACTTCATTTACATGGGAAGATTACGGCCTTCAAGTCCTCTCTTACATCAAACAAGTCAGCCTTAGAAAGCTGACACAGCAGTTGTGCATAGCACTTGAGTTACACATAGTTTCGGTTGACATACTAGTGAATGCCAATATTATTAAAAGTGAGTAAAGTAATTTTGTCGTAACGCAATGTTCCTGGAGAATGGGAAATGTTTTCCTAAATTTCCGAATCACACCTTGGTTACACGGAGACTGTCTGTATATCATGATAACAACGAGTAACTATTTGTATTTCCCGTCTCAAAATGTCAGAAGCGTATGACACATATGCGCTAGAGAATAATTCTACATGAATTTATATGCTTCGGCAGCCATTGTAGAGTCCGGGGCGGGCGCTACTACGTACGAGTATTGGCTATTTTCGCTGCTATTACATTCGAGTACTGAGCGAGACAGAAAATTACATGCAACTCTGCGTGCCCTTCTTTGCTTTATCTTTTTCTCATGACCGCAAGGCGTCATACACGATGGTGGTAGTAGAAGAGACTCCAACGAATACTGGATTTTTTATAATTTGCCCAGCAATGTTACTTGTAAGTAAAATTGGCTTTATTCCAAAGATTCCGGTTTGCTTTCTTTCGTATGGACTGTAAGGATCTGTTGCAATCCTACCAGCGCACCGCTGAATTCATTCTGTTTCTGCTAGCACGCCTATTTGACAAGGAATAATGCAAAGGGTTAATTACACTACCGTCTTACACGCCATTTCTTTTGCTGATTCTTTGTACTTTGCAGGATCCTTCTAATGTCACCCTGATTTCATATCGATTCTAAGCACTGGTTATAAATGCACTGATAGCTGAGAACTTGAAGCAGCCACAAGGGGAGGAGGAAACCAAATGAAACTTCACGGTTTCGGAGGATATGTGATGCTATTTCAGTAATCGAGTCAAATTTAGAAATAACTTGGCAGTATGAACGCACTTATCATTATGACGCTGTCCGTCTGGCTCGCTTGCAGGCACTGAATCGCTAGAGAAGGGTGTCATAAAGACGTTGTATCCTCTCCTGTGGCACACTGGCCACAACCCTTCTAATTAGTTCTTGACATCCTTGATACTGGCATCGTGTCAAAATTGATCTCCGAACTAAACTCACAGATGTTATATCAAGGGCACACCTGGCGATCGTGCTGGTCAACATCAACTCTATGCAGACAATTGACAGAGAAACATGTGTGTGCATTATCCTGTTGAAAAGCGACATTACGATACATTCGGTTGAGAGACAATACATGAGGATGCATGAGTACCGTGACGTGCCCTGAGAGTTCTGTCATTCACTACCACCCACGAAATGAAGTCATACCCGACGGCTCCCCACACCGTGACGCCAGCTGTAACACCCATGTGGCTCTAGAGAACACTGGAAGAATGGGACCTGTATCTAAGTCACCGCCATACTTGTCATCCTGGGTAGTGAGCCCGCCATTCATCCTTGAACAGAGTCTACATCTATATCATATTCCGCAAGCCACTTAATGATCTGTGCCGCAGGGTACTTTCGACACCACTATCTGATACCTCCAACTCTGTTCCACTCGCGAATAGTGCGCGCGAAGCATGATTGTCGATAAGCCTCTGTATTGGCTCTAATTTCGCGAATTTTCTTCTCGTGGTCAATATGCGAGATGTATGTGTGGGGGAGGGGGTTAGTAATGTGTTGTCCGACTCCGCCTGAAATGTGCTGTCACGAAATTAAAATAGTAAGCCTCTCCGTGATGCACAACGCCTCTCGTGCAACGTCTCCCATCGGAGTTTGTTTAGCATCTCCGTAACGCTCTCTCGCCATCTAAACGATCCCGTGACGAAACGCGTCGCTCTTCATTGGATCTTCTCTATCTCCTCTATCAGTTCTATCTGATAGGGAACCCAGATAGATGAACAATACTCAAGAATCGAGCGAACAGGCTCCTTATAAGCCAGTTCTGTCGTGGATGAGTTACGTTTCCTTAAGATTCTTCCGATGAATCCGAGTCTGGTATCTGCTTTTCCCACTATCTGTTTTAGGTTGTCATTCCACTTAAGATCGCTCTGGATATTTACGCCTAGATATTTTACGGCAGACGCAGTGTCCAGCTACCAGCTGTTTGTCATTATTACACTACTGGCCATTAAAATTGCTACACCAAGAAGAAATGCAGGTGATATACGGGTATTCATTGGACGAATATATTATACTAGAACTGACATGTGATTACATTTTCACGCAATTTGGGTTCGTAGATCCTGAGAAATCAGTACCCACAACATCCACCTCTGGCCGTAATAACGCCCGTGATACGCCTGGGCATTGAGTCAAACAGAGCTTGGATGGTATGTACAGGTACAGCAGTCCATGCAGCTTCAACACGATGCCACAGTTCATCAAGAGTAGTGACTGGCGTATTGTGAATAGCCAGTTGCTCGGCCACCGTTGATCAGACGTTTTCAGTTAGTGAGAGATCTGGAGAATGTGCTGGCCAGGGCAGCAGTCGAACATTTTCCGTATCCAGAAAGGGCCGTACAGGACCTGTAACATGCGGTCGTGCATTATCCTGCTGAAATGTAGTGTTTCGCAGGGATCGAATGAAGGGTGCAGCCACGGGTCATAACGCATCTGAAATGTAACGTCCACTGTTCAAAGTTCCATCAGTGCGAACAAGAGGTGACCGAGACGTGTAACCAATGGCGCCCCATTAACATCACGCCGGGTGGCGATGACGAATACACGATTCCAATGTGCGTTCACCGCGATGTCGCCAAACACGGATGCGACCATCATGACGCTGTTAACAGAATCTGGATTCATCCGAAAAAATTACGTTTTGCCATTCGTGCACCCTGGTTCGTCGTTGAGTACACCATCGCAGGCGCACCTGTCTGAGATGCAGCGTCAAGGGTAGCCACAGCTATGGTCTCCGAGCTGATAGTCCGTGCTGCTGCAAACGTATTCGAACTTTTCGTGCTGATGGTTGTTGTCTTGCAAACGTCCCCATCTGTTGACTCAGGGATGGAGACGTGGCTGTACGATCCGTTACAGCCATGCGGATAAGATGCCTGTCATCTCGACTGCTAGTGATACGAACCCGTTGGGATCCATCACGGCGTTCCGTATTACCCTCCTGAACCCACAGATTCCATATTCTGCTAACAGTCATTGGATCTCGACCAACGAGAGAGGCAATGTCGCGATACGATAATCCGCAATCGCGGTAGGCTGCAATCCGACCTTTACCAAAGTCGGAAACGTGGTGGTACGCATTTCTCCTCCTTACACGAGGCATCACAACAACATTTATCCAGGCAACGCTGGTCAACTGCTGTTTTTGTATGAGAAATCTGTTGGAAACTTTCCTCATGTCAGCACGTTGTAGGTTTCATTACCGGTGCCAACATTGTGTGAATGCTCTGAAAAGCTAATCATTTGCATATCACAGCATCTTCTTCTGGTCGGTTAAATTTCGCGTCTGTTGCACGTCATCTTCGTGGTGTAGCAATTTAAATGGCCAGTAGTGTAGTTTAGCTGTACAATAGTGGATTTCCTTTCCTATGTGTGCTCAGTATGGTACATTTATTTACGTTCACGGTCAACCGCCAGAACCTGCACCATTCATCAACCCTCCGCATGTTGTTCTTCAAATTATTACTATCTTCTGGCGTTGCTACTTTCGCATAGACAACTGTGTCAACTGCAAATAGCATTAAAGACTGTCCGGCGCTTTCTACTAGATCGATTATATACACTCTAAACACCAACGGCCCTATCACACTTTCCTCTTTTACGCCGGATATTACTTTTCCATCTGTCGATTTTGTTCTGCAGGAAAGTCTTGACTCCAACCGAAAGCCTGCTTCTATACTCCGTAAGCTCGTATATTTTTTTTATTAAACAACGGTGTCAAAATCGAGGAACAGCATCGACCTGAGCGCCGTTGTCCACCGTGCAGTGGGTCTCGTCGAGGAACAGAACGATCTGAGTTTCGCAGGATCTCAGCTTCTGGAAACCATGTTAATTTTTGCAGTGGAGATGTTAATTTTCCAAAAACGTCATAATTCTTGAGCATAAAACATGTTCCATAATACTACAACACATTGACGTCAACGATATAGGTCTGTAATTGTGTGGATTTGTCTTACGGCCCTTCTTAAAAACGGGAATGTCCTGCGCTTTTTTCCAATGGTTAGGTACCTTTAGTTGCTCGAACGATCTACGATAAATTCCTGCTAGAAGGGGAGCAAGTTCTTTCGAATAATCTATGTAGAATCTTATAGGTATCTCATCTGGTCCTCATACATTTCCATTACTAAGTGACTGTGACCTTTTCATTTCCGCGATCAGTTATCTCAATACCTGCCATTTCGACGTTCGTACCACGATTGAAAGGACTGGCAGTGTTAGGCTCTTCCGCGGTGAAACGATTTCGGAAGACCAAATTCAGTATTTCGGCCTTCTCTCTGTTATCTTCCGTTTCGGTGCCGGTGTGGTCGCTGAGAGAATGAACAGATGATTTTGACCCACTTTCTGATGCTACATACGACCAAAATCTCTTAGCGTTTTTGCTTAGATAGGTTTACAACGTTTTAATTTCAAAATCATTGAACGCTTCTCTCATTGCTCTCCTTACGCTCATTTTTGATTCGTTTCAGCTTTTGTTTGTCAGCTAGGTTTTCTCTTCTCTTGAATCTGAGATGAAGTGCGCTTTGCTTACATAGCGCTTTTCTAACACTGCTATTAAACCATTGTGGATCTTTCACATCCTTTAAAATCCTTACTCAGAACGTACTTCTCTAGGACATATTGAACGATGCCTTTGCATTTTTTCCATTTATGTTCTCATCTTCGTCCTCATCGCTGTTTATTTCATGCTGACTGCTGAGATATTCTAAAATTTATATCCCTTCACCCTTGCTGAGCAAATATATCTTCCTATCTTTCTTAACATTTCTTGTAGGACCAGTCATCATTAATGCTGTCACAGCCTTATCATCATTGATACCTTCCTCCACTGATACGGTAAGTTCAGGTCTGATTGTTGCCGGGACGTTAACCTCACCAGTTGGTTCTCTAACTGTCTGCTCAATGTGATTTTCGGTAAAGATATCCAGAACACTGCCACATGAATCCCTGTCTCTGGGAACAGTTTTCATGCTATAACACTCCCAGTCTATACCTGACAAGTTGAAGTCACCCCCTATTAAAACAGCATGATCAGAAAAATTACTAATGATATTCTGAAAGTTCTGCCTGAAGCCCTCTACAACTACAGACCCTGACCCAGGTGGTCTATAAAAGCACCCGATCACCATTTTTGTCCGTTCTTTGATACTCAGTTTCACCCAGAAAAATTCACATTCCGAACCAATGCGACGCATTTTGGCTGCTGCCCGTGCTTCGCGTCTCTAAACGCATCCGTTTCTATTCTGACGTCAACGCATGGGAAAGTGATGTCCTAATCCGTCTGCCGCTAGTCTTAGACGAAAAATAATGGCCGGTTCAGAAAGTTGCAGGGAGTCCACCACTCGTTCTCGGATAGCGGGCACAGCTGTGAACGGGTTGCTATGTGTCTGGTGCACAAGCAGGTGATCCTTCCTTATGGACAAACGGAATTTTGACGAGGAGTATGCCAGCCCTCACATTCCCACGCAGTCGACATTGGGCCGCTGTGGCGTCCGAGTCGTCAACAAGTCTGGATGGTGAACAATTCGACCAGCTGGACAACTGGAGACCCACCATGAGGCTTCTTTCAAAATGTTTCACATGCTGATAATGCACTCACACACGAGTACAGTATATCTCCGAGTCCTTCCCAGTGATCACACAACATCAGACGCTGTTCACGCCCCACTAGGCCTGGGAGAAACACTAAACACAAACAACGCTAATGCGCTCTGGTGGCTATTATAACTGTTACGGAGAATTCAGCGCTAATTATTTACATTCCTGCCGACGATGTGTACGTGTGCGATATTACATTGACATAGAACCATATCTTCCGAGTGAGTCACATCTTTTGTGAGACAGTGTATCTAAACGCTGTGACGTATGTATGTTCACCGTTAATCTAGTAACCGGATGCTATGTCAATGTACGTCAGTGTCCACCAAACCATCGATCGCAAAAAATTAATAACTTGATGGGACATTTTCGGTACTTCGTGGTAACTTTCGTGTTGGCTGACATGGACTGCTCCATTAAGATCAAACCGTGCTCACAGCAACTACTGCTCTTTTTCTCCAGGGCAGCTGGGATTATCAAATGGTCAAATGCCTGTGAATTCCTAAGGGACGAAACTGCTGAGATCATCTGTCCCTAGACTTACACTCTACTTCTTGTTGTTGTTGTGGCCTTCAGTCCAGAGACTTGTTTGATGCAGCTCTCCATGCTACTCTATCCTGTACAAGCTTCTTCATCTCCCAGTGCCTACTGCAGCCTACATCTTTCTGAATCTGTTTTGTGTATTCATCTCTTGGTCTTCCTCTACGATTTTTACCCTCCACGCTGCCCTCCAATACCAATGTGGTGATCCCTTGATGCCTCACAATATACCCTACCAAACGATCCCTTCTTCTAGTCACGTTGTGCCACAAATTTCTCTTCTCTCCAATTCTATTCAATACCACCTCATTAGTTCTGTGATCTACCCATCTAATCTTCAGCATTCTTCTGTAGCACCACACTTCGAAAGCTTCTATTCTCTGCTTGTCAAAACTATTTATCGTCCACGTTTCACTTCCATACATGGCTACACTCCATGCAAATGCTTTCAGAAACAACTTCCTGACACTTAAATTTTTACTCGATGTTAACAAATTTCTCTTCTTCAGAAACGCTCCCCAAATATCAAAACTCGTTTACTACTATAAGCGTCTCATTTCCTAACCAAATTCCCTCAGCATCTCCCGAATTAATTCGACAACATTCCGTTATCCTCGTTTTGCTTTTGTTGATGTTCATCTTGTATCCTCCTTTCAGGACACTGTCCATTCCGTTCAACTGCTCTTCCAGGTCCTTTGCTGTCTCTGACAGAATTACAATGTCATCGGCGAACCTCAAAGTTTTTATTTCTTCTCCATGGATTTTAGTTCCTACTCTGAATTTTTCTTTTGTTTCCTTCACTGCTTGCTCAATATACATATTGAATAACATCGGGCATAGGCTACAACCCTGTCCCACTCCCTCCCAACCACTGCTTCCCTTTCATGCCCCTCGACTCTTATAAATGCCTTCTGATTTCTGTACAAATTGTAAATAGCCTTTCACTTCCCGTATTTTACCCCTGCCACCTTCAGAATTGGAAGAGAGTATTCCAGTCAACATTGTCAAAAGCTTTCTCTAAGTCTACAAATGCTAGAAACGTAGGTTTTCTTTTTCTTTATCTATTTTCTAAGGTAAGTCGTAATGTTAGTAATGCCTCCCGAGTTCCAACATTTCTACTGATCTTCCCCGAGATCGGCCTCTACCGGTTTTCCCATTCGTCTGTAAAGAATTCGTGTTAGCATTTTGCAGCCTTGACTTATTAAACTGATAGTTCGATAATTTTCACGTGTCTCAGCACCCGCTTTCTTTGGGATTGTTATTATTGTATTCTTCTTGAAGTCTGAGGGAATTTCGCCTGTCTCATACATCTTGCTCACCAGATGGTAGAGTTTTGTTAGGCCTGACTCTCCCAAGGCTTTCAGTAGTTCTAATGGAATGTTGTTCACTCCCGGGGCCTCGTTTAGACTTAGGTCTTCCAGTGCTCTGTCAAACTCTTCACGCAGTATCATATCTCTTATTTCATCTTCATCTACATTCTCTTCCATTTCCATAATATTATCCTCAAGAACATCGCCATTGTATGGACCTTCTATATACTCCTTCCACCACTCTGCTTTCCCTTCTTTGCTTAGAACTTTGTTTCCATCTGAGCTTTTGATATTTATGCAAGTGGTTCTCTTTTCACCTAAGATGTCTTTAATTCTCCTGCAGGCAGTATCTATCTTACCCCTACTTAAACTAGCTTCAGGTAACTTATGCTAAGAACAACACGCACGCCCATGCCCGAGGGAGGACTCGAACCTCCGGCGGGAGGGGCCGCGCAGTTCGTGACGTGGCGCCTCTAATTGCATGGGGACGATTATCAGTCTAGAATACTGCACTATCAGCCTCATAGTTGATTGTGTACTCGAGACACTGTACACGTTACCGTTTTCGTATATATAAAAATCATTTGCTAACGTGGATAACCTCATGTACGCATTGATACTAAGTTGGGTTTGTTTTTATGACGGTGTGCTCAAGGATAAAGGCAAAAAAATATCGTTTTCATTCAGAACAGGAAAACGACAACTTCATTACCCAACTAAAGTGCAGATGTGCTTGTTTACGGTGCTATGCAATTGAATCAGTTGGGAAGCAAGGGAACATCGAACATCACTTCAAAACCGTTCACTCATTGACTGAAAGTCCGCCCCCATAGCTGGGTGGTTGCCGGCACGGTAGCTCAGTGTGTTCGGTCAGTGGGTTAGCTACCCTCTGTAACAAAACAAAAACGGAGTGAATGGATCAACGAAGTACCTAAATGGGTGTCATCGGACGTCCGCCTCGAACAAATTCAACGAACAATATCGAAAAAAATGAGGTCAACAAAAAAAAAGAAGTGGTTAGCGTGACGGATTGCCGTTCTTCGGCCCCGGGTTCGATTTCCGGCTGGGTCGAGGATTTTCTCCCTTCAGGGACTGGGTGTTGTGTTGTCTTCGTCACCATTTCATCCCCATCCGGCGCGTGTGTCGCCCAATGTGGGGTCGGCTGTAATAAGAACTGCACCAAGGCCGCCGGACCTGCCTCATAAGAGGCCTCCCGGCCAATGACGCCAAAGGCTCATTTCCATTTCCATTGACTGAAAAGAATCTACCACTGGAATCTACTCGAAGAAAAGAAGAGGTAAGGCAGTTAAACTCGATACTTCATGCTCCAACAGTCAACTTTTGAAAATCACTACGCAAGAATAAAGCCGCGACTTAGACATCATTCCGAGTCTCACAAATTATTGCGCAGAATAAGAAATCGTACGAAGGCGGTGAATTAATCAACAATGCATTTTTAAAAGCTGCAGATTCAATATTTGATAGTTTCAAAAGTAAGATTTAGTTGACATTTATTTCATATTTACTGGAAATGTAGGTTTCATATTTACTGGAAATGTACGTTTATAGGCAATAAACAAGGGTAAGATTTTTTAAAATGTTCTTACATCTGTCCTGCTTTATTTTGGTAGTTCATAGTAGGATCGAAAAATGATAAAGTAGGTCAGAATCTGCACAAGTTTTGCGTCAATTATCTTTGTTATCACCATTGGTCCACATTTATTCTCATTTAAGGGGGACACTTCGTAAAAAATGAGCAAAAATTTGAAAAAAATATTTCTGTTGTAGAGAAAAAAGCATTTCACGCCAGTTACAAGAATTTCAGTTTGATGGATATTTTCGTTTTTCGTTTCCTCGTCAATATGCTTTAAACAATGTTGCGTAGATAGCACGCCCCTCTGTCATTTTAAAGTGCATCAGAATACGTAATGTATTGTTGTTTTCCCTACTTTTTTCAGCTTTTAGATGTGGATCGTAAACACAGATGTATTCTATAGGGCTCTGACTAACGGAACCTAAGTACAGGTGTACCTAGAAGGCTGTGGCTAAGCTACAACTGAAATCTTATGATATATTTCTTTAGTTCTTGTTTTAGAATTTGAAACACTTGTGTTCAGTAGCTACCGCTGTGTTGTTTTATTTCAGTGTATGTGTTTTCTGTGTCATAAATGCGGAAAGTAAAGAAATTTGACTACAAGAGGAGGTTTTGAAGCAATCAGTTGACAGCAACATTGAACAATACATATCATTTGGTTCAACAGTCACTCTCACAGAATTCCAACGAAATTTTCAGCATCTGCATGGGATAGCGATTACGGAGAACTGTGTTCGTTGGGCTGACAGTGTTGAAGACAGGCGTGATGTTTTCAGTAAAAACTTTCAATGACGGTGCAATTTCTACGATACATGTTCAGAAAAAAATCCTGATATCCATGCTGGAAAGAATGTGGTTTAAGCTCTAACTGTTACTGATCGGCTGCTAGTAACCGAAGCGATGAGAGGCTGAGTCAAGTAAACGAATGAAGGGGAAGAGTATGGAGAATAAAGGAACAAGTGAACACCTTCTCTACCGCCGCCCCTTGCCTAATATTTTCAGAAAAATCTACAATATGATGATGTTGTCATTATTGATCTACATTTTTTATTATTTTTCTCGTAGTAAAATAAATTTATCATATTTTTCACAGATTAGTATCAAAAGATGAAATTGAACACTTCATATACTTCCCCGGATGTTGTATGTAGCCTGACTGTATTTCTAGGCTATACAGTCAGTGGTATCAAAGAAAATGGTATCTCAGTTAGACAGTGTTCTGTCTTTTAGTCTTTATAAATATTGTTGTCACCATCACAATATAATAAATATCTAACTGACACTCTAAGAAATGCTTTGATTAATAACCCTAACTGTTTATGCTAACTTTGAGCTACTTCTGCTTTGTAGATCAAGAATAACGCAGCTCGTTGAAGGATGGGTCCCCTTAAATGAGTTAATATCCATATGAAAACTCATTCCAGACTCTGTATGTTTCTCGTAAATCTTTGTTCCCATTTTATGTGGGAGCAACCTGCGAAGACTAAGAGTCTTGATAATACGGATCACATAGTTTCTCCACAAATACAGTTCGTAGTCTTTCAGTCGGTAAACGACCTGAAAACACTTATAAGCCACAACATTTCTCCTGGTTTGTTATGAGCCCCATTCCACCAGTCACAGGAGTTTGATTGCATCCAGCTGTAGTCGCCTATACGCCATTGGCTCTCCTAGGCGGGGAGCGGCAGTACGCTGCGTGTTGCTGAGGTTTATCTGTCCTGCTCCGTCCTAGGAGACACACACACGCACACACACAAACACACATACGGCTTTCCGCAGCCGGCCGCACACATACTGCCCAAGGATATTGGGTCGTAACAGCGAAATGCCCGCCATCCGGCCACAATAAACTGGACAGCGAAACTCTCGTATTATCGCCAGGGAGAGATTCGGACCGAAGCGCGATACGCTATTGTGGGCGGAAGGAATACGACTGGACAGAGGCACGCCAGTAAACTGAACTCTACATTTGCAACCGGTGTCTTCCATCACATAAGCAGTTGGTCTTTTTTTTTGCAGCTGTTGCTGTACAAATATAATAACAAGTTAAATAAATATCTACAGTGTTTCCAACTGGTAATTCCGATCGGTATAGCTTGTTTTAGAAAGGAATTATACACTTACCTACGGTCTATTGACACACAATCGAAACGGATTTAGAAAACATCGTTCTTGTGAAAAACAATTAGCAGGCATCAGTAGGGGGGGGGGGCGGGGGGGTTGGGTTTGGGTTTTTCCCCTGTTTTCTTTCCTCAAATATATGTTAATTGAGGGGTACGAGGAACTGAAAATGCCTCTTGGACATCGTAGTTCGAGTCTGCTAAGTTCGCTCACGTGTCAAAGATTTTCCAGTGGCCTGAGATCCCTATACGAAATATACGTCCGTGTTAGAATGACGGTAGAAACATAGAGACAGTCGTGGGTATCTACTATAAGCAGTAGTTCACCTTACTTATTTTGACATGTAGTATGTATTATAAGTCTTTCTAATATGTAGCTGACTAGAGGACCGACTTTAACCGAAACTGGTTGTTCGGAAAAAATCCAAATTACAGCAGCTTAAGGTGGTTTTGTGATACCGTTGTGTGTTATGCAGTACAGTCTACAGAAATCATTTTCTGATGTCTCCTGTCTTGTAACAGTAGATGCTCACAAGAGAGTTTTAACAGGAGCCTGGAACCAAAATGTGTTCAAATGTGAGTGAAATTTAATGGGACTTAACTGCTAAGATCATCAGTCCCTAAACTTACACACTACTTAACCTAACTTATCCTAAGGACAAACACACACACACCCATGCCCGAGGGAGGACTCGAACTTCCTCCGGGACCAGCCGCACAGTCCATGACTGCAGCGCCCTAGGCCGCTCGGCTAATCCCGCACGGCGCCCGGAACCATTCCAGTGATTAATGCTAGTAGCTATTATCATTGCCTCCATATTTTAGACATGAAAATGAAATAACAGAGGTGAATAAAATAACATAGATGAGTTAGGCATGCTTTGTTCAAATAGCGATAAAACAAGGTCACCGGTTTCTCCTGGTGACACAGTTCTACTTTCTTATATTTTTAAAAAAAGGTCAATATTTCAAACAAGGGCTAGTGTAAGTCTATAAATACGAAAGGCAGTTTTCTGACTGATTCATCATCGCCCAGCCCAGTCCCCTCAAAACCGAAACTTGAGCTTTGAAGAGTGTGTTGCTCTTATACAGTAGGCGTCGTTTAAGTGAAAATCCACTCCGAAGATTGGGAAATATATCGCTATTAAGGAATTTTGAAGTTCCACCCACGAAAATTGGTTTTTGGTTTTTCAGTAAGAAATTAAAAAAATTACAAATTTCATTATTTTTGGAAATTCAGCCCTTAAGGGGGTGAACCAGTGGGGAAAAGTGTTTTCGAAAATAAATCATTATTTAAGAACTACTAAAGCGCTTTAAAGCTATATTCACCAAAACTGGTATTTGATTTCTTGGTCAGAAATGGAAAAAAAATACATGTAGCACTAATACTGAAAAATCGTCCCTGAAGGGGGTGAAATAGTTGATGAAATTTTTTAGGAATACATTTCGTTACATTACAAGAAATTGTAATGATGAATCTGTGAGAATTGGTACTAGATATAAAGAAATGTGTGTTAGGAGATGAAAGTTTCTGTGGAAATATCACCACAAGAACGCAAAATCCATACTTAAGAAAAACATTATACCCCAGCTACCAGAACCGCTTTTTGGTCAGAAGTACATTCCGAGAATACCGTGGTTTTGTGGCCTTAATTGGCTTGAAATATTTAGAAGACGTCGCAGTTTGTGAACACCACAAAAAATCGATTAAAGAAAAGCAACAACAAATAAAAAAGTCTTTGGAGACCATACAGCCTACGTGAGCTAAGCATCGGGTGCTAAGCTAGTAACTGATCCAGGTGTGCAGCACAAAAATTGAGGTCCGCAGCTCATGGTGGCTAGCGTTGCTGCCTTTGGATCAAGGGGTCCCGGGTTCGATTCCCGACCAGGTTGTGGATCTTGTCTGGCCGGAGACTGGGTGTTTGTGTTGTCCTCATCATTTCATCATCATTCGTGACAGCAGCTCGATTGGACTGCGTCAAAAACTGGACTGTGTACTAAATTGGGACTTTGTAGGGGCGCTGATAACCGCACAACTGAGCGCCCCAGAAACCAAACATCATCATCCAACAAACAAAAATTGAGTCTTGCTCATTTCGTACCACTGACTGCGTGATTCATGAGCACCACAAATTTTACACAGAATTTCCCCTTTATCACCATTAACTCTACGTTGAGTGAAAGGACAGTAGGCAAATGTTCCGTCGCTAACAGTGAATCACGTGGCGGTTCCGTCATCAATAACTTCCTTATATTCTCAATCCAAGGAGCAGAGCGGGATGACTCAGATACACGCCGTTAAAGGGTTTCATTTATTTTCTGCCTAATTTGCAGCGTCCACAAATGCAAGCCTGGGCATGTGCCTGCATGAATTGCCAGAGGATATTTCAACAGTTCATGAGTCATCTTCTGTTGCGCAAGACTAACCGGCAACCTTGGTAGGCCCCCACCACTCAACCTTCTCACTGGAGTCTAGTATTACAACTCCAGCGATTCCGCGAAGCCCATTAAGTGACGTCAACGCCTACAAGAAATACGTGTGGCATTCAGCAAATAAAGCAACAAATTTTTTTTCTCTCTGGCAATTTAGATTGAAAAAATACTGATTTTGCTGTGGAACATCTTCGAATATTCCCATTTCAACACTTATACGTACGCCCAGAAGGTGGCAGCATTATACAGGGCTATTACAAATGAATGAAGCGATTTCATAAATTCACTGTAGCTCCATTCATTGACATATGGTCACGGCACACTACAGATACGTAGAAAAACTCATAAAGTTTTGTTGGACTGAAGCCGCACAAGTTCAACAAAGATCCACCATCTGCTAACTCCATTCGGCGATGATATGCGCAGTTTAAAGCTTCTGGATGCCTCTGTAAGAGGAAATCAACGGGTCGGCCTGCAGTGAGCGAAGAAACGGTTGAACGCGTGCGGGCAAGTTTCACGCGTAGCCCGTGGAAGTCGACGAATAAAGTAAGCAGGGAGCTAAACGTACCACAGCCGACGGTTTGGAAAATCTTATGGAAAAGGCTAAAGCAGAAGCCTTACCGTTTACAATTGCTACAAGCCCTGACACCCGATGACAAAGTCAAACGCTTTGAATTTTCGGCGCGGTTGCAACAGCTCGTGGAAGAGGATACGTTCAGTGCGAAACTTGTTTTCAGTAATGAAGCAACATTTTTTCTTAATGTTGAAGTGAACAGACACAATGTGCGAATCTGGGCGGTAGAGAATCCTCACGCATTTGTGCAGCAAATTCGCAATTCACCAAAAGTTAATGTGTTCTGTGCAATCTCACGGTTTAAAGTTTACGGCCCCTTTTTCTTCTGTGAAAAAACGTTACAGGACACGTGTATCTGGACATGCTGGAAAATTGGCTCATGCCACAACTGGAGACCGACAGCGCCGGCTTCATCTTTCAACAGGATGGTGCTCCACCGCACTTCCATCATGATGTTCGGCATTTCTTAAACAGGAGATTGGAAAACCGATGGATCGGTCGTGGTGGAGATCATGATCAGCAATTCATGTCATGGCCTCCGCGCTCTCCCGACTTAACCCCATGCGATTTCTTTCTGTGGGGTTATGTGAAAGATTCAGTGTTTAAACCTCCTCTACCAAGAAACGTGCCAGAACTGCGAGCTCGCATCAACGATGCTTTCGAACTCATTGATGGGGACATGCTGCGCCGAATGTGGGAGGAACTTGATTATCGGCTTGATGTCTGTCGAATCACTAAAGGGGCACATATCGATCATTTGTGAATGCCTAAAAAAACTTTTTGAGTTTTTGTATGTGTGTGCAAAGCATTGTGAAAATATCTCAAATAATAAAGTTATTGTAGAGCTGTGAAATCGCTTCAATCATTTGTAATAACCCTGTACATAGCCTTCAAAATGGTGCCTGTAACGGAGGTGTGTTCCGTAAAAAGAGCTGTCATTGAGTTCCTTTCGACGGAAAACCAAGGCATCGTAGTTATTCACTGGCACTTGCAGAATGTCTGCGGAGACCTGAGAGTTAACAAAAGCACGGTGAGTCGCCGGGCGAGGCGTATATCATCATCGCAACAAGGTCGCGCAAACCTGTCCGATCCCCCGCTTTCAGACCGACCGCGCAAAGCTGTGACTCGTACGATGTTGGAACGTGTGGACACTCTCATTCGAGGTGATCAAAGGATGTCAATTAATCACCTCGCTGCACAACCGGACGTTTCTATTGGTAGTGCTGATACACTTGTCCTACAGCTCTGGCAGTCAAAGATGTGTGCCCCCTGGGTTACTCGCTGTCTAACAGAAGAGCCTAATGAGCAACGAGGCTTATCGGGATAATTTTTTGACGAACATCATCATTGGTTATGAAACAGGGGTTCATCACTTCGAATCGGAAGCAAACGGTAATCAATGGAGTGGCGCCACACCACTTCTACTACGATTAAAAATTTCAAAACCGCACCCTCAGGGGGTAAAGTCATGGCGGCGGTCTTCTGGTACTCTAACAAGATTATTATTGTGGTTGATGTCCTCCCTCATGGTGCAACGATCAACTCCTAAGTTTATTGTGTCACCCTAAGCAAACTGAGGGAACGACTTCAGGGTATTCGTCGCCACAAAAATGAAAACGAACCTCTCCGTTACCATGACAACGATAGCCGTCACACAAGTCTGCGCACCCGAGAGGAGCTCACAGAACTTCATTGGTGTGTTCTTCCTCGTCCACCTCACAGCCCTTATATCACACTTTCCTTCTCTGTCTGTTTGGCACAAAGAAGGATGAACTCCGAGGGAAGCAGTAAGTGGATGAGGAGGTTATTGACGCAGCCAGACGTTGGCTCCGACGTCGACCAGCAGAATGGTACCACGCGGGTATAAAGGGGCTCCCAGTAAGGTAGAGTAAGGCCGTCGTATTGAAAAGAGGTTACGTTGAAAAATATGGTTCTGATGAAGAGAGTGGGTAATAATATAGCGTACTGGTGTAATGAATAAAACCAGCCTCCTTTCTGAGAGCAATGTGTTTCAGTACCCTCGAATTTTGGAGGGTACTACGACTTGTGGTGTTACTCTGCAACCGAGCGATATATTCCCAAAACCTTGGTCGCAACTGGGTGAGTGGAACTATTTTAACTTATTTCCGGGGCACTGTTATCCATTTCAACATTGCCCACTAACGAAACTCCCATAAATAAAAAGAAAAACAAAATGTAGACGAAAGACAAAAATTTGATATTTCAAACACAGACGTACAAATATAGAGATTGTTTCACTATTGTAGGTGCAAACGAAAGCGGCGAATATGAATACGTGAAAGCCGTCTTCAGCTTGCTTCCCCGTCGATGTCCATAGACGTTTTGAATCGTTCGCTATGTGTTGCCGGAGATCATTGACACCATCAACAGGGCTGTAAAAAACCAAAGTTTTTAAGTACCCCTGCACCGAAACAGTCGTCGAAGATTCGTGCTTCGTATTCGGGAACAGCCACATGGAAGCCTGCAGGTGCGCCATCATAGGTGAACCACATAAGCATCCTTTTGTCATAAGGAGCATCATCCAACTGTAGCTTTAGACATTCATAGCGTTGTAACATTGGCGTGACTTCACTTGTGCAAACATCGTATCGGGGAAATCATTGGTTTCAGGACCTAAGTTTATAAGGATTATTTGCTTGTTTCTCTGTCTTCTACTCGCCGTTTCGTTTGTACCTAATAGTAAAATTCCCTATTTACGTGAGCTGTTAGACTGTTGGCTACATTAAGCGAACCTGTAATCGAAGAAGACTACGCAGTCATTATGCTTCCACCAATCTGTATCTCGTGTGGGAATGATCAGAAGGAAATGAGAGAGATTACAGGGCGTATAGAGGCCCTAAGATAGTGATGTTTTCCTTGCTGAGTATGTGGCAGATCCACCTGATTTACTTATTTCTCCCTTCGTTTGTTGAGTGTTGTCCTCGGTGTCGGCGTACTTCGTTGCTACACTGGATGAAAAATGGGGTTTGTAATTTCCGACACTGACTACTTTAAATGATGTAGCCGACAGATGGACAGTTTTACATAACTTTAATTTACACTTTACACAACCCCCAATATTACACAGTTCCATGTGTATGGCCAGTGCACTATTGATCAAACTTTTCATAAGCCTCATTAATAGTTAGCAGGTGGAACACCACATACTGCCATTGTAGTTTACTATTGAACAGCTACAAGTTGTAAAACCTAACCACAAAGTTCACAGTTCTTGAAGAATAATCAGGTACTTATGGAGCAGACACCGTCATAGTTTTTATACACGGATAATTGTTTAATATTTGTTTCACAGTTAATTTGAAGCATTCTTGTTGTTCCAACCAGCACAGGTTGCTCGTCAGAAACTCGTCTGTGGACAGGCTGTCTCGTGACCAAAAATCGGGCCTTTACATATCATCACAATAATCGTTGCTGAAGCTACACATTGTTCGAAGTTTAATTTACATAAATTGCAAGAGAAACAGCTTATTAAATTAACTGAATGCATTGAAAAGTTGCGTCTTTTTAACAGTTTCTTCTACTAAGAGGTTTAGGCCTAATTATTCGTTCAAATCATGAAATTGACAAATAGAGTTATGCAAACAGTACTTTTGACAAAACTGTTAATTACTTTGGAATTAATGAAGGGCTGGATTTGATAACATGTTTTTGAATAAAGCTAAATAGATTCTTAAATGTTACTAGTACTTCATCTTCCAAATGTTAACAATTAGTACAGAATTTATACTTGTTTATAAATCAACAATAGAATTTAAGTTACGAAACAATCACTGATTTCACCGTATAATGAAAGATACTACCTACGACTAGTCAAAATCAATTAGAAAATCAATTAAATACATAAAACTAAGCACAAAATCAGATCTGGTGTTATGTTCTTTAAAACTAAGGGCCAATCTTTCTCTTTTATGAAAATGTAGATTACATTCACATATGCTAATGGTAAATAGTTGAAAGTAAGAAAACGAATTTAAGGAGGTAGCTTTCAAAACGAGATGGGAATTAAAAGTATCCCAGCTGGCTTCGTCACAAGTACAGGAATGTGATAAGAAACAAACTTGAAAATTTTGGTACTAACTATCCTACGTCACTCACTGTACAATGTTTAAGGAATATTTGTTTGAATTCGCTCGTAATCGCTTTGTATTTCTTAAATCCAGATGATTGTTAATTTACGTGTTATTTATGGCCCTGACTGACCTATGTAGAAATGAGGTGATTTCACTGCGTGTTTTGTGCATCTTCAGTACTGTGCCTTGAATATTATTGAGGGTCAAAACCATCACTTACGTCAGTGACTCTCTGGAGCACATCAGTTCCATTTTCCCGCAAGATATCACCAAGCTCTTATATGCGTGTCTCACCACGAGCTATTTCACGTGGAATGAAGACTTCTACGAACAGCTGTAAGGTGTCCTAGTGGGTAGTCCATTTAATCCAGTGGTGGCCATCTTCTTCTTGGAACATTTCGAAGCTCAGGCAACGGACTTCGCACCTAGTAAACGTGAAGTGTGGTATAGTATGTTCATGATATCTTTCTTGTGAGGAGCCTTGGTGAGGAACAGCTCGGCGACTTCCTAAGACACCTGAACAGCCTCCGTGTCAACATAAAATTTACCGTCGAGGTGGAATAGGACCAATAGCTATCCTTTCTACATGTGTTGGTCACGCGAGATGGTGAAAACATGGGACACAGCGTGTATCGAAAACCGATACACACAAACCTGTACCTGCACAAACTGCAAAATCACCATTCGAGCCATAAAAGAGGCACGATTCATAACTAGTAACGCAGACAAGTGTCTCTCAGGTCGACAAAGGAAGAAAACGGACAAACTTGCAATATCGGAAATATACTGCCTACCATGTACATGCGGCAAACTCTATCTTGGAATGACTGGACTATCAGTCAGCACCAGGATCACGGAATACAAGCGGCATTGCAGGCTGGGGCAGATGGATAAATCGGCAGTGGCAGAGCTCGCGCTGTGTGTACCGACCACATAGTGAACTTTACCGACAAAAGATTTTGCAGTAGAGAAGAGCTATCGCATACGTTTCCTCAGAGAAGCTAAAGAAATACACAAAGATGACCGTAGTTTCAACATGAAAGGAGGAAGCCTCAGGGTGAGCGGATTATGGATTTTCGTGCTGCAAGGAACGACTGTTTTGCTGGCTACAAGGGTTGAATCACAGGGGAAGTGTCCACGGAAAAGTTGGACGTTGGCGCGCCAGGTACATATAACGTGCGGCCGCGAGCTCCACTCCAGGCCACAACCAGCAATGGAGAGTGAAGCTTGGATAATGCCAACCACTTGTGCTCGATAAACGGAAGAAAAATAATCAAACAAGAACCCGAGACAGAAGCCAACAGGCAGTTTTTCATTACAGGAGTTCTTTTACCTGCCCTATAAATCGAATTATCTCCAAATTTTCACAATTATATTTCACTTTCAAGTGGCGGTGTGGCTGGTGTGCTGGAACCTGGGGAGAGGAGGAGGCTAGGGGAGAATGGACGGTGGTGATACCTCAGCACTACCAACAGGTGTGCCGCGCTGAGCCCCCAGCAGCCGACGGTGGCCCCGTGGGAGTGGAGGGCGGCCGCCACGGCAGAGCCGCGCTGAGCTAAGGGCCCGGCCCATGGCGGGCGATAAAACACATCCAGCGGCTCCCAAGAACAACTAACCTCCCGCCTGGAATTTATGATCGGCAAGTTTACTCATGAATAAAAGGGGGCAGAGCGGGGTACCAGCCGAGAGGAAGGATGAAATTTATACAGGCCCGTAATGCATAGAAAAGGTGAGCGGACGATTTAGTCCGCAACCGCGATCTTTGAGTGACGTAGCAGGCGCAGCAGTTCTCACGATGGAACAAAAGAGATTTCCGCAAGCACCGAGCCTGTGAAACCTGCGAGCCTCCCACTTAGTTCATCTTAATTTCACCGTGAATGCGTGTCCTTCATAACTGATAAGGCAGTTCCACTGTACTTTGAGCAAACCGACATGGGAAAGCGTACAAAAAATCACCAGGACCGCAGTTTTTTATACTATCTTAGTGAATACGTAATTTAAAAAACCGTTACTTATAATTTTACCGAAATAGTGACGTATAACTATACGTATTTCAGTGAAATGCTAATGAAATAATGAAAACATGGTCTCTAGTCCTAAAGCGGACAGTTTGTTCTTGAATGAATGAACTTGTTATAATGAAGTCAGCAATTACTTGTGTGGAAGCCAATTTTGTGTAGAAAAGCTAAACTAATCTCTGCCCGAACAGGACGTGAATGCCCAGTGGTACCGACCGGTCACCGAGTTATCCTCAGCCCGAAGCCGTCACTGGATGGGGATATGGAGAGGTATCTGCTCAGCACACCGCTCTCCCGGCCGTATGTCAGTTTAAGAGACCAGAGCCTCTATTTCTCAATCGAGTAGCTCCTCAGTTTGCCTCACAAGGGCTGAGTGCACCCAGATTGCCAACAACGCTCGGCAGACCAGATGGCCAAATGGTTCAAATGGCTCTGAGCACTATAGGACTTAACATCTGAGGTCATCAGTCCCCAAGACTTAGAACTATTTACCTAAGGACAGCACACACATCCATGTCCGAGGCACGATTCGAACCTGTGACCGTATCAGCAGCACAGTTCCGGACTGAAGGGCCTAGAACCGCTTGGCCAAAGTGGCCGGCACTCTGAGAGATTGCAGGGCACTCTCACTTCTGATTTGGTGTACGGAATACGATCTACGGCGATTTGACTTCATACATTGTGATGAAATGGTGGGCAGCAGTTTATGGTCTTGTTTGCGTGATCTAGGGAAAGAAATACGGTAAGCTTTACTTACGTTAAAAGGAACAGGGTGCCAACTTAAACAACTGCAGTAAAAGCACGGCGTTGGTGGGATGAGAAAGTGCGTTTTCTCGGGGGAACGATGAGGAGACATTTCCAGACAGCCGTGTGCAGCAGTGGCATTGTGCAAAACACATTAGCTTGGCGCCAGACGGGGGCAGACATCCAGGTATATCACCTAGCGCCGAAAAGGAGCTGACAGTGCATTGTAGGCCTTTTTAGCGAGCAAGCCGCCAAAAGAAATGTAAACGTTCTGCAGATGTCTGTGGGTCAGGGAAACTGGTGCCCAGACCTCCAGACTCTGTTTCAAAACAGGTTTTGTCAATGCACAAAGCTGCTTGGGTGTTTAAGGCCGTTCCTTGCAAACTTTGAAATGGACGCAACAGGGAAGATAACAAGCTGTTTATGGACGGATGTGCTTCCACTTTGTATTGTGTTAGCAAAAGACACAGAAAACGTGTTGGCAAGAGGCCGCGAAGTTGAATCTTTTTCTGTTTTCTGCCAATTAACTTTAAAGTCTCTGATTGGTCAAATCGGTTTGCAGTGCAAAGACCATTCTTCGAGCTTAGAATTCTGGGCTCCAGCTTCTGATTGAATTGTGCGAAAGCAGGGGAAGTAAAAAATGGGAAATGTGCTTTTGGAATCGAGCTGAGGAGGAAACACAGAGAAAGGCATATTGGCACTCTTGTACTGGCGCTTCGCTAGAAAAGACCTGCAGGTCTCTACCTAAATGGTGAGACTTGTGTCCTTCTCTAGTGTGCGACCTAGTGCCTGTGGCAGTCACCTTCTGAACCGTCAGAGGCACTGCTTATATCATCAGGGTCACAACAAGTGATGCGTGCATATACTGATTTGTCTTGAGTTGGCCGTCTAAAAATTTGGCATATTCTGATACGGACAGTCATGGCACGGAGTAAAATTGGTTTGGCAGACCAGCAAACGGGTCCATCTGCACACTGGAATCCATCACGCTTTTAGAGGCTCATCGGGAAGTACCTGCGTTCTGAATTAACCAAACGCGAAACTGCGTACTTGCATTTTTTGGGAATGCGCATTTAATAACAGATTTCCGCCAACCATGACTTCAGTCTCCGAATGCATTGTGGTGCGCCACCTTGACCAGTAGCATGGTAATTTATTCGCTGCTGCAATGTAGGGCTGTAATATCTATTTGTCAGCACCATGTTCTTTCGAACCATACTTTTCCTTTTTTTTGTATGGTAGAATAAAGATGCTTGGTGGTGGCGTAGTTTGATGCCATAACCTGGATTCACGTGTATGAAGTGAGATAGAGCAAGTAGTGTTCTGGTTAGTGTCGTGTGGCGATCCCCAGCAGATCACTTTGTCGACCATAGATCCCATTTTAGTAAGGCTTTTGTTAAATAAATATTTTTTGTTTGATGTTTCTTTTATAATTTTGTTGTTTTGTCATGTTTAAGATCAATAAATCGATTGTGAATTAGACTACAACTTCTCCCTGAGTTATGATTAACAGTTACTTTGCATGTTTAAGGCACTCTAGATCAGAAACATAAGGAGTAGCTTTTTCACTTCGTGTCCACTGCGTGGATCTTTACTTCATTAACAATAATCTTCATTCAACCTATCCAAGTGCTTGTTAGTCCAGCCTGACAGCAATTATCTTCGATGCTCTGACAGGAGCCGGTGTTACCACTGTGACAAGGCTGTTGGCAGTTTTGTATAGAGGTGATAAACATTAGGTTTAGAACTGTAAGATACTGAATTACTTTTTTTTCTTTAGTGTGATTTTAATACCCGTATAAAAAACAGGTAGGCAGGCAGCAGCACATTACGCCGCTCTTCAGCCCAAGATATTACAATGGTAAAACAGAGAAGACACATAAGTTGGAATAAAACGGCGGGGAAAAAACAGTAGACACATGAACATAAAAAACATGAAGCCGTTCACACTCGATGACAATCCACACTACAAACTGTTGACGTGACGCACAAGCACTGATGACATTGATGGTACACGTGAATGATGGAGCGTGACGGTGAACACTGAACACAAAACACGACGGCACACACGAGACACGGATGGCGATGATCTCCAGCGCGCGAATGTCCACGTAATGTGTGCGAATTCGGGGACCTGCCAAGAGGGGAAGAAGGGTTGGGGGGGGGTAGAGGGGAGAACTTAGATGCCAAAGGCAGAGGATATGGGAGGAGGAGCAGAGAGATGGGGAGGGGAAGCCCGGGCGAGGAGTGGGGAGAAAGGGAGGAGGGAGGGAAGGGGGAGAGAAGGGAGGGAGGGTGCCCAAAGGAACAAACACAGGAAGGAGGGAGGATCAAAGTTGGTAGGAGGGGTAGATGGAAGGGAGGAGGGCATCATCAGGGAGGGGGAGCCGGCAGAAGCCACTTTGGGAGAGGGTAAGGAGGGTGGAGAGATGGAGAACAGGTGGGATATGGGAATACAGGCGTGGCAGCGGGCGGAGGTGTGAGAGGATGAGGGAGACAAGCAGGAGAGGAGGATCGAGTTTACAGGAGGTGTAGAGGATCCGTATCCTTTCAAGGAAAAGGAGGAGGTGGGGGAACAGAATGAGGTCGTATAGGATCCGTGTGGGGGAGGGGAGACGGATGTGATAGGTGAGGCGGAGAGCATGGCATTCAAGGATCTGAAGGGATTTGTAAAAGGTAGGGGAGGCGGAGATCCAGACAGGATGGGCGTAAGAGAGGATAGGGCGGATGAGGGATTTATAGGAGTGGAGGATGGTGGAGGGGTCCAGACCCCACGTACGGCCAGAAAGGAGCTTGAGGAGACAGAGTCGGGAGTGTGCCTTGGCTTGTCTTGGATTGTCCGGAGACGGGGTATCCAAGAGAGGCGACGGTCGAGGGTGACACCAAGGTACTTAAGGGTGGGGGTGAGGGTGATAGGACGGCCATAGGTGGTTAGACAGAAATAGTGGAGGCGGAAGGAAGGGATGGTTTTGCCTACAATGATCATCTGGGTTTTGGAGGGATTGACCTTAAGCAACCACTGGTTGCACCAAGCAGTGAACTGGTGAAGATGGGATTGGAGAAGGTGTTGGGAATGCTGCAGGGTGGGGGCAAGTGCAAAGAAGGCGGCGTCATCGGCAAACTGGAGTAGGTGGACAGGGGGTGACGGCAGTGGCATGTCCGCCATATACAAAAGGTACAGAAGGGGGGAGAGGACGGAGCCTTCGGGCACACCAGCGGAGGGAAGAAAGGTGTAGGAATCCATGATATGGATGGTGACATAGGAAGGACATTGGGGGAGAAAGGAGCAGATCAGACAGTCGTACTTATTAGGAAGGGCGAAGGTTTGGAGCTTGAAGAGGAGACCGGAATGCCATACATGGTCATAGGCACTTTCGAGGTCCAGGGAGAGGAAGATAGCGGAGCGATGGGAATTTAGCTGTTCAGAAAGGAGATGGGTGATGTGAAGGAGAAAGTCATCGGAAGAGAAGGACGGCCAAAAGCCGCATTGGGTAACGGGATGGAGGGAATGCTGGTGAAGATGCTGGTGGATGCGGCGGGTGAGGATGGATTCCAAGACATTGCTGAAGACCGAGGTAAGGCTGATGGGATGGTAGGAGGAGATGGCGGATGGCGGTTTACTGGGTTTAAGGAACATCAGGATATGGGAGGTTTTCCACAGGTCGGGGTAGTAGCAGGTGGACAGGACTACATTGTAGAGCCTGGCCAGGGTGGAGAGGAAAGAGACAGGAGCTTCAGAGAAATGGCGGTAGGTGACACGATCGTGACCAGGAGAGGTGCTGCGTTTTGTGCAGAGTGTAGCAATGAGATCCTGTGTAGTGATAGGGGCATTGAGTTCTGTGTGTGCCATGTTGTCCAAGTACTGGAAACCAGGTGCGAGGGGAGGGGGGGGGGAACGGAGGTGTCAGTTCGATAGCAGACATCTGGGAAGAGGGAGTAATCGAACTGGGGATAGTCAGGGATGGAAAAGACATCTGAGAGGTAGGAGGAAAAATGATTCGCCTTACTAAGGGTGACAGGGAAGGGTTGATTATCATGGAGAAGAGGATAGTAGGGGGAGGGTTTAGTTCCAGTAAGACAACAGAAGGCTGACCAGAACTTGGACGAGTTTATGGGAAGGGTTGCATTTAAACGGGTGCATGTCTGTCGCCAGTCCCGGCGTTTCTTAGCTGCGAGCAAGTTTCGGATGTGTCGCTGGAGTTGCCGGTGGCGTTGTAGTGTGTCCGGGTTACACGTGTGGAGGAAGACACAGTAGAGACAGTAGGATTCATGGAGGAGGAGGACGGCCCGTGGGAGTAAAGTAGGACGGTAGGGGTGGATGGCGACATTAGGGATGTGGGCCTCCACATCCTCAGACAACGTCTGCTGGAGAAAGGAGGTAGCATGGGTAATATCAGCAGGGTGGTGGTGGGTGAATGGGTGGCGATCGATCTGGGTGGAGAGGGCATCCCAGTAGGCATTCCAGTCGGCACAGGAATAATCATGGACGTATGTCAGGGGAGGGTCATTACGAGGGTCGGGGCGGGAGCGACGACCATCTGAAACGGTGAGGAGGATAGGGAGATGGTCGCTACCAATGGGGTCCAGGACATCCACCACTATGCAGCCAAGGAGGTTGGGGGAGGAGGGGATGACATCAGGAGTGAATTCGGGGTGGGTGAGCTAGGGAATGGGGACAAGGTCGCCTTGGAGGGTGGAGAGGAACCGATGCCACCGCCGTAACTGGGTGGTGGAACGACTGTGGATGTTAAGGTTGGCGGCGATCATGTAGGAGGAGAAGGTATGATCAGTGTGGGAGAGGAAGTTGAAAGAAATAGGGGCTTTAGGGCGGACATAGATGGTGGCGCAGGTGATGGTACGGCCGGGGAAGAAGAGATTGAGTGTTTGGTAGGGTCGGAAAGGAGCGGTTGGAGCCGAACCGGTATCTGGCGGTGGTGACAAATGGCAACTCTGTCACACACTATCGGGAAGGGATTATCAGAGCAGAGGAGAAGGTAAGGCGAAGTGCGGATGGTGTATTGGGGTTGGAGGAAGGTTTCATTGAGGAGGAAGGCATCCATGCAGTGGGTTGCAAGGGTGTGCATGAAGAGGTTCTTGTTGGCAGGAAGGGAACAGATGTTGTTGAACAGGATACGGTGCTGTCGCGCTATGACAGGGATTTAGACGAGGGGGTTGAGATGGGAGAAGGTGAAATGGGCCTGATTGTGGGAGTATGGGGCATACATTTTTAGGTGGAAGACGGAACGGGTGGTGAGCGAGACCTGTTGGAGGGTGTGAGGGCACTCAAAGGGGTGGACGTTTTGTAGGAGAATGGTGAGGAACCTGATGATGTCCTCAGCAGTGGGGGGGGGGGGGGGGAAGAAGGGAACTGCCAGGAGGGGTGGGGGCATCCAGAGTGCGGACAGGGACAGTGAGTTCAGGAGTGGTCAGAGGGGTTCAGGCTTTACATTTTTGGGAGTAGGTGGGATGAGGGAGGTTGCAAGTATTACAGGAGGGAGGGGACAGAAGGTTAGGGCACTGCCGGAGGGAGTGTGCTTGCTTACAATGCAGGCCGTTGGGGGCCTTGCGCCACTCAGCTGTTGGGTGTGCGTTATAGCGCAGACACCTCTGACAGCTATGGGATTGAGGAGGGGTATGGGAGGGGTCGACCTTATATTGCTGGTTGAAGAGGAGAGCACCCTCGTTCAGGAGAAGGTCAATAGGGGGCGTCCTCTGAGAAAACCTACATAAGACAGGTGGGGCTGGCGGAGTTAAAAATGCGGCAGACCGACTGCACCTCCAGCGAGGAATGCGCCTTGAGCTCCACCAACACCTCCTCCTCTGGGATCGTCGGACTAAGCCGAGTGATTACGCCAGTGAGGGTCTGCAGGCAATGTGGGGGTTGGGGTTGGCAGTTAGGAGTTGGGAAGGAACAGGGGCGAGAGAGGTGTTGGGGCCAAACTGGGTGATGGGGAGGCAGGAGAGGATGTCAGTATGGAGGGTGGGACTGGGGGAGGAGATGAGAACTCCCATCTGGGTGTGAGGAGTGAGATGGGGGCACCAGGGAAGTGTTGGTGGAGGAGGAGAGAGAGGTTCCGGGGCTTGAGAAGGGAAGGATCAGGATGGGAGAGGAGGTATTTGTATGAAGAGGGGGGGAGGAGGAGGTGGAGGGAGCAGGGCCAGGCGGGGAGACATCCATGGCATCCTGGTGGGGAAGGAGGACGGGGCAGGGCCTTCTTGGGAGCGGAGGAGGTGGGGGTGCCACTAGGGCGTTTAAGGGCGGCGGAAGGGTTGGTGTTGACATGAGGTGCAGGAGCTACAGGGAGGTGGTGGGAAGCGGCAGGTCCCAGCGTGGACGCAGTAGTTGGCGCCGGAGATGGCGTTGGTGAAGGTGACAGCGACGGCGATGATGGTGACGGTGACGGCGATGGGGAGAGCGGGGTATGGGCAGTGGCCCAAGGGGCCACCACCCTAGCTGGAGCTGCAGTGACAGGCTGGGGGAGAGGGGGGAAGGGATCAGAGGTAGAGGAGCGGTAGGAAGGAGCTGGGGAGGGGGCGACAAAGTGCGAGGGTGAAGGGAGATTTAGAAGAGGAGGGATTGGGAGAGGGGGGGAGCGACTGGGCACACCATGTAATGGTGGTGGTGGCGGCGGAGGGCGAAGTGTAAACTATGGCAGTGGTGGTAATAGTGGCAGTAGTGGTGGGGCCTGAAAGGACGACAGGTAGAAACTAATTCGGTACAGGACGGAAAACGAGAGAGGAAAACCGGGGCCAGACGAAGATGGACGAAGACGGACGAAGAAGGACGCCGAAGCCCCACGCTGCTGGCGCTGGCGACTGCTGGCAGGAACACCGCAGCTGCTGCTGCCGCTGCCACTGCTGCCGCCGCAGGCTGGACCGCTGCTGCTGGCAGGACCGCTGCTGCTGGCTGGCTGGCTGGATTGCTGTGACCGCTGCTGCTGCTGCTGGCTGGGTGGCTGGATTGCTGTGACCGCTGCTGCTGCTGCTGCTGCTGCTCGGCTGGACCACTGCTGCTCGACTGGACCGCTGCTGGCAGGCTGGCTGGCTGAACCGCTGCTGGCTGGCTGGCTGGCATCTGCAACCCTAACGCTTCGATTAGTGCACGAAAACACAAATCGAAGGGCGGTATTTGTAGCGAGATACCGCTGGAGATGACTGAATTACCGAAGATGGTGTTCTAATAAAGTCATAAATGAATGAATAAGTGCCATGAGCAATACTCTTTTACTGCCTGAAACTCTAACAAACTGATCTTTCTAAATTCTGAAACATTATCGATAACATTCATTTATTGAAATAATAAAGCTATTGATGACTGTTTAATTGCAAAAGAATTCAGAACATCGTGACCACCGAACTACTGTCGGTTAAAACCCGTTCAGGCGATAGCAGCGTCACCTGGCGAGGAATGACTGTTAGTTCAGACACACGCACGGTGCATGTTGTATCAGCGAGCATGCTGTCACGGTATAGAATAGGGTAGTTCGACCGAGAGCACGTTATGATGGCCTGGAGGCTCGGCATGAGTATTTCGGAAACTGGACGACTTCTCCGGTGTTCGAGGACTGCTGTGGTGAGCGTCCTCAACACGTGGCTGAATCAAGGTGAAACAACTTCCAGACATCACGGGGAGGGGGGCCACCCCTCTTTAGAGATGTCAGACGTCGTAGGCTGGGGAGACTGCTAAAAGAAGACAGGTGGTGATCTGTGACGGAACAAACACCAGACTTCAATTCTGGGTAGAGTACAAGTGTGTCTGAATACACAGTGCAGCGAATACTCATGATGATGGGCCTCCACAACCGACGAACAATGCACGTAAAAATGTTAGCACCATGACATCGGCAATTACAACCGAAATGGGCTCGTGACCATTGGCATTACACTTTCGCGCAGAGGCAGAGGATTGCACCGTCTGACGATTCCCGATACAGTTTTCATCATGTCGTTGGGAGGGCGTGAATCCGTCATCTTCCAGGAGAACATCTGCTTGACACCTGTACTGCGGGACTGAGACAAGCTGGCAGCGGCTTCATTATGATGTGAGAAACATTCACGTGAGCATGCATGGACCCAGTGGAGCTCGTGCAAGGCACCATGACGGCCAAGAAGTATCGTACACTCGTTACAGACCACGTACCCCTCTTCAGGAGCATCATATTTCCGGACGGCAGTTGCATTTTTCAACAAGACAATGTGTCATTCCCATGACCAGGTGTGTGATGGAGTGGTTCAAGGAACATACAGGTGAGTTCCAATTAATGTCCTGGCCCCTGGTCTGAGCCCGATGGAACGCATCTGGGATGTGATTGAAAGTGGCGTCAAAGCTAATCGCCCCTACCTTGGAATTTATGGGAGTTATGTGACTTGAGTGTGCAGATGTCATGCCAAGTGTCTCCAGTGACCTATCAAGCCTCACTACCTCCACGTCACGACGTTTCGGCTCTGCTAACCGTGTCAGATGTGGACTTACAGGCTATTAGTAGTTGGTCGTAATGTTCTGGCTGATCAGTGTATAGTGGAAATGCACTGTCGGAAATTTACAATTGATTTCCTCTATGTTAATGTACTATTATTCCTGCAATGTATTCACAGTTGCCAATGTGGATAACCATCAGCTGTATAATGGAATGGCGATAGTGATAATTTGTGCCGGAAAGTGACTCGAACCCGGATTTCCTGCTTATCACGAGCGGTTTCCTTACGATTAGGCTATCCGAGAACGTGGCCCAGCCAGACCCCAACCTCCACGTGTCATTAACCATATATCTACAACTTGCTGCCACGCGTAACGGCCGCCCGGTTAGAAACGCCATGTCACGTTTTGCGTGGCTCCTCGCGTCGGAAGCTCGAGTCCTCCCTCGGCCAGGGGTGTATGTGTTGTTCTTAGCATAAGTTAATTTAAGTAGTGTGTAAGTCTAGGGACCGATGACCTCAGCAGTTTGGTCTCTTAGGAATTCACACACATTTTGAACAACCAGCTGTCGTACATCCATTATGTATGTTCCCATACAGGTGAGACACCTTAATTGAAAGTAGATTGTCCTATGTCGGCAGGTAAATACGATATTGCAGTAATTGTGTTGTTCTGAAGTAGCGCTGTAGTGTTCCTTGGACATGCATAACATTGTTTTGTATTTCTGAACACAGGTATTGCAATATAGTACTAACATTGTGCACATATTCCGCTTGTGCTTATATGTAAAAACAACTTTCTGTTTTTGAATATGGGGCATTACATTTTGTCTAACATGTCTGCTCTAACTTAATTTTATATGAAGTTTTGAAAGTCAAATGTCATTGCATGGTGTCTGAAAACTTCCAAAATCTTGTATTAACAAAACTTTTTTTGTGTTAGATTGTAATTAATTTCAGTCCTCTTTCCATTAGAAGATAAAATGATCTTATAAAACTCTGTGTGATGCCTGTCAACAACATTCAGCATACATGAGATTAGTAATAAGCATGGCAGTCTATGAAAGAAGTACTTACGAATGTAATGTGAGTACTACGAATGTATAAAATATTTCCTTGAAAAAGTATTCCTCGGCCGAAGAGAATCTAAAAAATATTAACTCTTTAGAATATAAAATAACATAGTTCTACGATATCTGCCAGTACGCACTTCATGGTCGGAGAAGTAATGAAAGGAAACATATAGTATTATATTATAACAAGATTTCATATAGCTTTCCTTTTTTTAGATGTTGTTGCAAAACTACCGATTGTTAACATTACGTTATTTTACGGGAATATATACTGGTCCAACATTTTATGTATATGGACCGCAAACAGAATATCACTCTTTGTGTCTCTATCAGTGATATGTCAGATGGTACTTATTCGATTTAATTACTCCCTTTTTCTAAATTAAAAAGCTAAAATCGGTATCTACAACACTTAGAACATACCATATCTGCTGCTCTTCCCTTAAGACTTTTAAGTAAAGTAGTTTCAACGCGTGTTCCCCATGTACTGGTGCAGTGTCTTAAAACACAAGACCAATCCCATTTCGAGAACAGTTCTTGACATTGAAACGAGGTTCTTCGGAAGGTGATGATACGTAATTGTGTTGCATGGTTGAAACTATCAATTCCAGTATCAATGAAGATATTAAAGCAAGTATGTAATTTTCTTTCTTAGATGGAATCGTATACTTTTTACCGGCAATCGTAATGTCTGGAAAAGACAAGTTCGGCAGTATGAAGTTTGTTAGCTTTGTAACGATCTGCTAAAGTATGTGAAAAAAGTCCCATAATTGTTATCATAATTTTTAGACATTCCTGTGAAAATTTTCATTTCCAGCTCACAATATCATTGGAGTACCTGCATTGATGTAATTAATTTTTGTTTGTTTGTCCGTTTGCTGAAAATGGGCTACGCAGTACAGTGGTCAGTGTGCTACTATTATACACGAGCATGCTAAAAAGTAGTGCCTCCGAAGTTTCATGTGAAAATTTTTAACTTTTAAAAAAATAAAAAGAACGTTTTTAACATTCTGCATCTTCGTTCTTCGTGTCTACATATTTGCAGCCCAACCGCTACAGTCGGTTCCGAATTGTAGCGACATCTGCAACAATCCAACACCTTGGTTTCACTGTCATCGATCACACTTCATAAAGTCTCGACTTGGCCCCATACGATTTCCAACTGTTTCCAAGACTTTTAGAACGCATTAGAGGACTTCACTTTGGTAGTGATGAAGCGGTGCATGCACAGATGAGGTTGAGGCTCCGTCAACAAAGTGAAACGTTCCTTAGCGACATAATAAACAAAGTAGTCTCTCGTTGGGAGAAATATGTTCGTCGCGAGGCTGACTATATTGAGATATAAATATGTAGACATTAATAACAAAGACGTAAAATGTTAATAACGCCTGTTTTATTTGAAAGGCCTTAAGAGCTGTTACGGAAGAAAAATTCACAGGCAGCACTTTTCAGCTCGCCATCGTACAAATATATGTTAACGATGGAGTTGAGTAACGCGTATTGTGGAGCATTGTTTGCTTTGTTTAATGCAAGTGTTAAAACTAAAATTTATGTGGGATAAATAATTAAATGTCTAAGAGAATGGCTGTAATCTTAGGCTTCTTCTGACTCTTTTGTTATATAGCACATGCAGGAGGTTTCGATTCATATTTCTTTGAAGAGGGCATTTAAAATGCATATCTGAGAACTTGATTGACAGAATAAGTATTATAAAACTTCTTCTATACGCAGATAGCTGCATCAGCATTATACTCATAGTGGAATAACTAATTCAGCCTGTGCAGTTTTTATTATAGTCATTTGGAAATTTAAAAACTAATGTACAAGGCATATAGTGAATTTCATGTTAAAATATAAGGTGCAGAGTTATCAGATTTTTGTCCAGCATTTGGTTTCCAGTATTTTACGGACATGTTCTGGATTGCATCAGGATCACTTTCATCTTATGTGGGTTTGTGAATGCGTAATTATATCTGTTCAAGGTTCCTCTATAGTATAGAAGGTGTTGTTAAAGATATGCAACTTTATAATCCACATTTGAAAGCACCTGATTTGTCTGTAAGTCATTTTATTTCATTAGGCAGATTATTAAAGCGTTTTATAGCAGATTATTGAACTCCTTTCTGTGTGAAGTTGATTCGCCAGAGAGAAGTGTAGGTCCTTTTTCCGTGCAGCACTCTAGCGTTCGATATTTCACTCACTCTCAAACCATAATAGATTGTTAACAACCAATGTCATGAGCCAAACATCGTTCTACTGGGCTGTCGTTAGTATTCTCAATTGTTTAAATAGAAATACACATGTTTGACATGTGTAGACTTCACATACGGATTTTAATTAAGTATTTGTGCAAATAATATTTCCAGCCCTAGTAGGGTTTTATGTTCAAATGTGTGTGAAATCCTATGATACTTAACTGCTAAGGTCATCAGTCCCTAAGCTTACACACTACTTAACCTAAATTATCCTAAGGACAAACACACACACACACCCATGCCCGGAGGAGTTTTATACCAGAATATAATCCTCTAAGACATCAGTGAATGTAAATACGCTAAATATGTTAACTTGCTAAATTCTATGTCCCCAAATTTGACAATTATTCTTGTGACAAAAGCAGCTGATCCTGAACGTTTCAGCAGGTCTCATGTTTGGTTTTACCAGTCTAGGTTTTCATCAATATGCACAGTCGTGAACTTATAACTTTCTATACTGTTCATTATTTTTTGTTGGTAAATTACCACAATAGTAGACAGCAGATAGAGGATTATTAACAACACATCGTTTTGTAAGAAAGATAAGTACAATGAGTGTGAAAAGACTGAAAACGCGACCATAATCAAATAATGAAGCGAAGTAGCTTCAAGAAAGAATGATTACAGAATGTGAATCTTATTAGGAACATGAAACGACCTTAAAATGTTGTTAATTGTAATTTAAGATATTCTTTTGGGAAAATTTGTGTAACTGACTAAGGGCTGTTGACTCCTTTAGCTAGATATTCTAGGTTAGATGCTAGATGACCTCTACACCGTAAAGAATAACGTTAAACGTGCGTCTTGTTTGGTAAATTCATGATATATACCCTGCTTTTGGTATAATTGAGGGTATTATGTTTGTGCAGCGCTGTGAATTTAACGATGTGGTGCATTGAACTAAAACAGTGTGATACACACTGCGCGACAACCTTTAATTTGCTCTGAAATAAAAAAGAAATCTACAGCTCTCATAACCTCATCAAGAAAACAGAAATCTGGAAACCTGCCACCTAGCCCACAACATAATATACGAGCGAAAGGCGAAAAACTGAAGAGTGCACCAAAATGTTAAGTAAACTAAAATTATATTGTATTTTCGGAGTATCAGTCTGTAGTTAAGACTCACTAAGCAGACATCTAAAATGTATTTTCCGGCAACGTGTTAGGAGTGTCACGGGTGGTTTTGTGAAGTACAAAAGTTTGCATGATAGAGTGAGAAACGTGGTTGCAAACACTAACAAGCGTTATGTCAATGTATCTGACTAGATTAGGTACACGTTTTCTACCATAGCTTTATAGTGAGGAAATACAACATATAATAAAAGAATACATTTTATACATATACTTCAAATAAGATACAGTAATGTTGTTTCCACAGATCGAAACCGTAATTATCCTCAATGATGTGGGATGCACAATGATAAATAAATAAATAAAATCTGAAGAATATTTTCATTTAACTATTAATCGCTATGCGTCTCATAAATATGTAAATGTACATACACTGCAGTGTGGAGCATAAGATAAACCTTAGCCAAAACTTATTCACACCGAGTCCATTATTGCACTGACAAGGGGAGGCCGCCAATTGTGAAATTCAGATTCGATTCATACTGCGCATAATAAAAGCTCATGGCCAGAGGTGTAATGTGGCAAAGCACCAAGATGCACTTCTCAGCCCTTGTCGAGAAAATCGACAGTTAAAAGAAACCGTTGCGCTGAAATACTCTCTACGATTAAAAATATTCTACAGCGTCGTGGCGCAGCGGTAAGCGCTCGGGTTCGTAATCCGAAGATCGCCGGATCGAATCTCGTGCCATGCAACTTTTTGTTTTATTATTAGTTTTTTGTAATTCAAATATATATATATATATATATATATATATATATATATATATATATATATATATATATATAATTCCCGACAATCAGTTGCAACAATTATGCATATAATAAGTTGTTGAAAGTCGTTTGTCGTGGAAAAACTGGCGACTTCGAACATCATTGTGTTTTCCGCAAACAAAGTTGTATTTCACAAATGTTATTAATTATCTTCATAATGTTATCCACGTATAATTAACGGAAGACGTAGAAACGATATTCCGAAACGAATACGTATAGCGTAAGTCAAACGTTCGAATTAGAATAGAGACACCACGAACACAAATTTGCTGTGGCAGGTATGAAATATAAACTCCGTTACTCGCTCGTTACACTTGAAGGACAGATGTTGAATGGGCCAAAACGAGCCGCCGCATAACAGTGTAGTTGCGTGCTAACTTCGAAAGAAGGTAGATGCGGTACCTAGCGCAACTTATAACATCGTCGAAAATCAGTGCGGACGGGAGAGCTTTGGTACACCCTGTTAAAAAAAAAAAAAAGGGAAAAATGGAGGCGGTACAATTGGAAAGCGATCCACCTTATATATATATATATATATATATATATATATATATATATATATATATATATATATATATTTGAATTACAAAAAACTAATAATAAAAAAAAGTTGTATGGCGCCAGATTCGATCCGGCGACCTTCGGATTACGAACCCGAGCGCTTACCGCTGCGCCACGATGCTGTAGAACATCATTAATCGTAGAGAATATTTCACCGCAACGGTTTCTTTTAACTGTCGATTTTCTCGACAACGGCTGAGAAGTGCATCTTGGTGCTTTGCCACATTACACCTCTGGCCATGAGCTTTTATTATGCGCAGTATGAATCGAATCTGAATTTCACAATTGGCGGCCTCCCCTTGTGAGAGTGAGCGGAAGACAAATCATACGTGATTGATAATAAGCACACCAATTGGTTCGTTTAAGGTACTCGTGAATGAGTGGACGAAGTCGGCCATCAGTGTAACCTGTAGCCTCGTCTCAAATTGAACTTCATTAACAGTCGAAATTTTTGTGGCTGGTGTGAAGTTACTAAAAGTGTGTTAGTGGATAATGAGCACATTTCTGGACCAAAATAAAGGCCATTAAGTATTTCGTATATTATTCCTGTTTCTGGAATTGAGTCCATAAACTGAGCTACAAGTTAGAAAAAAAAGAGATCTCCTATTTTCCGAGTAAATTAATTGAGGGGCGACATACTGGGAAGCAGGCTTCTTCGGAACGTTCAGAATAAAACTCACAAATAATCCATGTTACTCACCTTGGGACTCGGAAAACTAACCCTTCCTTGGTGAGTTACCCCAAAACATCACACATTATTATGGACTAACTGTAAGTGATGAATGCTCGTCTTTTACGGGGCTTCCAGTATGGCTGAATGGACATTACCATACAGTTTAAAATCAGATTGGCTTAGAAATTTCGGTTTATAGCAGTATTACGGCTGTTAATCAACAGTTAAAGTATCATTACGCTCCGCTTACAATTTGTCGAAAACCTCGTCTCGATATTTTGAACCTTTTAATACGATAGGGGTGCTCCACCTCTCACCACGTAGCCTGTAGAGTTGTCAGACTGTGACATCCTTCAGACCTGACCGTATTCCGCTAACTTGGGCTGTGTCTTTTTAGGGTTAAAATAACATTGGCCGTTTGTTGCTTGGTGGTGGCCGCCCGTATTCAACGGACAGCCAATCTGTGGACGAATTGTTTCCTTTCAACTGCAGGAAAACGTTCTCACGGGCAGCGTGCGGTCTCGAGGGGTGCAAATGTTGTGCGCAAGGGGTGATTCACAGTTTCTAATGACGAATGCGGCGCGTGGCCGAAGGAAAGGGGTGGAATACATCGCGGGCCCAAAGCAGAGCAAAAAGTAATATCGCACTGTCAACCAGCGGACCGTGACCAAACCTCAGACTATTCCTCATCCACGCAGCCCTCCTACGTGCAGTTGTCCCTCAGTGTTCATTACCATTTTATTGAACTATATCTGTAGCTAAGATAGCGCTGTGCACATAAATTACCCTTGACCGTAGCGAATGTTGTTTCCGTTTTGGCGTGCGTCGTGTTTGTTTCACCGGACTAAATTAGCATTCGTGATCAGTAAACTCAGGAAATTGTTCTTATTGTTTTGAAAAGTGGATGTTGAGTAATGCAGTTACCAAAGAGCACATTTAGCGAGCTGTACGATCCAAAAATAGACTGTGGCAGTGTGAGGACAGCCACATGAATTAGAAAAGAGACAGCTTACTTTTTTCCAAGCGCGTCTCGCTTCTTTTATTTTTAGGAGCCGTCTTCAGCGACTTGTAACACATGTTTATTTTCGTGTATACAATAAATGCATCAAGCATTAGTTGTAAGTGTATTGTGCTTTATTTTGTTGTTACGATATCCATTGTTGCTAGCCCATGTGTGTGGGCCGATTTCCGGCATTTTTCCACCCATATTTATTACAAAAAAAGTTCATTGTGTGTTCAACATATACATGTTTAGAGTGAGTAGTGTTGCCAACTGTCGTTGTGTATTTATCTTTCTTCTTTCGTTCAAGATTGTGTGATTAGTTTGATATTTTTTCCTTTGTTGGTGTGTGTGTACGTGTGTGTTTTTGTGTGTGTGTGTGTGTCTATGGGTTTTGCTGTGTGTTAATGTGCTATTCATTGTGTGAGTGTGTGTGAGACTGAATATCTTAATAACACAGACACTGATATTTAATATTTATTCGCCAATACCAGGTCCTCGACTCTCATTAAATATGTCCTACCTGCACGGGAATATACGTAAGAGGGTGTGACACATGGACAACGAGACGTGGAAGTTTGGTTCTGGCCGTGATTCGTATTCCGATGAAGAAAGCGGTTAAGGCGACCACTTACTTGAAGCGGCAAGGCAGAGTTGGACTCTCGGTCTGGCACAAATTTTCATCGTCGTCATTTCAATATGCAGTCGCAGGTGGTTCATATTCGCAACTGCAGATACATTTCCTGCGGTTAAATGCGGCTGCAGGAGCCTTGCAAATAGAAGCACTCACAGCACTACAGGACGAGCATTTGGGCCCATTTCACTAGACAGTAATACAAAAAATTCATTGTATGGCTGTGGAAGATCACAAAGTGTATGCGCAAGACGTAACCTATATAATATTGTTCGTGATTTCGTGTTACAGTGGGGAAAAATGTATACCAACCATTTCTGGAACGAATATGGCAATTCTGATGCGCGGATTAGTGGGGACGGATGAAAGGTGGATCCAAAACTACATTTCTGAATGAAAACAGAAGAGAAATGAACGAAACTATATATTTGCCATTTTTAGGTGAAGTCTGAAGATAGCAAGTAAAAAACTTGCTGAAACGTTGCCAGAGAACGACGCATTGACTCGGATATCAATCCGAGAAGATTTTATCAACGAGACTCGCCGAGGAAGCTTGCATTCTCATAGAAATTATATAGTAAAATTTAATCCATAGTGGATGCTGTCGAACTCCGTGACTGTTCCTTTATGGGGTTGTAGAAAAACATCCGCTACCAGTAACAATAAAATGTTGTTTATTCGTCACACGACCGGTTTATATAGTCTTGGAAAGCATAGACAGATTTTCTGCCACTGGTTTATTCAGCTTCAATGAAGTGCGCTCCGAGCAGTCGCATCCAAACAAATTATCAAACATGCAGCTTTTAAATAAGTATTTGACCGAACCCGTATGTTCTGGCAGCCTTACCTGTTGTTGCTCTAGTTCGTGGTCTAACCGACGTCTCTTCCCTCGAAGTTGAACGGCAGTGGCACAACCTGCAAAATGTTCTTTTGAATTCGGTACACAAACAGCATTGCATTTCTTAATGTTTAATCAAAGGTATCCGAGTGACTATTAGTAGGCATTAATGAGGGGTGTGGTCCACTCTTCGGCATTATGACGACTTGCCGTCTGCTGGGGATACTTTAAATGAGGTGTCTGAAAGTCTGTAAATAGGGTTTTTTCCAAAACAGTGGGAAATAATATCGTGTATTTTAACCCTGAATAAACCAAACTGCTCTCTCAAAGGAAAATGAATAAGTAAATAAAAATAAAAAAGTCGTGGACTACGTATTGAACGCCCCTGGTGTATACGTACATGCAAACGCAGAGGATGGCCAAACGAGAAAGAAGAATAATTAAAAAATTTTCCAATCCATCATAGAAGGCTGTTACAGCATCTAGTTTAAAGTGTTTCAGAACAAAAACAGCCTCCGTTGGGAAATTATTTAATGTCCATGAAGCGTTTTTCCCTTTTGGAACATCATCATATTGTCTACAAAAACAAGAAACCTACGCAAACAACGCGATCTAAAAGTAATAAAAACCCAGATGGAGCGCATGAACTGTTTAAGGCACATTTTCGAAAAACAAAAGTGCGTAAAACTAGTAATTATATAATGCGTATGAGCCAACCACTGCAAACAGTGCGCCAATACAGACATTGTGATGTTTGCGTCTCGTACCGCAGTTATGTATACGTGACTCGTGTGCTCAAGGTACCGTGGAATATTTTTCACTCACATATTTGTACTTTCTCGGTGTTAGTCTGGTTGTTTCTCTCCTTTCACTAGGTCCACTTCATGGTTTAGATGTTCCATGACGGATTGATTATACTATACGATTATCTTGGTGTCCATTTTACCTTATATGTTGAGTCACGTATCCAGCTACTTTTACGTAAGTTTTTATTACTTTTAGTTCACGTTGCCTGCTTATCTGTGCGAGATAGGACCATGTCTCTTCCCTCCATTTGTATATAATAGGTTGGTTTCTTGTTTTTGTAGACGGTCTGATGATGCCCCAAAAGGTTGAAACGCGTCATGGACATTAAATAATTTCACTACCGAAACTGTTTTGGTTCGGAAAGAATAATTAAAACAAGAACTGATTCAGAATTAAACATTTAGCTCAGTCCCGCACTGCTCTACCTTTAATTCGTTTGGATATTGGACACGATATACGCTGGACGCCAGCTGCATATCAAAGTTTACAGTCAACGAACTGTCTACATAAAAGCCGAGAGTCTGCAGAGACGTCAGACAGCGATCGGTGGCGGCTAGGAACCTAGGTCCCGAAACCAAGAAGGCAGATCATCACGATGTGTCGCAAGTGGGAGTGCGCCTAAGAGAAGTTTCAGTCCGAAACGGAAAAATGTGTGCCGGAGAGCTGGCTACACATCTGGTCTGGTGCAATCTGATAGCGGAAGCGGCCGACGCCTCCCTCCCTCCTGCTGCCATCACCACTCTGGCAGCGCCGGCCCCGTCTGTGAGGCGGGATCCAACCCCCAGCCTCCACGCACCCCTCGTTATTTGCTCTGAAAATGGGACGGCCGCGCGCCCCCTTTATTTTAACAGCTGGCCACCCGGGCAGCCGCCCACGCTCTGATGGCGAAAGGGGGGTGGTGGGACGAAAGCGCGCCAGCAGTTTAACAAGTGGAGCGGCCATGCCCCACCAGGGAGCAGGGTACGCGCGGCCAGGTAGAGTGCTGCTATAGTACGCTCTCTCTCTCTCTCTCTCTCTCTCTGTCCCACCAGCAGACAGGTAGTAGCCCCGCTCCTCCGGTTTAATATCAACGCGCGCGTTCCCATGGCGACGACTTTCTCTTTTTTTGTCAGAGACGGGACAGGAATCCTGATAATTGGAAGCGCCTCGATTCGTCCGCGAAACGTTCCAACAGGTTGACATTCCTTCTCCTGTTTAGTTTAATCCCTAGAATTTTCGCAAACCAAGTCGCTTCATACTGTACTGAGAGGAGTAAATGAATTAAAAAACTGAAGGTTAAAATAATTTCTTTAGTAACAAATTAGGAAATGAGAGTAATTTTATAACTACCTAGCTTAGCGTCGGCTGCTTCTCTGGCGCAGACTGTATGGCCTGAAGTGATTTTTTTTTGTTTTTATTTGATCGGTTTTTTATGTTGTTCACAAATTGCAACACCTTCTAAGCTTTTCGCGCTAACGAAGGCCATACCCTACTGTGTTTCTATCTAACCGAGACGTCAAACACCAATTCCCATAAGATTTTAATCTCAAGAAATATTTCCTTAAAAATTTTCATCCCCTATAGCACTTCCTTAAGGGGTGAATTTCCAGAAACGCTGTAACACATGTGTTTCTTTGGGAGGTGGCAGAAGCCCCCTCTCATATTTCTATCTTAGTCTGAGTAATTCGATCTTCCTCTCTAATTGCATGCGGTGAAAAGTCGCTATTCCTTAACACGCGGACTTCCCACGCAGCATCTCTCGTCACCTGGGTGGTCCGGTGACAGGCGGGTACTGCTGACCTTGAAAGGGTTAAGCCGACGGGTGTGAGGGAGTCGAGTGAATGCTTTCTAGATGCCGACATTGTCAATAGCGGCGGAGACACGCCCGCAGGGGCCTGAAGGAGCGGCTGGGCTAGAGATTCCGTTACTTTGCAGAAACTTAGCGAAAATACTTTCTGGCCGGCTACCAGCGAGGCGTGGGAATGACTTGTGTTCCCATGCGGTCTTGGCTGGCAAATTCCCACGTTTTGTGCAAAATCGTAACTGTGATTGGCTTGCTCAGGGCATAGCTCCGTGACGTAGCAAAATCGGAGCAAAAATTGGCGTGAAGAATCTCCATTGGCGGAATGGTAGTGCTTCGGCAATAGAGTGGAATTTTCCGCCGGTTTTCGAGTTGCTGATTGGAATGTTTAACCACGACCACTCTCGTGGGGGCAGGAATGTTCTGTGTTCGGTTTGTACGGGTGCTCTTGTGGGAGTCGGCTCTCGCCTTTCGGTCACAGTAGGTTACAAGACTGAGCTCTCGCTGCTCTGGACAGCCTGCCATCCGTTGGCTGTCTAATATACTTTTATTTAATTGTAACTGTTTGACGAAGTTGCTGAATTTCGACTTCAACATAACTTTCCGAGTACAGTTGGCAATTGAGCGTTCTGTGTACAAGAGGCCTATGTTGTCTGTCTTGAGCAGTTTTGGCTAAAGTTGACTGTATCGGAGTTACTGTGTGACTTCGCTTGTTAAAATCAATCACTATACCGTCAGTGATTGTGTTGCGAGCTTTCTTCGTCTCCCTCAGAGGCGCATTTGTATTGCTAGCAAGTCTTTAGTCTGGAACAACCAGACCAGGATAATTTGTTTCGGGCTATACTTGCAACATTACCATCACCATGACGGGACGTCGAAGCAACCAGCCATCGCCTCCGGTACGCCAGATCGTGTCCGTGCAGTTAAGAAGGCAGCTCGGTAAAGTACGTCCGCAGCACCGGCAAAGCAGGCAATTTTGCTAGGTGATAATCAGAGCTCAGCAGAGCGCGCCTGTTTGTCTTTTCTAACTTTGTTCTGTCTTGGGTGTTCATTGTCTGAGTTCTCACTAATGTAGTAGCAATTAATGTTGAGTTGGCTGTGTGTCACTCTTAAGATTTGAGTTGCAAGGAATTGGCTCCACATACCACTTCGTCATAAATGTCACAATCTAGTTTAGGGACAACTTCACCTTCACAGCATTTATTTGAGTATCCAATTTGAGCCAATTTGATGTATTGTAAATGTTTCATGTGTTTTTGTTTATTATTTTGAGTTTAGTCATAATAAATCATATTGTTATTTTGGACAGAACTTTCATTCTGTTAATCGGTAGAGCAACCCTATCATTACTCACTATGTTAATGAAACTTTCCTTTAATTAACTTATTTATCAAATTAAATTATTGCAGGTGACAAACTCTTTTCTACTCCACTTGCAGGGTCGATTACAGTCAGTTCACGTTTCTTTTTAATCCATGTGCAACAGCAAAAGTCGGAGTTAGAATAGGGGGGGGGGGGCTTAAAGCATCATTTACATATGAAGATTCTACAAGAATTTAGTGTTAAATACACTGCTAGCCCCGGCACCTCGTATCTTTTTATTCTTTTTTTTTAAATTTCTAACCGAGAAGTCAAATAGCTGTAGCCCTAAAAATCCTCTAGTAGTTCTTTAGTAATGATTTACTTTTTTTAAAGAAACGGCTTTCACCGCTATTTCACCCTGATACGGTTAAATTTCCAAAAATGGCGACACACATATTTCTTACTTGCTGACCGAGAAATCAAATACCAATTTCCGTATGTTCAACTTCAAAATGGTCTTCACAGCGACATTTTTTTTTTAAAAAAAAGGCCTTCATCCCCTATTTCACCTCCTCAGGATTGGGATTTCGAAAAATCTCTTCTCAAACGACGTTTACAGTATAGGATTCACACCTTCTCCGGCCTTAGCAGTTTGGGCTAGGTGATCACGAATCAGTCAATCTGTCATTCACGACATTGCCTTTAATATATGTAGAAGATAAAATGCTCAAATAACTACGAGAATACGCAGCCGGCTGCGTACTCCCGTAGTTATTTGAACACTGTACACGGCAGGTGGAACTCTGGTCCCAAACTAATAAACTATTTCATGCGACAATAAATCACTACGTACCTGTCACACTGTACACGCAAACACTTTATACAATGTCTTTTTTAACATAGCGTTTTTCGACGCGGTTCAGCCTTATTCCCCACCTTCTCCGGTCTACTGATAACCCCTTCATCTCTCCTATGCCTTACACCCAACGTACTCTATAAACAGTTTCACCCACTCCACTCTTCGTCTACCCGCTGCTGTTTTTTCCTCCACTGCTCCTTCCAGTGCCAAGTTAACTATAGCAGGGTGTTGTGTCAAATATCCTACAGGCCAATCCCTTCTTCTCGTAAAAGTTTAACGCAGACTTCTCTCCTCAAACCCTCACTTTATTACACCAGTGTTATGTAATTTATCAATTCGTATAATTCCTAACATGTAGTTCCTACTTCTCCAGATCTCAGACGCTTACTTTAGAGTCAATCAAAGCGTCGTACGTACTGTACCAAGCAACGGAAGTATTGATAGATATATGCGAACAAGTTGAAAGTTGTGAGAGTATTTTGTAAAGACCATTGACTACTCTGTTAGGAAGTGATAAATGTGCCCTGATATATTTCCTGTATGCAGAATGGAATATGTAATGCCCAAAGAATTAGTTTCGTAAGCTATCTGAACACGAGAAACAAGACACAGCACATACTTTCATAAATCTTGCACAACGAAAGAAGAAGAAAGATCCTGCATATCATAAAACAATTATTGATACATGAACTGACAGTTTAATTACTAGTATAGTTCAGTTTAAGAGGAACCTGAAAAATATTTTAGTGGCCAATTCATTCTACTCCATTGACGAATTTTGTAGCAGAACCAATGAAGTACCATGCTTTTTGACAGAGCGTAGCGGAATGTTGCGGAAGACCTGCACCGCCGTACGAGGCAATTTCCTAATGGCGGTTGTTTGCTGTTGCCTTCCTCCGACCGTAAAGGGGATAAATGACGATGATGACACAACAACACCCAGTCATCTCGAGGGAGGTGAAAATACCTGACCCCTCCGGGAATCGAACCCGGGACCCCGTGCTTTGGAAGCGAGAACGCTACCACGAGACCACGAGCTGCGGACACATGTGATATTACTAATATAAAATATGTGAGTATAGTATTCCCTACAGTTCGATTTCTATACAGTGCAGTAATGCGATATTTGTATGTAAGTGCTGTAAAATGCTATTTCTATTTGATGATACATGGCTACAGTTATCTAGGAATTATCATATGCATGTTAGTGTATCGATCATTTATCTGGCGACCTGGCTATTAATTTTAAATGAAACAGTATTTAACATTTTTTGATTTAATCCACATCCATAAGGACAATTTACTTGGAATCTGTGCAAGGTACGTATTTATTGTGTATTCTCGTTTTCTGACATGTTTAACATCCTGGAGGATCTTCTCCCTATTGACCTATTGGATCAACTAATGTAAATCTTTCGTGAAAACAACACGCTATGTAAGTATGTTTTAGCCTCCCGCCTGTTGTATCCACCTATGCGTTGGGCAGTTACCACGCTTGTGTCTGCATAAAATAAGAATGTAGAATACTGTCAAAGAGCCGAATAACCATTTAACCGAACCCAGAAACTCTGTCGGTCGTATAATGATACCACTTCAGTGATGCCGGGCTACCATGTACAACCTAGCCTCAGCTCACACGTTTCCTGAAAACTAACTAGCATGCAAACAGATTGCCGTATTTTCTAACAATAATAATAGTCAGTGCTCCCTCTGCGATTGAAAGCCTTTTTAATAAAAGTAACCGGTCGAGCATATCCTTGAGTTCTATAATAAAAAAAAGGATAGCGAGTTTACAACATGAGGGATTTAAGTATTGTATGCAGGAGGGTGCGTTTCCAGTACATATAAGGTCGCAACAATGGTTTTAATACCGACACATTAAACTTGAAAAATAATGAACACAACGTATAAACCCATAACAGTCATGAAAAACACAACAGTGTTATAAAACCAGGTAATCCAAAATCATCAGCAGGAGTTGAACTGTTATTTCCGCAGAATTTAAGACTGTACGGAGTAGAATGTCCGCTTCCGTAACTGAGAGACCAGGGTTCAAAAATGGTTCAAATGGCGCTGAGTACTATGGGACTTAACTTCTGAGGTCATCAGTCCCCTAGAACTTAGAACTACTTAAACCTAACTAACCTAAGGACATCACACACATCCACGCCCGAGGCAGGATTAGAACCTGCGACCGTATCGGTCTCACGGTTCCAGACTGTAGCGCCTAGAACCGCTCGGCCACCCGGCCGGCAGACCAGGGTTCGATTCCTGATACTTCCGGAGAGTTTTCCTCTGTGGAAGTAGTGGAACGGGATGGACTCAGCCTAGTGAGGCCAACTAAGGAGCAGCTCGACCTGTTAACAACGGTTCCAAGGTCAAGGAACTCGGCAACGACTGGGAGAATATTGCCCTGATCACACGCCTCTCCATACTGCATCCAATGACGCCATTGGCAGGGGATGACACGGCCATCGGTCGGACCCGAGTGGCACGGCCAGAACGCGGAACATTACCTATTACCTACGGAATGAAATGAAGTTGTAAATGATGCAGTAATCAGTGTCCAATAGCTTAATAATTCTCAACCTATCCATATGTAATTCTCTTTCTGCAACCACGTGGAAAGATACCAGCGGCAGGAACAATATTAATAGACAGTGGAGGGTAGCGTCACTCGGTAATCTGCACTTCAGTACAGACTATAAATTGCACTGATCTCGTCGGACATACTCCAGACTGTTCAGACTGTTCTGTATCAAACAAAAGTAACTACGTCGGAACAGCATGCATTCTCAGGAAGCTCCAGAAACAGGCACGTTTTGACAACCGCAGACTGTTGTACAGTTAAGTAGAAGCATGTAGAATAATAGCTGACTTCCTTCAAACAAGGCAACCATACACCTTGCTAGCCGCCAACGAATCCTATTGGCTTACGTCCAACCGACTCTCCAAATGCTTATTACCGGTGCAGCGGTTTAGCATAGTTTCCGGAAGCGTCTCATTCGATATATTGAGACTGGTCATTGCAAGATGACTAAAATAAATGTTACAGATCACGAAAAGAAGTGAAATAGGTTAAGAGTAATTGAAAGTGGCAGCTAACAGAGACCCATTACCGTTTTGTATGCGCACTGCACCATAGATAAATGGGCGCCTTTAAGTAGCTGATTTGGAACCGGTGGAGTGATCCCACCCTCTGAATGCTGGGGTGCTGCAACCGCGCTCCAACTTGTAGCTCCATTGTTTATTATTTGTTAAATAAGACACAGTAGGAAACAGAGAAATTAAAACCGGGTTTTCCTCCACATAGGCATTACGAAGTATGAATGAAAATAATATATTGTGATAGTAATATTTAAACATAAGAAAAGTTAAGCAGAAATTGAATCACTTTGTGCATTAACTCGCAGAGCGAGACTTCCAAAATGATACATGAGATATATAATTGCGTACAACACTAACAACTATAATAAATCAACAATAGCCACCCACATAAAGAAAAATCCATGCCACCCATTCCACGATATTGCGCACGATGTTCATGTAGTACATAAAATGGCCAAGGGACAGCAGACGGACTTATATTAATAAATGGAAACACTCATTCCTGGCACTGTACATGGAGACATGCTACTAAATGGTAAACTTGAAAGTACTAACTTTAACTTCCTTAAAAATTTCTCCAATGTTGAATGCCTATTTCATCGAAAAAAATTGTCTTTACCAACTACTCATCTTACAAGTCCCAAGACGTAAACACATCTTCCCTCTATATTATTGTTTTAGCTATAAAAACTAGTTTATATCAACATTTGAACCCTTTGGATTGATGTAAACAAATTATTGTGAAGTTTTAAGGTGTGTTGTACTTGTTACTGTTCTCTGTGTGGCAGACAACGAAATTACCAACAAAAATGTAAGTAAACACTCTAACAAAATGTCGGAATAGTGCTTAGCACATAATTTACGCACAATAACATATTTATCTTCCTGAACAGTCGTCTTTTTCTACACTCACGTCAAAGGAAATCAACCTCACTTAATGTTAATAACATTGTAAAAGTAACTGTGTATGCACCTGATGACGGCAGCATGCTTCCGAAACGCGTCGCTCTAATAAAATGTTAGTAACAAGTGATTGTTGCAGTATATATTGTTTCATAAAAATTTAATGGTGTGCCATATGATCTTACTGACTAGGAGACTCCATCTGGGGTTGCTGGGCCGGATGGTGCAAGTCTTTTTACTATCTGCCACCTCGGGGACTTCTGCGTGATTGTGATGAACATAGCCAAGAAAATCTCTGATATAGCTGGGAATTGAACCAGAGACCCTTAGCGTGCGTTTTCGTGTTGTCTCGAACGCTGCATCCACGAAGGCGATCCCGACTCGACGTGAAAAAGCGTTCTAGTACTGCCGGCGGCCGCTGAGACTTGTTTGGTGGGCCAGGCAGCTACAGCTAAAGTCTCGTTGGCAGCCAGCCGATTGTATTTCGTGCTGCGAGTCTGCAAGCAGGCCCGACCAACTACACACTAGAAAATTTTTATCTGTTCTTGATTTGTGTATGAAAGTATTTCAGTTAGATCGGAAGGTTATTCTGCATGTAGGCCATTACGTCACATGCCGATGTGAGCACACGACTTTGTGACAACTTGACACTGATTTCGTTATTTTAGTCAATGAAACGTAGTGAATAAGATAATTCGAATCTCTTACGGAATTTAGACTACTCCACTGAACAGTCTGCTTAAGCCGGTATATCTAACAGCAAGTCAAATGTAGTATCAGTCTATTTTAGCTGACAATAAGTGATTAAAATTTTGCGCTTTACCTTTCACTGCTCTATAACAACTGATTAAAGTTAGAGTGTAGATCCCAGGTCAGTATAACTTCCTGAACTTTGCGATTCTTTCCGATATGCGTTAAGTACAACTGTAACCCCACTTGTGGATTGCAGCTTCAGTACAAATAAAACCAGTATAACGGACACCGTAGTAGACTTTGTAGGGTGAAGGCTATACAGCAAATAACCAACATTAAAATCTTCGTTAAGCTGTTTTCGCCTGTGCCATTCTGCTTCGAGATCCCGCTGCAGTTGGCAATGGTACCTAATCTTGTTTCCTGTATTGTTTCGTCGCCAGTTTTCATATTAAGCAAGTCATTATTCTCATTTCTACAATTATTTATCACTTTTGTCTCAACTTTGTTTATCGTGAAGCCATATCCTTTGGTACGTGTGCTGTCCATTTCTTTCAGCGGGCCTCCTGTCTTCTTTACAACCGGCCAGGATGTAAATGTTGTTTGTGAACTTAAGCAATGGTTTCTTTTCCCCTTGAGCTTCGGTTCTTCCACAGTTTCCTCTAGCGTCCTTCGCTGCATCTTTTACCTAGAAGCTGACCAACAGTGGCGGAAAGCTACAGCCCTACCTCACACCATTCTTAACGCAAACTTTTGTTTCCTGACCTTCCACTCTAAACACTACCACTTGAGTTTTTGTAGAAATTGTATATTGTTCTTCTATCTCTGCACACTAGGCCTAATCATCTAACGACTGCGAACATTTTCTGCTAGGAAGGTATTCTGATTTATCACTAATCTGTTTTGCAGTATTAAGCGCTACTTTAGAATTCCTTTCCTGCTACCTAGTCCCTTACTCTCCCTTTCTGAAACGAAACTGATTTTCATCCAGCAACTTACGTCATTCATTTCTAGTTTTGTACTTCTCTTCAGCAATTTACTAATATGACTGTCGGCACTTACCAGCATACAGTTTCTTACGTTTACCAAACCACGCATTCTTTGATCTAAACCTAACAGTTCAGAACAGCGAAACGCCCAGCAACCAGAAATGAGTCTCCGCAGAAAAAAAATACATGTACCTAAAAATCTTTACAATTTACTACCCAATACTGGGTTCCAAGTTCATAAACCACTTTTTGATATTGAATTATTGGAAGAAATTTTGTTAGTACAGGAGGAAAAACAAAGCATTACCGTTTGAAAGATATTGATGTACGTACTACAATAAGTAATGCAAAACATTTTTTGCTCGACTAATTCCGTTTTAAGAAATGCGGCATTTGTTGCGGGACATCGTGGAATATTCCAGATTCAGCCCCTATAGTTTCATAAAGTTCCTATAGGTGGTGGCGCTGCAGGTAGCCTTCAAAATGGTATCTGGGGTGGTGTCTTCCAGGTACAGGATTCTCACAGAGTCTCTTTTGGTGGAAAACAAGAGCATCGCAGATATTCATAGGCACTTGCAGAATTTCTACGGAAAACCGACAGTGAACAAAAGCGGTGGATGAGGCGTTTCTCATGATCGAAATAAAGTTGCCCAAATTTTTCCTATGGTTGGTGTGCCAGCCGGCCGCACAAAGCCGTGACTCCTGCAATGTTGAAACGTGCGGACACTCCCATCGACGGATCGCAGTCAGACACCTTGCTGCACAACTGGACGTCTCTGTTGCTTGTGCTGACACGCTCGTCCACCACCTGGGTTACTCAAAGGTGTCTGTCTGCTGGGTCCCTCGCCGCCTCACAGATGACGACAAAGAGCTTCCATCTGTTCGGCACGATGAGGGATGCACTCCGCGAGAAGCAGTGCATGGATGATGGGGAGGTTATTGTGCAGAAAGATGTTGGTTCCGATTTCGACCAGTAGAATGGTAGTACGCGGGCATATAGGGCCTCCCAGAAAGGTGGCGTTCCAAGATGCTAATCCAGACGGGTGTAAAATGAATGTGCGCAACGGAAAATAATAAATGCTAAAATGAAGATTTGGCCCTATCTGACTACCCCCTGAAGCAGATCTTAGGATCTCTTAACTTGCAATATAAACATAAATGAATGATGAAAGCCACTAATCTTACTAAATGATAAACGTTGTTCCTGATTATATATTTATTGTAGATTACAAAAATTTATATTACAAAGTTTACGTTTCCCAAGTAAAATTACTAATCGATTGCCCAACTCTGCCCCTTATTATGACTGCGCGATCTAGTATCAATAACGCGAAATGACTGACATCATCCAAGTACCAGACACTAGAAGACACTACTTTCAAAGAAGATCTAGGTGGCGTGGAACCTCAGTAGAGATAAACTAACGTGATCACAGCTGTTTAGCTTTTATAGCCATAATAAGCCGAAGCAATCTGGGATATCACCGTATGTACTGCGTCCGGTGCGTCGAAGTGATGGTTCTCATACGCGTCTGCGACGACGGAGGAACCCCAGCCACGAATAAACTCTTTCAAACACTTGGACGACAGGAGGTTCTTCTCCTCTCTGTGTTCTACACACGAGAAACGCGAACTCCCGGCTACAAGGAGGTACTTCAGATAACGTCTCGACGTAAGTATAGCAGAGGAGGTGAACTCCAGAATCGTATAGGTTCGTAACAGTACAGTGTCTAACTGTTTTAACTATAAACTCTCCTGGGAGCAAAGACAGCAAGTACGTCAGTACCAACAAGCTGACCCCGAGCTTCCGTCACACACGGGCGCTCACAATGGAAGACCTCGTCTCTCCACCGCTGGCCTCCCAGCAAGGCTCGGCTCCCCACCCTCGTAATTCCGAAAACGAATCATATTCCCGAAACCACGAAATATTCTTCCTCTTTTCAGATTCTTCCGAACGCCGACCAACCATATTTTAGTCTTTTATCGCAAGGCGGAAAGTTTGCGAGGAAAACCTATACTCGGACAATGGTACGCTTCTGAGTAAAAATCCTTGGAAATAGCCCAGCCTGCGCTATTTCTGAGGTGACGCTTCCCCGTTCCTCTCAGCTGCGTCCAAGATTTTTGTAGTTTCCGAAGTATAATCCTCCCCATCCGGCTACAATACCGACCGGTCGCGACTCTGTTGTGCCCCAGCGCTCGGGCGTCCCCTCGTCCATCCCGCTACTTCCTGTGTTAAAGCAGGAGCAACACACCTGTGTAGGCCTTCCACCCGGGGCTCGAGTTCCGCCTGCCGTTTCATTTCCACTGTCGCTCCAACCCCTACTAGTATGATAATACAGACACTCTGACACTTTTAATGCAATAAACGTTAGCAATTATTTATATATTCATATACACTATGTATAACCTATCACATAATACCTAATTTGTTTTTGTAGATCACGGCCAAGTATGTGGATGGGTGCTTGTGAGGTGCGAAATTATATCCATTTTACAGCGTAAGGCCATTGCTTTGTATGAAAATTATGTTGACAAATAGGGTTTTGTAGCCAAAAGAGTGCAGAGTAATATTGTGTAGAGGAATCCTGAATAAAACAAACCTACTTTCTAAAAAAATGTGTTATTTTACATATTAAACACCCCTCGTAAAATTATAATAGTTGTTCAGCACTACTTACTCTCAGCCAACTTACAGTGGAATTCTTTGGCTTCCTTATTTGCCAAGTACGGAAGCATGCCCTTCATGTGCTTATTTCCGTTTATGACTGTCTTCACGTCAACATTTCCAAAGGGCAGCGTCTCTTGCTGTCTCCAATGCTGTTCTTGTATCGCTATTATTCTGTCGAAATATCTTAAACTATAGCTGTGTAAACATTTATACATTTTGTGACTATGATTTTAAGAGTCAAATACTGATCAATGAATAAATTTTGGTCACCCACATGAATGACTTTAAATGTTGTACGAATAGTTGGCTCACCGATCACCTCACATAGGCTATTCAGAACAGATTCATCCTTACCTGTTTTATCCAGCACGAAGACAGTCACAAAGAAGAAAGCTGTGTTCACTGACACTTGCTCTTTTCTTCCGAGCAGCTCACTTGCCACGAGAAAGAGACGAATATTTACAGACTGTTGGGAGGGTACGACGATACCTTCTGTAGGGCATGTTGGCGGCGTTCAATGCTGTTGACCGTGCAGCAGCAAGACACAGACTGAGTGTAGCGCGAGAGCGCGCTCGCTTATACAGGGTGTTACAAAAAGGTACGGCCAAACTTTCAGGAAACATTCCTCACACACAAATAAAGAAAAGATGTTATGTGAACATGTGTCCGGAAACGCTTAATTTCCATGTTAGAGCTCATTTTAGTTTCGTCAGTATGTACTGTACTTCCTCGATTCACCGACAGGTGACCCAATTGAAGGTAGGTAATGTTGACTTCGGTGGTTGTGTTGACATGCGACTCATTGCTCTACAGTACTAGCATCAAGCACATCAGTACGTAGTATCAACAGGTTAGTGTTCATCACGAACGTGGTTTTGCATTCAGTGCAATGTTTACAAATGCGGAGTTGGCAGATGCCCATTTGATGTATGGATTAGCACGGGGCAATAGCCGTGACGTGGTACGTTTGTATCGAGACAGATTTCCAGAACGAAGGTGTTCCTACAGGAAGACGTTCGAAGAAATTGATCGGCGTCTTAGGGAGCACGGAACATTCCAGCCTACGACTCGCGACTGGTGAAGACCTAGAACGACGAGGACACCTGCAATGGACAAGGCAATTCTTCGTGCAGTTGACGATAATGCTAATGTCAGCGTCAGAGAAGTTGCTGCTGCACAAGGTAACGTTGACCACGTCACTGTATGGAGAGTGCTTCGGGAGAACCAGTTGTTTCTGTACCATGTACAGAGCGTTCAGGCACTATCAGCAGCTGATTGGCCTCCACGGGTACACTTCTGCGAATGGTTCATCCAACAATGTGTCAATCCTCATTTCAGTTCAAATGTTCTCTTTACGGATGAGGCTTCATTCCAACGTGATCAAATTGTAAATTTTCACAATCAATATGTGTGGGCTGATGAGAATCCGCACGCAATTGTGCAATCACGTCATCAACACAGATTTTGTGTGAACGTTTGGGCAGACGTTGTTGGTGATGTCTTGATTGGGCCCCATGTTCTTCCACCTACGCTCAGTGGAGCACGTTATCATGATTTCGTACGGGATACTCTATCTGTGCTGCTAGAACTTGTGCCTTTGCAAGTACGACACAACATGTGGTTCATGCACGATGGAGCTCCTGCACATTTCAGTCGAAGTGTTCGTACGCTTCTCAACAATAGATTCGGTGACCGATGGATTGGTAGAGGCGGACCTATTCCATACCCCCACGCTCTCCTGACCTCAACCCTCTTGACTTTCATTTATGGGGGCATTTGAAAGCTCTTGTCTACGCAACCCTGGTACCAAACGTAGAGACTCTTCGTGCTCGTACTGTGGACAGCTGTGATACAATACGCCATTCTCCAGGGCTGCATCAGCGCATCAGTGATTCCATGCGACGGAGGGTGGATGCATGTATCCTCGCTAATGCAGAACATTTTGAACATTTTCTGTAACAAAGTGTTTGAAGTCACGCTGGTACATTCTGTTGCTGTGTGTTTCCATTCCATGATTAATGTGATTTGAAGAGAAGTAATAAAATGAGCTCTAACGTGGAAAGTAAGCGTTTCCTGACACATGTGCACATAGCATATTTTCTTTCTTTGTGTGTGAGGAATGTTTCCTGAAAGTTTGGCCTTACCTTTTTGTAACACCGTGTATAGTATGGAGGTCTTTGACCTTAGATAAGGACTTAGAATTTTCGCAGTGGCCAGCGGAACGTTATCCCTGACGCGCACACTAGACATACTAGGAGTGCGCGTCTCCCGCTGGCGCGCCGCCAACGCCAAGCGATAAGAGTGTTTACATAACACAACTGTTGCACCCTTGAGCCTCCGGTTCTAGATGTACCCTTGTACGGTTACTGGCTGACGCTACAGATCTTTATTTATAGAAATATACAGTACAGTCAGCTACAAATTTTACATATTCACATACACCTTTACCTTTGACCCAAATAAATACAAACTCATTTTGATTAATTTTTCTTTTGCTACGAGTATACAAGACAAGAGGAGATGTTGAGTCATAAGCTGATTTACCAAAATCTTTACTACCCGCACAACAGTCTACAAAATCATAGAAAACATCGAACTTACAACAACATCAGGAGACAAGAAAAATCCCATTCCAGGCACACTAGAAACTCCGCTACCACCTCTTATTGTGGCAACGGTGAACCATCCATTTCCATGTGAGAAAGTGTCGTTTATATCCAAGCTAAAATTAAGAGAACATCCAAGAAATACACAAGGTCCATCGACGAGGGCGTGGGCTGCAACACTCTTCACTGGAATGCGATTTTTCTTGTCTCCTGATGTTGTTGTAAGTTCGATGTGTTCTATGGTTTATATACACAAGAGAAAAATTGTTGGCAAAAATTTGAAAATTTCTTGTCTGATTTTCTTCAAATTTTTACACAACACTCTAAAAAAGATTTAGACGGACGTAGACTACATACTTTTTTAAATATGTGGCATATAAATATTTATATACTGTGTAAAGAGGATTAGTTTTTGGCAAAAATCTCCGGAAGTCCTTGGTGGATTTACTTCAGGTTTTTACGTGATACAGTAACAAATATTTCGATGCACATGGGCTATATGATTTTCAGTGTAGATAATATATAAATATGTACGTCATATAAAAGAGAAACATTGTTAGCAAAACTCACGAAATATTCTTCAGTGAGTTACTTAAGATCTTCTTCTTATTCTGCTCTACAGACATTAGGCGAAATCGTATATTACGGTACCCACCGTTTCGGGGTCTTCGTCTATCTGTTTTCACTTTGCAATTATTTTTTCTACCTTGTAAGGAGGTCTTGTCACTCTACATTCTTTCTAGGCGTTTGTTTCATTTTTCTCTTATACTCTACAGTTTTACCATTTACACTCACTTTTTTCTTATCTAATATCTTTAAAGAATACTCTAACAAAGATTCGTATGCATGTAGGCTGTTTTTTTATTTATATGGTATAAAAATATGTATACGTCATGCAAATGGGAGACATTAGTAGAAAAAACTGGCCAGTTTACTTCATATTTTAACATAGTACTCTAATAACCATTTGGATGGAATAGGCTATATATTTTTAATATGTGTAGGTGTATCTAACCACTTTATAAAGACAAGGCGGTGTTTAATATTCTTGCTAAAACTCCCGAAAAGTACCTGACCGATTTACATCAAAGATGAGTACTTGTATTGTATAAGGATATGTATAATGTAAGGAGGAAACACTGTCAGCAAAAGTCTCGAAAAGTTCTTTACTCACTTACTTCAGATTTTCAAACAATCACTCTAATAAAACGCGGATGGCCACAGATTACATATTTCTAAAAATATATACAGTATATAAATATACAAAAGATACTGTAGGGAAAAACTGACAAAAATCTCGAAAAGTTCTTGATCATCTTACTTCACATTTTTGCTACTTCAAATTCTTGCGCAATACTGTAGGGATATTTATTTTCTTAAATAGTAATGTACGAATTTTCTGTTAAAACTGAATGCCGGAAGAAGTACTGTGATCTACTGTGGAAACGTGTGATTTAGTTTTCTCCCTCTCAGTCACATGTAACTGCGATATCAAGACATTTAAAACCAATACATTAAGCCAATGCATTTACACTCTCTCCTTATATATAAGTTTAAACAAAATAAACATATACAGCATTGTGATGTTATGGTTTATTTCTAGCAGTCGATTTTAAAATAAAACAGGAACTTTGTGTATAATATGGTTTGTCGGCTGATGACTAGAATACTACTAAGGAAGCTGAGTTAACAATGTTCGAAGTCAGAGAGGGGGGCGGTACTGGAAGAGGAGATGGACAAAGAGGGGGGACGAAATAAACATAGAGTGAGGGAAGGAGAGACGGATAGAGAGAGGGGGGAGAAAGAGGTGATGGACAGAGAGAATGGGCGAGAAGGAGATTAAGAATAACATCCAATTACGATACATATCTAGCAATTGAAAAACATTGCTGGGTTCGCTAGCCAGTATTAAAATCAAAACAATAATTGTTTATTGGCAAAAAAGGCGTATACGTATTAAATTCACTAAGATTCTACAAGCACTGACACCCAGAACTCACTTACGAGGGCATTTTGTCTCATTGTGTGATCCGTTGCGTGACAAATTCAATAACGTATTTCATTTCATGGGAAGTAATCCATCCCTCAGTCCGCCCACCTGAAACAGGTCAAAACACGACGGAAAGGTTCGGGAGTTCTACTCCACGTTTTGTAGTTTCTTGAACATTCGCAAAACAACATAAATAACAGAGAACGGAGACTGTGTATTCATAATTTGTTGTTCCTGAAAGGCTGACATCGGATTTTCTACCTGCACAAATGTAACCATGCATACTGATATATATGATTTCATAAATTCGCTGATTACCACTATATATTTTACAGTACTACTTACTGCGAAATTCTGAGAAGATATTGTCCAATACAAGTACTATTCAGAGAATACATCCTGAAACAAGAAAACGGATAACATACTGAGGTATTAAGTTTATTCTTGAATGTTCACGTTGAAAGCCGAAGGATTAGAACCAGGTTCTGCGTCTCGTCCGCCGTAACGAGTGGCTCAAGGTGCCTCGTTATCGCACTGTGTAGGTATACTTACACTCTAAGCCAAGTTAGACCGACTTAAACTTCACAGCGCTCTTGCAGTACTTCATTAGCAAACAGCTGGTACGAACTAGCACACAAACAAACGAACTTTCCAGCGTGGCGCAGCTATGTTGCTTAACGTATGGGCACTTACACGTAACTAGTAGTCAACTTAAATTGTCTGTGCTGAGGTTTATTTCTGTGCCTGATGCAATTTGCAGTCAGCGACTGTTTTCGTAAGTGTTTGGTGTGATTTGCTGACTTAGGAATTACGGACGAGGTCAAACTTCTCACACACTGACTGGACTGTTTCTTTTCCACTGCTTCCAAGGTCTTATTTCACGTAAGACCTGAAACGTACAGTTGCTCTGTCTGCTAATGTCAATAGGATAATGTTTTCCTGTGTTATGAACTGCAGGCGTTATTTCGGCAACGGATACACGGTCTATGATGAATCTCAATAGACTTTGTGCGGGTCGGGGTTTAATTTCTCGTGTCTATTCATCGTTGTCACTGTGCAGGCTGCAGATTAAAATTCACCTACCTCAGAACGGCGTCTGCTTAACGTCCCTTCACTCGGCAACGCAGATACAAGATGAAATAAAAGCAGCGTTGATAAAAAACGCCACCTAATATCTACAATTACTGAGGCTGCGCAAATCTAGTTACGAAAGAAAGTTCTGTAGAAATACTTTCATCCTTATCGAGCAGTAAGAAAATGGATTGCCTTCTGAAAAATAATGTCCGAAATTTCCACACAATATCGTTTATTTTGTTCTTGATAACCAAAGGAAAGGTACTATTCAGTCCACATTTAAACTAACAGCTATTTCCTTCCAATTAACGATTCATACACACATTTCACATGCACAGCAGCCAGAAATCTGTCCAAACCCGACTCAGATTAAACAAACTTTTCACAGTCATTAATTTCACCACTAATATGAGTTCTTACATTAGGTCCTGTTTGTGGATTTCTAAGAAAGAAATTGCTCGCCAAAAATGCTCAGTAGTTGAATACCGAAACATGCCAAGCAGATTCTATAAAGGCCAATCTTTCACACGCAAATATCTGTCCAACAGATTTAGTCAAAACCTCTGAAATTTCGTCAAGCACTCCTCAACAACAAGTGCTATCGACTTAGCTCACCAATAACTCAAACACTATGTAATAGTTCATCTTACATATTATTATTACTGGCACTAGTAACATGACCATCCGCTTTCAAAGCTAGCGAGCGACTTCGTTCTTCCAACCTTACTCCCAGTGTAACTATTAGGTAACGAGCGGGAACCGTCTCTATTCTGATTGGCTGACCATAATGACTGCCAGACAGAATACTCGCTCGTGATCATACTCGCGCTAAAACTGGTCTGCACCAATCCGTATACACAGACTCATTTGCGTCTATCTGACATACAAATATTATAGTAATGTTTAATAAACGAAAACGAAAAGACAGTAATTCTCGAAACATTCTTTGGATACAGATTTTACTCCAGCTGACTTTCTGGCTGCTCTGTTACAACAGCAATCACACCTAGACATGCGTCGTCAGCAAAGTAGATATCCCCTAGGATCATTTTCCCACAACAGTCTTATGAAACTCTTGCACGTTACTTAAGACGGTGTATAACGCAATATTGAAATTTGACTAATGTCCCACATACACACTCTCATTTACTCACAGCCTCACATAACACATAATAAAATAAATATTGATTTTAATAGCTCTTTCTGAAGTTATTCTAGATTTCATACCATGAAAATTGTAAGGTATTTGAAATTTTTAAATTAAATTTCAATTAAATGACTCTATACCCTGATACTTCAGTTGAGCATTTCAGTTGACAGCTAAAAACAAATCACAAATGTTCCCAGGTAAATTTACTTCCTTAAGTGTAGTTTTTTTAACTTTAAAGTAAATTTCTCCATGTCCGAAAATATGCCCGCTAAATAGCTGACATTTTCATACCACCTTTCCATTCATAACAAAGTGCAGTGTAAAAAATTTTGAAAGCGATTACACAAAAACTGCTATCCCTTATTTAGATTCTTATAGGTGGTGAATGTACACTTTCAGTAAGACACACTGGATAGCGTTCCCACGGCAGGCAGTGACAGATGCACGTGTGTCTCCCGGGTAGGCCTCTAGACGTCAGCCCCAGAAGTTACATACAGCAAGCTATCCTAAAACAAACGTTCGCTCGGAACAACTTGCAACGCTACAACATTAAACAAGGAATCATAAGTGGGAGATAAAATTCAACGCGAAAGTGAGCCAGTGATAAGGTTCTCTGAAGACACTAATATTAAATCAGAAGAAGTTCAAAATATACTACCAGAAAAATTTACTGCACTCTTTTAGAGGCTTCCAATTCACTCATGGTTTATTATTGCAACAGTGTATACGAAGTACAGGAAATGACTACTTTTATAGGTCAATGTTTCTGAGGTACCAGGTGTCGACCCGTGCTGAAATAATCACATCAGTACGTGGCCGGCAATGCAGGTGCTGACTTTGGCATCCTGTCGCTCATACAGATGTCGAGTACTGTCCTGGGATAAGTTATGGCACGCCTGCTCTACCTGTTCATGTAGTTCTGTAAGAGTTGTTGGTTAACGAATCGTACATGTCACTTTTAGTCCCACCATATCGCACATGTGCTTGAGCGGTCTGGAGATCGTGCTCGTCAGGGAAGCTATTGGAAGTCTTGCAGAGCAAGTTCAGTTGCACGGACAGTGGATGAGCTAGCATTATCCTGTTGGAACAACATATCACCTTCCTGTTGCCATCACCTTTCTGTAGCAAGAACGTCAAAGGAATGGATCTAACAACATTCTGCATGTACTGAGCGGAGTTTAACGTCCCCTCTAGAAGCTCCAAAGATGAACGAGAGTTGTAGCTTTTCGTACTCCAGATCATAAGGCCTGGCATGGGCCAGTGTGGCTTCGACGGACGTACTCTACGAGACAACGCTCATCAGCTCTACGTCGTACCTCCAGACGACCTTCACTTACGAGCAAGCAGAATCTGCTTTAATGGATGAAGAGCATGGCGCGCCATTCCATCATTTGACTGCTCCAGTGGAGTCGTGAACGTCGATGCTGTGGCGTGAGCGGACGATGGGCTAGAGGTGCGCCTGCCCGTAAACCCACTGCTAATAACTGATTCACAACTGTTCGTGTTGACACGTTTGTGTTCAGAAGCCCTCTTACCTTTGCTGAGGCAGCTGTGCGATCTGGCATTACTGGCGGGCGTCTGTGCTGTGTGGATGTCTAGAATCTCGTCTGTGGCTGTGAGACCATTGGTGTGGCTATTCTCCGGAAGGACAAGCCGGCCACTCGGAGCGCCCCATTTGATCCCCCTTCAATCTCGCTCAGTTGGCTGTACAAAGCACGAATGTGTCTGTGTGGCATGGTTGCCTGCTCGCTACACTCGTTTGCACCACACCGAAACTCCTGGCTGTGAGCATTTACTATTAAAGGGTAGACACAGACGGCGCTCAAGTAGCTATCCTCTACCCTGTCTGTTGGCGGGCGACGTTGAAACCATTATCGGTTCACCTACTATCCCCCAGGTGGCATATTCCCTCAAGTCTTTTCCGGTGTACTTTGTTCAACCTGTATTTCGGAGAAACAGAAACGAGAACATAGTCAAACATAACTTCACCTTTGAGGACCATGTTGCGGACGGAGTAATGAGACCTTGTGAGCAAAATAACGCATGACAGATAAAGCGAGGAGGATATAGGAAGCAGACTAGCAAAACTTACGGTTCTCCATCCACTAGCATCAATCACCTAACTTAACCTGATTACAATCCATGACTTACATATTTCTTTTATTGAAGATCACCTTACGACCTCGTTTAATCCCAATGACGTTCCAAGTTCCTTGCCATCTGTAAAAGCATTACAACGTCAGAGACAAACCTTAAAGTTTTGGTTTCTTTTCGCTAAACATCAGTTTCTTTACCAAATCTCTTCATAGTTTCCCTTAATCCTTGTTTTATGTACAGAATGTGTAACTATGAAAACAACCAAAGTGGCACTCACTAGAAAGATGTTTCATCAAAAGAAATGACGGTATTTGAACTCCTCTATTGTCATCACTAGGGCCACATCTCCCATGTGATTCGGAGAAGAAGGGGCAGGAGTATCAATCTCGCAACATCAATAAACCATCCATTCCACACCGGATGGTACAACCAAGTAAATGGAGCGCAATAGACGATGGAATGGGAATGCTAAAGACAAAGTTGGGAGAAAGAAGTACAGCGGTTATCAAGTGGACTGCCTAGACTTTGAGGACGACATAGTGATAGTAGGAGAAACGGAAGAAAACTCAGAGAAAACAGTTGACTACGCAAGCAGGATTACCAGAAGGATTGGATTGAAGATCGTCCACGCCAAGACATAGATAGAAAATACCGTTAGGGAACGTAAAATAGCAGAAAGCACAGAGCAAAAAGTGAACAAATTGAGATTTTTGGGAGAATAGGTAAGATGAAGAAACATAGGTACTGTGGTAGATGGGTTGTGGGGGCCTTTTGTACAACCAGAGGCTCATACAATAAAGAAAAAGTATATCTACAAAAGCAAAGTTCAGATACTTAAAGGCTGTGGCGAAGAATATGGTCGTACATGTTGCTGAGACAATAATACCAGGGTTAGGAGGACATGGTGCACAACTAGACAAAGGAGAGTGAAAAACATTGAGAAAATTACTGGGCTTTAAAAGAGGTGATGAGAGATAGATACAAAGATCTAGGGAAGAGCTGTACAGAGGTATGAGTTCAATATCTGGAGATATCGGACTGAAAGGCGCGAGGTATGACCAGGTTGAATACGGATAGATTGAGCAAAAGAGTATTGGCGGGAACGGATAGGACAGAAAGAAAAACAAGAATCGAATTGGTTGTTTAACTTAGAAAGGATTGGTGAAAATTGGGACTCATACTGGAAAGAAAGGAAATTTGAAGACGTGAGTACATACCGACCAATATTCCAATGAAACAAGGATAGAGAACCACCAGTGGAGCATACAAAAGACGAGGGTAAACAAGGTCTTGGAAGAAGAGAGTGAGAGAAAGGTTAAAGAGGTATTGGGAGCAGAAGAAAGAAACGTAATCCATGAAGGGTCACCCATCGTCCTACAGGGTTGAAACGATAAGATGAAGGCATACCATAGCGTAACGTGGAACATAGGTATGAATTCAAACGCTGAATTACCAGACTTTTTTACAGAAGACGAGAGACAGAAATGAAACCATTATTTTCTCTCTTCTCTGAGTTTTCCAGATAATTACTGACGACAAATCACCTCCAAAAGAAATTAGAGCTGGAGAGAACAATAAAAGACACCACAGTTTTGTATTTGTGGAGATCCAAAGCCTCCAGATGCTTCATAAGGGTAAACACGTTCCGTAGTAGACTGTTATGAGAATTTTATTACCATGTTGTTGTACAAAGAGCAAAGTTCAGAATACGATCTTAAAAGGTGTCACTCTAGTGCTGATCCCTTGCTAAAATGACGGAATGTTGCAACGTTTTACTTGTAATTAATAATGACTTGAAAATGACATGAAATACAGATGTTACAAATGTGCCTCACAATGACACTTAGTCGAAATTAGCTAATCCGTTGAAATAAACATTGCATTACAGCCTACTTCGGACCATGTTTAGGTTTATTTAATAAATGACACGATGAATCTGTATATGTCCAATAGAATTTATTTCACTGCGTTCATTTATATCCCGTAATTCCCTTTTTTATCCCATTCTTTGAAGCTTATCATCGCTCGTTGCGCTGTCAACTCTTTCGCTCACGTTTCTGAAGCTTCAAACCGGATAGCGTCATTGCTCGTCATGGTCCAAGTTTAGACACCCTAGAGTAAAATCACTCTGTACAAAATAGTTCATCAGCCTCGTCCTTAATCACGTTTCCATGCCACTTCAGAAAATTCTCTGCCTCTTAGACAATGGCTACTTTTGGCTTTGCTAATCAGTTTCAAGTCTATGCAAAACCTCAACTGCTTTCCATTCACCGTCCTAGATACTTAAAGTCTTGCTCATATTCCAGTTTCTCACCAATTAAGATTGTTTTTATAATTAACAGTTTCGATTGTTTCCACCTTTTCTGGGACCACTATTCATCCCACGTCACGAGAACAATACTTGTTTGTCCTCATCTCTACTGAAAGGTATAGAGCGATCGATTTGCGATCAGGCCCATACTAAAGCTATAGAGAGTCGATGCATTACTAGGCAAGCAGGTACTGGGACTAAGGAGTTCCCAATTGGAATTAAATGCGAGAGGATTACCGGTTCAGGAAATCGCTGTACATCCCAGGGTCAGAACATGGTGTGGAGGTGACATTAGAACGATTTTTAGTTTTATTTTTCAGATAATGTATTTCATCGTCCCAGGCAAAAATCAGTGTCCTTAGTTCGTTTTCCGGGTCTGTGTGTTTGTGTGTGTGTGTGTGTGTGTGTGTGTGTGTGTGTGTATCTATTTAATTGAAAATATACAAAATGTAATTCGGCACATTGGGTGTAAGTGAGGGGCAAGTCAAATAAGGAAAATGAAAGAGAAAGGCGGAGAGAGAGAGGTCATTGATTCAGCCACGTTTCAGCCTTACAAAGGGAAATCTCCAAGAAAACTTGGTCAGTCCCAGGGAAGGGAACTGATTTTAATTTAATAATGGGAAAATATCTGTCCGGCTATGACTGAAAGTCATGAGTGACAGCCCCCCCATGAACCACGGACCTTGCCGTTGGTGGGGAGGCTTGCGTGCCTCAACGATACAGATAGCCGTTCCGTAGGTGCAACCACAACGGAGGGGTATCTGTTGAGAGGCCAGACAAACGTCTGGTTCCTGAAGAGGCTCAGCAGCCTTTTCAGTAGTTGCAGGGGCAACAATCTTGATGATTGACTGACCTGGCCTTGTAACACTAACCAAAACGGCCGTGCTGTTGCGGTACTGCGAACGGCTGAAAGCAAGTGGAAACTACAGCCGTAATTTTTCCCGAGGGCATGCAGCTTTACTGTATGGTTAAATGATGATGGCGTCCTCTTGGGTAAAATATTCCGGAGATAAAATAGTCCCCCATTCGGAACTCAGGGCGGGGACTACTCAAGAGGACGCCGTTGTCAGGAGAAAGAAAACTGTCATTCTACGGATCGGAACGTGGAATGTCAGATCCCTTAATCGGGCAGGTAGGTTAGAAAATTTAAAAAGGGAAATGGATTGGTTAAAGATAGATATAGTGAGAATTAGTGAAGTTCGGTGGCAGGAGGAACAAGACTTCTGGTCAGGTGAATACAGGGTTATAAATACAAAATCAAATAGGGGTAGTGCAGGCGTAGGTTTAATAATGAATAAAAAATAGGAGTGCGGGTAAGCTACTACAAACAGCATAGTGAACGTATTATAGCGACGAAGATAGACACTAAGCCCATGCCTACTACAGTAGTTCAAGTTTATATGCCAACTAGCTCTGCAGGTGACGAAGAAATTGAAGAAATGTATGATGAGATAAAAGAAATTATTCAGGTAGTGAAGGGAGACGAAAATTTAATAGTCATGGGTGACTGGAATTCGACAGTGGCAAAAGGGAGAGAAGGAAACATAGTAAGTGAATATGGATTGGGGCTAAGAAATGAAAGAGGAAGCCGTCTGGTAGAATTTTGCACAGAGCATAACTTAATCATAGCTAACACTTGGTTCAAGAATCATAGAAGAAGGTTGTATACATGGAAGAATCCTGGAGTTACTAAGAGGTATCAGATAGATTATATAAAAGTAAGACAGAGATTTAGGAACCAGGTTTTAAATTGTAGGACACTTCCAGGGGGAGATGTGGACTCTGACCTCAATCTATTGGCTATGAACTGTAGACTAAAACTGAAGAAATTGCAAAAAGTGGAAATTTGAGGAGATGGCACCTGGATAAACTGAAAGAACCAGAGGTTGTACAGAGTTGCAGGGACAGCGTAAGGGAACAACTGACAGGAATGGGGGAAAGAAATACAGTAGAAGACGAATGGGTAGCTCTGAGGGATGAAGTAGCGAAGGCAGCAGAGGATCAAGTAGGTAAAAGGACGAGACCTGGTAGAAATATTGAATTTAATTGATGAAAGGAGAAAATATAAAAATGCAATAAATGAAGCAGGCAAAAAGGAATACAAACGTCTCAAAAATGAGATCGACAGGAAGTGCAAAATGGCTAAGCAGGCATGGCTAGAGGACAAATGTAAGGATGTAGAGGCTTATCTCACTAGGGGTAAGATAGATACTGCCTACATGAAAATTAAAGAGACCTTTGGAGAAAAGAGAGCCACTTGTATGAATATCAAGAGCTCAGATGGAAACCCAGTTCTAAGCAAAGAGGGGAAAGCAGAAAGGTGGAAGGAGTATATAGAGGGTCTATACAAGGGCGATGTACTTGAGGACAACATTATGGAAATGAAAGAGGATGTAGATGAAGATGAAATTGGAGATACGATACTTCGTGAAGAGTTTGACAGAGCACTGAATGACCTGAGTCGAAACAAGGCCCCGGAAGTAGACAACATTCCATTAGAATTACTGATGGCCTTTGGAGAGCCAGTCCTGATAAAACTCTACCATCTGGTGAGCAAGATGTACAAGACAGGCGAAATACCTTCAGACTTGAATAAGAATATAATAATTCCAATCCCAAAGAAAGCAGGTGTTGACGAATGTGAAAATTACCGAACTATCAGTTCAATAAGCCATGGCTGGAAAATACTAACATCAATTCTTTACGGATGAATGCAAAAACTGGTAAAAGCAGACCTTGGGGATGATCAGTTCGGATTCCGTAGAAATGTTGGAACACGTTAGGCAATATTGACCCTGCGACTTAAATTAGAAAATAGATTAAGGAAAGGCAAACCTACGTTTCTAGCATTTGTAGACTTAGAGAAAGCTTTTGACAATGTTGACTGGAATACTCTCTTTCAAATTCTGAGGGTTGCAGGGGTAAAATACAGGGAGCGAAAGGCTATTTACAATTTGTACGGAAACCAGATGGCAGTTATAAGAGTCGAGGGGCATGAGAGGGAAGCAGTGGTTGGGAAGGGAGTGAGACAGGGTTGTAGTGTCTCCCCGATGTTATTCAATCTGTATATTGAGCAAGCTCTAAAGGAAACAAAAGAAAAATTCGGAGTAGGTATTAAAATCCATGGAGAACAAATAAAAACTTTGAGGTTCGCCGATGACATTGTAATTCTGTGAGAGACCACAAAGGACTTGCAACAGCAGTTGAACGGAATGGACAGTGTCTTGAAAGGAGGGTATAAGATGAACATCAAAAAAAGCAAAACGAGGATAATGGAATGTAGTCGAATTAAGTAGAGTGATGCTGAGGGAATTAGATTAGGAAATGAGACACTTGAAGTAGTAAAGGAGTTTTGCTTTTTGGGAAGCAAAATAACTGATGATGGTCGAACTAGAGAGGATATAAAATGTAGACTGGCAATGGCAAGGAAAGCGTTTCTGAAGAGGAGAAATTTGTTAACATCGAGTATAGATTGAAGTGTCAGGAAGTCGTTTCTGAAAGTATTTGTATGGAGTGTAGCTATGTATGGAAGTGAAACATGGACAATAAATAGTTTGGACAAGAAGAGAATGGAAGCTTTCGTAATGTGGTGCTACAGAAGAATATTGAAGACTAGGTGGGTAGATCACGTAAATAATGAGGAGGTATTGAATAGGATTGGGAAAAGAGAAGTTTGTGGCACAACTTGACTAGAAGAAGGGATCGGTTGGTAGGACATGTCCTGACGCATCAAGGGTTCACAAATTTAGCATTGGAGGGCAGCGTGGAGGGTAAAAATCGTAGAGGGAGACCAAGAGATGAATACACTAAGCAGATTCAGAAGGATGTAGGTTGCAGTAGGTACTGGGAGATGAAGAAGCTTGCAGAGGATAGATTAGCATGGAGAGCTGCATCAAACCAGTCTCAGGACTGAAGACCACAACAAGAACAACAATGACTGAAAGCCACGGTTTTACAGAGTATGGCCACTGACTTACTCGATATGTTGCCACATTGTAGAGGTGAACTCCAGTTTCCTGCATTAACCTTACAACCAAGGGAAACTTGTTGGAAAACTTGGCAGAATCGGAGGGTGGGAATTATTGTAATTGAATATTGAATATAATTCTGGTCAAAATGGCCCATGCAATCACACTAACCTGATGAGCCGCTACAGCTGATGCTACAGTAAGTGGTGGCGTCAGATCGAGGTCAGGAGGTCGATGAACCACCAGCCAGGGACGTGGGTAATGCCGACCAGGAGGATAGATGCCTGTCTGACTCCTGAATGCTTTATTGGAAGAATATTAAAATAACAAATGCTAGTTGTTCATGGAATACAAGCGTTAAGATATCGACGTTCAAGCGGCCAGCGCTAGCAGGATGGGAGGAAGTCAGCTACCACCGGATGCTTGCTGCCAGTAACACCACTTCACCTTCGTGACGACACAAGATCAGCAGAGCACCGCATTAGCATGAGATTGAGCCTGTACTTCATGTGGCTGCAGACAGCTTCCAGAGGAAGATAACATGGGTACAGACGTCCCCGTCATGGACTGTGCTCGAGAAAAGCGATGCATAGCAACAGTCTCAGTAGAACATGGTCAGTGCAGCATGGGGTCGCCAATCGTGTTGACGGTAAAGCAGATGCACATCCAAGGATGGCAACATGGACTCTCAGTGTGGGAAGTAACATCAGACACAGGCAAGTCCTCCACATAGGCCGTAGGTTGAAGGTACCTAAGTTCCTCCCATCACATTCGGCATGGATAATAGTGCTGCGGCTGGCAGCGTCATAGTTCCAAGTAAGTTACTTGTTGTAGCATGAGAGGTCATAGACAGGAGGATCTGTACACGGGGGTCAGCATAGGTCCCTCTTCCAGGCTGGTTCTTGTAGCATGAGAGGTCATAGACAGGAGGATCTGTACACGGGGGCGGCAGCATAGGTCCCTCTTCCAGGCTGGTTCGTTGCAGAATGAACTTGTTTCCACTGGAAATGAGCAGTATTTATGTGAGGCTGGCCCACGTTCATCACGCTACCATCAGGCGGCTTCGGCACCACCTGTCCTGCTTTTCTCATTTGGTCAGCTCACCTCGTCACGTCAGGATTTCACAATTTTACCTATCAGAGAGTCTTTCTGCCATGTCAATACGCCGAATAGTTACTCGTATGTCTGACTTATGCGTACTTGCGCCAGTTTGTGTGGAATCTCTCTCTTTCCAAGATGTCATTTTGCAGCGTTGTTGACTTGGACGCCCATCTCACAGGGTGTGTGGCAATTGCTTTTGTATTCGCTGCAGTATAAGTGACCTTTCTCGTTACATTTCCGCCTTGCTTTTGACAAACTCTGTCCTGCATGCAATGTCGGCAGGGAAGGTTTCTAAAGTTCATCTGGGTGCACCAGCCATATTGTTCTGTGGCACTTCAAATATAATAGTGGCACCACTCCCAGTCACTTGTTCGAACACCTTTTATTAGTAGCTGATATCTCGACAACACATTAAAACACACACACACATTTATGTACTAGATCAGGATTCAGACCCACATACTCACCATTGGAGGAGACTTAGAGAACACACACACACACACACACACACAACACACACACACACACACACAATTTTTGGCTGGACAGTGGTGATCATTGCACAATTGACCCAGTGTCCCAATCCCCTGGCTATGATCTAGGTTTCCGCAATATTTCCTTTCATTATCAGCCGAGTGCCAGAAGTGGAAGCGTTCGCCCTACTGTTCTTAGTAGGTAACCTGTGTGTCCCATTCCACACCTCCTGGGACGTGTCACACATACAAAAACCGTTAACTTTTCGATGGGCAGTGGTGATCATTGCCCCAGAAACAAAATAAATTTGTCCCAATTCCTTGGTTCTGACCAAGGCTTCCGCGATATTTCCCTTCATTATCAGGTGAGTTCCAGAACTGAAAATGTTGACCCTACAGCTCTCAGTAGATAACCCATGTGCTCCATTCCTCACCTACAGGGATATTTCCCTGGGAAGAACAAGATTCTACAAATGTACGCCAAGACATCGTGAGTAGGAAGTGAAAGACGACAAAAACTATTTCATATCCATTTTCACTACATAACGTGTGGGTGGACTCCCGCCACTCTCGACCATAATTCGCTGCAGACCCATAGAGCAAAGGTACACTCGTGCGGCCAAAATATCATGGCCGCCTCCTTAATAGCGTTTTGATACACGTTTGGAATACAATGAAGCAGCGATTCAGTTTGTCATGGATTCCACAAGTATTTGGGAAGTTTGTGGAAATATGTAGCAACAGTTGTCTATCCACAGGTCACGCATCTCTCTTAATATCCGGACATGTGGCTTACGCACACAGAGCTGGTGTCCAGAAGGGTACGAGCTAGTTTTCATTGGTCCATCTCAGCATGTCAGTAGAATTCGTGGACAAGACATCAAACTAAGCATTCCTCCTGTGACACACAGTATGAGAGCGTGTATACCAGTTAAAACATGATTAGCAATCATACTGCAGTTTTTAGCTACTGGTGATTGGTACTTAAGTTTAATTTTTCTTGTGAAAATGCACTGTTCACCGATAATCCTTTTGGTACCCGACGTATGCAGTGCCTTAATAGAAGGACTGAAGGATTTGGTTAAGGTAAATCGGAAATAAGACTACACTTTTTATTTAATATTTATTCACCAACACTCATACCAAGGTTTGCACAACCAGTTCCTACTTCCTTCACCTCTCGAGACATTATGAATTTCAAGGCATCAAATAGAAACCCGCTGCTCTTCCACTCTTCCTACGCGATTGTTTTCCCTCGCATTTGGTATTGGTCTAAATACTAAAGAATTTCTTCTCTGCTCCATCAGTCGTGATTCTGAGCTCATCGGGAACAGCTTACCAACAGCCCTTTCTCAGACTGAGAGCTTTTTATACACAACGTTCGACGTCCCTTAGCTCTGGTTTTAGGTGGAACGCTTTTATGAGATTCACACTGTTGTGCACAACAATAAACAACTAAGGAAACAGGTAGCCATATATACGAAAAAAAGGTTCAAATGGCTCTGAGCATTATGGGACTTAACATCTGTGGTCATCAGTCCCCTAGAACTTAGAACTACTTAAACCTAACTAACCTAAGGACATCACACACATCCATGCCCGAGGCAGGATTCGAACCTGCGACCGTAGCGGTCACGCGGTTCCAGACTGAAGCGCCTATAACCGCACGGCCACACCGGCCGGCCCATAGATACGCAAGTGCGCTTTAGAACAATAGTGAAACAATACTGTTTTCACTGAGACGCGTGAGTGCTGTGCTGTCGGTGAGAGAAGTAGGAAACAAAGGTGAGATCCAGAGGAAAGCATTTACAGTAAACGACAGAAATAGATACTGTCTCGGAATAATAAATGTTCCGGGAATACGTCAGCGACTACCTGCAACAGCCTGCAACATCATCAGTATTGCTCAGCTAAATCAAAACTTGCAGTGAATAACAGCTACATTGCACCAGAGCTGTCGGTAAAGCTATTGCGGCTAAATGTCGCAACAAAGTATGGCACATGTAAACGCACCTTAATGCCTCTTCAGTCTTTTCCATTCTTCTCTACATTATTCTGGCTAGTAACTTGGATGCATCAGCTTTCATTCTGATTCTCTGGTACTTCTCGAATTTATTTGACTTTGCTATTTTGGGTTTTGCGCAGATGGTACTCTTGCGAATGTCAAACGAAATGTCATTAGTTTCATAGATTCTGTTCAGTAACTTCGAATAATCGGGTAGTGGCCTCTATTATGTTTTCATAGTATTCGACCGATTTTCTCCGTCACGACAGGGACGTGTTGCAGTAAAATTCAAAACCTGTCGTTTAAACGTGACATTTTTCCTAATGTTGGACTTTTTCACATTTCCGCTGCCTTTCGTGGTATGTCCATTGCTCCACAGAACGCATTCCATGTGTTGCTTTCTGCGTCCAAGGCATTGCAGGTAACGTATTTCTTCTCTAGCGTGTTACAAGGGCATCGATCATTCTCCTCTTTTGCCTCCGATGATAATGCAACTGCTCATCTAAATATCGATCCATGTACGACGGTTTGTGAAGCTGTACGACGGTTTGTGAAGCTCGGTGCGATCCAGGTTCCCACAATATTCTAGGTGACCAGCAGTGGCGGAGGAGCGTTAATTTAACTATCAGTACAGATATTATCACGCACAACCCGTCGAAAATGTGTAATTTCTGAATCAGCTTTTCACTGTGCAGTGGAGTGTGCGCTGATATGAAACTTACTGGCAGGTTGAAACTTTGTACCGGACCGAGACTCGACCTCGGGACCTTTGCCTTTCGCGGGCAAGTGCTCTACCAGCTGAGCTACCCAAGCACAATTCACTACCCTTCCTCACAGCTTCAATACCGCCAGTATCTCGTCTCCTACCTTCCAAACTTCATGGAAGCTCTCCTGGGAACCTTGCAGAACTAGCACTCCTGGAAGAAAGGATATTGCGGAGACATGACTTAGTCACAGCCTGGTGGAGCACTTGCCCGCGAGACGCAAAGGTCTCGAGTTAGAGTCTCGGTCTGGCATATAGTTTTAATCAGCCAGTAAGTTTCAGTGTATGATTTATTTAACACAGTATGTTTCAGGACTACATTATCTCATTATCAGGTTCTATAAGGCACGGAAACACAAACCATTGCTTCGCATTACTTCACAACCTAACACACACATACGGTAAATCTGTCTATATTTGCCGACACTATTACACACCTTAAAGTTAACATGCTTCTGGTCACAGGCGAAAATGAAAAGCAAACAGCAAACATGTAAGATACTTCTTTGTATATCTCGTGTTGCGCTTAAGACTCACATAAAGGTGACTTTCATAGCTACCGTCAACTGCTCTCACCTACGAAAGATTGCACTATCATGCTATGATGACTGGTGACCGTGTAGTTTAGTCCCTTTACCCTTCAAACAACCAACCAATCATCATGTTACATATATACCATCGCCTCCAACGATGCTGCTGGAGAAAGTAAAATCTTTGACTGTTTGTGTGTCACGTCATAGTAAATTCCAAAACCTTTGTTGCAACGTTAGCATCACACTGACAATAAACAACAAGAAACATTCACACTTAGCGACTACTAAGCAAATTAGGTTCGTGGATGCTTCCCACTAGAACATCAAAGTGGGTGCAGAAATACCACTTTGACACTTCTGTCATTTCATTTAACATCTGAAGCATTCCTCTCTTAAAGCACAAAACAAAATCTCTATTTCCTCTAAATTTGACAGCAACCTCTTGTTCTAAACACACTATATTCTTAATGTCTGTAACACTACCTAACAATTGCTGCTCATTCTTAAAGTGCTTTGCTACCTCCAATGGATCATTCCTTTCATTATTATGCTCTTTAAAATTTATTTTAAAAATTCCTTCCGTCTGATCCACATACTTCATCTCACAATCCTGACGCTTTATTTTGTAAAGCCCTTACTTTCCCTGCCCATTTCTCACCCGTGATAATCTTACTCTTTAGCCTCACCTCCAGTTTGTTGTCCTTCCGGAGCGCAATTTCAATCCCTTTTTAGTTGTTGTATAAAATGGCAGGTTTATATGAGATAATTTCCCAATACGGCTTCATCCTATAATTCAGCGGATTAATCTCTTTTTTTTCCTGTCATACGTTGCAACAACCGATCTTTTAAATCCACTTCTAATCCATTTGCTACCACTATTTGGCCGGCCGCGGTGGTCTAGCGGTTCTGGGCGCTCAGTCCGGAACCGAGGGACTGCTACGGTCGCAGGTTCGAATCCTGCCTCGGGCATGGATGTGTGTGATGTCCTTAGGTTAGTTAGGTTTAAGTAGTTCTAAGTTCTAGGGGACTGATGACCACAGATGTGAAGTCCCATAGTGCTCAGAGCCATTTGAACCCATTTGAACCACTATTTGTCTAAGGCTTTTCATTTCGTCTTAGAGCTTAACGCTATCGTTTCAGCCTTACGCACTGTGTTTTTAAAGAATGCTGTTTTATATTTATTGGGTGGCTTGAGGTCTTATCAATTACTGCTCCTGTAAACGTGTGTTTCCTATATATACCAATATCTAGCTTGCTACTCTTGTTCTCGATGATCAGATCAAGATAATCTAACACCCTCATGTACAACTATAAATACTATATTGTTACGAATCATGTTAAGCTCACTTGCCAATACATTCATTTCCTCATCAATCTTTCAAATACCGTAAGTATTTTTCTTAAAAAAAAAATAGTTTCATATGCGTTCAAAAAGATATCTGACACCGGCATAGCTAAGGCACAACCCATCGCCAAACCATTTTGTTGTACGTAAAACCTAAATGTGTAAAACGTATGTGCGTAAAATTCAATACGGCAAAGTTACTTTAGGTTTTCTGAAATTTAAAAGAGCTGTACTATAAGACCAACTTCATCAGTGCGATAAAATCATCTCTTTCTGTTTCAGATATTTTGGCATGTTCGGGTAAGCTGTTACTGTATAAAACAATTTACTAAAGTAAGCTAAAACCGGCACAGACGTAAGCAAGTACAATTAATTATGAATCACCTTGAAGAAAATGACTTATTGATACATAACCAACAGGGATTCAGAAAATATCGTTCTTGTGCAACACAGCTAGCTCTTTATTCCCATGAAGTAATGAGTGCTGTCGACAAGGGATCTCAGATCGATTCCATATCCCTAGATTTCCAAAAGGCTTTTGATACCGTTCCTCACAAGCGACTATTAATCAGATTGCGTGCATTTGGAGTATCGTCTCAGTTGTGTCACTGGATTGATAATTTCCTCTCAGAGAGGTCAAAGTTTGTAGTGATAGACGGTAAATCATCGAGTAGAGCAGAAGTGATATCTGGGGTTCCGCAAGGTAGTGTCATAGGCCGTCAGATGTTCCTGATTTACATAAATGGTGCAGGTGATAATCTGAGTAGACCCCTTAGACTGTTTGCAGATGACGCTGTAATTTACAGCCTAGTAAAATCATCAGATGATCACTTCCAATTACAAAATGATCTAGAGAGAATTTCTGTATGATGTGAAAAGTGGCAATTGGCAGTAAACAAAGAAAAGTGCGAGTTCATCCACATGGGTACCGAAAGAAATCCGATAAATTCTGGGTATACGATAAATCGCACAAATCTAAGGGCTGACAATTCGACTAGATACCTAGGAATTACAATTACAAGCAACTTAAATTGGAAAACACGTTGATAATATTGTGGGGAAGGCAAAACAAAGACTCCGCTTTGTTGGCAGAACACTTACAAGGTGCGAGAAACCCACTAAAACCGAGCGAGGTGGCGCAGTGGTTAACACACTGGACTCGCATTCGGGAGGACGACGGTTCAATCCCGCGTCCGGCCATCCTGATTTAGTTTTTCCGTGATTTCCCTAAATCGCTATAGGCAAATGCCGGGATGGTTCCTTTGAAAGGGCATGGCCGACTTCCTTCCCCGTCCTTCCCTAATCCGATGAGACCGATGACCTCGCTGTTTGGTCTCTTCCCCCAAACAACCCAAACCCACTAAAGAGACAGCCTACATTAGATTTGTCCGTCCTCTGCTGGAATATTGCTGCGCGGTATGGAATCCTTACCGGGTAGGATTGACGGAGGACACCGAAAAAGTGCAAAGAAGGGCAGCTCGTTTCATGTTATCGCGCAATAGGCGTGAGAGTGTCACTGATATGATACGCGATCTGGGGTAGCAGCCACTGAAACAAAGACGGTTTTCTTTGCGGCAAGATCTATTTACCAAATTTCAATCACCAACTTTCTCTTCCGAATGCGAAAATATTTTGTTGACCCCCCCCCCCCACCTACATAAGGAGAAATGGTCATCATGATAAAATAGTAGAAATCAGAGCTCGAACGGAAAGATTTATGTGTCCTTTTTTCCCACGCGCCATTCGAGAGCAGAATGGTAGAGAAGTAGTATATAAATGGTTCGATGAACACTCTGCCAATCCTTTAAGTGTGAATAGCAGAGTAACTATGTAGATGTAGGTGTAGATGTAATGTTACATTACCAGACAAACACTCGTCGGCTCTAGGCCAAATGTAATTACGTACTTTGGAAATTGAAACCGTAACAGAACACGCGTCTGCAACCCCCAGTCTGTTAAGTCCATGGTAAATGCGAGCCGGTGCTTGTAGAAAGCGTATGCGTGTGTGAACGCTACCGCCACAAGCGCAGTCGGTGTAAACTTCACTCAGCGCGAGTCACCCCTCCCATCCACCCTCTATCCCCCCCCCCCCCCCAACCCTTTCGTTGGTGTCGGGTTGCGCACGTCCCGGACAATTGCCTGTCGTCTGCCAGCAGGCTTGCCGGCACGCGCCGATCCTGCCCCCGGCCTACCAGCGCCTCGCAGTCACGTGCAGGTCACGTGACGTGCACCGTGTCTTCCCGTAGAACGCCACACAAGGGGGAGGGGGAGGGAATCCCCACCAACCCCGCCTCTTACACAGCGCTGCCTCTGATGGAGGACACCTATTGTCCCGCGGCTGTTGTTGGAATTTTCCGGCTGCTACAGTATCGGAGTTGTGGTCGTGATCCGCTTCGGTGTGCGCTGTTGAACAAGAGATGGATTCGCCCTGTTTCTCCACTGTGCCCGTGGCTTTCCCTCTCTGCGCTACCATCCTGACATCAGCTTCTCTTCCGCAGAGCTCGCTGACTCGGTGGCAAAAAATCTGATAATGCCCCCTGCAAAGGGGCCGCAGCTCCTTACGTGAAGATAAAGGTAGTTTCACGTGACACAGCGCGAGGTAGGCTACATACCGATAGTCTAGCACCAGTAGCGGCAGAGAAATACAGCAATTGTTATTGACGATTTTCACGGGTTTGCAGCCGGGTTCCATCGTCCTGACGACAATACGATATTTCGGCGGACCATCTGGCCGCCTTCTTCAGGTGAGATTGAGTGCACAATCACGCCGGAACTGAAGAGACCTCAGATTCGGCGGCTCCTTTATACTGCGGGTACTGGCCGTTGCGCGTGCGCGAGCAACGGAAGAGCTGCCCTCTGTGAGGAGAAGAATTGCAGCGGCGCCAGCGGTGAAAACTGTCAAAAGCGAGGAATCTCAAAATTAAAATGCAGCCGGTCGGAAACCAGACCGTTGTTGTTTTATCTGTGACAAAATAGGATTCCATGTCTTGCTTAAAGGAAAACCTTTATGCCTTTGGCCAAAACTAGATCCCTTCTTGGATCGGTGAAAGATGATTTGGGACTGAGGAAGCCTGGGGTATACAAGATTCCCTGTCACTGCGGCAAGGCCTACATTGGACAGACTATTCGTACAGTTCAAGATCGATGTGTGGAACATCAACGGCATACACGTCTGCTCCAGCCCGAAAAATCAGCCGTTGCCGAACACTGTCTTAATGAAGGGCACAATATGTCCTTCAAAGAGACGCAATTTATTGCCTCGGCTTCCCGTTACTGGGATTGTGTATTGAAAGAATTGAAATACGTCTGTCTGATGATGTTATTAATAGAGACAAAAGTTTTCCTTTAAGCAAGACCTGGAATCCCATTTTATCACAGATAAAACAACAACGGTCTGGTTTCCAACCGGCTGCATTTTAATTTTGCGATTCCTCGCTTTTGACAGTTTTCACCGCTGGCGCCGCTGCAATTCTTCGCCTCACAGAGAGCATCTCTTCCGTTGATCGCGCAAGCGCAACGGCCAGTACCCGCGGTATAAAGGAGCCGCCGAATCTGAGGTCTCTTCAGTTCCGGCGTGATTGTGCACGCAATCTCACCTGAAGATGGCGGCCAGATGGTCCGCCGAAATATCGTGTTGTCTTCAGGACGATGGAACCCGGCTGCAAACCCGTGAAAATCATCAGTATTTGATACGCTGGGAAAATCTACGCTATCACAGCAATTGTTATTAATAGAAGTGCCAACAGTGTGCGGCGGCGCAAGTCGCTAATTGAGCTCAAAGCGAACGAGACGTGGTGTAATGGCGGAAGACCGTCTGTAAAAGGAATTGTCGACTGAGAGTGTCCACCGGTTGGCCATCAGCAATTGACCAGTCGTCATAATAGACTTTATTTTGGCGTGTTTATTCAAGTACATGGTGACAATTATTAAACTACATGGGGAAAAACGTAAATTAGTTACAAACTACGGCGTGCAGACACGTTATTCATGATGTAAACATTACTACAGATATTCCGATTCAGGTTATGACATGTTCGATATGCCTACCACCATTGGTGATGATGTGGCGCAAACGATCGAAATTCTTGATGACCCGTTGAGTGTTGGAACATCGATGATGTCCATGACCACCTGAATGGATGTTTTCAGCTCAGCAATGGTTTTGGGGTTGATGCTGCACACCTTTTGTTTAATATAGCCCCGAAAAAATATAGCATGTGTTCAGATGTGTAGAAAAGGCGGCCAATTATCGTTTTTATTGTTGTTACAATAGAACGTTATTGATTGTTTTAATACGTTATTCAGTAGCCTTAACACTAATACTTCCAGAAATGACTTCCTGACACTTAAATCTATACTCGATATTAATAAATTCAGAAACACTTTCGATGCCATTGCCAGTCTACATTTTATATCCTCTCTACTTCGACCATCATCAGTTACTTTGCTCCCAAATAGCAAAACTCCTTTATTACTTCAAGTGTCTCATTTCCTAAAATAATTCCCTCAGCATCACCCTACTTAATTCGACTACATTCCATTATCCTCGTTTTGCTTTTGTTGATGTTCATCTTATACCCTCCTTTCAAAACACTGTCCATTCCGTTCAACTTCTCTTCCAAGTCCTTTGCTGTCTCTCACAGAATTACAATGTCATCGGCAAACCTTAAAGTTTTTATTTCTTCTCCATGGATTTTAATACCTACTCCAAATTTTTCTTTTGTTTCCTTCACTGCTTGCTCAATATACAGATTGAATAGCATGGTGGAGAGGCTACAACCCTGCCTCACTCCCTTCCCAACCACTGATCCCCTTTCATGCCCTTCGACTCTTATAACTGCCATCTGGTTTCTGTACAAATTGTAAATAGCCTTTCGCTCCCTGTATTTTACCCCTGCCACCTTCAGAATTTGAAAGAGCGTATTCCAGTCAACATCGTCAAAAGCTTTCTCTAAGTCTATGAATGCTAGAAACGTAGGTTTGCCTTTCCTTAATCTTTCTTCCAAGATAAGTCGTAAGGTCAGTATTGCCTCACGTATTCCAACATTTCTACGTAATCCTAACTGATCTTCCCCGAGGTCGGCTTCTACCAGTTTTTCCATTCCTCTGTAAATAAGTCGCGTTAGTACTTTGCAGCTGTAACTTATTAAACTGATAGTTCGGTAATTTTCACATTCGTCAACACCTGCTTTCTTTGGAATTGGAATTATTATATTCTTATTCAAGTCTGATGGTATTTCGCCTGTCTCGTACATCTTGCTCACCAGATGGTAAAGTTTTGTCAGGACTGGCTCTCCCTAGGCTGTCAGTAGTTCTAATGGAATGTTGTCTACTCCCGGGGCCTTGTTTCGACTCAGGTCTATCAGTGCTCTGTCAAACTCTTCACGCAGTATCGTATCTCCCATTTCATCTTCATCTGCATCCTCTTTCATTTCCATAATATTGTCCTCAAGTACATCGCCCTTGTATAGACCCTCTATATACTCCTTCCACCTTTCTACTTTCCCTTCTTTGCTTAGAACTGGGTTTCCATCTGAGCTCATGATATTCATACAAGTGGCTCTCTTCTCTCCAAAGGTCTCTTTAATTTTCCTGTAGGCTGTATCTATCTTACCCTTAGTGAGATAAGCCTCTACATCCCTACATTTGTCCTCTAGCCATGCCTGCTTAGCTATTTTGCACTTCCTGTCGATCTCATTTTTGAGACGTTTGTATTCCTTTTTGCCTGCTTCATTTACTGCATATTTATATATTCTCCTTTCATCAATTAAATTCAATATTTCTTCTGTTACCTAAGGATTTCTACAAGACCTCGTCTTTTTACCTACTTGATCCTCTGCTGCCTTCACTACTTCATCCCTCAGAGCTACCCATTCGTCTTCTACTGTATTTCTTTCCCCCTTTCCTGTCAATTGTTCCATTATGCTGTTGTCCCTGAAACTCTCTACAACCTCTGGTTCTTTCAGTTTATCCAGGTGCCATCTCCTTAAATTCCCACCTTTTTGCAATTTCTTCAGTTTTAGTCTACCGTTCATAGCGAATAGATTGTGGTCAGAGTCCACATCTGCCCCTGGAAATGTCCTACAATTTAAAACCTGGTTCCTAAATCTTTGTCTTACCATTATATAATCTATCTGATACCTTTTAGTATCTCCATGGTTCTTCCATGTATACAACCTTTTTTATGATTCTTGAACCAAGTGTTAGCTATGATGAAGTTGTGCTCTGTCAAAATTCTACCAGGCGGTTTCCTCTTTCATTTCTTACCCCCAATCCATATTCACCTACTACGTTTCCTTCTCTCCCTTTTCCTACTGCCGAATTCCAGTCACCCATGACTATTAAATTTTCGTCTCCCTTCACAATCTGAATAATTTCTTTTATTTCATCATACATTTCTTCAATTTCTTCGTCATCTGCAGAGCTAGTTGGCGTATAAACTTGTACTACTGTAGTAGGCGTGGGCTTCATATCTATCTTGGCCACAATAATGAGTTCAAATGGCTCTGAGCACTATGGGACTTAACATCGGAGGTCATCAGTCGCCTAGAACTTAGAATACTTAAACCTAACTAACCTGAGGACATCACACACATCCATGCCCGAGGCAGGATTCAAACCTGCGACCGTAGCGGTCGTGCGGTTCCAGACTGAAACGCCTAGAATTGCTCGGCCCCAGTAGAAGGCAAGGGATATTACATTTTTAAAATGAAAGCACCATGAGACACCTGTGGCCATACTGTAAGTTTTTATTCCTCACCCTTCGCATGTTTTGGATCAAAGTCCGTTTCGAACAGCTGTGGTAAAATAAAGGTGCGAGATCCTACATACACGAACTCACCATCCAGATAGGCCTCGGAAAGGTCAGTGCTGCCGACCGACCGCCGTGTCATCCTCAGCCTACAGGCTTCATTGGATGCGGAGATGGAGGAACAAGGTGATGCTGTAAACTTTTGTTTCCCACACTAGGCATGTTTCGGACCAAAATCCATTTCCAACACCTGTGGCAAGGTAAATGGGTAGAGATGTGAGATCCTACATACACAAAGTGTCCGTCCAAACAGGCCTCGGAAGGCTTATTGGTACCGGCCTACCGCCGTGTCATCCTCAGCAGATCGGCTTCATTGGCTGCAGAGATGGAGGGACATGTGGTCACCACAAACCTCTCCTGGCAGTTGTCAGCTTTCGTGACCGGAGCCTCTACTTCTCAGTCAAGCAGCTCCTTAATTGGCTTCACAAGGGCTGAGTGCACCCCTCTCAGCAACGGCGCTCGGCAGACCGCGACGGTCATCCATCCAAGTGCTAGCCAAGCCCGACACTGCTTAACTTCATTGATATGACGGAAAACAGTGTTACCATTGAGGTAAGGCCGTTGGCTCCTACACGCACGGCGGTTATAAATTAAACTTTCGCTACGTGAGAGGGCTCCCATGACAAATGAATAATCACAGGACAATGAAACATTCTGGAAACATTTGTAACTACATGCGGAGCAGAAGCAACGAACAAATCGTTGAAAGAAGCACATTTTAACTTCCACATCGGAGAGTAGCATTGGTTAACTGCACACAGTGTTTATGTCCCAGGCTACAGACGTTGCTCCGTGTAACGACCATCTTCATCCACAACAGCCTGGAACTGCCTTAGAAATTGCTCTACTGCTGCCCTAAACAGTAATGAACAATGGACTGTTCAGCTGTCGTGACACACCTGATGCACTGCTTGAGGGTCGCACATTTCGTCCATCATTCTCTGCCATGGAAACGGTAAGTTCTTCAACAATTTTTGACGCAACTTATCGTCACTTTCTCGCAGGAGCGGCTCCCAAATTGTGTTACTTCGAACTTCTGAATCACGTTCAAGAACCCCAGAGCGGAAAGAGGATTTTCCATACTCCTGTAATGCGTTGATACACGTAAAAGGCAGCAGCATTATTGCTGTTGCTTTGATAAAACAGCTTTATGAGTAAACAAGACCTGCTCATCTCGTCGAGAACCACTTTGACGGCGTGCAAGTGTAATTCACACTGATGCTTGTGTTTCAACTCGAGGTCGCCATTCCAGTATCGGTGCCTAACAGCAAGTCACACACTACCAAGAATGCAAATACTGCAGCACACAGTATGAACATCAATCACAGGTATTTGGGTACCCATACGGTAAATAGTTTTCCGTTTTCACTGGCTCAAGTAATGTCTCACATATTTAACAATCTCATGGGAAAGAGACTTTCACTGTTGGTCGATGTCTTACAGACTGCTTATCGTTGATAAAAAAAAAGACTACAACACGAAAAATCGCAGTGAATATCGGTGTTCTAATTATTCTGCACGTTCAGTACAATGGAGAGATATGTGATTAAATTTTTCGGCGACTTGCGGGAACAGAGGTTGCGAAATTCAGAACAACGAACTCCCACCCCTCCAATCCAGGTGGGCAGTGAGTCAAACTGTGCCCGAGTGACCAGAGGTCGTGGTGAGTTCACCCATCGTAGTGGTTTTTGAGTGTAGAAGACAGAGTTTCTGGGCAATCCGTGTCCAGATGCATTCAGTGGGTGAAGGATGCGGAGAACGTCTTGGCCAGGTAACGGCTGGAAAATTTCTGTATCGAGGTAGGAAAACAGCATAGGAAACGTGCGCTCTTGAGCCGTGTTGTTGAGACGCAACATCACAGAGAGCTGGAAGACAATGCACAGCCTCCGACCTTAACACGTGAGAAACGTAACTGATGCTTTCCAAATAGCCACCTATGAAAACCAGAGGTGATGGCAGCCGATACCATCACGCCAAATGCTGTGTGTTGCGTTATCTTGGCAAGACGCACTCGCAAAAACGGGTAAATAACAGTGTCATATGAAGTAGAGGCAGCATATTTTTATGTATTTACTAACTGATTTATTTATCCTCACAAGATTTGGGCCTCCAAGCCCTCTCCTATATATAACAAGCATTTTACATTTTTATAACGTTTTTCTTACGATAAGCATTTTGTAACATACATCTAACATACAGAGTGTTTCCGTAAGACCGTACAAAAATTTAACAGGACGTAGAGGATGCTCCACTGAACAATTTGAGGTAGGGAACTTGGTGTCGGACAAACCAGCTTAAGTAGGTTGTTGTTGTTGTTGTTGTTGTTGTTGTTGTGGTCTTCAGTCCAAAGACTGGTTTGATGATGCTCTCCATGCTACTCTATCCTGTGCAAGGTTCTTCATCTCCCAGTACCTACTGCAACCTACATCCTTCTGAATATGTTTAGTAAATTCATCTCTTGGTCTCCCTCTACGATTTTTACCCTCCAATACTAAATTGGTGATCCCTTGATGCCTCAGAATATGCGCTGCCAACCGATCCCATGTTCTAGTCAAGTTTTGCCACAAATTTCTCTTTTCTCCAATTCTGTTCAATACCTCCTCATTAGATATTTGATCTACCCACCTAATCTTCAGCATTCTTCTGTAGCACCACATTTCGAAAGCTTCTATTCTCTTCTTGTCCAAACTATTTATCGTCCATGTTTCACTTCCATATATGCCATACATGGCTACACTCCATACAAATACTTTCAGAAATGACTTCCTGACACTTAAATCTATATTCGATGTTAAGAAATTTCGCTTCTTCAGAAACGCTTTCCTTGCCATTGCCAGTCTACATTTTATATCCTCTCTACTTCGATCATCATCAGTTATTTTGCCCCCTAAATAGCAAAACTCATTTACTACTTTAAGCGTCTCATTTCCTATCTAATTCCTGCAGCATCCCCCGATTTAATTCGACTACATTCCATTATTCTCGTTTTGCTTTTTTTATGTTCATCTTATATCCTCCTTTCAAGACACTGTCCATTCCGTTCAGCTGCTCTTCCAGGTCCTTTGCTCTGTCTGACAGAATTACAATGTCATCCGCGAACCTCAAATTCATTATTTCATCTCCACGGATTTTAATACCGAATCTGAATTTTTGTTTTGTTTCCTTTACTGCTTGCTCAATATACAGATTGAATAACATCGAGGATAAGCTACAACCCTGTCTCACTCCCTTCCCAACCACTGCTTCCCTTTCGTGCCCCTCGACTTCTATAACTGCCATCTGGTTTCTGTACAAATTGTCAATAGCATTTCGCTCCCTGTATTTTACTCCTGCCACATTCAGAATTTGAAAGAGAGTATTCCAGTAAACATTGTCAAAATCTTTCTCTAAGTCTACAAATGCTAGAAACGTAGGTTTGCCTTTCCTTAATCTATTTTCTAAGATAAGTCGTAGGGTCAGTATTGCCTAACGTGATCCAACATTTCTACGGAATCCTAACTGATCATCCCCAAGGTCTGCTTCTACCAGTTTTTGCATTCATCTGTAAATAATTCGTGTTAGTATTTTGCAGCCATGGCTTATTGAACTGATAGTTCGGTAATTTTCACATCTGTCAACACCTGCTTTCTTTGGGATTGGAATTATTATATATCTTGAAGTCTGAAGGTATTTCGCCTGATCATACGTCTTGCTCACCAGATGGTAGAGTACCTCAAGTAGGTAAGAGCAATAAAATCACATTACTGTGTCCTTTTTTATTTACATAAGTTACAGTTAACTGCAAATTCCATCATTCATATAATGATCGTAAAATTTGTGCTACGTCTTAAAAAATCTGCTGAAACTGACGGCCTACAACCCCAATGGAAGCAAGACATCGGTGAACAAGATTCTGACCCTCCCTGACAAATATCCCTGGTGTGTTTCGAATCACGTCACAGATAGCTACAATTCTAGAAACTAATTCCATCTCCGTCTCCACTGTGGTCTCATACACAAGTGAGTTTAGATATCTCCATAGGAAATAATCAAGGGGATTCAGGTCAGGATCCACTACCTGCTGTTCAAAATCGGGTATGCGATGCTCCTCATGTAACCAGATCCCTCATTTCTTCTTTCCAATGGACCAGTCTCACGCATTCGCCGATCGAGGAGAATAAATACTCCTCGTGACCGATTATGCCTGCAAGGAAATCGTTCCGTGTAAACCTCTCTGCAGCGAGTGCACTGCAACGTATTTCCCCATACACCAGGTACATGTCTGTGAGTTCTGCGATGCAGTACAGACACTGCTCCATCGTACTGTGTTGTACGTATCTGAATAGCACCCAGTAATGAATGGATTCGACGTTGATTCATAGCAAGTTCTGTCATGGGACAATGTAAAACCGATACAACAGAGCTATCTTAAGGACAAATAACGTAAACAAAATCTGCCTCATGACTTCCTCGTAATGAGCCTCGTCCTCCTTGTATCCGTGCAAGAAATAAAGAATGTGCATGTAAGTAAACAGCACAGTAAGTGTAAGCTTGTACCCATGTTAGTTGTAAATAAGCTGGCAGTAAACAGCACAGTATGTGTAAGCTTGTACCCACGTTAGTTGTAAATAATCTGGAAAACAGATGTGCTAGACAAAGCGGTAGACAACTTTACTTCCACGTCTCCTTAAACTGGCTTTTCAGACCACAGATTCCCTATTTCAAATTGTTCATTGGAGCATTCTCTTTGTGCAGTTGCATTTTTGCACGCTCTTACAGAAACACCCTGTAGAATAATATAACCTGACAAAGAAGACAGGGTCAGATATCAATGTAACATCTTACATGTACACAATTTGCGGGGTTCTAAATCCTTACAAGGAACCCTTTGAGTGTGAGATGGCTAGTTCAGTCTTTAGTAAGGCTCATTAGAAAGTGTTGTGTTAACAATTACGACAGGAAAATATTATCTGCCAATGACTCACCATTGCATAAGGAGGGCAACAGAAAAGTAGTGTCCTGGAGGTACTGAGATCAATATTCTATGGGATGTATGTTTTATACTTCACAGATTGGACATTGTCGATACTCAAGAAATGTTCAGAACAAACCATTAACTTAGACCGTAAACACCGAATGAACAGCGACGCGCCACAATGATCACAAGGGTTCACGCCGTCGAGATCCTTGGGAGTTACAAACCCTGTACGACTCCCAGCTAGATATCCACTCTTTCTTGCTGTGACGTAAATATGGCCTACTGCTCTTGTAAGATCGCGATCGGGAGAGAGAATTGCAGGGGACAGAGCTCCTCCAACTTCTCGCAGCAGAATGAATAATTTTTGAGGTAATTTATCATCCAGATTAACAGTCGGCATACCTGTATACAAATGCACTGAGACATTGATAATAGTTGATCTTGACACAAATCTCTTGGTAACTCTAATTTCCAGTGTTCATTTCATATGCATTTCCTGTTCAGATCCTGATTGGTCGACGTTGTGAACAGATTCCTAACTGAATGACTTGGTAAGTTTGTTTACCTCTTCTACAAATTTTTGCGTGGATTTTGCAGGTTGCTGTGTATCGTCAAGTTGACGTTTCGTTTGGAATTTCATTAACTCACGTCTTCCAATTCTGTAGCAACATTTCAAGTTATGCGACCATCCACAGCTTCCCTTGAAATCACTGTAATCTATGTGACGCGCAAATTGATGTGCATAACGTAGTAGGTCGCTGCCACACACATCCTTCAAATTGTAACGAGCATCCTTCAATATCACAAACACCAGTTTTTGTACTGTGTGCGCCTTGTCCTCCCATGAACAGCCTCAGTCTTTCTTAAACACTACACGATCATATTGCTGCGGACTTAATCGAAACCTGTGCTTAATGGTTTTTTTACTATGCGGCGGATGGTCTTCCTTGTACGTTATTGTGTTTAATACTGAGTCCTTGGACGAAGATTCTCCTTTACTGCGTTGTTATATTATTTTATTAATTGTGGTGTTCCATGTTGTTTTATGTCGTGTTTGAATATTGTTTGGACGAGATTTTAGTTTACACAGTTGGCTTTCAAGTGAAGTACTGTTAACTAAATTTGTCGTTTGCGTAATATGTTGAGTGGAAAAATCTTGGCAGAGCGCTGTTAACGTTATTTAACTGCGAGTTCTTGAATCAGTAATGAATAGCCGTGTGATTGCAGGCTTGTTCGCCACGTCTTCAGCGCCTCTCCAAATCGACGTTAACGTAGATATCTGAAGCTTCCTAGATATTTATGAGACTGTAATTGTAGGAGAATAATTAATTAGGGGTCTCACGAATTAATCAGTTGAGATGAGCTCTTTTATTTCTTCTGGTACAATACATCTATAGACCTGAAGTAGTTTCAAAATAACCTTAACGAGAACAGTAGTCACAGTAAATAACATTCCAGTTAACAACGAAAATTATCTATAAATCAGAGATGAGAGTATTGTCCATACCTCTCAACAAGATAATAGCGTCCTTGATTCCTACATACATCGCATAATGTCAGACAGTCATTTCACTAATGCAAATGCTCATATTAAACTGTGAGATTACAATGGCCTCCCCAGGAGTATAGTAGAGTGAGACACAAAACAATGACGAACTTCTGCACAAATCTTGTCTAGTTCACAGTTGTAATAACACACTGTTAAATTCTTGCAAACTTTTCGATCAAACATCAGTAATATTCAGTTTTTGTCCAATTGAGCATTGTTAATGTCTGACATGACAATAATTACAGTTTTATCTACACCCATATTTACTTGTGATGATGCAGGTTTAGTATTGTACAATGTTCACTACGTTTCATTACAGTTCTCAACACTGGAAAAGACTATCCTGGATTCTAACTTGCCTTGTCATCCTAACATGGATGACCACTAAAACCAGAAAAAAAACCTTATAGAGGACTTCATTATTGAGAATTGCTATGAATATGTCACTGCAATAAATGACTGAGTCTAGATGTCTCTATATCACATAATTAATCTTCTCGTTTTCCGTCCATACTCTCGGTAATACTCTTTTAAATGATCTAAAAATACAATTGGATGTACAGTCTTCTTTATCGGTTTATAAGATGGAGACTGTCTTTACTTCTTTCTCCTCCATATGTAACAACGCGTATTCACTAACATGATTTGTCATAACATTCACATGTCGTGACGTTTGTTCTAAAAGCTTGGTGTGTTGTATGTGGACCAGATCTTTCGTTCACATACTCACTGTCCGTGAACAACTGAATAATTATCCTGGCAAACGGAACATTAATCATTTACTTGCTTGCTCATATATTCGACTTGCTTGCTAATTTTTGCAAACTTGTAGCAAATTCCTGATTGGTTCAATTTCTTTCTGACGTGACATCTTCTACCACAGACGAACCTTTTGTTCAACATTATTAGTCAGCTATGTGTCTTGCTCACCTAACCAATGCTGGAAAATGTCTGTAAATTGTTCTTTTTGTTGGCTTAGTTTCGCTTTTATAATGTCGCTCTCACCCTGAGTCATATTATCTACAGCTTGCGACAACTCAGCAACAATATTCGATAGCTCATCTTGGACTAATGTCACATTTTCTAATTATGATTTTAAGATATTAAATGTGTCTTATGTTGATCTCGGAACTGATGCAATTCAGTGGCTAAACTTGTTTGTGCATTAGAAATTGGTTGAAATGCGCTGTTGAGTACAGTTTGCGACTCTACTACTTGATTCTGTAGTGCAGTTTTAGTTGCCTACAATTCGGTTTTGAATTCAGTCTGACAGTTTTGAAATTGTGTTTTAAATTCAGTTTCTAACGCTGTATAACTATTCTGCAATTCAGTTCTTAGCGATATTTGGATGTTCTACAATTCTGTTTGTAGAGATGTTGGGCTGTTCTGCGATTCTGTTCTTAGTTCCGTTTCTAATTCCGTGGACATTCGTTCAATACAGGCTAACAGTAACATAATCAGATCAGCAATCTCTTGCACATTCGCCTGTGGAACATTTTGATCGTTCTGTTTTGTCATTGTAGCATTTTGTCTTGCTCTGATCATAAAATTATTAATATCTTAGACAGATCGTGTGACATAGTTTATATTGTTTAAATTAATTGCAATAGGTTCCTCAACAATACTATGCTGCCAAAACGTGTCTGTTTGTTACTATGCAACAGCACGCCAGAGACAATGTAACATCGCTTATGTAGTGATAACCTCGCACAGATAAACTTTGGTACTTACTACTTCTGAGTACAAAAAGAAAAGTACCTACCTACCACTAATTCCTCCCTACAACACCCGTAAAAAGTAAGCAAAGATAGAGGTGAAAATGTGCACTTACTTTTCGTAGACTGCTGCTTGTGGATTGCTGTTAGAATTTTTTGCTCTGCAGCGTTCTATTATGCACACCTCTCTGTCAATAGTACTCTAGCAATCGCACGTAAAAAAGAGATACAATATTAGTTCGTTATAACAGCGGGATATAAATATTTGTAAAATTCACTACGTTATAATGTTCGTGTTTCTGTGAAGACTCAAGTCGTGTCCTGTCTGTGGACCACAACTGTTACATTATTTTATTTGTTGTGGACTTTTATGTCGTGCTGGAATATTATTTGGACGAGATTTAGGTTTGTACTGTTGGCTTTCCAAGTGATGCACTAACTAAACTCGTCGTTTGCGTAATACGTTGAGTGACGAAATCCGGGTACAGTACTGTTAACGCTATTTAACTGCGAGTTCTTGAGTCTGTAATGAATAGCCGTGTGATTGCAGGTTTGTTCGCCACGTCTCCAGCGTCTCTCCAAATGCACATCAACGTAGATACCTGGGGCCGGCCGGAGTGGCCGAGCGGTTCTAGGCGCTGCAGTCTGGAACCGCGCGACCGCTACGGTCGCAGGTTCGAATCCTGCCTCGGGCATGAATGTGTGTGATGTCCTTGGGTTGGTTAGGTTTAAGTAGTTCTGAGTTCTAGGGGACTGATGACCACATCAGTTAAGTCCCATAGCTCTCAGAACCATTTGAACAATAGATACCTGGAGCTATCTAGATATTTATGAGAATGAAATTCTAGAAGAAAAATTAATTTCTATTCTCACCTATTAATCAACTTTAGCTAGACTTGATGAGTTACCCCAAAAACTGGTAGCAGCATTAGCTATTACACTACTGTCGTTAATGCCTGGCAACCTCCGAATGACAAATAAAGATTTTTTTAGACACCAAGTTCATTACCAAGCTATAATCCCAAGAATTCAGTGCTGTCAGCTTCTTCTACTCACTTTTCGTATTTTAGACATATATCTGGGTTTGGTGGGGGAACTTTCCACGAGGTTTCAACTTCATGGATTGCGTCTTTTCAAAGTTAAGTGACAATGAATTGGCTGTGAACTATTCATTAACGTCCATAAAAAATTTACTAACCACTCTTACTAAATCTATACATGATCTGTTATTTGTTGTAATGTTTGTGTCACAAGCACACAACACGATCTTAGTTTCCACAATGTTACTAATGAAAAGCCATAAACGTAGACGAGCAAAAGAAGGAGCCATGAAATAGAACCTTGTGGAACACCACAAATAATTGGATGATAAATCGTTGCTTAGTGCAGCTTTCCTAGTGGCACGCTAAACGACTGGGTTTCTTTGATCAAAGAAGTCATATCGGTCAGACTGTGTAATATTTAATTTAACTGGGATGGTGGCAATAATCTTGAATTAGTGGTGCATCGAAGCTGACTTTTCGAATAACTGAATTTTAATACTTTTTTAATTCTAATTGGACGGGGGATGTTCGTAAAAAACACACACTATTTAAAGATTCACTAAATCAACAGTTTTTAACATACAGCAGTGATATTTGGTACGATGTTTTACATGAAATAAACACATTTACCATTAAGTTCCTTTGATTATATAGATTTAACTGTTTTACAGAACCAAAATTTATTTTTAAAAAAGAATACATCTTTACTTTCTTAAGAGATTATTTACCATTATTCTACAAAATTTACCCTGTTTAATCTCCTTGGATATAGTAAGCTTCGTATTTTGTACACATCGAAATACAGAATATTAATACTTCTTTAATTCTCATTTTGTGAGTATAAGTACTTTGACACACATCTCACCTTACATTCAGAATTTTAAAATTTACACTCGAGACAACATTTACTGTGTTTATAGAAGTAAATGTACAACATTTCATAATTCCACCCTTCATAGATTCTGGAAAAAAGGGTTATCACCTAAAAAAGTAGAATTTTTATGAAATGTCATCTAGAGTTCAACATAACGGTTTCTCTTATGTCACCTCTTCAGAAGCCCCAGATTTGTACTTAGGATACTGTTTTCCTCCAAGTCTTCTCTTCCAGTTCCTTGTTTTCCGCCGTCTTTCTTTTTCCAGGTCTCCAGCTGATTTTTTAGCTGCAATGAGGCGCTGCAAATGTATTTTTGCTCAAGATATCTTAAGTAAAATTTCCTGTCTTCATCCTTCCTATGTTCTCATCAATAAATAAAAAAACTACATGATGTTAACTGTAGCAGATGAAAACGAGGTTTTAGGGCATCGTTTCAGTGTGAGTGAATTTAGAGACAGTTGGGTTGGGTATTATCCCATGAACGCAATTTTTTATAATTCGGGATCGGCCCGAAACCTTTAAGTGCGTTTGACAACATCCAGGATACAATTTTGAAATCTCTCCTTGTAAGTGTAGGGGTTGTTATCTGTCTGAACTTGTAGATATTTACACCAGCTAAAGCGGTACATATGAAAACATGTAGCTAATACTGTCTTTTCGTGTTACTTACACTGGATAGGTTGACGAAAATGAAACACCTACTAACGTCATTATGGTGCCGCTCATTGTGTAGCTACCAGTTTCGAACGCTTCAGCGCAGCATCTTCAGGGCTTAGTTGATGCTTAAGGGGTGTTCACGATCCATATATACGATGCATCACTTGTCGACGTAACTGGTTTACGCAGACTGCCTGTAACTGCAATGTGTCATTCCAAGCATAAACTATCAACAGTTGACCGTTCATGGCTGGAGGGACGAGGTCACAACAGTTACAGGTAGTCTGTGTAAATCAGTAATGTTGGCCATTGATGCATCGTATATATGGATCGTGACAATCCAGTCACCATCAACGAAGGCCTGAAAATGGTGCACTGGAGCGCCGAAACTGCTAGCTACACAATGACCGATATCGTAAGGACGGCTGTACGTGTTTCGTTTTTTTACAACGCTGAACGTCCAAGCCCCCCCCCCCCCCCGCCGCCTCCCCCCCCCCCGACCTCCAGTCACAAGGATGAACATACAAAAAATTACAATAAAATTTTTCTGGGCTTTTCATCGCACTATCAATACATAAAAACTACCGACGTCTCTGTCCCTGTTGCAAATGACTTTCTTCAGGGTGCAGTAAACAAAAACTTCCTCAAGTAGGTCATTTGCAACATTGACCGAAACATCGGTGGCATTTATGTATTCACAAAGTGGTCATAAATCCAGGAAAATTTTATTTCAAGTGACAATGGTCGCGGAAGATTACGTTTATATACAAAAATTTGAGGTTCAAAAGTGTCTATCGACTTCTTTGAGAGTCTATTGTGTTCATCAATCCTGTATCTATCTTGAGACTTTTTGATTTTCATGTCACTGACAAGGCTTATCATTCCCATCTAACGGCCGGCCAGTGTAGCCGAGCGGTTCTAGGCGCTACAGTCTGGGACGGCGCGACCGCTACGATCGCAGGTTCGAATCCTGCCTCGGGCATGGATGTGTGTGATGTCCTTATGCTAGTTAGGTTTAAGTAGTCCTAAGTTCTAGGGGACTGATGACCTCAGATGTTAAGTCTCATAGTCCTCAGAGCCATTTTTTGAACCTATCTAGACGCTCTATAAATCCAATGAGTACATATCACAACATTCTAGACGTATCCCGAACAAATTTATTTGAAAGGAATTCATGGAATGGTTGTAGTAGTGTTGAAGTGGGCGTGGCAGTGAGGTCACGTCACACATTTGGTGCATGTGTTCTATTGATAGAGATAAAATAAATTGAAAAATTGACATTTTCGGTCAATACACACATACACGCCTCAATCCCTGTTCCAGAGATTATGAATGTGACATTTCATATGATGTGGAACGAGTCACTTTAACATAAGTTTTCTTTACACACAATAACATATATTTTTTTTACAGTTACTACTTCGTATCTACGAATACATCTATGGAGTTAACATTCACAATTTCTTTTAATTTGCTTTTAAACGTTGGTTGGCTATGTGTCAGACTTTTAATACTATTTGGCAAATGAGCAAAGATTTTTGTGGCTGTATAATTCACCCTTTTCTGTGCCAAAGTGAGATTTATTACAGAATAGTGAATATCATCCTTTCTTCTAGTGTTGTAGCTATGCACTTTGCTGTTATTTTAGAATTGGGATGAGTTATTAAGAACAAATTTCATAAGTGAATATATGTACTGCAAAGGTACTGTGAATATCCCGAGTTCCTTAAACAAATGTCAGCAAGGTGATCTTGGATGGGCTCCAGCTATTATTCTGACTACATGCATGTGACCAATGAATACTTTCTCTCTTAATGACGAATTGACCCAAAATACGATGCCATATGAAAGCAGTGAATGAAAATAGGCATAATAACCGTAATAGCATAAGTTGCTGAACCTAATCGCTTCAGCTGGTCATCGACATGTTTCTTCCAATTCAATTTATCATCAATGCACACATCCAGAAATTTTGAGTATTCTGCCTTAGCAACAGACTTCATTTGTAGTCTATGTTTATCAGTGGTGTTATGCCATTTACTGTACAGAATTGCATAACTAATGTTTCCTCAAAATTTAGTGAGAGTCCATTTGCAGAGAACCACTTAATAATTTTCTGAAAGACATTATTTGCAATATCATCAACTAATTCTTACTTCTTGGCTGTGATTACTATACTTGTATCATCACCAAAAAGAACTAGCTTTGCATTTTCATGAATATAGTGTTCCAAGTCGTTAATATATATTAAGAACAATACGGGACCCAAGACTGAACCCTGTGGGACACCATTCTTGACACCTCCCCAGTTAGAGGGCTCTGCCGGTTTTTGCAGACTATCTGTACTGTTAATTTCAACCTTCTGCATTCTTCCAAGTAGTATGAATTAAACCATTTGTGCACTGTCCCACTCATATCACAGTACTTAAGCTTATCTAGAAGAATTTCATGATTCACACCTATTGAGAAATCACAAAATATCCTAATGGGTGAGGTTATGTCATTCAGTGCATTTAATATTTGATCAATGAAAGCATATATAGCATTTTCTGTTGAAAAGTCTTTCTCTAAACCAAACTGACATTTTTATAAATATGTGATGCTACTCTTGAATACATTACTTTTTCAAGAATTTTGGATAAAACTCTCAGAAGTGAAATTGGGCAGTAGTTGTTAGCATCAAATCCATCCCCTTTTTTATGCAGTGGTTTAACAAGAGCGTATTTCAGTCTATCCGGAAAAATTCCCTGTTTCAGTGAAGTACTACATATGTGGCTGAGAATACTACTTATTTGTTGGGAACAAGATTTTAGCACTCCATTGGAAATGCCATCAATTCCATGTGAGCTTTTACTTTTGAGTGAATTTATTATTTTCCTAATTTCAGTAAAAGAGGTGGGTTGACTTTCAATTTTATCAAATTGCATAGGTACTGCCTCTTCCATAAACTGCCTTGCATTTACTTATGAATAACTGGATCCTATTTTCTTTACAGTACTTAAAAATGATTATTAGAAATGTTTCCTACTTCTGACTTCTTGTTAGCAAACTTTTCATTGTGCTTGATAGAAATACATTCTTCCTGTCCTCTCTGTTGCCCTGTTCCCTTTTCACAATATTCCAAATTGTTTTAATTTTATTATAAGATGTGCTAATCTCAGACATAATGCACATACTTCTGAACGTTTTAATAACTTTTCTTAATACAGTGCAGTAGTTTTTATAATGTTTCACTGTTGCGATAATTAGTCGTCCTAGCTATCAGATACATTTCCCTTTTCTGTTTACAAGATATTTGTATCCCTTTAGTAAGCCATGGCTTCTTCCATGGTTTCTTACAATTATATTTCACTGTTTTCGTAGAGAAACTGTTTTCAAATATACTCACAAAGGTATCATGACATAGGTTAAATTTTAAATTAGCATCATGTTCCCTGTACACCTCATCCCAGCCTAATTGTTGCAAGCTTTCCCTAAAATTTTGAATTGTTAAATCATTAACTGAAAGCTCTATTTTGGAAGACTGTTTTGCATTACTGTATCGAGTTATATCATATACTGTAAGTAGCTGTGCATCATGTTCAGACAGACCATTGTTAACAGAAAAAGTTTTTATTAGATTAAATTTATCTTGGTCTATGAAAACATTATCTATCAGTGTGCTGCTTTCCTGTACCACATGAGTAGGAAAATCAGTAACTGATGTCAAATTGAGAGAACCAAGTAATACCTCAAGGTCAAGCTTTCTATCGAACTCATTCAGAAATTCTACATTGAAATCCCCACAAACAATAATTTGCTTTCCTCTGTCTGACTGATAGCACACCAACGAATCTAAGTTTTTCAAAAATAGTTGTAATTTCCCAATGGGGTCCTGTACATGGCTACAATTATAAAAGTCCGATACTTAGTTTAAGCTCATATGTGCATGCTTCTAAATGTTGCTCTACACAATTTTTTTTAATTTCCAAATTTTTCAAACTATGACTCATTTTAACATATATGGAAACTCGTCCTCTCTATATAGTGTCTCTAAATACTTGTGTTGAAAGCTTGTATCCACCTACATTTACCATTTCCATACCTGTGACTATATGACGTTCAGAAAGGCATAGTACATCTATTCCACCCTCAGTTTCTAATCTTCTAAACAAACAAGAAGCTCATCTACTTTGTTTTTCAATCTCCCGATATTCTGATGCAATACATTAACATTATATTTCACTGTGTTTTTATGTGAATCTTGTGACAGACTAACATTATTTTTCACTGTACTGTTGTGAGAATCTTGTGATATTTTCACATCTCTAGTACCTGCGAGTCTGAACTTTTCATTAAGCTAATTTCAATCAGTCACTGATCTTAGCCTAAAAAAGTACTCCCATGTGTTTCAGTGCCCCCCTTAAAGATTTTGCTATCATACCAGCCAGTTCACCCTTCCTTTTCCTATTGAGATGCAGGCCATGTCTTGTGAAGTCCCACCTACCAATACTGTCAACAGAAACCAAACCTATGCCTGACAAAGTAGCAGCCTGATGCAGCTGATCTAGCTCCATATTGACCCTCCTGACAGAGCTGTTCAATTGGGGCCAGTCATATCGCATGAAAGCAAGAACCAAGCCAATATTTGTATGGTTCGTTGCTGACGCTATTTTAACGAGGTCACACTAAATATTATAGCTCTGATCCCTATCAATACTGTTTCCCGCTCCAACCACTACCACAACATGATCCTGCTTTGTAAAACCCTTTCATAATGATCCTACATCCTCTATCACTCGGCTGTGACATGCACTGGGCTTGAAAATACCTGTGACCTGGTACCTGTCACCAATTTTTTCCAAAATATAGCCCATACGTCTTCCGTGGCTACTACCTAACAACAGAACTTTCCTCCTGCTTTCTACTTTTTTTGCAACTGTTGGTTTCCTAGGGAAAGTCAGTTGAGTGCTGAACAACACTGACACCTACTTGAGCCTCTTCCTTAGCTGACTGAGGTAGCAAGGCAAATCTCTTGTTTGTGCCAATGATGAAAACTGTCAAATACTGTTCTCTTTCTTTGGTCCCTGTTCCTTGCTACCACTTCCCACCTGTCTTCACCCTCTTCCCCACTTAACCACATCAGTTCCTCCCTAGCACATTTTTGACATTTTCTGTCAATTTCATGGACGTGCCATCTTAAGAGACTACGGAGAAATTCACCGAGTCGATTTCGTTCGGACGGGTGTCTGTAGCGTCGCAGACATCGACACGGTCCCTGCTCGGACGTCAGTCGTCAGTGTAATCGAAAGATAGAAGTTTCGCTTTAATCTGACGAGCAAGAGTACGACGAATAACTGGTACAATTTTGTAAGCAGATCGTCCTCACGGTTGTTACCTGGCGCTTTTAAGACACAGATGCGGAGCAGTGGCTTGTCGACTAACTGACGGGCACCTGCGCCGATAAAACGGCTGGCTTTTACAGTTGACCGAACCGGTGCGTTACACGCCTATTCTCCCTGTTGCTGCCGGTGGCATCTGACGTATGCATGCATGCAGCGGTCATCGCCACCCACTCGAATCGCTGCCCCACGGGAATACACAGCTATGCACCGCGCGGCATTCTAAACATCCAGAATTAGCATGTGCGTTTAATCGGCGGAATTTCCATTCGAACCTCTTCAAGAGCTAAACTAGCTCCGTCCCCAACGAACGATATCACGTAGAGCCATAACGCTGGAATATGAGATTCACTTGTGACGTCTACATCTACCTTTCACATGATTCGTTTCTCATATTTACTGAGATGACAATAGTGGCATACACTAGGTGACGAAAGTCATGAGATAGCGAAATTCACATATACAGATCTCGGTAGTATGGCGTACACAAAATATAAAAGGGCAGTACATCTGCGAAGCTGCCATTTGTACTTAAGTGATTCGTGTGAAAATGTTTCCGACGTGATGGTGCCCGGACGATCGAGAATTAACAGACGTCCAACGCGGAATTTTATTTGGAGCTAGACGCATGGAGCATACCATTTCTGAAATCGTTACGGAATTCAATATCCTGAGCCCCACGGTGACAAGAGTATAACGAGAATACAAAATTTCAGGCATTACCTCTCACGACAGACAACGCAAAGGCTGACGGCCTTCACTTGACGACAAGAAAAGGGGCCTTTGCGCATTTTTGTCGGTGCTAACAGACAAGCAACACTGCTTGAAATAATAACAGGCATCAACATACGATGTACGACGAACGTATCTCGTTTGAACAGTGGAACGAAATCAGGCATTAATGGGCACCAAATCATCTGCTACATCTCTCCTGGGTTCGTGAACATATTGGTTGACCCGAGACGTCTGGAAAACGGTGGCCTGGTCAGATGGGTTCCGATTTCAGTTGGTAAGAACTGACAGTCGGGTTCGTGTGTGGTGCAGATCCCCACTAAGCCACGGACGCAAGTTGTCGATAAGCCACTGTGCAAGCTGGTGGTGGCTCCATAATGGTGAGGGCAGTCTTTACATGGAACGAACTGTGTCCTCCGGTCCAACTAAACCGATCATTGTCTGGGAATAGTTATGTTCGGCTACTTGGAGACCATCTGCAGTCATTCATGGACTTAATCTTCTCAAACAATGATGAAATTTTTATGGATGACAATGCATCATGTCACCGAGCCACAATTGTTCGCGACTGGTTTGAAGAACATTCTGTACGATTCGAACGAATGATTTGGCCTCCCAGATCGCCTGACATGGGACAAAGTCGTGCACAAAATGCTGTACCGGCAACACTTTCGCAGTTATGGACGCCTGTAGAGGCAGAATGGCTCGGTATTTCTTGCAGAGGACTTTCAACGACTTGTTGAGTCCATGCGACGTCGAGATGCTGCATTATGCTAACCATAAGGAAGTCCGACGCGATGTTAGGTGGTATCCCATGACTTTTGTTACCGCAGTGCAATATACAAGTTTCTTCGGTCCCTGGTAATTAGTTATAAGGAATATTACACTGGTTGCTATTGTAAATGCAACAGGAAGGACAGCAAATAACAAAATTTTACATATCGCACCAACAGAGAGTAGCTAGGACAATACCAGCGTGGCTTGATAAATCTGACAAATTTACATGAAAGAATGGAAAATTTTTCTTGCACCTACGTGGCTGGTAGGCTTGATTATTCCAAGGATTGTATGAAGAATTTCAATAATTTACATGGTAAAATTCTTCGTTGATAGCCGTCTGAATTAGTCAGTGAAAAATGGAAAGAATTAGTTTTGTACTGTTAGTAAACATTTTTATTTGGAGCGTTGGACTGCCACACAAACCAAAAGAGAATTGGATGAAGTTCAAGCGGTTTCTGCACCATCAATGAAGACCATTTACTTTCGAATTAATGAACATAAACGTGTTGAGGCAAGTACCGAAGACAAAGTGTGCTCCAGTTGTCCAACTGCTGTCATCATAAAGGGAACCGTCGACAGAATCCATGATGTGGTAATGCAGGACCGCCGAATAATACTTTGTGAGATTACTGAGACTGTAGGTACATCAACTGAACAAGCGCATAATATCTGTGTGAGAGGTGGAAGCCACAATTGCTCACTGTCAGCCAAAAGCTAATCCAGGGCAACATTTCAACACAAGGTCTGGCTATGTTTAATCGCAATCCGGAAGATGTCTTGGTCAATTTGTGACTGTGGACAAAACCAGTATCCATCATTAAACTCCAGGGACAACATAGCACTCAAGTAATATACGAGGGCTGCAAAGAGTGCGCCTCCGAAGCCAAAAACCATTCTGTCAGCTGGTAAGGTGATGGCCACTGTTCTTTGGGATTCGCAAGGAATAATCCTCGTAGATCAGTTGGAAAAATAACCTAGTCTTCCGATGGGATGAAAAAGGTGGGGGATTGCTAGATCAAGTGTGCATCCCTCGGAGGACACTATGTCGAGCAGTGAGGCTAGTCGTTTACGGAACAAATATTTTTTCTTGCTGTTTCACCTCGTACATTATTACATTTGAAAGTCATTTGAAGGTATGAAGAAAATGTAAAGTTCTGCGTTATGGCCCTAGACGTGCAAAAGAGACCCTACCGATCCCGTGTCATCCTGTGCCAGTGGCTTCATGAGGTGCGGTATGGAGAGGCATGTGGTCAGCACACCAGTCTCCAGGTCCTTGTCGGCTTTCTTGACCCCGGAACTGCTACTGGTCAGTCGAGCAGTTCCTCCCTCCAGGGTTGGCGGTTATAACTGAAACAACCATTCTCGTTTATACGGATTCTTTTCGTCTCCAGTGTAACCTGACTGTTAAAACAATTTAAAATAACCGATTTCTAAAATAACCGATTTTCGGTTATTCATCACTACTCGTTGGTGAATAAGTTCATACCGTTTTTCCATTAGTTTAATAAACACAAGAGACACATACAACAGAAACTTTGGCCATCAGTAACATATACTATTTCTCTATTCACAACAGTCTGCCAACGCTGGCGTAACTTTTCGATTCCGCGACTGTAGAAATCACGCGGTTCTAAGGCGAACAACTCACCGAGCTATGTCCGGAGCGCATTTTCATCCGGATAGGAAGTTCGTTAAAGGTTGTTCGGCAGAGAGCTGGGAAGTTTAAAAATCATAGGGCACAAGGTTAGGTGAATAAGGTGGGTTCGGAGTGACTTTCAAACACTACTTCTGCATGGTGTTTTTCCTCAGTCTTGGAGAATGCGGGCGGACGGAGAAGCGTCACTTCGCTCAGTCGTCCCGTCCTCGTTCTTGGATTGGGGCCGAAAGACGTTTCAGTTATTGACAGGACGTGTCAACGATTATGGTTACACATCGCTGAAGCAATTCGTAGTACATCACACCGTGGCTGTTGCACCAGATTTCGTGGGTGCGTGCAGGTCTTAGTATGGGGAGTTGCTGCTTTGCTTGGGCTCACCTATTCCTTTCTTATGTTACCGTGAAGACACCTTTGCTCGTAACCCAGTAGTGATATGGTGTCCACAAGATGATGACGAGTATGCAGAGATACACATATAGCTAGATGCTGATTTTTGTGATTTTGGTTTAGAGCATGTGGTACCCACAGGCGCGGTTTTTTAACCTTCCCCATCCGATGTAGAGGTAGTACGATGTTATAATGACCACATTTCATCACATCCCCCATTTCTCGAGTACAATGGCATGATCCATGGTGGATTAACGAGGTTTAAACGCTCTCCATCAAACCCGAAAGATTTTGTGAATTGGAGAGCCACTGATGTCGAAACCTTCGTCCTTAAATGAGAAAGCCAGTTTCTTGCTATGCTCTGTCCAGTGGAATTATCCCCATACATGGCGCAAGTATTTATGTCTGACTCCCCTGTTGTCGCCCCTCTACTGAAAGCAAACAGCCGAATACGTCGGAAATGATCCGATTTATCTACTTTGCACTCCATTTTTCAGCGTTCACAGCTCCTTTCACTATCGGCAAATGACAAAATGACGATGCATATCTACATCTACATCTAAATGGATACTCTGCAAATCACATTTGAGTGCCTGGCAGAGGGTTCGTCGAACCACCTTCACAGTTCTCTATTATTTCAATCTCGTATAGCGCGCGGAATGAATGAACACCTATATCCCTTATTTTATCTTGGTGATCGTTCCTCCCTATGCAAGGTGGTGTCAACAAAATAATTTCGCATTCGGAGGAGAAAGTTGGTGATTGGAATTTCGTGAGAAGATTCCGTCGCAACGAAAAACACCATTCTTTTAATGATGTCCATCCCAACTCCTGTAACATTTCTGTGACACTCTCTCCCATATGTCGTGATGATACAAAACGTGCTGCTTTCCTTTGAACCTTTTCGATGTACTCCGTCAGTCCTACCTGGTAAATATCCCACACCGCGCAGCAGTACTCTAAAAGAGGACGGTCAAGCGTGGTGTAGGCAGTCTCCTTAGTAGGTCTGTTACATTTTATAAGTGTCCTGCCAATAAAAGGCAGTCTTTGTTTAGCCTTCCCCACAACATTTTCTATGTGTTCCTTCCAAATTAAGTTGTTGTAATTGTAATACCAAGATATTTATTTGAATTTACGGCTTTTAGCTTAGACTGATTTATCATGTAACCGAGGTTTAACGAGTTCGTTCTAGCACTCATGTGGATGACTTCACAATTTTCGTTATTTAAGGTTAGCTGCCACTTTTCGCACCATTCCGATATTTCTTCTAAATCGTTTTGCAGTTTCTTTTGATCTTCTGATGACTTTATTAGTCGATAAAGGACAGCGTCATCTGCAAACAACCTTAGACGGCTGCTCAGATTTTCTCCCAAATTTTTTTTATAGGTAAGGAACAGCAACGGGCCTATAACACTACCTTGGGGAATGCCAGAAATCACTTCTGTTTTACCCGATGACATTCCGTCAATTACTACGAACTGTGACCTCTCTGACAAGAAATCACTGATCCAGTCACAAAACTGAGACGATATTCCATAAGCAAGCAATTTCACTACGAGCCGCTTGTGTGGTACAGTGTCAAAAGCCTTCTGGAAATCCATAAATACGGAATCGATCTGAAATCCTTTGTCAATAGCACTTAGCACTTCATGTGAATAAAGAGCTAGTTGTGTTTCACAAGAACGATGTTTTCTAAACCCATGTTCACTGTGTGTCAATAGACCGTTTTCTTCGGGTAATTCATTATGTTCGAACACAATATATATTCTAAAATTCCGCTGCATATCGACGTTAACGATATGGGCCTGTAATTTAGTGGATTACTCCTCCACCTTTCTTGAATATTGGTGTGACCTATGCAACTTTCCAGTCATTGGGTACGGATCTTTCGTCCAGCGAACGGTTGTGTATGATTGTTAAGTATGGAGCTAATGCATCAGCATACTCCGAAAGGAACCTAATTGGTATACAGTCTGGACCAGAAGACTTGCTTTTATTAAGTGATTTCAGTTGCTTCACTACTCCGAGGATACTACGTTACTCATGTTGGCATCTGTTCTCGATTCGAATCCTGGAATATTTACTTCTTCTTCTTTTGTAAAGGTATTTCGGAAGGCTGTGTTTAGTACCTCTGCTTTGGCAGCACTGTCTTCGATAGTATCTCCATTGTTACCTCGCAGAGAACGCATTGATTATTTCTTGCCGCTAACATACTTCACATACGGCCAGAACCTCTTTGGATTTTCTGCCAGGTTTCGAATCAAAGTTTCGTTGTGGAAACTGTTATAGGCATCTCGCATTGAAGTCCGCACTAAATTTCGAACTTCTGTACAAGATCGCCAATCTTGGGGATTTTGTGTCTGTTTAAATTTGGCTTGTTTGTTTCGATGTTTCTGCAACAGTGTTCTAACCCGTTTTGTGTACCAAGGAGGATCAGCTCAGGCGTTTGTTAATTTATTTGGTATAAATCTCTCAATTGCTGCCGATACTATTTCTTTGAATCTAAGCCACATCTGGTCTACACTTATATTATTAATTTGGAATAAGTGGAACTGTCTCTCAGGAAGGCGTCAAGTGAATTTCTATCTGCTTTTTTGGATAGGTATATTCAGAGTGTATACGACCCAGGACAACAGGGAGATCCGGGAAAAACCCGGGAATTTTTTTCATCCGGGAGAAAACCGGGATAAACCCGGGAATTGTTTTGAATCCCGGGAATTTTTCGTTGTTTTAGTTTTCAGTAAAATTTTTGTGATTTTGACTGCTAACAACCAACACTCTAACAAAGAATATCACTGTATCCCGCTACTGCAGAATAATACTGCAGCAACAAAACATGAACGAGAGAGAAAAAACGAAAATAAAACTTAAGTTGCAAAGGAAATGCGCCGTATACGACAACAAAACAGTGCTCATACAAGCGTCTGCCAACAGGAAAGTCTGTCTAAGGCTTTAGGAAGACTACACAGTGCTTTGTAACAACAAACTGCCTCCGATGAGCGTGGCGTGACAACTGTTTTAATTACATTCGTTTGAGCAGTTGCGGGCGGGCTCTTGCGCATGCGCAGTTGAGTCGCGTAAGAGTAGTACCTTCTCCCGCTTCTGGTTACAGAAGTGTGGCTGGGCGCCACTACTTAATATTGCCCCGGTTAGGAAATTAGTAAATCTGGGGCTGATGCATAGACCAGTCTGAGTTGTGGTGGGGAGGTGGGTCGTCTCCACGTGACCTGTATTTACGTTTAGTGATTTTTGTTGTTTGCTCTTCGTTTATTGCTCTCACGTTAAATGATAACAAAACGTATTTTTGTGGCCGGGAGCTATCAAATGAATTAAAATACGTTCGCGTAATTACGGAAGGCTAAAACATGTCAGTAGTTTTTGATTTTATTTCTATCTTTCAGACAGTCAAACATTAATCGCCTTACAGAACAATGAAGCTATTTTTGCCGGTTGCTAAAGTTCTTTCCTGTTGAGGCAGTTATTTGAAATGAAGAGTTTAATTTCACACTGTTGGCTAGTTTCAACTGTTCGCTGCATTTCAAGTGATCGTATGGCATTATGCCATAATAGAGAACCAAACATGAGATAATACAGTACTGGTACTCCAAGAAAATTTACATACGAATGTGCATTTTAAGCTGAATTATGCGTTTTAGTATGGTTCACGAAATTTCAACGCTCCTAAAGTACCCTCTGATGTCTTGTTTCTTTTATGACATAATTTAAGGTCTTTTAATGTTTTACACGTACGAACATATGGGCTTCCTGTGTCATCGTAGCTACCCAAGCGCGGTGACGCTTATTACCTGGCGTTCTCTTGCAACTGCTGAAACGAACCTATTTCTAACAGGTCGTGGGAAAATATTGCGAATGGTGGTTTGAAAAGCGTTACATTGAAAGCAGATTTCCTTTTGCGTCAGATGAACTATGTGCGAGAATGTACGATTAATTCCTTAAATCACAAAGCGTTTGACTCTCATTTGAAAATCAACTCTTTGAGGACGACCATTTAGAAGAATTTCAAGCCGAGAAGATCAGACATTTACGATCTTGTTAAAAATTTTAATGGCAAATTTGTGTGATGTATCTTAAAGTGTAACAAGCACAAAAAAGATCAACATTTTATGTGGAAGCTTAGCTTCTCTTCCAACTTATTAATCTTCGAGACAAATATTATATGTGAATGCTACGTATATTAATTTAAACCATCAACTTTTCTTATTTGTGGGTTCGCGCTACGTAACAATGATCTTGCTATTGGCTGACTACATCACGTGTCCTGAGCTGTCATAAGCTGGCGAGATCACGTGACATGAGCTATGACTGGCTTACAAAAGCGCATCGCAATCTCGGTTTCAATGCTTTGGAAAGTGACATGCAGTGTTTGGTGGAATTCGAATTTATACCTCTGTAATACGCAAATATGCAGCGTACATGTTGCTGCACATCAAAGGTCTTCCAAAACGTATTTTTCCTCCTGAGTTTCGTTTTCTAAAGTGCCGGGAAATTCTACTCCGGTATATAAAACCATAAACATTCAAAGGATTGATGAGTTTTACAGTGCCGAATAAGAGCGTACTGTCACTTATCATGGAAAAAGTGTATTTTCACCCAGGAGAAAATGTATTTTTAACCGGGAAATCCGGGAAAAATCCGGGAATTTTTTTTCTTTGTCCACGCATACACCCTGTATATTTTTCGCTTATTTTTGGAGGATTTGGGGATTACAATATTCAGTCTTGCTACGATAGCCCTGTGTTCACTAAACCCTGAATCGGTTTTGATGCTTGTTATTAACTCAGGATTATTTGTTGCTAAGAGGTCAAGTGTGTTTTCACAACCGTTTACTATTTGCGTGGGCTCATGAACTAACTGCTCGAAATAATTTTCAGAGAATGCGTTTAGCACAATTTCGGATGACTTTTTATGCGTACCTCCGGAATTAAACATGTATTTGTGCCAACATATCGAAGGTAAATTAAAGTCACCACCAACTATTATCCTCTTGAGTCGGGTACGTGTCTGAAATCAAAGTTTTCTTTGAACCTTTCAGCAACTGTATCATCTGATTTGGGAGGTCGGTAAAAAGATGCAATTATTATTTTATTCCGGTTGCCAACAATGAGCTCTGCTCACACTAACTCACAGGAAGTATCTACTTCAATTTCGCGACAAGTTAAACTACTTCTGACAGCAACAAACACACCACCGCCAACCGTTCGGTTCTTCGCAAAAATTTCGGCTGAGCTTATATCCGGCTTTAGCCAGCTTTCAGTGCCTATAACGATTCGAGCATCAGTGCTTTCTATTAGCGCTTGGAGCTATGGTACTTTCCCAACACAGCTACGACAATTTACAATTGTTATACCAATGGTTCCTGTATTAAGTCAAACTCAAATAGCAACAGTGAAATACAAATAAAAAAGACAATTCATAAATTAACCCATAACAACCGAAAAACCAACATGTAAAACAAAAATGATCAGAAGTTATGCACCAACGTAATATTATTCTCAATAGTAAATGACGTATTATAACAAAGACTGAAAAATTGTAATGAAGATGTAGCAGATCCAGAACTATATAGGGTTGACAGTGTGGCAGACATTGGTCTCATTGTCACCAGCATTGTTGGTATCAATTTTTCACCCAGAAACAGCCACAGAATTAAGGTTTCTGTTATTATCCGAAGTTTACAGCTCGTCAGTAAAATTATGTGTGTATAAATTCAGTTAACTTCCCTTCCAAGGACGTTTCGGATGTTTTATCCTTACAAGATGCAGCAAGCTTGTAGTGTCTTCTCCCAGTTTTAATTTTTAAAGAAAATGAAGCACTGTACTTTATTGCTACCGTACTACATAAAATTCCCCCATAGTAAAGATGGGACCATTCTGCAATATAATCGATCTCCGAGGATGACAGCGAAATACTGCTGTATGGGACAGGTGGGGGCAAATCTTGATCACTGCACGTACAGTCATGCTCAAAAGTATCCGAACGACCTGAATTGCATTTCGCTTGATTCGCATATAACCCACATAACGCCGCTGTCTAGCGGGTCCTCTAATCGCTCCATGGTACAGTCGTTTGACTATTGAAAATGGTTCCAACAAGTCACCACTAGAAAACACTACTCTGTATCGCTATAACTCTAGATGTAAAGTAATACTACGATACTACAAATATCAGGGAACACCTTATCAATGGTAAGACTGTCTTTAAGGCTGGTGAGCTCACATTTATTACAATAAATTACATGCCTGAAATGTTACCACTCTCATTATTACGTCAGATAGGTAATGCACGTAGTAAGTTCGTCGTATTCATGATTTCCTCTTCAAAGTAACATACCGTACTTATTATTTAACGCAAAATGACATTAAAAATTTAAGCTATTCGCGAGCAGCTAGTTGAGAATATGTATGACCTTCAAATGACACGATGGACCGTCTCATTCTGCATATGGATTCAAACCCAGGTCATGCAGACTAAGCAAATATTTCGTGACTGACGGAAACTAACAGTCATTCCTGATTAGGCATACAGAGAGTGATATACCTCAATTTTAGACAGTATCAATTAGCAAATACTAACTTTGAATTACATAACGCAAACATTTTTAACGGACCCGAATTCCTACCCAGCTCCTATTGTCCCTGTTAACGAACTACGAGAGATGTTAAATATTGCTTCTTAACAAATAACTTATTTGAAATGCCGTGAGGTGAAGCTTTGTGTTGGACAGGGATTCGAACCCAGAAACTGATCGGATAGATATCGAAGCACAATCAACTGTGACGTATCGCATTTTCTCGGCAGTAGCTAGATGTTTTAACTGAAATGATTAGACGAAACATTAATTTTTTCCTTCCCAGGACTCCAACCCGGCACCTATCGCTGTTATATTCTAGAGAAAACGAACGTTAAATATGGGTTTGTTGCACCAGCAGCGACATGTGACCATGTTTGAACTAGAAATAATATGACGAAGAGTTCAGTGCTGGCTGGGAATAGAGCCCCACACATATCGTTGTTGACTACACGCAAAGCAATTTCTAGGCGCAAGTATATGAAGAAAGGAACCGCGTTTTTGTTATAAATTAACATCTTCATCAATGACTTTAGTTTTAATGTACTCTACGGGTAATTACTGATGTATGACATTAACATGAAAAGGATTACGTAGACTGGGAAAGAACCTGTTCTTGGGGAACTACTCCTATAGTGACCAAAAGGCATCACATGATCTTCAAGTAAAGTGTTCCAGCAGCGGTATGAAGAAAATGATAGTAATAATGACGGTAATAATCGTATTATCCGGTAACTTCACACTTCACAGTGGATTTCCTCGAACTAAGAAATTTGCTGAATTTTTGAAAATTTCAAAATGCCTAGAAGAGTCTTTACATCCTGCTGAAATGAGAATAGCATAATCTCCGCTTCAGAAGCTTGATTCTATTTAACCATTTAATAGCCTCGCGTTTTCTCCACCGTGACTAATTTTGTAAGCTAAGCACATCCTCTGTTACAGCACTCTCCTGGGGCTGGGAATTGTGGCCACAATGGTCTGGCGGAACGAACTATCACAGGTGTAATCCATGGGTTCAGGCATTTACTTTTAAGAGGCACAAACAGATTTACTTTAACCCTGGTAACATCAAGAGGAAGACGTTATAATCTAGATTCCGCATTAAACATCACGTTCCTTCATTACCAACTGGGCAGAGCCGGTTTACGTTGGGAAATGACGTAGCGGAAGCGATGGTAAACAGATATGCAGTCGCCAGTAAACTTACTTACATTAAAAAATTTTATTTTATTTGATAAACCGATAGCCATTTAAAGGAACAGGGCTCTCACTTTACTTGTACTTGATTCAACTAGGGACGTTGAAAAATTTGGTGCTGGACTGTGATTCGGATTCGTATCTCCTCTTTCGCGGATCTGAAGCTCTCGGAACAGTATAGTTCAATCATTTCGTTCCTTTTGTCAATACTGCAATATTCTCTAGGTCTCCTCCACAGGTAAGAATGTGGGTCCGAAAGCTGATCCAATACAAAAATATTCACTATTTCATTTCAAGCACTATCACGTGCACACCGGCCTGTTAGTGAAAACTAACGTACATTTTTCATGTCTGTTCATGTGTTGCACGACAATCGCAGTAGGTGTCGTTATTTCTAGTCAAACAAGCACACTTCTTACTATTGGTGAGTAAGCAACTGATACTTAAGCTATATTCGTGGATGCACGATAGGTGTGCTGTTCGATTGTCGCTTACGCACAAAAGTTTGTATCCTTATTTTCGATTCAAACACCTAGCAGCTGGTAAGAAAAACCGATACGAAACATTTGATTTTACTTAGTTAACAATCCGAATACGTGTTGGGTCCGTATCTCCGTCACAGAACTTCACATCATGCGCTTCATCTTTAAATGCATGCACAGTTTGTTACTTCAGAATAAAGGTATATCAGACATCTTTCGTAGTTAGTTGACGGGGACGAAATGGTCTTGATAAAAGTCCCGGTTTATTACAAAAACTGTTGTCCTTTATTTTCAAGTTCAGATTTGGTTACTGGTATTAGCAAAAGTTTCGGTAATTCATTACTCTTCATGGTTAGTCAGCAATATGATATAATTAGATTAGATTACATTAAATTAATTCATGTTTCATAGATCATGAATACAATATTTCGTAATAATGTGGAACGTGTCATTTTAATAAATGATTTTTTTACACACCATGATCCAATTTCTGTACAATTTTTTACTCTCCCTCTCTCTCTCTCTCATTCTTTTTTATTTTTATCTCTCTCTCTCTCTGTCTCTCTGTCACACACACACACACACACACACACACACACACATACATTCTTTTTTTTTTTTTATTTGTTTGTTGTGCTCGACCATCGACGAGGCACGAAAACGTCTGTGAATGAATTTCTTAGTTTTGAGTACACTTATGAAAGAAATATAAGAACAACTATGAGAGTTACTGATTTATGATGCTTAGTTTGCAATTAGTTCTGAGTATTATTAGTAACTACGCTCCAGTCCCTAAACCTAGTTACAGGAACACGAATCAGACACATTACGTATTCTAGACCATAGCAGCCGCGACTTGAAGACACCAGCTATGGTCACTTCCCAGCCCGCTGTAAGATCCCATCGGTTCTTCTTCTTCCTGCTGGTATTGTAACTGAGATTTGCCAAGTTCGATTGTCGCTTAGGCACAAAAGTTGGTATCCTTATTTTAGATTCAAACACCTAGCAGCTGGTAAGAAAAACCGATACGAAACATTTGATTTTACTTGGTTAACAATCCGATTACGTGTTGCGTCCGTATCTCCGTCACAGAACTTCACATCATGCACTTCATCTTTAAATGCATGCACACTTTGTTCCATCAGAATAGAGGTATATCAGACATCTTTCGTGGTTAATTAACAGTCGTCTTTTATTTTCAAGGTTAGATTTGGTTACTGGTAATGGCAAAAACTTCGGTATTTCATGACTCTTCATGGCTAGTCATCAATATGATGTGATTAGATTAGATTTCATTAGATTAATTCTTGTTTCATAGATCATGAACACGATTATCGTAATGATGTGGAACGTGTCATTTTAATGAAAGAATTCTTTACATACCATGATTCAATTTCTTTACAATTTTTTACTCTCTCTCCCTCTCTTTCATTCTTTTTGATTTTTATCTCTCTCTCTCTTTCTCTCTCTCTCTCTCTCACTCACACACACACACACACACACACACACACACACACACACACACACACACACATTCTTTTTTATTTTTATTTGTTTGTTGTGCTCGACTATTGGCGATGCACGAAAACGTCTGTGAATGAATTTCTTAGTTTTGAGTACACTTTCGAAAGAAATATAAAAACAACTGTGAGAGTTACTGATTTATGATGCTTAGATTGCAGTCAGTTCTGAGTATTATTAGTAACTACTCTCCAGTCTCTAAACCTAGCTACAGAAATGCGAATCAGATGCATTACGTATTCCAAGCCGTTGCAGCTGCGACTTGGAGACACCAGCTATGGTCCCTTCCCAGCCCGCTGTAAGGTCACATCGGTTCGTCTTCTTCCTGGTGGTATTGTAACTGAGATTTGGCAACAAGGCAAGGTATGTTTGGCATCTCTATGATCGACGAATTACTTCCTGGTGTGCACGGAATTAAGCCTCGAAGTTCACTTGATTTTACCTGTCATTTCCATTGAATAATCTGAGTTATTATCGCTTGAGGTGTAACAAAAGATTGTAAATTTACGGTTTTCAGCCAAGGAAAGTCGTTGCACGTTGGAAATCGCAACTAATCTCGTGCTTCAAATAGCGGTTTACGAGTTCTAGCCACTATTAGTCTCGTGAGAGGAAGCAGAGACGCATACTTCTTCGCCAGCTCTGTGGTAACGTAGTGACCTGTGAAACAGCGTCTGTTATGGTTCGCAGTTCCAGTCCCCCTGAGTGTAGTTTTTTTATCCCTTCTATGAAAGAGCTACAAACAGTCAGATCAAACACCGATAAGGAAATCGCAAGAAATTACTTTCGGCTAATATTGCAATGGTGAAAAACTTACAACGCTGCACAACACGAACGCCTCTTTCCGGTGCTGACAAGCAAATTTTGTGTTTCTAGGAATACATAACTTTATTTATGAAATGCCCCATTTACATACATCTTGAGTATGACACAGCATACCAATTAAACACAAACCCAATCAAAATCTAAGTGAGTAGTAGTTTAGCAATTCGTGTCGATAGAGGCACGCTTGCGTACAGATACTCAGTTGTATTAAAACAGATTTTCGTCGTAAGGTTATTGTGGGTAGTTTTATTACTGTTCTTATAATACGGCTCACGATTTTCGTAAGGTTTCCTTTAGTGTTGTTAAAACAATAGTAAACATGACATCAAGGATATATTCGAATTCTCTGATGTTATCTATAACAGGCTGAAATTGCACATGCGGTTTATTGATTACATGCATGTAGAAAACGTGTTCAGAGTTAAAGCCCTCAAACAAGGTTTGAAGAAGAATAAAATGCCACTACCAGACGACAGCTATTATAGAAAATACTTTTCTGACGTAATTTAGCACGATGCGCTCTACCCATACATAATACAAAAGTTTCGAGATACATCTACCGTCTGGCTGTCTGTCAAACCTGAAATGAACAAAATGTCGCAGAAGTTAGCCCTTTTTCCACATATGACTATCTTGGGTTAGGAAGTGAAGGGAATTAAGTTACAAGTTCCATTAAATTCATAAGTTTAGCAGACAGCAGAATTGCGTTTTAAAATATATAGCAGTGAATGTACTCGAACTCGCGACATCTTACCTACCGTGCGAGATACTTAACATTACACTACTAGCCGACTCATAGCTGTAACAACTCCAGAAGTCAAAAACAATTCCTCCAGAACTTCTGCATTCCACAGCGCTGTGGGATAATGCGTATGGCCAGATCAATACATATGAGAGACAAACAGTTATACCTTTTCTCTTGCACTGCACGACGTTTTCAACAAACAGATAGCGCGATAGAGTAACTCAAGTGGAAAGGAACACTTCCTATTTAAATTTCTGCATCCTACACTGTTGGCAGTTTTGTGGTGGTGGCAGTTACGTGATTTTATTTTGGTGATTACTAAATAAAGTTGAATGTATGCACTGGGTAGCTGAGGCAGCTAGTTCAGACCGCCCTTAACGCGGAATTTGTTCCCTTCGTGACAATACGGCTCGGCTACAATTTGTTGTTTGTTCAAAACTGCAGATTCCTCAACATCTCCACATATTGCGCGTTAATGGATTCGAATCCTGGCCCGACACTACAGATTTCAATATGTATTATCATGATCTAGTATGAGAACACCTATCTTGTGGTGGATAATAATTTCGATTTTTAATGTTTTTTCATTCGTTGCCAACACTAACGATATTTGACGCTTTTGACTCCCAGTGAGACACAGAGCTATTTGCGAGATCACTGTAAGTTCAACAAGATGTTATTCCGAGCTGCTGGTGGAGAAAAATTCGGTAGCTGACGTCTCTTTGTGTGTAGTCAACAACGATATGTGGGGGACCCTATTCCCAGCCAGCACTGAACGCTTCGTCATATTATTTCTGGTTCAAACATGCTCACATGTCGCTGCTGGTGCAACAAACCCATATTTAACGTTCGTTTTCTCTAGAATATAACAGCGATAGGTGCCGGGTTGGAGTCCTGGGAAGGAAAAAATTAATGTTTCGTCTCGTCATTTCAGTTAAAACATCTAGCTACTGCCGAGAAAATGCGATACGTCACAGTTGATTGTGCTTCGATATCTATCCGATTAGGCTCTGGGTTCGAATCCCTGTCCAACACAAAGCTTTACCTCACGGCATTTCAAATACTTTACTTGTTAAGAAGCGATATTTAACATCTCTCGTAGTTCGTTAACAGGGACAATAGGAGCTGGGTAGGAATTTGGGTCCGTTAAAAATGTTTGCGTTATGTAATTTAAAGTTAGTATTTGCTAATTGATACTGTCTAAAATTGAAGTTTATCACTCTCTGTATGCCTAATCAGGAATGACTGTTAGTTTCCGTCAGTCACGAAATATTTGCTTAGTCTGCATGACCTGGGTTTGAATCCATATGCAGAACGAGACGGTTCGTCGTGTCATTTGAAGTTCATACATATTCTCAACTAGCTGCTCGTGAATAGCTTAAATTTTTAATGTCATTTTGTGTTAAATAATAAGTACGGTAAGTTACTTTGAAGAGGAAATCATGAATACGACGAACTTACTACGTGCATTACCTATCTGACGTAATAATGAGAGCGGTAACATTTCAGGTATGTCATTTATTGTAATAAATGTGAGCTCACCAGCCTTAAAGACAGTCTTACCATTGATAAGGTGTTCCCTGATATTTGTAGTATCGTAGTATTATTTTACATCTAGAGTTAATGCGATACAGAGTAGTGTTTTCTAGTGGTGACTTGTTGGAACCATTTTCAATAGTCAAACGACTGTACCATGGAGCGATTATAGGACCTGTTAGACAGCTGCGTTATGTGGCTTGTATGCGAATCAGGCGAAATGCAATTCAGGTCGTTCGGATACATTTGAGCATGACTGTGCATGCATACTTTCCAATAGACCATGTCACATTTTAATCAGTACAATATTGTCTTACCAAGGCTATGCCGAGATTCTCATGTCAAGTGTTTGTTGCTGGTTACTCTCTGCATTGCAATTGAAATAGCACTCATCGCTTTTCACCACTTTTAATAGTAACCCAGAGTTTCAAAGCGATAGAAATTCTGTGAATAAGCATTACTTATTTTTCATTTAAAAACAAAAAATTAGGACAGCTGCTATGACAAAATGATATGCCTTTTTTAACCTAGTTTAGTAAAATATGAAAAATAGGTATTAAATGTTTCAAATGGCTCTGAGCACTATGGGACTCAACTTCTGACGTCATTAGTCCCCTAGAACTTAGAACTAGTTAAACCTAACTAACCTAAGGACATCACACACATCCATGCCCGGGGCAGGATTCGAACCTGCGACCGTAGCCGTCTCGCGGTTCCAGACTGCAGCGCCTAGAACCGCACGGCCACTTCAGCCGGCCAAAATAGGTATTATAAACGGTACCAAACAAGAACTAAAATACTGGTCTCGATTTTAAACAATCGGTTTTTCCCATCCCTACCTCCCACGAAGGTCAAAACCCTGGCAGCTGCTGGAAATGAACCCAGTTACTCCACATATTCATTCGAGCAGACAGTTCATCTATTGTGGCATACAAGAATTTTTAAGTGTCCAGGATATGAGATTTAGTACACAGAGTTGCAAACTTTGGCAGTAACAACGGATCTAAGCCGACTTTCCACCAAGTCAAACAGAGCTTGGAGGACAGATACAAGTGTGTTATTCCTCATGCTGGTTTATCTCGCTGATTCAGTTCATAATTCGTAGTGACTGGTGAGGGTGGCGTCCCAGTCTCTGGCCACACAGTAAGTGAGAGATCTGGATAGCCTGCTGCCTACCTCACCAGTGCCGGCCGCGGTTGTCTAGCGCTACTAGGCGCTCAGTCCGGAGCCGCGCAGACTGCTACGGTCGCGGGTTCGAATCCTGCCTCTGGCGCGGATGTGTGTGATGTCCTTAGGTTAGTTAGGCTTAATTACACTCCTGGAAATTGAAATAAGAACACCGTGAATTCATTGTCCCAGGAAGGGGAAACTTTATTGACACATTCCTGGGGTCAGATACATCACATGATCACACTGACAGAACCACAGGCACATAGACACAGGCAACAGAGCATGCACAATGTCGGCACTAGTACAGTGTATATCCACCTTTCGCAGCAATGCAGGCTGCTATTCTCCCATGGAGACGATCGTAGAGATGCTGGATGTAGTCCTGTGGAACGTCTTGCCATGCCATTTCCACCTGGCGCCTCAGTTGGACCAGCGTTCGTGCTGGACGTGCAGACCGCGTGAGACGACGCTTCATCCAGTCCCAAACATGCTCAATGGGGGACAGATCCGGAGATCTTGCTGGCCAGGGTAGTTGACTTACACCTTCTAGAGCACGTTGGGTGGCACGGGATACATGCGGACGTGCATTGTCCTGTTGGAACAGCATGTTCCCTTGCCGGTCTAGGAATGGTAGAACGATGGGTTCGATGACGGTTTGGATGTACCGTGCACTATTCAGTGTCCCCTCGACGATCACCAGTGGTGTACGGCCAGTGTAGGAGATCGCTCCCCACACCATGATGCCGGGTGTTGGCCCTGTGTGCCTCGGTCGTATGCAGTCCTGATTGTGGCGCTCACCTGCACGGCGCCAAACACGCATACGACCATCATTGGCACCAAGGCAGAAGCGACTCTCATCGCTGAAGACGACACGTTTCCATTCGTCCCTCCATTCACGCCTGTCACGACACCACTGGAGGCGGGCTGCACGATGTTGGGGCGTGAGCGGAAGAAGGCCTAACGGTGTGCGGGACCGTAGCCCAGCTTCATGGAGACGGTTGCGAATGGTCCTCGCCGATACCCCAGGAGCAACAGTGTCCCTAATTTGCTGGGAAGTGGCGGTGCGGTCCCCTACGGCACTGCGTAGGATCCTACGGTCTTGGCGTGCTTTCGTGCGTCGCTGCGGTCCGGTCCCAGGTCGACGGGCACGTGCACCTTCCGCCGACCACTGGCGACAACATCGATGTACTGTGGAGACCTCACGCCCCACGTGTTGAGCAATTCGGCGGTACGTCCACCCGGCCTCCCGCATGCCCACTATACGCCCTCGCTCAAAGTCCGTCAACTGCACATACGGTTCACGTCCACGCTGTCGCGGCATGCTACCAGTGTTAAAGACTGCGATGGAGCTCCGTATGCCACGGCAAACTGGCTGACACTGACGGCGGCGGTGCACAAATGCTGCGCAGCTAGCGTCATTCGACGGCCAACACCGCGGTTCCTGGTGTGCCCGCTGTGCCGTGCGTGTGATCATTGCTTGTACAGCCCTCTCGCAGTGTCCGGAGCAAGTATGGTGGGTCTGACACACCGGTGTCAATGTGTTCTTTTTTCCATTTCCAGGAGTGTAGTTCTAAGCTCTAGGGGACTGATGACCATAGATGTTAAGTCCCATAGTGCTCAAGCCATTTTTTTGAACATCACCAGTGATCTTCTCCCCATACATAGATGGCTCAGTACAGTTTGGACAATATACAGTCCTTCGTAGCCTTGTTTAAAGATAACATCACAGGAGCCTCGAAGACAGGTCACACACACGAGACGGAAGAAGTCATAATTGTAATGCCTGTTTTGAAAATTACAAACTATGTGGAGCTCCCATGACCATTTTGCTACTGGATACTATGCAATACCAGTTTATGGCTCATAAGGAGAAATCGACTCGTGCTGTACACAGAACTGGGACACTGCTGAGATGACAGTGTGGTGCAACTCCTCTCTCTATGGACATCGTTGGACACACCACACTAGATGCAACTCTCAGCAGCTGCATGAAGGGGAACAACACAACAATCATCACTGTGCTTGCTCTCGATGGGGTTTTAGGTGCCTTGGGTAACTACACAACAATGGTCGTCATGTTGTCTGTATGTGGTGTTCCAGACGCCTTGGGGAACCTCATAACACAGTTACCATGCTGGCTAAGGGGCTCCTGCGCCATGGGGAACTGTATAACAATGTTCGCAATTCTGTGGGTCTCTGGAGTTCCAGACACTGTGGGGAGCTACACAACAATTGTCGCCATGTTGGACATGGGGTTTTGGGCGCTACGAGGGATCACAGAACCAATGGTCGCCATTCTGGCTGTCAGTGGTGCTACCGGTGCCGTGTGGAGTGACACAACCATGGTAGCCATGTTGGCTGCTCGTGACATTCCAGACGCCATCGGCAACAACATAACATGGTGATCATCCAAGCCATAGTAATCCTGCACAATGGAAAACCACACAATAATCGTCGCCACGCTGGTTGTTTGTAAGGTTCCAGACGCCATGAGGAACCACACAGCATGCTCATCTTGCTGGTCACAGGATTCCTGCACCATGGAGAACCACACAACAGTTGTCGCCATGCGACTTGTCTGCGGGGCTCCAGGCGCCTTGGAGGACCATACAACAATGGTAGCCATGCTTGGCATGGGGCTCCAGGCGCTGTGAAGAACCACAGAACAATTGTCGCCATTCTGGCTGTCTGTGGGGATCCGGGTGTCGTGGGGAACCACAAAACCATGGTCTTCATTCTGTCTGTCCGTAGGGTTCCAGAGGCCATTGGGAACCACATAACACAGTCACCATGCTAGCCATGGGGCTCCTGCACCATGGGGAACCACACAACTAAGGTCGCCCTGTTGGCTGTCGATGGAGTTTCAGGTGCTATGGGGAACCACACAAGAAGGTTCGCTGTGCTGGCTGTTCATGATGCTCCATCCCTTGTCGCACTGCCGCTGTAGGTAAGTCTCTTGCTGCAAAGAAGCCCGACCCCTGGCTCAAAGTGCTTTGTCTTCCACTGTAAGATGTCTCGTAAGGAGTAGTAAGACACAGGTAAACAACAACAAGGTTTTATTACGACCACAGTAAAGAGATTTAATAACAAAGGAAAACCTCTGTAGTGTAACGACGTAAGTTTTTTATAAATGATTTTCTTTTGACATATGACCATGTGTAGACTTCGTCACCTACGTCAGTTGCAACACACTTCAAAATTATTTATCTCCATTTAGGAGATAATGAAGTTTCAAAAGCGTTTATAAAGATTATAGTGTGAAGTTCGCCTCCTGGTTTGAATACAGGAAATCGACTTGCTACATTTGAATTTGTCGTTATATCATCCAAACATTCTGCGAGAGACATAGTTGGATTTTGTTTAGATTACAGAGACGTAGTTGCGTCGGATTTGCTTGCCATGATTTCTTTATTTGTATTGTTGTCGTCCGAGCTAGCAAACATGATGCGACTGTTGTCTCTGATTACGTTATTGCTTCTACTACTTGGAATGTTTTCATTATTATCTAATTCCGATAACCGTTTAGTAATTTCCTATATTCGCATTTCTGTATTGGATACGCGGTTATCTAATATCGATTCTTCACTGTGTTCACGATGTGAACGCTCTGTACCTTCGTCAATGTTATTATCTTTGGAGGTCTCAAGGTTACTGCATATATCGGTAATTAAAAATTTCATGTTTTCTATTTCAGTATGATCTTTTTCTACTTGATGAGTTAATGTCTCTAATTCTACATTATCTATTAAAGAAATCTCCACAGGTTTGGTAGAAACCTCTTTAATAGATTCTAGTAATTCTCTACGAACAGTTTCTGTTTGTATAGAAAATTCATCCCGTAACTTATCGTTATTTTTCTCTATTTCATTTACAACTAAGACATCGACATTATCTAGTCTCTTGGTTAAGTCAGTAATATCATTTCGCATGCGAGTTTTTCCTCACGCGATTCCTGGATATGTTCTTCTGACCTTTTACAATTATCAGCAATCTTATTACTAAGTCCTTCTAGTGTTTCCTGCATTTCAACTTTAGAAGCCTCTATTTTATCACTTAGTTCTCGATTGGTTTCATTAAGATATTCCTGTAACCTGTCTGTAGATTTTGTTAGCTCTCCTTTTAATCTAGCAGTAGATTCCTTGTAAGACTGTTTTAATTCCTGAAACTTCCTGGCAGATTAAAACTGTGTGCCCGACCGAGACTCGAACTCGGGACCTTTGCCTTTCGCGGGCAAGTGCTCTACCAACTGAGCTACCGAAGCACGACTCACGCTTCGGTAGCTCAGTTGGTAGAGCACTTGCCCGCGAAAGGCAAAGGTCCCGAGTTTGAGTCTCGGTCGGGCACACAGTTTTAATCTGCCAGGAAGTTTCATATCAGCGCACACTCCGCTGCAGAGTGGTAATCTCATTCTGTTTTAGTTCCTGTTTTAGTTCCTCTTTTAATCTAGCAGTAGATTCTTCGTTAAACTGTTTTAATCTGGCAGTAGATTCTTCGTTTGACTGTTTTAATTCCTGTTTTAGTTCCTCTTTTAATCTAGCAGTGGATTCTTTGTTAGATTCTTTTAGTTTAGCGATCGCCCTAAAAAGGGATCTCATGCTCCTATCGGACATGGATTGCTCTTCGTCTGACATTTCACTTCCCGACATTATTGTAAAATATTAACTAGTTGCACACGCAGACTTGTAATCAACAATCCTATTAAAAGCACACTCCCTATGTACAACACTCCACTTCCAACTTAAAACAGACTCACCGGACACTAGTATTGTAGTTTGTAGTTCTCGGTGATCAGTGTGCTGCTATGGGCTGCAGAAGTAACAGCCGTCGATGCAGCCGCTGAGATGCTGCGACCCCGCTTCTGCAACCGGCAGGACGCTGAGTCGAACACCGGAGACGTCACTGGCTGCAACCACGCCCCGCCGCACCGTAGATAGGCGAAGCCCTCAGCAACACCTCTAATACCAGCCGGAGGAACGCCCCCCAGCTGACGTCCTGGGCCTGTTAGTTTAGGGAGAAAAGATTGTCCGGTTTTGCAGCGTTCAGCTGCTGCCCAACAGATGCTCCTTCTCGTGGAATAACTGCGTGACTGTACTGCTTGGCTGCGCTCCGTCAGTTGCCCACACCCGCGAAGTCGCCACTGGCTGGTGAAGGCTCCACGAAGACTCTCATTGACTTCCGAAGGACTCTTGATGTTTTAATTGTTTCGTACCTGTGTGCCTTAGTTACACACAAGTCCTGTTTATAACGTCGCCACGGTGTAGTGTAACGACGTAAGTTTTTATAAATGATTTTCTTTTAACATATGACCATGTGTAGACTTCGTCACCTACGTCAGTTACAGCCCACTTCAAAATTATTTTTATTCTTTTTAAATTGTCTAAGAATGGTTCTTGAACGAAACTGTAAAACATCATTTGAGTCGTATGCGCAGAATTTCGTCACTCAATCCAATTGGTTTGCGCAAACGTTTTCAATTTAGATGTCTTTTGTTTCTCCTCAGAAATTATATTAATGCCAGTGATGTGCTGTAATAAATATTAGAACCACACTGAATAAACTTTCGAGATTCAAACTCGCGACGGACGTTGTCAAAAATTAATAATCTTGTCAAATAAATTACGTAACATAATTCTTCATCAATAAATTCTCGGAACACGTATTTCGACTTTAGTAGCATCCACTAGTTTATTATCTTCCTACATAGAGACGTGAACCTGAGCCTTGACAAGACAGAACTGAACATTTACATCATGATTAAACTTTCTATGACGTCATTGTTGTCCAAACATTACAAATTCTCAATTATTTAATTTTTAGAAGCACGACGCAACAACTCGGTTTCAGGATCTTCTGTTGCTCTTTGGCTGTCGACCCGCGACGTATAGTGGCCAGCAATTTTCTCTCTGGTCCCGGCAGCGAAGATGCTGTCTCCGTCCGTTGCGCCGCCCTCTCCGTACATGAAACATAAAAAATAAATACAAAACTTTAGATAATTCACAGCTATTACAAATATTACAAAAATACATAAACAAAACAATAAATTAAACTTATATTCACCTGCAAACTGGGCTGACACTGATGGATGGGGGACGCTTCAATTTCACGTCCCACTACACCTCTGCGTAGTAGAAATAACACAACTTCTCAGAAATTAACTCTAGAAGTAACCTTAGCAGTAGCATCTGGGCCAGTTTTGACCCACAATAGAAAATCAAACTTTTATTCCTTTTTGGGTGGTGTTTAGACAGTCTTAAGAGTAACAGAGGATAATTCCGTCTCTAAAATGAGTAGCACGCTGCCAAACATAAATTTTCAGAGATAAAGTATTTTTATTATAAATTTTACAGAACAAACACCACAGTCTTCCATCAATCATCGTTAAAAGAGGTAAGTAAGACAATATTATAATGTTTTTCTTTACATGAAATTGAACAGAATCAGAACATTTTATTTATGTGAGGATTAATAGTACTTTTACAGACAAATAAGGTAAGTACCAAGTATTTGTGAAAGATTCTAAAATGATCCTTGTGTCTTTCTTATTGCAATGAAGGAAATGAAAGATAAGAACAAGTGACTTCAGCCTGTAATTATAATTATATGGAAATATTTAAGAACAAGGACATAACAGAACTGCCTAAGCTGTGATGGGCTCACAGTTCAGACAAGAGTTTCTGCTTTGGAGGTTTTGCACACATGCTTGTTTCACTTGAAGCATAAGTTCTCTTTCTTGTTTGCAGGAAACTTGAATTTGACAGCACCTATTTTCATATTGTCCAGCGCTGGTATCAGATGCCTACAAGGGGGGATAGTCTCCTCTCTGCAGTTTTTAGGGGGCAGCAAGCTCATCTGCGACTCTGAGGATGAAGTCTTGAATTTGAAGGACCCTTCTATTCCCATATTGGCCAGCTTCGATATCGAGTGCCTGCAAGGGGAGATGGGCTCCTCTCTGCAATTTGTAGAGGGCAGCAAGCTCATCTGCTACTTTGAGGATAAAGTCTCGTCGTGAAATCTTCTAACTACGTAAGTGACCTAAAAACTGTGTAAGCGTTGATTATGGCAAGGTCAAGAAGCTGAAGCATTTGTCAGTCGCGACGTTCCATGAAGGCGACGCTCCTGATATCTGCTGTCGTATGAGAGAACTACTAGCAGTGCCCCAGACAGCACTGTATTAGGGGGAGTGGGCTTCCCCGCTGTATAAGGCTGCACAGGCGTTCAGTGGGTATCAGCTCGGACACCGTAGTGTCTAGTCATTTGGTCAACTATATCGACTCCACCCTTACTTTCATTAAAAAACTTCATAATTTCTGGAATTTTCCTCTCAGTATTTTCTCATTCACCTGACATCCAGCAAACATGTTACTCACAATAAGGATATTTTATATATTTTTTCTTTTTCCATTATTATGCTGTGAGAAGATTCTCGCCTGGAGTGTGTCGCATGCACGCATTTCCACTTCGCGCCGCAGGAGGAGCTTCTTTGAGTGGTACCAGAAGAATGCCAACTAAATTTTTTCCCTTTTGTTTCAGCTCATCTGCCAGTTCCACGAAGCTGAAGCATTTGTCAGTCGCGACGTTCCATAAAGGCGACGCTCCTGATATCTGCTGTCGTATGAGAGAACTACTAGCAGTGCCCCAGGCAGCACTGTATTAGGGGGAGTGGGCTTCCCCGCTGTATAATATGTTACTGCGTAGCTTCCCAGTGTCACTCCTTAGGTCTGCAAATCGCCGAACAGATAACGGAAAGCGGCGCTGATATCAAGTATCATTGGACCTCATAATTCTTCTATTTAGCCCAAAGTGTCGTAATATATTCCAACGTCTCGTGAATACCACTGAGGCATGTCCAGAAACTATTTAGTGTCTGAAAACCGGTGTTACTGATATCAAATAGCATTAAAATACATATGGGTTAAAAATGACCGACATGGTACTACTGGTACTACAGGTAAATTATCGATACTTGTAGGTGGTCTAGAGGCAATAAATTTTGGTGAGTTGTACACCCCCATAAATGATGAAAAGTCAAGGGAGCATTTTGTCCTGCGATGATTATGAAATCATGTGGTACTTCTAGCACTTTCAGGCATACACCTTAAACATACAGTGGACAGACATAGTGGGACGTGAAGACTATGCCACTAATAATCCCTAACGACAGAGGTGAAGCGTTAGGCGTAGTCGGCCGACAAGTACGTCTCGGGATATCACTGGGAAGTCGTAGGTCCAGCTGCGGTGGCTTCAGACCGGGCTCTGACTGATGGGTTGCTAAGTGCTCGCACATGATCTGGTCTAGAGCATTAGTGGAGCGAACTGCCGATATGTTGGCTAGCAGTGCCCTATATAGCAGAGGCGCGGAGGAATTAGAGCCTATCCAGTTCTGTCCACGTGACACGGCGGAGGAAATAGGTCCCTGGCAAAGGGGACCTCTGGTGGCGCTCGTCCTGCAGATTGTCGTCCGTGTTGTGATCGACGCAATCCGCGGAGGCAACGCCTAGTGCGTATGCAACTCCGTGATGCTTGAGTCGATGTCGGTAGGCGAACGTCGGCTGCATGGCACAAAGCACTTGACGTAGCCACACACTCATTTACGGCTGAGAGAACAATACAGTATCAGTATTGTGGAACAATAACCTGCAGTGTCAGTCGGCCACGTCCCTACGTTTGTCGTGTTGTGACACGTGCCCCTACATGTTTCACATTCTCACACAAGGCACAGCACGATATTACAACTATCACCAACAAACAGTATTCAAAAGAAATTTCTAAATGAGAAATCTACTGCTTAACTTTGCCTTGCATACAGGTTATAGGAGGCATTACTCGTACATACTCTCTGTGGTTGCGCTCAAATGCTGATCGTGCGCATACCAAAAATATGTACAACATTTCCTACCAGTTTGTCGTTTGTTGCATGCTTCCATAATAATATTGCAATTTCAGTGGGGAGTACTGAATTTTTTGCATTGTGAGGAGGTCCTTGCTCTCTCAACTTTTTGTATCACATGCATTCCTCTTCAGTTGTCGCAAAGACAATCGTTAAGCAGTTCCTCTAAGATATGACTCCTCCTCTGTACTTTCTTTATCTTCGTCTACAAGTACCGCTAGACAACGGTACTAAAAATTCCTTTAAGTTTCTTTAACTTTCTCACTATATGGCCCATCAAACACCTTTTCCCACATTAAATTACATGAAGTCATTGCCACTCTTTTCCCATACTTCTTACCTCCTGTCTCTTCGTCACTCAGTCTAGCCGTTTCACGTTTCTCGGTTCTCCTCCATGTGCACATTTCAGAGGCCTCCAAACTCTCCCCTCTTCCCTCTGACTTGTCAGAGTTTCTTCGCTGCGCAGGAATACAGTACAGTCACAATGTTTCTTCAGTGTTTATCCACACAGCTCCTTAAGTAGCTTGTCTTGTTAGGTGATGCTTATTTCGCCAAGGGTATTCTCGATTTAATGTCTGTTTTGCTTCTACAATGTCTTTCCATTCCACTTCCTAGTACTACAACGCTGGAGATTTCAGATCACTTCCTGTGCTTACACAAAGTAATTATGAAATAAGGCTTGGTCTGCCTTTTTTGAAAGTTGTAGGTTACGAAATATTTTATATCTGATTTTGTTGTTATTTAAATTTTGTACGAATTTTAACTTTTATTTTACAATGTGGATGTCCTGTGACTGCCAACCGAAATCAGGTACAGGACTAAATTAGTAGATCCTGTACCTGCAAATACGAGTCATGAAGAAATTTTTTGTGTCTTTCCGCAGTAAAATCATAAACATGGATGCGAATCGGCAACTGAAAACACCTAAAAAGGTTGAAAAAGTCAGTCAGCTATTTGCAAAACAAAGGTTCATTAGTCCTTCATCCACACTATGTGATCAAAAGTATCCGGACACTTGGCTGAAAATGACTTACAAGTTCGTGGCGCACTTCATCGGTAATGCTTTAATTCAATATGGTGTTGGCCCACACTTAGGCCTGATGACAGCTTCCACTCTCGCAGGCATACGTTCAATCAGGTGCTGGAAGGTTTCTTGGGGAATGGCAGCCCATTCTTCACAGAGTACTGCACTATGGAGTGATATCGATTTAGGTTGGTGAGGCCTGGCACGAAGTCGGCGTTCCAAAACATCCCAAAGGTGTTCTATAATATGCAGGTCAAGACTCTGTGCAGGCCAGTCCAATACAAGAATGTTATTGTCGTGTAACCACTCCGCCACTGGCCGTGCGTTAGGAACAGATGTTCGATTGTGTTCAAAGATGAAATCGTCATCCCCGAATTGCACTTCAACAGTTGGAAGTAGGAAGGTGCTTAAAATATCAATGTTGGCCTGTAATGTGATAGTGCCACGCAAAACAACAAGGGGTGCAAGCCTTCATGAAAAACAAGACCACACCATAACACCACCGCCTCCGAATTTTACTGTTGGCACTATACACGTAGGCAGATGACGTTCACCGGGTATTCGTCATACTCACACACTGCCATCATATCGCCACATGGCGTACCGTGATTCGTCACTCCAGACAACGCTTTTCCACTGTTCAATTGTCCAATGTTTACGCTCCTTACACCATGCGAGGCGTCGTTTGACATTTACCGGCGTCATGTGTGGCTTACGAGCAGCCGCTCGACCATGAAATCCAAGTTTTCTCACTTCCCGCTTAATTGAAATAATAGTTGCAGTGGATCCTGATGCGGATTATAATTCCTGTGTGACGGTCTGGATAGAAGTCTGCCTATTAGGCATTACGAGCCTCTTCAACTGCCGGCGGTCTCTGTCAGTCAACAGACGATGTCGGCCTGTACGCTATTGTGCCGTACGTGTCCCTGCACGTTTCCACTTCACTATCACATCCGAAACAGCGGACCTAGGGATGTTTAGGAGTGTGGAAACCTCGCGTTCAGACTTATAACACAAGTGACACCCAGTCATTAACCAAGTTCGAAGTCCGTGAGTTCCGCTAAGCACCCCATTCTGTTCTCTCACGATGTCTAATGACTACTGACGTCGCTGATATGGAGTACCTGTCAGTAAGTGGCAGCACAATGAGCCTAATATGTAAAACGTATGTTTTTGGGGGTGTGCGGATACTTTTGATCATATAGTGTAGGTTCATATATATTTCTAAAAATATCTTCTTGTTGACGTGACAAGGCTCACTCCTTCTGAAGAAGATGTTTTTAGAAATATCGAAACCTATGTCAAGCGCTAATAAACCTTTGTTTTGCTACTGGTTTGCTGATTTTTTCAACCTCTTCATTTCTGTAGAGCCGTTTCGTGGGTAGTGATTGTGAATGTTACTGCACTTATATTTTCCATTGTGTTGCGTATCTCGGACGAATATCTCTTTCTGCTACACTTGAGTACACTGTTTCCACACTGTTATTTATAAAATTTCACTCACAACTTTACGTGTTTTCCACAAAACATGATAAAAGGTGATTTGAAGAGACACTTTCGCCTCAATACTCATTGAGAGGTGCTATGATCTTTTTGCTGCTCACTTGCTCATCGTTTGCCGTATGTTTAATGTGGCACTAATTCTGAATATTTCGTCAGAACTATGTTGGTACATCTGCTGACGGGGGATGAATGTGATGTGATGTGATGTGTGTGTGTGTTTGTGTGTGTGTGTGTGTGTGTGTGAACGCAGTGAGTGCCTCTGACGCGATTTTCTAATGTTACAAACTTCAAAGGGCTTATTTGGTTTCTAAATAATCTGTATTGCTACAGAAACAGTAATTTTCATTTTGGCCTCTATAGTAAAGAAATATGTTCAAAGATTGTTTCTTTTACGCTCAGTGCCTTACCAGTCATAGATGCCAGCTCCCTATTATTCCATATACATCGTTTAGCTTGTGAACCGTGTTCAAATGTGTAAAACTGACATAGTTTTCACGATGTATAGTGAAAATTCTTTCTGGAGTTTCTTTGAAAGTACCTCAGTTTTCTGACATCGTACTTCCGTATAAAAATCCGTTCTTAGGGCAGAAGATGCTAGATGTTACACCTCCTAATATGCTTACAACGATCCTTCTTTGCCTGCTGTCTTAATTTACGTGCACATTGTGTTAAGTATTCTCATTCTACGGTTTACAGAGTTGCTTCAAAGTACTCTCAGTCAGATAAATTCTGCTCTGAACAACAAACGTCGATTATATCTTTAATAGGTTTTTGAGGTTTATAATAATTGTTTCTCTTGGGAATTTGTCTATCCTTATGAGAAATATACCCATTTTTTCTTATGACGAAGTATGTCTATTTCCTCGAAGATTACGTACCTGTTTGTTGCTTAAGGTGCATTTTTAGTTATGTCTGTTGTATTATAATTTACAAAAACAGCGCTCTAGATCGAAATTATAATTAAATCAAGATCCTACGCTGTCGACAGGCGTTGACATACATCAACGGGTACAGCTGAAAATGTGTACCTCGACCGGGACTCGAAAATGGGATCTCCTGCTTACATGGCAGACGCTCTATGCATCTGAACCACCGAGGGCACAGAGAATAGTGCGACTGCAGGGACTTATCCCTTGCACGCTCCCCGTGAGACCCACAATCCCCACTTAATGTCCACACACTAAATTCGTAGTGCCCCTGGCCATTACACTCATTATTCGCGGCAGACAATCTTATCGCGTCCCGTAAGAGTTCGGGTAATTCGTGTGCATCCGCACAGAAGAAAGAAGGTCAATGGCCGGTTAGCCTTAACTAAATGAATATATTATCTGTTCTTTCGGACATGCCCTGCTGTCCTGCTACAGGATTCCTCGAAAATGTGGTCAAGATGTTGAAACATGTGGCAGGAATGAAAGATGAATAAATGAAACCAACACAGATAAGCTGCTGCATGTTTTTTCCCAAAACGAAAACAAACTGGGGACAGACATACAGTCGACGTCATGCTCTTTAGAGACAAGCACAATGCTATCATTTTTTAAAACATTTTCTCGATTGAGCTACATTGTTCGTCCTTCTAGACCACGGACGCGGGGATGCGTAAGCCATCACAAGCTTTTTTTTCTGAGTCGTCAGTCTTCTGACTGTTTTATGCGGCCCACACACGAATTCCTCTCGTGGGCCAGCCTCTTGATCTCAGAGTAGCACTTGTAACCTACGTTCTCAATTATTTGCTGGTTGTATTCCAATATCTGTCTTGCTCCACAGTTTTTGCCCTCTTCAGTGCCGTCTAGCACCATGGAAGGCATTCCCTGATGTCTTAACACATGTCCTATCACCTTGTCCCTTCGCCTTGTCAGTGTTTTCCACACATTACTTCCCTCTCAAATTCTTCGCAGAATCTCCTCATTCCATATCTTACCAGTCCACCTAGCTTTCAACATTCGTCTGTAAGCATAACATCTCAAATGTTTCGATTATCTTCTGTTCCGGTTCCCCACAGGCCCTGTTTCACTACCATACAATGCTATTCTCCATATTAAGGCATATGTTTGGTATTAATACGCTCCTATTGGGTAGAAATGTCCTTTTTACCATTGCTTGTCTGCTTTTGATGTGCTCCTTGCTTCGTCCATCATTGGATATTTTGGTGCCTAGGTAGCAGAATTCCTTAACTTCATCTACTTCGTGACCATCAATTCTCATGTTAAGTGTCTCGCTGTTCTCATTTCTGCTACTTCTCATTATTTTCATCTTTCTTCGATTCACTCTCATTCCATATTGTGCACTCATTAGGTTGCTCATTCCACTCAGCACATATGTAATTCTTCTTTACTCTCATTCAGAATGGCTATGTCGTCAGCGAATCCTATCATTGACATCATTTCACCTTGAATTTTAATACCACTCCCTAACCTTTCTTTTATTTCCATCATTGCTTCTTCGATGTACAAATTGAACAGTAGGAGCGAAAGAAAACATCCCTGTCTCACACTCTTTTTATTCGAGCACTTTGTTCTTGCTCATCCATTACTATTATTCCGTCTTGGCTCTTGTACATATTGTACATCAACAGTCTCTCTCTATAGCTTACCCCTATTGTTCTCTCAATTTCGAACATCTTGCACCATTTTACATTGTCGAACGATTTTTCGTGTCGACAAACCCTTCGATCGTGTCTTGATTTTTCTTCAGTTTTGCTTCCATAATCAACAGCAATGTCTCCATTGCCTCTCTGGTGCCTTTACCTTTCGTAAGGCCAAACTGATCGTCATGTAACACATTCTTAATTTTCTTTTCCTTTGTTTTGTATATTAACCTTGTCAGCAACTTTGATGCATGAGCTGCTAAGCTGATTGTGCGATAGTTCTCGCACCTGTCAGCTCTAGCTGTCTTTGGAATTTTGTAGATCATATTTCCCGAAAGTGAGATGGTATGTCGCCGAACTCATACATTCTACAAATCAACGTGAATATCGTTTTGTTGCCAGTTTCCACCAAGATTTTAGAAATTCTGGTGGAATGTTATTTATACCTTCTGCTTTATGTGATGTTAAGACCTCCAAAGCTCTCTTGGATCCTGTATGACTAAATCGACCCCAGTTTCTTCTTCTATCACATCAGACAAATCTTCCCCCTCATAGAGGCCTTCAATGCACTCTTTCCATCTACCCGCTCTCTCCTCTGCATTTAACAGTGGACTTCCTGTTGTTTTGACTTTCCTATATGCTTAGTCAGTCCTTCCAACAATCATTCCTTTTTCCATTGCTTCACTTTTTTCATGCAGCCACCTCATCTTAGGTTTTGTGATTCATTCTTCCAAATTAATCTCTTAAACTTCAAGGTATTTTTGTTCTGTCGTTACAACTACAAAAATGAGTCATTTTTTTCACCAGATGCTTTTTGCTTTATTGAGTAATCAGTGAGCATTATCAGTGGTGGTGATTATTCGGCTGATGTCTCGCTTACATCAGTAAATGCCGTTGTAAGGTGGCAGATTGAATGAATGTCAATTTCACACATTACATGAGACTTTTATATGTTGTAAAAAGTAGATGAGTATGTCACCTGACATACTTTGGCGATCATGAGCAGATTTGCCTATTAAAATGTACAGTATGTAATGCAAATGGATGACACCCGATTTGACGGTATTAACACACCAAACCAAAATCCTGCTTGTTATTGACCAAAAGATGAAAGAAGCTGCTGGAAGAAACAATTTAGTTTGGGGGGAGTTGCGAGTTGTGTCGTCATGGCCTGAGCACAGTGGAGCCCTTTTAAAAAGGGGTTGGTGACCTGTGGCGAATGGCGCAATGGACATGCCAGGTGATACATGGAGGAGAATAGGCAGCTGGCCAGCGCTGCTTGCTATGGAGTAATTCCTTAGGAAACTGCATTGGGGAATTTTCAGATGGATACAAACAGTCTAGCAACGCATCTGATCCTGTGAAATACCCGTGGTGCGCTTGTGATGTACACGTGTAACTTTTAGGCGTCAGGAGCGGGCCAATTACCTGGAATAAACTCGGTAGAAGTAGAAAGGTGAGAAATTTCGAAGCAGTGTGAAGGTAGGCCCTTTGAGTTCGCAGCGATAGTTTCCACAAGATGAAAGGAATGCTCCCACTGGTCTGAAAAAGCCATGACTAGAAACATGAAAGTACAGAGGTGGGGGCAGTTCGCTACGAAAGACACAAGTCTGAAAACTTGTGGGACTCTCCTCTGAAACTGTGTTAAGTGAAGAACAGGGCGCGTCTCGCTCTGTACAACGCCAAAAGAGGAATTTTGTGTGAACGCTGAGTTCACTTAGGCTGACATTCAGTTAAAAATTAGCTGAAGAGTTGTTAAGCTCCAACAGTGGAGAATCGAAACAGCCACGTATTTAAATGTTATTGAGGGAACTGAGAGGCCATTTTAGTACACACACTGCTCCATATAAGCACGTGTATATCTCCATATTTGGAAACTAGGGATGAGTGCATGTTTTCACACCTAACGAGAAACGTAGGACAGTTTCTACTGATAAAATCAGAAAAGATTTTGATTAGCTTCTTTATAGGATCTTCCGAGGGCGAGAGCAGCCCTGCAGATGACAGTTCATTGCAGCTGAGGTAAATGCCACGAGCTGAGGCGTAAGCTTGCTGGTTCACCAGCTTGTATCCACTGTGAACTCAAGTAAGCTTGAGTAATATTTTGCTCATCTTGTCACAAAAACTAACAATCCTCCACAGACTGGATTGTCATCCTAAACAGTAGCGGAATCGAATGGTTTGTCGCAATATTGGCCAACTTCAATTTGTAGACAACCTTCTATTTAAATATGATATTGTGTTCAGTGTAATTTTGGCTACGTAGGGCGTGATGTGTTATGCTGACAACAGTCCTAACATTTTCATGTCACAACCTATGTAAATTCGTGTACTTCTTTGACAATAATTCTGAAATTAATCAAATTGTGTACAGCTAAATACCAATGTGCTCTGTCCTAGAATAAGGGTCCACTCCTAACCACACTCACTGTTTCTAGAGACGCTAATGTACTCACAGGGTGTGTTTGCTGATGTCTGAAAAACGTGAACAGGAGTGACGACCCTGCCAGGATGTCAATTGGTCTACCAGGATGGCAATTAGTCAAATTAGAACGAGGTATTAGAATTTGATATTAAGAAAAGTTTTTTTTTCGAGAAACAAAAAGTGACAATGTTACCCAATGTATGAGTCTGCATAGTGGTCAGAATACTGTAAATGTGTGATCCACAGAGTAGAAAGATTGTATTAACGAGGAAAGAAAAGTTTTTATTTTGTGTGTAAAAGTAGCTAGTGCATAAGTTACTCACGGCGTTGTTGAGTTGGTGTGAGTACTCAAAAACTGTGAAAAGCGTTGCTAATTATGTGTTAATGGCATAACAGACTTTCTATGACATATTGGAGACGTCAGGTCATATAACGTCATGTTGACTAGAGCTCAGGCTCGCGCAAATCGTGAAAGATGAGGTTAGTTAGACGCTCTAAGATGGCGAAAGGACGCAGATCATCGGTCATAGGACTAACTGAAGAGTTCGATAGAATAAAAGTTGAAGTACAACAAAATGTATCGAATGCTGGTCATGAAACCGCAGGAAGTGACAATGCAGAGGGAATGGTGGCAGTTTCTCGATCGGTATCTCAGGTTGCGACCGCACAAAACCGGTGACGGGTCCGGTGGTTTAGAAACTGAATCAGAGGACGTGCAACTTCAATACGTTGAACCAAATGTTGTAATTCTGAATCAAACGGGACAGTTTCCTACGGAAAGAATGTATGTAAGTGCTTCAGCACTACGCACAGGAGTCGGTGAGGCGTCACGTGAAAGACGCGAACGGCAAAATTTGCACCAGATGGTGACAGTTGACGATAGCGAAGATGTAAGGTGTCTGGTAAGGCGCAACAAATCGTGGAAGAGATCAATGTCAGAAAACGTGTCACTCGAGCCGCGTTAAAAATATTCGATACACGCATTGTAGCCGCGCGAGGTAGCCGTGCGGTCTGAGGCTCCTTTTCACTGTCCACGCGGCTGCCTCCGACGAAGGTTCTAGTCCTCTCTCGGGCATGGGTGTGTGTGTTGTCCTTATCGTAAGTTAGTGTAACTTAGACTAAATAGTGTGTAAGCTTAAGGACCGACGACCTCAGTAGTGTGGTCCCATAAGATCTTACCACCATGCATTGCGATGCTAGATAGGACTCAAATATGTATATTCAGGATCCAAATGAGGTAGTACGAATAAAGGAAAACATGACGCAATTGAAGGGAATGGAAAATGTTGCCAAAACACAAACGCCATAAGGTGCAATAACAAAATTTCACTGTGATTATTTCTTGACAGTCAGAAAATTACAACGTTACAGAGAAAACGGGAGCTGCTTACACCCTCGCACGTTTATACATCAATTCCAAATCGGTTTACCAGAGCATTGGCCACTTAGCCATAAACTTGATTTTATTTGTGGTCATATGGAAAGCGCAATAGCTGAAACCATACAAATAGTCGCTGCAAACTGTCAGTCGTATGAACAATTTAAATCTGCATTCTTGGAGCGATACTGGTCCGCGGAAACCCAAAATAGTATAAAGGATGAATTGTTACAGAAGGAGTCACTTGAAAATTCGAGAGAAAAGAAGCCAGTTAGATTTTTTGAAGAAATGACGAAAAAGAATCAATATTTAGACAATCCATACAGTGAAACTTCCTGGCAGATTAAAACTGTGTGCCGGACCGAGACTCGAACTCGGTCCAGAGTTCGAGTCTCGGTCCGGCACACAGTTTTAATCTGCCAGGAATTTTCATATCAGCGCACACTCTGCTGCAGAGTGAAAATCTCATTCTGAAATCCATACAGTGATGAGGAACTGATACGTATGTACACAATGAAGTTACTCTTGCGTTATAAGTAACCGCTGGTTGGCAGAGCAGGAGATAATATACAGCCATTTAAACGGGTGTTAACAGAACGTGAATTCATCTTCAGTAAAGATGGCACGAAGAAACAACATGCAGTGAGAGAAACCAATGGTAAAGGGAATAATAGCAACCGATTGCCCTTTAATAATGTTTACAATGGCAATAGTAATGTTGGGAAAGGTAATTGTTTTGGGAAGAATAGTAATCGCCCATGGCATAATAATAGCTATGGTTTTGGCAACTCACAAAGGTCAAACAATAACTATGGTTTTGGTGATCCGCGGAATTGCAACAATGGCTTTGGTTCCAGAAATTATGGTGCTAACTATAATTCGCGATATGATCACCAGGAAAACGAAGCAGGAAACTTAAGAGGTTTTCCACCACAAAACCCAAATTATTCGGGTGGAACTGAAATGCCTAGAACGCAGAAAGATAGGGAGAATCAGACTTTAGCAGGACAACACACGTGAGATGAACCTGTACAGGACGTCGAGTTGAGGCCACCAAACCGTGCTAAAAAACGGAATTGACGAGATGAACGGTATGAAAACCAGTCCCAGGAGATTCAATAGCCAAATGAAGTTGATTTTATAATTAAACCTGTAAATAGACTTAGCCTTGATCAACAAGATTCTGAAGTAGGTTTAGGGGGTGATCAGATACAAATACTAGCATGCTGGGAGACAATTGACTGGGAATCGACCGATGATGAGGAACAACAGTTGTTAACAGTTAATGTTTGCAGCTGTATAAAAGCTGATGACCAAATTGGGGAGAATGTAGTTCCTTTATACGAAACAGACATAGAAATTGTATCTCACGATGATAACGCACCATTGGCAACACCAGTATTGATACCCAAGTCAGATTTTATATATATATATATATAAGATGGGGACTTATCCGGAAAATAAAATTCCTTCCTGTACCCAGACTATAGCATAAACATCTAGTAAAATTGGCACCCAATAATTTGAAGGCTGCAGCTTTAAAAAGAAAGAACAGAGCGGACAAGATGGCTACCTCACGAGTATTTTCACTAGGAGAAAAAGTACTTGTGAAAACCCACCATATCTCTAGCAAGAAAAAACATCAAAGCAATGATTTCTTTTCAGTATATAAAGTGCCTATGGAAGTAAATAAAGTCGAAACTGGACAATCATTGGGCTTGCACCATATGACTCATTTGAAATTGTATAAAGGGTAAAACAGCAAGTACTAACTACACAAGAAAAATTAGTTGTATCAAACATCCGGGCACCAATAAAAGAAAAATCCAGAAGTTACAGAGTACAGAAGCTAAGAAACTGCACACAAATAAAAAAATTATCTGTACTTACCTTATTAAAACTTTCTCAGTAGATTAAAAGGATCGTTGTGAAGGAAGAACAGTAAAGGAAGAACTAAAGTAACTCTTCTGCAGAGGAAATGTGTTACGGGGAATGAGTAAAAAGGAAAGAGAGAGATGGAAATTAGCCTTGGGTAGTATGACAAAATAGTAGTAGATTCTGTCGTAAAATATAGTGTGAAGTAGAAAGAAGTTGACTTTTTGTGGATGAAAGGAAGCCAAGAATTAGGAAGGAAGTAAAGAATTAGCTAAGAAGGAAATATTCATTTGTCGTTTGTTCCATTGCAGAGAGCGAACATTTAGTTGAGGGGATAGTTTGGGGGGAAGGAGAAGCATTTATGATTAGTGGAAGGCACCAAAAGTTGATAATAAATGGAGATATGAGGCAAATAGATATCAACGATTGTAAGGAGATAAGAATTACGAGAGAGAATTGAATTATTGAGGAGAGGTAGAAACACATCATTTCTTGGAAGGACGTAGACAGAGGAATATGAGTTTAACACAGTGATGATTTCAGTAACGAAGAGTATGATGAAGGAGGCCGCCTGGTTTGCCGTGTGGTCTAATGCACGGCTTTCCAGGCGAAAAGGAGCGCCTGGTCCCTGGCACGAATCCGCCCGGCGGATTTGTGTCGAGGTCCGGTGAACTGGCCAGTCTGTGGATGGTTTTTAGGCGGTTTTCCATCCGCCTCGGCGAATGCGGGATGGTTCCCCTTATTCCGCCTCAGTTACACTACGTCGGCAATTGCTGCGCAAACAAGTTCTCGATGTATGCGTACACCACAATTACTCTACCACGCAAAAATAGGGATTACACTAGTCTGGTGTGAGACATTCCCTGGGGGGTCCACTGGGGGCACAATAACCCTGAGTTCGGTGTGGGGCGGCGGATGGGTGAAGTGGGCTGCGGTAGTCGTCGTGGGGTTTTGGACCACTGCGGGTGCAGTGCGGACGGAGCCTCTCCAACGTTTCTAGGTCCCCGGTTAACATACAATACAATGATGAAGGAGAAAGTAATATAAAAGTTTCCTGTTGAGAAGGATACAGGGATAACTACAAGTAACAAAAATACAAGCTCTAAAATTATGGAATTGGACAGTGGAAAAAGTTTTAAAAAAGAAAACAAGAAATAGACAACCATTGTATTTTGAAGTTCTGTCACAGCTTATGCTGAAAAGAAGAGACTGCAGAGGAAAAGACGCTGGAGTCGGAGACAAGGTGCAGAGTTTTTATAATATGATGTACCCGCAGTTAGAAAAATAAACAGACCTACTAACACCTTTATCACCGTCAATTTCCTCTTACTATCCATCCTGATGAAGATGAGGAAACCATTACTTTTATATTAATAGAAAAAATGTAGATCTAGTAAAAAAGATGTAAAGTTATCAAGAGTACATTAAGAAGAACCCTATGTGTAGTTAAAATGCAGAATTTTTGTAAAATCTCTTAGCAGTTCAGTGTTTGTAAAGCTTGTAATGTATCATACGGGAAAAATGGTTGTGATAAGATAAGTAGTAATACCATGTAAATTAGAAAAAATTAGAAATGTAAGATGGACAAAAGAGTGCACAATGTTCTATTCTACATGACATCATCAAAAACGATGCATCAGCATTGCAGTCAGATAGACATCAGAACTGAGTAGAGCAGCTAGGCATGAGAGGAAGGAACACTGAGTGTGGGTACCTGGTATGTCAGCTTTCAAGACGACCTAAGGAAATGCCTTGGTGGAAGCAACAGTCCAAGAGGATAAGACCTCTGGGCAAAAGTATGGGGATCTACGACGAATCCTTGATGCTGTCAATATATACCATGATGCAATCTTTATTCATGTGAAAGTCAAATGCGACCTTCAGAACAACAGTTTTGCTGAAGTGCTAGGTACTTAGCACTTGGGTCGCTAACTATTTACAGCATCATAAGGGGATATGAAGGCTGTCCACCAAACCCGAAAGGAAGTGAACATGTTACATCAAGGATGAATGAATGTTTGAATTCACTGGAAGAAGAAGAGGCGCATTTCTTTAACCAAAGATACAGAATGGCGGAAACTATCGTAGTACCATGCAGAATCCATCAACTGCTAACAAAGGAAGGCTGTCCAATCTATCCTGATGAACAATCTGTTACAATAATTGATACACAACGATTTGAAAGGAAATACCATAAGAATGGATTATACAATGACGAAGTCAAGCAGGTCTTAAACCCCTTTTCCCGGTCCAGAGAACAATGAAGGATCAAGTCCGAAAACAGCAAGATGCAACAAGAAAAGAAGATTCAATACAGAACATTAGGAAGAAAGAAGAGCCTGGATCAGAAGAAATCATGAAACCTTTCTAAAGCCCTTCCCACACAAGACCATTTTTGCATCTATCTACCAACAAAATAAAATCCTATTTTGACTGTTCTAGCAACACAAATGTCCGATATACCTTATGGCAAATTGCAATACTTTCAAATGTCACAAATAGAGATGAGAGACGCCTATTCGTACAGGAAACTGGGGACGAATTAACCAACGATACATTGGCATAAAAATTCAGGGATTGGCAAAGAATATAAGTTCATGCTGCTAATAATTTGATCTCTATTATAATTTCGCCATGGGTACATGCAGAATGGAGAAAAGGCCACCAAGCATACACAATACACTCTAACCTTCTGCAATCTTTGTCTCTGCTGACTGAAATTCAATGCTCAGAGGATACAAGTCAAGGTGCATGAAAAGGAGAATGGCGACCTCAATAAAACACGTTGAAGATATATGAGAGAGGACTGTCTAGTATCAGATTAAACTGCAAAAATAAAATTTTTACAAACACTGAAAAGTTTGTTGTTGTTTACAAATATTTAATTTTTGAAGAGTTTTGTGCAATAAACTGATTTTTTAACAATATTTTTATTTTTTTAGTCTTGAAAGATCAATAATATTTTCTTTTATCTCATATTTTTCAACATATTTAAATTAAAAAAACCAAAGGCTGATATTTTCTTTAGAGACAAAGATTCTAGTATGTAATGTGTTTGTTAAAATATAGATTATGTGGGAAAAAGGGTTTTGCAATTTCATGATGCTAATTTAATATTTACAAAGTAATTAGTAGGATTAGCAACTTAATATACTTGTAAAAGTCAAGGAATAATTTAAATCTTCCTTAAAGTTATAATGTATAAGTTTAAGATTTTTGGTGGAATGCAAATTTGTTCGTGAATGGGATTATGATTGTGACGTTATAAGGAGGGCCTGTTTGTATAACATAAATAAAAAATTATTGTAAAAAATTAGACTTTCTTGAATTGTAATTGACATGCTAAATTGAGTTTGAGAATCAGGCATAAGTACTGAAAAAGGGGAGGACAATTTTAAACGAAAGTTCCCTCAACTGCAATACAATTCCATCATTATTTCACATAAGTCTTGATATCAAAAAATGAGTCTCAAATTTAGAAATTATGACTGGTAAAAAGTTATAGAAAATCTCTAATTTGTTTGGATTTAAAATTAAAATATAGACAACTATAAAATAAAAGGAAAAGGCTTTATATTATTTAAATAACGGTATTAAATCAGAAAAGTAGTAAAAACGTGTGAAATTAAGGAAAAAACATTATTTTAGTGCTCAATCAGTAGTATATAGAAAATCCATTGCAGTGGAAAAATAAGGAAAAAGAGACTGAAAGAACAACTGTTTAATTATGCCATATTAAAATAGAGAATTAATCAATAAATATATAACAGTTGCTAAAGTCAGCAGTTGAAAACAATTTTGTACTGACTTCAACCAATTTTTCAACTGATGATTGACCCAGCGCAAAATTGGACACAGAAGGAGGAGGATATGTAAGGTGGAAGACTGAGTGAATGTCAGTTTCGCACCTTACATGAGAGATTTTATGTGTTGTAACAAGTAGATGAGTATATCACCTGACATAAATGGCAATTATGAGCAGATTTGCCTATTAAAATATACAATATTTAATGCAGAGGGCACTCGATTCGACAGTATTAACACACTGAACCCATATCCTGCATGTCTATGGGGGCAGATGCGAGTTCCGCCATCACAGCCGGAGTACAACGGAATGCTTTTAAAAAGGGGTTGGTGGCCTGTGGCGAAAGGGACAACGAACGCAATGGGTGATACTTCGAGGAGAGCAGGTAGTGCGCCAGCGCTGCTTGCTATAGAGAAATTCTTCTAAAAACTGCGTTTTCCAATTTATAAATGGATACAAACAGACCAGCGTCAGAAACGGCCACAAAACGTCCGACTGGTGGAATAAATTTGGGAGGAGTAGAAAGGGGAGAAATTTCGTTGCAGTTTGAAGGTAGGCCCTTTGCCATTGGCAGAAGTAGTTTCCACAAGATGAAAGGAACGCTTCAATTAGTCTGAAAAAAAACATGACGTAAAACACAGAGGGACACAGGTGAGGACAGTTCGCTAGGTAAGACACAAGCCCGAAAACCTTGGGGACTCTCCTCTGAATCAGGGTCAAGTGTAGAACATGGCGCATCACGCTCTGTACGCCGCCAAAAGAGGAATTTTGTGAGAACACTGAGTTCACTTCAGCTGACATTCAGCTAGAAATTAGCTGGAGAGTCTATGAGCTCCAACAGTGGAGAAAGGAAACAGCCATGTAGTTAATTGTTCTTGCAAGAACTGATACCACATTGTAGTATACACGCTGCTCCATCTATGCACATGTATATCGCCATATTCCAGACTAGGGATGAGTGCATGTTCTCCCGCCTAGTGAGAAACAGAGGACAGTTTCTACTGATAAAATGAGTAAAGATTTTGATTACCTTCTTTATAGGGTTTTCAGAGGGTGGGAGCAGCCCTGCAGCTGACAGTTCATCGCAGCTAAGGTAAATGCCGCTAGCAGAGGCGTCAACTTGTTGGTTCACCAGCTTGTGTCCAGTGTGAACTAAAGCAACCTTGAGTAATCTTTTGCTCATCTTGTTACAAAAACTAACTATCCTCCGTAGACTTGATTTTCATCCTAAATAGTACCGAACTCAGAACCGGAATCGGTTGATTGGTCGTAATATTGGTCAACTTCAACTACTAGAGAACCTTCTATTTAAATTTGATATTGTTGTGTTCAGTGTAATTTTGGCTAAACAGGACGTAATGTGTTATCTTAACAACTGTTCTAACATTGTCACGTCACAACCTGTGTAGATTCATGCACTTCTTTGACAATAATTCTGAAATTTTAAAAAAATTGTACAGCTAAACATCAATGTGCTCGGTCCTAGAATAAGGGTCCCCTCCTAACCCCAGTCACTGATTCTAGAGACGCTAATGTACACGGTATTTTTGTTGATATCTGACAAACGTGAAAGGGAGTGGAGTGTCAGACCGCCTGCTAGAACATCGTTGTTTTTCTGTGTTCGACACTGATAATTTTGGTCTAAGTACAAAATGAAACAGAATACAATGGTGTGCAAAAAGTGTGTTGTGTAAAACATAAGAAACGCATAGTGCTTCAGAACATCCAAATATTAGACCAAAATTATCAGTATCTAACACAGAAATACAATGATGTGTTTGCAGATGACGTTTCCGGATGTACGTGGGAAATCAGCCAAAAAATCACCACCACTGATGATGCTTTACCTCAATAAAGGAAATCGCGCCTGATGAAAAAGATCACGCATTTTTTTAGTTACAATGACAGAACAAAAATACCCTCAAGAGTTATAAAGTAACTACAGACACTATGGCCACACAAATGAAAAATTGTTGAGGATACATGGTACTTACAAATGACGGAAAAATTGAAATTTTTATGACTTTATTAAATCCTATAGTCTTTCCTGATTACATTGATATATACATATAGGGTTTCAAATGAAAAATGCCTATATATACCAAATTTTAAAGTTACAGTCATGTATGCCGCCACGCCCCCTTTATTTCTGTTACAGAAACCAGTATTATTTCGAAAAGAACTGTGAACTTTCTGTTTCCAGCGATTATACGTATGATACATTGTATATGTTTGTAACAGTGCAGGTTTCTAGTGCCTGTAAATGATTATTTTTGCTAGTATTTACTTTTGTTTCGCTGAAGCAGTTTGTTCACGTGTTATTGAATGTTTGTTACATATATTTGTATAGTGCTACATATATTTGTGGATGTACATATCCTTCAGTGTGCAATAAATACGAACTATGCAACACATCAAGAAATTCAATAAATGAAAATTCCATGGTAACCGGTTCACAAACAAAGCTAGCCACACTGTTGAAAGTAACCAGTGTATCAGTTCTTCAGGGAACAAACTCCTACATTGTACGCCTACTGGTGATGTAAATTTTTGTGTTAACAGTGACGTTGTTTGTAGTGGATTTTTTGTTGTTGATGTGGGCATCTTATCTTCTTTGATGAAGGAAGTGGTGACAAGTAAACAATGTCATGGTGTAGGCTGTCTGGAAATAACCGAACGCCGGCCGCTGTGACCGAGCAGTTCTAGGGGCTTCATTCTGGAACCGCGCGACCGCTACAGTCGCAGGTTCGAATCCTGTCTCGGATATGGATGTGTGTGATGTACTTAGGTTAGCTAGGTTTAAGTTGTTCTAAGTTCTAGGAGACTGATGACCTGAGATGTTAAGTCCCATAGTGATCAGAGCCATTTGAACCATTTGAAACAACTGAGCAAGAAAGTAGCAGGGAGGGTTTAGCGTCAAAATTAGTTGTTCTGTGTAGATCCTGCAATAAATTGTGATGTGACAGGCTTTGGGGGGAGGATGTGAAGACTCCATTTTCTGTAGTAAAAATCGCGGCAAAGTGGCAGTCGAGAATCTGGCGTGTTTACATCTAAGATGGTTGTGTGTCAGCCGTTTTGACAGCAAGAGAATCGTCCTAGTTTCGGCAACGAACGACAGACGGCGGCACTTTAAAATGAGTACGGTCAGTTTGGTGTCCAGCCACGTGACTGGGAAACCCAACGGCCGGCACGCTGGCTCTTGGCGGGTTTTCTCCGGGCCGCTTTTAGCATAGAGCTAACGTAAATGTATGATGTAGAAATAAATAAAAACTGATACCAATGTGGCACAAAGGAGCTGGTACGCTCATCTGAAAGCAGAAAAATAGCTGGTTGTGCTCACATAAACGCACTTGAAGTCGCCCTGGTAGTTTTTGGATTATAATAAATTGAATATTTTAATAACTAAGTAAGATTGTAAATTGGCTATCTTGGAGATGGTTTAACAAAATGTTACGAACGAGGTGTCAAATGAAAGGTCTGAATGAGTAGTATTAAGATATCTATGTAGCTTTTTCTACATGTTTTAAAAATTCAAATGAAGAGCCGGAATGCTGTTTTCGTGATTAAAAATTCAGAATTTTGATAAACAAAAAATAGGAACTATAAAGACAGCGGCGGTACGGAAAAGCAGACATAAGGAAATAGGTAATACAATCACAATATCAGTTATTTATGCATTGAAAGTATTTCAAATAATGAAAAGTTCTATATGAAGAACACATAAATTTTAATAATATGAGAATAAGATCCCACACAGAAATTCTGATGATTTATCTGAATTCTGCGGAAAATTTCCGTCTGAATAGAAGTGTTAAATGCCTTTTATTGTATCTATATTAAGTGTAAAAGCAAATTTTATATGCAAATAAACTTGATTTGACCTCAGTGTGTTCAAACCGGGTGCTTTTAAGGTCGCCCATTTTCTGTGATAGGGGGTAGTGATTCAGTTGAGTTGAAAGGGGCGACTGGCCAAAGTCCGTGCACGAATTGGACGTAGAATATTATCGTACCACGCAGTCACGTAGAACGTGTGATTTTGAGCAGCTGGGTGCTGCTGGGCTTTGAAGAATTCTGTGTGGTGCGTTTGAGAGACTTGTGAAAATTTCGCTCACTAGTTGAACTTAGAATATTTTCGTACCGCGAAGTAGTGTCGAACTTTAACTCTGAACAACAGCTGTGAGACATAGTGATTTCAGCTTGCGGTTGGACTTCGAATTGTGTTTGGTTTATTATTATCTTTTTCGAGAAATATTCTCCGCTCGGAACTTCGTTCATCTTGGTGTTTCAACTATTTTAAAAGAAACGTTAATTGAATAATTGCTGAATGATTGTGATTAATATTTGAGTGGCGATGTTGAACTAACTCGGCAAATATCTGAGATCAAATCAAGAACACTTAGCAGTATTTCAGTCAAATCGGTCATGAACAAGTTAAAATGAACTCCAGTTAGTTAAAACTGTGTTGTGTTCTCTAAAAATTATTCCTGTCTGCTAACATTTGCTTTATAGACTTGACATTAATTTCAAATTGCTGGGAATAGTGTAGCGGACGTGGTTGTCACCCCCCCCCCCCCCCCCCCCAGAGCTAACGTAGCCAATTTAGTTAATAAGTCCAACCACATTTTACGGAACCCCAAAGGGATGCATGCTGTGTAGGTGGTTGGGTAATAATTTTTCTTTGTTCTTTTTTTTTGTATTTTTTTCGTGCAGAGGCACGTGTTAGCTCGAGCCATCTAGTTTTACTAGATAACTGACCTTGAACTAAAATTATTGTGATCAACCACTGCAACAAGTGTGTTTTTCCCGATCTCGCGCATAGAGAGAAACCGTAGACGTCGCAAATGGTTTTCTCCACCCAGCAATGCTCGCAAATGGGTATATCTCGTCTGTAGTAGCTGCCAAAATCTACCTCGATAACGACTTCGAACATTGCAAATAATTCATGTGATGTGAATTTTAAGTTAGTGTCTGCAATGCATGCAATAGGAAAAGGAAAAAAGGGTGCTCAAACGTTTTGTGGTTTGATGGACCTTCCTCCTCCTCCCAGTAGGTTCAGCAATTACATAAAATTACTTTTAGGCACCTTGACAATTGTGTCTAAAGCATCTATGAAACGTGCAGTAGAAGAAACTGTAAATATTAGTGGAACCAGGGACATTCCTGTCGCACTTGATGGGACATGACAACGTCAAGGACATCGTTCCTGGAATGTTGTTATAAGTGCTACTTCTCTGGAGAATGGAAAAGATGTTGATGTTTAGTGCCTGTCTAAGTACTGCCACACCTGCCATGGTAGCACTGAAGGACATATTGAACATCAGTTTTCTGAAAATTATCATGGTAACAGTGGAGATACGGAGTGGGATGGAGCTCTAAAAATATTTCAGGGGTCGGTACCCGTTTACAACGTTTGATTACGAAGTACCTAGGTGATGGGGACTCTAAAACTTCCAATAAAATTAAAGAGTTCAATGTTTATGGTGACACATTAGTAACCAAACTGGAGTGCTGTGGACATGTGTAAAAGAGGATGGGTGCTAGATTGAGGGAGCAACGAGGAGAAACGAAAGGAAAGTTGCTATCTGATACAAAATCTCTGTCTGGCCGAGGCAGATGGGCAGAAACTGAAACAGGCCTTCTTCAGAGTTATTATGGACTGGCCAGTACACGAATTGCGCCTTTGAATGACGTTACAGCAATGAGAAAAGGTGTATGTGCCCCCTACTTTCATAAGTTGTCCACACGTGACCACCCTCCTCACGGACTTTGCCCTAAAGGAGCAGATGCTTGGTGTGGTTACCAAAAAGCATAAGAAAGTCGTCAAATATCCCATCATAAGGATTCCATTCCTGAGTCTGTTATGAACGAAATAAACCCAATTTTTAGAGACCTGAGTGACCCTGTTTTGTTTAGTAAGTGTCTTCATGGGGGCACTCAGAATACAAATGAAAGTTCCAACCATTGCCTGTAGTCACGGACCGTGCGGCTGGTCCCGGCGAAGGTTCGAGTCCTCCCTCGGGCATAGGTGTGTGTGTTTGCCCTTAGGATAATTTAGATTAACTAGTGTGTAAGCTTAGGGACTGACGTCCTTATCAGCTAAGTCTCATAAGATTTCACACACATTTGAACATTTTCCAACCATTGCATATGGGAAAGATTACCCAAGAATGTTTTTGTACGACCAGATACATTAATAGTTGGTGTACTAGATGCAGTGATATGTTTCAATGATGGAGTGATAGGAAAGTTGGAAGTTCTGAGAAATTTAGGAATAAAATGTGGCTCTAACATGGAAGATCAATTGCTTGCATGTGAAAGACAACGGGCTCACGAAGCTGATAGATTCGCTCTTCAAGTTACCAAAGAAACAAGAATTGCTAAAAGGAATGCCGACAGGAAGCTTAAACATGAATAAATGCTGCAGGATGAAGACTATGCTTCAGGAATGTTCTGTGGCACAGTTTAATTGGACTCGTATCTTCATTCGCAATTTCCTGCAAGTTACATTTTTCAAAATTCAAGTACAAATATTTACTAAACTTTATAAAATATTGCTCTAATTTTTTTCCGTAACTTGCAATAGTCCATATTCATGAAGTGCACCTAAGCTTTATTGCAGAATCAACTGAATTACAGAAAAATAACATTTTTATTAGGGACAAAATTATAAAAATTAAAATGTAAGATGTGATATTTTTTATCCTTGTAATATACGTAATAGGTGGAATGAAATAGGTCTACTACCTCAGGCATGATGTCATGCATACGTGGTAAAAATCTGGTCTCCTTCAAATGTATAACATTGGATTAAATGGTACCTCAATTTGAGGAAGCATTTTGGGGAAAAAATGCATCAATTTCCTTGTAATTTCTTAATAACCCTAAGCAAGTTCAAAAATATTTAAAATACCTCTAATTTGCTAAGAAAGTGTGCAGCGTCACCTGATATCAACAAAAAATCTGTAAAACATATGCATTATAAACAGTGCTTGAAAGAAGTAGCCATTGATTTTTACATAATATTGAGCTGGAAAAGTAGCCTGTATCCTTAAACGTCAGCCCACTCTTCAGACACAAATAGAGGAAACGTTGAAAGACCTCTCCGTCCGAGCGCGTGCAACACTGTGGTTGTGAGTACAATAGAGCGTCGATTATCCGAACGTCGGTCAACCGAACGACCGCTTAACCGAACTGTGTACTCTCTCGCACCTGTTACTCTCCCACCCGATTGTCCATCATCCCCCTCACTTCCAAACGAAGTTTCCCATAGTAGTCACCGCACTGGGCCACAGCTGGCTGATCATAGCTTCTAATGGGGCCTTCACAAGGGGCTGCTGACCGGCCGAGCCGCCAGTTGCTGTGTTTCAACAATCAGCACAATTCTGTCGGCTTGGCACTGGCAGTAGAAGTAGCGGCAGTATCAAAGCTGTTCACAGCAACAGCTGCACCAGCTTAGAGTTGAGGCGTGCCGCTCCGCGCAGTTTGAAGGACTGCGCGCCCCCAAGAAGAGCTTCTCACGGTGCAAGCAGTCAGCTTCTGTTCTCTGTTACGACCACTTGTGTGGTGCTGCGTGAAGAAATGAACTTGAAGATACAAAATGCTTAAACGTAAACGTGTTGTCCTTTCTATGAGGGACAAATACGAGATTATTAAAAGGTTAGAAGAAGGTGAATCAGCAACCACTTTATCCAATTTTAATTTTGTGTACTGTGTGTATTGTTCATGCAAAATGCGTATGTTATATGTATATATTTTTGTTTAATGAACTGTGCCACATACTATATATTCCTACTGAAGTTGCCTTTGTATGTTACTTTGTAATACTAAAAGAGATGCCTGTTTTTATGAATAAATTTACTATACAGTACTTCTTTTTGGCAAATGAACAAGTACAGTTCGATTATCCGAACAAACCAGTTTTCCGAACACCCATGTCCCCCTATTACTTCGGATAATCGACGCTCTACTGTACTTATACCTGGGCAAAGGTGTTTTGGCGCGTAATTGATTTACACGGAGGGTCGCCCACATAAACGCAACAAGCTGCCATTTCAGTGACAGCGCCAAATGACAAAAGACTCGCTCCACTGCAGTTACGGCAACGCACAGCGGCCGGCGGTCGTGAACACAGCGACGCAGCGCAGGCGACCGCCGCCTTTGTTTGTGTGTAGCTCCGCGATGTTTGCGCTTAGCAGCGTCGCTCAGCCTTTAAGCGTAGGATGAGGTCTGTCTACGCAACCTCGACTGTGACGCGGCCAACGGGCGCCGGCGGCTCTGAAAAGCGCGTATTGCCAGTGTTACTGGCGGTCTGCAGCTATCTGGCGGGCGCGCGTACCACGCACCGCAGCGCAACTGCGGCTGGCAGAGTGACCGGGCTGAGGCAACCCGGTCGGACGCGCGCGTGTGTCTGTGTGCGTGGGCGGCGGCGCGTGCTTATGACGCGTGTTTACGTTCGTGTGTCGGCGGCGGCTGATAAAGGATGTCGCCGCGCGGCACACAGTGGCCGCGCTGGGACAATGCCGTTGCCGTTTGTGCGGTGGTGGGGACGGGTTATCTTGGAGCGGGCACGCGGCCTGCTTGCGCTGTGGCAGCGGCCGCGCCTCGCCGCGCCGGCTGCACGGCCAGTGCGGCCCGGCAGAGCGCTGAAAGCCGAGTGTCGGCTGTGGCGGCTGGCTGCGTAGCTCCTATAGATGTTACCTGCCTGCAAAGGAATTAAACTTCTGGGTGAAGAAGTTAAACACATTAACTGTGACGTTACAACGCAGTCCTTGCTATGAATTTTTTCGCTTACTTAACACATGAAACTGTTTGTATACGATGTATTGTCTAGTGCAGGGCTTCCCAACGTGTGGTCTGCGGACCCCTTATGGGTCCGCCGGCTCTTTCTAGGGGGTCTGCAGCCACCTTTCACCAAATCGTGTAAAATAATGAGTAAAATTATTGAATACAAATGAGAAAATCAAATTCATCACTATTTTTCTTTTCGTGTGAAAAACATGTGTACTTTTACTTCAGGTCGTATTCCCAAGCAGCCTTTGCGGTTCCTAAGTGAGAACGCGTACACAGTTTAGTGCCGGAGAATGCGGCTTCTCTGATCGACTGTTTCGCAACAATACGGGGGTCGTTGGTGCGCTGGCCCACGGCGCTAGATGCGCTGAAAACTTTTACACATGCGCAGAGCGAGCTTTGTCGACCAATCACAGCGCTCGCTGGCACGTATGCGGCCCCAGGCATCGTTAAATGTTAAACTTGCTTGGTCAGTGCACTACCTACTTCATAAGTCGATTTTTGACCAGTTTAATACTTCTAACATGGATCCGTGGATGAAGTCAGGATCATTGAAGAAGCGTGCGGTTTGTCCATCGCCTTCACAACAAGGGAAGTTTTTAGTTGAAATGAATGATGAGGGAGGACGACCAAAGGCAGAACAATCACAAGAAGCTCCAAAGACTATTGATACTTCGAGGGCCGGGGGGTGGTGGGGGGGGGAGGGGGGGATAATTGGGAACATGGCATATGCATTAAGAAGCTTTCAGTTCCCATGGGTTTCGCTCTGAAATTTAAAGTTACTGTGCTCTTGACTGACTAGGGGTCCGCCATGGATTTCCGACTGTAGAAGGGGTCCGCCAGCTGAAAAGGTTGGGAAGCCCTGGTCTAGTATAAATATGTATTGTAAATACTATGTTTAAATTATGTAATATTTAACACTGGCAAGTCAGGGCATATTTAGTTAACGTTGAAGTCAGAGAGAGTGTTTAGTCGCGCCTCTGGGCGCGGGAGCGCGCCAAGCGGGTAGTAGTAGCAGTAACGCCGTGCTGAGGGTAAGACGTACAGTCGAGTGCTGCTAGTCCTAGCTGTGTTACACCTAATGGCTAGTGTGTGGATCTAAGTACGACAGGAAAGTAATGGTCGGCATATCTGGAAGCATGGCCGGGCTAGTTATTACGGATTAATGGGCATAGTGCTGAAGAAACGATGACTTAAATGTGAAAAGCACTGTGGGTCTCAAGTCGCAACAGTAAAAGCCCGATGCCACATTGTGTCGCTGCCGTGAGCTTTCGTCGATCCAACGACAACGAGGGAAGTAAGATCTACGTAATTTTCGCAGGATAAAATTGTAGAAGGCTTTCCAGTGACTGTGCTTTTCCCTGAAATTGAACAATTAATAACAAGCACTTTATAATCGAAGCGTTGCAGTTACATTCCACCCGACAATAACACCAAGTAGGTTCCTTCCAATCCTTACCTTACTGAACCGAGTGTGTCACGCCATTATCAAGAGAAAATATGTTAATTATCAAATTATTTGCATAGACGGTGAAGAGTAAATTTCAAACAGGTTATCGTAGTTAATTGTTGCACTTAATAAGCTTACGCCGACCGTAGTAACTTAACAATAGACTGAAGTAATAAATTTGATTATTAGGATTTATTTCAATGCATATTCAGCTGAAGTTAATTCAAGGATATTTCATGAAACTATAAAGCTTATTCCACCTGAAAATCCCCCAATTAATGAATTATTATCAGTCAAACCATAGTTAATCATTTATTGGCAATATATTTCATTATCAGTAGATTAAACTGTGCAAAGTACCTAATTTTAAAGACAGAATGACAGTCCATTATTCAAAATCTCGATGGATAATTATCTGTGTTGTCAGCATTGCACTTAGCTGAGAAATTATGTACAAAATAAGTGTTGTTAGCTTGTTACGACATTGTTTTATATGACTACTGAGCCTGACACAGCACTTACGTAAAACTCCCCGTTCAACCTGCTGCGCTACAAACAGGTAAACTTTATTTTTGACACAATTATTCACGTACTTAACAGTACTGTCGCTCATCAGTTAAGCTGGTGACCGATTTTTTAATTGCTTTTACAACTTAATCATTTGTTTCGGCAACATTTCCAGTGGAAAAATTTATTTCCAAATTATTTCCATTATTTCATTTACCGATCGTTACTGAATGAAATTATTCAACAACGATCAAGTTACAACATCACCTGTTTCCCGCGGAATAATCATTATTTACTTCGGATTCAGATGCCTTATCCCGACGCGGGTCAAAATTCATAATTCACGGCCATTGTCAACTTGTAATTTCGCAAATCCCGGGAAGCAGGAGGGACGAGCCGCGGATGCTAGGGAGAGCTAGGCGTTAAGAGCCTCATACGCTACCCCCCTCCCCACCGTCACCCACAAATTATTTTACTGAGTGAAACCCAGGTAACAGGCTCAGGATAGGAAAGGGTCAAACATCGACACGTCGAAGGCAGACCCATTAGATAGTCCGGCCGTTTCACCAAATTAACATTTGCATGGGGGCTTAATTAATAAGAAAAGACTAATATTAATGAATAAATGCAATAGTTTTACTAGCTGCGTGACCGGTTACGAAGTCTCGTAACCGGTTGTCCCTGGCTAGCATTAGCACGCAATCTGACTGCATAAAATTAAAATAAAGAATGACAAGGAATTTCCATTAACACAATTGATTAATTAAGTCCCCTGCAACTATAAAATCTACGAAACAACAAACCACAAGTGAAACTGTTGTGTGTGTTAGTGTAACTCAACGGACATGTATCTGGCTCGGTTCTTTCTCAATATGACAAAATATTTTAAACACCATTTACAATGAACTAATTGAAATACTGTAGTTGCACATAGAAACCAGAATTACAAGTCTAATAAATGAACACGAGCCAGATGCTTTGTTGACTGTACCTCTAAGAAAGAGGGACTGTTATTAAAGAAAGCTGTAATACCTTTGTACCTCATTATATATTGACGAAAATATTCTATTACACCAGCATCATAAATCAAAAGCCCATCTCCTTTCTCAAATATATTGTGACAATTGCATCTTCTTCCATCTATACATTACACCAACCGAACAGTACAACATTTCAGTCAACACTCAGATCGTCTACACTCTCGCCCAACAGAAAAACGACTGCTTTCGACATCCTCTGAACTACTACTGCGCCAGTGGAGACGGCGGAGTAATAATCTTTGGCGCAATCTCTGGCGCTGTGACTCAGTGCAGCCAACTTTCACATTTATTCAAGAAAAACATATTGATCAATTAAATTCGAGATTAAGATTAATAACAGCATGAAAATCATCACATATATAGTAACATTTAAAGAGATAAACTATTGAAATATACGTATATAAGCAGTAGGAGACAGAATTCAGTAAGAACAGTAAGAACGAAATTTGATTCGTTCTTCAAAGGGAAACTACATTTACCAAATAAAGAGCACATCCGATTTTATGAGGAACAGATACTAGAGAATTTCGAGACTCTTCTTTTATGAACAGTAATTTACAAATGTTCATGAGTTAATTCGGCTAAACTCCACATCCTACAATCCTGGCGACCGTCGCTTAACCCAGGTATAGCTCCAAAGAACGAGGTAATTACTCAACTTTTGCTAGGTATGACAGACGACGCGGCCAAGTGCTCCCGCGGAGATAGACCACGGGCGTTGGGCAGGACGCCACCAAGGTAGCGGCCCAGAAGTCACGGCTGCAAACACCAAGGTAGTTTCGCGTGTTTCGCCATCAGCTGTGAACATAAATCACACGCAAGGCAGCACCATCAATCTATAACGTAATATACACTCACAAATGATGAGACTCGTTTTAGCAAGATAAATACAACTTGTAACCTTAGATATAACAGTTAAAGCCAAACTTAAATAAAATATATGTGTCTTTAAAAGGCTTTTAATCAGACCAGGGAAACTCGCTATGATTGATAGAGGTAATTAAAATGGATTTATTGCACATAATAAATTCATACGCCTCTGTCTAGGTAAGACTATAAGTCAGTACATGTAACTGACAAGGTGCAGGTACAAACCAAGCAGTTGTAGTTAAATCCTTAAGCAAGGCAGAAAATTTCACTCAGTAGTAGCCCTACAAAATTCAATTATGACTAAAACACATAAACGTACGTTAGAATGAACTCACTGTACGAAATCGCAATTACTTTTCACATTCACAATCAGTACCTAATACAGTACCTTGACATTGCCACCGGGTACAGTGCCACTCACCGGTTTTATCACTTCAGTTCATAACATCGCATCCCAAGCGGGTGCACGCAAGCGGTTTACTAATTAACAGAATCACTTGGCTTCAAAGAAGCCGCAGTAACAACTATTGGCCACTCTCAAGCGAAGACACACTGCAGAACAAACAAAAACATATTATTCACCGAACACGCCACAATAATACTGAGCCAATTTTCCTTTCACACTAAAGGCAGAGGGCCAGAATGTCCACAGCCAGTATTTGACGGTGCACTCTCCACACCGTACATTATCCTTTTTACTCCTCTTCAAATATCAGATACCAATATGCATATATGCAGATGGCAGTATTATCGCGTGCACAAGGCGTAAAAGCCAATGCATTGGCGTAGCTGTAATTCATACTTAAGTGATTCTTGTGATAATGTTTCCAACGCGATTATGCCAGCACGACGGGAATTAACAGATTTTGAACGAGGAGTGGTAATTGGAGCTAGAAGCATGGGATAGTCCGTTTAGAAAATCATTAAGGGAATTCAGTACTCCGAGATCCACAGTTTCAAAAGTGTGCGGAGAATACAAAATTTCAGGCATTACGTCTCACAATGGGAAACGCAGTGGCCGACGGCCTTCACCTACCGACCGAGAACAGTGCCGTTTGCGTAGAGTTTTCAGTGCTAACAGTCAAGCAACACTGCGTGAGATAACACCAAGAAATCAATATGGGATGTACGATGAACGTATTCTTTAGGACAATGCTCAAAATTTGGCTGTAATAGGCCATGGCGGCAGACAGTCTATGGAAGAGCCTCTGCAAACAGCACAAAATCTCCCTGCAGCGCTTCTCCTGGGCTCGGATCCATATCGGTTGGACCCTTGACGACTAGGAAACTGTGGCTTGATCAAATAACTCCCGGTTTCAGTTGGTAAGAGCTGACGATAGAGTTCGAGTGTATTGCAGACGTCACGAGGCTATGGACTCAAGTTGTGAACAAGCCACCGCGCAAGCTGTTGGTGATTCGGTAATGGCACAGGTTGTGTTTGCATGGAATGGACTGGGTTCTCTGCTCCAACTCAAGCGATCAATGACTGTGAAACGGCTGTGTTCCGCTACTTGGAGGCCATTTGCAGCCATTTATGGACTCCATGTTCCCAAAGAACGGTAACATTTTTATAAATGAAAATGCGCCATATCACCGATCCACAACTGTTCGCGATTGGTTAGAAGAAGCTTCTAGACAGTTCGAGCAAATGATTTGGTCAGCCAAATCGCCCGTCGCGAATCCCATCGAACCTTCATAGACGTAATTGCGAATCAGTACGTGCACGAAATCCTTCACCGACAACATTTTCGCAATTATGCTTGTCTGTAGAGACAGCACAGCTCTGTATTGTTGAGTCCATATCACGTCGAGTTACTGCACTGCGGACGAGTAAAAGGAGGTCCGAGACGATATTAGGAGGTATCACTTGGCTATTGTCATCTCATTGTACAGTATATTGTATCAGCTTTGATGAGACATCGTAACAGCTGCAGACTCAGGAAATGCTTTCCAGTCCTATCAGATACTTTAAAACTACGAAAACTGAAAGTGAACAAACGGAAAACGACAGTTGCATGTTCCTGACCTTGCCAGTATGAGGTCGATCTACAACGTATGGTAAATGGAGAAAGCTTTACAAGCCAACAGACCTATAAAAGCCTTTTATTGGATGACTATGTTGTCACCTGATCTGCAAGAGTATGAACAGGAATTGATAGGGGAAGAATTTTACAACCATGATATAATAACTCGATAAACTGTCTTGTAACACAATCTGTTGACTTATAACATACCTTATCCTTTAAAATATTACAAAATATTCTCCATCAGTGATGCAAATCGCATAATATTGCATACTCACTCCGTAGTATCATAAAGATCACTACAAATCGGCGTGTCAAATGTGAAATTACTGTGTACAGACATATACATAATTGTACTGCGACGATTACAAGCGTTCATGTTAACACCAGCTTGCAACTGACAGAGAAGTAGTGTGAACACAACGATCACAGTGCACGTCCAGTAGGTGGCACCATGGGGGTTGACTGGAATATCACCTTGTACACAGCATAAAACATACGTACATATCTCCAAACAACTGTTAATATGTCATTAAGGATCATTCTCATTTAATAAATATATAACCCAAATCAGAGAACTACTGAAATTATTACATAGGACTGTGATAAATTTTGCAGGCAAAAAAATATTTGTGACATACATTAGGGAACGAAGAAATACGTAGGCTTACAGTACGTTAAATGTAGACTGGAACTTAAAAGAAACTTATCTTCTAGGTAGGATAACAATATTAAAGTGTAGTCCGTGGCATGTTTGTAATTTTCATCTGCACGCTAATAGTTACGTTCCGATATTCTCGTCACATATTTTTCTTACTTAAAAAACAGTGCCGTAGACACAGTATTACAAACAGATCGCCGTTAAGAAGTAGTAATATAATTTTAACCATAATAATACAGTGTTCACCTACATTACATACGTCGCCCGATGTCTAGGTTACCCAGCGCAGATGTGACGTGGACGACAATCATGATACATCTCATAAAAATAGGAAAATTAAAATGATATGTAGTCCTACTTTGAATTTATACAAGAAATAGCTCAAATTTAAGTAGTACATTGAAATAAAGAACAAATTTTAAAAACAATGTCATGCTTAAAAAATATTACACTTTCGTTTATTACAGAACTTCAGAGACTCTTTACTACATTCATTACATCCAAACCCGTAATTTAAAACAATTACAATATATTTCTACAAAAAATTATAGGATCAATACAAGGGTTACATGTCGTCCAACGGCATAATTTAAATCAAGAGAAACTTACGACAGTTATCTTCATTTGCATCTTATGTACAAGATAAAACATCATGTACAAAGAAGGGCCTTAATGATTTATGTAGAACACCCGTGTTCATCAGGTTGAAATAAATTCATCGTTATACAAAGACACATCACCCACGTCTAGGTGGATTTGACAGATCACTATTATATAAAAGCATAAGCCATGTACCATATTTACAGGGTAGAGATAACGTATTAACGAATGCCTGGGACATTGTATAGGCGTCAGGTCTGTAGCATAAGACGTACCACCCACTCAGATCGAGTATGACCCTGTACGTCTAAGCAAACGAAAGTAGTAGCAGTTCGCAAAATTTGGCAGAAATTAAAAACCAGCATAAAAATTGATGACGTCAGAACCAATCATTTGAAACAACTTTGTTATCTATGTAGTAGAACCAAAGTTGGCAGTAGATGTTTAACGGAAGTGAAAAGATGGATTACATTGGAGAAACAGGCATTTATGACCAAGAAAAACGTTTTGAACTGCAGAAATAGGAATGTAGATGTCAGAAAGGCCTACGAAAGATTATCTGTATAGAGTACACTTGTCTAAGGAAGTAAAAGTAGGACTCTGGGTAGATTGGGAAGGGAGCTGCTGAAACGTGTATATGGTGAAGAGTTTCAAAAACAAGGTGGACGGAAAGAAAGACGAACCTGGAAGTTGAAGAATTACGTTCCACAAATCACAACTGTGCTTTTTGGAAAACAATCGATTTCAGTCCTGCCTCAGACCATGTTCGAGTTTACTAGATTAAGGTGCTCAATGTATGTCTTTTCAACGGAGGTGGCCTCTTGTTTATATTTTTATTTTTATTCGTCCTTAAGCCAATTTTCTTCAGATTACTTCTTGAAGTTCTTCGACGTTTCATTCACAACCTTAATATTCACTTTCGTAAACACTGGGACCACATTCTTACAAAAGTGAGTTTTGTACTTTGCATTGCGCAACGCAATTGTTAACCTTCCTAAGAGCTGTCCAGCACCACCTATATGAAATAGAAACACAGTGTCTTAAGTCAATTAGATTATTAAAGGAAGTGGGAAAGACAAAAAATAAAATGTATTGGACGTGTTACTAGACACAACATTTTCATCATTAGCATTCTTAAATAGAAAATGCAGGGAATGAACGGAAGAACCTGGCATGAAATATCTGGAAGATATTGAGAGGAATGTAGGATGTGGCAGTTAATGGAACTGAACCGAACGGTCAGTGTCAGAAGAGAATGGTTACATCTACAGGATATTAGCCCTTACTTCCCAAATTGTTCAGCAACCTGTCTGGGAATAAAGCATAATGAAAGCTAAGAGCGTCAACAATGACAAGAAAATCTAGAAAACGCATTCTGTTTAAAACAATATTTTTGACATCGATGAGCTTGCGCCCTAACCAACTACATAACACATTCCACACAGATGAAGATGAACACAGGCTGACCATACACGCTGTCAACAATAAACTTGACACGTTACGTGAGTGTACAGGTGGAACCAGTAAACCATAAGAGTTTGAGTAACGCAAAGCAGAAAGGGAAAGAAGTTCGAAAATATTGAAATACCGACTTTCCTGAATGTAGATAGTGACGTCTGAGAAAAAAAAAGAAAAAAAAGAAGACTAACAAACACCTTCCGAACATGCCTTGAAGGCCCAGCCATACCGACCTGCCATCGTGTCATCCTCAGCCCTTAGGCGCCAACGGATACGGATACGGAGGGGAATGTGTACAACACTTACTGCCCAACAGACAGTGCAGTAGCGGGAAAAATCAAATTCAAAACTATACTACGTCGCTTGTTCACTGGCACAACGTGTATTACCAAATATGGTATTACGTAAGAGTAAATGTTACCCTCTGGGAGGATTTAAGTAAATTGACCGTGAGTTACCTAATGGATTTGGATTATCGAACTTGAATTTAATATAACAGTAGGAACCAAAAAGCTAAAGACTGAAATTTCGAAAACCGCTTAAGTAACCAAGTTTACTTAAATGAAATAAAATACGGTCGCCAGCGTAATTAGGCATAATAATATGAAACATTATTTTTAAGAATGTGTATTACATTTTGGTAAAGGGAAGCTATCATTACTTCCCAGAGAAGTGCAATGAACTTTACCATAACCAGACAAGTGGTACAGTTATCCTAGCAGCTATAAATAGTATGTGCAAGTTCTCACATAAACCGTTAACTGCTTATTTCTCCTCAATAGTAATACTTTGTCATATATAAATTATCTCATCATCAAATGTTGTGAAAGACACTACTAAACCAAAATTGGACATGGACATAGTCCTGTTTCTATAGTTACTTTCCAAATAGTACAAATATGATTAAAAGTCACTGGCAATAGGATTTTTACATTCATTAAGAAGTAATACTGTTAATATTTTTATGGATAAGTGCAATTACAGTAACTTTATCTTTCATAGGCAAAGACAGGTGGGGGCAGTCAAACTGTCTTTCCAAATTTTACTACACAAAGCACACAAAACTATAGAATTTCTTCAGAATGCAATTATTAAACTCATTGTTCAAGAATGTTTTCTCATATAAAGTAACACAAAAGTGAGGACCCTTAAACTATCCATTACCATAATGCAAACTAAACACACTTTTCTGAGAAAAATTGTGAGATGCAAATTTTTCTATTATTCTTTCACTAATTTTACTCACCTTGCAGGACTTTTAAACTAGTTAATGTCAGTGATATTTTATACAGGTCCTTAATTATGACTTTAAATGCAGTTTACCTTAACTGACCTCAAAATAACGTGCTTCCCTTTGTCATTAGCACAACCAGTATTTTCATTGGCAGAATTAACTTCAGTTAATCTTTGAAGCACAAATACTTTGGATTGAAACAAATCAAACATTATGGAGGTATTCATAAATGCAATACTAACTACCTCCCTTGATTTCAATGAAACCCATAGTATTTCTATACGTCATGTTGCATTCATAATTAAGCAACACCAACAATCACTTATTTTCAATCGTTTTTCACATACGGGATACTCTGATGTTAGTAATTAGGTGGAATGGATCCTAAGAGGCATGATGAGAGGAACTAGTTGAAGGGTCGGACACACAGTGTAACATAATTTACCTTATTATTGTACCGAGCGAGGTGGCGCAGTGGTTAGCACACTGGACTCGCATTCGGGAGGACGACGGTTCAATCCCGTCTCCGGCCATCCTGATTTAGGTTTTCCGTGATTTCCCTAAATCGTTTCAGGCGAATGCCGAGATGGTTCCTTTGAAAGGGCACAGCCGATTTCCTTCCCAATCCTTCCCTAGCCCGAGCTTGCGCTCCGTCTCTAATGACCTCGTTGTCGACGGGACGTTAAACACTAACCACCACCACCACCACCACCACCACCTTATTATTGCAAATTAAACAACATGTAAATGTACTGGTTCATACTTTGACATATATCTGATCTCTTAGATTTACTGAAGTGATGGCGCAATATTGGTGGTTAGTACATGGTGGCTACCTGGTCTTTCCTCTGGATGTAATTTGCTGTATTCTCTTCTTCTTAGCGACGATACTTCCAACGTTAGAGCCTTTTCCATTAATAGGGCACCATGTTATAGCCATACTCACATCCGAGGCCTTTCCGTATTAATCCAGGTACTGAATGCTACCCTTGGCATTTGCGCTGTTCACTCCCTTGCTGCTGAGACCGGACCAGACTGTCCAGTAGCTAGCTGCCGACCGACTGGGTTCTCTCACTTGGCGCCCAGACTGACGGCCACATCCACCTTTTAGCCTGCGTCAACCACTTTTTGGCGCGCACCAACTCACTTCCGTCACAAATGGGTAGTACTACAGCTTCTCATTTTGTACAATGCAAGTCCATAGGTATGAACCAGCTTTGACATAGTTGTAAACAAATATCTTTAATAAAATCCCAACATTTAAACACATTAGTAAGTCAAAGTAAAATAAAAATTATTAAATACTACACTACTGGCCATTAAAATTGCTACACCAGGAAGATGACGTGCTACAGACGCTAAATTTACCCGCAGGAGGTAGATGCTGTGATATGCAAATGATTAGCTTTTCCGTGCATTCACACAAGGTTGGCGCCGGTGGCGACACCTACAACGTGCTGGCATGAGGAAAGTTTCCAACAGATTTCTCATACACAAGCAGCAGTTGATCGGCGTTGCCTGGTGAAACGTTGCTGTGATGCCTCGTGTAAGGAGGAGAAATGCGTACTATCACCTTTCCGACTTTGATAAAGGTCGGATTGTAGCCTATCTCGATTACGGTTTATAGTATCGCGACATTGCTGTTCGCGTTGGTCGAGATCCAATCACTGCTAGCAGAATATGGAATCGGTGGGTTCAGGAGGATAATACGGAACGCCGTGCTGGATCCCAACGGGCTCCTATCACTAACAGTCGAGATGACAGGCATCTGATCCGCATGGTTGTAACGGATCGTGCAGCCACGTCTCGATCCCTGAGTCAACAGATGGGGACGTTTGCAAGACAACAACCATCTGCACGAACAGTTTGACGATGTTTGCAGCAGCATGGGCTATCAGCTCGGAGACCATGGCTGCGGTTACCCTTGACGCTGCATCAAAGACAGGAGCGTCTGCGATGGTGTACCCAACGACGAACCTCGGTGCACGAATGGCAAAACGTCATTTTTTCGGACGAATACAGATTCTGTTTACAGCATCATGATGGTCGCATCCGTATTTGGCGACATCGCGGTGAACGCACATTGGCAGAATTTATTCGTCATCGCCATACTGGCGTATCACCCAGCGTAATGGTATGGGGTGCCATTGGTTACACGTCTCGGTCACCGCTTGTTCGCATTGACGGCACTTTGAACAGTGGACGTTACATTTCAGAGGTGTTCCGACCCGTGGCTCTACCCTTCGTTCGATCCCTGCGAAACCCTGCATTTCGGCAGTATAATGCACGACCGCATGTTGCAGGTCCTGTACGGGCCTTTCTTCGACTGCTGCCCTGACCAGCAAATTCTCCAGATCTCTCACCAATTGAAACCGTCTGGTCAATGGTGGCCGAGCAACTTGCTCGTCATAATAAGCCAGTCGTGGTATCGTGGTATCGTGTTGAACATGCAAGGACAGCTGTACCTGTACACGCCATCCAAGCTCTGTTTGACTCAATGCCCAGGCGTATCAAGGCCGTTATTACGTCCAGAGCTGGTTGTTCTGGGTACTGATTTCTCAGGATCTATGCACTCAAATTGCGTGAAAATGTAATCACATGTCAGTCCTAGTATAATATATTTGTCCAATGAATACCCGTTGATCATCTTCATTTCTTCTTGGTGTAGCAATTTTAATGGCTAGTAGTGTACTTTCCTCCAATTAATACAAAGGATTTAAATGGTAAAGATAAAACAATTTACACAACTTTCCACTTCATTACTATAGGTCAAAGACATTACATAGTAAAAAAATACATTCTTGACACTAAACAGAATTAATCAGTACAAAATGCTTGCAGAATTAATTACGGTGTTCCATGTGGTCAGCACACCGATCTCATGTTGTCAAGTTTCCGTGACCAGTGCCGCTACTCCCCACTCAAGTAGCTCCTCGATAAGCCTCACAAGGGCTGAGTGCACCCCACCTGCCAACAGCACTCTGAAGACTCGGCCGTTGGTCCGTCCATGTGCTCGTCAAGGCCGCCAGCGCTTAACAGCGGTGACAGGCGGAAACCGGTGTTACCACTGCGGCACTGCCGCTGGCCCGACGGAAACAACATTCGCTACATATTCATTTGCACACTCGAATAGCCACAGTCTGTTGACTTATGTTTGCAGTCGTAGTGCCAGGTGAATTAGTGATAACTAGTGACCCACCCAGGCTTTGCACAGGTAGTACCAACTATCTACGGCAGGACTACTTCTCTAGCAACTCGATAGTGAAGTGTACACAAGTCTTCCTCGTAAATCAATCTACCCTTTATTGAAACTTTATCAAATTCCCCACAGAAGCTTTTCAGACTAGCCTTCACGTACAGACATAAAAACGAGGAGGGAGCCTTAAGTTAATCAAAGCTCAACAGATTTACAAGATACGTTTATAAATTAAATACGCTCATGTACGGAAACGTTCATCTTGAATTACACTGTTAGTGGACACAATACCAAGATCCTGAGATTAACCCTCACTTGCAGACAGAAACTTCTTATGTACAGATATATGGTGAGTGCACATTTCGATTTTGATGTTGTTGTTGTGGTTTTCAGGCCGAAAACTGGTTTGATGCGGCTCTCCATACTAATACAGTATACTAATGCGACTATCCATACCAATCTATCCCGTGCAAGCCTCTCCATCTCTGCATAGTTACCACAATCTACATGCATTTTAAACTCCTAACTGTACTGAAGTGCGCTCTTTCTACTATAATTTTTAATACACACACTTACCTCTTTGTTGGTACTATCGTTGATAATTCATTTCCATGACAAGGCATTTCTCAAACGTTTTGAAGAATGCTTTTCAAATGTTGTACTGCTCTGAACTGCAGCTAAAACGATGTGCTGAGCACTGATGTTTACCAGTTATTACAATTATCATATTAATACATTTCCTGCAGTTTATTGTTATTATTAAAATATTAGGCATATGTGGCTCGTGAAAAGCAGGGTGGGGTGACAGCAAATTATATTTGAAGGGTCGGGGTAAAGGACGGTGTGATGGTTTGTCAGTAACAAACTGTGATTCAATCCCCCCTCCAGATCTGCGTCTGCGTCGTAATTTTGTGAGAGTCTGCAAATCAGCTTTAACATCAGCCATGGGGAATGGATATTGTCTCGAAAAGCGGCTAATAGATGAATGATAATAAAAGTAAAAGAAGAGCAATGGAACATAGCAGAATTATATCTAGTATTGTGGAAGGAATTCGTTTGGGAAATGACACTCTAAGGTACTCGACGCGTTTTGCTGTTTGGGCAGCAAAATAAGTGATGACAGCAGAAGGCGACAGGATATAAAAACTAAACTAGCAAGGGTATTAAGAAGATGTTTCTGAAAATGTTGGTCTGGAGTGTATCCTTGTGTGGAATCGAAACTTGGACGACAAAACATTTCAGACAAAAAGAGGTTAGTAGATTTTGAAATGTGGTGCTGTACAAGAATTCTAAAGAATGATGATTACAGTCGATAGCTAATAAAGAGGTGTGGAATGGAGAATGAAAGAGCGTTGTGACAAACACGGACTAAAAAAGGGGCAGGTGGTTAAGATAGAGTCTGGATCATCAAGGATGAAATCAGCGAATTGCGACAAGTAACCAATAGACATGTATGAATATTTCAGGCGTAACGTGGAAACACTTCTTTGTAAAAAGAGGTTGGTGACACTACTTTGGAAAACAAAGCAGAATCGTCTGCGACGTGGCCACTGTACATTTCATGTCTGTCTACATTTCAATGACTACTGTCGAAAATAGATCATTAGGTGTACAATACACTTGTAGAGACATATTTAATGTAGGGTGTGGTAGGGTACAGTGAAAGGGATGCCGAAAGAACGAACAGAGAAATGTTTTACAGCAGGCAGCATACTGCTGTATTATGCTCTAGTGTATGGTACACCTCAGCAACGAGGTTTGCTAGGCCTCAGTGTGCTACAGCACTTCACACGTGTCAAGGCGATTATATCAGTTCTACCCAGGTGGCTGCATCCAACATAACCGCTGTATACTTTACTCTCGTTGAGAAAAGATTCGATATCAGGTACAACTTTTGGCAAATATCACTCTGAATCAAAGTTCTAATCTCGTTGGCAGACACTTCGGACGAATTACTCTAACTACAACTGTGGAGCGTTGAATTGGTGGACCAACGACGGCCTTCGAAGGCTCTTTGCATACTATTGTCCTCTGGTACTCATCGTAACTGGGGCCGTCGGCTGCGAAAATACTGTAGACGCTCGATTCACTCTCCACTCATCTCTACGTGTCGACCATGTAGCTGATATAAAGTGACCGTAACGATACCGAGCAGCGCTCTAATTCCGCCGATGTCACAGGTGATGCAAAGGATGCCAGCAAAAGGGGTCCTTCTATAGGACACACCATTGCTGCGGTTTTAGCCGTGCGTCGTTCCGCTGCTTAACGCCTGCTGTGACGGCAACCCAAATGACTCTGCTGTAACGCGTGGAGCTTCTGCGTCGTGTGGGATCGGCACATGCTAATTGGAAGATTATTGGTTAAAAACAGTCTTGGTTACAATTTTAGTTTTTTATTTTTCAACGACGCGTTTCGCCTTATTTAGGCATCTTCAGGTTATCTTTTCTAGATGGAAGCGAGAGGCAGCAAGATCTGCATAACGCGTTCCCGTTCACAGGATCGAGTAACAGAGTAAGATGGGGGCTCATGCGTTATGCAGATCTTGGTACCTCTAGCGTCCATCTAGAAAAGATAACCTGAAGATGACTAAATAAGGCGAAACGCGTCGTTGAAAAATAAAAACTAAAATTGCAATAAAGACTGTTTTTAACCAATACTGTTAAGCACTGGTTTGCTGTATGCCACATATGGATTTGAAGAATTTGTATAATTGGACGATATTTATCGCTGTTGCGAAAAACTGGATGCTTCAACAGAATTTGAGGATATGGTGTTGGATCGCGTCGGAGCGAATTAACCGTTAAGCTGTCGTCAACTAATCCATCAAATGCACTTTTCTGAGAACACAATAAGAGGAGCACTGCAGTAGAAACTCAAGTGATAGAAAAGAAAAAGAAGATCCGCAGAACAGCTGTGCTTGTAGTAATGGGTCTGCTTAGTAAACGCTAAAGTATTACTGGGACGCTCATCCAATTCCAGTCGCAGAAGCTAGAAGCGATGCATTGTGGATCTCGGTGTGATATATTGTTGAAGCTTTAGAAGTATATCAAGTGGGCTTTTGTACCTTGCTTCCAACATTTAACTTATAATTAAAACCGTAAACTCTATAATCTGAGCTGTTATCATTCTTGCTAGGTGGGAACATCTGCAAGAAAAATTGGATAAGAAGAGAACTGGATAACAAGAAAAACCGAAAAAAATGTTTATAGACGACAGTTTCCAAAATAAAACGCGCGATGGCAAAAGTAATACGAAAATAGCGCTCTAGGGCTGCAAGGCTTGTCACAGATCAGTGTGACCCACTGAAAGGGTAGCGGAAATATTGAATAATCTGACATGACAGAGACTTGACGATAAAGCCAACTATCCTGCAAGAGCTTGCTTTTAAAGTTGCAAGAACCAGTATCAAGTGACAAATCTAGGAACGTGCCACAATCTCTACCTACCGCTCCCTTAGAGTACCGCGGGGGTAGGCCAATCACAAAGAGCTCAGAGATATTTTTCATTCGCTCCAGACTTGAACAAAAAGAAAAGAAACCCTAAGGCTTGATATAATTGGAAGTGCTCTCGGACATACAATTCATATTGGTCTGCAGAGTATGTGCGTAGACTTAGATATTTCGTAGCCACACAAGTCTACACAAGAACTTTGTTTCTTTCGTGCAAGACTTCATAGACGAATCGTTTCCTTGATTGACAAGAACACACGTTTACGGAAACTTCCTGTACGTTGCCACTGGTTTCAACAACCTTGATGAAACACATGACAGGGTTAGGACACTGGCTGAGGTTGAGAAACAGTCTAACACTAACTAGTACACGATGGACATATAGCTCTGGGTAATGCACTAAACCGGGAAAGAAGAGAATCCATGAGTTTGAGATGAGATGTTTCAGAAGGATGCTGAAAAACAGCCAACTCACAAAATAAGGAATGAGGTAGCACGCCGCAGAATTTATGGGAGGAGGGGAGAGGGTGCAGTAATGTGAGGAAAACACCAAACACCCTCTAGAAGAAAGAACAGGATGATAGAAAGCCTATTAAATCGCGCGGAAGTAACTTCCTTGGTACAGGAGAGGACCATATAGGGAAACAGTCTACGGAAATGCGTCAGGAAACATACAAAAAGGAATTCAGCATGTTAGATGCATGCAGGGGTCAAGTCAAAGCAGGAAAACTAAAGAGGAAGTGTGTGTGTGTGTGTGTGTGTGTGTGTGTGTGTGTGTGTGTGTGTGTGTGTGTGAGAGAGAGAGAGTTCAATTCATTCGTGTAAATGCTGTGTATTTACGGGTTCCTGACGTATAGTTTTTTTCCCCATTCCCATTTAGATATGAGAGAGCCGTCTTCTATCGCAGTGATTAAAAATTGCTCTAGCGACGACCGCAGTCCTGAACCAAAGTTGAAGACATCGTGGATATTTCCGGAGCCAGGTAATCACAGCAGACAAAAACGTGCATGTCCGACATACTTTGCGTGCATACTGTCTCTTTGTCATCGAGTTAATCTAACTTTTCCCATCGTTGAGCTTAACTGGTATATTCAAGGAACGAAGTTCATTGGAGGTTGTCTCTGTGAATCCGATGACGTGGTTCCGCAATAATGCACAAATAGTTTCTTAAATTTTCGTCACTAATCAAAGTTATTTTGATGTCTACACTGTGCTGCTGCCCTCGATAGGAAAGAAATCTCATTCATTTTCGGTATTAATCTCCAGGTCCCCAACGAGAGTTACAAAGTAAGTGTCCTCGGGGCAGCGAAGCAACCTAAGTCGCTTAATAAAAGAAAGGTCTCAGGTCCAGGTTGTATATTAGCTATGTTCGATTCGGAGTATGCTCATGTATTAGCTAGACATTTAGCTGTCACATGGAATCGCTCGTTTGACGAAAGGTCCGTACGCAAGGACTAAAAAATTGGACAGGTCACACCAGTTCACATAAAGGAAGTACGAGTAATCCGCATAATTACAGACGCATATCACTGACGTTGATTTGTTTTAGGATTTTCGAACAGATACTATGTTCAAACATAATCAGTTACCTCGAGCAAAACGATCCATTGACACATATACCGAAAATATCGTTCTTATGAAACGTAAATGTGTTATCGACACAGGATTTAAAATTGATTCCATACATCTAGATTTCCAGAAACCTTTTGACACCATTGTTCGCAAGCAGCTCATTATCAATTTTCATGCCTGTGGAATAGCGTCTCAAATGTGCAACTGGATTTTTGATTTCCTTTCAGGTCACATTCAGTACTAAATCACGGAACGTTGTAGAACATAAAAGAAGAGATATTTGGCCTCCACAACGAAGTGTTATAGCCCTCTGCAGTTCCTGATCTATATTAACAATTTAGGAGACAATCTGAGCAGCCCTCTTCGATTTTTTACAGATTTATCTAGCAAAGTCATCAGAAGGTCAGAAGGAATTGACAAATGATTTATACAAGTTATCTTTATGGTGTAAGTCGACTCTAAACAATAAAACTATATATTCATACACATGAATACTAAAGGAATCCATTACATTTCGGTTATTCCGTAAATAATCTAAATTTAAAGACTGCGGACCACACTAAGGACTTAGGTATTTCAATAAGGCACAACTTAAAATGGAACCGTCACACAGAAAATGATGTGGGGAAGGGCATCAAAAGACCCTGTTGTATTGGCAGAATACGTAGACGATGCAACAAATCTGCTGGAGAGACTTCCTGCTCGAAGCATGTCCGTCTTCTTCTGGAGTACTGCTGCGATGTATGGGAGCCCTACCAGACAGGAAGAAGTAGAACATTGAAAATTTCAAAGAAGGGCAGCTCTTCTTCTGATATCGCGAAAAATGTGAAAGCATGTGATGCGTATGATGCGCGACTTGTGGGGCAATCATTAAAACAAAGGCTTTTTCCATTCCTGCGCGATCTTTTCACGAAATTTCGATCACCAACTTTCTCCTCTGAATGCAAAATATATTTTGTTGAGACCAATCTACATTGTAATAAATTAAAAGTAATCATAGTTAGCACGGGAAGACTGGAGTGTTCTTTTCTGCCACGTGTAATTCGAGAGTGGAATGGTAGAAAAATACTCTGAAAGTGATTCCATGAACCCTCTGCCCACCACTTAAGTGTGAATCACAGAGCAGTCAAGTAGATGTAGATGCAGATGTAGATATTGAAAGCAGCAAAGAGATAAAGCACCACGATGATGAGGAAGGAAATCTGCTGCGTGTTTTCGGTAAACGTCTGGACATTTCCTTAAAGTATCGAACCTAATTCAGGATGGCCAAAAAAGTATAAATTTATGTCCGACACATCACTGATTCAGACTCCTGGCCACCGAGCCACCATTGTCAATGAAGTCACGATTGTTACAGAAGTAGAAGCAATTTTTTTGTTCGATTGTAGCGAACTACAGGAAGAAATGCTGACGATGAATACGTGTGGCTGGCATTGGCAGTTGACACCCAGCAAAAAGAAATGAAATAGCCTCAAAGAAGACTATGGTATGATTACACGATTTTCGTACAGTCAGTGGAAGCAGTGAGATCACCTGTCTAGGAGCACGTGGAGGGAGATATTTAAAGTGGAACTATTACAAAAAACTAATTTTAGGAAAAGATAAACAAGAGTTAGAGATTCATTGTGTTCAGGATGGGCGTATGGGCAGGCGGTGGGCGTTATGGAATAATAGGGTAATTTTTAGAGAAAGGCCATTTATTGGCTAAAGCATGTTGAAAGGGGCTACATAGGCCTAGGGAGGTGAGGATGAGCCAGAGCTTAGAATTTGCCAAACATTGTTCGCGAAGCTACCGAAAGTTGTTGTCTGCCAAAACTAAGTCCACAGTGCCGCAGCACCGGGAGAAGCTGGAGATGTTCAATGCTACAGGGCGCGCATCCGACTCGCGGGTGAGCAAGAGTACAAGAGAGCGAACCCGGCGACGGGCGGCCGGGTATATTCGACGCACCACGCGGCTTCCTCCGCCCTGATTGGTCAAGACCGAGCAAACCGTGCGGGCGGCATGGAACTTCCCAGAGCGTTGCCTGCTAAGCGACGCCTGGGACGGCGTTACCTCGGAAGCACATGAGGGAGGCACGTGAACAAGGTGCCCTTCATCGGTGCTGACTTCCTGTTGCTAAACAGTGGGACGAAAGAATTTACGGGCAGCTAACACTGCCGGCCGTGGCTTGGCCGCAATAGAAAAATGAAGTTTGGAGGCTCATATAGTAAAGTAAAATCTCCTACTGTCTGGCTCATCCTTTACACTCCGGCCCCTTCCGTGGGAGCAGAGAACTTACGTGAATTCGCTCAATGTAATTATTATTTGAATGTAAACAAATTTAGCTTGCAAAACAAAGTAAACATTACTTGATTAAGGAGTGGCCCTCACGGAAGACGGCAGGGGTCTTAACATATGGGAGGGTGTATAGTCTCTAAAGACCTCCTAGGGGTCGCAAAGTGACTTACATCAAAATTATTGAGTTTATACAAGAATCATCATAAAACATCAAAACGTCATAAAATATCGAAACATCATAAAACATCAAAACATTATAAAATATCAAAACAAAATTAGAACAAAACATATCCGTGTGAATTAGGTAAACATACCAAGTGTTCTTCTTGCTAAGATGAAGTAAAAATGTCTTTTTTTTTTTGCTTTTCTTTAAATAAGTAGAAAATGTAAACATACGAGGTGCATTCAAGTTCTAAGGCCTCCGATTTTTTTTTCTCCGGACTGGAAAGAGATAGAAACATTGTTTTAAAATGAGGCCATGTTCATTGTCAATACGTCCCAGGGATGGCAGCACCGTACGGCAGATGGAATTTTACCACCAGCGGCGAGAATGAGAGCTGTTTTAAATACTTAAAATAGCGACGTTTTCCTTACTTGAACAGCGTGCATTCATTCGTTTTTTGAATTTGCGTGGTGTGAAACCAATTGAAATTGATCGACAGTTGAAGGAGACATGTGGTGATGGAGTTATGGATGTGTCGAAAGTGCGTTCGTGGATGCGACAGTTTAATGAAGGCAGAACATCGTGTGACAACAAACCGAAACGACTTCGGGCTCGCACAAGCCCGTCTGACGACATGATCGAGAAAGTGGAGAGAATTGTTTTGGGGGATCGCCGAATGACTGTTGAACAGATAGCCTCCAAAGTTGGCATTTCTGTGGGTTCTGTGCACACAATCCTGCACGTCGACCTGAAAATGCGAAAAGTGTCATCCAGGTGGGTGCCACGAATGCTGACGGACGACCACATGGCTGCCCGTGTGGCATGTTTCCAAGCAATGTTGACGCGCAACGACAGCATGAATGGGAATTTCTTTTCGTCGGTTGCGACAATGGATGAGACGTGGATGCAATTTTTCAATCCAGAAACAAAGTGCCAGTCGGCTCAATGGAAGCACACAGATTCACCGCCACCAAAAAAATTTCGGGTAACCGCCAGTGCTGAAAAAATGATGGTGTCCATGTTCTGGGACAGCGAGGGCGCAATCCTTACCCATTGCGTTCCAAAGGGCACTATGGTAACAGGGGCATCCTACGAAAATGTTTTGAAGCACAAATCCCTTCCTGCACTGCAACAAAAACGTCCGGGAAGGGCTGCGCGTGTGCTGTTTCACCAAGACAACGCACCCGCACATCGAGCTAACGTTACGCAACAGTTTCTTCGTGACAACAACTTTGAAGTGATTCCTCATGCTGCCCATTCACCTGACCTGGCTCCTAGTGACTTTTGGCTTTTTCCAACAATGAAAGACACTCTCCGTGGCCGCACATTCACCAGCCGTGCTGCTATTGCCTCAGCGATTTTCCAGTGGTCAAAACAGACTCCTAAAGAAGCCTTCGCCGCTGCCATGGAATCAAGGCGTCAGCGTTGTGAAAAATATGTACGTCTGCAGGGCGATTACGTCGAGAAGTAACGCCAGTTTCATCGATTTCGTGTGAGTAGTTAATTAGAAAAAAATCGGAGGCCTGAGAACTTGAATGCACCTCGTATCACCACTCATCACTGCCGGGGGCGAGCGGCGCGAGGCGGCGTGGTGTGTTGTCCTCAGCGACCAGTGGGCGTGCTGCTGGCAGGAAGGGGGCGTGGCCGTGGTCATGGCCGTGCACTGGAACCCAGCGCAGGGAGGTGTGAGGTGAGGTCCACACGTTTCAAACACATTTAGGAAGGGAGTTATCACTAAGGGAACACTTCACTACACTACACTAGTTTTTCCACGTTAGTTGATATCTCAGTTTCACTCTTAAAACTAAGGGAGGGCACATGCCTAATAGGTTTTTGTTCTCTCTTTTTTTTAGGTCCATATTAGTATAATAATAAGAAGAATAATAGTGACTGGGGTTATCTTGACACTGGGTATGATGGTTGTATGGCGTTCAGTGGCGGTTTGCCATTCATTTAGGTGTGCCAACAGGCGAACGTAAGAAATTTGTCCTTTTTCATGTTTTAGCAGGTCATCAATTGACGATAAGAGGTGATCATTTGATATATTAGACAAAACTGGAACATTAGCTGACAAGGGAATCATGAATGAGCTTTCAGGTATAAAAACATAAGCAAAGGGGCGTAGTGGCATGAAAGATTATAAGTGGTGTTCCAACAGGAACCGTTTGCTAAAGATCTGAGCGGAGGCTACGTCAGAGTGGCAGCTGGCTGCAAGGCCGAATCTTGCGCTACGTCAGAAAGGCGCGCGGCAGATAACTCCCAAGGGCAGCGCCGCGTCAGAGCTGCACGCGGCAGCTGAGAAGCGAAGCCAAATCTGCTACGACTGTGAAATGCCGCGCGCAGGGCGCACCTGCGCTGCGCAGGAAGCACGACACAACGCTGCCCAAAAACTTCTGGATTGGAGTACAGATTTATGGGATTCTGAATGAGCATTGATGAATATAAGTGTCACAAAAGGATATACATTACTGAATAAAGGGGAATAGATGTGCTTAATCGACATGGTTTTTTTTCAACGATGACCAGCGAGACAAAAATAATGGCGCTACGTCAGAGCGGCGCGCGACTGAAGTGGGATTACGCGTGAAATCAAGCTATATGAGTTGTTACAGTGGGTTCTGCTTGAAACTACATTACGCCATAGTAATTTGGTTCATATTAAAGTTCCTATGAAATCCTTTTGAGCCCAAACACAATTCTTACATAAACATGAAAATATAAAAATGAAGTACACAAATACCATATTAAATTTACGGCATATTCCATATCACTAAACAAAGAAAGTTAAGTGCCTCTTTGGGTTGACCCTCTAAGTGTGAGAAAAAGTTTCTCATACATCAACATATTGCTGAACATATCAACTGAAACTGACAAAGAAAAGTGACACCAGTTTTGTGCAGGTGGGGCGTAGATTGTGTCGTTGGATGTCAACGCTGTTGCTAACGAGAGGAGCGAAACAAAACTCGACGAGAATCTAGAGATTTCCATAGTGACACGGAAAGTGTAAGGAATTGAATTAGAAAAGACGGAATCGAGCGTAATTTCTGAAGGACTTTCCCTTTATGAAGGTATAGTGCAGGGCACATCGTTTACACGACTTTATCGCCTGCTTAACTGTGTATATGACAATGCTGCGATTCCAAGATAGCTGCTACCTACTTCTTCTTCAAACTCTACATCTCTTATATAAAAAAAAATTTTACAGTGCGACCAAATTCTCCATCTTCATCCTCTCAACTTTTGCGACTAAACTCGCCGACTCTATAACTCCTGGTGCTGGACTCATCGGGCGCAGCTGGTTGCTTAAAACACCGTCTATCCTTGCTTATATCGCAGTGTCCTGGGACACGTCATACAGTTAAAAGCTACTACTTCAATTATCGGTATTCCTTCGGAAAATACAACAGGAAAACAGAGTCAAAGAAGGCTCAAGGTTTTGAACAGATCTTTCCGCTTACTGGCGGTTTAGCTGCGGGCTAGACGCGGTTCTCGTCTGATGTTGCCTGATCAGCTGTCGTCAGAGAGCACGGAACTCTGTTCTCGTGAACTCTTCTTCGACATGGAATATCAAATTCTGGGCTCAATAGTTTTGTGTCTGTTGAAAGTTGATAGATGAAAGTGGGTAGGATGCCGCGAAATTGAAAAGGGAAGAAACGGCACAGACGGCTAGAGTTCCGCGCGATTGCCATTCGCGTCACGTCAGGTACGTGCCCATGCGGGTGGTGCATGAGTCTTCAAGGGTTATTTTGTTGACAGTTGAAAGATGAAAGTTTGTAGAAGAGACTACGTCGCGAAACGGAAAAGTGCAGAAACGACACAGACAGCTAAGGGTCCGCGCGGGAGCCAACCGCGTTACGTCAGGTACGTGCCCTTGTGGGTGGTGCATGACTCTTGTTCATCCAACAGACTAGGTATATGGCCTAAGCTTGCTCGTTCTGTGGGTGTGATTCACTCTGTTTACGTTATCTATCACGGGGGTAGGCATGTGGTATGTCCCGCCAAATAAACATTCAAATACAAATGAAAATAAAGCATGGTTACATCCTAAATTACCCTTCCAAAACAATTTATTACCTAAGACATCATTATTATTAAACAAATAATTGGCAGTAGTCGGGAACTTATTTTAGCATACTTGCAAAATGAATGTAAGTATCCCTTGGTATTCCTTTACGCTCTCGTTTGTATTTCCATACCAACTAATAGTCTTTGGTACTTCTACCTACAAGAAAACTGTCATTAAATAATGGCAATGTTGTGTGTAATGCTGTGGCGTATGTAAAGTCACGTTAATACTTCCTTTAACAAGATTCTGATGAAAAGTGGTTTTGTGTCTCCTTCAATGAAAAGACGAATAATTATTAAACATGTGATATGCTGTTTGCTGTGTTGATTTGTTTTTGAAAATATTTGTGATTATCAGTCACCCAGTCAATCGTTCAAGGATATGATTGTTGTTCCTTTTGGTAATTCTCTCACCTACCTGCTTCCATATAATCATTAGTGGCGGCTCGACGAAGCTAGTTGCATCTCGGAAGACGCCGATATGACTTACCTGTCGGTGCTTTTCTTTATAATAAAATTAGAGTTCATTTGCCATATATAAAGGGTGTAGGGAGCAAAGTAAGTTCCTTACTATTGAAAATGTGCGTAAAGTTATTCAAAGCGTTCGTTATATGATGGTTAAGAATTTCTGTGTTGAGATTCAGTGCAGCTTGAGGTGCTAAGGTGCGACACGCGTCGCGCTCGTGAGATTGTAAGTTGCTGACAGCACAGCTGACAGACAGTACGGCTGCGTCCGGTTTCACTGGCTCGGCGGCAGAATTGGCCCCCGTCCTCTTGCTACGCATGGAATTTAGTCTCTCGGTACTGTCACAAAACTTCCTTCAAAGTTATCTTATGTTGTTCACGACATTTATGCATGGAGGATGTTCTTTTCTAAGGGACCCTAATAACTTCAATCGCTAGAGGTCACAAAACTATCGGGTTGCAATTATTTTACTTAAACTCTCGGTTCTTCTAAAATTTAGGTAACTGGCAGGTGTTAGGCTTGTAAATAAACTGTATTTTGCGATGGCATTCCAAACTCAACTCCTTGGCTAACGCGATTCCCACACAGCGGTCGTTTACAGGGCAGATATAGCGACAAGTGCCGGCTTCCTTGACGCCATATAGATCCGTTTATTAACCGTGGTGGTGATACAACATAGCCGGAGATCGATCTGTAATTCCAACGTTTACTAATCGTGATGGTTTAGAGAATGCGTACCAGGAAAAGGTTCTCTCTCCGACAACACAAATAGATCCCCATCTTTAGATCAGGCTAATAAAATCTGTAGGGCAATATTAAGCTGGTGAATTTATTTCTATAACTGTCCCTTTAGGTTTGCTGTTTAAACTGCAACGCACAAATGCACGAAGACGTAGCTTGGAACTGAATTAGCGTGACGGGGCACGTGGCGGGCGCGGCGACGGTGGTGTGCCGGCGGCGGCTGGCGCGCCGGCGGATGAAGGCGGCCCGGCCGGTCGCGCAGCGCAGGCCCCCGCAACTCAGGCAGCGGGCAGCGCGGTGGCGTCCGGCTCACGTGGCTGACTAGCGTGGGCTGCCTCTCTGCAGCGCGCGCCCTTCGCGTGTTTAGTGGAGCAGCCACGGCTCAAGTGGAGCAAACGTGGCGGCCGGTTGGCGCATTCCATGCGCGAAGTGTACGGCGTCTTGCCGGGAAAAATTTAGGGTATCGACAAAGTCACTACTGGAACGGATCCGCACTTCTGACACCAGTTGTACAAGATGGGCGTATGGGCAGGCGGTGGGCGTTGTGGAATAATAGGGTAATTTTTAGAGAAAGACCATTTATAGGCTAAAGCATGTTGAAAGGGGCTACATAGGCCTAGGGAGGTGAGGGTGAGTCAGAGCTTAGAATTTGGCGAACATTGTTCGCGAAGCTACCGAACGTTGTTGTCTGCCAAAACTAAGTCCACAGTGCCGCAGCACCGGGAGAAGCGGGAGATGTTCAATGCTACAGGGCGCGCATCCGACTCGCGGGTGAGCAAGAATACAAGAGAGCGAGCCCGGCGACGGGCGGCCGGGTATATTCGACGCACCACGCGGCTTCCTCCGCCCTGATTGGTCAAGACCGAGCAAACCGTGCGGGCGGCATGGAACTTCCCAGAGCGTTCCCTGCTAAGCGACGCCTGGGACGGCGTTACCTCGTAAGCACATGAGGGAGGCACGTGCACAAGGTGCCCTTTATCGGTGCTGACTTCCTGTTGCTAAACCGTGGGACGAAAGAATTTACAGGCAGCTAACACTGCCTGCCGTAGCTTGGCCGCAATAGAAAAATGAAGTTACAGTGTAGAGGCTCATATAATAAAGTAAAATCTCCTACTGTCTGGCTCATCCTTCACAATTGGAAGAACGATCAAATTTAGTTCACCCAGACAGTAGGCATCTTAAGAGAGCCTAGTACACCCGTTACTTCATTACTGTTGGTCTTTCTGGTACCTTTAGAAAACAGAATTGACAGGGGAAATAGAGAGGATCCTGGGAACAGCAGTGCCTTCCAATACCAAAAGAATATTTTTGGCTCAGAAACTGGTGGTTCGCGCAGTAAGTCGTGTAAGTTCACGAACCTCTTGTCGACCCCTGTTCACGAGTCTGGGTATTTTGACATTGGCCTGTCAATATACAGGGTGGTCGGAAATTCCCGTTACAGACTTCTAGGACATGTAGAGGGTAGTGAGTACATAATATTTTGAATAGGAACCCATGTCCGGAAACGTACCGTTTCCGTTCTACAACAGTTTATATGCAGATGATTATCTCATCCACACCCATGTGAGGAATGTACTTAGGCGTGACCCAGTACAATTGTTGCAATCCATTTGGAAAGAATACTTAGTCGTTCCGTTATTACTTACGCATTTGCATTACAACTTACACCTTATGGTTTACATTAGTCGACAACAACTAGAACCCAGCATCTACGGCACCAGCCGCAACGTACCGATGCATTACAACAGCGGCTCGATGTGGCGACCACTAACGTTGTTACGCACATTGTACCTCCAAAGCACGTTCTGGTACACTCTCTCCATCCTACCTGGTGTCTCTTCAGTGTGTTGTGCAGTGGCCAGAACTCGTACCAACAGTTCTTCCTCTGTCTACAGGTGTCTCATAAATGAGGCTCTTCAACGACCCCACAAGAAGTAGTCCATAGGGGCTAAATACGGCGATGGTGGCGGCCACGCGCTTGGACCACCACGGCTTATCCATCTTTCACCACACTGTCTGTTGAGATGTCTCCGGACAGCCAGTGAAAAGTGAGTTGGTGCTCCATCATGCTGAAACCACATTTCCTGACGGAAATTCAATGGCACAGCTTCCAAGAACGGGTCCAGTACGTGTCGTAGGAAGACTAACTATGCGGGACCCATGAGCTTGGATGGAAGGAGTTATGGTCCAATCACATGACCGTCCTGAATACCTGCCCACACGATAATTCCAAACCTGTCTTGAAATCCCTGAACATGCGTGGCATGAGGGTTTTCATCCGCTCAGTCATGGCTATTTCGAACGTTCAGAACACAATCCCTTGTGAACCTACATTCATCTGTGAAGAGAACTCGACGTGGAACAGGGGCGCGTCGATGCAACGGTGCTGGAACCGTGTGCAGAAGGCGACGCGTTGTGGAAAGTCATAGCGTGTACCCTTTCTAAGTGGTTCGGATGTAGTTGTTGCTCATGCAGGACGTCCAAGACGGTACTTGACTAACAGCCACTGCATGCGCAATTGTTCGCAAGTCGTTGACGGGTTATCTTCAGTGCGACGCAGTACACCTTCAAATTCGGGAATGCGGCGTCGCCGTAGAGCACCACAGTCCTGCCTCCTCACGGTGAAGGTACCCATTTCTCGTAGCCGTTGTGTAACTTGGGCAAACAGTTTGTGCGATGGAGTGTGACGGTGTGGAAAACGTTCGTGATACAGACGACTAGCAGCTCTTCCGTTACCTCCAGCTTCGCCATACACAAGGAGCATGTCTGTGTATTCCGCAAACGTATACTGCACCATATTTCCTCTATCGGTGATGCACACGTATTGACTCGGAGTCACAGCAAAGCGGACAATAAGTGGCATATTGGGATCGTTTGAAGTACTAAACGACATCGTGTCTACCCTGTTGCATACCAGGACAGGGAACTCTGAGACGTTTCTCTTGCCCTAAGCAGACGTTGACGAGGTACACATTTGAATTGAATCTGTCGCAGAATGGAAACGATACGATTCCGGACATAGGTTCCTATTCAAAATGTTCAGTACTCACTACCCTCTACATGTTCTAGAAGTTTGTAACGGGAATTTCCGACCACCCTGTATATATTCTTTACTGTCTTTTCTTGTTACCAATATTAGGTTATTCCCAAGAAGAAGCAGCTTTCACTCGGTTAATACTCGGCAGAAATAATACCTGAATTTGGATCGGACTTCCTTAACTCTTGTGCGGAAAGGTGTGCAGTATACTGCTGCATCCATTTTCAATAAGCTACCACTTGAATTCAAAAATCTTAGCAGTAATCCACGCGCTTTGAAATCGAAACTGAAGAGTTTCCTCATGGGTCACTCCTTTTATTCTGTCGAGGAGTTCCTTGAAAACTTAAGCTGATTCTTATTGTATTGTTGATTGCATTTACTTAAACTTATGGACTGACGTTTTTCGTGTTCATGAATATTTATTTTTATCTGTTATTATTTTTATGTTGTAATTTCATGTACTGACACGTTCCATGACCTTGGGGATTTGCTCCTCAATTTCGTCTTATGGAACTTGACCTGTAAATAAAAAATAAAAATCAACTCTAGAGGCATAGGCTAGTGTAAGTGAAATTCTGCAAATTTAGTACGAATCTACCGGAATAGGACTGGCAAAATATGTAACCAAAACGCAATAGCAACCGGTCGGATATTCTTAGCTGAGGACAGGTAAGTGTTTTATTTAGAACGTGTGACATTATCGAAGTTGAATGTATGAAGAGGAAGTAATAAGTAGTGGAGCAATTTAGTACTCGTCAAGTTAATACAGAGACATTTTTGTGCAACTGTGCCGGCCGAAGTGGCCGTGCGGTTAAAGGTGCTGCAGTCTGGAACCGCAAGACCGCTACGGTCGCAGGTTCGAATCCTGCCTCGGGCATGGATGTTTTTGATGTCCTTAGGTTAGTTAGGTTTAACTAGTTGTAAGTTCTAGGGGACTAATGACCTCAGAAGTTGAGTCCCATAGTGCTCAGAGCCATTTGAACCATTTTGTGCAACTGTGTGTTGTTGACAACCTGCCGTTATACTCTTCCGCTAAAAGGTGAAGAAGAATGAGATTAAAAGGGGCTGTACTCTGCTGGTTATTAGAATTCTAATACCAGGAACTACAGGCAATAACTAAATTTTATGTACTTTGAATGTACAGTGTTGTACGAAGAAAACACGATGAAATGCGTAGATGATCTGCTGGTAGGTACACAGGGTACGAAACGTAGTACACAGAACTGCCACATCTGACATCATAGGACGAGCACACAATCGAACTGAGCTTGGATGACAGATATCGGTATTTCATTCCATACAGGTTCATCTCTATGTCAGAATTAATCAGTTGTAATGGCGGACGAGTTGTGTGATGCCAGTACCTCAGATACCGATGATCAAACGTTTCAGTCGTTGAGTGATCTGGAAAATGTGGTGTAGGTGGGCACAGCATTAACAACATGCGGTCTTGCGTTATCTTGTTGAAAGATACCTAACATCACCGAAGCTTCGAGACAGGGCACACCAAAACCATTAACACATTAGAACTTTAACAGCTGTGTACAAATTACTGATTATGCGAACCACAGGTGCTAGTGCTGCGCACCAAATGATAGCTCATACCATTAGACCAAGTAGCGAGCCCATAGGACGATGATCAAATGTTGGAAGTGTTTTATCCTCGGCGACTCCTACACGAGTACATCGATGGGGCTACTGTGCACAGAACTGAGACTCATCTGAGAAGACGAGTGGTGTCGAGTCTTAGCGTGAAGTGACTCAGAGTCTGCTTCAAGGGAAGACGCAAGAACGGTCACCGCGCTGGCATGTCAAGTTGCTCCAGATGATGTCACACTGTCTATGTGGATATTTGTCTTGCAGTAAACAAGTTTGTATATAAAATTAAGGTATGTAAAGGGGATGTGCGATGCTGCCCAACCAAGCGAATACAGTGTCTCTCCTCTCGGGCGCTAGTCTCATGGGACTGCTGAGATACCACATAGTGTTGGGTATGGCCCTCGAGAACCAATCACTTCCACGTTCACATGGCAGTCGAGTGATCCCAACCAACATTAACAATATCGCCAATGATAAACGGCGTTCCCGATAGGTCATCGTCCCACATTTAGCAAATTCCCACGTGTATTCCCAGACGTTTTCCTTCTTATAGTAGGGACAACACGATCTTCCCATAAACAGCCATCATTCAGATGTGATTTCTAAATCCAACACTCTGCGTAATCCTTCCCCAAATATATAATGTAGATGGCGTTAGTCGTACCTGCTTGTTGTGGTTTCACTGAAATGCTTATCATTTGCACATATAAGCATGTAAGACACGCCATGCCCGGTGATTTCCCTAAATCGCTCCAGGAAAATGTCGGGTGCTTCCTTTGAAAGGGGACGGCCGACTTCCTTCCCCATCCTTCCCTAAACCGATGGGGTCGATAAACTCGCTATTTGATCCCCTCCCCCCATATCAACCAACCAACTGAATGCCAGTTGAATAGTTGCTGGATACCGTCTCAGTTGTATTGCGGATTTGATGGCCAGCAGCGTATATTTCTGTTGTGTCCTGCCCACTCATGTAATATAGGGTGCCTAGGAAACTTGCTTTCTCGGATCACTGGGCAACAATTCAAGTAAATCCCATTACTTTATTTTTATTACAGTAATATAAATAACAATACTTAACTTTGAGAAATTAGAAATGGATGTCGCAGGCAAAGAATATTCTTAAAAATTTCATTTTAGTTACTAGCGATTCATCAAGAACATGAGCACATTTAATCACACTATGTGAGCGTGGAAGCAGTTGTCAGGGAGTAACTGATGAAATCAAATTCAAATTGCTTTTAAGAAATGGGAATTTTATTCATAAAAGCTTTTTTTTTAAAAAAAGAAACATATTTAAAGTTATAAGCAGAAAGCACCCTCTAAATATCAAGTTACAATTTATTCAGAGGCAGAAAGAAACAAATTTATGAGTGTATGAGCTTTCGGGCTGAGAACCTTGCCGGTCCCTTTTGACACGGCCGTAGTCACGACCGCTCACAACAACCTCTGAAAGACTACACTGGTGGAAATCTTCAACACACCAGATTACCTTAAGGTAAAAGTTTTAACAATTCACACAAGCACACAAACTATGCGCCCCATAGGAGGGATGGGAATGGTACAAAACACTAAAATTAAAAGATTAACTTGCCACCGAAGGTGCAACTTGATTTTAACTTCTAAGAAAAGTCTTACGGTGGAAGGGTGGCAACCTTATATACTAAAATGACCATTTAAATAAAAGCCCATGAAATGCAATCTTATATAAAGAAACAAGTTAAGATGCTCTACGGTACACAGATACCGCCTCTCAAGATGATAGGCAAGATCAAAACATATTTAAGGAATTAGGCCGTTACACTCCAAGCAATAAATTCGATAACACACCGAATCCGACAAACATGAAAGAGGCAGCTCGGAACGACTGACAGACACTAACTGCCTAACAAATGCGGACGAGAGACAGAATAGCAAGCTGGGGACGAGAGACCGACCAAGGAAACAAGAAGAATTTAACAAGAGTAAATCACACAACATATCACCAACCACTTAACTTCTAATAACTGCGATTTCTCAAGAAGACCTGGCGCAGCACTCCCAAATCGCTCTCCCGAACCGTCCGCTACCAGCCGCTTCAACGGACGCAGGAAGGCGCGCCCATCTCACGTCTTTCCTGGTCCGCACCAACCGACCGACCGCCCGCTGCCCCCTCCGCGACTGCTGCTCCGTCGCGACTGCACTGCTGGTGCGTCTCGCACTCACCTCCAGACACACGACGGCGGAAATAATGGCTCGGACCCAACCATGCAGAGGAAAACACGCCCACTGGCAAAACGACATCCCTGGACCAGGAAAGGACCGAGCCAAGATGGTAACTGAAGGGGCCCAGAAGCGCTCGGAGAACCAGTTACAGCCGGCCGGAGTGGCCGAGCGGTTAAAGGCGCTACAGTCTGGAACCGCACTACCGTTACGGTCGCAGGTTCGAATCCTGCCTCGGGCATGGATGTGTGTGATGTCCTTAGGTTAGTTAGGTTTAAGTAGTTCTACGTTCTAGGGGACTTATGACCACAGCAGTTGAGTCCCATAGTGCTCAGAGCCATTTGAACCATTCTTTGAACCAGTTACACCACGGCGTCGCAGCTTGCACCGGCCAGACTGATGTCGTGGGTTGACTCCTGTTGCACTCGTGTCGACCGCGAAGCCACTACCCCTCGCTATACAGCGCGGCCCACTGGACTCACGTGGCGAACTCACATGCGCCGACGCTCAAGACGGAGAGGGTCTGAGTGCGCGACCGACCAACCGATCGATCCGACCGCCCATGATCATCGCCTGAGCAAACTCGAGCAGACTGGTGGCCTAACGCGCAGACTCAGATGCAGGAACTAAGCCCCGACCGGGCGACCACTCGCTGAGTTCTCTTACTGGCGGAGAGAAAGACTCATTTTGCCGGCTTTAAAGGCTGATCCGGACGAGAGACAGACACTAACTGCTTCACAAATGCGGATGAGAGACAGACTAGCAAGCTGGGGACGAGAGACTGACCCCAGACTGACTCCAGACTCACCCACACTGACCGACTGGCGAGCTCATAGCGCCCCTTAAATGCACGTGAACAGGCGACCTTCCTCCTTGTAACACACCCGGGAGTACAAATGAGTGGGGTATCTTAAACTGACTTCTAGACTCGTAACCGTTGCTTTTCTTGACCGTGCGCCCTGTTCACACCACGTACCTGATAATCCCGCGGCGGTCGTACTGTTCTGCTCCACACCGCTGCTGGCTTGCCTGAAATTATCTATCGAAAAAAGCAAGCGGGTTTAGGGGAGCCACTCATCGCCGGAACACAACACTGTCCTACGTCTGGTATGAACATCTATATTCTGAGACGATATGGAAATCACAGGGTACAGTGTTTACACTATAAGTCATAAATGTTTATCCCAACTGACAGTCTTGATGATTATCTGTCCACTTGGACGAGCGTACGCGTACCGAACATGGCGCGAATGATTGTTGATGATGCGGAAGCCGAATGGCCGCCTGAAAGTTCTTACGCTCGTCACGTATACACAGATATTTGGTACCAGTCCTCCTTGACACTGGTAATAAATTTTATACTGTTCACAAGGTTAAATTTACCGTTCACAGTTCTTCAGTTGTACGAGGGTGCGCGTAACCGTCGCGGCGCGGCTGATTGTTGATAACGCGGAACGCGATGATCGAACGCACGTCCTCACGCTCGCTGCAAGACACTGACACTTAAATGCTCTCTTTTGTGGTAAATAGTATTACCGATTGATTCACATTAGTTCATTCTTGGAGACTGAACACGGCGCGGATGACTGATACAGTACGATACGACACGCAACGAGAGGATACACAAATACGTTAGCAGCAGCACTGCTCATTTTTAAATTACTTCTTGACGCACTTTCATCTGAATTATTTACTTATTTTATCAGTTTTCTGTAATAACACTTGTAGTAACACTTCAACTTCCATGCTAACAATGCCTCTCACTTCCAGACCTACACACTACACAACATGACAGTACTGTGTCCCGCGCTCGACTCACTACAGACGCGGCTGCCCGCAAAGATACTCCACAACTAAGCCAGCGATATGACAATACGCTTACACCCTTTCCCACCAGAGGGAGACACCAAAGGTGCTATTGCCACAGCGGCGCCACCGCCAGAAACGGAGGCGACTTCTTCACACTACACGCTGCGGCGCGCTCTTCAAGACAGCAATTTTTACCACTGCTCGGTAGACAATTCCTACTACAAGTGAAATTATGTAAGTCCTAATTCGCTGCTGTAGAGCTCGTAGTACGGCTAACCGACAACTGGCCGCGACCATGTGGAGCAGCGCTTATGTTCTCTTCGTGCAGATGCCGCTGCTGTCACGTTGTCGTCCTGGAGTGGAGTCAGTTATCGTACTATTGGCTCACGCCGTCTCACAGCTCTCTCTGCTCTGATGTTCCCGCCTGACGTGCCATCGCTTGACGTTACGCCAGAACAGTTACCGCGATTGAATTTACCCTTTCTTTCTTGGAGGTCGAGTGTTCGATGCTGTATTCGCACTTCAAAGGAAAAATACATTGCAGTTAACTCGGCAGCAACGTACTTTCGTGTCCTCTACTCGGAGTCACCGGGCCCAGTGTACTTTCACCCTAATATTGAAAAATACTAGCAAAAGTTGGCTGCGGAGGAAGTCTCGGGCGTTGCGTCCGACGGCTGGGAGAACGGTGAGGCAGAATAAAGAAGTGGAACGGAAGGGATCGGACGTCCGCATGCTTGGGTGGGCAAGGCACCGCCTATAGATGGTAATTAAGTTTCAAATTATGGGCCCCTAAATCCGGCGCCTCCTTTTTGTGCCGGCCTTGACGCCGTCGCCCGTCGCCTGGAAACTGGAAGCCGGGAGGCGGCTCAGGAGCGGAGCTGGCGGGCTGCCCGCGCCTCGCTGACGTCACGCCGGGACCCGCACTTGACCGTCTGCCAAGGAGCTCAGCGGCGCCGCGCCGCGGCGTTCACTACCTGCCGTCGACCGCGGCGGCGCCCTGTCTCTGGAGCGGGTGAAGGGGTGGGTTTTGGGGGGGGGGGGCAGGATCTGGGGATGAGGCGGGGATGAGGTAAGAGCGCTCCTCCCACTGCTGAAGGAGAGCTGATGACACCTCACTAAATTACGACGGTGACTTCAATACTGCTCCTACCGAGTTCAAACATTAAGACGTTCCTCAAGCAACAGAAGTTTCGTTTGGTAAGCATGGATTAGAAAAGAAGGCTTGTTCGGTACAACACTGCTGGCTATTCACGGAGGTAGATGCTCATGTGATCAGGTCTGAACCCTGTTTCCAAAACAAGATGAAAACCAGGTTGTTCTCATAGACCCTACTTCAGCTTACTACACGGTATGGACTGACAGGTTACTATTTAGCTAACTATAATCATCAGATGCAGACAGAGTTACACATAACTCAAAAACATTTTAATGTGCAAAAAGATCAAGGTTTCGCCAACGGCCTTGCCGCAGAGGCAACACCAGCTCCCATTAGGTCATCGAAGTTAAGCGCCGTCGGTCTGGGGCAGCACCTGGATGGGTGACCATGTGGTCTCCCGAACTCTGCTGGCAAGTGGGGTGCATACAGCCCTTGTGAGGCAAACTGATGAGCTACTTGATTAAGAAGTAGCGGTCCGGTCTCGTAAACTGACATATCGCCAGGACAGCTATGCGCTGACCATGTGCCCCTCCATATCTGCATCCAGTCACACCTGTGGGCTGAGAATGACACAGCGGCCGGTTGGTAGCGTTGGGCCTTTGTGGCCTGTTCGGGGAGAGCTTGCAAAAAAGATCAACGTTTCACTTCATAGTGTGAACAGCAAGAGCATGGTTCTGAATAATGGCCTGCCACAGGGTTCGGCACTAGCAAATGGTTCAAATGGCTCTGAGCACTATGGGACTTAACATCTGAGGTCATCAGTCCCCTAGAACTTAGAACTACTTCAACCTAACTAACCTAAGGACATCACACACGTCCATGCCCGAGGCAGGATTCGAACCTGCGACCGTAGCGGTCTCTCGGTTCCAGACTGAAGCGCCTAGAACCGCTCGGCCACCAGCGGCCGGCTCTGCACTAGCATCCGTCATTTCCAGTTACATGTGGCTGACACTACCAGTCACTAAATGACGTAGATTTGCATACGTGGAGGACCAATCCGTTGCATATCAGAGTAAAAACTTTAACGACCTTGACAAAATATTGAGTGCCGACCTGAGAGCACTGAATACCTACTACCGTAAATGGCATCCATATCCAAACCCTAAAAAGCAACCATCACCATAGTGTTCCTTAAGAACAGAGACAGAATTAGAGAACTACAGTTCTCAGTGGATGGCCAGTGCACCAGGTATGAGGATAACCCTAAATACTTGGGAGTGAAATTAGATCGCACTCTAACGTATTACTCGCTTCTGCACGGTAGAGAACGTAAACTAAAACCTCATAATGCTATCCCGTTTAAATGGTTCGGAACGACATGGAGCCGGCTGGTGTGGCCGAGAGGTTCTAGGCGCTTCAGCCTGGAACCGAGTGACCGCAACGGTCGCAGGTTCGAATCCTGCTTCGGGCATGGATGTGTGTGATGTCCTTAGGTTAGTTAGGTTTAAGTAGTTCTTAGTTCTAGGGGACTGATGACCACAGCAGTTAAGTCCCATAGTGCTTAGAGCCATTTGAACCATTTTTTACATTGCTCGCATCAGTAGTGCCTTCTCTTTCCTTTCCTTTCTCACCCCTCCACATTCAGGTTACGTATTAGCTATCGTTGTTAAGCGTTTCTTCTCTTGCTAAGGCTGGCGACTGAATGTCAATGACATGAAGCTCACCTTTGTAACACTGCATTAATGCTGCCGAAGTTCTAGCCGCCACGGCTGCTTTAGTTAAACTACCAGAGATCCTCATTTCTTATGTCACAGTTTTATATACCGGTGCACGCTTTGAGTCTTAGGCTAGGTTTTAAGGACAGGTCTTGCGTGACGAATCATGTGCTGTTGTTTGCCATTTTGTGTGTGCAGTTATTAAGTTCCTTGCTGGATAATGTGTAGTATTTTTAAAGTGATTTTCGGTTAAGATCTGTCACGCTATTTGGTTAAGTAAATATTTCGCGTGGCATTAGCAATAATATAAGCTCACTATAACCGCCTATTATGTGTGTTACAGGTTTAAGGTAATGATATAGGGATGATTATTACAACTATTACAGTGCATTCATTTCTGTTTGACGCCGCACTGAGATCTGCGTTTAAGTGTTGTTGTTAGGTCTTATGGCTTTCGATACGTTTGTCTTTAGTATCATCTGCTTGCCTGTGTGGCTATCTTGCCAGTAGTAGTTATTTTGTTTAATTCAGTGTTGCTGTTTAATCAATTCTTGCGGAAGGATTTGTTTACAAATAACTTCTCTGCTACGGGTCACGATTTTCTGTTATTCATATTGTACACGACGGGTTTCGGGAAACGATTCCAATTTTCAAGTGCGTTTTCTCTTTGTTTAGGTGAAACTAAACAAAACAAAGCAGAACCTCACTCATCGAAAACATTACGTAAAAATGGCATAGTACAAAGAGATAACACATATGAAAATGGGAAACATTTCCCGAAACGTGTTGTATACGATATCAATAAAAGAAAATAGTGACCGGCAGCAGAAAAGTTGTTTATAAACAAACCCGTTGTTTTCACAGTAACAGGCTTTCGCGAAACCATTCAGAATGAGCAAAGTAAAATTATTGGACAAGAATGCTCTTGAGGCATTTCTTCAAAGTCATTAATAGAGTTGTTATTAACAACTACCAAGTGCCAAAAGTGGATGGTAATTGGAAATTCTTTAAGGTTATTCCGGAGAGTGTTTCGGTTTGGGCGACTTCTGATAAATGTATTGAATTGGTAAACCAAAATATTGAGTACCGATGTGTAACGGAAGCCGTTTCTGTTTAAGGTTGGATCTAATACACGGTTCACAGAGCATTTGATCCTACTTCGTTATTATTCTTTGATGTGAGTGGGTAAGATTCAAATGGTTCAAATGGGACTTAACATCTGAGGTCATCAGTCCCCTAGAACTACTTAAACCTCACTAACCTAAGGACATCACATACATACATGCGCGAGGCAGGATTCGAACCTGCGACCGTAGCGGTCGCGCGGTTTCAGACTGAAGCGACTAGAACCGCTCGGCCACACCGATCGGCTGACTCGGGAAAGGATGCGCACCGTATTTCACGCTCCGAGACGCGAAAGATTGGGTTCACGGCTAACTAGAGGCGCGTGAACCTTCACGGGACGGCGTAAAATCTGAAAGTGTGTAAATCACATACTGAGAAATATTTGTATTCATTCACTGGTTTATGTAAACCTTGAGTAGTCGCTAGGATAAATATTAAATATTAAGACTTACTTTGCTCAACCTGTCTTGTTGGTTGGTTGATTTGGGGATGGGACCAAACGGCGAGCTCATCGTTCCCATCGGATTAAGTAAGGATGGGGAAGGAAATCGGCCGTGCCCTTTCACAGGAACCATGCCGGCATTTACCTGAAGCAGTTTAGGGAGTCACGGAAAACCTAAAACCTAAATCAGGATGGGCGGAATTGGGTTTGAACCGTCATCCTCCCGAATGCGAGTTTAGTTTGTAGACCATTGCACCACCTCGCTCGGTAACTTGCCTTGTATTGGCGTAACAATTTTCAGTGTACACCAGATTAAGTTCTTTGTTTCCTTGTGACTGACGAAGTAACAGTAGGTATTGGCACGAACAGAAGGAGTGTGGGTATTATTAAGTAGCTACGTGGAATGTGAGGAACACGTGAACTCAGTATTAGGTAGGACGAATGGCGGATTTCGATTTGTTGGTAAGGTTCTTGAGAAATACGGCGGCGGATCTCCAAACGGAATAGCCTACAAAACGGCGGTGCGACCAGTTCCAGAGAATTCATCCAACGGTTGAAGTTCTTATTGAATGGGATTACCAGCAGACTACGAATGAATTCAGAGACGCGTAGGGAGTTAAAAATAATGGGGTACAACGATAAAAAGCTCGTCATAAACCACACAGGTTTGTAGTCGGTGCTAAGTGACCTTCGAGGTGGTGCAAAATGCGAGTCCACAGGACAGCGGACGACTGGAAACGAGTCACTTGGAGTGATGCATCACGCTGCACTCTGTGTCAATCCGATGTTAGGGTCTGGGTGTGGTGAATGCCTGGGGAACTTTATTTGCCATCACGTGTAGTGCCAACAATGAATGACGGAAGAGGCGGTGTTACGATGTGGGGGTGTCCTTCGAGGTTGGAGAGTGGTCCCGTTAATTTACTCGAAAAAACTCTGAATGTGAAAGCATATAAACTCATTTTACCGCATTGTGTACCGTGTACACCAGAGAAACATTTAGAAGACCATTAATGTTTGCATCAGCATGACAATGCACACTGTCATAAAGCAGCATCTGTGAGACAATTATTTGTGGACGACAACATTCCTTAAATGGACTGGCCTGTCTGGAGCCACGACTTGGACCAGTGGAACGTCTTTGGAATAAGTCAGAATGGCGACTTCGGTCCAGATCACAGTGTCGAGCGTAGCTACTCCTCTGATTTCGGCTCTTGCTGAAGAATGGGCTTCTATTCCTCGACAGATATTCACACATTCCTCCACGGACATGAAGTTCAAGCCATCATAAAGGCGAAGTGTTTACATACCACTAATAAGTGTTCAGTCTGTATTATTTTGAACAGATACTGTAGATAGCACCCCCCCACCCCCCCACCCCCAAGAACCATGGACCTTGCCGTTGGTGGGGAGGCTTGCGTGCCTCAGCGATACAGATAGCTGTACCGTAGGTGCAACACCAACGGAGGGGTATCTGTTGAGAGGCCAGACAAACGTGTGGTTCCTGAAGAGGGGCAGCAGCCTTTTCAGTAGTTGCAGGGGCAACAGTTTGGATGATTAACTGATTTGGCCTTGTAACACTAACCAAAACGGCATTGCTGTGCTGGTACGGTCAACGGCTGAAAGCAAGGGGAAACTATAGCCGTAATTCTTCCCGAGGGCATGCAGCTTTACTGTATGGTTAAATGATGACGGTGTCCTCTTGGGTAAAATATTCTGGAGGTAAAATAGTCCCCCATTCGGATCTCCGGGCGAGGACTACTCAGGAGGACGTCGTTATCAGGAGAAAGAAAACTGGCATTCTACGGATCGGAGCGTGGAATGTCAGGTCCCTTAATCGAGCAGGTGGGTTAGAAAATTTAAAAAGGGAAATGGGTAGGTTAAAGTTAGATATAGTAGGAATAGTGAAGTTCGCTGGCAGGAGGAACAAGACTTTTGGTCAGGGTTATAAATACAAAATCAAGTAGGGGTAATGCAGGAGTCGGTTTAATAATGAATAAAATAATAGGAGTGCGAATAAGCTACAACAAACAGCATAGTGAACGCATTATTGTGGCCAAGATAGACACGAAGACCACGCCTACGACAGTAGTACAAATTTATATGCCAACTAGCTCTGCAGATGACGAAGAAATTGAAGAAATGTATGATGAAATAAAAGAAATTGTTCGGATAGTGAAGGGAGACGAAAATTAAATAGTCATGGGTGACTGGAATCGGTAGTAGGAAAAGGGAGAGAAGGAAACATAGTAGGTGAATATGGATTGGGGTTAAGAAATGAAAGAGGAAGCCGCCTGATAGAATTTTGCATAGAGCACAACGTGGAAGAAGACTGGAGATACTGAAAAGTTTCAGATCGATTATATAATGGTAAGACAGAGATTTAGGAACCAGGTTTTAAACTGTAAGACATTTCCAGGGGCAGATGTGGACTCTGACCACAATCTATTGGTTATGAACTGTAGATTTAAACTGAAGAAACTGCAAAAAGGTGGGAATTTAAGGAGATGGGACCTGGATAAACTGAAAGAACCAGAGGCTATACAGTGTTACAGGGAGAGCATAAGGGAAGAATTGACAGGAATGGGGGACAGAAATACAGTAGAAGAGGAATGGGTAGCTTTGAGGGATGAAATAGTGAAGGCAGCAGCGAATCAAATAGGAAAAAAGACGAGGCCTAGTAGAAATCCTTGGGTAACAGAAGAAATATTGAATTTTATTGATGAAATGAGAAAATATAAAAAAGCAGTAAATGAAGCAGGCAAAAAGGAATACAAACGTCTCAAAAATGAGATCGACAGGCAGTGCAAAATCTCTAAGCAGGGATGGCTAGAGGACAAATGTAAGGATGTAGAGGCTTATCTCACTAGGGGTAAGATAGATACTGCCTACAGGAAAATGAAAGAGACCTTTGGAGAAAAAGAGAGCCACTTGTATGAATATCAAGAGCTCAGTTGGAAACCCAGTTCTAAGCAAAGAAGGGAAAGCAGAAAGGTGGAAGGAGTATATAGAGCGTCTATACAAGGGCAATGTACTTGAGGATAATATTATGGAAATGGAAGAGGATGTAGATCAAGATGAAATGGGAGATATGATACTGCGTGAAGAATTTGACAGAGCACTGAGAGACCTGAGTCTAAACAACGCCACAGGAGTAGACAACATTCCATTGGAACCACTGACGGCCTTGGGAGAGCCAGTCCTGACAAAACTCTACCATCTGGTGAGAAAGATGTATGATAGAGGCGAAATTCCCTCAGACTTCCAGAAGAATATAATAATTCCAATCCCAAAGAAAGCAGGTACTGACAGATGTGAAAATTACCGAACAATGAGTTTAATAAGTCACGGATGCAAAATACTAACGCGAATTCTTTACAGACGAATGGAAAAACTGGTAGAAGCCGACCTAGGCGAAGATCAGTTTGGATTCCGTAGAAATATTGGAACACGTGAGGCAATACTGACACTACGGCTTATCTTATAAGCTAGATTAAGGAAAGGCAAACCTACGTTTCTAGCATTTGTAGGATTAGAGAAAGCTTTTGACAATGTTGACTGGAATACTCTCTTTCAAATTCTGAAGGTGGCAGGGGTAAATACAGGGAGCGAAAGGCTATTTACAATTTGTACAGAAACCAGATGGCAGTTATAAGAGTCGAGGGGCATGAAAGGGAAGCAGTGTTTGGGAAGGGAGTGAAACAGGGTTGTAGCCTATCCCCGATGTTATTCTATCTATATACTGAGCAAGCAGTAAAGGAAACAAAAGAAAAATTCGGAGTAGGCATTAAAATCCGTGGAGAAGAAATAAAAACGTTGAGGTTCGCCGATGACACTGTAATTCTGTCAGACAGCAAAGGACTTGGAAGAGCAGTTGAACGGAATGGACAGTGTCATGAAAGGAGGGTATAAGATGAACATCAACAAAAGCAAAACGAGGATAATGGAATGTAGTCGAATTAAGTCGGGGGATGATGAGGGTATTAGATTAGGAAATGAGACACTTAAAGTAGTAAAGGAGTTTTGCTATTTGGGAAGCAAAATAACTGATGATGGTCGAAGTAGAGTAGATATAAAATGTAGGCTGCCAATTGCAAGGAAAGCGTTTCTGAAGAAGAAGAATTTGTTAACATCGAGTATAGATTTAAATGTGAGGAAGTCGTTTCTGAAAGTATTTGTATGGAGTGTAGCCTTGTATGGAAGTGAAACATGGACGATAAATAGTTTAGACAAGAAGAGAATAGAAGCTTTCGGAATGAGATTACAGATATGAAAGTAGCTAGGATGATTGCAGGTACTAGTAGATGGGAACAATGGCAGGAGGGTGTCCACAATGAGGAAATCAAAGAAAAACTGGGAATGAATTCTATAGATGTAGCAGTCAGGGTGAGCAGGCTTAGATGGTGGGGTCATGTTACACGCATGGGAGAAGCAAGGTTACCCAAGAGACTCATGGGTTCAGCAGTAGAGGGTAGGAGGAGTCGGGGTAGACCAAGGAGAAGGTACCTGGATTCGGTTAAGAATGATTTTGAAGTAATAGGTTTAACATCAGAAGAGGCACCAATGTTAGCACTGAATAGGGAATCATGGAGGAATTTTATAAGGGGGCTATGCTCCAGACTGAACGCTGAAAGCCATAATCAGTCTTAAATGATGATGATGATGATGATACAACATGAACCAGAGAACATGATATTTAGTATGTGACATAACTATACTCATTTCCTATGAAGGGCTAAGGCATACGTTTATTGATAACAGCAATTCGATCTGCGCTTGTTAGCTCGTGTCCCATCCGTCAATCCGAACCGTGAATGTTAACAACCTAGTTCCCAGCATTGTACAGGTGAATGCTTGCAATGTGTTTCTGTGATTTGCAACGAACAAAAAACCTAGTTTAGCGCTTTTCACCCACTCCACGCAAAACGACGGAGGGTGACGTATGTGGGAAAGGAATGCTGATGATGAGTCTGTGGCCAGAGCGTATGAGCAAGCACTGAGAGGCGGGAACCGGCCGCCGGACAAATGGCGGACAGTTGGCCCCCCTTGTGGCCGGGTCGACGTTCTTGTCGTCAGCGCCGGGCCGGCTGCCGGCGACAGCTGCCGTCCGCACGGCTCCCTCCGCGACGACAAAAGGCGAGCATTAATACTCCCCGCCGCACGCCGCCTCTGCCGAGCGCAGCGCAAGAAATACGCGTGCGGACCCCCAGCAGCGCGCGGACGATTCCAGTCCGGTCCAGCTGCACCGGCGAAAGCCGCCTAGATTAAAAACGGCTGCGAGCCTCGCCAGCACACTGACGTTCGGTGTCGGCAGAACTGTCCGCGGGAACAGAATCACAATGCGATAGAAACTACTCACAATAGCACGACACCGTTAAATTTGGGACGTGTTGCCCGATTGTTCACGCATATATTCAATCATTATTCCGGAACTTAAACAACAAAATGCTACTGCATATTATTTTCTGTGTATCTGTCCAAGGCTTTTATTTATGAGGATTATGATGCACACACGGAGAAGCTTAAGTTTCGTGGAATTGTCGGTTTGAGCAGTCTGAAAAAACAGTACGGAATAATTCAACCACACTTTGAAGGAGAACAAATATTAGTAAATATGCAGTTTTAGTAAATATGTAACGTTTCGGATTAGAGTGCACCCCTATTTCTTATGTAGGCAACGGCCTTGCCGCAGTGGATCCACCGGTTCCCGTGAGATCACCGAAGTTAAGCGCTGTCGGGCGTGGCCGGCACTTGGATAGGTGACCATCCAGCCGCCATGCGCTGTTGCCATTTTTCGGGGTGCACTCAGCCTCGTGATGCCAATTGAGGATCTACTCGACCGAGTAGTAGCGGCTCCGGTCAAAGAAAGCCATCATAACGACCGGGAGAGCGGTGTGCTGACCACACGCCCCTCCTATCCGCATCCTCCACTGAGGATGAAAAGACGGTCGGATGGTCCCGATGGGCCACTTGTGGCCTGAAGACGGAGTGCTATTTCTTATATATGTGAATGAAGTGCCACTCAATACACAATAATACCATTGCATCTTCAGATAACTAATTTTCCTAATAACCTAACACGATAGCGTGACAATCGGGGTAGCGACTGCAAGAGATCCGAGCAAATACTTCGCATGCTGGACGTATTACGCCACCACCAACAACAAAAAACAGAACTGAAGAAATTAGTTGTTTCGTGAAGAAACACAATGAAGCGCATAAAAAAAACGAGTATAGGTATGTCTATTGAAATACAGAGAAACGTCAACAGCTCGAACACAGAACTGCTGTCGGCACCGCTTCTATGAGAAAACAAGTGTCTGGTGCAGTTGTTAGATCGGTTACTGCTGTTACAATGGTCAGTTATCAAGATTTAAGTGAGTTTGAACGTGGTGTTATAGGCGACGCACGAGCGATGGGACACAGGATCTCCAAGGTAGAGATGAATTGGGGATTTTCCCTTACGAACATTTCATGAGCGTACCGTGAATATCAGGAATTCGGTAAAACATCAAGTCTCCGACATCCCTGCGACCGGAAAAATATCCTCCAAGAACGGGATCAACGACGTCTCAAGACAATAGCTCAACGTGACACAAGTCCAACCCTTCCGCAGATTCTTGCAGACTTCAATGTTGGACCATCAACACCTGTCAGCGTACGAACCATTCAACGAAACATCATCAATATGGCCTTCCGGAGCCGAAGGCCCACTCATGTACCCTTGATGACTGCACGACACAAAGTTTTACGCCTCGTTTGGGCCCATAAACTCTGACATTCAACTGTTCATTACTGGAGATGTGTTGTATGGTCGAACGAGTCTCGTTTTAAATTGCATCGAGCGAATGGATGTCATGTACGAGTATAGAGACAACCCCATGAATCCAAGCTTTCCAAGCTGGTGGAGGCTATGTAATGGAGTGTGCAGTTGGAGTGATACGGGACCCCTGATACGTTTAGATACGACTCTGACAGGTCACTCGTACATAAGCATCCTGTCTGGTCACCTGCATCCATTCATGCCCATTGTGCATTCAGACGAGGCTAAGACAATTCCAGCAGGATAATGCGACACCCCAGACGTCCAGGATTGCTACGGAGTGGCTCCAGGAACACTCTTCTGAGTTTAAACCCTTCCGCTGACCACCAAACACCCCATACATGAACATTATTGGGCATATCTGGGATGTCTTGCAACGTGCTGCTCAGATGAGATCTCCACCCCCTCGTACACTTTCGGATTTATGGACAGTCCTGCAGGATTCATGGTGTCAGTTCCCTCCAGCACTACTTCAGACATTAGACGACTCCATGCCACGTCGTACTGCGGCACTTCTGCGTGTACGTGGGGGCCCTACACGATATTAGGTGGGTTTACCAGTTGCACTGGCTCTTCAGTGTATATGGTAGCATTAAGGTGGTAGATATAGTGAACTGAGCAGATTCTCAACTCATTTACTATAATATGTTGTGATTGACGTTCTGCCTGACTCTTACAACAAGAGGTGCAATGGGAATCTACACATTTAATGGCCCCTAAAAAATATGGAACAAACAGAAGTAATAGAAAGGTGTAACATATCTCCTATATTATTCAGTATGTACATGCAGGAAGCAGTCAAGGAAGCCAGGGAAACGATAGTAAAGGAAATTTACTCTCAGGGAGAAAAACAGAAGTTAAATCTTTTCAATGACTTTTTATGAACAGCGTCTCGAAAAGTTGTTATAAGGTAAATTCAACTGGAGGAAACGAAGGGCAGTGGAGTGTAGTTGAACCAGAAGATTTTTTTTAAGGAAATTAGATTACCGAATGAGACGATAATAGAAGTTGACGTGTTTTGCTATATCGTAAAATAACTAGAGGAGACACAAGCAAAGAGCATACTAACAACACCAATAAAAGAGTTAACTATATATTAGAAATACGTTAAAATATAATATAAATATCTTAGAAAGTGTTTTTTGGTTTGACGTTTAGCCTTATTTGGAAGTGAAACGTGAACAATAAACACTATAGAAAATAACAGAGCTGAAGGTATTAAAATGGGGTATTACAGAAGAGTCAGAAAAATGCTGAAGATTTGCTGGACAGTTTGAATAACCAATGAAGATTTACTGAAAAATTTGGAAGAAACAAGATTTATTGTAACTAAGTAAAAAAACGTTAGGTTCATAGGACACCGCAAGCAACCCTTGATTTCCTAGTGCAAGGAAGTTTGGCGGGTAAAAATTGTAGAGGCAGACCAAGCGATGACCACAGTAAGCAGATACAGGTGGATGCAGGTTACAGTGTTTATGCAGAGATGCATGGACAGTACAGAATAGCGACGAAAGCTGCATCAAACCAACCTGCGGCCTGAAGACTGAGGCAACATTTTTGTTGCCAAGCTGTCCGGATCTCTAGGGAGCTAAGGGCAATATCTATCTCCAAAATCGACAGCTAGTCGTAACACAAACAATGCTTAACTTGGATCTTGCTTAGTACTTAATTACACTTCAGACTCTCGTCATTGTATGCACCCGAAAAAAAGTATACAGTTCACTCTTTTATTCTGTCTCATCTCTTACCACCAAAGAATATTTTAGGTTTTTAGCAGTACAGAAATTAATTTAATATTTCTTAGCCCAAATAACTTACATCGTCTTCTAAGAGCTGATGGCTGATGGAACTTTTTTAAAAATTGTTATGAGTAATATTTTAGTGTGAGGAGGTGAGTGCATCGCAAATTGAAACTTTCTTTCAGGAATGATAACGCGTAATACATCACGTGAATGTTGTACTACCGAATTTTCAGCGTTGTTGATACTCATCACAAACTATGATCATGCACACAATGCGAACGGAATTTTATATAAGTCAAGACTGAGGTCAGTACCTTGAGTAAAAAGGAACAAGGACAGCATTAAACCGTTCTGAGTACCAGTTTGAAACTGAACATGAGTACAATGGCCGTCTGCTCAAGTAATAAATTTCAGTTCAGTTGACTGTTTTTCAGATACAAAAATTCTTTTGTCACATGTAATTTTAATTGTTTTAAGCAAATACTTCAGTAAATCTAGAGCTAAAAGAAGTTGAAAGTATTTAGTACTTTCATGCGACGCAGACGAAGTTTAGTTTTGCACTGCATTGAATGAAAGTATCAGACAAAGCATTAATGAAGGACTACGTATATTCTTATTACTTACCTGGTGCCAGAAATATTTCTTGGCCGAATATGAAAAACGTAAGTGAGATTACACAGAGACTGAATTTATTCTACGAAAGCACAGTTCAGTAAGTGATAAGTACTTGAGTAATTTCAAAAACATTAGTGTCCTCTTTGAATATGTAAATGTATACACGACAAGATCACTGCTATGCATGTCATGACGGAGAGTGACACATGGAGTTTGTTTCGTTTACAGTCAGTCACGTATAATGAAATGATGTCGATATTTCACAGTAGTTCCATTCTTTGCTTTGTGGTAGGGGCAGCTGACAGTATACAGTGTCATGCGTGATACTGATGATTCTAATCGTTAACATGTTCATATCCATTTGGTCGGAGCAAGGCAAACTTTCCTTTCACCCCTAGTCCATTTAGTTGTTGTTGTGTTTCTACCTTCCCGGAACCATCACGTGTTGATAAGCAAACGTGGTTGGCTGTACGAAGTCTAAAATAAAGGAAAAGTCTAGTCGGAATAAATCTACAAATCTGATGGCCCAGGCGAGACCTTTAGCAATCAGTGTCGTACGGGTGTATCTCTAGTTTGCCTATCAATTTTACTTCGCGGTACTTAAAAAGCAATCGTGAATTAAACTGTTAAACAAACTTCCTAGAGAAAGAAACTTTATGGTATTTATTCCTAAGACAGCAGGGAACTTCAATGTGGAAACATATTTCAGCTGGTGTCATTTTGAAAGGACTTATTAATTTACTGAAGATAATGGTAATGGTTAAAAACTTTTTTTAACAGGCGTCGTAGGAGGCGTAGAGATACAGTGAAAAATGTTGTTCCGATAGTTGGGACTTTACCAGTGCAGGAAACCACTTTGAGGGAAAGGACGCTGTCAGTTACTGTGCATAAGCAAGCAGGCTCCAGCCATCGGTCTCCTGTGTAGTTTGCAACGTTACTATTTTCTTGAAGACGGAAGACTACAAGAATGTGGCGCCACCCATGCATAAAAGGTATGGCGAAGCGGACATCATATCCGCCGATTCTGTTTGAACCTTGAGAAGAACCAGCAGCGGCAGCCATTGTCAGTGTTAGCGACCGCATCTACAGCCATGCAGCAGTAGCAGTCTATCTACACAGTACATCGAACAGAACCTAGTAATACCGTTCGTTTTTCCTCGCGTTTCGTTCACTCGGATAACGCGCGTGTCTCATGTGATAAATGTTAGGACCAGACGAAAATACAGTCGACCGGCCATATCTGTGGGTTCTTTGTTTGCTCAGAGAGGTGGCTCATCAGAACTACAACACATGAAGTATTAGTTTACTTTATTACATGAAAGCATTTGCCACAGGAGCGCTTGATAATTTACAGCTACCACATACAGTTACGCCGGCCGAAGTGGCCGAGCGGCTCTAGGCGCCTCAGTCTGGAACAGCGCTGCTGCTACGTTCGCAGGTTCGAATCCTGCCTCGGGCGTGGATGTGTGTGATGTTCAATGTCCAGTCACGGAATAATCTGTGTGATATTCCTCGATGACACGGTAACTACTGAACGGTACATGAAGGTTTTGGGAAGGTGATTTCACCCCCCTTCTCTAAAGTGAGCTTAATTTTGACAAGATGTGGTTCATGCAAGACGGAGCTCGACGCTACCGAAGCAGGAGAGTGTATGATGTCCTGGAGGAGCATTTGGGGACCGCATACTGTCTCTGGGGTACCGAGAGGCCACTGGAATGGACCTCGACTGGCCACCATATTCCCCGGATCTCAACACATGTGACTCCTTTTGGTCGGTCTATATTAAAGGCAAGGTGTACAGCTATAGCCCCAAAACCATTGCTGAGCTAAAAACAACCATTCAGGAGGTCATCGACAGCATCTATGTTCTGACACTTGAGCGAGTCATGCGGAATTTTGTTATTCGTCTGCGCCACATCATCGGCATTGATGGCAGGCATATAGAACATTTCATAAACTAATCTGAATTGTTGAATACAGTGTATGCACGAGAAATCGCGAAGCGAAGTTGACGCTTGGAATAAATGAAGCGCACAGCTAGCGCACGACGGCCGGAGTGGCCGAGCAGTTCTAGGCGCCTCAGTCTGGAACAGCGCTGCTGCTACGGTCGCAGGTTCGAATCCTGCCTCGGGCATGGATGTGTGTGATGTCCTTAGGTTAGTTAGGTTTAAGTAGTTCTAAGTTCTAGGGGACTGATGACCAAAGACGTTGAGTCCCATAGTGCTCAGAGCCATTTGAACCAAGCTAGCGCACGTCCTGAGACTCAAGCGTGCACCTCAAGCTGCTAGTAATCGTGATGTGATTGACGTACTACGTCAGTGGAGTGTTAATGTAGGGTGTGGTATTTTATAACAACACATCATTGGCCCATATTTCATTGATGGCACTCCTAAAGGGGGATAGTTTAGCCCGTTCTTGAGCTGTACCTGACTTGAACCGGTCCACCTCTTATAATCTGTCAAATAATGCGGTATCAGAACAATGGATGTCTTGCTCATAATGTTTATTTTTGCGAAATGACAACTAGAGGTAGAATTGATGGTAACACACTTGGTTTCACGTTCCTAAACCTCATAAGTTCTGAAATATGTGGCTTGTAAACGATACCAACGGCGTCATTGTTTCTGGCATAATGCATCGCATGTACTACTGTGCCCAGAGCAGGGGTTGCCTGCACTGGCGCCTGTACCCTGCTGTCAACATACAAATATCACCACGGCACGCTCTACCTTCAGTGTAGAAGTGTCTCCTAAACGGGTCTGCTGCACTGCTCTCATACTGTAACATAATTCACATTCGTTGCCACATTAAAACCTGTTCTCTTGTGGCTTGTTACATTTGCCGTCATCTACTCTATATGCAGGCCTTCAGTAATGAAGAAAAGCTAGATATTATTTTAATTTATGTCACAGAAATGCCACCGCAGCTGTGACACTGTATGCTGAACGCTACCCAGAACGGCGGTGTCCGTCACCTCGAACCATTGGCAACATCTGCAAGAAACTCACGGATACAGGAAGCTGGGCTCCCACGAAACGTCGACGTACAACGCCAGTTACTGGCAATGGAAACGAAATTGCTGTTATGGCTGCTGTAGCGCAGGCGGTCTGAGTGGCCGAGCGGTTCTAGGCGCTACAGTCTGGAACCGCGCGACCGCTACGGTCGCAGGTTCGAATCCTGCCTCGGGCATGGGTGTGTGTGATGTCCTTAGGTTAGTTAGGTTTAAGTAGTTCTAAGTTCCCGGGGACTGATGACCTCAGCAGTTAAGTCCCATAGTGCTCAGAGCAATTTGAACCATTTTTTTGCTGTAGCGCACAATCCTTAAGTGGGTGTACGAGAAATTGCACGAGGTGTAGGAATAAGCTACAGTAGTGTGTGCAGAATCTTGCAACGTCATCGGTTCCCTCCGTTCCGTACCTCACTGCACCAAGTACTGTACGGGAATGACTTTGAATCCCACACTGCATTCTGTCGTTTTCCACTTCAGCAGTTGCAAGGTAATCCAGTATTCCTAAGCACTACGTTGCTACGGACGAGGCTTCATTTACAAATCATGGTAATCTGAATCTGCGGAACATACACTACTGGTCCGTGCAAAACCCCTACTGGATTCGCCAAGTTGCTCATCAACAACTCTGTAGTTTCAATGTTTGGTGCGACATCATTGCTAACTGTATTGTAGGTCCCTATATTTACCGAGGAACATTGAGTGGACAGTGATATGCGTAATTTCTTCAACATGCACGAATGCGCCTCATGGAGGATCTAGGATTGGAAACTCGCCTATCAATGTGGTTCCAACATGATGGATGCCCCGCAAACAGTGCAAAAGTTTCCAGAGACGTTCTAGATGCCACATTTCCAAATAGGTGGATGGGGCGGGAGAAGTGCCCTGCGATGGCCAGCACGGTCCCCCGAGTTGACGCCATTAGACTTCTTTCTCTGGGGCGCAGACAGAGAGAGTGTATCAAGAACCCCCAGCGACAGTAAACGATACCCAACATCGTTTTACTGCGGCGTTTGTGGCAATATCTGTATCTCCCATCTGTGCAGGACTCTCTCGATACCCGTCTGCAAACGTGTATTGATGCAAACGGAGGGCACTTCGAAGATATGTTGACGTGACACAGTTTCATTGGTCAAGATGTGGGTGGACTTTCTATGCTGGATGTAATGCACAACAATACAGTTTCTGCGGGCGATAGGGCACTAGTAAAAGTGTTTGACAAAGTGAATTCAAGTGTGTTATCTCTAACTGTAGCGCTAGTTGTCATTTCTCTAGAATAAACATACGCTACAGTTTGAAAACGTAACTTTGCGTTGGACGTGTTACTTGTTTATTTTTGTGGGTTGTGCATACCTTCCCATTGTATGAGCCCCTGACACAGGCAGCGTGAGGTGCACGCTTGAGTCTCAGGACGTGCGCTGGCTGTGCGCTTCATTTATTTCAGTTGTCAACTTCGCTTCGCAATTTCTCGGGGTGTAATTGACGTATTGCGATGCAACTAACGCCATTATTTTTGCGATTTTCCATGCTATTGATTACATACGAAATAATACAGGGTATCCATTTAAAAACACACAAGTTTGTGTTGAAAATAGTATTTTTTTCCGTTTTAAAATTTCACATAGTATTTGGTTTCCTAAGCCCCTGCCGTACATTCGACCGTTTTTGAATACCTATTATTGTTGTTCCAGAGATATTTGATGTGGCACAGTTACTTGAGACACCCAGCATATATATATATATATATATATATATATATATATATATATATACAGGGTGAGTCACCTAAAGTTACCGCTGGATGTATTTCGTAAACCACATCAAATACTGACGAACCGATTCCACAGACCGAACGTGAGAAGAGCGCCTAGTGTAATTGTTTAATACAAGCCATACAAAAATGCACGGGAGTATGTTTTTTAACACAAACCTACGTTTTTCTAAATGGAACCACGTTAGGTTTGTTAGCACATCTGAACATATAAACAAATACGTAATCAGTGCCGTTTGTTGCATTGTAAAATGTTAATTACATCCGGAGACATTGTAACCTAAAGTTGACGCTTGAGTACCACTCCTCCGCTGTTCGATCGTGTGTATCGGAGAGCACCGAATTACGTAGGGATCCAAAGGGAACGGTGATGGACCTTAGGTACAGAAGAGACTGGAACAGCACATTACGTCCACAAGCTAACACCTTTTTATTGGTCTTTTTCACTGACGCATATGTACATTACCATGAGGGGTGAGGTACACGTACACACGTGGTTTCGGTTTTCAATTACGGAGTGGAATAGAGTGTGTCCCGACATGTCAGGCCAATAGATGTTCAATGTGGTGGCCATCATTTGCTGCACAGAATTGCAATCTCTGGCGTAATGAACGTCGTACACGCCGCAGTACATCTGGTGTAATGTCGCCGCAGGCTGCCACAATACGTTGTTTCATATCCTCTGGGGTTGTAGGCACATCACGGTACACATTCTCCTTTAACGTACCCCACAGAAAGAAGTCCAGAGGTGTAAGATCAGGAGAACGGGCTGGCCAATTTATGCGTCCTCCACGTTCTATGAAACGCCCGTCGAACATCCTGTCAAGGGTCAGCCTAGTGTTAATTGCGGAATGTGCAGGTGTACCATCATGCTGATACCACATACGTCGACGCGTTTCCAGGGGGACATTTTGAGCAACGTTGGCAGATCATTCTGTAGAAACGCGATGTATGTTGCAGCTGTTCGACGGGCGTTTCATAGGACGCCAGAGATTGCATTGCATATATATATATATATATATATATATATATATATATATATATATATATATATATATATATATATGTGTGTGTGTGTGTGTGTGTGTGTGTTAAAGGGCGGTCGGAAACAGTCTGAACAGCTTGTAGGAGTGTCGCAGGGTAAGTTGTGCTGAGAAGCGATCATTAAGAAAAAGTTCGATGCGTTGCGCCGTTTCCGAGTTAATTGGCGTTGGAGTTAACGAACATGATCGATGCGTGCGCAAATTCAAGCAGTCTGCCAGAGACGGTGTCGGAAAACGAGTTCTTCGTGTGGTTTACTAAAGCCCAATACGAGAGCGGTGCAAACATTGCACGTGAGACGGTGGTAAGGATCGAACCCACGTCAAAGGCTGAGCAGCCTCGTATGCCATCATCTACGATATGAGAACAACTGACACTAATTGCATCTGGCAGGCGGCTTGAATTAGAGCGCAAAACAGCCTGATGGGCTAACTTCGATGACAGTGACCTCGGAACGATGTTAATTACGTATAACGTATTAACGTATTAATTTTTTCTGAACAATTATTTTTCATTACAGCCCGCCCCACAATATCGTCGAAAGCCCATCAGACCACCCTATATATACGCCGTGGACTGCAGGAACAGATTCCTGACAGGAAATGGAGGAAGAAAGGTCGCATGAACTTGTTTCCGGCAATGGTCGGTGAGAGTGCAACGACGACAGATCGTTCCGCAACAGAATACGGAGCTGCATGGCATCCACGTCACAACAGACGTTCAAAGTGGCCTCCATGGTATGCAATGCACGTGCTGAGGCGGCGCATCGTGGACTGTTGTACTCTTCCGCACGTTCCAGGCTTTGTGAGTATGCTGTTCAAGGGACTGCACATAAGGAACTGGTTCAGCATACACAACGCTTTTCACATGCTCACAGAGATGAAAATCCAGAGATGTAGCACGCCATGATACACCATGTTTGAGGACTACTTGCCTGGAACTTGTACTACGATTCGTCTCAATATCCTGTAGAAACCGGTCCACCAAATCTGGTGTATGCACAGTCTGTCGTCTTCTTGCACGTTCGTCTGTCTGGGAGGACCCAAGATCACACAGACCTCCAAAATGGGCTTGAAATGTTGAGTTATGTGGTCAGTGTCTGTGAGGCACTAGGTTTGAGTGAGCCGTGCTGTCTCTCGATCCTTTCCATCTGCTTGACCGTACACAAACACTATCTCGGTTTGTTCCTGACATGAATGCCGGCTCATTCTGCTGCTTACAGTACGCTGCGTCAATCAGACTGCCTGCAACATACAAGGTACACATAAAAATGTCGTGTGACTAGGATCTCCAGTCGTGTAGACCGTTCGTCGGGAGCAAGTCTTTTATTTGACACCACTTTGGCGACTTGCGCGTCGATGGGAATGAAATGATGATGATTAGGACAACACAACACCCAGTTCCTGAGCGGGGAAACTCTCCGACCTAGCCGGGAATCGAACCCGGGCTCTTAGGATTGACATTCTGTCGCGCTGACCACTTAGCTAACGGGGGCGCGCAAGGTACACATGGCACGCGGTCAGAGAATTGTCATTCGTCAGCGCCATCTATCATGGCAGCACTGCATTTCCGGACACGTGTTCGTAGGACCTTTTTTTGCTCCATTTCCTGTCAGGAATCCGTCCCTGTAGTTTGTTGGTTTTGCTAAAGTTCACCTTGTGTGTGTGGTATTAGCGGTATAAGTGCAGATATTATTACTGATGACTGAGGACATTGTACTGAATAAAATTACAGCAATGTTTGCATCATCTGCGGACTTGTAATTATAGCTTCTAGTAGCAGTACGTTTTTTGATTGATTAGTACCTCCAAGTACCTGTGGCCATGACAAGCCAATAATGCTTATTTTTCCTTTGTGACAGGGCAGATGATGAAGTGTGGACGTGTGGATGCAAAATGGTTAATCTATGCTGACACGTACAAACAGGGTGGTCCACTGATAGTGACCGGGCCAAATATCTCACGAAATAAGCGTCTACATCTACATTTATACTCCGCAAGCCACCCAACGGTGTGTGGCGGAGGGCACTTTACGTGCCACTGTCATTACCTCCCTTTCCTGTTCCAGTCGCGTATGGTTCGCGGGAAGAACGACTGTCTGAAAGCCTCCGTGCGCGCTCTAATCTCTCTAATTTTACATTCGTGATCTGCTCGGGAGGTATAAGTAGGGGGAAGCAATATATTCGATACCTCATCCAGAAACGCACCCTCTCGAAACCTGGCGAGCAAGCTACACCGCGATGCAGAGCGCCTCTCTTGCAGAGTCTGCTACTTGAGTTTGTTAAACATCTCCGTAACGCTATCACGGTTACCAAATAACCCTGTGACGAAACGCGCCGCTCTTCTTTGGATCTTCTCTATCTCCTCCGTCAACCCGATCTGGTACGGATCCCACACTGATGAGCAATATTCAAGTATAGGTCGAACGAGTGCTTTGTAAGCCACCTCCTTTGTTGATGGACTACAATTTCTAAGGACTCTCCCAATGAATCTCAACCTGGTACCCGCCTTACCAACAATTAATTTTATACGATCATTCCACTTCAAATCGTTCCGCACGCATACTCCCAGATATTCTGCAGAAGTAACTGCTACCAGTGTTTGTTCCGCTATCATATAATCGTACAATAAAGGATCCTTCTTTCTATGTATTCGCAATAGATTACATTTGTCTATGTTAAGGGTCAGTTGCCACTCCCTGCACCAAGTGCCTATCCGCTGCAGATCTTCCTGCATTTCGCTACAATTTTCTAATGCTGCAACTTCTCTGTATACTACAGCATCATCCGCGAAAAGCCGCATGGGACTTCCGACACTATATACTAGGTCATTTATATACACTCCTGGAAATGGAAAAAAGAACACATTGACACCGGTGTGTCAGACCCACCATACTTGCTCCGGACACTGCGAGAGGGCTGTACAAGCAATGATCACACGCACGGCACAGCGGACACACCAGGAACCGCGGTGTTGGCCGTCGAATGGCGCTAGCTGCGCAGCATTTGTGCACCGCCGCCGTCAGTGTCAGCCAGTTTGCCGTGGCATACGGAGCTCCATCGCAGTCTTTAACACTGGTAGCATGCCGCGACAGCGTGGACGTGAACCGTATGTGCAGTTGAAGGACTTTGAGCGAGGGCGTATAGTGGGCATGCGGGAGGCCGGGTGGACGTACCGCCGAATTGCTCAACACGTGGGGCGTGAGGTCTCCACAGTACATCGATGTTGTCGCCAGTGGTCGGCGGAAGGTGCACGTGCCCGTCGACCTGGGACCGGACCGCAGCGACGCACGGATGCACGCCAAGACCGTAGGATCCTACGCAGTGCCGTAGGGGACCGCACCGCCACTTCCCAGCAAATTAGGGACACTGTTGCTCCTGGGGTATCGGCGAGGACCATTCGCAACCGTCTCCATGAAGCTGGGCTACGGTCCCGCACACCGTTAGGCCGTCTTCCGCTCACGCCCCAACATCGTGCAGCCCGCCTCCAGTGGTGTCGCGACAGGCGTGAATGGAGGGACGAATGGAGACGTGTCGTCTTCAGCGATGAGAGTCGCTTCTGCCTTGGTGCCAATGATGGTCGTATGCGTGTTTGGTGCCGTGCAGGTGAGCGCCACAATGAGGACTGCATACGACCGAGGCACACAGGGCCAACACCCGGCATCATGGTGTGGGGAGCGATCTCCTACACTGGCCGTACACCACTGGTGATCGTCGAGGGGACACTGAATAGTGCACGGTACATCCAAACCGTCATCGAACCCATCGTTCTACCATTCCTAGACCGGCAAGGGAACTTGCTGTTCAAACAGGACAATGCACGTCCGCATGTATCCCGTGCCACCCAACGTGCTCTAGAAGGTGTAAGTCAACTACCCTGGCCAGCAAGATCTCCGGATCTGTCCCCCATTGAGCATGTTTGGGACTGGATGAAGCGTCGTCTCACGCGGTCTGCTCGTCCAGCACGAACGCTGGTCCAACTGAGGCGCCAGGTGGAAATGGCATGGCAAGCCGTTCCACAGGACTACATCCAGCATCTCTACGATCGTCTCCATGGGAGAATAGCAGCCTGCATTGGTGCGAAAGGTGGATATACACTGTACTAGTGCCGACATTGTGCATGCTCTGTTGCCTGTGTCTATGTGCCTGTGGTTCTGTCAGTGTGATCATGTGATGTATGTGACCCCAGGAATGTGTCAATAAAGTTTCCCCTTCCTGGGACAATGAATTGACGGTGTTCTTATTTCAATTTCCAGGAGTGTATATTGTGCAAAGCAATGGTCCCATAACACTCCCCTGTGGCGCGCCAGAGGTTACTTTAACGTCTGTAGACGTCTCTCCATTGATAACAACATGCTGTGTTCTGTTTGCTAAAAACTCTTCAATCCAGCCACACAGCTGGTCTGATATTCCGTAGGCTCTTACTTTGTTTATCAGGCGACAGTGCGGAACTGTATCGAACGCCTTCCGGAAGTCAAGAAAAATAGCATCTACCTGGGAGCCTGTATCTAATATTTTCTGGGTCTCATGAACAAATAAAGCGAGTTGGGTCTCACACGATCGCTGTTTCCGGAAGCCATGTTGATTCCTACATAGTAGATTCTGGGTTTCCAAAAACGACATGATACTCGAGCAAAAAAACATGTTCTAAAATTCTACAACAGATCGACGTGAGAGATATAGGTCTATAGTTTTGCACATCTGCTCGACGACCCTTCTTGAAGACTGGGACTACCTGTGCTCTTTTCCAATCATTTGGAACCTTCCGTTCCTCAAGACACTTGCGGTACACGGCTGTTAGAAGCGTCAAACGAAAAAGTACAATGAACGAAACTTGTCTAGCTTGAAGAGGGAAACTAGATGGCACTATGGTTGGCCTGCTAGATGGCGCTGCCATAGGTCAAACGGATGTCAACTGCGTTTTTTTTTTTTTTTAACAGACGTATGGTAACGTATTTTATTCAGATATCGGTTACAACTGTAATTTGTGTCTAATATTTTTTTCCTAATGCGGGACCACAATAATGATGTATTTCTTTAAAGTCAGTACCGTCATTAGACTTTTTTTTTTTATTTTCAGTGTTACATCGTGTAAATGTAACACTGAAAATAAGAAACAGAGTAATGGCGGTACTGACTTTAAAGTAAATGGTGTCTGATACACTACGATATTTTGCTTTCTCAAGTCTTTACTTGAGGTTTACATGGCGTTTATGTAGAGCGAGGCACCATGGGGCTACCATAATATTGAAACAGCCGTTCTCGTTGACCTCTAATATGATACGGTCAGTACAGTTACACACTTGCGTGGCATGGTCAGTATGACGTTATCAAGCAGCTCTTGGGGGATATTTGGCCATTCTTCGATGAGTGCAATATTCACCTCTGCAACCGTTGTGGGAAGTGCTGGTCTGGCTGCAATGCGTCTGCCAAGTACATCGTAGACAAATGGCTCTGAGCACTATGGGACTTAACTTCAGAGGTCATCAGTCCCCTAGAACTACTTAAACCTAACTAACCTAAGGACATCACATACATCCATGCCCGAGGCAGAATTCTAACCTGCGACCGTAGCGATCGCGAGGTTCCAGACTGAAGCGCCTAGAACTGCTCGGCCACACCGACCTGCTTCCCAGACATGCTCAACAATAGCGTTTAAGTCTGGTGAACAAGCTGGCCGCTCCATTCGTTCAATTTCCCCGGCTTCAAGCATATTGTCCACTAGTGCAGCTCTGTTTGGAAGAGTGTTATCGTCTAGCAAGTTGTCCACTAGTGCAGCTCTGTTTGGAACAGCGTTATCACCTACCAGAAGGAACTCTTCTCCCATGGCACCAGCGTAGGGTTGTACCCTACATCGTGTAAATGTCGAAGGAACTCGTCTCTATACCCCTGAGCAGTCATACCGCCTTTCTGAACTGCATAGAGGTCCGTACGTACTCTAGTACTGACTCCAGCCCACACCATTCGTCCACCACCATGATGTGATGTTTCCTGCACGTCAGCAGGATTTTTCCGGGTCCCATGTTCTCTCCAGCTGAGGGAACGACGATTGTCTGGCTGAACACAAAATCTTGACTCGTCTGTGAGCAGCACCCGGAGCCATTCGTTAAGACTCCAGTCCTGATGTTCCTCCGCCCCAGTTTCTGCGGGCTAAACAGTGTCGTGATTTTAATGGGACACACACCAAAGGCCACCGTGCGTAGAGACCATATTCCCGGAAGCGATTTCAGACTGTTTGCGTTATTATTGCGCGTCCTGTTGCTGCCTGGAGGGTGCGTTGCAGGTGAGATGCATTCAGCCCTCTGTCTCGACGGGTGCTAACCGAAGTTAACGGTCATCCCTTGCTGCTGTTACCCGTGGACAACCTTGGCCTTGTCTCCTTTTAACGGTTCCTGTTGTCTGAAATCGCGTCCTGGTCCTGGAAATTACACTTTGGGACACGCCAATAGCTGCAGCCACCTTCCTCTGTGTCTGTCCGGCTTCCAACCGTTCTATGGTTCTCCGTGCCATAGCTTAGGGTAAGTCACCATGTTGTTGCATTGCACTACCTGCTCGCTACACTATCTGAATTCTGTTGCCGGCCGTGGTGGCCAAGTGGTTCTAGGCGCTACAGTCTGGAACCGCGTGACCGCTACGGTCGCAGGTTCGAGTCCTGCCTCGGGCATGAGTGTGTGTGATGTCCTTAGGTTACTTAGGTTTAAGTAGTTCTAAGTTCTACGGGACTGATGACCTCAGAAGTTAAGTTCCATAGTGATCAGAGCCATTTAAACCATTTTTTGAATTCTGTTATTCGTTTGGTAAATACAAGTCAACACCAATCGCCTCTGCTCCAACTTTCCGTTATTACCACTATCTCGGTGACCGTAATGTTGTTGTCTCCACTCTGTAGAACCGACAGAAAGACAACGAACCATTTTTGTTCATTCTGCCGATGACAATACTTCAGAACCTAGATATCTCAAGTGATTCCCTAATTGTTTTGACCAGTATACATTTTTTGTTACTTACAAACAGGTCGTTTTGTTTATGACAGCGAAAATATCAGCCACAGCGGCTTTTTCGTTTTAGAAAGGTTCATTTGCATGGCCTCAAGGCAAACAACGCTGTGCTAGGACACAAGAAAGTGCTTCACAATTCGCAACGCGTCTAACTGTGACAATGCACTGGGGCAGTGCAGGATCGTCGACGATCCGCTGCTGCGAGCACTCAGGATGCAATCGATAGACACATCGGCCGCTGGCGGCCACAGAGCTCCACCGACGCACGCCCCAGCGCCCGCATGCGGCGCTCTAGCCGCCATACCGTAGTACACACACACACACGCGGACAGTAACGACGCCACTGATCATGGTGGCTAGCGAAGCCGCGCCGATACCAGCAACAACCGGGCCACAGAACGGCCGAAAATAAGCCCCCATCCCCCACCCCACACATATATAAATCGCGTACTTGGCGCACGGCACAAAAGGAGATGGGAGTCGTGCAGTATACAGGATGTTACAAATAGGTACGGCCAAACTTTCAGGAAACATTCCTCACACACAAATAAAGAAAAGATGTTATGTGGACATGTGTCCGGAAACGTTTAATTTCCATGTTAGAGCTCATTTTAGTTTCGTCAGTATGTACTGTACTTCCTCGACTCACCGCCAGTTGGCCCAATTGGAGGAAGGTAATGTTGACTTCGGCGGTTGTGTTGACACGCGACTCATTGCTCTACAGTACTAGAATCAAGCGCATCAGTACGTGGCATCAACAGGTTAGTGTTCATCACGCCCGTATCTCGTGGTCGTGCGGTAGCGTTCTCGCTTCCCACGCCCGGGTTCCCGGGTTCGATTCCCGGCGGGGTCAGGGATTTTCTCTGCCTCGTGATGGCTGGGTGTTGTGTGCTGTCCTTAGGTTAGTTAGGTTTAAGTACTTCTAAGTTGGAAGATGCCCATTTGATGTATGGATTAGCACGGGGCAATAGCCGTGGCGCGGTACGTTTGTATCGAGACAGATTTCCAGAACGAAGGTGTCCCGACAGGAAGAAGTTCGAAGCAATTGATCGGTGTCTTAGGGAGCACGGAACATTCCAGCCTATGACTCGCGACTGGGGAAGACGTAGAACGACGAGGACACCTGCAATGGACGAGGCAATTCTTCGTGCAGTTGACGATGACCCTAATGTCTGCGTCAGAGAAGTTGCTGCTGTACAAGGTAACGTTGACCACGTCACTGTATGGAGAGTGCTACGGGAGAACCAGTTGTTTCCGTACCATGTACAGCGTGTGCAGGCACTATCAGCAGTTGACTGACCTCCACGGGTACATTTCTGCGAATGGTTCATCCAACAATGTGTCAATCCTCATTTCAGTGCAAATGTTCTCTTTACGGATGAGGCTTCATTCCAACGTGATCAAATTGTAAATTTTCACAATCTGCATGTGTGGGCTGACGAGAATCCGCACGCAATTGTGCAATCACGTCATCAACACAGATTTTCTGTGAACGTTTGGGCAGGCATTGTTGGTGATGTCTTGATTGGGCCCCATGTACTTCCACCTACGCTCAATGGAGCACGTTATCATGATTTCATACGGGATATCCTACCTGTGCTGCTAGAACATGTGCCCTTACAAGTACGACACAGCATGTGGTTCATGCACGATGGAGCTCCTGCACATTTCAGTCGAAGTGTTCGTACGCTTCTCAACAGATTCGGTGACCGATGGATTGGTAGAGGCGGACCAACTCCAAGACCTCCACGCTCTCCTGATCTCAACCCTCTTGACTCATTTATGGGGGCATTTGAAAGCTCTTGTCTACCCAACCCCGGTACGCTTGGTGCTCGTATTGTGGACGGCTGTGATACAATACGCCGTTCTCCATGGTTGCATCAGCGCATCAGGGATTCCATGCGACGGAGGGTGGATGCATGTATCATCGCTAACGGAGGACATTTTGAACATTTCCTGTAACAAAATGTTTGAAGTCACGCTGGTACGTTCTGTTGCTGTGTGTTTCCATTCCTTGATTAATGTGATTTGAAGAGAGGTAATAAAATGAGCTCTAACATGGAAAGTAATCTTTTCCGGACACATGTCCACATAACATATTTTCTTTCTTTGTGTGTGAGGAATGTTTCTAAGTTTGGCCGTTCATTTTTTTAACACCCTGTATATCCTTGCTCAGGAAGGCATACCTTGACCGCGATGCAGTGAATAAATCTGCTGCTTTGATTCTGAGATTAGTTTACCGAAAAAATAAAGATGTGTAAGATTACAAATTAGCGTCACTTCGAACGTAGGTGATACAACGTAATGTATACATGGAGCGTTGGAATAAGGCTGGCAGTAGTTATACAGTACTCTTAGCAGTAGCAAGCAATATTCTGTATGTAATTGCCGCATAGATTTAGGGCCGGGCAGTGCACTGTAATTTTTTAACTCTTGGTAACAGAATTGTGGTGGTTTCGGCTAGAGTTTTGTTTAAGAAATTCGTGGCTGCGATTTTCTTTTTTTGTGTGTATGTATATGATCTACAGTCGATACCGTTTATAGCGACGTCCCTTTCAACAACGTACTGGCTATAACAGCGACATCTAACGGTCGAGACTAAATGCTATGTAAACACCATAAACACCTAAGACAAGGGGTTTTTATCCGAAGTTCACATATTTTATATTTTTAATGTTGACTCGTAATATGTTGAGTGTTTGTGCTTGGTTCACATCATATCTGTATTATTTGAACTTAATCGAAACAATGCGTCCCCATCGAATTACTTGGCCTCTGGTACATTTGAAGCCAGTGAGTATTTACACCAATCTGGTAACGTTAGGGATGTTTTAGACTTACTTCTGATAACATTCCCTGGTTAGGTATTCGTATAACCTTACTACAATTAAGTTATAAGGGGGTGTTTACCACAGTGAGTATCTTGTTAGCCGGTACCTAGGATGGATGCACAGTTTTACAGACACAGCGTTACAGGTGTTACCCCGTCTAGATTTAATGATATCGGTATGCATAAATAGGCAGTGACTTATATTTCAACTTTGGTCCAGGCCATCAGTGATGTACCAGCAAAATTACTTATGTTGTCATAGGTATTGTTAGGTCAATGTTGCCATACATCTTCAAATGAGATACTTATAATTCTTGAGTACTGATGATCATGGGGATTGTAGTATAATGCTTTGGAATTTTGTGCACTATACTTAGATGCTATCTTGATATTTGCCAATATAAGGCACTTACGGTCAATATTACATTTTTCCCCTCCCATGGAAGTTGTCCATTTCCATAACTTACAAATGTGTCTAACATCATTTTCTAACCCTTTTGGATTACTGTACTGCTCAACTATCGTTGCACTCTTGAGTTGCCACTTAACCAATTTTATACTTGATGCAACATTGCATTTTCTGACACTCAGCTAATGTCTGGCTTTAACTAGTCAAATACTTTGACCAGTTTTTAGGTACCGTGACATTTCGACCCATGCAGACAGTTTCTGACTCATTAAGCTCATTAGACAGAATATGATGACACTGGATGATGTACTTAAGACCCGGACAGTCATCTTATACGCTACTACACCTGCCCTTAATGCAACCTCAGAATGATTTGACGTGGTTATACGTCATACCCTTAGTCTTAGGGACTGTATACATTTCATTTTGAGATTTATCTTCATACATATAGAGCGCCTCCTATATTTCTCTTTTTCATCCTTTCCTTTTATTCAATCTTTTCCGCTTGGTATAATCCTTCATAATTGTATAGGACTTATATGTAGGGAGATAGACATTCCTTGATGTACAGAGACTGAGAAACTTCTTTGTAATCATGACTACATGAGGCAGCTACTGGCATTGCATTAATCCACTCAGCATAATGTGGGGTTGTCCTACATAAGGGTCCTAACAAAGTGTCTATGATGACCAGGTGTTTGATGATTTTATAGTACGATTGCATTGGTTTACTTCGGGAATGCAACTGGGTTTTAAGAAAAACTCTTTTATGCTTTTTATCGTTAATATTGCAGCAGCTGTTTATCTTACCACACATAATACAACATAGACCGCAGATAAGACATAGTTGTCACATTTTCTTGTATTTCAATTTATTTTATTTTTGTTTATATTAGTTAATTTTTATTAAAAAAATTCTTCCACTGTTCCACTGGACATAGGAATGTATGCAGCACATCTGATGTTTTGCATGGCGTATTACAACTGTGTGTTACGGTTTTATGAATAATAGCGTACACATATGTTCATATATCATGCGTTATTTGAGTAAAACTGGGAAAACTGTTAACAACAGCATGAGATAGGTAGAAGCATATGTGCCCTAATGTTACATATAGTTTTAATGATATACAATATATCTCTTTGAGCCACTTCCATAGTTAAAATGATACCTGTCAATTGTTAACGTAAGTTCTATATTTTTTATAATTTTTTTATAATAGTACATTTCTTCTACTCAATATGCAGGAGCCTGAAGATGGCACCAATGTAATGCCTAAACTGGTTGCACATAGAAGTTCATAAAATAAAATAAATTTCTACAATACATGCGGCTGTTGGTAAATTATTGCATCGAGAAGTTCACGCCAGCCGTCGTCCCACGACCCATAATGGATCAACGAAGATTCGCTGTGCAGCTGGCACCACCGCAAAATGTGACGCCCATTTGTGGATGTCAATGGAACGCAGTGGACTGGTCGTCCGGCAAAGAGACCACTCCCAAGAAGTCGCCGTGCCTCTGTGGAGAGTGAGACTGCTTGCGCTGCAGCCCTGTTGAATGAGGTTAAAGTGCTGTTTGACGTGGGCCTCTTCTAGCCAGTTGCACGATCTTCTGCTGTAGTTGACTGAGGTTGACCGCCTCATCCGCTTCAGGCAGCAGTGCTTGTGGTTCGGAACACTCACCGTGCGTACGAAAAATTGCTGTGAGCAACACCAAATTCCTGGGCTGCATTCGTCACAATTCGTCTTTCTTCCACTTTCCCCATGATACATCCCCATGTGAAGTCATTCATGTGTTGTCTCCGGGACATGTGATGAAGAGCACCACCACAGTGGAATGTAACTTCTCGCTGACTGATATACACACACAGCCTTTTCCCGTTCCTTCGAACGCCTCGTGCTGCGGGCCCAGCCCCGTTTGACACTATCGTAATGCTGAACTCACACCATCTGACCCCTAGGTTTCTGTGCACGAATGCGAGATCTCTGGCAACATGCTACCACACTTTCGTTCATTTCCGCAAAGTAGGTTAGTTATGTTCTTTTCCTTTTGCAGGGAAATGTATATTCTAGTACACGAGTATATGTAAATTCAAATGCCAAACTATCTCGGAGTCAATTATATGATTCCATTGTTTAAGTTTGGCAATGAAATTAATTATACATCTGTAGTATTCGTTGCAATGCATTGAATTTATATAATTAATTCCCCACTTGTCATGCAATATTAATGATTGTCGGCATCTGTATCATCACTTCCACTTGATAGTAATGATCCTAAGCGGAAGTTATATCAATGTAACATGATATACCCACATTCGTTCTATCCGCTACAGTCTGGAGCCGAGCGACCGCTACGGTCGCAGGTTCGAATACTGCCTCGGGCATGGATATGTGTGATGCCCTTAGGTTAGTTAAGTTTAATTAGTTCTAAGTTCTAGGCGACTGATGACCTAAGAAGTTAAGTCGCATAGTGCTCAGAGCCATTTTGAGCCCACATTCGATCTACCTATACCCAAGTTCGTTCATTGAATCGACACACGTCAGCCAATGTTAATGGTCGTTGTCACTATTTACAGGGTGCCCGAAAAGTCTTTCCCTGATTACATAAACTGATAACTCAGGCAAGAAGTAAAACATAAACATGAAACTGGTGTCTAACTGTTTACAAACTATCAAAGATTTTTTCACACATCAGTAAACCTCCACATGAGCACCCTTGGTAGCACGTAGCACATCTAGGCGATATTCAATTTCCGTCCACACATTAGCCAACATCACTGGAGGGATCGATTCAACGACTGTGGTTATCCGTTGCCGCAGGGTTTCAAGATTTGGTACACGTGTTTGGTAGACATCGTCCTTCACATAACCCCATAAAAAGAAGTCTAATGGGGTCATGTCAGGAGAGCGTGGAGGCCAAACCGCTGGCCCATCACGACCAATCCATCGCCCAGGAAAGGTCATATCGAGATAGGCACGGACGAACAAACCCCAATGAGGCGGTGCACCGTCTTGCTGAAACAAGACATCGGGGTGACACTGAAGCAGCTGAGGAACAGCATACAGTTGCAACATGTCCAGATACACTGTGGATGTGATGGTAGCCTCAGCAAAGAAGAATGACCCGATAATTCGATCGTGCAATAGCGCGCACCAAACATTCACCTTTGGACTGCCTCTGGTGCACTCTATGACCTCGCCAGGGGGTTTTGAACCCCAAATGTGGCGATTCACTACTCAACTGACAAAAAAGGTCGCTTCGTCGGAAAAGGCAATTCATCTGGGATAACCATCATCGTCCTCAATAAGTGATAGCATTTCGACCGCAAAGTCATATCGTCGGGTACTGTCATTGGGCAACAAGGCCTGAACGATTTGCAATTTATATGCACCAAACAATAAACGTTTGTGTGAAATGTCATGGAGAGGGTTTTTTGGCATCTGTAATTCACGTGAGGCCCTGCGCACCGATTTCTTCGGACTTCGGAGAAAAGACTACCATACAGCTTCCACCCTGTCTGCTGAGGTTCTTGGTCGACCAGACCTCGGAAGGTCAGCAACCGATCCTGTGTTCTTGAACTTCTCATACCAGGCTTTAATGCTCCCGACATCAGGTTGATACCTTACAAATGTTGTCTGGAAGTGTCTCTGCACTGTGGTTGGTGATCGTGTATCATGTTACCACAGGACACACTGTGCCTTCTCCTGATTGGTTCAAATGGTTCAAATGGCTCTGAGCATTATGGGAATTAACTACTGTGATCATCAGTCCCCTAGAACTTAGAACTACTTAAACCTAACTGACCTAAGGACATCACACACATCCATGCCCGAGGCAGGATTCGAACCTGCGACCGTAGCAGTCGCGCGATTCCGGACTGCGCGCCTAGAACCGCTAGACCACCGCGGCCGGCCATCCCCGCATCCCAGCCTTCGTCAGTTCACATGACCGGTACCTCTGCTTCTCAGTCAAGTAGTTCCTCAGTTTGCATCCCGCTTGTGAGCAGCACCCGGTAGACCCGGACGGTGACCCATCCAAGCGCTAGCCAAGCCCGACAGTCACCAAACTCGTGGATCCGACGGGAACCAGTGTTACGATTGCAGCAAGGCCGCCGACCCACCAATGTTAATGGTGGTTGTTACTATTTACGCCAAAATAGCCTGTCTGATCGTTACCCTCACATGCTGGCCACTCACTACATTCAACATCCGAGGTGCGGCTACAAAATAACAGGACTGGTGCTCTCGCAGAGTTAAGTGCGCGTGCACCAAACATGAACGAGCAATAACTGTGAAGCGTGAAGCCTTCTCCGTCGAATCCGGCATCCCCGCTGTCTGAAAACAAATCAGTGTGGCCGGCGTTTCGTTTGTGTAAGAGCTGCTATTTTACTTTGCGGGCAAAATGATAACATAATAACAGAGCAACGAATTGTTGCCAAGTGTCACAGGCCAATATGAAAAGCTGCTCCTGAAACATATCCTCTGCTAGAGGAAGTGTATGGCAAAGACTGTTTATCACACATGCGACCTTTTCAGTCGTTCAAGCGTTTGCAATATGGCCGAGAAGACACTGAATACGACTCACGTCCGGGACGCCCTCTAACATCAAAAACAGATGAAGATATCGAAAAAGTAGATAATCTGAGTCGAGCATACTGTCGGTCGATTATTCGATCGATTGCTGAATATGTAGGAATTGACTACGAACGCGTAGCGCAAATCTTGCTCATTCAATTTAACATGAGAAATGAGTGTGCGAAACGGGTTCCGAAAATTCTCACGGTCGAACAAAACGAATGTCGTGAAAATGTTTGTACTGACAGTTTGAATACCTCTGAAAATGATCCTCATTTTTGGTAAAGAGAGATAACATGTGACAGATCCTGGTTTCTCACTTACGATCCAGAAAATAAGCGCCAATCCTCGCAGTGGAATGCCCCAACTTCACTGAGAGTGAAAAATAGTCGTACGGTCGAGTGAAGATTCAAAGTGATGATGATTGTTTCTTGCGATAGCAACGGAATTATGTGCCTTCACCGGGCTCCTCAGGGTCAAACGATTAATCAACATCACTACCTTAAGGTACTTGCTCAACTTCTTGGGAAACGAAGAAAGAAGCGATCCGAACGGTGAAAGAACAATTGATAGGTTCTGCTCACCGGCTCATACAGCATTGTCTATTAAGAGGTCCCTACTGAAGTGTTGTAGCACCCCAGTGTTGGAGTGGCAACATTTTTCGCCACAGATAGCTGCAAGAATCCTTTATGTGTCCCCAACAATAAATCTCCATTAAAAGGAACAAGACTTCAGACCGCTGAAGCAACAAAGAAAATGCAGTACGCGTCATCAAGGAGCTCACAGAGGAAGACTTCCAGCACGGTAACCATCAATGGAAAACACCCATGGAGTGTTGTAGGGATAGAGTAAGGGTGTAAGTTATGGGTGACAGTAACTAAATATGTACTTTTCTTAGATATGTTTTACACTCATAATCTCATTATTTTGTAGCCACACCTCGTATTCATGCTGAAATATCCTTAAATTTACACAAGAAATTCCATTATAGTTACATAGATGCACAACCATTCCATCAAAATAGAGGATTAAGTTACCCATCTAATTAATAACATACAAGGTGTACAACTTCGCTTCCGCTGTTTGCCGATAGGTGGCGACAACGGTAAGTAGCGGCCGAAAGAAACAGATCGCAGATGTCAGGCAGTTAGCTTGGACCTCGGTCAATATAACCTCATTCAAACATTAATCTATTTGTGTCTGCATCATAAAGCTGTTCTTGATTGAAAATGTCAGTTTACGAGCCTAATTTTCGTCATTTGCGGGAGGTGTTACTGTTTTCTTTCAGTATGAAGAAAACAGCGGCTGAGTCTTACGAAAGCTCTCAAGTACGTCTGGTAAGGACGCTATTAGTGAATGATTTCAACGCTTCGAGAACGGTGATTTAACGTCGTAGAACGGCATTGTGGTGGAAGAGAGAAAGTTTTCAAAAATGCATAACTGGAGACTTTGCTGAGTGAAGACTTGCGTCAAACTTAGGAAGAACTGGCACGATTTGCGGGTGTCACACAGAAAGCCATTTCAAAACGTCTCAAGGCTATGGGCATGATTCAGAAAGAGGAAACTTGTGTACCGTGTGAGCTGAAACTAAGAGACGTTGAACGGAGTTTGTGTGTTTGTGAACAGTTGCTTCAGAGGCAAAAACTGAAGGGATTTCTGCATAGCATTGTGACCGGGGACGACAAATGGATTCTTTACGATAACCATAAACCCAAAAAATCATGGCGATATCCCGGCCATGCTTCCACGTCAACGGCCAAACCGAATATTCACCGCTACAAGATCGTGCTCTGCATTTGGCGGTACTAGCTCGGCGTCGTGTAGTATGAGGTGATAAAACTAAGTGAAACAATCACAGGTGCTCGTTATCGAACGCAATTAATGCGTTTGAGTAGAGCATTAAACGACAAACGGTGGCAATACAGCAAGAGGCACGATAAAGTGATTTTGCAGCGCGACAACGTTCGACCCCACGTTGCAAAAGAGGTCAAAACTTACTTGGAAACGTTAAAATGGGAAGTCCTACCCCACACGCCGTATTCTCCAGACATTGCCCCCTCTGACGGTCACCTTGTTAGATCAATGGAGCATGGCCTGGCTGACCAACACTTCCGATCTCATGAAGAAGTCACAAATTGGATCCATTCGTGGATCGTTTCGAAAGATGAATAATTTTTTCGAAGCGGGATTCGTACACTGTCCGAAATATGGGAGAAAGTAGTCGGCAGCGATGAAAAACACTTTAAATGATACATGTGTAATCAATTTGTTTCGTTAAAGCCTCAAATGTTGGGGAAAAAACGGCGAAAGCAAAGTTGTACACCTTGTAGATATTATTATTATTTTATGTGCGCGCGCGCGTGTGTGTGTGTGTGTGTGTGTGTGTGCGTGTGTGTGGAATTAAGTCACATGCCGTAGGCAAGAGCAGAAGTGAGGCAAGCCACACGTACGTTAGGCGAAAGGATTTGCCTAGTACTGAATTATTTTGAAGAAACAGTAGTAGGTTTGGTGGTAAAAGTGTATGAATGTTCATTGAATGTGACCTGTATCCAGTGATATCCAAACAGTTCGTCGCTAACATTCATCCGTATTATCATCAAGTCTTAATAGAATTGCATATCTGTTTTACACAGGGTATTCGTGGTAGCTGGTCCTTTTCGTTACTCGCCTTGATCGTAAATCCCCTCAGATAGCGAAACGTACCCAGCGACTAGGAAAAGCCATAGTGACTGCTGGGTATAAGAGCTGAAAACATTAATACCGAAAAATTATAGACCAGTGTTCTTAATGTCGAAATCCAATGCCAATTAGGGAAGGGAAGAGATCATGCAATACAAAGGTCGGGTTATTCGTCCATGGAATCCAGGTAGCTAATTATGCCGTGCTGCTCAACTTCAGATATTCATGTGATAAAGCTCCGCCTCCTCCTTTACTGAGCCAATTATGAGTTTACTGCGTATCGCACCTGGTTTGTCACTGCATTGAGAACTTTCGTTGATGTGAAATTCCTTACGTTTTTCTTAGTAGAAAAAGCAGATGTCAGACTAAGATTTATTCTAGCAATCTTTTGGAAACCGTAGGCATCAACGAAAGTGGCTCACAATTAATATGTTTCACAGAGTCTTGAATATTGTTCATCAGTGTGGTACTCCTCCCAAGTAGGATTAAATGAAGAGAAAGTGAAGACCCGACGAACAGAGGCGCGTTTAGCAGCGGGAGATCGTTATTGTCAACGAACCCCAGTGCCAGACGCATCAAGATAAGCATTTCTATCGGTGGAAGTTTGTTGCTTAAATTCCTAGCGCGTCAATTCGAGGGGATAATTAGGCAACGTAATATCACATAACAACATACAGGAGTACCAAGCTGGCTTTCGACCAAACCGATCGACAAAAGATACTGAATAGAACTGGGGCACAACTTGACTAGAAGAAGTGATCGGTTGATAGTACACATTCTGAGACATCAAGGGATCACCAGTTTAGTACCAGAGGGAACTTTGAGGGTAAAAATCGCAGGCGGAGACCAATAGATAAATGCTGTCAGCATCTTCGGAAAGATGTAGGTCGCAGTAGTTATTCGTAGATAAAAGGTCCGCACAGAATAGAGGAGCATGGAAAGCTGCATCGAACTAGTCTTAATACGGAAACACAACAACAGTATCAAAAACCAATTAAGAGTTAAACAAATTTCGAAATATAAGCTAGTGCAAACAAACGCAAATTTCAGTTTACAAAGCAGGTGAAATTGTGAAGACACTGAGGACTCTCAGTTCATTTGCAAGTATCATATATTTCGTGGTAAAAGAGCTCCTTCAGTTTCAAAGTATAACATGGTTCACGCCAGAGCAAGTGTGACTTAACTGACCACATGTCCACATGGTCCTAAAAAATGCAGCATTTTGCCGACCATAAAATACTGCACCTGAAGGATTGACAGCATACTGCGAATAGCTTTAACGTGTTATAGAACACTTCAGAAATATATGAAAATGCTGTGCAAAACGCAGCCTCATGTCCAACACCAACAGAGAGATTGTAAACAATGAAGGACCTGTGTATGGTGATGTGTAGTGCGCGTCCCTTCAAGCGATTCTAAAATCAGTCAATAGACTGAATTTTCGACAAAGAAGAAAACATCTTGTGTTCCAAGGTACACTATCCTGTTACTGTAAAACTCTCGCCAACCTGTAAATACGTCATCTCCAGTGTCTGCAATTTTGTTTAGTTTGATTATTCATCTTAATTTGGTGAGTTATTGCCCATATTGCGTTGCTATACGTCTGGAGCTTGTACCGATACTACGTCATCCTAATAGCTACTTGAAACAGGAAAAGCGATTTTTCATTTAACGTAGTTTTTGCTTCATAAATAACTATCCTACAAACTAATTTGCGAGAAGAGATTTGTATTAGTTACCTCGCCTATGTTATCTACTTTTTAAATATCTACTTGGTTTTTGATATTACGTCATTTCATTGTTTACTTTAAAAAGGAAAAGCAATTTTTTATGCAACGTATTTTTTGGGCAATGATCACGGCTGCATCATGAATAACTATGCTACAGACTAATTTACGAGAAGACGATAGAAGTTTTGTAATAATTATCTCGTCTGTATTTTTTATTTTGTTTCTAATATCCGTCATTGGTTTTTTATACATTTCGGGTGACATTAATTAATGCAGCTGTTGATTGTATCGCTTTTCAATAACTGTCATCGTTGGACGGACTGATATTTCTAATAACTGAGTCGTCGTCAGCAGTAATTGCAAACAACTATCACACTTTTTTCCTGAAGAGTATCATTTGTTTTCAGTCGTATACTTCAAAAAGGTTTGTTTACTTTTATCCCATCCGAACACTGCTTCGTAATGTAACATTGTTGTCTTGTTTGTTTCTCCTTCGCACGATTCGTGGAGAGTTTAGAGCAAGATCTGTGTTAATGAACAAAGGCAAGGTACCAAGTTCGAGACTCAAGCCGGCGTACAGTTTTAACCTGCCGTAAAATTTCAGAACAGCCCACATTGTATTGTAGTGTGAAGGTTTCTTTCCAAATATCAGATTACATTATTTGTCATGGTAGGCGAAAGTTCTTCTTTTAGCTTTACGACAAATGTTCTCCAGCTGAACGTACTGCGGTAAGGTTCACATGAAAAGGAGAGAAACAGAAAAATAACTACTGCTGTAGGCGGTTTTTCCTAAGGTCTGTCAGGCCCTTTAATACCTTTGGTATTTCCAAAGTGTTTTTTGTTTTACATATATAGTTATCTGTGTGCAGTGTGTGTGTGCAAGGACTGCGTTAAAATGCAAGAGGAGGAACCGATAGTAAACGACAGTGTCGTAACTATTAATTCGTCCCATATGTCTTTCTCCGGAATGTCCCCCCAGAGGGTAGTTCGGTCTGAGGCGCGGATCTTATCGCCTTGCGCCCCCATTGAAGGGCGGGCTTTAAAAATTTACCGCCTCCAACGTGCAGAAGAATGCCAGACGCCATATCTGAAGACCCCCACGGACACCGGTGAGGATCTGACGCAGAGGAGCGACGCATAGTATAGGTTGGATGGCGTGGGGGGTTGGAGGGTGTTGGGGGTGGAGGCCAAGGTGGACAGCGCTGTGTGGGGTCAGATGGCAGATAAAGCCGCCGACCTGGGTGCGTGGCTGCAGCCTCACGGGTCCCAGTCTTGCGAGTCTGCTGTGACGTACATTCCACCACAGGCAGTGGCTGTCGCAGTAGCCAGGTAAGGGCTGATTATGCCTCCTGGGATTCAGTACCATTGCCACCTGTTTAGCGAAGTGAAATGTGGCATCAGATCTCGAACAGCGGGGGTATTCATCACAGTAGCCTTTTCATGTCATCTTCTACCTTCACTGCCTATCAGACACTGCAACCCGTGTTTATTATTGATATCGATAGTTTTGACATTCTCCCATGGTGTTAAGGATATTGGTCGCTTCTAAGCGGGGCTTTCAGTAACTAATGTAACACTTTTTTTTCTCGAAGTAGGTTGGTTTTATTGGTGATTCCAATGCACACGCACTTTTTGGCGACAAAACCCTATCTTTCACCACAGCATTAATTCAATTGGACGGCCTCAAGCCAGCTTACTTGCAGAGTGTGTATGCCCACAGGGTACCACTCTACTGGTCGAAGTCAGAGCCAACTTTTTCTGCATTAGTAACCCACCCCCATCATCCACTTATTGCTTACCGTGGAGTGCATCCCTCGTTGGGCCAAACAGATGGAAGTCGGAAAGTGCGAATCCAGGCTGTATTGTGGATTAGAGAAAACAGTCCAGTGAAGTTTCGAGAGCTACATCTACATCTACATCTACATACATACTCCGCAATCCACCATACGGTGCGTGGTGGAGGGTACCTCGTACCACAACTAGCATCTTCTCTCCCTGTTCCACTCCCAAACAGAACGAGGCAAAAATGACTGCCTATATGCCTCTGTACGAGTCCTAATCTCACTTATCTTTGTGGTCTTTCCGCGAAATATAAGTTGGTCGCAGTAAAATTGTATTGCAGTCAGCCTCAAATGCTGGTTCTCTAAATTTCCTGAGTACCGAGCGATTCACGAAAAGAATGCCTCCTTTCCTCCAGAGACTCCCACCCGAGTTCCTGAAGCATTTCCGTAACACTCGCGTGATGACCAAACCTACCACTAACAAATGTAGCAGCCCGCCTCTGAATTGCGTCTATGTCCTTCCTCAATCCGACCTGACAGGGATCCCACACGCTCTTGCAGTACTCAAGAATAGGTCGTATGAGTGTTTTATAAGCAGTCTCCTTTACAGATGAAGCACATCTTCCCAAAATTCTACCAGTGAACCGAAGACGACTATCCGCCTTCCTCACAAAGGCCATTACATGCTTGTCCCACTTCATATCGCTCTGCAATGTTACGGTCAAATATTTAATCGACGTGACTGTGTCAAGCGCTACACTACTAATGGAGTATTCTAACATTACGCGATTCTTTTTCCTATTCATCTGCATTAACTTACATTTATCTATATTTAGAGTTATCTGCCATTATTTACACCAATCACGAATCCTGTCCAAGTCATCTTGTATCCTCCTACAGTCACTCAGCGACGACACCTTCCCGTACACCACAGCGTCATCAGCACACAGCTGCACATTGCTATCCACTCTATCCAAAAGATCATTTATCTGGATAGAAAACAACAACAGACCTACCACACTTCCCTGGGCACTCTAGATGATACCCTCACCTCCGATGAACACTCACCATCGAGGACAACGTACTGGGTTCTATTAATTAAGATGTCTTCGAGCCACTCACATATTTGGGAACCAATCCCATATGCTCGTACCTTAGTTAGGAGTCTGCAGTGGGGCACCGAGTCAAACGCTTTTCGGAAGTCAAGGAATATGGCATCCGTCTGATACCCTTCATCCATGGTTCGCAAGATATCATGTGAAAAAAGGACGAGTTGTGTTTCGCAGGAGCGATGCTTTCTAAAGCCGTGCTGATGCATCGACAGCAAATTCTCTGTCTCAAGGAAATTCATTATATTCGAACTGAGTATTTGTTCGAGAATCCTGCAACAAACCGATGTTAAGGATATTGGTCTGTAATTTTGAGGATCCGTCCTTCTACCCTTCTTATATACAGGCGTCACCTGCGCTATTTTCCAGTCGCTCGGGACTTTAAGTTGGCCATGAGATTCGCGATAAATGAGAGCTACGTAAGGAGCCAGTGCAGTAGAATACTCTCTTTAAAACCGGATTGGAATCCCATCAGCACATGGCGATTTATTTATTTTCAATCCATTTAGCTGCTTCACAACCCCAGGGATGTCTATCACTATGTCCTCCATACGGGAATCGGTACGCGACTCAAACGGCGTGAAAGATATCTCAAATGCTAAATTTAAAATTTCAGCCCCTCAGCTCCTCTTGGGTGCGCAGACTTTTGCGAGGCCTTGCATTGTCATGGAGAAGGAGGAGGTCCTTTACATTTTTGTGGCTACGAACACACTGAAGTTGTATCTTCAATTTTCTGAGGGTAGCACAGTACACTTGAGAGTTAATAGTTATACCATGGGGGACAACATCAAGCAGAATTACTCATTAAGAGTCCGAGTTGTGCACCGAAGTGTTTCATTGCGAGCCATCGATCACTTTGAATGAGACTGTCCGCACGTTCCAGCAGTCCAGGAATCACAGCTGTGCTCGGCCGGCCGGCACGCGGGGAGATCGGACTTGTTTGCTCCACCTTGTTGCGGTGATGACGCACGCTTCGACCAACGACTCTCCGTGCTTTTGTTCACTGCCAGGTCTGCGAAAGCATTCTGCAAGCATGTCTCAATATCTACGATGCTCTGGTTTCCCAACAAAAGAAACCCAAAGACACCTTTCTGTTTGTAACGCACTCCTGTTACAGACGCCATTTTGAAGACTACGTTTAGTGCCGCCACCTATCAGATTTCATGAAACTGTAGGGGCTGCAGCGGGAGCATTTCACAATGTTCCACAACAAACCCGCATTTTTTCAGTCGAAGCTGGCCTAGAAAAAAATGTACTGGACGCGCCTTGTTCTTTGTGGACACGTTGACAACGCGCGAAGAGGGTCCTTCGTTTGCCCAATTCCACCTAATATTTTTGAGCTCTGAAGACGTTCATTCTGTGTCTAAAACGGGTAATGATACTAACAATGCTTTGTGATTACGTGTAAAAAAGGAAAAAAAAGAGAAAACGTCGTGTGTGGAACGTGTTGACTGGTATGAAACGATGATTATGTGGTCCCCATGTTTTGTATTTTTAATACTGTAGACAATGGAGTTAACCAGACGGAGAGGTGACGACTCACTGCAAACTGTTAAGTACCTAAAGTAGCTACGAGTAACAAACCAGAGTGCCGTAAGGTTGAATGAGCAAATAAAAGAAATTATAGAGAAAGCATATGCTATGGTGTTATTCATTCGAAGAATTTCAACGAAAGTCTTATTAATCCACGAATGAAGCGTCTCACAAAATTCGATTTGTGAGCATTACTCACCACTTTGCGAATCTTACCAGGTTGCATTAACAGAAGAGATCCTAGGAAGAACGTGGTGGTCGGTCACGAGAGCGTTTAGTCGGAACGAAAGCGTTATGAGGATGTTGAGAAAATTCCAGTGGCACACGCTGTTAGAGAGGCCCAATGCATCGTGGGAGGTTTACCATTGGAATTCTGACAGAGTGCGTTACGGGAGGAGTCGGACAACATATTGCTTCTTCGTAAATGCCACTCAGTCTTCAGGCCACAAGTGGCCCATCGGGACCATCCGACCGCCGTGCCATCCTCAGTTGAGGATGCGGACAGGAGGGGCGTGTGGTCAGCACACCGCTATCCCGGTCGTTATGATGGTTTTCTGTTACCGGAGCCGCTACTGATCGGTCGAATAGCTCCTCAGTTGGCATCACGAGGCTGAGTGCACCCAGAAAAATGGCAACAGCTCATGGCGGCCCGAATGGTCACCCATCCAAGTGCCGGCCACGCCCGACAGCGCTTAACTTCGGTGATCTGACGGAAACCGGTGTATCCACTGCGGCAAGGCCGTTGCCTTCTTCGTAAATTAATTTCCTGAAATTGCTACACGGGGAAAATACGAATATTTTTCGATAGCCGTTCATCGCACACTCCACTCAAGAATGGAACAGGGACAGAGTTCGATGGTAGGGTGAGGTATGTGTGTGTGTGGGGGGGGGGGGGGGGGAGGATGGGGGAGGAGTACCGTCTGACACACTTTATAAGGTTGTTGTTGTTGTTGTGGTCTTCAGTCCTGAGACTGGTTTGATGCAGCTCTCCATGCTACTCTATCCTGTGCAAGCTTTTTCATCTCCCAGTCCTACTGCAACCTACATCCTTCTGAATCTGCTTAGTGTATTCATCTCTTGGTCTCCCTCTACGATTTCTACCCTCCATGCTGTCGTCCAATACTAAATTGGTGATCCCTTGATGCCTTAGGACATGTCCTACCAACCGATCCCTTCTTCTGGTCAAGTTGTGCCACAAACTTCTCTTCTCCCCAATCCTATTCAATACTTCCTCATTATTTATGTGATCTACCCATCTAATCTTCAGCATTCTTCTGTAGCACCACATTTCGAAAGCTTCTATTCTCTTCTTGTCCAAACTATTTATCTTCTATGTTTCACTTCCATACATGGTTACACTCCATACAAATACTTTCAGAAATGACTTCCTGATACTTAAATCTGTACTCGATGTTAACAAATTTCTCTTCTTCAGAAACGCTTTCCTTGCCATTGCCAGTCTACATTTTATATCCTCTCTACTTCGACCATCATGAGTTATTTTGCTCCTCAAATAGCAAAACTCCTTTACTACTTTAAGTGTCTCATTTCCTAATCTAATTCCCTCAGCATCACCCGACTTAATGAGACTACATTCCATTATCCTTGTTTTGCTTTTGTTGATGTTCAACTTATATCCTCCTTTCAGGACACTGTCCATTCCATTCAACTGCTCTTCCAAGTCCTTTGCTGTCTCTGACAGCCCGCATCTCGTGGTCGTGCGGTAGCGTTCTCGCTTCCCACGCCCGGGTTCCCGGGTTCGATTCCCGGCGGGGTCAGGGATTTTCTCTGTCTCGTGATGGCTGGGTGTTGTGTGCTGTCCTTCGGTTAGCTAGGTTTACGTAGTTCTAAGTTCTAGGGGACTGATGACCATAGATGTTACGTCCCATAGTGCTCAGAGCCATTTTGTCTCTGACAGAATTACAATGTCATCGGCGAACCTCAAAGTTTTTATTTCTTCTCCATGAATTTTAATACCTACTCCGAATTTTTCTTTTGTTTCCTTTTTCTCCTGATAACGACATCCTCTTGAGTAGTCCCCGCCCCGAGATCCGAATGGGGGACTATTTTACCTCCGGAATATTTTACCCAAGAGGACGCCATCATCATTTAATCATACAGTAAAGCTGCATGCCCTCCGGAAAAATTACGACTGTAGTTTCCCCTTGCTTTCAGCCGTTCGCAGTACCAGCACAGCAAGGCCGTTTTGGTTATTGTTACAAGGCCAGATCAGTCAATCATCCAGACTGTTGCCCTTGCAACTACTGAAAAGGCTGCTGCCCCTCTTCAGGAACCACACTTTATAAGGTATTGTAGGATTATACAGGAAGATTTTGCTGAACATTGCGACGCAAGGGACGGTCGCACAGGACAGAGAGAGGCTTGGACAGTATGTGTGCGACGGACTCACGGTCGCGGGAACGACTTGGAGATTGAAGCAGTTTTGCGCGTGGTAGCCGAAGATATAAATATTTCGTTGTGCCGATCTGTGCACTCATGCAATTTCTGTGGCCTCTGCAGTGAAGACGTAGTATGCGTTTGGAAGTAAATATCTTTCGAGTTAAGTTGTTGTTCATAACTAATTACGTGAAGTAGGAATCTATTGTGCCCCCCTTATTCAACTTATATATTACTTAATTGTTGGACCATCAACACCAACAAGTGTTTTGCATTGTCAAAGGTACTTCTGCTATCGTACTCATCATTTAAAGTCGTTAAGATAGTACCTGCAGATTTTATTTAATTGCAATCTTTCATTTATAAATCACTATGTTGCATTAAAAATTCACAATTGCCGAGTGATAGGAACCTTCGACCATTTGATTCATGTGTCTACTCATATTGTATACTTTAGACTCAGCAGTAGTTGGCTTGTGATGTGGCAACTAGTATCCCAGTCCCTAGACAATGAAACCAACCAAAACTTTTAATATTTCAACTCTGAGTCAGAGGGTACGTAGTTTAATGTGAAAGCCCGCAACCTGCTGCCATTCACGGACTTCATGTGCCCAACCAACGATGGAAATTTTACGAACGACAGTGTGCAACGTCACTGGGTCACAACTGTTCGCGATTGGTTTGAAGATCATTCTGGGCGATTCGAGCTAATGATCTGGCCTTCCAGTTCGCCAGACGTGGTACATAATCGACAGGTTAGTGCCTGGAAAAAATTCTGCTCCGGCAACACTTTAGCTGGAAGTCTATAGCAGCAGCCTGGTTCAGTATTTCTGCATGGGACTTTCTACGATCAGTTGAGTCTATGCCACGTTGAGTTCCTGCACAACGCTGGGCAAATGGATGTCCGAAAAAGTGTTAGGCGGTATCCCATCACTTTCGTCACCTCACTTTGCTTGGTAAGGCACCCGACCTGGCGGTGATAATCAATCGTAGATAATCCGTCCGACAAGGGTTTTTTAAGTCATTTCTTTCACGAGCTGCGGCATGGTAGTGAATGGAACAGCGACCCAAATGTGTAGAATAAATTTCTTGTATTTCACGTCGATAGTAACATATAAAAAATCTGTGGCCACAGACGTGAAATTAAAAAAAAATATTCTTATTTCTTTCACGCACCATCTACATTTCCCTAGGGCTCTTCCAATGGATCTCGGCATTTTGTTATCGTACAATTACTTTTATGTAGTTATTCTAGGTTAGTTCACTCTCGGCTAAATGTTACTCAGGTGGTCAGAAATAAGAAACTTAACTATCGATTGCCGTCTTGTCAAAGATAAACCGTCTAACGATTCTGCAGAGCTACTGTCCATATGTCGCTAAGTTTCATTGCCTCCTCTTTCCTATCAACATTACCCTGATGCTTATAAATTTCAATGACTTCTCTACATGGTGGTGGATAGTAATTTGACCTTGTGGATAAAATTTCTGTTTTCAAAAACTTCGCTTTCCAGACTGAATAGCATGCTCTGTTACAGCTGATTTCACTATTTTTCCTGTTCGACAAAGACTTTTGTGCTCTTTTAGCCGTGTATTTACACTCCTCTTGGTAGTTCCACTATAAAATTTACCACACGTACACGGCATTTTTTGTATACACCACATGTCGACAGAGGAGGGCGTTTATCCATCACAGATCGGAGTGCTTGACTTATTTTCTTTGTTGGTGTAAAGACCGGTCTGATGTTATGTTTCTGTAAAATCTTACCGTTGTGATCCTTTACCTTTTTAATATAAGGGTGAGAAACTACATTTTTTCGTCATTGTGGTTCATCCGTGTCCATCGGTCTTCTGTTCATTGGTAGCAGAATTATCTTTACTTCTCTTCCTGAGTAGCCATTTTTCTCGAAAGCCTTCTTGACATGGTCTATTTCAACGTCCAGGTATTTCGATGTGCATATCCGTTCGGTTCTATCCACAAGACTTCTAATGACACCTCTGTTTGATTGTGGATGGTCACTGGAGTTTTTGCAAACAACTGTCCGTATGTGTTACTTTTCGAAAAACTTTATGTTCCAAACTTCCATCGGACTGTCTCATAACTAAAACATCCAAGAAAGATATTCTGTTATCATTTTCCATTTCCATGGTGAACTGGATTTTGGGATTAATTTTATTTAAATGATCAAATAATTCATCTAAAGGCTTTCTACCATGGGAAAAAACCACAAATGTGTCATCTACAAAACGATACCAGCTTTGTCCAGAATTGTTCAAATTTCTCCGTATAGAAATTAGCGACCGCAAGACGTAACGGGTTACCCGTTGCTACACCATCAAGTTGCTCATAAATTCCATCGTCCCAATGGAAATGACTCGAAGTACGGCAATGTTTAAAATGAGGAGAATCTCCTGGAAAATGCTGTCAGGAAACCACGAAGTGAAGTTTTTGGAAGCAGAAATTTTATCTACAACGTCAAATTATTATGCACTACTATGTAGAGAAGCCATTGAAATTTATAAGCATCAGGATAATTTTATTAGGTAAGAGGACAAAATAAAACTTAGCCACGTATGGACAGCAGCTCTGTCGAATTGCTAGACAGTTTTATCTTTGACAAGACGACAATCTATAGTTAAGTTTTATGTCTGACAAGGACTATCTCTGCTCATCATGAGTTACTCTGACCACGCCCCCTACAGTATTTATGTCGCTCTCGGACGTCTGGTCGGTCAATCGGAAAGACAGCCTCTGAGAATATCCAGCGCAGTCCTGGACGAAACGTCAGGAACAGAAGAGATTCTTTGAGCACGATCTTACATCCCGAAATGTTTAGCAGCAGCTATGTCATCCGGTCGTGAAAGCCTTCATCCTATGTTTCTGACCACCCTGCGTATGCGATTTGTATTTCAACGAATTCATGTTAATTCCATAGGCTGCTTGCTGTGAATAACACAATATTGACAGCTGGCGTCGCTAGGAACTTCAATTTTCTCGTCGACTTACATAACAGAAAGAATACCACAAGAAAACATGGATATGTACAACCTTCTTGATATAAATCATACCACCAATATGCATAAATTACGTATAGGTACTCAGCTAAAACTACATACTCCTCAAACATCAAATCTAAATAATAACACTTGTCTTGGTCAAGGAAATTTACATGAAAACCTGAAAGAAGCTACTGTTCAGAGGTCAGCATGTTGTTGTGCTTCACCACATACGTATTGAAAACAAACCTACTTTAAATTACTCGCTTAGCGTTAAACAAACCATGATCTTTTTTAAAATGGAAATGAAACACTCGTCTAAAAAAACTGGTCTGTACGCAGCAGACACGATACATTTATACAAAATAGTGAAATAATTTCTGTGCTGCTATCATATGTTCTCCACATTACATATCGACATACTCCTGCCGTAGGTATAGAAAGCACATCGATACGTTTAACTTCTGGAAATCAAGCTTCTGTTGTGAAACGTGGCAACAGTAACGTTACGAATACGTACATTTCAATATCACAGAGCCAAACGTATGATGCTATATGATCACTTGCATATAGTGAGAGGATGAATATCTTTCACAGTTCATGTGAAACGTAATAACCGATTAAAAAAAAACCACACGGCTTAAAATAAGCGGAACTAAACATTCAGTCATTGGAGTTACATGTGCTTACACCAAGCACGAGCGCTGTTGCTACGGTCGCAGTTAGTTAGGTCTAAGTAGTTCTAAGCCTAATGGACTGGTGACCTCAGATGTTTAGTCCCACAGTGCTTAGAGCCATTTGAACCAAGCACGAGTGAGTATTAGAAACATGCATCCTACAGTTTATCGTTATAATAAAACAATCTTGTTGTATAACGTGTAGGACAAAATGGAGTGGCGCAGCACGACCTCTCCTATGTCTACGTCTACGTCTACGTGAGTACTCTGCTATTCACAATAACGTGCAGGGCATAGGGTTCAATGAATAACCTTCAAGCTATCTCTCTACTGTCCCACTCTCGAATGTCGCGCGAGAAAAACGAGCACTTAAATTTTTCTGTGTGAGACCTGATTTCTCTTACTTTATGTTGATGATCATTGTCCCCTATGTAGGTTGGTACCAACAGAATGTTTTGGCAATCGGAGGAGAAAACTAGTGATTGAAATTTCATGAGAACATCCCGTCGCAACGAAAAAAGCTTTTGTTTTAATGATTGCCATTCCAATTCACGGATCATGTTTGTGGCACTACCTCCCCTCCATCACGATAGTACAAACCGAGCTGCCCTCCTTTGAACTTTTTCGATGTCATCCGTCAGCCCCACCTAATGCGGACCCCACACCGCAGAGTGTTACTGCAGAATAGGGCGGGTAAGTGTGGTGCAAGCAGTCTCTTTAGTAGACCTGTTGAACCTTCTAAGTGTTCTGCCAGTGAATCGCAGTCTTTCATTTGCTCTACCCACTACATTATCAATGTGATCGTTCCAATTTAGGTTATATGTAACTGTAATCCTTATGTATTTAGTTGAATTTACAGCCTTCAGGTTTGTATGGCTCATAATGTAATCGAAATTTAGCGGATTTCTTTTAGTACTCATGTGAATAACTTCACACTTTTCTTTATTCAGGGTCAATTGCCACTTTTCACACCATATAGATATCTTATCTAAATCATTTTGCAACTCGTTTTGTTCGTCTGATGGCTTCACAAGACGGTAAATGACAACGTCATCTACAAACAAATTAAGAGAGCTACTCAGATTGTATCCGATGTCGTTAATTTAGATCAGGAACAATAGAGTGCGTATAACACTTCCTTGGCGAACGCCGAATATTAATTTTGTTTCACTCGATGACTTTCCGTCTATTACTACGAACTGTCACCTTTCTGGGAGGAAATCATGAATCCGGTCGCACAACTGAGGCGAATTCCATAGACACGCAGTATGGATAGAAGCCGCTTGTGAGGAACGGTGTCGAAAGCCTTCTGGAAATCTTGTGTTTCACAAGAACGATGTTTTCTGAATCCGTGATGACTATGTGTCAATAAATCGTTTTATTCAAGGTTATTCATAATGTTCGAACACACTATATGTTCCAAAACCCGCTTGTGAGGAACGGTGTCGAAAGCCTTCTGGAAATCTTGTGTTTCACAAGAACGATGTTTTCTGAATCCGTGATGACTATGTGTCAATAAATCGTTTTATTCGAGGTTATTCATAATGTTCGAACACACTATATGTTCCAAAACCCTACTGCAAATCGACATTAGTGATGTGGGCTTGTAATTCAGCGGATTACTCCTACTTCCATTTTTCGGTATTGGTGTGACTTACGAAATTGTCCACTCTGTAGGTACGAGTCTTTCTGTAAGGGAGCGGTTGTGTGTAATTGCTAAATATGGAGCTATTGTATCAGCATACTCTTAAAGGAACCTGACTGGTATACAATCTGGACCGGAGGCCTTGCCTTTATTAAGGGATTTAAGCTGCTTTGCTACACCGAGGATATCTACTTCCACGTTTCTCATCTTCTCCGAAGAAAAAGTAAAGTCGTGGCGACCGTCTTCTGGGACTCTGAAGGGGTTATTCTGTTTAATGTCCTCCTTCATGGTGCCACGATCAGCTCTGAAGTGTATTGTGCTACCCTCACGAAATTGAAGAAACGATTTCAGCGTGTCCGTCGCCACAAAACTCTAAACGAACTTGTCCTTCTCCACAACAACGCAAGGCCTCACACAAGTCTGCGCACCCGAGAGGAGCTCACAGAACTTAATTGGACTGTTCTTCATCATCCAGCCTACAGCACGGATCTCGCGGCACAACCGCCATTTCTATATGTGCATATCGCTAGCCGACGACGTCTCTCTGCTCACTATGAACAGGTATTGTTTGTTATTTGTGTGTCGACTGTGGGAAAATTGTAGTACAATTAAGAAGCGTGAAATGCATGCCACTTCTGAGTATAACAGATTTCTGTTTGCTTTTTGTAATGCACACAGTTCACAAAATATAGAGACAGAGAGCAATGGTCGCTAAACTCGTAATAGGAATTACGGAAAAGAAAGTGAACACCGAGGGGGAGGGGAGTATCACATTGTATGGAAGACTGCAAGCAGAAAACACAGCAAAATTTCCTCATCAGGGCAGCTTGAGAATTCTAACTTAGTGAGACAAAAGAGACCGAAATTTTCAATCAAATAGATAACACGAGTTGCGTGGCAGAACAAGGATTTTGCGAGCTGTCCAGAATACGGATCACACTACTGCAACCGCACACTTATATTTCCCCAAAAATCGGCTAGCTTGTGCCGATCAGCGCCAGATTGCAGCCAGGAGCCGTATAGCCCCCAAAATTAGTTCACAACCATCAATTAGCCAACTTCCAAATAAATCCACGTGGAGGAGACGACTCAATGTCGTTGGCAATATGAAGAACGAAAATACTGCTTATTACACGTAAAAACAGGAAAATGTAGTAGAAACTTCCGTGTGCGAAACACACTTTAGCAAACAGGAATTTGGTACTGGCCTGGAGCCTGAACAACTTCCTTGGGCCAAGCACGGTAGCTTTGGTGGCTCATTCAACTGGACGAACCAAAATTTTGGAGCGAAAGCGAAAGACTTCTCAGGATGATTGGATGGTGCTGCCGAATCCTGTCCTTTGATGTCCATACAGAAAAGGGGAAAATGTGTTGCACTGTTATTCTCTGGGGACTGGAAGTTGCGGCAGGCACTCTCTCCCCGCAACAAGGAGAGGTGACGGCTCTACCCAACAAAAGCATGGAGCGGGCCGCAGCCCTACTCCAGGAAAACTGCATATATCGCTGGGGATGTTCCTCCCTCCTGATGAGACTCACTGATTGACCGTCTTCTGCCAACAAACGGGAATTGAAGACCACACAGGGAGCACACATTCCATGTGAGAAAAATGCAAATCTTCCTCCCCAAGCAAACGTGTCTAGTACTCTCAACAAAACAGCCACAGACTAGTGGCAGGAAAATGAAACAATATTGCGTACGATATGTAACAGTTGTATCACAACATATACAATGTTATATGGAACATATTGCTGCCAGCACTGGCGTATGCAGTGCTGTATAGTGGTTGGTATTGCTGGCTTCCATGCTGTGAGCCACCATTTCGCTTCTGACCACTAGCAATTATTTTTTGTTTACGGATGCCTACTGAAAACTAATCCACCCTGAATTTTTTGTGTGACAAATCTGAACGCCTTTTAAGGGCAATACTACATCCTACACCTACAGTGATAAATTTGCAAATTTTGATAACCCATTATCTCAAAAATGGTTCAAATGGCTCTGAACACTATGGAACTTAACATCTGAGGTCATCAGTCCCCTAGAACTTAGAACTACTTAAACCTAAGGACAGCACACACATCCCTGCCCGAGGCAGGATTCGAACCTGCGACCGTAGCGATCGCGCGGTTCCAGACTGCAGCGCCTAGAACCGCTCGGCCATCACGGCCGGCTCCCATTATCTCAGAACCTTTGACAGATAGTCTGAAATATTTGGGAAGTATAGTTTCACTCCTTTTCTGATTATTTAACCAGAATCATAACATGCAGGATACATAATTAGTTTGTTATGATTTTTTAAAATCTATGTCCAATTTTTTTTTAAAGTTCGCTCTCGACTCTGTATGTAAAAAACGGTAATAGGTAGAAATGGTTTTGTGGTTCAGTAGCAGTAGTATACTACGAGATATCTTAGTGTAAAATAGTTGAAATATTAAAAAAATCATTTTCTGGAAACCACGTTTAAACGTTTCATTTGATATTAACTCAAACGTGGAGGCAGACCAGCTCCTAAAACAGCCAGGCCCATAATCAGCATTATCTGGACGCTGTTCTTGATCGCCCTGCAAACCAGAAAGCATCTTCCTTTTCCTGCCTCTTGCTTCTTTAGTCATTTGCTCTGCAGGACACTGGCATTTCACGATCCTAAGTCATTCCATTCGCTTCAAGGCTTGCAATGTTTTGGCTCCTGGAGTAATACCGAGTTGCTCTAGTACCTTAATTCTTCCCTTATTACTATCATTAAACGATATCACAGTGTCACAAACACCCAAGCATAGAGTTTTCATTCCTACAAAGATTTTTTTGGTAGGCGGGTCTAAATGACGCTGTTGAAAGGCTCATTCGGGTTTTGCGTTCGACAATGGAGACATTTGGACTGAAGGTCAGGAAGAGCTAACTCTCTATATATTGGTTTAATAGCTTCCATCACGGAAGACGGCAGGCTGTTTTTGGGCCTAAATTGCTCCTCTGTACCCGCTGCCTGAGCTTTGCGGTACTTGCTCCATGAATCAGCAATACGTGGGCAAAGGCCATTTATAGGTGTATCAACAGTGGATAATTTGTGGAAGAATGTAGACCGCACTGCTCTTTTCAACCCTTGCAGGTCATGTGTATTGTTTCTTATTGCCATTCTATAGTACTGCTGGTATTCATGAATGTTTTGGTCTGTAAGTCTTCCTTACGATTTAGAGTCTCCACAAAAAGTACTGGCAATACCGCCATTTCTGTTTACACACTGCATCCAACCTTTTAACAAGAACATTAAAATGAATTCAAGGAATAAATAGCTCAAAACCACAGCCTTCTAGACTGAATAGTTCCGGGGATAGAGACACTTCAGGAAGTCGATGCAGAAGGATTGGATTTTTCTGCACTTGCGGTATTAACTTTGAATAATAAAAACTTCATTACCAATGGGAATTAATCAGCAACTAATGTATCAAATTATTCAGAAGGGATAAAATATCATTAATTGGTAATAATTGGAAAATGTTTTGAGCAACTTCACCAATCGTACTCACCTTAAATAAGAGAAATTTACAAACTTCTTACATTTTTATCCTTTACGTGTAAATATTTATTTCTCAACATACTGACCCTGGCGACGAACACATTTCTCCCAAGAAGAGACCAATTTGTTGATAATACCACTGTAGAATGTTGGACTTCTATGATGGAACCACAACCTGACCACTGCATGGTCCGCTTCATCACTATGTAAGTGAAGGTGTTTTTTAAGCTTTGTCAAACAGATGAACATCGGATGAGGCCAAGTCGGGGCTGTACAAGGCTGATGGAAGACAATGAACCCAAGGCATTGGGCTGTTGCAGATGTCGCAGCGCTCCTGTGTGGTATGGCACTGTCATGCAAAAGTAGAGGATGCTACATGTGTCGAAGAACGTGTTCTGTACTCGAGTAAACAAGTTGTCTCTCACGCACCGACATGCTTACGTTAAACACCGCCATGTTAGACGCTACAATTTTGAGCCCTCTAGTGATAGAGGGTCGTATCTTGCATCAGCGAAACGGTAAAGTCAAGCGAGTAATATGTATGACATGTAATAACCCAATCGATGTTAGGAACAGATTAAGAAATTCGGAGGCAGTACTTTTCAGCACGCACTCTCGATATTTATCTTCTCTGGAAGGTCCTTGTAATATCTTACGCTTGTAATGTTTGTCTATTCTTGAACATTCGATGTTTGTATAAATAGCAGCATTCTGGATTATTCGAAGTTTTAATAAATATGTTGGCTGCACTCTCTGAGCTGGTGACCATATCTAGTTTGCCTGTTCGTTGGCGTCAGTAATGAAATTGTTCTGAGTGTTAAGTGCTGAACTTCATCAACGGTCCTGCTTTCGGAATTGGACTTGGCTGTGCTTTAGACGTGACACTCCTTGGTGAAGACGCCAGGTAGATCGAAACATCTACATTGCCGTGGCCCCAGTTACGTGACATAAAACTCATCACCTACACTCTAACCACTACGCTAAAAATGCACTACCTACAAGAAAGACTAAACGTGAACAATAAATAAACTAATAAACCCTATCTCTTCTAGCTACTCTTACGACCTATTGAAATCTGCAGCTGAAAATGTTTTTGAGGTTAATGGTCTAATGATAGTAGCCAATTATGGATCATTTGGTGACCTTTGAGATTAGAGCTCCAGGATTGTTTTGGACAAAGTGTATTGTCCTAAATGGGGAATACGGCAAAGTTTGTACCCATGCGATTTGCATACGCACGTACAAAGCAAACATTTCGACCTTGAGTTTTATTTGGATAGTACTATGAACAGAGATGGAGAATGATCTCTGTTGAAGCTTTTGTTGTTCCTGCGAGAAAAGGAACGAGACGAATTATATCCGAAAGCTATGATTGCGCACAAAATGCCTTTGTTAACAACAGTTTCTACTTTTTCCGACAAAATGTCTTTTAATGCTTTAAAAGGACTCTAGAAATGCCCTCGGATTACTTCTTTCCAAGGAAGATGTAACGCATTATCTGTACTGAAAACAAAAAGAGAAATTGTGAACAGGATTAATAGTTATGATGAAATAATCGAAGATTTTGCCGGAAATAAGTACTGAAAATATTTCTAGGTTAGTGTTCTATATTCATGATTTCTCATTACTTATATTTACTTCTTCTTTTCCTGTGAATAAACCAAATCGGTCTGATTCGTTTCGATGATATTTATTAGGTCGAGATGGCTACTGCGTTTCTCTCCAACACATCACCTTCGCATTCCAAAGGTAGCACTATGGAGTCAATCTCGATTCTCCTCCCACTCCTATACGGTTTCCCTTTCTACAGTAGAAGGATAACTCTCGTGTGTGGGGTCACTGTGTTGCTTTTAACTGTTTCCAATAGCACAGTGCTCACTAATACCTTCAAAACCTAAATAAGACTTATTTCAAAATGTAGTAACTAGCACTTATTATAGCTACTAACAGAAATTGCAACAGGTTGGAAAAATTCCAGAACCAGACTTTAAGAGTTACAACTGATGGACTAAATGAATAACTCTTGTTTCCATAACAATCCTAACAGCATTATAAGTCATGAAATAAGCATTCAATGGGCAGCAATGCTTTAGTGCGAGAAACTAATGTGCATGCTGTGTCACATTAAATGATTAAAATATAAAGATCCGTGTAACAGTTATAGTAAACAGTTGAGAACACAAATTAGCTTTAGCCAGAAGGTAGAAGACCTAGCAGCACAGTATCGCCTACCGAAAGTTAACGCTCAAAAATTTATTTTTCCACTCTCTCCAATTCTGCTTCCTCAGTTGCGATATCTGATAGACATAGTGCATAATTATAAAAGAAGTAAAACAGATAGATTAATAATGTGAGCTACAGCGGTGTAAGTAATAAATCTGGTTCAAAAATGGTTCAAATGGCTCTGAGCACTATGGGACGTAACATCTGAGGTCATCAGTCTCCTAGACTTAGAACTACTTAAACCAAATTAACGTAAGGACATCACACATATCCATGCCCGAGGCAGGATTCGAACCTGCGACCGTAGCGGTCACGCGGTTCCTGACTGAAGCGCCTAGAACCACTCGGCCACGCCGGCCGGCAATAAATCTGAGTTACGCTGAAAATCATTGGCTCCACATCCACACAGATGGTTCTTCAAGGAGAAAATAAAGAAACGTTGGCATAGGAATATACAGAAAAGCTTTTTTTTTCCTTTCTATCGAGCTTGAGGACCGTACACTCAAATTTGAAGGTGAAATTGAAGCCATCAGATAAGCAACAAGTCATAAAAACAACTATTTACACACATTCGACAAAACAGTCACATGTTGTTGTTACAGAACAGCGATATCGCCAGTTATGAATGCACAAGATCCAGAAATTGTTCAAATTAAAAAGTTGAAGGAATTAAATGTTTACAACAGAAGAACACGGAAACTGCAGTTCAGTGGATACCACCTTGCTGTGTCCCAAATGGTAATGAAAAAGCAGATTTTCTTTCAAAAAATGCATAAAAGTTAAACAGAATAGAAACACCAACATGTCGTATTTTGCACTGAAACGCATTATTAACGACAAGAGAATTAAAACGAGTCAAAAATTTACATGTGAGAGTAAGATCTGGAAAAACCTCATAGGCAACTATTTAGAGTCTGACGGATTAAGAAGCAAAGTGGTGGCCATATTCTTAACTACTGGACATAATTGTTTCATCGACCATCTGTATAAGATCTCCATCCTACCGCACCACAAGATTGGTTCGACCATGAACGAAGAACATTTAAAAACAGGGTAAAAATTCAGTGATTGTAATTCAGACTTAACAGCATCGTCTGGGCAAGGAAGACACCGAATGACAAAAAGTAAAGTGGAAGAACACCGAAATAATAGTAATAATAATAATATTTCAGATAGTTATTACATTTAGTGTAGTATGGAATCTTAATTTTGTATGCTAACAGAAGTGTATAAAAACAAAACTAAGTTGGAAGTCTAAAACAAGGAAGAGCAGGTTGTGGGGGGTTCTGAAACATCTTTACCTTAGGGCACCGCTCAATGTAAATCTGACCCTACTTTTCTCCTCACATAACGGATAAGGGCCGTCGTATTACGTTTTCTTGGATTACATCCAATGATAATCTCATTGAAGGTACCAGAAACGGATCGTATAAAATACTCAGTAAAGACCGTCGCGAAATGCCTGTAAAATTTAAGACTAAAGACGAAATGATCGGCTGTAGAGAGTCGCGATCTTTCCGGCAACAGGCTCTCCTTTTATCGCCATTTATAGGGCGGCGGCCCTTCGGCTGAGGAAGGGCGCAGTCGGTTTGGCCTCGCGGCGATATTGCGGCTCTTCAGCAAGTAATTCCGACGGCACTTCTGCGCCGAATTATTATTTCAATTTCGAGGCCTCTTGTGCCGGCGCCTTCTGGTCGCAGATTAAGAAGCGCGGGAGATTTCTTAGCGGGCTTTAACTTGTAATGGGACTGTTGGCAGTCATTGCGGCGGCGGACCTCTCGGATTTATGCCGCAATTTAACGTTTCCAGGCCCCGGCGGTGCAAGCTTCGTTTAATTTCGCTCCGGTCTTACACAGAGAGTGAGAGAGACACTTCCGATTCTGCCATAAGTAGACGTCTGGGTGCTACAGCGGGTAATGAGGACGAGCGAAAGAAATTCGCACCGCGCTTCAGGAGAGGGCTGGAAGTTTATAATAACAGTGTGTGTGTGTGTTTGTGTGGGTGTGTGTGGGTGTGTGTGGGTGGGTGAGTGAGTGGGTAGCTGGGTGGGTGGGTGGGTGTGTGGGCCAGCGTCCAGGTGGGTGTTAGTAATCTGGACCTGTAACAGTTAATGACATATCCTCTAGTTAAGACACAGAAGTTTCTCGTTTCGATGTCTCCTTTATGACGTGCTGTTTTGGCGTCATATGGAATTCGATCATCTGTTTCGTTGATATTAACATCCGCAAGTGCGCCGAAGATAGTTTTGTTGTCTGACAATCTATGGCATATCCTTGAATGGTCCTAGCCGTTTGTTTCTGGTACGCAGTCTTCTTTCATACCTCAGCAGAGTCTCCACCACGATTAGGAGTGTCCACACCACCAGTATACCTCAGCACACCGAATGGAAACTGCCCATTGTTCACCTTACGATGAGACAGCGTTCTTACGTAACACTTTAGAACGATGCTTATTAACTTTACTACGAAACTCTGTTGCCATATGGAATAGAAGCGCTAGTATCAGCTGATGAAACATCACTGGAGTTACGCGACAGTCAAGATATGACTGTGTGTTTACAAGAGCTTGTAATAACACAGTTAAACCAAGACAATGACGTAATTTAAGAGACACATGTATAATTACGTAATAAGTAAGGCCATCTATTACTTATGTGGGAAACTGTTTACATTGCAAGACTACACTGTACTTGCGGTATGATTGCCGGCCGCTGTGGCCGAGCGGTTCTAGGCGCTTCAGTCCGGAACCGCGCGACTGCTACGGTCGCATTATCCAATACTGCCTCGGGCATGGATGTGTGTGATGTCAGGTTAGTTACGTTTAAGTAGTTCTAAGTTATAGGGGACTGATGACCTCAGATGTTAATTCACATAGTGCTCAGAGCCATTTGAACCATTTTGCGGTATGATTCGAAAGACAACACGCGGCTATGAGTTTACGTCCCGACAGAAATCACTTTAACAAGCAAGCTTTCCACATGACTACTTGGCCCACGCGTCGGTTAAATTGATTTTGCCCTTTGACTGTGTTTGTTGTCGATAGAGGTTATGACATTTGTCAGTATGTAAATGAACTTGAATGCTGAAATGATGTTAATCAAATGGTGACCCTGTAATTATCTTTGTCAATTGTTGGTGGGTGAGTACTATATCAACACTGGATCGATGTTTTATAGAAGTTGTAGCACAAGTTTATTGATTAAGAAATAGAACAAAAATACATGTTAAGCGTGATGACAAGTATTTGATGAACTGATGGCAACACAAATATACGCAACAAACGGTTATCACTGCCCTGGGTGGCGACTGGCTGGCAAACACTAATGCTTGTCTGAGTAAACTATTTACTCTGGCACTAAACATGGATAATGCTTTCTGGTATTATCTAACACTGAAATGACTTCGATGGATTTGTTCTACACAGAAGTTATACTACATTGGTGCAGCTGAGAGCAAGTGGCGAGACTGTGATTCTGTTTGCTCTAACAGGCAGCAATAGTAGTACTACAGCACTTTCTCGATGTGTAGCGCGATTTCAGTCGACGGACGTGGTTTTAGCATCTGCAGAGTAGCGATGCGCGACGCCTGTAATTCACAATCGGAGGCACCAAAAAATGCAAAGTCACGGCCGGCAACCTGTTAACACAAACGTGTCCATTTTCATTTGGAGCAAAGTTTTAATTGCAAATATTATTAATTTTGTGATACTGTACATTTAAACAACATAGAATTAGTAGTTATAACACCATATTAGTAATTTTATCTTTTTTGTTTCTAATGATATTATTTTTAAGGCAAATTTAATAGTCTGATGTCTTGTAATGAAGAAAACACACACGTATATGAAACATACAGTCATAATGCATAAAGACTGGAACAATCAGTTTAGAAAATAAGTTATCGTTGTAAAGCAATATCCGTCGTGACACTGACATATTTCATCTTTTCGTCTCCTTGTCGTCGTCTGTTAAGACACATGTATGAGAGTAAGTTTCTTTACATGAGAATAATCACTCAGTGTAGTTCAAACGTTTCATATTCTTTTATTTTGTACCATAATACACTTTGTATGTTATTGACAGGTTTTACACTGGAACTTTGGATGGATCTGACTGTACGAAGGCGCATGACCCTCTTGGGCGATATCTGTTTAGGCACCATTACGGTTGTCTCACTGAGTGCCCTAGGAATTCTAATAACTATTCAGGACCTGCATGCTGTTTGATTACACGTAATCCTATTTGCAAGTGCGAACAACACTGGCTCACTTAAGATACTCGAAGCTGACACGACCGCGAAAAAAAGAAACGAAGCCAGTAATTCCCTAAAGATATAATATTTCGAGGAAATTGAGGATTTTTTGTTCATCGTCAGTTTAACTCTCCAGTGGAGTTAAATGGTGTGTGTGTAGTGAGAAAACAAAAGTATTTAAATATTTTAATACTTGTGTAAGAGAACTGCACTGGTTAGGTAAAAACCTTATTGATTGTAACAGCGTCGACGAGTAGTCTGTGGCGAGCCAGCAATGTGAAGGTATACGTTGCTTGAAGTGCAGTGGTAGGAAAAAGTGTTATCTGAAAGAACAAACGTGGTTTTTTGTAGTTAGAGAGGCGATATATTTATAAGGGAAGAAGGATATTACTACTCTGGATGATGAGAGATAAATGCCACTAAAGTAAAGATCGTCCACTTGAGCAGTGCATCGAAGCAGCTAAGAACGTCAAGAAATACTGTAAAATGACGCTTCTAAATGATTACTTCCGTATTTCCTTCATCATACACTTATTAAATAGTGTAATGAATTCTCTTCCGTTTAGTCCACAACCCATCACCAAGAAGCAGCAGTAAATTTGGTACTTAAAGTCGTATAAGCTCGCTGCATAAAATTACCTTCACCATTCCACTAACAAAAGTGAATTTCATTAGCTGCAGAGTACCTTTTAATCTGGCATCAGTTAATTCTATGCATTATTAATAACATCAACTGAGTGCATGTGCACATGAATGTACACTCTCAGACAAAAAGATCTGGGCCTTGTGCAATCAGATATTCGTCTCGGCGTTGAATGATAGAATTTCTGCATTTCCTCCTGAGGATGTATGCTTTGACATAATTGTTTGGGGGGGGGGGGGGGGGCAGCACATCAACTGTAACTTGCCTCTGTGCTCCTTGAACCACTCCATCACGCTACTGGCCTTGTGACACGGTACATTATTTTGTTGAAAACTACCACTGCCGTCGAGAAACATGATTGTCTGCAACCAATGTACAATACTCCTTGGCCATCATGGTGATTTGCACGAGCTCTACTGGACCAATGGATACCCACATAAATGTTTCGAAGAGCATAATAGAAACAGCTGCCAGCTTGTCTCCAACCCACAGTACAGGTGTCAAGAAGCTGTTACCCTGAAAGACGATGGCTTCGTGCCCTCCCATCGGCATGATGAAGATGGTATCAGACTCATCAGACCCTGCAACACTCCACCACTGCGCCACCATCTAGTGCTGCTGGTTGCGTCGCCATTCCAATTCTAGTTGCAGATACTGTGATGTAAACATTGATACATGCGTGAGTTGTCAGCTACAGAGGCCCATCGTTATGAGTGTTTGGTGCACTGTGTGTTCACCCTGCCCAGCATAGCCTGTAGAATAGGCACTTAGATTATCAAAATCCCGTGATGGTTGGAAGGGCCTTGTCCGTATACCCCAAACGTTCTCAATTGAGGAGAGATCCGGAGACTTTGCTGGCCAAGGCAGAGTTTAACAAGCACGAAGACAGACAGTAGAAGATCTCACCGTGTGCGGGCGGGCATTATCCTGCTGAAATGTAAGCCCAGGATGGCTTGCCGTGAACGGCAACAAACCCTGGGGTATAATAGCGTCAGCGTACCGCTGTGCTGAAAGGGTACCGCGGATAACAACCAAAGTGGTCCTGATATGAAATGAAGTGGCACCCCAGACCATCAATAATGATTGTCGGGTCGCGTGGCAGGCGACAATCAGGTTGCTTTCCCACCACTGTCCTGGGCATCTAGAGACACTTTTCGGCCTATAATTCATTCAGCGAAATAGAACTCTCATCAGTGATGAGTCCCTCTTCGAACTGAGCCCCGATAACCAGTGACGTTGTGTCTGGAGAGTGTAAGCTCACAATCTTCCTTGACACTTGTTGGAAGGAAAACTCACACCTGTCATTCGTCAACCGTCGTCAATTGAAAGTTTGTTTTAGTGCACTGTACACCAAGTATAAGTGCTGCTCGTCCATGGAGAACACCTCCTCGTTTGAATAAAATCTTTGTCCCGCCAGCCATTTCTTCAAATTGGGGAACACATAGTAGTCCGAGGGAGCAACGTCTGGAGAGTAGGAGGCATGTGAAACGAGTTGGAATCCTATTTCCATTAATTTTGCGACCACAACTGCTGAGATGTGGGCTGGTGCTTTGTCGTGATGGAAAAAGACTCTTTTGCGATCCAATTTCTGGCGTTTTTCTTGCAGCTCGGTTTTCAAAAGGTCCAATAACGGTGAATAATATGCACCTGTAATAGTTTTACCCTTTTCCAGATAGTCTATGAGGATTAGCCCTTGCGAATCCCAAAAGACAGTCGCCATAACCTTTCTGGCCGAAGGAATGGTCTTCGCCTTTTTTGGTGCAGATTTTCCCTTGATAACCCATTGTTTAGATTATTGTTTGGTCTCAGGAGCATAGTAATGTAGCCATGTTTCATCCACAGTGACGAAACGTCGCTTAAATTCCTGAGGATTCTTCCTGAACAGCTGCAAACCATCTTTGCAACACTTCACACGAGTCCGTTTTTGGTGAAGCGTGAGCAATCGCGGGACCCATCTTATGGACAGCTTTCTCATGCCCAAATGTTTATGCAAAATATTATGTACCAGTTCATTTGAGATGCCCAAGCGCTGGCAATCTCACGCACCTTACCTCTTCTGTCATCCAGCACCGTATCATGGAGTTTGTCAATGATTTCTGGAGTAGTAACCTCCACAAGGCGACCAGAACCTTCAGCATCACTTGTAGCCATATGGCCAGTCTGAAAATTTTGAAACCACTTATAAACTGTTCTAATCGAAGGTGCAGAGTCACCGTAATGTTTATCAAGCTTCTCTTTAGTCTCCTGAGGCGCTATACCTTTCGTAAAGTAATGTTTAATCACCACATGAAATTCTTTTTCCTCCATTTTTTGACAATCACTCGACTTCCTTGATTCACAAGAATGCCAGACACAAATAAATAGACCAATATGGCTGAAACTTGGTATGCGTTCTTTCCAAAGAAGCTACTAACTAAACATGACCTCGATACGCGTCGGTGGTGCCATCTCTCGGACTTTGCACGGACTTTTCAAACGCCCCTCATACTGAGATCTGACAGCTATAGTTGCTAGAGGAGAAAAAAGTCGTCCTCGTGCTCAAAAAAAGAAAAATGTCCTAAAGGGTGCATGTTGTTTGAACAGGGATCCTGTAGTCTTGCAACACAGCATCACCATTAGAGAGCAAACATTGTTCTATGGGATTGATCCCATTAGTCTAAATGACCACATAACCCTTGGCAGACGTGACCTTGCAGAATAGCCGCGAGGCCCACGGAATATCACGATGCATCTACTCAAATCAGAGAACCCCCTAGCGTTTCTCCTCTGGAACGTGGGGTCGAATCAGTGGGAAAGGACACTCCTCGGAAGAAATTACGTTCATCCATTGCTGCATGTTTCTCTGTTACCGGAATTTGCACACTGATGAGTGGTTCTGGAAGTCCAGGACATCCATCAGTTATTGCTTACGGTGCCGACGAGGTTCTCGAGTGCGACATTGAGTTCTGTATTGATTTTTGCAACTGCCCTCCACTTTTTTTCGTTACAGTCCTCCTCATAACAGTCTGTCACGCATTGTGACTTAGCATATGATGTTGTTTTCCACTTTCCTCGTTTTCGATATAAATTTTCAGTACGGTGCCTCTTGAAACACAGAATACTTGATCTTGCTTGGTTACGAAAGCACCCACCATATGGGCATCGACATTCTGCCCAGTTCCAGTTCACTTAGCTGGGATATAATGAGACCAACAGGTAGCTAGAAGAACACTTTTCTGGCTACGACTGCCACTTGATACGTACTGACGTCATTGCACGGGTGCCGCTCGTAGTCAGACATAAAAGAGCAATCGGTAAGCTTGGCTAGCTTCTAAATTTATCTGGAGCATGTATTTCTCGCGCAGTTTCCACATTATTGTCAAACCTCTGTATCTGAGTGAAATTGGGTATTTGGGCTGCTGGAATACCAGTATAGTGTGATACTACTCCCACTGACTTCACCGAAATGTGCAAAGGCAATTCATTGAACAGGAGCTGTATTACAGACTACAAGGAGAAGATAGGAAGGAAATGCAAGGCAAGGGGCCCGTAAATACAATGTAAAATTGAATGGGTTTCATGTTTACGTTTCACCACCGTTCTATTACTTTAGACAAACGGCCTGTCTGGGGATTTGTGACCATCTTTTACACGAAATGGTAGTGCAGATGAGCGTCAAAACAGTTTTACATTCATCGTCTCACGACGCGGTCTGAACATCAGTACAGAATGTCTTATTGCTTCCTACTCCACTAGGACATTGCCTAGTACGGCGGTGCGGGTCTCCCGGATCGTTCCCCTACGCTCTGTGGAGGAGTTTGGGACTTCATCATCACATGGAATGATGATGATGGAGTAGGAGCCGACAAGATACTCTATACCATTTTAGCAGATCTGATGATGCAGTACTTCCGAAATGTGTTATGCGATGATGCACAGAAAATTATTTTGGCAGCCGAGACATCTGTATTCGCACTTACATCTTCGTTCATGGGTAAAATTAAATTACATTTCACTGTAATTACATGTGTATTGTGAATTTTTTAGTTCGTAACTAACTTTGAAAGTTGGACGTCTAAGATTCCGCTGCGTACATACACAAACTCTGAGTCTCAGATATTATTATCGCGAGTAGTACTGAGCGAGCATTTGTCGACGGGAGGCGGAAGTGATCGGACGCAGCGTGCGGTGGAGAGAAGCCGCGCGACATGAGAGGTCGCGAGCTGCCGTGAACGTGCAAGCAGTACCTGAGGAGACTTTGGTATTAATGGAGGGTGTTTTGGTAATTTGCCTTTTCGCTGCTCATAGTTGTTCGTTGCTTGCGCTCTGGAGGGATTTTTTCAGATTTATGTATGCATACTCTCAGAGTCATATTGGTATCTTTGTTGTGGCCAGAAACGCGTTTATTGAGCACTGACGTTGTGGAATAATTAAGTCTGTCAGCATTTAAATCATAAATTTTGTGAATATACTAAAGTAAAAGTTTTTATTGGTTTCTTTCATTTTTCTTTACGTCGTTTAAGGTTAGTTGACCAAACCCCTCCTGATTGTTCACTTTCAGTATATAAGAGTATGGCAGTAATTGTTGCAGTAAGTCCAAGCATTGCACTCTACATGGATCGCAATATTGCTTTCTGAAATATTTCAGTCATATACAGAGGTTTGACAATAATATGGGAACAATGCGAGAAATTCATGCTCCTGATCACGCAGTTGCAGCGGCAAGAAGAGGTTAATTGTCTGTTGCGTACAGGAGCATTGCAGAACAGTTGTTAGAAGACGTTAGAAGATATTTTAAAACTCGCAGTCAGATGGTTGAGTACTGATGCATTTATAATGCGTGAGAGGGGTAATTAATTCGACGTCCAAATTACTTTCTCTTCTTTTCCATCTGAGCTCTGTGATGCATAAGGATTGTCACGATGGAATCGGTCATGGATAAGGAAGGTCACAGACATATTTTCGTTCAACTGGCGACTCGGCCAGGATTTCGCATCATTGGACGATTTCCACCAGAACTCTATCATAGTCAGATACGGAATGTCGCAGACACATTTCCGTTCAACTGGCGACTCTGCCAGAATTTCGTTTCGTTGGGCGGCTTTGCAGATGGAGATGCTTCACCTTGTTACTGCATTTGCAAAATTTTATGCTTTAACACGTAGTAGTTGCTCCATAACGTTTTCTGTTTCTTGCGCGCTGATTTGCGTTAGTTAAAACTTTTATTTCAGCAATTTTCTACTTCGGTATTTATTTTGTAACAATGAAGTTAGTGAAAAGATAATTTCAGCTTACACTGTAACTGTACGTAACAGAAAAAGACTGAAGTCACATATGGATCCAGTCTTAAAAAAAAAGATGGTATTGAACTACGAAGGAACAAAAAGTTACCAAACACTTATCTTTTCCTCATTGTGTGTTGTTCAACTCAGACAAGACGCTAATGAAGTTAAAATAAAAGGAACTTTAAGTGACTGGTGACGGAGCGATTAGTAGTTTGAACAGCTAAACACACACGTAACCAATATGGTTATGTGTAGAATTAACGAGGTCGATCGTAGCGTTTACTGGGCGTAATTGAGCCGGCTTTGGGACGACACCGGAATGAGACATCCAGGTCTAATTTGGCCGTCGCGGCCAACAGTAGCAGAGGCCGCGCCAGGCTGCGGTTTCAACATTAGGACTATTTCAATAATCTATCGAACAGCAGGCCGGCAAATCCTACCAGCGTCGCGCTGTTAAAGCTGGTTAACGCCCGGCTAAATGGTACGCCACCGTCGGCGCCCCGTATTCGCAGTACATAATCGGTATCGCATTGCGCTGTTGCACGGATTGGCCTGTGAAACGGTCGGCCATATCAACATACAATTCCACGCATAGAGGGGTACAGTGCAGTTAGTAAGCAGCGTCGCTGCCAACGACCCGTCATTCGTTTTTCAAGTTCTCATCCTCTGATTAGGATCACGTTCATTGCTATCAGTACATACACAACAGACCTTCAGATTATTAGTATACAAATTCCCATACTTCCGTCATATTCTGTGTTTACTTTCTTTTTGATACTTTGCAGAAATCAAGTACCTGATTTGTCACTTCTTTCCGGTTCAGAAAATTTCCACTGAAAATAGAGTCTAAGGGGGAAAGAAAGCGATACACTACGAGGGGTTTATACAAATTGGTCACAAACTGATTCATACAGACATCGAAAAAAATACAGAATTATCAGATTTGGTTCCATAAGGAAACTGTTATGCCCAGCAATTGTATTCCTTTCGAGTAGTAGAGGGTACTGCAACCAGCCCAAAATGATGTTTATTGCAAATATAGATTTTTGATCAGTGTGAGGCCAGAAACAAAAGTAGGTTAAAACAAAAACAATCGTATATGCAAATAGTCCCAACTCGTCTATTCATGTCAGAAGATGAGTTCACGTTCCAAATTCAAGCTTTGATATCTGCATCTACATGGATACTCCGAAAATCATACTTAAGTGCCTGGCAGAAGGTTCATCGAAACACCTTCACAATAATTTCCTATTATTCCAATCTCGAGCAGCACGCGGGAAAAAACGGACATCTATATCTTTCCGTGCGAGCTCTGATTTCCTTCATTATCGTGATCGTTTCTCCCTATGTGGTTCGTCTTCAACAAAGTATTTTCGCATTCGGAGTCAAAAACTGGTGATTGAAATTTCGTGTCAAGAGTCGCCAGCAACGAAAATCGCCTTTGTTTTAATGATGTCCGCCCCAAATCCTGTAACATGTCTGTGAAACTCTCTCTCCTATTTAGAAATAAAACAAAACGTACAGCTCTTCTTTGAACATTCTCGATGTACTCCGTCAATCCTATCTGGTAAGGATCTCACAGCGTGTAGAAGTATTCTAAAAGAGGACGGACAAACGTAGTGCAGGCAGTCTCTCTAGTAGGTCTGTTACACTTTGTAAGGATTCTGCCAATAAAACGCAATTTTTTGTTTGCTATCCTATAATATTTTCTGTGTGTTCTTTCCAATTTAAGTATATCTTAACTGTCTTTCTTAGGTATTTAGTTGAACTTAACGGCCTTCAGATTTGACTGATTTATCGGGTAACCGAAGTTTAACTGATTCCTTTTAGCGCTCACGTGGATGATCTCACACTTTTCGTTATTTAGGGTTAATTTCCGATTTTAGTACCATACGGACGTCTTTAATAAATAGTATTGGAATTTGTTTTGATCTTGTGATGAATTTACTGGTCGATAAACGACAGCGTCACCTGCAAACAACCTAAGACGGCTTCTCAAATTGTCTTCCAAATCGTTTATATGGATAAGGAACAGCAAAGGGTTTATAACCCTACCTTGGGGAACGCCAGAAATAACTTCTGTTGTACTCGACGACTTTCCGTCAATTACTACAAATTGTGACCTCTCTGACTGGAAACAACTAATCCAGTCACATAACTGAGGCGATATTCCATAAGCACGCAATTTCACTACAAGCCGCTTGCGTGGTACAGTGTGAAAAGCCTTCCGGAAATCAGAAAATGCGGAATCAATTTGAGATTCCCTGTCCATAGCACTCAACACTTCATGCGAATAGAAAGCTAGTTGTGTTTCACAAGAACGATGCTTTCTAAATTCGTGTTGACTGTGTGTCAATAAATCGCTTTCTTCGAGGTAATTCATAAAGTTCAAACATATTATATTTTCGAAAATCCTGCTGCATTTCGACGTTAATGGACCTGTAATTTAGAGGATTACTCCTACTACCTTTCTGGAATACTGGTGTGGCCTGTGCAACTTTCGTCGGGGGAACTGTTGTATATAATTGGAAAGTTTCGAGCTATTGCATCAGCGTACTCTAAAATGAACGTAATTGGTATACAGGCTGGACCAGAAGACTTGCTTTTATTAAGTGATTTATGCTGCTTCAGTACTCCGAGGATATCTGCTTCTGCGTTACTCATGCTGGCAGCTGTTCTTGATTCGAATGCTGGAATATTTACTTCTTCTTCTTTCGTGAAGGTATTTCGGAAGGCTGTGTTTAGTAACTCTGCTTTGGCAGCACTGTCTTCTATAGTATCTCCATTGCTATCGGGCAGAGAAGGCATCGATTGTGTCCTGCCGCTGCCATACTTCACATGCGATCAGAATCTCTACGGATTTTCTGCCAGGTTTCGAGACGAAATGTCGTTGTGGAAACTGCTATAAGAATCTCTCATTGAAGTTCGCGCCATATTTCGAGCTTCTGTAGAAGATAGCCAAACTTGGAAATTTTGAATCTGTTCAAATTTCGCCTGTTTTTTTTCGTTGTTTCTGCAACAATGTTCTGTCCAGTTTTGTGCAGCAACGAGAATCAGCTCCGTCGTTTGTTAGTTTATTTGGTATAAATCTCTCAATTGCTGCCGACACTATTTCTTTGAATTCAAGCCACATCTGATCTACGCTTATATTCTTAATTTAAAAGGAGTGGAGATTGTCTCTCAGGACGGCGTCAAGCGAATTTTTATCTGCTTTTTGGATAGGTATATTTTTCGTTTATTTTTGGAGCATTTGGGGGTTACAATATTCAATCTCGCTACGACAACCCTGTGTTCACTAATCTCTGTATCCATTTTGATGCTCTTTACTGGCTCAGGATTAAATGTTGCAAAGAGCTCAAGTGTGTTTTCACAACCGTTTACAATTCACGTGGGCTCATGAACTAACTCCTCGAAATAATTTTCAGAGAACGCGTCTTTCACCGCCATTACCTACTGGTGCGACCTACCTCTCGACCACAGCTGAGGGGTCAACCTCAGTGTGAGCAGTAACGGGGCTGGCTACGTGTGAGCACCGATTGGAGAACTCAAACGTTCAGAACGTCCGTTGAATCCCACGGCAGGCCCAAAAAAGTGGTGCCTATCCACCGCAGCCTTAAGCTGTGTAACCGAAGCCATCAGAGCCTGGAGATGAGAGCGAAGTGTCACCAACTCGGCCCGCATCCGCACACAAATTTACCCATCCATACTAAAGACAGTGTAAAACTAAAAATGATAAATGGACTACCGGCACGTACTGCGGAACTCTAATGTAGACCCAAATGAAAACGTAGGAACTATGTGTAATAAATTAGATTAATACGCAGAGATTCAAAAACCTAACTACCGAAGCACTCAGGTGAAACTAAATAATTCGCCCCTGATTAGGAACTTGTAACATGTCACAAAATCGGTTTACTTTCTGAAGCAAACGAAACAGCGAGAACTGTGGCTATTAGACATTAAATTAACATGCAGAAACTCAAGAAACTAAACTATCACAGCACAGAAAAGATGATATACAATTCGCTCGTGGTTAGGAACTCGTAAAAGTTACAAAATCGGTTACGTCCCTGTTCCTGCGTGTGTCTCGGCCGGCTGCTGCTGCTTATCTATCGGTATACCCACGGAGCTAATTTAAAAGGGAACTACCAAATAAAACTAATAACACTTGCTACCTAAGTCCTCAATTATTCGCTGGATGCATTCCAATCTTTGTTTTCGTCAGCAGTTTTTACACGCCACAGCTCCCTCTAGTACCAGAGAAGTTATTCCGTGGTTTCTTAATAGACGTCCTATCATCCTGATTTTCTCTCAACGAATGCCTCAATGCCATAGAATGCTGTGCTCCCACCGTTCATTCTCAGAAATTTCTTCCTCAAATTAAAGCCTATTTTTAATACTAGTAGATTTCTCTTCACCAGGTATGCACTCTTCGCTAATGCTAGACTGCTTTTTCTGTCCTACTAGCTGCGTCCGTAATGGGTTATTTTGCTGCTTAGGTAGCATTATCACTTAACTTCATATACTTCGTAATCATCGGCCCCCACGTTAGGTTTCTCGCTGTTCTTATTTCCGCTACTTCTCATTAATTTCGACATTCTTCCGTGTACTCTCAGTCCATATTCTGTACCATTTAGACTGTTCATTCATTCAGCATATGATGCAATTCTTCTTCACTTTCACTGAGGATAGCAACGTCATTAGCAAATCTTTTCATTGATATCCTGTCACCTTGAATCTTAATTCTACTCTTGAACCTTTCTTTTATTTCCATCATTGCTTTTTCGATATTGTAACAACTAGAACGGCTTATGACACTAAATGTAACAGTTGTGTTACTAAATGTGACACTTCTGTCACTCAATGTAACTGGGTTTTCTCTTTTGATGCTGTCAATTGTCAGGATGAGCATTCTAAAGCATTCTGTCAGGGTGAAAATATTAAATAAATTAACTTTTCTCTCTTACAACATGTGGGCAGGGTGGGTTCTTCCTTGGCTCGGGTATGAGGTCGAATGAAACATCATTTTTACAAAAGATAACTTTTATTGAAGATTTATACAAATGTATCTTACGGGATGTTCTGGTTCGGAGAGCGGCAGCTGTGTCGTTTGTGAAGTCTTTTGCTGCGGCAGCGGCAGTGGCGGCGGCGGCGGCGGCGGCGTCTGATTACGCGTAGCGGTGTGTATCTCGTGTCGCTGTCTCGCCCAGCTGACCGGAGACGCGCAGCGCGATGTGGCCGGTTAACTATTGCGAGCGAAGTCGTGCATCGGATGATACCTTGGGTGCGGCGTCCCAGTGTTTCTCTTCTCTAAGCGGCCGCGTGTGTTGTGCGTCGACCAGCGGAGCGGCGCGGCGGGGCAAGGCCAGTGTCCCGAACTCGAACCACGGACTCCCGCTTGCCAGTCTTCGACTGTCAGGTCTTCATCCCAGCTCACAGGTAACTACTGATGTGAGGCCGTCTCCTTCCCGTCCTCACGAGTCACCCGGGTATGTAAAAATCAGACTTCCAATACCTTTTAACTTCTGTCTTCTGGCGCCGCGTCTGCTGCTTGCTATTCCATTACAGCGGCGGACTTGGTGCGACTGTGCATGATGTAGTCTCTTCTTGCATGACGGTCTTCAGCACCGAAACTGACTGAAAACTACTGCTACTCTTCTTTTCTTCCTTCGTCTCTCGTCTTCGTTTCCGTTCCCGTCTCCGTCTCCGTCTTCGTCTCCGTCTTCATCTGTCTTCCTCTGTCTTCATCCGTCTTCAACTGTCTTATCTGTCTTCAACTCTCGGGCCCACCGCATCTCGCGTATTTATTCACTTCAGCTCACTGGAGGTGAACGACTTCACGGCCATTGCCTCTTCTGTCACGTTGAAAAGCTTCTCGAAGAATCGTCTTGACCTCGGTCATTGGCTCTTGGAATGTAGGCGGAGGCCTCTGATCGCATGTGACGACTGAGAAACACGTGAGCCGGTCATTGCCTCTTCCGTCACGTTGAAAAGCTTCTCGAAGAATCTTCTTAACCTCGGTCATTGGCTCTTGGAATGTAGGCGAGGGCCTTTGCTCACATGCGACAACTGAGAAACACGTGAGCTGGTCGGGCGATGCCCTGACGGCTGAATCGACAGCGCCCGCTTATGTGGAACTGCTGACTTCAGGGTCATTGTCTCTTCTGTTCTGCTGTTCTGCACGCTGAATGCCAGTATGTAACTCTCTAAACTAAACCAAGTTTTCCATTTATATTCTAATTTCTAGTTCACTTTGATTTCACTAATTTATTTACTTAAGTACCACTCAACAATATGTAGATTGAGTAATAGGGGCTGAAGACTGCGTCTCTGTCTCACACCCGCTATAATCCGAGCACTTCGTTCTTGGTGTTCCATTCTTAGTATTCCCTCTTTGCAATTTCATCCAGCTTTTGACATTGTCGAACGCTTTTCGCAGGTCGACAAATCCTAGGAACGTGTCTCGATACTTCTTCAGCCTGTAAGTTGGCTGTTTAAGTTTTCTTATTGGCAACGTTACGTAGCACTCTGTATGAAAATCACTGGCTGTGCTGTGTGCAGTCTGTGGCTAGTTTGCATTGTTGTCTGCCATTGTAGTGTTGGGCATCTGGATGTTAACAGCGCGTAGCGTTGCACAGTTGGAGGTGAGCCGCCAGCAGTGGTGGATGTGGAGAGAGAAATGGCGGAGTTTTGATATTTGTAAGAATGGATGTTATGAACTCCTATATATATTATGACTTTTGATGATATTAAGGTAAATACATTGTTTATTCTCTATTAATATCTTTCATTTGCTAACTATCCCTATCAGTAGTTAGTGCCTTCCATAGCTTGAATCTTTTATTTAGCTGGCAGTAGTGGCGCTCGCTGTATTGCAGTAGTTCGAGTAATCAAGATTTTTGTGAGGTAAGTGATTTGTGAAAGGTATAGGTTAGTGTCAGTCAGGGCCATTCTTTTGTAGGGATTTTTGAAAGTCAGATTGCGTTGCGCTAAAAATATTGTGTCAGTTTAAGCACAGTCGTATATAAATTTTTAAAAAGGGGACGTTTCATATGGCGACCCTGCCAGGATTCGAACCTGGAATTTTCTGATTTTTTCCTTGTAGTTTGTGTAATTAGGGTAGCTATTGTTTATTGCTAGCGCGAAATTATAGAGAGAATTTCCTTTGTAGTTGCAGTCTTTCATTGTTGTACAGTAAAACATTTGTGGCATGCATGTAGATTTGCACCAAGTATTTCGCAGCTGCGCCTGCAATTAACTACATATTATTTTCAGTGCTATGTTAATGTGTTCCCCTATTTTTGCTCTACAAATTGTGCTTTTCTGTGTTGTCGTGTGAAATATTGTGACAATTATGACGTGTGAAAAACGTAATACTAGGCTCCAAAGTAAACTGAGAAATGACAGTGAAGACGAAAGCAGTGTGTTAGCGCCACCGTGTAATGAATTAACTAATGTTCAAAATAGTAATTTGGTAATTGCGTATAGGGAAATGGAGCAGGTTGCAAATAATGGTGTACACAGTGAAACAATTAGTGAACAGGTAAGCATTACCGATGTATCGGTCGGCAACAGCTCGCCTCAGGAATCCGAAATGACAGGAAACAATCTCGCAAATACTGTAGATTCAGGTTTTGGGTCCTCACCGTTTTCTCAAATAAGCCAAGACACATTTTCTGCTTGTCAAAATGTGAATGTTGCCAGTGCAAAGGCACTGCCGAAAAGCATAGAGGAACAGATTCCAGACACTAATACATTATTATTGCAATTAATGCAACAAATGAAACAAAATCAGGGACAAACAGAGCAACAGTTAGACACAATGCAACAAAATCAGAGTCAAACACAGCAAAAGCTACAAAAGTTAGACACAATGGAACAAAATCTTCAAAAGTTAGACACCACACTTGAACAAACACGTGAAGATTTAACTACTGAGTTACATGAAATCGAATCAAAATGTCAAAAAGTCTGTAATGACGTAAAAACACAAAATTGTAAGCATTTTCAACCTATTTTTTCGCGGCATGAAAATGCATTACAGAATCACCAAGCAGCCATAAAAGAACTGCAAACTATTGTTCATGAAAATCATGAGACCTTGCAAGCTAAAATTGACTCAGTTGCATCTACCGATTTGGTTACGCAACTTGCAAAAACTCAGGAAAACTTAAAGGTCACAGTAGATAGTCTGAAAATTGGTTCAGAAAGACACATGGAGGAAATTAGTTCATTATCAGAGAAAGTAATTGAACTTTCGGATAAGCTAAATAATTTATCTACGAAGGTAGATGATAATCTGAATGACACAAAACCGGTAGTCTTTAATGACACAGAAGAGTGCGAACAAATTAGAAAATTCAAACAAAATCAAATCAATACACAGTACAAAAGGGAAATCCGGGAAGTACAAGATCAGCTGACACCGATAATACAAGAATTACGTATTTCAGAGGACACTCTCACCCCAATACGGGAAGAGGGACATAGAAATACGGAACAGCCACAAAATAATAACACAGGGCATTTCGGAAATTATGAAAGAAATTGGCAAGGTGCACCGAATTTTGAGATGGAACCGCCGACACGACGTAACAATGACCGATATGTTACTCGCCGAGACGAAGATTTTGACTATAAGCTGTTCATTACTACACGTAAATTCAAAACGTTTAAGAATTCTGCCAACGACATTCATCCACAAGCGTGGCTCCATCAATTCTCTCATTGTTTTCTTCGCAACTGGTCATTGGAGCACAGGTTAGAATTTATGTGTGGCTACTTGGAGAATGAACCAGCTGTAAGAATGCGATCGGTCATTCACGATTGTCACAGTGAAAGAGAATTTTACCATGCCTTCCTCTCAGCATATTGGTCTAAAGCTACACAAGACCGAGTAAAACATAGCATCATGATGATGAAACACTTTGAACAATCTGAATTTTCCAGTCTTGTCAAATATTTTGAAGACATGTTGCATAAGAATCAGTATCTTTCAAACCCATACAGCCCCTCAGAACTCATCCGCATTTGCTTAATCAAATTGCCTGAACGTTTACGACATATTATTTTAGCAGGACGTTGCAAAGACAAGACGACATTGAAGCTTTTCAGGGACTGTTACAAGAACTGGAAATTGACACTGACAATCGGGGAACGCGAAAAGAGCAGCACAACAATTACAAATCACATCCGTCACAACTCCGCGATGACAGAAATAATAACTGGACACGACAAGGCTATTCTTACAACGCAAATCGTGAACAAAACAGACACCACCCAAATGACAACCACTGACAGGGTAATAGTTACAGAGAAAGATTGCATTTCCGTAGTAATGAATATGACAGAGATTACCATAGAAACAGACAATATTGGAACCAAAACAATTATTATCAAGGAAGACAGAATAACTTTAGACGCAACGGTCCAGCGCGCAGTTACGATTCAGGGAGAAATTCTTCACCACATGACCGACAAGAATGAAACTATGGAATCTAGCTACTAAATTTCACTTTGTATTATTCTTTTAAGCCAGTTTTACTACTGATTTATTTTTCTTGTTTGCTGCTCATTGCCTTATACACTCCTGGAAATTGAAATAAGAACGCCGTGAATTCATTGTCCCAGGAAGGGGAAACTTTATTGACACATTCCTGGGGTCAGATACATCACATGATCACACTGACGGACCCACAGGCACATAGACACAGGCAACAGAGCATGCACAATGTCGGCACTAGTACAGTGTATATCCACCTTTCGCAGTAATGCAGGCTGGTATTCTCCCATGGAGACGATCGTAGAGATGCTGGATGTAGTCCTGTGGAATGGCTTGCCATGCCATTTCCACCTGGCGCCTGAGTTGGACCAGCGTTCGTGCTGCACGTGCAGACCGCGTGAGACGACGATTCATCCAGTCCCAAACATGCTCAATGGGGGAGAGATCCGGAGATCTTGCTGGCCAGGGTAGTTGACTTATACCTTCCAGAGCACGTTGGGTGGCACGGGATACATGCGGACGTGCATTGTCCTGTTGGAACAGCAAGTTCCCTTGCCAGTCTAGGAATGGTAGAACGATGGGTTCGATGACGGTTTGGATGTACCGTGCACTATTCAGTGTCCCCTCGACGATCACCAGTGGTGTACGGCCAGTGTAGGAGATCGCTCCCCACACCATGATGCCGGGTGTTGGCCCTGTGTGCCTCGGTCGTATGCAGTCCTGATTGTGGCGCTCACCTGCACGGCGCCAAACACGCATACGACCATCGTTGGCACCAAGGCAGAAGCGACTCTCATCGCTGAAGACGACACGTCTCCATTCGTCCCTCCATTCACGCCTGTCGCGACACCACTGGAGGCGGGCTGCACGATGTTGGGGCGTGAGCGGAAGACGGCCTAACGGTGTGCGGGACCGTAGCCCAGCTTCATGGAGACGGTTGCGAATGGTCCTCGCCGATACCCCAGGAGCAACAGTGTCCCTAATTTGCTGGGAAGTGGCGGTGCGGTCCCCTACGGCACTGCGTAGGATCCTTCAGTCTTGGCGTGCATCCGTGCGTCGCTGCGGTCCGGTCCCAGGTCGACGGGCACGTGCACCTTCCGCCGACCACTGGCGACAACATCGATGTACTGTGGAGACCTCACGCCCCACGTGTTGAGCAATTCGGCGGTACGTCCACCCGGCCTCCCGCATGCCCACTATACGCCCTCGCTCAAAGTCCGTCAACTGCACATATGGTTCACGTCCACGCTGTCGCGGCATGCTACCAGTGTTAAAGACTGCGATGGAGCTCCGTATGCCACGGCAAACTGGCTGACACTGACGGCGGCAGTGCACAAATGCTGCGCAGCTAGCGCCATTCGACGGCCAACACCGCGGTTCCTGGTGTGTCCGCTGTGCCGTGCGTGTGATCATTGCTTGTACAGCCCTCTCGCAGTGTCCGGAGCAAGTATGGTGGGTCTGACACACCGGTGTCAATGTGTTCTTTTTTCCATTTCCAGGAGTGTATTAGTTGTAATATTGCTGCTTGCTTTGCGAATTTGAATATTTTCGCATTGCTGTTTGTGTTAATTGTTTTGTGCTGCTGCATTTCCTCGTCCCTTAGTTTAGCATCTGAGCTCAGTAGATTTAAGTTAGCTTAAGATGGGGTAGCCTATATGTGAGAACGAGTTGTGATAAATTGGAAGAAACGCATTGAGAAGTTATATGAAAACAATTTGGGCCAAAATGAGTATTGTATAATGAGACATAATTATTTTGAAAGAAATATGGTTAGAATACAGAAAAGAGGTATAGATAGGACTTTTTGGGAATAATGATGAACGAAGGGAGATCTCCAAGAACGAAAAAGATTTTGTTCGCAAAATTCTGCAGTACCAAATGTTACACTGAAAACGAACCCTGTCCTTTCCATTGTGTTATCCCGCTATATGTTTGTGTACCCATGTGTATTTGTTTTCTTCCTGTCTCTGTATGCTGTTTCATAGAATTTTTTTTCTCTTCTAATACTAAGCTAATTTCACTATGATGAGGAATACTGTTATCGTCAAATGTAATTTGCATTAATAATATGTTATTTACTTTGCAAAGATGTTTCGACATTATTTGTTCTGTTTTGTTTTAATGCTCATGTGTGAAGTTGATATTCCGAAAGTTATTCTGATCTTTTATCTATGTACTCATGTCATAATTCCTGTAACACTGGTGTATATGTTTATTTCTATTCTTTTGTAAAGACCCTATTACTACAAATGTTATTTGTATTGTTATGTTCTTTAATGATGTATTCTGTATCTTCGTAATTGTAATCTTATGTTATAAAATTGTAATTGATACCAGTTCATCATATTATTAACTTGTAAGTTACATTTCACTGCACACGTTTCTTTTGGTCATAGTATATGGACAATATGTGAGAAGTAGGGACTGTTAGTGTTTGCACATGTGTTAATAATTCAGCAAGGGACTGGATAACAGCATTGCTGGTTCTAAGGACAATTCCAAAAACTTTGTGAGTGCACAAATGGTGGTTATGGACTTGCTATATTATCCGCAAGACTCTTCAATGGTGATTGTGCACCTGCACAGTCACAACAGATGGCTGCTGGCCATCTCTAGAAGGACTACAGTGGGTCTGCATCTTTGATGACCCACCAATACCATTATTTCTACAAGGACTACAGTGGGTCTGCACCTCTGGTGGCCCGCCAATACCATAATCTCTACCAGCGCTACTGTGGGTCTGCTCTGTGATGACCTACTTACCAATATTCTTCAAAACTTCGACTGACTCTGCTGTGGGTTTGCTCTGTTGTGGCCCATTACCAGTCTGCATGTCAAGAGTCAGCACTGTCTTTCCGTTGGAAGGACATCACTACTTCTTCAAGACTGCATGGAAATCCACTACTTCCGTATGCATTTTCTTTTACTGCTCATACTTTGAGATAAACACTGCTATTCTACTGTGATGAACGATTACAACTGTTTTTATGGACTGTGAGAAAATTTTAGCTTTTGACCAACATTGTATCAATAAGTGTGTGCATTTGATTTCTTTGTTATTGTAATTATGGAAAATTTTTTCAAATCTGTATTGGCCACTGCCCAAAACAATTTGTAAAATTTTTTGTGGGGAGCATGGGGGCTATGTAAGTTGGCTGTTTAAGTTTTCATATTGGCAACGTTACGTAGCGCTCTGTATGAAAATCACTGGCTGTGCTGTGTGCAGTCTGTGGCTGGTTTGCATTGTTGTCTGCCATTGTAGTGTTGGGCATCTGGATGTTAACAGCGCGTAGCGTTGCGCAGTTGGAGGTGAGCCGCCAGCAGTGGTGGATGTGGAGAGAGAAATGGCGGAGTTTTGATATTTGTAAGAATGGATGTTATGAACTCCTATATATATTATGACTTTTGATGATATTAAGGTAAATACATTGTTTGTTCTCTATTAATATCTTTCATTTGCTAACTATCCCTATCAGTAGTTAGTGCCTTCCATAGTTTGAATCTTTTATTTAGCTGGCAGTAGTGGCGCTCGCTGTATTGCAGTAGTTCGAGTAACCAAGATTTTTGTGAGGTAAGTGATTTGTGAAAGATATAGGTTAGTGTCAGTCAGGGCCATTCTTTTGTAGGGATTTTTGAAAGTCAGATTGCGTTGCGCTAAAAATATTGTGCAGTTTAAGCACAGTCGTATATAAATTTTTAAAAAGGGGACGTTTCAAGCCTTGCTTCAATTATTAACCGCAACGTCAGAATAGCCTCTATGATGCCTTGCCTTTCTTAAAGCGAAGCTGATTGTCATCTCATAGATTCTCAATTTTCTTTTCCATTCTTCAGTCCACTATTCTTGACAGCAACTGTTAAGTTGATTTTACGACGATATTCGCACTATTCTGTTGTTTCTGTGTTTGGAATTCTGTGGATGATGTTTTCCCGATAATGTGATGGCATATCGATAGACTATACGTTGTATACATCAATGTGAATACTCGTTTTGTTCTCACTTTCCCCAGTGATTGAAGAAATTAAAGGGAACGTTATCCATCCCTTCTGCCTTCATTGATTTTAATAGTCCACAGCTCTTTTAACGTCTGATTATAATACTGGATCACCTATCTCTTCAATATCGACTCCTGACTCTTCTTCTATCACGTCATCGGAGAAGTCTGCCCCCCATAGAGGCCTTCAGTCCACAGTTTCCCTCTATCAGCTCTCTCATTTGCATTTAACAGTGGATTTCCCACTGCACTCTTAATGTTACCACCCTTGCCTTTAATCTCACCGAAGGCTGTTCTGACTTCTCTATGTTCTGAGTACCGACAATCATTCCATTCCGGTTTGTTCTCATTTCTCATGTAGCCATTTTACTTTATCATCACTGCTCTTCCTAGTTTATTTCATTCCTAATCGACTTGAATTACTGTATTCCTGAATTTCCCTGAACATTTTTGTACTTTCTTGTTTCATAGATCAACTGCAGTATACTACTGGCTATTAAAATTGCTACACCAAGAAGAAATGCAGATCATAAACGGGTATTCATTGGACAGATATATTATACTAGAACTGACATGTGATTACATTTTCACACAATTTGGGTGCATAGATCCTGAGAAATCAGTACCCAGAACAACCACCTCTGGACGTAATAACGGCCTTGATGCGCTTGGGCATTGAGTCAAACAGAGCCTGGATGGCGTGTACAGGTACAGATGCTCATGCAGCTACAACACGATACCAGAGTGACTGGCGTATTGTGACGAGCCAGTAGCTCGGTCACCATTGCCCAGACGTTTTCAATTGGTGAGAGATCTGGAGAATGTGCTGGCCAGGGCAGCAGTCGAACATTTTCTGTATCCAGAAAGGCCCGTACAGGACCTGCAACATGCGGTCGTGCATTATCCTGCTGAAATGTAGGGTTTTGCAGGGATCGAATGAAGGGTCGTAACACATCTGAAATGTAACGTCCACTGTTCAAAGTGCCGTCAATGCGAACAAGAGGTGATCGAGACGTGTAACCAATGGGACCCCATACCATTACGCCGGGTGATACGCCAATATGGCGATGACGAATACACGCTTCCAATGTGCGTTCATCGCCATGTCACCAAACACGGATGCGACCATCACGATGCTAATAACAGAACCTGGATTGATCCGAAACAATGACGCTGTGCCATTCGTTCGCCCAGGTTCGTCGTTGAGTACACCATCGCAGGCGCTCCTGTCTGCGATGCAGCGTCAAGGGTAACCGCAGTCATGGTCTCCGAGCTGATAGTCCATACTGCTGCAAACGTCGTCGAACTGTTTGTGCAGATGTTTGTTGTCTTGCAAACGTCCCCATCTGTTGAGTGGGATTGAGACGTGGCTGCACGATCCATTACAGACATGCGGATAAGATGCCTGTCATCTCGACTGCTAGTGATACGAGGCCGTTGAGATCCAGTGCGGCGTTCCGTATTACCCTCCTAAACCCACCTATTCCATATTCTGCTAACAGTCATTGGATCTCGACCAACGCGAGCAGCAATGTCGCGATACGATAAACCGCAATCGCGATAGGCTGTCCTCTATCAGTCAGAAACGTGATGGTACGCATTTCTCCTCCTTAGACGAGGCATCACAACAACGTTTCACCAGGCAACGCCGGTCAACTGCTGTTTGTGTACGAGAAATCGGTTGGAAACTTTCCTTATGTCAGCACGTTGTAGGTGTCGCCACCGGCGGCAACCTTGTGTGATTGCTCTGAATAGCTAATCATTTGCATATCACAGCATCTTCTTGCTGTCGGTTAAATTTCGCGTCTGTAGCACGTCATCTTCCTGGTGTAGAAATTGAAATGGCCAGTAGTGTTTTTATTCTGTTCCACTTCGTTCACAGATACCTGATTTATGCTTACGTTTTTCTTTGCAACTTCTGAAACTGTTCTTTTTAGAGATGTCAATTCATCTTCAACTGTACTACCTACTGTATTATTCCTTATTGCATTATCTAAGACCTTAAACAACTTCAAGCGTATCTTTTCATTCCTTAGTATAAGGGGCGTTCAAAAGGAAACGAACCGCAGTCTGGAATGCGCAAAGCGGTGACAGGAGGGTAATATCGTGGCGCGTGTAACGAGGTGTGGCTCCGACCAGAGCGTGGAAGCTGACAGCCCGTCGCTAGAAAGCACGCGTGAACGTCACGTGACTATGCAGAGCTAGCACCAGAATGCATCTAACGTCCAACGCTGCCAGTCGCATTGCAAACAGTGATATGGAGGCGTCAACAGAAGAGGAAAGAAGTGTTGTTCGTTTTCTGACAGCGGAAAGATTAGAAGGAACGGACATTCATCGACGAATGTCAAAAGTGTACGGCGAACTCTGCATGTCCCTTGCAAGTGTCAAGGCGTTTCGCAAACGCTTCAGGGGAGAACGGGTGTCCGTTAGCCAACTATACACGGTCTGGAGCAACACACTGCATTACCGATGAAATCGTCCAGCTGTTGGACGTACTCGTTACCCAGGACCGCCGAGTGACAGTGAATGCCAAAGCCGCCGAGGTCGGACTGAGCGTCGGATGTGTTCACACCATAATGAAGGAAAGACTGCACACGCGCGAAATGTGTGCCCAGTGCGTGCCCCACAGTCCTCAACCACACCAGGAAGCACGTCGAATGGCCCACTGTCTTGTTCATCTAGAGCGCTATGCTCGGGAAGAGAGTGCGTTCCTGGAACGAGCGGTGGCTGGAGATGAGTCATGGTGTCGTCACTTCGAACCAGAATCAAAACGACAAATTCTACAGTGGAAGCATCCAGGGCCACCACCATCAAAAAAAGCCAAAGCTATCTACACGAGTGCAGGAAATTTTATGCTGACGTTCTTCTTTTACCAAGATGGCCCCCTTCTGACTCACTTCCTGCAATACAGGACAACAGTGAATGCCCAGCGTTGCTCGCAAATCTTGAACACCCTTCGCCGAGTGATCAAATCAAAACGACCAGGCGATCTCACGCTTGGGGTCAAAGCCTCATACGGCCAACATAGTCGCGGCACTCCTGCATAAATTTAAATGGAAGGTTCTCGGCCACCCTCCATACAGTCAGGACCTCTCTCCCTGTGATTACGCCAATTTTGGTCCCCTTAAAATGGCTCTGAGGAACAAACGATTCACCTCGGACGACGACGTCCAGCTGTACGTGCAGAACTGGTTAACATCGAAGCCCCGGGAAATTTATGAGACAGCCATTCACCGCCTTGCGTCACAGTGGAACAAGTGTCTCAACAGCCAGGATCAATACTTCTAACATACCGGTACGGGTTTCTGTAATTATGCCTCCAGATCGTTTCTTTTTAAATACCCTTTATACTTCTGTAAGCCGGCCAGTATGGCCGAGCGGTTCTAGGCGCTTCAGTCTGGAACTGCGCTTCCGCTACGGTCGCAGGTTCGAATCCTCCCTCGGGCACGGATGTGTGTGATGTCCTTAGGTTAGTTAGGTTTAAATAGTTCTAAGTTCTAGGGGACTGATGACCTCAGAAGTTAAGTCGCATAGTGATCAGAGCCATTTCTTATACAGGGTTATTACAAATGATTGAAGCGATTTCACAGCTCTACAATAACTTTATTATTTGAGATATTTTCACAATGCTTTGCACACACATACAAAAACTCAAAAAGTTTTTTAGGCATTCACAAATGTTCGATATGTGCCCCTTTAGTGATTCGGCAGACATCAAGCCGATAATCAAGTTCCTCCCACACTCGGCGCAGCATGTCCCCATCAATGAGTTCGAAAGCATCGTTGATGCGAGCTCGCAGTTCTGGCACGTTTCTTGGTAGAGGAGGTTTAAACACTGAATCTTTCACATAACCCCACAGAAAGAAATCGCATGGGGTTAAGTCGGGAGAGCGTGGAGGCCATGACATGAATTGCTGTTCTTGATCTCCACCACGACCGATCCATCGGTTTCCAATCTCCTGTTTAAGAAATGCCGAACATCATGATGGAAGTGCGGTGGAGCACCATCCTGTTGAAAGATGAAGTCGGCGCTGTCGGTCTCCAGTTGTGGCATGAGCCAATTTTCCGGCATGTCTAGATACACGTGTTCAACCGTTTCTTCGCTCGCTGCAGGCCGACCCGTTGATTTCCCCTTACAGAGACATCCAGAAGCTTTAAACTGCGCATACCATCGCCGAATGGAGTTAGCAGTTGGTGGATCTTTGTTGAACTTCGTCCTGAAGTGTCGTTGCACTGTTATGACTGACTGATGTGAGTGCATTTCAAGCACAACATACGCTTTCTCGGCTCCTGTCGCCATTTTGTCTCACTGCGCTCTCGGGCGCTCTGGCGGCAGAAACCTGAAGTGCGGCTTCAGCGGAACAAAACTTTATGAGTCTTTCTACGTATCTGTAGTGTGTCGTGACCATATGTCAATGAATGGAGCTACAGTGAATTTATGAAATCGCTTCAGTCATTTGTAATAGCCCTGTACTTCTGTATTCCACTTCTTTGTGCGCTGATTCTTCCTTACTAATCTCTTAAACCTCAGGCTATTCTTCGTCACTAATATACTGTGATCTGAGTCTATATCTGTTCCTGGTAATACCTTAAATTTCAATATCCGATTTCAGAATCTCTCCCCGAGCCATAATAATCTACCTGAAATATTCTTGTATGTCTGGGCCTTTTCCAAGTATACCTCCCCCTCTTGTGATTCTGGACCAGAGTATTCATTATTACTAGCTGAAATTTATCGCACAACTCTATTAGTCTTTCTCCTTTCTCATTCCTAATACTAAATGCATGTTCTCCTATAACCATTTGTTCTACTTCTTCCTCTGTAACCGCATTCCAGTCCCCCACGACTAATAGATTTTTATTTCCCTTTACGTACTGATTTACCCAGTCAATATTCTCATATGCTTTCCCTATCTCTTCACCTTAGGTTGCGACAATTACCATTTATACCTGAACTATCGTTGTCGGTAATGATTTCCTGTCGATTCTAATGAGAACAACTGTATCAGTCACCTGTTCACAGTAACTCAGTCTCTACTCTACCTTCCTATTCATAACGTATCCGACTCCATATCATTTTCTGCTGCTGTTGTTATTACACAATACTTATCTGACCAGATATCCTAGTCTTATTTCCATTTCAATTCACTGGTCCACACTATATCTAAATTTAGCCCTGTCAGTTAACTTTTCAGGTTTTCTAGCTTGCCTACAACGTTCAAACTTCGACATTCCACGCCTCCGACTCGTAGGACGTTATCCTTTCATTGGTTAGCCAGTCTCTATCTCGTGGTAGCGTCCCCCTTGTCAGCCCCCTCTCAGAGATCCAAAGGGAGTACTAGTCCGGAATATTTTGCCAATGAAGATACCACACGACACTTTTCCAGTTAAGGGCTACATGTGCTGTCGAGATACATTATGTGTCTGTAAAGTAATGGTTTCCATTGCCTTATGCATCTTCATGTCGTTAATCATACCGGGTTGAAAGAGGAGGATCCAAACAAGAGCAGCGCTTTTTGCTACAGACTGATCAATGCGACATCAATAGAAATACTATCGACGAGAGTGCTGCCGAAGCGGACTTACTAAACACAGTCTTCCGAAATCCCATCACCAACGAAGACGAAGTAAATACTCCAGGATTCGAATCACGAACAGTTGCCAACGTGAGTAACGCAGAAGTAGATATCCTCAGAGTAATGAAGCAACTTCAATTACATAATAAAAGCACGCCTTCTGGTCCAAACTCTATATTTATTAGGCTCCTTACAGAGTATGCTGATGCAATAGCTCAATACGTAATAATCATACACAACCATTCGCTCGATGAAAGATCCGTAACCAAAGACTGGAAAGTTGCACAGGTATCAACAATATATCAGAAAGGTAGTAGAAGTAATCCACTACATTGTAGGCCCATATCGTTAACGTCGATGTACAGCAGGATTTTAGAACATAAATTGTGTTCGAACATTATGAATAACCTCGAAGAAAACGGTCTATTGGCACACAGTCAGCATGGGTTTAGAAATAAACGTTCCTGTGAAACACAAATAGCTCTTCATTCACATGAAGTGTTGAGTGCTATTGACAAGGGATTTCAAGCTGATTCGTTATTTCTAGATTTATAGAAGGCTGTTGACACTGTACTACACAAGCGACTTGTAGTGAAATTCCGTGCTTATGGAATATCGTCTCAGTTGTGTGACTGGATTCGTGATTTTCTGCAGATAGGTCATTGTTCGTAGTAATTAACGGAAAGTCATCGAGTGAAACAGAAGTGACTTCTGGCTATCCCCAAGGTAATGTTAAAGGCCATCTGTAGTTCCTCAGTTATATAAACGATTTAGCAGACAATCTGAGTAGCCGTCTTACGTTGTTTGCGGATTATGCTGTCGGTTTTCATCTAGTAAAAGGCATTAGAAGATCAAAATAAATTGTAAAACTATTTAGAAAAGGTAACTGTATGGTGCGGAAATTGGCAATTGACCTTAAATAATGGAAAGAGTGAGGTCACCTAAAAGGAATCCGTTAAAATTCGGTTACACTATAAATCAATCAAATCTAAAGACTGTAAATTCAGGTAAGAACCTACGAATTGCAATTACGAAGAACTTAACTTGGAAAGAACAAATAGAAAATGTGGAAAAAGCGAACGTGAGACTGCGATTAACTGGGAGAACTGTTAGGAGATGCAACAGATCTACAAGAGAGTCGGCCTACACTACGCTTGTCCGTCATCTTTTTGGAGTAGTGCTGCGCGGTGTGGTATCCTTACTACATAGGATTAACGGAGTACATCGAGAAAGTTCAAATAAGGGCAGTACGTTTTGTATTATCGAGATATAGGAGAGAAAGTGTCACTGATTTGATACATGATTTGGTGTGGACATTATTAAAGGTAAGGTGTTCCTCGTTGGGGCGGGATCTTGTTACGAAATTTTAATCACCAACTTTCTGCTACAAATACGGAAATACTTTGTTGAGACGACCGACATATAGACAAACGATTATCATCATGAAATGAGAGCAATCAGAGCTCGCACAGAAATACGGTATATAAGTGCTTGTTTCCTCCGCACACTGTTCGAGAGTGGAATAATAGTAAATTATTGTCCCGCCACTTGGAAGCTTACAATCTGACCCTTTTTAGACTCGGTCAGTTCGCCACAGGAAGCATGAGTACTACTCCTTGGGATGGTTGCCTGCTTGCTTCGTATGTTCGCATCATACAGAGCCCACTGATTGTGAGCATTCCTTATTACAGGCTAGACACAGGTGGCGCTCTGGTAGTTATGCCACTACGGTATCTGTTGGTGGACGACAATGAAACCATTATCAGTACATCTACTACCCACCGGATGGCGTATGCTACCATCGGATCAAACTCGACATCACCTTTCTAGGTGTACTATTCTTTTTAGACAGTGTATTTAGTATTAAAAATGGGATCTGTTATCAAAAAATGTTGAGAACCGCTGCTCGACTAAAACATTTTTTCGACTGAAAAACCTTAGTAACTTTATTGTACCTTTGGGTACAAATGTAAAGGTCACACAGAATATCCTGTAGAACTCTTTAAGAGTGTGAGTTAAACATTGAACTTTTAAATCCTCAGTCGGCACCTCATTTGCTGGACATACTATCGAGCTTCAGTGAAAGACACCTCAAAAGTTTCTCTAACCTATTTTACTTCTTACCTGTAGTCAAATGATGTCGCAAAACATTTGACCATATTTTTTCGAATTATTTTTATTTTCAGCTTTTCTTCAAGAAGCATGAAATACAATACGTGTTAATGTCGATCGGTATTCTGTAGTTATAAAAAGTATGCACTGATACCCTCGGTGCCTTTAACTGTTATCTTTTTCCTTTTGGTTTGGCTACAAGTACATGAAGCAATTTGCTTGTACTTCTGTACTATTCTATCACACTTGGTAAGAGAGATTTTTTTCCTCTTGTTGTACCCTGAGGTTGTGGTGCAAAAATTCTGTTTAATTATTCTCAATGATCGGATTTTAAATTGCTTTCGTGATCTCTTGAATTAATAAGTTCATAAATGCTATGGATAACACTGATCACACCTTCTATCAAAGCATTCAGCATAGAAGTAGGTAACCGCTTGCTCAAAACGTGCCCCTAACCAAAGTGACACTAAACCGAACTGTTGGAATTTTATTAATTATATAATTCAATTTAATTTAACTTTGCTTCTATTCTTTTCTTTTATGGAAGTTATATCTGATTTTCGTCATCCAATTAATAAAGAAGGGCTTAGGAACTGCCATGAGCAACACGTACTTAGCATGACTGAAGTTCTTTTACTGTATGAAAAAACATTCTCTCTCAGTTTAAGTTACATGAACTTTAACCAAACATTATTTCTGAATAGGAACATCGTAACTTTACTTATATCGAATCACTAATAAATTAACTTCTTTTAATCGGTCTCTTACACATGAACTGCGTCTTGGTCATACTATCTGGAAGGCAAGAGGGGGGAAACGTTCTCAGAACGACACACCATTTCCATCCAATGACACTCACAGATACGCCAACTGAAAGCAGCCGTGCGCTCCTCGTAAAACTAATTCCATTTTCGTACTTCATGCGGAAGCTCTGTATCGAAGATACCTCAAGGTGAATTATTTACATCAGCTCGTGAAGTGAGTGGGATAGATTGAATTGACGAACAAACACACGTTGAAAGGGGAGGCTTTGATTACCATTAAAACATATTTTATCACTTGACCTAATGACGTGAACAGACAGAAAACACTATGCACTTTTGGTGGGAACTCGCAGAACTGCTATCACACATGCAAAAGCTGTATGAATGTTACCGTATAAGTTGTTGAAAGTGTTATAATAGTGATACTGAAATCTAAAAAGGGGGAAAGTAGATAAACAACTATGGTCGCAGGAACCACGTGGACCTCTGCTAAGTAGGTGGCTATCTGTCCTTCTCAAAGAAACTAATTTAAAAAATATGCAAAATTCAGACAAGATCGATATAAAAATGTTCCAAATTACTTTAAATTCTCACTAGGACACTGTGTTATTAGCTGACTCCCTTGTTTAAGACATTGCCTAACACGTGCATAATGTTGGGGGGGGGGGCGGGGGGAGGGGGGCACAATGCATCTACTATAAACCACCAAGAGTGTCAACCTAACAGTCAAGTTAATCGGGCAGAATATCTATCCTTGCTACTTCTAATAATCCCTGACCACCGCTGAACGCACAACTTCTTTCGGAAGTTGCACGGACACGTGAGGTGGACACAAACCATAAAAATATTGCCGCGCATTCGTCCAAACATGAACTCAAAGCATTCAAGCCAGTTTTATGTTTCCTGAATGTTCGCTGCCATCGACTGATTTAAAATCTATGTAAGGCATCCGGATTTTACGGACCTTACATGAGCTCGATCCATAACAACAGGACGATACAGTATGAGATCCTCAGAAAACAATAATTATATCAACAAAAGGAAACTGTAGTTAATCTCATGTACCGAAAACTAACAAAACAATAGCTACCAATATATGGACTGGCATGAACAAACAAGTTAAAGTGAAACGGATTTTGGAGACGAACCGAGTAGGTGGTTAATGATATCATAAAATTCCCATTTAGCAAGAGAACGGCGTGCTCCATTGCAGAAAGAGATAAGGCCAGAAAAATACATTATTCCTTTTAACATATTTAAGGCTGGGACCGAGGGTAAGTGGCTGCACATCAATAACAGGGCTAGGCTGCGACCTAGCAAGAAAAAAAATGTTAATTCACTTCTAGCGAGACGGTGATTGGCTGAAGCCATACTTGACGATGCAGACGCTACATGATGGGGGGATTCTCATTATATAAACGCTTTTGGAGACTTTAAGGCTCTGTCTCTCTCTCTCTCGTCTTGTGGTGGACCGCAAAAGCGTGTGGAAATAAGCGAGGGCGTTGAGAGCTTTGCTTTCTGCAAAGTGATACGATACGCTTCACGTATCATGGCGACAGATAGCAAAGCGGTATTTAATTATTCCTGCAGGAATTTTTGTGGGCAAGGAAATTGTGCGCTTTCCTCCAACCCTTAGCAAGTGTGCAGTAGCCATTATTTCGACTATGGAAAGATTAAACGTTCTACGGAATGCAGGAAAGTTGTAAGTGAGTGAATTCAGTCAAGGCCAGAGAAGGGAAATAGCGTTTCAGATCAAAAATGGGTCAAATGGCTTTGAGCACTATGGGACTTAACATCTGAGGTCATCAGTCTCCTAGAACTTAGAACTACATAAACTTCATTCACTTAAGAACATCACACACATCCATGCCCGAGGCAGGATTCGAACCTGCGACCGTAGCAGTAGCGCGGTTCCGGACTAAAGCGCCTAGAACCGCTCGGCCACCGTGACCGACCGTTTCAGATCCAGCACGGAGACAATGGCGTTGTAAATGCTGCCCGGTAAAGTACCATCGTGCAAACTCCACAGTAAATGTTGAGTCTAGTTTTTGCACACTCCAACTTATGTACACTTTGACCACTGAATATCAAAAGCTAGGATACTAACCTCCCCTCACTGAGTGCATGAGAGTTTTTTCATTGGTTCAAAAAGTAAATTTGTTCTCCACCAACTCATTGCATTGACCAGCTACGACAATGTACATTTAAATGAGCTGATGAGGAGTTTAATAATCATTCTTTCCTGTGATAGAAAAATTTTCAATTTGTAGAGATACCGATTTTAATAATCGTCATTTCAATATATCAAGAATTAAATACTTTGTTATTGAGTGTGAAAAGTAATTAAACATGATTGTTGTTTATCACTTGACCGCTGAAAGCAACAGATGATAAATTATATGTAGAATAAAAAAAAGTGAATAGCTGTGTTGTCTTTCTAAAATAGGCTCCAAACTTATACTTTCATTAATTCATGCATTCTAGGTACGTGACAGTAACATTTATGATGATTTTTGTTACGATCCACAATGGATAATAATTGCCTTACAGGGCCAGAGTCATATTTATTTAGTATATCTGTTTGACACCCTGGGCTTGAAAGACAGTTCAGATATTTTGTCCATTTGCGCGCTACGTGATAAGCCAAGTTTGCACACATTAGTACACTCACTGTGCAAATAAAAAGGTCGGACATATGACACCTATAATTTTCCGTAGTTCCTGTGCCATACCAGGAATGGCGTGAACCGGTGGCCAAGGCACCATTACAAAGAAAACTGCTTCAAAATTTATCTCCATAGCACAAAATTACGTTTGGAAAGAAATATCTGCACCCGCTTTCGTAAATACCACCACTGAACACTCTTAAACTAGTCCTCTAAGATGGAAGACTGGTTGTTAGCGCTGGTACAAAGGAGGGTGCTATCATCTTATTCCGCCTAAATAATAACAATTACATCGATATTTGACAGTTTACTAAGCAAGTCAAACCTTCTAGGCGCCACAATGCAGGTGAGCGCCACAATCAGGACTGCATACGACCGAGGCACACAGGGCCAACACCCGGCATCATGGTGTGGGGAGCGATCTCCTACACTGGCCGTACACCACTGGTGATCGTCGAGGGGACACTGAATAGTGCACGGTACATCCAAACCGTCATCGAACCCATCGTTCTACCATTACTAGACCGGCAAGGGAACTTGCTGTTCCAACAGGACAATGCACGTCCGCATGTATCCCGTGCCACCCAACGTGCTCTAGAAGGTGTAAGTCAACTACCCTGGCCAGCAAGATCTCCGGATCTGTCCCCCATTGAGCATGTTTGGGACTGGATGAAGCGTCGTCTCACGCGGTCTGCACGTCCAGCACGAACGCTGGTCCAACTGAGGCGCCAGGTGGAAATGGCATGGCAAGCCGTTCCACAGGACTACATCCAGCATCTCTACGATCGTCTCCATGGGAGAATAGCAGCCTGCATTGCTGCGAAAGGTGCATATACACTGTACTAGTGCCGACATTGTGCATGCTCTGTTGCCTGTGTCTATGTGCCTGTGGTTCTGTCAGTGTGATAATGTGATGTATCTGACCCCAGGAATGTGTCAATAAAGTTTCCCCTTCCTGGGACAATGAATTCACGGTGTTCTTATTTCAATTTCCAGGAGTGTAGCATTAGTCACTGAACGCCCTTGTACGTACCTTACTAACGAAAATCGGGTTCAGATACTAAATAAAACGGTTTCACTCCGGAACATCACAGAAAAATACTTTCACCATTCACAGTAATACTCTTCTCCATATACTGATTTATTCTGTTGCACAACAGTTTCCTAAGGCATGAAGGATTTGACATTCTACTCAGCTCTAACTCAAATGTTCTGAGAGTCCTTGCTACCCATTCAATAACGCACTGATTCGTCGTGTTCTCCGCTATGGATTTCATCTATGGATTGCCGAGTCCCTCCGCGGACGTGTTGTCTACCAAACAATAGGAATACCTATCGAACAAGCACTGAATGCAGCACATGTCGCCGGTGTCAAAACGGAGAAGTCACAAGACGTTGGTATGGCACTGTTGTTTACTTTTATTTGCTAATTGCGTGCTTTCCGATATGACTTCCGGAGCAGAGCAAATATGTCAGGTTGTTGACCCCAGTTATATCTTAACTCCGAACTGAAGTGAAGCTGTTGTTAGCAGGTGCTCTTATGTTTTCTTCGCGTTATAACTTGTGTTCAAGAAAATGTCGCAACACTGTGTCCCCCCAGGTGGGTGTTATTTAATTCTGGCTCTGAGCACTATGGGACTTAACATCTGAGGTCATCAGTCCCCTAGAACTTAGAACTACTTAAACCTAACTAACCTAAGGACATCACACACACCCATGCCCGAGGCAGGATTCGAACCTGTGACCGTATCAGTCGCGCGGTTCCGGACTGAAGCGCCTAGAACCGCTTGGTATTTAATTCTGGCTACACATAATGTGTTTGGACCACATCCTAAATTATTTTTCGAGACCAAATCTTTTTTCTTCTGATATCGGTACCGTATTTTTCTCTGCCTTTATTCTCCGCGAAATTAATATTAATTACGGATAATGATTGTCCACCTCATTGATACAGATACATAATAATCCTACTGTGACTATTTTATGGTCGCTTTGTTCCGTAATATCCGTTCTCATCTCTGTTCTCACCTGTTGCTGAAATGGACATACAAACACAATAGATGTTTTGCTCAACTTCCCGCTACGGTCGCAGGTTCCAATGCTGCCTCGGGCATGGATGTGTGTGATGTCCTTAGGTTAGTTAAGTTTAAGTAGTTCTAAGTTCTACGGGACTGATGACTTCAGATGTTAAGTCCCATAGTGCTCAGAGCCATTTTAACCATTTGCTGAACTTCACTCGTAAGTAACGCTTGTTCATTTTACACAACTTTTCTGTTGCTGCTTTACATTCAGTTCCTGTTAATGTTCACACGCTGACTCATAACAGTTCGGCGCCAAGATTCTTAGGTTACTTTTTCTGCCTCTATCTCTATCTCTGCCTCTGCCTCTATCTCTATCTCTATCTCTGCCTCTGCCTCTATCTCTATCTCTGCCTCTATCTCTATCTCTGCCTCTATCTCTGCCTCTGCCTCTGCCTCTATCTCTATCTCTATCTCTATCTCTATCTCTATCTCTATCTCTATCTCTATCTCTGCCTCTGCCTCTGCCTCTATCTCTATCTCTGCCTCTGCCTCTGCCTCTATCTCTATCTCTATCTCTGCCTCTGCCTCTATCTCTATCTCTGCCTCTGCCTCTATCTCTATCTCTATCTCTGCCTCTGCCTCTATCTCTATCTCTATCTCTGCCTCTGCCTCTATCTCTATCTCTGCCTCTGCCTCTGCCTCTATCTCTATCTCTGCCTCTGCCTCTGCCTCTATCTCTATCTCTATCTCTGCCTCTGCCTCTGCCTCTATCTCTATCTCTATCTCTATCTCTATCTCTATCTCTATCTCTATCTCTATCTCTATCTCTATCTCTATCTCTATCTCTATCTCTATCTCTATCTCTATCTCTATCTCTATCTCTATCTCTATCTCTATCTCTATCTCTATCTCTATCTCTATCTCTATCTCTATCTCTATCTCTATCTCTATCTCTATCTCTATCTCTATCTCTATCTCTATCTCTATCTCTATCTCTATCTCTATCTCTATCTCTATCTCTATCTCTATCTCTATCTCTATCTCTATCTCTATCTCTATCTCTATCTCTATCTCTATCTCTATCTCTATCTCTATCTCTATCTCTATCTCTATCTCTATCTCTATCTCTATCTCTATCTCTATCTCTATCTCTATCTCTATCTCTATCTCTATCTCTATCTCTATCTCTATCTCTATCTCTATCTCTATCTCTATCTCTATCTCTATCTCTATCTCTATCTCTATCTCTATCTCTATCTCTATCTCTATCTCTATCTCTATCTCTATCTCTATCTCTATCTCTATCTCTATCTCTATCTCTATCTCTATCTCTATCTCTATCTCTATCTCTATCTCTATCTCTATCTCTATCTCTATCTCTATCTCTATCTCTATCTCTATCTCTATCTCTATCTCTATCTCTATCTCTATCTCTATCTCTATCTCTATCTCTATCTCTATCTCTATCTCTATCTCTATCTCTATCTCTATCTCTATCTCTATCTCTATCTCTATCTCTATCTCTATCTCTATCTCTATCTCTATCTCTATCTCTATCTCTATCTCTATCTCTATCTCTATCTCTATCTCTATCTCTATCTCTATCTCTATCTCTATCTCTATCTCTATCTCTATCTCTATCTCTATCTCTATCTCTATCTCTATCTCTATCTCTATCTCTATCTCTATCTCTATCTCTATCTCTATCTCTATCTCTATCTCTATCTCTATCTCTATCTCTATCTCTATCTCTATCTCTATCTCTATCTCTATCTCTATCTCTATCTCTATCTCTATCTCTATCTCTATCTCTATCTCTATCTCTATCTCTATCTCTATCTCTATCTCTATCTCTATCTCTATCTCTATCTCTATCTCTATCTCTATCTCTATCTCTATCTCTATCTCTATCTCTATCTCTATCTCTATCTCTATCTCTATCTCTATCTCTATCTCTATCTCTATCTCTATCTCTATCTCTATCTCTATCTCTATCTCTATCTCTATCTCTATCTCTATCTCTATCTCTATCTCTATCTCTATCTCTATCTCTATCTCTATCTCTATCTCTATCTCTATCTCTATCTCTATCTCTATCTCTATCTCTATCTCTATCTCTATCTCTATCTCTATCTCTATCTCTATCTCTATCTCTATCTCTATCTCTATCTCTATCTCTATCTCTATCTCTATCTCTATCTCTATCTCTATCTCTATCTCTATCTCTATCTCTATCTCTATCTCTATCTCTATCTCTATCTCTATCTCTATCTCTATCTCTATCTCTATCTCTATCTCTATCTCTATCTCTATCTCTATCTCTATCTCTATCTCTATCTCTATCTCTATCTCTATCTCTATCTCTATCTCTATCTCTATCTCTATCTCTATCTCTATCTCTATCTCTATCTCTATCTCTATCTCTATCTCTATCTCTATCTCTATCTCTATCTCTATCTCTATCTCTATCTCTATCTCTATCTCTATCTCTATCTCTATCTCTATCTCTATCTCTATCTCTATCTCTATCTCTATCTCTATCTCTATCTCTATCTCTATCTCTATCTCTATCTCTATCTCTATCTCTATCTCTATCTCTATCTCTATCTCTATCTCTATCTCTATCTCTATCTCTATCTCTATCTCTATCTCTATCTCTATCTCTATCTCTATCTCTATCTCTATCTCTATCTCTATCTCTATCTCTATCTCTATCTCTATCTCTATCTCTATCTCTATCTCTATCTCTATCTCTATCTCTATCTCTATCTCTATCTCTATCTCTATCTCTATCTCTATCTCTATCTCTATCTCTATCTCTATCTCTATCTCTATCTCTATCTCTATCTCTATCTCTATCTCTATCTCTATCTCTATCTCTATCTCTATCTCTATCTCTATCTCTATCTCTATCTCTATCTCTATCTCTATCTCTATCTCTATCTCTATCTCTATCTCTATCTCTATCTCTATCTCTATCTCTATCTCTATCTCTATCTCTATCTCTATCTCTATCTCTATCTCTATCTCTATCTCTATCTCTATCTCTATCTCTATCTCTATCTCTATCTCTATCTCTATCTCTATCTCTATCTCTATCTCTATCTCTATCTCTATCTCTATCTCTATCTCTATCTCTATCTCTATCTCTATCTCTATCTCTATCTCTATCTCTATCTCTATCTCTATCTCTATCTCTATCTCTATCTCTATCTCTATCTCTATCTCTATCTCTATCTCTATCTCTATCTCTATCTCTATCTCTATCTCTATCTCTATCTCTATCTCTATCTCTATCTCTATCTCTATCTCTATCTCTATCTCTATCTCTATCTCTATCTCTATCTCTATCTCTATCTCTATCTCTATCTCTATCTCTATCTCTATCTCTATCTCTATCTCTATCTCTATCTCTATCTCTATCTCTATCTCTATCTCTATCTCTATCTCTATCTCTATCTCTATCTCTATCTCTATCTCTATCTCTATCTCTATCTCTATCTCTATCTCTATCTCTATCTCTATCTCTATCTCTATCTCTATCTCTATCTCTATCTCTATCTCTATCTCTATCTCTATCTCTATCTCTATCTCTATCTCTATCTCTATCTCTATCTCTATCTCTATCTCTATCTCTATCTCTATCTCTATCTCTATCTCTATCTCTATCTCTATCTCTATCTCTATCTCTATCTCTATCTCTATCTCTATCTCTATCTCTATCTCTATCTCTATCTCTATCTCTATCTCTATCTCTATCTCTATCTCTATCTCTATCTCTATCTCTATCTCTATCTCTATCTCTATCTCTATCTCTATCTCTATCTCTATCTCTATCTCTATCTCTATCTCTATCTCTATCTCTATCTCTATCTCTATCTCTATCTCTATCTCTATCTCTATCTCTATCTCTATCTCTATCTCTATCTCTATCTCTATCTCTATCTCTATCTCTATCTCTATCTCTATCTCTATCTCTATCTCTATCTCTATCTCTATCTCTATCTCTATCTCTATCTCTATCTCTATCTCTATCTACATATATATATATATATATATATATATATATATATATATATATATATATATATATACACGTCTTTATGTTGTGGTATCGTCTTCTCTGTACAGCTCCTTTAACGTGTTAAATAGTGTGCCGATGCACAGTGAAATGTTGGCGTTTATAACTTGCTTTCCGGCCTTTAAAGAACCAAATAAAGAATACGCACTGGAGATGGCAAGAAGGCACTGAAACGTTATTAGATATATATGAAGAAAATAGTTGTCTGCCTAACAAACGGTACTGGAATCCAGCAATACTGCCAACAAATACAAACAAGAGCTTACAAACCAACACATGCACTCTCTCAGGTGCTGCTGGGAAGTGAAAACTAACGCAAATTCATTTCAGGAGAACTACAGCTATGTTGAAGCTCCGGGCTTATACAGCACTTTCAAGTCCCTTGCTTGAGATTCGGGAGGTGACGACGAGTGCCACCAGATTTCTGCTGCAGCCTCCTCGTCCTCTTTCCCTTTTCTCCTTCCTCTTTTTGTTGAGCGCGCTCTGGATGGGTCGGTGCCATTTATTGGGATCTGCAGGAGAGAAGTTGATGCGCCTGCATTATCGGCAGCGCCGCGGTACAGCGGCGGGCGTTCAGTCTGGGGGAGGCTCTTTCTGTCTGCAGAGAGCTGCGGCCCTGGATAGCTGGCTAGCTACTAGGTAGTCTCTGTGCGGCAGAGGACTTCCCTACATAGCGCCGAGGTCTGACCTGCAAAAGTCACACTCTCTGCCGGCCTCATTCGTGATGTACACACAACCAGGAAAAAAAGGCGCACACGTGAGAATGCCGTATAGACTAACAGACGTCTCGTACTTTCTAGACGCTCTACCGGTTGTTCTTATCAGCACCCTGTGGGACTTGGCTATCGCTGTTTGCTACATTTAATTTACCCGTGGTATATGGGTAGCGTCTTTGATTCATAATCAAAACGTCTTCGGTCCCGGGTTCGAACACCGCCGATGCTCAAATTATAATTATTAATCATCACTGGCGGCCGAAGACTTACGGCATAAGAAGTCTCCCCTCATTCTGCCAACGGCCTTGTCAAAGAGGGCGGAGGAGCGGACAGAATTTCAGAACACTCTCTTGTCCTAGGGGTGAGAATCTGCCCCTAAAGGCGGAAGAATCAGCAGTGATCAACGGCATGAGGATGCAGAAGGCAAGGGAAACCACTGCATTAAAGACACGTAGCGTGTATCCACAGGACATGTGGCCTGTAATTGAAGAAGTGTCATGATGATGTCTCCATTGGCAAAAGATTCCGGAATAGTCCCCCATTCGTATTTTCGGGAGGGGTCTGCCAAGGTGGAGGTTACCATGAGAAAATGATTGAATAATCAACGAAAGGATAACGTTCTACGAGTCGGGGCCTGGAATTTCAGATGCTTGAACGTGGTAAGAAAAGTAGAAAATCTGAAAAGGGAAATGCAAAAGCTCTATCTAGATATAGAAGTGGTCAGTGAAGTGAAATGGGAAGAAGACAAGGACTTATGATCGCATGAGTATAGGGTAAAATGAACAGCAGCAGAAAATGGTATAACGGGAGTAGGATTCATTATGAATAGGAAAGTAGGGCACAGTGTGTGTTACTGTGAACAGGTCACTGATAGGGTTTTTCTTATCATAATCGACAACAAACCAACACCGACAACGATAGTTCAGGTATACATGCCGACGTCGCAAGCTGAAGATAAAGAGATAGAGAAAGTGTATGAGGATATTGAAAGGGTAATACAGTATGTAAAGGGCTGGAATACAGTTGTAGGGGAAGGAGTAGAAGAAAAGGTTACAGGAGAATATGGGCTTGGGACAACGAAAGATAGAGGAGAAAGACTAATTGAGTTCTGTAACAAGTTTCAGCTAGCAATAGCGATTACTTTGTTCAGGAATCACAAGAGGAGGAGGTACAGTTGGAAAAGGCCGGGTGATACGGGAAGATATCAGTTAGATTACATTATGGTCTGACAGAAATTCCGAAATCAGATACTAGAATGTAAGGCATACCCATGAGCAGATATACACTCAGATCACAATATAGTAGTGATGAAGAGTAGGCTGAAGTTTAAGACATTAGCCAGGAAGAATCAATACGCAAGGAAGTGGGATACGGAGATACTTATGAATGACGAGATACGGTTGAAGTTCTCTAAGGCTATAGATACAGCAATAAGGAATAGCTCAGCAGGTAGTTCAGTTGAGCAGGAATGGACATCCCTAAAATGGGCAATCACAGATGTTGGAAGGAAAACGTAGGTACAAAGAAGGTAACTGTGAAGAATCCATGGATAACAGAAGAGATACTTCAATAGATCGATGAAAGGAGGAAGTACAAAATTTTTCCGGAAAACTCAGGAATACAAAAATACAAGTCGCAGAGGAATGAAATAAATGAGAAGCGCAGGAAAGTTAAGACGAAATGGCTGCATGAAAGATGTGAAGAAATCGAAAAAGAACATACAGGAATGACATAACAACCTTCGGTGACATTAAAAGATGGGTGATAACATTAAGAGTGCAACAGGAGAGAGTGGATTGGTGGAAAGAATACATTGAAAGCCTCTATGAGGGGGAAGATTTTTCTGATGTGATAGAGGAAGATACAGGAATCGATTTAGAAGAGATAAGGGATCCAGTATTAGAATCAGAATTTAAAAAAAGCTTCAGAGGACTTAAGATCAAATAAGCCATAAGGAATAGATAACATTTCAGCGGAATTTCTAAAAACATTAAGGGAAGTGGCAACATAGCAATTATTGAAGTTGGTATGTAGAATGTATTAGTCTAGCGAGATACCATCTGACTTTTGGAAAAGCATCATCCACACAACTCCGATGAAGGCAAGGTCTGACAAGAGCGAGAATTATCGCACAACCTGCCTAACAGCCAATTTATCCAAGTTGTTTACAAGAATAATACGCAGAAGAATGAAAAAGAAAATTGAGTATGCGCTAGATGACGATCAGTTTGGCTTTATGAAAGGTAAAGACACGAGAGAGGCAATTTTGACATTGCGGTTAATAATGGAAGCAAGAAACGTTCATAGGATTTGTCCAACAAGAAAAAGTGTTCGGCAATGTAAAATGGTGCAAGATGTTCGAAAATCTGAAAAAAGTGGGGGTAAGCAGTAGGGACAGACGGGTCACATACAATATTAACAACAGCCAAAAGGGAATAATAATAGTGGACGACCAAGAACAACGTGCTCGTATTAAAAACGGTGTAAGACAGGAATGTAGTCTGTCGTCCCTACTGTTCAATCTCTACATAGTAGAAGCAATGACGGACATGAAAGAAAGCTTTAAGAGTGGAATTAAAATTCTAGGTGAAAGTTTACCAATGACACGATTCGCTGATGATATTGCTATCCTGAGTGAAAGTGAAGAAGAATTACGTGATCTGCTGAATGGAATGAACAGTCCATTGAGTACAGAGTATGAATTGAAAGTAAATCGAAGAAAGACGAAGGTAATGAGAAGTTGTAGAAATGAGAACATAGAGAAACTTAACATCAGGATTGATGGTCACGAAGTAGATGAAGCTAAGGTGTTCTGCTACCTAGGCAGTAAAATAACCAATGATGGACGGAGCGAGGAGGACATCAAAAGCAGACTAGCAATGGCAAAAAGAGCATTCCTGGACAAGAGAAGTGTACTAATAGCAAATATTGGCCTTAACTGGAGGAGGAAATTTCTGAGAATGTACGTCTGGAGTACAGCGTTGTATGGTAGTGAAACATGGACTCTGGGAAAACCGGGACAGAAAAGAATCAAAGCATTTGAGATGTGGTGCTACAGGCAAAAGTTTAAAATTAGGTGGACTGATAAGGTAAAGAATGAGAAGGTTCTACGCGGAATCGGAGAGGAAAGGAATATGTGGAAAACACTGGTAGGACATATGGTAAGATATGAGGGAATAGCTTCCATGGTGCTAGAGGAAGCTGTAGAGGGCAAAAACTGTAGAGGAAGACAGAGATTGGAATACATCCAACAAATAACTGAGGACGTAGGTTGCAAGTGCTACTCTGAGAAGAAGAGGTTAGGACAGGAGAGGAATTCATAGCGGGCTGCATCAAATGAGTCAGAAGACTGGTGACAAAATAATAATAATAATAATAATAATTTACAAAATGCGAACCCCCATGGGCATATTGTCAATTACACAACCGCTTTCGTTATACACATCTTGTGGTCGTTGGTTGCCCAGGTTTTATGTCCTCAGGATACACGACTCTTTTTGTGGTGAACCTGGCTTTATACATTTAGTACAGAGTACCAGTGGAGTGCGATTTGGGCTAGGGTTGTGGGAGCCTTGTTACTTTCAAACAACTTTTATTTTTAAGACAGCACTATCTTGGCTCCATACATGTCGTATTATAGCAGTTCCTTTGCAAAAAAAAAAGTTCAAATGTGTGTGAAATCTTATGGGACTTAACTACTAAGGTCATCAGTCCCTAAGCTTACACACTACTTAATCTAAATTATCCTAGGGACAAACACACACACCCATGCCCGAGGGAGGACTCGAACCTCCGCCGGGACCAGCCGCACAGTCCATGACTGCAGCGCCCGAGACCGCTCGGCTAATCCCGTTCGGCAGTTCGTTTGCATACTTTATTCTATATGACATGGAAATTTACGAAGGGTGATCAGATAAGTGGCCATTTCCTTGTTTGTTGCTGTGTAGCACCACTTGCTAACATTATCCGTGGCGTTGCGTGCCTGCGAATTCGTTTGACCTGCACGCTTTCAGGTGGGGGCTGTGACCGCTACGCGACTTCACAGGTATTCTCACGGGAGACGGTACAAAAAAGTGTACAAAAAAAAAAGAAAATAGGGCAAAGAACTTAGTCTGATTATCGGAGAAGGAGTTTTAGAATGTTCCTGTTTCTATACGGAGTATGAACTGCAGGCGATTGGGTTGGCAGCTTCATGAGGACACCTAGCACAGGGAGCAGCTGTCAGAATTTGCATAGCGTCGATTTTGTATCAAGGAGCAAGTTAGCTGTTTCTCTGTAAGCACAGTGGCTATTCTTGGCTCCTCTGGAGACTCAGGTATACTGGAACACTGTTTTAGGACTAAATATTTGAACTGAGTTCCTATTCGTGGCCTAGAGCAAACTGATATATTGTCTTCTGTATTTCTCTTGAAGTAGTTGTCGCTCTAGGAGTTTGTGAATGGTATACAGCATCCTCTGTGTACACTACTAGCCATTAAAGTTGCTGCACCAAGAAGATGACGTGCTACAGACGCGAAATTTAACCGACAGGAAGAAGATGCTCTGATATGCAAATGATTATCTTTTCAGAGCATTCACACTGGGTTGACACCGGTGGTGACACCTGCAACGTGCTGACATGAGGAAAGTTTCCAACCGATTTCTCATTAACATACAGCAGTTGACCGGCGTTGCTGGTGAAACTTTGTTGTGATGCCTCGTGTAAGGAGGAGATATGCGTACCATCACGTTTCCGACTTTAATAAAGGTCGGATTGTAGCCTAACGCGATTGCGGTTTATCGTATCGCAACATTGCTGTTCGCGTTGGTCGAGATCCAATGACTGTTAGCAGAATATGGAATCCGTGGGTTCAGGAGGGTAATACAGAACGTTGTGATGGATCCCAACGACCTCGTATCACTAGCAGTCGAGATGACAGGCATCTTATCCGCATGGCTGTAATGGATCGTGCAGCCATGTCTCAATCCCGGTCAACAGATGGGGACGTTTGCAAGACAACAAACATCTGCACAAACAGTTCGACGACGTTTGCAACAGCATGGACTATCAGCTCGGAGACCACGGCTGCGGTTACCCTCGACGCTGCATCACAGACAGGAGCGCCTGCGATGGTGTACTCAACGACGAATCTGGTGGCACGAATGGAAAAACGTCATTTTTTCGGATGCATCCAGGTTCTGTTTATAGCATCATAATGGTCGCATCCGTGTTTGGTGACATCGCGATGTACGCACATTGGAAGAGTGTATTCGTCATCGCCATACTGGCGTATCACCCGGCGTGATGGTATAGGGTGCCATTGGTTACACGTCTCGGTCACCTCTTGTTCGCAATGACGGCACTTTTAACAGTGCACGTTACATTTCAGATGTGTTCCGATCCGTGGCTCTACCCTTCATTTGATCCCTGCGAAACCCTACATTTCGGCAGGATAATGCACGACCGCATGTCGCAGGTCCTGTACGGGGCCTTTCTGGATACAGAAAATGTTCGACTGCTGCCCTGGCCAACACATTCCCCAGATCCCTCACCAACTGAAAATGTCTGGTCAATGGTGGCCGAGCAACTGGCTCGTCACAATACGCCACTATTCTTGATGATCTGTTGCATCGTGTTGAAGCTGCATGGGCAGCTGTACCTGTGCACGCCATCCAAGCTCTATTTGACTCACTGCCCAGGAGTATCAAGGCCGTTATTACGGTCGGAGTTGGTTGTTCTGGGTACTGATTTTTTTGGGATCTATGCACCCAAATTGCGTGAAAATGTAATCATATGTCAGTTATAGTATAATATATTTGTCCAATGAATACCCGTTTATCATCAGAACTTTAAAATCTCCGACGTATTATGTATATAAATGCGTCCAGGCGATAGCAGCGTCACCTTTGGCAACGAATAACTGCTAGTCAGACACACGCTCGGTACATGTAGTATCAGTGAGCGTGCTGTCCGTGTGTAGAATGGGGATGGCGCGCGATCTATTTGAGTTTGACCGAGAGCAGTTTGTGATGGCCCGGAGGTTCGACACGAGCTTTTCGGAAACTGCACGACTTGTTCAGTGTTCTAGGAGTGCTATGGAGACTATCTTTGCCATGTGAAACCATGTGCAGACGTCTTAGGGATGGGCGGCCACCCCTCATTGCAGATGTCTGACGTCGTACGCTGAGCAGACTGGTAAAACAATACAGACGACGACCTGTGGCGTAACTCACATCAGACTTTAGAGCTGGGGAGAGCACAAGCTGTAACGTCGCACCTATTTACACGGCTGCAGAGTTTTGCAGGAAGTTTTATTCCGTTAGGTCAAGCTGTATTTGAGGCTGGCAGTGAAGCCTCCAGCCCCGGCCATTGTGTGGTCGGCTGCTGGCGTCATAATGCCGTCTGTCGTGGTGTGCGGCCGTGAGAACTGCTCTGTGTGCAGCGTACTAAGATCACTTATTCATCTCACCTAAGAAACTGAATAAGTATGATAAATATGATCTGTTTGTTTTTAAATTTGGCATAGGAACTTTTATAATTTATAAGAACAGTGTGTAAAATTTTCATGCAGATAGCTTCAATAATTTTTAAAATATGAAAAACCTATTAGAAAGTACTCAACCGACACTTAGGAAAGTAAATTCAGACAGGCATCAGGACATTTTCAGTTTTTTTAATATATTTGGAAAATTCTAAAGTTTTGCATTAAGAAGTTGTGTTTAGTAAGCGTACCAAGTTTGAAAATAATAGGATATTTATTTGGGACGTTACATGTACCTAAGTACAGAAATTTGTGTTTTGCGGAAAATGGCCGTTAAAGTTCCTCCTTGTATTTGGCATTCTCTTAGAATATATATATATATTAGATCTTGGTCGCATTTTACGTAAGTGTATCACAAAGACTTACTTAATGTTGATTTAGCGGATGTCAATATTTTTTCTGCGGAAACATAATGCCATGATGTGTCCCAAGTCGTACAAATTGTATGTGATTATTCTAGACACACGTTTACAGATTCATAATGCTCAGTAAATTAATCACATCTATATACATGGTAAGCTTTGTCTCAGCAGCAAGGTACATATACAAAGCATGTAAAAAGTATTAGGAAGTTATGTGAGGAAGTTATATGTAATGTACTTGAAAAACACAGCATATTGTGCTAATGTCTAGAAGGATAGACTTGAAGGGCATTTCAAACCAGTTTTCAAGAGCACTTGGTCAACAAAGACGGGGAGAATTTATATGAGCCATCTTTTGCAGAACATCTTTAAACAGAGAAACACATACTCCTCCTCCATCCTTGCATAACATTTAAATTTTGCTTATAGAATCAGTCAGTGAGAACAATCTGAAATATTTAAACACTCCATCCTAAATTCAACAGATTTGTTGAATGCACAGGCTTCTCTAAAAATACAAAATTAATTTGGTGTTAAATTATAGCTTGTTATTTTATTCGTATCTTTTATGTTCTGAGAAGATGTAGTATAGGTCTTCAGGATTTCCCGACGAGGTGTTATCATCTTGGTAAGTCGGGTTTCCTGCGCAGCAGAAAACCTGATTTTCCAAGTTCATAGATATTTCGATTGTATAGCATTTCTTATGAAATGTCAAAATTAGCCCATTTCGTTTTAGATATTACAATTTCGTGCCGAGTTTTTCAAATGTGTTATACATAACTACCTTAATTTAACTTAGTTATACTTATTTTGCATGCTTCTCAAGATGACGTATTAATTTGTTGAAAGCAGTGAAGCGAAATAAAAATATCTATGCAACTGAAGACTGAATTTTATTTTGAACAGTGAACTGTTCAAATGGTTCAAATGGCTCTGGCGCTATGTGACTGAACTTCTGAGGTCATCAGTCCCCTAGAACTTAGAACTACTTAAACCTAACTAACCTAAGGACGTCACACACATCCATGCCCGAGGCAGGATTCGAACCTGCGATCGTAGTGGTCGCGCGGTTCCAGACTGTAGCGCCTAGAACAGCTCGGGCACCCCGGCCGGCAGCAATAAACTGTATCCCTTACAGAATATGTAAGAGGGTATTATCAGATAATGAACTTGGTGAAAGTAATGTTATTTTATATATTTCCTCAGTTCTTATATGTTGAGCTGTGTGTGGCTCGTGTTCTCGCCATCATGTATTTTACACCCTGTTTTTAACGTACTTCCACCTCATTACGTTAATTTAAATTACTACTGCCACTGAGTTGCTGCTTTGCCTGACCGTGAGCGGCGCTAGCAGTGCGTATCAATACATCCCATCTCACAGTATCTTTGCTCGACTACTATTACTTCCCAGTCCTGTCTGTTGTAAGCCAGTACGGGTCGCGAGTTCAGGCGGCCAGTCAGTTGGAACGTGTCTGGAGTGCAGTCTGGACTTGCTAGTTGGGGAGTTGCAATGCGGCATTAGCGCAGTCGGGTTGGAGCTGTGAGGTCTACGTCGACTTGGATCGCCCGACCATTGCATCCATGCATCACGTGAGCAGGGCCACGGTCTCGGTGGATCGGCGGTCGGTCGTCCTACCAGACGACGCGTTTTGGCTCGCCGATCATTCATGAGCCAGCTGTGTGTGTGTGCATCGACTCCCGATTTGTCTTTGTGCGTGCTTAGTTACTACGTTGTCGGCATTCTGAGAGGAGTCGATCGGTTGCTGCGGAGCAGAGAATCTATCTCCGCGCGGTGCAGTCGGCTGGGTCCGCTGGCGGTCCCTGTGCAGTGTTGGGGCTTGTGTGGAGCTGCCCGATCGCTATGAGCTTCGTGGTTCACAGACCCAGGACGTCAAAGTTGAGTAGTGGTTTCAAGTACCCAAGCCACGTCCATTCACGTTCATTTCGGTGGTTCGCTGTTGGGGAGGATTTCCTCTGAGTAACACTGAGTGTTTGTATTGCTGAAATTTAGCCGCCATGCGGTGGAGTTAACTATATTGGTTGACTACAAATCAAGTGCACCAGCGGAATTTTCTGCCTTGTGGCCGTTACTGTTCTGGTTACCTGTCCTGGCCACCAACGCTATTTCAGGCAATGTCTTTTCCTCACCTGTTGTCGCTATCTAACACAGTAACACGGTGTGTAGTTTTGACAGCTTAATACATATACATGTTTGATTGCGGATAATCACGCCCATAACATTATGTGTTTCAATTCTCATGTACTGATTGGTGGCAAGCAAGTCGTTTGTCGGTCGGTCCATCGCTGTCCCTTGGTTGGGTTCTGGTGGATCAAGTGTAGTTGGGCTCACCACTTGTCTCACCTAAGTGAATGAGGGCAGACCGACCTCCTGGAGGCTTCTGACTGCTGTTGTCTTTACTGTCTTTCTCACCGGTGATTAATTGTCTGTTTATAATCTATCATAGCGAATGATAAAAAACATTCTTCGTTTTACTGCGTTTTATGTAAGTAAGTTTGAATTCCGGCAAATGGACATTTGCTGAAAGGTTATTGCTGATGGTTTTGTCTTTTTCTTATAGTCAGGTTTGAGCTACTTAAGTCTTATGGTTCAATTTTTTTTTTTAATTTGGAAAATTAATTGTGGCCCTTCAGCCTTGGAACCTTATTCTTAAAATTACCTTTCAAGCTTAAACATTGCGGCCTTCTGCCCTTGAAAGGTTATGGTAATTTATTTTAAAATCTTGAAAATTTTACTGTGGGCCTTCAGCCGTTTGTATTGCATCTTGTTTAAGTTTGTCTATCGACTCTTGCCTTGAGGCTTTCAGCCTAACTCTGATATATACATTTTTATTATTTTTATAAGTAATGTTACTGCTTGTTTTCAGTCACTTGATATTTACCTTGGTGATAGTTAAGATTTGTTGTTTGGAGGCCTTCAGCCATGGAAGATTTGAAGGTCGAAACTCGTAGTTGTAAAAGTTCGGCTATGTGCCACTTTGGTTGTAAATGTGTTATTAAATTACAATAAATTACAAGTTGAAGGTGAAACTGACCCCAACCTTATTTGCCCCTTTCCACAATCCTAATCACATGTTCTGCCCAGCGGGTTTAGCAGGCCTATTACATGTGACACATTTTCTCGTATAAATTGCAACAATAAACTAAGACTTCATTCAAAAGTTATTGCAATGAAAGATTTGTTCTTACTAAAATATGTGTTTTTGTTTCATATTCGCTCAACTTTTTAAATGCGGTGTATTATTAAACCTCAATACAACATCCTGTTTTCTACTGTTGACTATTTCATTTCAGTGGCCTAAGCTATAAAAATTACTTTCTGACTCCGATACCAACGGGTTCTTCAAGTTTCAGGAAAAAAATAATGTGTGAATGCTTTTAAGTACCTACTGAGAATTATTTCGAATGTTGGAGTATCTGATTTAACTTCTAGAGGCTAAACATTTAAAGGTCATCACCGGAATAAAATCCGGAGTAGGATACATCATCACAGTTCTTTCGATTATTGAAAAGATTGCAGCAACAGGGTCAGGGGCACATCAATTATGGTCATCATGAGAGCAATATGGTGAATGTTCCTAATATCAAGGACAGCATTCCACTGCAAAATATATCAGCGATCGTATTATCCTCTTCCTTATCTTGAGGTAAATGTGAGTATGGACTTTGTTCATAGAATTGCGACTTGGAATTCCCTATAATTAGTTTACGTATAATAGCTATGACCATTTACCTCGCTTCCACGAACGGTTCCACTGTTCCGCTTAGAATACTTCTTTTGTGTTTTTTCTGGGCAGTTAATTATAAATTAGAAGCAGATTTTGTTCAACAGTCACGTTCTCCCATTGTATTACAAGGAAATGGCTGCATTGTTTTGCAGATATTCCGTCTATTTTAATTAAAGTTCCACATACTGTGCCACAGTAATTACACGTCCGAGAACAGCAGTCCGCAACTATTTCTATTGCTTTCTTTGAGTAAAGCATTCCGAGAACGCTATTATAGCATTTAAATGTTACAAAATGATTCTGTGAGTAGTGGACGAAACTCACACAGTATAGGGCAACTCGAAGCGCAGCACTGGAGGTAGTCGTAAACATTTAACTGCCAGTTCGAGAAATCCAGTTGCAAATATGAAAGCTGGGTACGGCTGTAGTTCTTATCCACGTATTGATCCTTCGATACGACAAATTTCTTCAAAGAACGGTTGACTTTGCAGCGACGTCAGTGGTAGATGTCCGTAGTGTGACTGTTCAAGGAAAGTTAAACTTCAAAAATCACCACTTTTCTTTCTGAGAGTACCTATAACTTAACAGTTGCATCATCCGAGGGAAGAGGGAAAAGTTTCTGAGTGCCGTGGGAGGAAAATACGGTAGGTGTTGCATAAATTCGACGGCACTAGAAATCTACTTCCTCAATTACTTTTTCTGGATGTGTTTTAATCTCTGCCTTCTTCTGCAGTTTTTACCCTCTACAGCTCCCTCTAATACCATGGAAGTCATTCTGTGATGTCGTAACCGGTGTCCTATCATTCTGTCCCTTCTTCTTGTCAGTGTTTTCCATATATTCCTTTTCTCGCCGCTTCTGCGGAGAATATCTCATTCTTTACCTAAATAGCCTATCTAATTTTCAACATTCCCCTGTAGCACCACATTTCCAATGTTTCGATTTTTTACTGTTCCGACTTTCCCGCAGTGAATGTCTCACTGTCATAAAACGCTGTGTTCCAAAAGTTCGTTCTTAGAAATTTCTCCCTCAATTTGAAGCCTGTTTTTAATACAAGTAAACTTCTCGTCACCAGGAATGCTGTTTTTGATTGTACTAATCTACATTTTATGTCCTCGTTGCTCTGTCCGTCATGGGTTATTTTGCTGTTTAGGTAACAGAATTCGTTAACTTCATCTACTTCGTGATCACCAGTTATGACGTTAAGTTTGTCGCTGTTCTCATTTCTGCTTCTTCTCATTACTTTCGTCTTTCTTCGATTGACTCTCAACCCACATTCTCTACTGATTAGACCGTTCATTCCATTCAACAGGTCCTGTAATTCTACTTTACTTTCACTTTGGATAGCAATGTCATCAACGAATCTTAGCAATGATATCCTTTCTCCTGGGATTTTAATCCGACTCTTGAATCTATCTTTTGTTTCCTCATTGCTTCTTCGATGTACAGGTTGAACAGATGGGCGAAGGGCTACATCCTCGTCTTACACCCTTTTTAACCCAAGCACTTTGTTCTTGGTCTTCCACTCTTATTCTTCCCTTTTGGCTCTTGTACATATTGTATATTACCGTCTTTCCTCATAGCGTATCCCCATTTTTCGCAGAATTTCGAAAATCCTGCAGCAGTTTATATTATCGAATGCTTTTTACTGGCCTATAGATCCTATGAACGCGTGCTGATTTTTCTTCAGTCTTGGTTCCATTGTCAGCAGCATCGCCAGGACAGCCTCTCTGGTACCTTTACCTTTCCTAAAGCCAACCTGATTGTCATCTCACACATTCTCAGTTTTCTTTCCCCTTCGTCTGTATGTTATTCGTGTCAGCAAGTTGGATGCATCAGCTGGTACGCTGATAGTGCGATAATTCTCGCACTGTCGGCTCTTGCAATCCTCGGAATTGTGTGCATAATGTTTTTCCAAAAGTCTGATGATATATACCAGACTCTTACATTATGTTGCCACTTCGTCAAATCAATTTAGAAATTCCGATAGAATTTTTGTACCCTTCCTGTATTATTTGATTTTAAGTCCTCCAAAGCTCGTCTAAATTCTGACTAATACTCGATCCCCTATTTCTTCCCTATCTCCCACTCATAGAGGCCCTCAATGTACTCTTTCCAGCTATCTGCTCTCTCCTCTGCATTTAACATTGGAATCCCCACTGTACTCTTCATGTTTTCGCACTCGCTTTTAATTTCAAGGAAGATTGTTTTTACTTTTCTATACATTGAGTCAGATCCTTCCGACAATCATTTATTTTTCCATTTATTCACATTTTTCATGTTGCCATTTCGCTTTATCTTCCCTGCACTTCATGTTTATTTCACACCTAAGTGACTTGTATTTCTGTATTCCTGAATTTTACCGGCCGGAGTGGCTGTGCGGTTGTGGGTGCTACAGTCTGGAGCCGAGCGACCGCTACGGTCGCAGGTTCGAATCCTGCCTTGGGCATGGATATGTGTGATTTCCTTAGGTTAGTTAGGTTTAATTAGTTCTAAGTTCTAGGGGACTGATGATCTCAGAAGTTAAGTCGCATAGTGCACAGAGCCATTTTCAACCTGAATTTTCGTCTTGATTGCCTCCCATAATATCGTCAGAATACTCCTGCCTTTAGAGTTTTGTTTCTAATAAGCATAATCTGATAGCACCATACGATGACGGTGCCCGACGATGCATCAGCACCACTTTGTCCGATGAAGGTTGGGTGTTGTCTTTTATCGGCTGGGGTGAATAAACGTGTCTCCATTGCTGCTGTTGCCCCTCTGTGTGAGAGCCTTAGTGATACACTCAAAACTCCTCCACGATGACCAGGAGGCTGTAGAAGTCATCTGGATTGGAACGACACAGCTGCAACACTGCCGCTTCTGCCTCGTTTATGAGTGGCTGCGAACAGTCGTGGAACCCCACGACGGCGACCTCGGTCATGTTCCAAATGTAGGAGAGAGGCTTGTACCTTGAGCCAGCGTGCAATCTGAGCCAGTCTTAGGTATCTGGTATCTACTATCTGACTTCATTCTTTTCCACACTAAAGGTCGCCTACACTGATATGATCATAGGCAACAGCTGTGACAGGAGAAAGGGGTAACAGTTTCATTTTGCTGCAAAAATCGTCATTTTGACACCTAAAAGTAATTTTCTTGTTCTTAATTCAATCTTGGTACAGATATGTATGTAGCAATGAATGTAAACTTAAATGATAAGTATTTATGATAGACATATTTCGTAATAACCGTGCTGTGATATTGCTGGCATGATGTTGTTGTAGGTTATGTATACAATTTATTACAACGGGAGGAAAATTATACATTGCGCCTGTCGGTTGTATTGTACCCTGAACATGGGCCAAGGTACAATTCATTGTTAGGTATATGAAAGGATGTGTTACAGTAATTGCAGTATTATATGGATAGATGGCACTGAGCAAGATGGATAACATTACACCGTCACCGTCTCTGGAAGCTCTGAAAGAAGCTGCAGCTTTGTGGAGGCTGCACCGAAGAACAGCGAAAGACTTTCGTGTTTCAAGAGCCACTCTACAAAATACTAAATGTGTGTCCTACAGAAGTCGTGCAGACCAACAGATATCTAGTCCAGAGGAAGAAAATGAACTCGTTGATTACCTCATAATTGCTTCCAAAATGCGCTAAGGATTGTCCCGAATTGAGTTGCGAAAATTGGCATACCATTTTGGTATATCGCATTATAAAAGCATACCTCTATCTTGGGATAAAAACGGAGAAGCTGGTTAACAATGGTACATCGACTTCATTGAACGCCATGAACGGCTAAGCCTAAGAAAGCCTGAAACAACGAGCGTGGCTTGTTCAACAAGTTTTAATAGGAACAATGTTGCAGCGATCTTCAACAATTTACAATCAATAATAGACAAACTAACATTGACACAAGAAAGAATATTTAGTGTTGACGTCAGTGGTAATTCCACTGCGTATGTGCCAGAAAAAAGTATTAGCAACTAAAGGATGCAAGCAGGTTGGATCTATGATATGTGCTGAGCGTGACAGTAATGTTTCAATGATGCCACGCATTAATACATCAGGCAACAGTGTGCCATCCACGTTCATACTTCCAACGGTCAGCTTTAAGGAACATATATTTTAGGGTGCACTACCTGGATCTGTAAGTTGTGCACATCCATGTGGCTAGTCCAACGACAGTATTTTTCGGAAGTTTTAGGAACAGTTCATTTCCCACGTAAAGCCAAACGATAATGAAAATATGCTGCTAATATTTGACAACCGCGAAAGACGTATCACCGCGAACACTATCATACTAGCAAACGGTAATGGTGTAATCTTTCTTACGTTGCCACCGCATAGTAGCCACAAGCTGCAGCCACTGGATAAAACTGTCGTTGGTCCATACAAAACTTTCTACGACACTACATGTACAGAATAGGTGGAGGTGCATCCTGGAAATCCTATAATCGTTTACGATGTTGCGAAAATTGCAGATCGTCATTTTATATCAGCATTCACACCTGTTAATATTCACTCTGGATTTCGAGCAACTGGGATATGGCCTGTATAAGAGAATCCATTCCAAGATCATGACTTCCTCAGAGTCGAATGTGACAGACTGATCGTAACCTACTTTGAATACAGTGGCTGCATTTAGGAACGATGAACTGGCAGCAGTACAAAGTGATATTTCTGCTCAATCGTCTCCTTTAGAGTCACTAAGGCTGTTAACGAATGCTCTTCCACGAAACAGTGGGCATACAGAAGAGGAACAGAAGTGTGGAGCATCACGAGTATTGACTGACAAACCTGCAGAACGAACAGAAACACAGCATACCGTACGACAAGAAAAAAAGAAAGGGGTCGTCAGTTAGCAAAAGGAAACTGTTTAAATCAAATGCAGAAGGAAGGACAACTAAAAAGAAAACTACACATGACACTATGTCAGACAGCGACTCCAGTCCAATTGGTTTATGTGAGGACAGTGACAGAGGCTGTTAAGAGTAAGAGTAAGTGGAACATTTGTATGACCTGTGGTACATGATGTTTGCGAAATTTCACAGGAACATGTTGTCAGATTACTTCCAGAACCAGAATTGAAAAGGCGTGGGGAACTGATACTCAGTATTCTTTGCCATGGCTACAACATAAATTAATCAGAAATTGATTAAACTTTCTAACAGACATTAACAGCATACCAGTAGAGATTAACAATACAGAAGTGCTACAGAGGTTTCAAAGTAAAAGTAACTTTTGTTTTTCAACATGCACATTGAGGCATAATTATTTTCAACAGATATAGTTACATTGTTTGCTTTTGTTTGGTAGCCCTACGTTTTTGTTACATAAATGCTGTTCATTATAAATGACTTGTCGATTTGTTTTCAACTGTGGCTCATGGTACATGACCACACTGTACGTAGAGCCAAATACAACATTTTGTGATAATGTCTCTATAGGACAGCTATTCAACAAATTGATTATGTGTTGTGATTCATTTGATAGAAAATAAGATAAGTAACGCAATGGGTAAATAAGCTCATAGAAAACCTTGTTGCCGGCCGGAGTGGCCGAGCGGTTAAAGGCGCTACAGTCTGGAACCGCACGACCGCTACGGTCGCAGGTTCGAATCCTGCCTCGGGCATGGATGTGTGTGATGTCCTTAGGTTAGTTAGGTTTAAGTAGTTCTAAGTTCTAGGGGACTTATGACCACAGCAGTTGAGTCCCATAGTGCTCAGAGCCATTTGAACCATTTTTTGAAAACCTTGTTATTGAATCTGCTAAGATGATCCAGAAAAGCATACCTAAAGTGCAAGCTCTTCCCACACATATCTGATCAATGACTGATTTTTACTTTTTCCACTACTACCAAGATTCTGTTTACACGTCTCCGAGCTTGAGGGCCTGCGCTTCTTACAAAGAGGTGGCGTGCCACTACATTTTCGTCATTCAGACTTGTCTGGCCACATCTAAACCCTGTATAACATTCTGATGCATTGTTTCCCAACTCTTCTACCAACTTAGTGTTAAAAACGAATTGCCACAAGCTTCTGTATTTTATCAATGGGCTGCGCCACTTTGATCTGGCTTCCTTCGCTCCATGGCACAGAACTGTGGCGTGGTGATCTGAATGTGTACCAGAGCTGCAGACATATACTTGGAAGCTATTTAAAATTGAATTATGTAAACTTACTTTTATGTTATTTTGATTAAAGCCATGACTACCTCTTGTTGAGCATCACATTTTGTTCTTTACTCACTGTAAAATAATGCTAATTATCTACTGTCTTCAATGATTAATACAGCAACTGTCTGTATACAGATTCACTCCTGGCTGACGTACCGTCTCTTTCGGACTGTTATGTCTTGTTCTCATTTCCTTATATTACGTAGTATTTCCATTGGAATTCCATTTCATCACTATAGACAAGACAAAATCTTAATTTAATTCAAAATAAGCCCATAAAAAGAACATGTTCATCACAGAATCTTCTATTACCATAACTATCAAATGAAAGGAAACTACGTGCATTAGCAAAAACTTTTAAAAGCTTAATTTTCTTAATTTTTAGGGAAATTTTCATTTCCAGACGTCATCTACATTGCCTAGTTTAGCACAGCTTTGGAAGATTTGCGAAGGAATAGGAAGTATGTCTTAGAAATTTCTAAAATAACTGGGGGGACTGGCAAGCCAATGATATTTAGATTGATGTGTAGATCTATGAGACTGGAGATATATACCACCAGGCTTTCTAAAAAAAATAATATAGTCCAAAAATATTAAAAGATACAAAAGTTAGTTAAGTATGAGACCTAGCATACCATCAGCTCATCAACTCAAGCATACAAGTAGGTGACAAGAATAATTTGTCATTACTGTACAATCTATGCATCAAAGAAGTAATGACAGAAATAAAAGAAAGGTTCAAGAGTGGGACTTAACTCCAGATTGAAAGGATATCAACTTTAATTTTCACTATCCCCGAAGTGGATGAAATGAAGGAATTCTACTACTTTGGAAGCAAAATAATGTATCAGAATGAAACAAGGAAGACATAAAAAGCAGACTAACACAGGAAAAGAGGGTGTTCCAGACAAAAAGAATTCTACTTTTCTCAAACAAAGGCCTTAATTTAAGAAAGAATTTTCTGAGAATGTAAGTTTGGAGCATATCATTTTGTGGTAATGAATCATGGAATGTGAGGAAACTGGAAAAGAAGGCAATCGGAGCATTTGAGGTATTATGTTACAGGAGAAAATTAACTGGACTGATAAGATAAGGGATGAGAAAGATCTCCTCAGAATCGGTAGAGACACGAAACTTAGGGAAACAGCAAAGACCCGAAACTAAGGGCAGCATTGTCATAAAGAAGAGACCGGATGATACGACATACGTTAAGCCATCAAGGAAAGCTTTCGCGGAACCATATGGAGCCCCAAATAGTAATGATAGAAAAGGAAATGTAGATATTGGAGGATATACAATAAATAATAATTGGTGTTGCAGTTTACAAGATTTACTCTGACATGAAGAGGTTGGCACAAGAGAGGAATTCCTGGCAGGCTGCATCAATCCTGATGAACTCTTTCGGAAAATACATGATTGAGGTAAATATATCAGCAGTGTACTAAGAGAGTGTAATGCACCGGCCAAGAGAGTTTCTCAGGCCACAACCCCGATACAATTGCCAGTTGACAATGAGGCTGGCAGACATGTGCATTTTGGAATTTTACACTGACGGGTTCTGCAGGGATTCAGCTAGCAGCCAAACAGGTAGTGGAAAGGTCGTTGACTCAAACGCACATCGTAAAAGGCTGGAGCAAAACCAGACGTTTGCAGATGTGAAAGTAGAGACGACGAACTGGCACATCCACAAAATGCGGGACGTCAACATTTAATGGGCTATGCAAATTTCGCCAAGAGAGGGAATTTCTTCCAGGAACAGGTTTCTTCGCAGTTTTGTGGGGTGTTTCTGCCATGAGAATTGGGGACGGGAGAAGGGGGTGAGGAGAGGGTAGTACACAACGATAACATTTGATTGGCCAGAAAAAGGACTCGAGCTGTCGAATCGGGTGCACAATCGTGCTGGTAGAGATCATTACACGAGGCTGAGGGAGATAAACGTCCTGGTGAGGAGGAGTTGACTATGAGACCACAAGGGAGAGACTTGTTGGTGAGACTGCATGGCAGAGAATTCACTTTGAGACAGCAGAGTAACATTGATGAGGCCATCTTTGAGCCCGGTGAATAAATGGCTTGCACTGCAGCCTAGCTCTCCAATCAGTGTCGGCATACCAGAATTTAAAACCCTAGTAACGACACTGAAGAGTTTATTACTAATAATGATAATATTATTATTTTATTCCATTAGTAATAATGATGTTTAAATTATATACGGAGTTATCCATAGTTGCTGCAGCGTTTACATTATTGCTCCTCTGCTGCTTTACTCATCATGGCTAAACAAACGTGAAGGCGTTACCCACGATTTAACAAAAGAAGTGACTTGGAAGCATTTCAGATAGGGACCGGCCAGGCTAGCTTACATCGGAGAGTATGTGTTGATATACACTCCTGGAAATGGAAAAAAGAACACATTGACACCGGTGTGTCAGACCCACCATACTTGCTCCGGACACTGCGAGAGGGCTGTACAAGCAATGATCACACGCACAGCACAGCGGACACACCAGGAACCGCTGTGTTGGACGTCGAATGGCGCTAGCTGCGCAGCATTTGTGCACCGCCGCCGTCAGTGTCAGCCAGTTTGCCGTGGCATACGGAGCTCCATCGCAGTCTTTGACACTGGTAGCATGCCGCGACAGCGTGGACGTGAACCGTATGTGCAGTTGACGGACTTTGAGCGAGGGCGTATAGTGGGCATGCGGGAGGCCGGGTGGACGTACCGCCGAATTGCTCAACACGTGGGGCGTGAGGTCTCCACAGTACATCGATGTTGTCGCCAGTGGTCGGCGGAAGGTGCACGTGCCCGTCGACCTGGGACTGGACCGCAGCGACGCACGGATGCACGCCAAGACCGTAGGATCCTACGCAGTGCCGTAGGGGACCACACCGCCACTTCCCAGCAAATTAGGGACACTGTTGCTCCTGGGGTATCGGCGAGGACCATTCGCAACCGTCTCCATGAAGCTGGGCTACGGTCCCGCACACCGTTAGGCCGTCTTCCGCTCACGCCCCAACATCGTGCAGCCCGCCTACTGTGGTGTCGCGACAGGCGTGAATGGAGGGACGAATGGAGACGTGTCGTCTTCAGTGATGAGAGTCGCTTCTGCCTTGGTGCCAATGATGGTCGTATGCGTGTTTGGCGCCGTGCAGGTGAGCGCCACAATCGGGACTGCATACGACCGAGGCACACAGGGCCAACACCCGGCATCATGGTGTGGGGAGCGATCTCCTACACTGGCCGTACACCACTGGTGATCGTCGAGCGGACACTGAATAGTGCTCGGTACATCCAAACCGTCATCGAACCCATCGTTCTACCATTCCTAGACCGGCAAGGGAACTTGCTGTTCCAACAGGACAATGCACGTCCGCATGTATCCCGTGCCACCCAACGTGCTCTAGAAGGTGTAAGTCAACTACCCTGGCCAGCAAGATCTCCGGATCTGTCCCCCATTGAGCATGTTTGGGACTGGAAGCGTCGTCTCACGCGGTCTGCACGTCCAGCACGAACGCTGGTCCAACTGAGGCGCCAGGTGGAAATGGCATGGCAAGCCGTTCCACAGGACTACATCCAGCATCTCTACGATCGTCTCCATGGGAGAATAGCAGCCTGCATTGCTGCGAAAGGTGGATATACACTGTACTAGTGCCGACATTGTGCATGCTCTGTTGCCTGTATCTATGTGCCTGTGGTTCTGTCAGTGTGATAATGTGATGTATCTGACCCCAGGAATGTGTCAATAAAGTTTCCCCTTCCTGGGACAATGAATTCACGGTGTTCTTATTTCAATTTCCAGGAGTGTACAATTACTGCAGCCCAAGCCCTCAGGGCAGTTACCACATGTTGTTGCCTCGATGGCGAAGCCAGACCCAGTATATCACTGACACAGCAGAAAGGCAGAAGCCACTGTGGCGATGGTTACCTGATTACTTCTCGACTGAGCATTGCCTCGGTTGTATCTTATGTGATGGGAAACAATGCCATGGGAAAACAAGGATGAGTCAAGCCTGTATACGAGGGTTGTCTAGAAAGTAAGTTCCGATCGGTTGCGAAATGTAAACCACTGGAAAATCCAACACAGCTTTGCACAGATGTATAGGGCAGTGTCTCTAGTATCCCCGTCAACCGTGTCGCGTCGTTCTTTTCAGTTTTAAGTGAACGGTGGGCAAGTAAAGATGAGTAGGGAATAGCGTCTCCCGCCGAGTATGAAGGCCTGGTTTGAGATTTCGCCTGTGTCATGCAGCCCACATAACACTACTGTCGAGCAGCTCCTTCTACATGCCAATTCTCGGCTGCACACTGCAGCCACAATGAAGACGCTCCTGCAGCGTTTCCCATGAGAAGTGTTTGATCACTCACAATACAGTCCGTAATTGGTTCTCCCTGAGTCTCGTCTCTGTTCACAAGAACCGCTGGCTATGAAGTCTAAATTTTTCCACAGACAACGAGCGCAGACCAGTGCAGACAACTGGCCGAAAGAACAGGCGGCTGCTTTCTATCACGAGGATATTGGAAAGTTGATACAACACTACGACAAAATTCGAAGTTGGAGCGGCGAGTATGTAGAGAAGTAGGTGGAAGGTGTACCTAACTGTTGCAAATAAAACGTTTCTGGTTTTCACTATGGTTTCCATTTCGCGACCGATCGGAACTTACTTTCTGGACTACCCTCGTAAATAATATTCATTTCAGACAGGCACTAATCGATATACCAGTTTCAGCTACCTTGAGGTAATGACCACCTACAAGCAGTACTGCGACTATCTATACCTACATCACACTCCTCAACCCACCTAATGGTGTGTGGCGGAGCCCTCCAACTCTGTTCCACTCGGGAATAGCGCGTTGGATGAATGATTGTGGGTAAGCCTCTGTATTGGCTCAAATTTCTCGACTTTCCTCCTCATGGTCTTTGCACGTTACGTATGTCGGAGGAGGTAATATGTCGTCCGATTCTTCTCGAAAGGTGCTCTCTCGAAATTTCAATAGTAAATCTCTCCGTGATACACAACGCCTCTCTTGTAACCTGTTTCGAGTGGAGTTTGTTGAGAATATTCCTAACGCTCTCGTGCGCGACTAAACGATCACGTGTCGAAACGTGCCGCTCTTTGTAGCATCTTCTCTTTCTCTTCTATCAGTCCTATGTGGTAGGGATCCCAAATAGATGAACATTATTCTAGATTCGGTCGAACTAACTCCTTATAAGCCACTTCCTTCTTGGATAAGTTACATTTCCTTGAAATTCTTCCTATGCGTCTGACACAGGCATCTGCTTTTCCCACCATTTGATTTAAGTAATCTTTCCACTTAAAATCACCCTGGATTATATCTTCTCGTGGAAGAAAAAGAGTATTTAACATTGCTATTATTACGAAGAAATGTCGTGCAACCACCTGGTACCAACCCACCACACCATCGCAGCCATGCCTAAGATGGCGATCTGCAGCCTGTCCTGACCACTGACTGCCCAGTTTCAAAACGCGCCGTAGGAGTCAAACAGCCGTGACCTCTACAACATTTGTCATTTTTCTGTACTGCTTATAATTTTCACACATTCGCCTTCTAAAGCCACAGAGGCACCTATGAATAACCCTGCATATATCTGTGGTGCCTGTCTCCACAGCTCAGTGCTGGCACAGCTAAGAGGCTCGATTCCCGGTACTGTTAGGAATTTTCGCTTTGTGGGAGTATTGGTACTGGGTATACTCAGCCCCCTGTCGCCAACTGAGGAACTACTCGATCGATTCCTAATTGTTCCAAGGTCAAGGAACCCGAAAACGACCGGGAGTGCGGTGTTCTAACCACATGGTCCTCCTCGCCGCACCCGATGACGCCATTGGCAGAGGATGACATGGCGGTCGGTCGGAGCCAATTGTCCCGTCTAGGACCAGAACGCAGAACTTTATAATTGTGGTGCAAATAAATATTTGTGACAAATCTAAGTACAATGCTCCAGTCTGCCTCCCAATCCTTTTATTATTACGCAAATTCCTCACTCAAGATACTGTAATTAGCAAAATCTAAATTCACCATTACAATCCAGGAATTTATTTACTTCTAAAGACTGCTAGTACAGACATGATTTAAGCTGGGTCAAAAGATATCTGAAAATCCTCGATTCCGAGGTAAAGTGGCAGCTCATACTCACTACTTCGTTGTATATTTCCGTTCCCAACTTACAAAGAGCATACTACACTATTTCCACATCTGAAACCAATTTTTTACGGAATAAATAATGTGACATTAAATTGTGTCTTCAATGAGGTTATCATTGAAACATTCTCACGCGAGGCGAAAGTGAGAACATGGCCCGTGCAGGTCTGGAAAAATAACCGTGAAAGCCAGCCGCAGCGAATTTCGCCACCATAATTTCCCACGGACGCTGATTGCTTCGGCACCAGGCCCGGGCGTTCAATCAGCCCCCGGAAACACAGGCAGAGCCCAAATATTTGCTGTCAATTACACGACAATCGCCCACATGCAATATGCGCCTCTGAGAGAGAATATTATGGCTGCGATATCAATTAGAATATTGGTGATACATCAGGCTTCAATTACGTCGACCTGGCGTGTACTTTAATCTGAAACTTTCAAATCTGCGTCTGATCCAGTTCTCTACACGTCAACATACATAGTGTGGTGGCAGGTGCCTCTGGTAGAAATAAGGTTTCACTCCTTTCCCGATCCACTCGTAAATGGTGCGCAAGCATAAAATCACTCCTACCGTCTGCTTAGTTTGTAAACGAGCTTATGTGTTAAATATCTGAAGTGTATAAGTGAGCTAAATTTAGCAAAGGTTTAGAATAATGTGTAATTTAAGTATCAAACATATCTCATTTACAAACACTGGTTGAGTACAGTCAGGGCAATTTGCAGTCCGATTTAACAAAAAGTATATTTTTCACATATCTCAATGTTAATGGATTCATATCTCCTGAGCTATGTACCGTAGAATGATATATCTTTGGAGGTACATTCAGTGGTATATACGGGCACTGTCTGTAGAATTATACCTCTTAATGAGTAGATTATGACAGCATTTTAAATTTTTAAATGCGGTCAATAATTAGAAGAAATACTGAAAATGAACTTGTGTTGCCCTTGGAAGTGGTTAGATGGCCAACCTATGACTGGAACCTAGACTCATGAACATGACTAGCCATTTAGTAACGTATATTAACCTTAGTCACGCTCATAGGTTTGTTTGAAATCTGATAAACCACGTATGAGTTGCCTGTCACTAAATTTGTAGTGTTGTGGGTTTAACTTAACTGGGAAACAAATTCTGTTTTCGAGTATTATGCGCGGCCCAGGTCTAAACCCATTGATGCTAATACCTGTAAGAAATGCCTTAAAATCGATATTTGACGTAATTCAGTCCTCATAACTTTGCTACACTGGGTGCTCACTTATTCCTTTTTTTTCTATCTCGCCATTTCTCCCCCATCCACCACAAAGCAACAATCTGTCATTAAAAATGTGTTTCATCTGATGTTGAGCCGACTCGAATTATTTGTCGTGGAATAACAAAAACTGAATCAACATAAACAGTCATTGGTTGCAGTTATTTACGGAGGTCATTAATCCGTTTGGATGTCTAACAATGGCGTAGAAGATAATACCCAGAAGTACAACGGTCTAAGTGGATGACTTGATAGGAACTTTTAGACACATATTAGCAAATAAATGCTTTGTCTTTTTCTATTTTTTGTTTCGTTATTTGGTTATCCCACCAAAATCCTAGAGGGAAAGCATACTAAGGATCACCAACTTTTTTCCTCATAGTATTTATTTAAATGTAGCGTGTACATATGTGGTATGTTGCACTTTGTATTGGTTTCCGAAAAATTGACGTTAAAACTTTTACAAGGAAGTTGAAAATCACACGAGAGCGCCATCCGCCCAACAACAGCGTTAAAGCAGACAGGTTAACTTTGTAAAGGTTCACAAAACAATCGTATCAGTTCTAAAGATAATTATTCCTCAGAAATGAATTATAATGATAGTGGATTTGTGTCAAGGTATAATTAAGATATAATGAAGAATTGTGATCAAACGCTAATTGACCAATACAGGGAGGGACAAATAAAAGTGGCTCGGAGAACAAAGTTCCAGAGTACAAAGAAACACATCAGAGGAAAGAAAATACCGTACTAACCTGACTCCAGCAGGTGTTGAAAGAGACCAGCAGCCACCTCTTTGCACTTTTGGGCAGTGGTCAGCAAGTTATTGAAGGCTGATCAAAAATGGTTGAAATGGCTCTGAGCACTACGGGACTTAACTTCTGAGGTCATCAGTCCCATAGAACTTAGAACTACTTAACCGTAACTAATTTAAGAACATCACACATATCCATGGCCGAGGCAGGATTCGAACCTGTGATCGTAACGGTCGCGGGGTTCCAGACTGTAGCTCCTAGAACCGCTCGGCCACCCCGGCCGGCGAAGGGTGATCGACGCTGGACAACTGGAATTGCTGCAATCTCACCCTAAATGTTCCGCTGCAGTTCTTAAAGACTATGAGGGTTGTCACGATATACCTTAGACATGAGGGCTCCCCGCAGTGCTTTTCGGGGGGGAGGGCGTGCTGATCCCTGGCACGAACTCGCTCTGCGGCTTAGTGTCGCGGTCCGGTGTGCCGGCCAGTCTGTGGATGGTTCTTAAGGCGGTTTAACATCTGCCTCGGGGAATGCGGGCTGGCTTATTCCGCCTCAGTTACACTGTGTCGGTGATTGCTGCACAAATGCTGTCTCCACGCGCGCGTACACCATAATTACACTAACACACAAACATTGGGGCTACACTCGTCTGGTCTGAGACGTTCCTCGTGGGGAGGGGGAGGGGTCCACTTAGGGGCCGAACAGCACAATAACCCTGGGTTCGGTGTGGGTCAGCGTTGTGGTGAGTGGACTGCTGTAGCCTGTGGTGGGGTTTGTACCACTGAGGGTTACGGCGGGAACGAAGCCTCCCTGTCGTTTCTAGGTCCCCAGTTCAGCACAGTACAATACAATACAATATACTCATTTCCAGAAAGCTGTCTAGGTTCAAAGAATGTGTCACACATGGCAGCACACAGCTGAGAAGTGACAGAGGTTGCTCCTTGAACCGTGACTTATTTTCAAAGAATATTCTCAAGAATTTATTTTATTTACTAGCGATTCGTCAAGAACATTAACACAACTAACCACACTATGTAAGCATGGAAGTAGCTACCAGGGACTAACTGATGACATCGTAACCAAATTCCATTTTACAAATGGGAATTTTATTCACTTTAATAGTGCCTAAAAGCATTTTTTAAAAGAAACAGATTTAAAATTATAATCAGAAAGCACCCTCTAAATATCAAAGTTACAGTTTATTCAGAGGCAGAAAGAAACAAGTTTTGACTGTGTGAGCTTTCAGGCAGAGAACCTTGCCACTCCCTTTTGACACGGACGTAGTTACGACCGCTCACAACAGCCTCTGAAAGACTACACTGGTGCAAATCTGCAACACGCCAGATTACTTTAAACTAAGAGTTTTAACAATTTACACAAGCACACAAACTACGCACCCCCCCGTAGCAGGGATGGAAATGGTACAAAAGACTAATAATTAAAATAATAACCTAGCCACGGAAGGTTCAACTTGATTTTAACTGCTAAGAAAAGTCTTACTGTGAAAGGGTGGCCACTTTACATACTAAAATGATCATTTAAATAAAAGCCCATGAAATGCAATCTTATATAAAATTCTACAAGTTTGGCCAAACAATAGTTAAGATGCTCTACAGTACACTGATACCGCCTCTCAAGATCATAGTCAATAATATAGTTTCCAAAGATCAAAACATATTTCAGGTATTAGGCCGTTACACTAAGCAATAAATTCATTAACACACCAAATCCGACAAAAATGACAGAGGCAGCTACTAACGTACGGTAGATTGATAGGGAGATTACCGAACAACCCGAACCGCAGGTTGCTCTAACCCGCCCCTACTCCACAAGGGACAAACGGACCAATCAATTTATAAACAACCACCTTCCCACGGGTGGGCAAACGGAGAAGAATGGTGGGACAACCCCAAAGCAAAACGGCTGGTGACCTCACCAAAAAAACAAGTAGAATGTAACAAGAGGAAATCAAACAAGATATCACAATCACTTACCTTTTAATAAACTGCGATTTCTCGAGAAGACCTGGCGCAGCACCCCCAAAACGCTCTCCCGAACCGTCCGCTGCCAGCCGCTTCAACGGACGCAGGAAGGCACGCCGATCTCCCGTCTCACGGCGTCGCAGCTCGCACCGGCCAGACTGATGTCGTGGGTTGACTCCTGTTGCTCTCGTGTCGACCGCGAAGTCACTACCCCTCGCTATAAGCCGCGGCCCACTGGACTCACGTGGCGACCTCACATGCGCCGACGCTCAAGACGGGCAAGTCATCTCGTGTCTCTGTGCGCGACCGACCAACCGATCGATCCAACCGCCAATGACCATTGCCTGAGCAAACTCGAGCAGACTGGCAGCGTAACGCGCAGATTTAGATGCAGGAACTAAGTCCCGACCGGGCGACCACTCGTTGAGTTCTCTTACTGGCGGAGTGGAAAGACTCTCATTTTGCCAGCTTTAAAGGTTGATCCGAACGACAGACATACTAGCACTCCGAACTACAGACAGACACTAACTGCCTAACATGTGCGAACGAGAGACAGACTAGCAAACTGGGGACGAGAGACTGATCCAGACTGACAGACTGGCGAGCTCATAGCCCCCCCCTTAAATGCACGTTAACAGGCAACCTTTCCCCTTTCCCATCAGAGGGAGACACCAAAGCTGCGATTGCCATAGCGGCACCACCGCCGGAAACGGAGGGAGTCTGCTTCACACTACACGCTGTGGCGCGCTCTTCAAAACAGCAATTTTTACCACGGCTCACTCGTCCATGCTCATCCTAAAAAAAAGAACGGCCGATTAAGCCCGCAGGAGAGACAGCGCACTACAGTGTGAATGTGTGCCTGTGTAAGGTGCGTCGATGGAGTTTGTGAGGATCATCCTCCCACTAGTACCATCAGTTTCTGTTGTTGACATAAGTACTGAGACGCAAAAGGGCACATTACGACTGGAGATTCCCACAACTGCCGCAATTTGTGTCAGAATGGTTTGGAATGTGGGTTACAACATTTTGCAGTTCCCCTGTTCGGTCCATTGAGCGTCAACATCTGGGCCTTCCTAGCGATTTCAGCTACAGTGCTCGTCTTGCTGCTTCGAAGTTTTTAAAAGATTTCGTGACTAACCGCGCCGATGGTACAGGATCATTCCGTATAAGGTTGAAATGACGACAGTATTCCTGTATAACAGCAGCAACACAGTCACCGTTTCCCTGAAAGACCTCCATGACCACAGTACGTTCAGGCCCGCACCAGCGCTCCATCTCAGCAAATAGCGTACCTACCGGAAACATAAGACAAACATTCAGTGTTGCCAATAGTACACTGTCCAGTCACATTCACGTGAGCCCCTGTCGAAGGCCTGATTAATCATCTTTTGCATCGCAGACCGCTGCGAGACGTGCTGGAAGAGAGTCAGTGAGGTTTTGGAGGGCAACGACAGGTATGTGGAGCCATGCCGACTCCAGTCCCGTGACCAGCTGCGGTACGTTTCTAGGTTGAGGATCCATGACGTGAACAGTTCGGTCGAAGTGATCCCGCAGATTCTCGATTGAGTTTAAATCCAAGGAACATGGTGGTCAAGGTATTATGGTACACTCAGCCTTGTGCTCTTGGAACCACGGACGTACACTATGAACTGTGTGAGACGCTGCATTACCCTGCTGGTAGGTACCACGGTGCCAAAGAAAAACAAGCTTTATAAAGAGGTGGACGTCGTCCGTAAGGTTAGATCATGTTCTGAGTGACAATTCGCAATTCTTCACAACACAACTTTTATTTATGTAAGTTTACAAGACTGATGACAGAGCAACAAAAGAAAACAAAAACGATACCAGTAAAAGTCCCCTAATTGAGGCAACCTTCTAATTTTCACAAAAGGTTCTTAGTAAAACACACACACACAAACACACACACACACACACACACACACACACACACACACACACACACACACTAGTAAAAGTCCATTTCAGAGACGAAGACGTGATCTTCAGTGGTCGAAGTCCACGAGGTCGGCATTTGGAGTGAATAGAACTCTGGGGCAGGTTCTAGCCCCTAAAAGCTGTCGCCAGCCAGTCAGGTTTTGGCTTAATGATACTTCATGCAGGCCGTAGTTCGAGCTCCCCCTGCAGGACGTAGTGCTCTGAATGTCTGTTTCCATTATCTTGTATGTAAATAACCGGTGTTTACCATGGTGCTTTTGGTACGCCTTTTACATAGACAATCCTGTCCTCTGTGGAGTAGTATGGGTTGCCGGCCCTCAGGGGCTACCTTGGCTCCGGCATAACAGATACATACTTGTGCTGATGCTGTGTGGCTTCCAGAATAATGACATCACCCACGAAATGCCGCGAAGATATTATCCAAACCATAAAGGTCCTTCGTTTTTTCTCATTTAGACGTCTCACGCCGAACACGGCAACGACAATCCGTCTGATGGAGCATAAAACGTATTTCATCTGAAAAGACCACCTTTCGTCACTCAGTTGAATTCCAGTTGCGGTGCTAGCGCGTGAAATACTGCCGTGGTCTCCGATGAACAGCAGTCAGCATTATATCAGATTTACTTTCATTCCGTGCATGGGTGCATGAACCAGGCACTTGCCGCAGAATCTCACTCGCAGCAACATTCGTTGAGCGGTCTTTGAGGAAATAGTGATGGTACCCTCTTGGTTTATCTGGGCGGTCAACTGATCAACAGCTGCGCGTATATTCGCTGGTATACCTCTCCGCAGTAGTCGTTTACCTTATCTATGGTCCGTGGGGTACCACAGTTGCCTCGGCGCCGATTCTGGGTAGTATCATTTTGCCATGTGCTATACACTTTAGCGAAGGCAACAGGTGAACAGTTTACAAACTTATCCGTTTCGGAAATTCTTCAACCCTTGCCACAACAGCCTATAATAATGATCGTTTGGATGTCAGATGAATCTCTCCGTTTCCGCATAGCGACAACATCTACATTGTTCTCCACTGGTAGTGCTTCCACCTACCGTCCGTGGATGTACATTCCACGTTGACATTCTAACAACCCTACCACAACAAAGGTCAGAATTTAATAACGATTGTGGTGTTGCTCACGCTGCTAAATACCGCATTTTCGGGCAACAACATAGTTATTATGTGGCAGGTGTCATTAGAGCACAGTTAATAAAGTCACATCATGTAATAATGAATAAACTAGGAACTCATCTTTTCGTGTTTCCCACGCTGGTCTCGTTGTAAAATCAAGGCTCAATCGTCGAAAATCTAGGTGGTGATGATTCCAAGCTCGGATGCAAAGAGGCCTAGGTTTTATTCTGCAGTATTCAAAAGTTTTGTAGATGCGCTTCACAAACCATTCTTGATGATTAAACCTTTCAAAGTTAGCACAATGGTGATGTAAAAAAATAATCAGCACTCCGAATATAAGTTACACTTCTTTTTTATTGCTTTTGTTGCCATAGCACGTAACCCACAAAACATCACTTCACAATACAAAACATACTTGAAAACATCTTCCTCACTGTTAAAGTTCACACTTAAGCTGACTACAATATGCGTCTCTCCAACATGACGTCCAAGACTTGACCTTCTCAAGGACCGACTCTCTAACAACTAACTATCGCTTACGCGCCCAAAAATCAGAGTTACAAGTACGTTAAAGATCATTGTGACAAAAGAAAGAATACACATAAGAATAATATCATTGCAATATAAACATATCGATGTATCACAAATGAAATCAAATGTGAATGTTGTCTCAGAAATATGTTAAGTAGTTAACAGAAACACAGTAGAATATTACTGGTATCGAGAGGTTGAGTTGAGGTGCCGTAATGGTTACGTAATTCAAGTACCATTAAAACATCGAATGTAGAACGTAGGTGCTGCTCACATTCGTATGACGGGACTGTTGCGAGCTAACATCCCACAGATGTTGGCGCTCACATGCGGTTCCTCTTCGTCGAAATGTCTCGGCTCAAACTCGTCTACTGGTTGAACCGCACGTGTCGCATTACACGCTCTAAACTAGACATTTGTGACCCTTTGGTTAAATTGTCTGGCTGATGGCAAGTTTGCGAAATATATAAAGTAAACATAACATACAATAACAGTAGTATTAATACCGGGAACTAAACTGACGACCATAAATGATGTAGGCTACACAGTTGAGATTTGGTTAGAATAATATTTTTTCAGAAAGCAAACTAATAGCAAAAGTGGTTGTTTTTAGACTTACTCTTACACTCCAGCGCATATCCATTTCACACAGTTCGATCATTCACAATCTCGTCGCGAAAAACAAGTTATCTACGCGAAAAGTTATAGTTCACACCAGGCGCGCGGCTGCTCACCGCTCCGACACACATCGCGAAATTTTCTGAGTCGTTTCACCTCGTAGCTGCCTAATGACCGACCGTTCGCTTTCGGGTCTCCACCAGCATGGTTCCCTTTGGTGTCTAGACCAGAACTGCCCTCTGCCCGTTCCCGGCCGCGTTTCCCGCTCGCCGAACGTCTTCGCCCAACTTGACTAGTGTAGTTCCCTTTCCTGAAGCCACCCATCTGATTGGCTACAGCTAATTCTACATTATTTTACATTTTAACATATTTAAATAAACAATGTTTGACCACTTTCACGCTATAAATAAAGTAACAATAATATCTATTACATAATAAAAGTTAAATTCTTTTCATAAAACTAATACAACTTCCTTCTTACCTTTGAATGTCACGACCAGTAGCCTTGCACCAGTGTGCTTTCTGATAAATGAATAAAGAACAAAAGTAACTTTACAACCAATGTTGTGTTACCTAATGATTCAATAAGGTGTTATGCTGTCATCGTTCAATGGGTTTTTTGTGGAGGAAATGATGATCTGATGCTTAACTGAAAATACAGATTATTTAAATTCACTATATCTTTTAAACAAATAAAGTTACAGAGTTAATATTTACAGCGTTTGTGATTTTAATGATGCCCTTCTACATGGAACGTCGATCGTTAAGATCACAGCCGGCCGGTGTGGTTCTAGGCGCTTCAATCTGGAACCGCGTGACCGCTACGGTCGCAGGTTCGAATCCTGCCTCGGGCATGGATGTGTGTGATGTCCTTAGGTTAGTTAGGTTTAAGTAGTTCTAAGTTCTAGGGGACTGATGACCACAGATGTTAAGTGCCAAAGGGCTCAGAACCATTTGAATCATCCTGACCACATGCCCCTCCATATCCGCATCCTGTGACGCCTGCGGTCTGAGAACGACGCTGTGGCCGGTCGGTACCGTCGGGATTTCATGGCCTGTTCGGGCGGAGTTTTTTTTCTTTTGTTTTATAAACGCAGCGAGAATTTACGCCTTTTGGCCGCGTTCAAAGAGAGCTTTTAATAAAATCTTGAAGTTTTGGATCGAGAACAGGGTAAAGAAGAGAGGAACCTGTTGGTTTGCATCATTGAGTGAACCAAGGCAGCCAAGGCAGGAGTGTGGTCATTGGTTAAGGTTGTTTGACTGTGGAGTGTGGTCATTGGTTAAGGTTGTTTGACTGTGTTTAATTCAGACTCGGAGGTACCAATACTCATGGACATGGATATTAGACGATTTATCACTGAATGACAGGCTGTGGGTCATTGGTTGTTGAGAATAGCCACGTATTATAGCGCCAGCTGTGCCGGGCTTCCTGTATGTCGTGATTCAAAATGGTTCAAATGGCTCTAAGCACTATGGGACTTAACATCTGAGGTCATCAGTCCCCTAGATTCAGAACTACTTAAACCCAACTAACCGAAGGACATCATACACATCCATGCCCGAGGCAGGATTCGAACCTGCGACCGTAGCGGTCGCGCGGTTCTAGACTGAAGCGCGTAGAACCGCTCGGCCACCATGGCCGGCGTATGTCGTGAAATTACGTATGTGATCACTGCTGTCTTGTTGTTCCTTTCCGAGAAACTGTGATTAATGTAGTGATACAGTTATTTGGTGAAATATGAGGAGAAAATTAAACTAAATAAGATTTCGTCGCACCCCAGGCAGATTTGCCAATCTGCCGCCTTATCTGGTTGCGCTTGCGCCCCAGACTGCACTCGCGCTCTCGTATGGTACCTAACAGGTTCGTAAGCCTTTCTCCAAAACTTTTGAGAAGTAAGCATTCCTTACATCTAATTATGTATATTGAAGCGTGTAGGCGTACGCTTCCATTGCACGTTTTCTCTATTACTGTGAGATAATATGGGCCAATACGGTTGAATCGGAATGATAAATAGTGTGTTATGTAAGATCGTGGCCGGGTTAATCAGGAGAAAAATTTTTCAGAAACAAACTAAAACATATACATGGATCATAGATGAACATAAGAGTAATACAATGACAGTTAAAAATAAGTCCAATCACCCGCAGCGTTGATAGTTGCTTGGCACCTCCGAGCCATGCTTGAAGTCAAGTTTTTCCGCGTATTAACGTGGAATAGACCTCCAAAATGCGTGAAATTTGCATTGACAGTTTTTTCAAAGTGAAGATTTTTTTTCCCTTGCAAGCTCTTTTTGATATGAAATCATAGCTTTTCAATAGCATTTTAGTCAGGAGGCTATGAGGGCCAATCCAGAACCTGCGCATGTTTTTTCTTTTTCCAGTCGTTACAAAGCTTGCTGCGGTTCCTCGGATTGTTGTCCTCAATCAGTATACGGTCTTCATTTTTGTCGATGAACCAACGTTTGGCATTCGGCAGCAAACATTATTGATAAACTCGTCATATAGTTTGTAATCACGTCTCTTCTTTTGTATCTTAGACAAGAATTCAAAGTAAACTATCGGTTTAGGGACGTTATATATAGTACAAAGGCTCCGTCTGTGGGGATGTGAAAGAAGTAAGACGATATCTTTCGCCATCTGTGTGTAATACTGACCACGCTCTTACTTAACACACTGTACAAATAACTGCGCACTGCAATACAATGAGATGTCTTTTCATTATGTTATTTATTTATGAACACGTAAAGTTCCGTAGGACCAAATTGAGAAGTAAGTCTCCAAGGGCATGGAACGTGTCAGTACTGAAATTACAACATAAAATTAATAACAGTTAAAAACGTTTATGAACCCGATAAAAGTCAAGTCATAACTTTAAGTAAATGCAATCAACAATAGAACAAGAATCACCTTAATTTTTCAAGGAACCTTTCGACAGAATAGAAGGAGTGAACCATGATGAAGTTCTTCAGTTTAGATTTGAGAGCGCGTGGATTACTGCTAAGAGTTTTGAATTCTAGTGGTAACTTATTGAAAATGGATGCTCCAGTATACTGCACACCTTTCTGCACAAGAGTTGAGGAAGTTCGACCCAAATGCAGGTTTCTGGCGAGTATTAAGTGAGTGAAAGTTGTTAATTCTTGCGAATAATCTAATATTGTTAACAAGAAATGACAGTAAGAAATATATATATATATATTGATAGGCCAACGTCAATATACCCAGACTTGTGAACAGGGGTCGACAAGAGGTTCCTGAACTTACAACACTTATTGCCCGATCCTTTTAGAATGGGAAGAGATACCCCAAAATATAATACCATACGACATAAGCGAATGAAAATAGTAGACTAATTTTCGTGTCGAACGATCACTCACTTCAGATACTGTTCGAATAGTAAAAATGGCAGCATTACGTCTTTGAACAAGATCCTGAACGTGGGCTTCCACGACTGTTTACTATCCATCTGAAAACCTAGAAATTTGAACTGTCAGTTTCACTAATCATATGCCCATTCTGTGAAATTAAAACGTCGGCTTTTGTTGCATTGTGTGTTAGAAACTGTAAGAACTGAGACTAACTGCGATTTAGCATTAGTTTATTTCCTACAAGCCATGAACTTATGTCATGAACTGTACTCTTTGAAACCGAACCAATGTTGCACAAAACATCCTTTACTACCAAGTTAGTGTCATCAGTAAAGAGAAATATTTTAGATTTACCCGTAATACTAGAGGGCATATCATTTATAGAAATAAGGAACAGGAGAGACCCCCAACACTGACGCATGGGAACCTCCCCCCCCGACCCCCCACTTGACTGTACCCCACTCAGACCCCACATCACAGCCATTCTCAACACTTTGAATAATGACCTTTTGCTGACTGTTGCTAAAGTAAGAGGTGAACCAATTGTGAGCTACTCCCCGTATTCCGTAATGGTCCAACTACTGGAGCAATATATTGTGATCAACACAATCAAACACCTTTGTTAAATCAAAAACTTATGAATGAGTAGTTTAGTATAGTGCTAAAATCTGTTATGAAATAACGTAAAACATATCCTTTTAGTTTCGAAGATTCTCTTCAGTGTACTAGAAACAGTTTAAAGTTCTGCCATTCAGCAATTCCTCACATACTGGCACTACAAAAATGTCTCCCACAAACTTTCGTCATGGGCACATTTTGGGTAGTAAATGGATGTTAACGATCAGCAATCTGCAAGACTATAATCACCTGTACGGTAACGAACTCTGTCAGGAAGTGGCAATAGCGCTCTGCAGTTTGCGAAGTGAACAGAGTTTTGGGTTATCATGTAGGAAGCCGAGGGTTGGGTTGTGGGTCGCAGATTATTCGTTTTTATTTGCTAAATATAATCGGCATGGTACGGAATCTGGCGTCTTAATCGTCATACAGAGATTACAGTGGGTCTTCCACAAACTTTTACAGTTACGTACTACGAACACAGAAACTGAAATACAATCGTTTTCATTGGTCAACTTTGAAAGAAGAACGAGAATTGTTTGCACCACTGCATCTACTCAACTCCAAATTTGTTTTGTGTATATCCTCCACCAATGGCCCCATCGATTAATACCACCTGTTATTCATGCCATGTTCAGGTACATTACATTTAATTAGGGCTTTACGTCACCAGTAGGGCTAGCAACGTGCTTTGCAAATAACTTCAGTGGAGCCACTGCGGGAGGTTACACAGAAAGCAGGTTTGGAATTTAGTCGATGCAATGGCACGAACAATTCGCGTCCACGACGTGAAAACGCTTCTTTAACAGCTGACCAATAAAAACAATTATATCTTGATTTCTGTGTTCGTAGTACGTAATTTCTAAAGCTTTGTAGAAGGCCAACTGTAATCGCTGTGTGACGATTAAGACGCCAGGTACCGTACCACGGAGACTACTTTTAGCAAATAAAAACAAATATGCCTCAACCCAGGATCGAACCTTCGATCTCCCGAATGCCAACCCAAAAAACTATCCCATATATATATTCAATCTGTATATTGAGCAAGCAGTAAAGGAAACAAAAGAAAAGTTCGGAGTAGGTATTAAAATCCACGGAGAAGAAATAAAAACTTTGAGGTTCGCCGATGGCACTGTAATTCTGTCAGAGACAGCAAGCACTTGGAAGAGCAGTTGAACGGAATGGACAGTGTCCATAAGGGTATAAGATGAATATCAACATAAGCAAAACGAGGATAATGGAATGTAGTCGAATTAAATCGGGTGATGCAGAGGGAACTACATTAGGAAATGAGTCACTTAAAGTAGTAAAGGAGGTTTGCTATTTGGGGAGCAAAATAATTGATGATGGTCGAAGTAGATAGGATATAAAATGTAGACTGGCAATGGCAAGGAAAGCGTTTCTGAAAAAGAGAAATTTGTTAACATCGGGTATTGATTTAAATGTCAGGATGTCGTAACAACAACGACCCTGTACTATTGTACAAATAAGTAATTTTTTTCTTCTGATTTTTCGAAAAACTTGTGTAATTAATGTTCTGCTTTCATTTCTTTTCTGTTTCATGCCATTGTGTTAAGAAAACTGTAAACAAGTTTCAATGTGAATATTAATGTTTGTGTCAAATGTCAAGCAATATTGTAATATAATTGAAATGTAACAAATGTTGAGACTGTTGTAAGATGTTTAAAATTGTAGCGGTGCGTCTGCTCCATACGTAGGCAATGTGTTAGGATATGTAGAATGCAAAACCTCGGGTGAATACCCGGCCTGTAAGGGAGCGGTAAAAGGTGGATGGCAGGCGAGCGCGGGGAAATGCACGCGGGCACTGCACAGCACAACGGGCTCAGCAGTAGTAGTTGGAGTTTGGCACTGGTTTGAGCAACATCTTCTGGAGTGAGTAGCCTCGATTATGCCGTTCCAACGCCCACACAACATGGCAAAAGTGCATAGGCACTAAATGGAAAAGTATTGCGACGGAAAGAAGAATTAAAGTGCCGATACGTCAAGAGCCATAGCTGTGTTTGTATGTGTACTCTGTGCCTCGCCATCTCGCCGCCCGCCAACCGCCGCATCGATACAAGCAGGTTGAAACTTTTAGTACTCTATTCGTATGGACCATAGAGTCAACCTAAATTTTACCAGAACTTTCCTATCATTTAATTATCCTCAAAACTAACCTAGACAGGGTCCTTTCCAAATGTTGTGCAATCCGAGTGTCCCGAAATGAAAAATTAAATTTGGTGTTAATAATAATTACTTGCAGACCTATTTATGTTAGAATGGTGTTTAAAGAACTGTTTTGTTAATGAACCAGTAAATGAATAACGAAGGTCTAACGAAGTTGAAAGATAACTTAAATATTGATATAGTAATGAAATTTAACTATTTCGAGACAGATATAAAGGTATTTAAATGAGAAGTAAATAAGATAAAAAGAGTAGTAACTCATATACTGGAAATCTTGAACGCATGATAATTTCAGTAATCAATTTTTTTAATATAGTGATCATAACAGTTTCAGACCCCCCCCCCCCCTCCCCTTCCTTTATTCATTTGAATTCTGAAGAGTTCCACATTGGTTTGACCAGCAAAAGTTAAAGTCAATATATAAGTCAAAATTTATCAGTGTTTTATCTTTATCAAAATTGACATTTTGTGTGTGGCTCGAAATTGCTATTTCTAATGTAACCTATGCCCAATTTTAATCAGATCAATAGACAGTACGAAGTTTTGTAGTATACATTATAGTGTAGTGTTATGTATTCATGGTTTTTCCATATCAGTCCAGAACGTGAAACTATCAGTTCAATAGATTTTTTGGTTCTAAAATTTTACTATATTATGCAGTGTTACTACGTGTTGTTTTGCATGAATATACACCAACTTGTACAGGGAAGAAACTCAGTTAGTGCCTAATTAGGCCGGCGACCGTATTATTATTAAATTGGCAGCATCTGCAGTGTTGATTTTGGTCCATACTGACGTGTAATTGCATTTCGAACTTGCTTGACGGATCATTGTTATTACCGAGTGGGTGTAAGTCTGAGTTGCCACCATTCAGGTACACGCGGTCGATATCTATACGACAATCCTTTCTCATAAGGTGAAGCCCGTTCACTTACCATAGTATAGGCTTTAAGGTTTATTGTGTGTCCCACGCGCACGTTACAGAGTCGTTTCTGAAAGTATTTGTATGGAGTGCATCCATGTATGGAAGTGAAACATGGACGATAAACAGTTTAGACAAGAAGAGAATAGAAGATTTCGTAATGTGGTGCTACAGACGAGTGCTGAAGATTATATGGGTAGATCGAGTAACTAATGAGGAGGTACTGAATAGAACTGGGGAGAAGAGGAATTTGTGGCACAACCTAACTAAAAGAAGGGATCGGTTGGTAGGACATGTTCCGAAGCATCAAGGGATCACCAATTTGGTAGTGGAGGGCAGCATGGAGGGTAAAAATCGTAGAGGGAGACCAAGAGATAAATACAATAAGCAGATTCAGAAGAATGGAGGCTGCAGTAGGTGCTGGGAGATGAAGAAGCTTGCACAGGATAGAGAAGCATGGAGAGCTGCATCAAACCAGTCTCAGGACTGAAGACCACAACAACAATATATATATATTTATATGCAAACGTACTCCACAGTAGAGAAATGCAGGATAGTACGATTCTTGTTAGGAAAATGCCTAAATTTCACACAGGATCACAATGGAACTCCGATGGTAATGGGTCAAACGCACAGTGAAACGAAGGCAGCAGTTTCACCAAGACTGCAGAGATATGGTTGATGCTGGTGAGGAAGAAAGGAAGATTTTGCACCATGGGGCTTCCATCTTTTCGGGAAAAGAGGGGGAAAGAGATATTCCAACGAAGTCGACGATCGGACAGCGGCTCTCGAATAGCGCCGTGACCAACGAGAAGATTTCTATCGCCGAGTAACTGAATGACTGACAGAACGTTCCGACCGCTGTCGGGAGAGACTTGGTGACTACATTAAGGAATAGTGTCGTGTGTATGTGAGACTGCGAAGTATAGTGCAGCACTCAGTAATACGTTCTGGTACGTTGTCAAGAGCTTGTGGATTTTGCCCTCGTACCACATACATGTTTCGCACCACCTGTTGTGAAAGGAGAATTAGTTGGTGCCACAAACGAAATCCACGATTATACGTATTGTGAATAGTGCGTAATGTTATCAAGTTTTTTGAAGACGTCCGTTCGGGATGTTCTGAAATTTACACAAGGCATAATTCTTATCACACGCTTCTTTCCTGCGAAAATTATTTCTACGAAACACGATGTTTTTTTTAATTTCATTTTTTTAAAAAAAGAATCATGTCGCATTTCTCAATGAGAATTCGCAGAATAAACTAGTTCCTTAATTTTACTATTGATCTGTTATAACGACTGAAAATGTTTATGAAAGTATAGGGAAGCAGGAATCTTAACTTGTACCCTAAAAATTGCAACGCCACAAAAGACTCGAGAGAACAGGTCAAAGTTAGCGGGAACGTGTAAACAGTTTAGCTCACAGGAACGATTTGCAATTCAGAGTGTGTGTCTACCACGGGGCTGTTGTCGTAGTTTCCCGTAAACGTTTTCTGAGGCTTCTAAATACAGGGCAGTTCTCCGTCCAGACGAGAGGCCTGTTTGGAAGCCAACAGTTCGTAAACAGTCAGTCGAGATTCAGCTTGTGTCTTTATCACACGAGTGAGAGACGGAAAAACTGACTGCAGTAACCAAGCGGCGACACATAATCTTCTTCCCGAGATACCGCTGGTAGTACGAGATGTAATGGTCGTCTTCCAGCAATTGTGATGCCCCTTGATGAGAGAAATACCATCTGTATCATCGCTTGCCTTATCTATAGCAGCATATTCACCTGCAAGTCCATTTTCCCTATCCGCATCGTATCCATGGATATTAAAATTTTGCGAAGGACTGTAACCGGTTGGCTACACCGAAGATCCAACGGTACGCTTGGATTTCATTTGACTTTTATCCACCAAAACAGGGTGTCGTACTTATACGTTACATTGGCAAAGATCTTAAATACTATCCATAATCAGTTTTTAATACAGCACAGTCTCTCCACGTCTTCATACGATCCGTATATATCCCGTCACAGTTGGTAAAACCAAATTTGTGAACTTTTTTGCGAAACATATCCGCAATATTGGGAAGAAAGGAATGTTATTACACGTTGTTGTCATATGCTTCACGCCGTGTGATGTTTGTAGGCTAATTGACCATATTATTAAATCATATTTCCGTGCTACGCCTCTTCTTCTTCTGCTATCTGCTTGTGTTAGGCATTATCACGTTACGATCTCTTACTTCATATTACTGATCTTTCCACAATTTTCTCGCTCTTCCTAAAATTCGCTGCCCACTGAGTAGCAATTCATAATTAATTTCGCTATTCCGTCGTATTTCATTCTTGTGACATAGTCTTTCAAGTTGCTACTGTATTCCTTTATCTGCCGATTTAAGCTTTCCAGTTCCAGCACTTCTCTGTTGCCAACATTCCTCCTCCTGTCGGGCAGTGTGTACACAGCTGCTCTCCTTAGGTGTCATCTCTCTGACGTATTTTTTTGATCATTTTCTTTTTGCCACAATCCATGTCTCATCTCCATATGTCGTTCTTGGTGCTGACATCCTTTAGTAGAGGTAAGCATTCTTTCTGAATACAGTTCTGAAGGTATTACACATTGTTCCGTAATGTAATTACATCTTCATAGATGCTCCGCAGTGCATCTTAACCGTGGTTGTGGAGGGTATCCAGTGCCACTACCGATCATTTCCTTTCCTGTTCCACTCGCAAACAGAACGAGGGAAAGACGTCTGTCTATATGCCTCAGTGTAAGTCCTATTTTGTCATATTTTATCTTCGTGGTTCTTACGAGATGTGTACGGTGGAGGCAATAGAATCGTTCTGGAGTCAGCTTCAAATGCCTCTTCTCTAAATTTTCTCAATAGTTTTCCTCGGAAATAATGTCATCCTCCATTCAGGAATTCCCATTAGGGTTCCCGAAGGATCTGCATAGCACTTGCGTGTTGTTCGAACCTACCAGTAAGAAATGTAGCAGGCCGCCTCTGAAATGCTTCGATGTCTTCCTTTCAACCTACCTGGTACGGATCCCAAACACTGGAGCAGTACTGAAGAATAGGTCGCCCTAGCGTCCTATATACGGTCTCCTCTACCGATGTACCACACTTTCTTAGAATTCTCTCAATAAACCGAAGTGGACCATTCGGCTTTCTTACCAAATTCTCACCTGCTCGCTCCATTTCATATCGGTTTGCAATGTTACGCCCAGATTTTTAAAGGACGTGACTGTTTCAAGGAGGTCTCTACTAATGCTGTATCCGAACATTACGGGTTTGCTTTTCCTACTCATCCGCATTAACTTACATTTTTCTACGTTTAGAGCTAGCTGCCATACGTCACACCTAATAAAACATAGTCTAAGCTATTTTTTACCCTACTGCAGTCACTCAAATTCGATGCCTTACCGTAAACCACATCATCATCCACAAACTACCGCAGATTGCAGCCCACCCTGTCCGCCAAATGATTTTTGTACATAGAGAGTAGCAGAGGTGCTGTCACACTTCCCTGGCCACTCCTGACGATACCCTCGCCTCTGCTTCCTTCTACATGTCCATTTCTGTCATGAATGAGGTTTCCTAAGACGATGAACGCGTTAACTCTTTATCCTTTTTCATCATTTATCGTAATATTTCTGGCAATTGCTTCCTATCCTTTGACAGCCGTAACTTTGGTTTTCTTTGAACCCACTAATAGAATATATAGATCAGCTTTATGTACCAAATGTGAGCAGCTTTTTGAAGTGTATGCTATTCGTCTGCAGACAAAATTCGATCACCAGCCAACACTAAGGTCATAGAATAATTACTTCCGCTGAAGCCATAAGTAAAAAAACTCATTTTGCTTGTCCATTGCCTCAGCAGATCGTCAGTATAAATATTAAAAAGATGTGGTGACAAACTGCATCGTTGTCTCATTTCTAAATTTGTCCTCGCCTTAGATTTTCCAATTCTGATCCTTCGTATTTCCTTTATACTCCCTTTATCACGGGCAGATAAATTCCTCTTCTATTGATACCTCCCACAGTTTATCTCTGTTTACTTTATCGAAGGCTCTCATGTAGACCACGAGTTGTAAATATCTCTCTCCATAGAACTCCCTCTGTTTCTCAGTGATTTATCAAATAGCGAACGATGTCTGTGAAAGATCTGCAGTTCCTGACGCGTCGATGCTCTTCAAGCAGAGTATTTTCAAAAGTTAACGCTTGTCTTTCTTTTAATATTTCTGAATATGTTTTAGTACCCATGTTTGACAGAGAATTCCCATACAGTTGGGGTATTTACTTTTCCATTTCTTGTAAATAGGTATTATTGTAGTTAATTTCCAGTCCCTTACAGTTCTCAATGTAATAAGAGTTAAACGCCTACTTGGAAATATGATTTATGATAAATATTGAGTGATTCACTGACCTTATGTAGTATGTGAATCATAAACAGCAGTCAGGACGTCTCAAAGGACATCGTAGAACAGTCCACTTGTCGTTTTATGGCAGCTTTTGCTATTTACGTAACTGATATCTCTAACGGTCACGAGTCGGGAATGAATGTGACTTTCCACAACTGCTGGAAGGACAGATGAATGATGTACTTGTAATTATTCGGGAAGCACTTGCAGGTGTCAACAAGGTATCTACCCTCTCTAGGAATCTTTGCTATCAGACAGTGATTTGGTTTCCCGTCCAGCCGAAGTATCGATGTGGAGGAAAGGTGAGAGATACTCGGGCTTCATATCCCGGCCGCACGTTGCTCCCACGAGGGGCGCGGCCGCTGTCACTTCAATGTCACGTGGACTCGTCTATTGACGTCAGAATACCTGTAAATATCGCGCACCCGCATCTGTCCGCGAGTTCTAGCTCTGCGCTGAAGCATTCAATGCGAGCCCTTAACAGTAGCGTCATTCAATTTGCCTGTGTTTATGTTTTTCGGCTGGGATCGTTCCCTGGGCTGCTAGCAAACGCTTACTGTGCTGTGCTACGCTCTGAACATTGCTTCTGGCTTGTCGTGCATTTGTGAACTAGTACGGAAAATGACTCACAAGGGAAACTCCCCATCGTACCCCCCTCTACCCCCCCCCCCCCCCTCAGATTTAGTGGTAAGATGGCCTGGTGGATTGCTAGTCAAAAACATTACGCCGATAAAGCATGAAAACAGGAAGAAAGTGTACTGAACTGTGGAAAAAGAAACAAGGTAGAAACAGCGAACGACCCAAGTTCAAGATGTACAACACCGAGCGAACTTGAATAGCCACGGCGTCGTGGTCACAGTCTTAAATTCCGAAGGGGGACATCCTTGTTCATATCTTCCTCGTGTCGCATCTTTAGCCTTTCTTTCTTTATTTTTTTCACAAAACCATGAACTGTCCGTCGGGTTATTGACGTGTCTCTTCGCTGTTTTCTGATTTGTGTCTGTGTCGTGGTGTAGCGTCCGTTTGCAACAGTGAGGTATAGGGAAGGCACCTCCTATTGGTTCTACACAAGTACCACATCTTATAACTCCTGCTTTCCGTTTTGCAAGTTTCGATTCTTGAATTCTGTTGTTGTAGCATACTTCACATCCGGTTATTTTTCGTTTTAATTTGTGTGAGAGGTCTATACGCCATCTCGCCGGCTCTCACTATTCATCACGTTTACGTGCGATGGTAAAACGTTCTTACCACATGACTTATATTCTATAATCAGTGTGTAGTATGACTTTTGCCAAGACTACAGAAGAAGGACAGATACGTCAGTGACCTAGAGGAAACTTTTTAAGTTCGTGAAAAAAAAGGGGGCTCGAGGAGATTGGAACTACGGACAGCCGCTTTGCCATCCAACGCAGTGACCACACGACACCGTGATTTCTGCAATGCATATATTGAGCTTGGACCGTTCGCTGCCTCTATTTTGCATCTTTTTTCAGAGATCAGACACGCTCTTCCTGTTTTTGTGCCTGGTCTACGTCCAGTTTTTGACGGGTTATCCACTGTGCCATTTCTCTACTACATCTGGGAGGGGTGCGATTGGCAGTTTTCCGTGTCAGCAGTGTAACGAAAATAAGCGGTAACATGCTGTATTACCTCGTCCTACCACAAACTGAGCCGCATGTGAAGAAAACGGTTCGCAGGGATCTACTTTGCGAAATGTTGACAGCAATTTTTGATTACTTACATTCAAAAGAAAACGTTTTACATTCTCTCAACAAACACCAGAAGAACACGAAAACTTTCGTAAATCAAATCGTAAATAGTTAAGGAAATGCCTACAATTTTGTTCAGTTTTAGATGTAAGAGCCAAATAAACTCTCACGTTATCATGAGTATGTCGTAACATGACGTCTTATTGAATGTAAACACAGTTTAAGTGTTCGTGAAATCTTCTCGGGTGATCAGCCGAGTAAAGGCGTCGTCTTCTCGCAACGTTTCGAAGGGTTTCGTACCCATCATCTTCGCTTGAAGATGATGGGTACGAAACCCTTCGAAACGTTGCGAGAAGACGACGCCTTTACTCGGCTGATCACCCGAGAAGATTTCACGAATGGAATACGCCGAGAAAGTCTCAAATCACAGTTTAAGTGTTTGTCAGTCCTCAAGAATAAAAATTTCCACCTACAACGTGCCTTGCATCAATAGCCGACGAACCGCCGAACTGGCATTTGTCGGTGCTTAGAATTCAATGGCGGACACCACTGCATACGCGGGGTGGCGCCTGTCACCACAAAAAAGGTTAATGGACATCATAAAAACACCGTTCACATTCATAAAACACACCCCACGCAAAATACATGGAATAACAAACCAAAATAAATTAAATGAATAAGACAGAGAAGGTAAATAGTAATAACTGCTGTTAATGGAAGACTCCCTGCGAACACACTTTACAGAAACTGCATTTACTTTTATAGAAAGCAAACATTTGAAAATTTTGTCACAAAAGAGAAATAAATTAAAAATTCAACTTACATCAGATGCTTAGTAGCGTGGGAACACGAGTTGCATACTGATCCTACTATCTGAGAAGATAGATTAAGGAAATGCAAACGTACGTTTCTAGAATTTTTAGACTTAGTAGAAGCTTTTGATATTGTTGGCTGTAATACTCTCTTTCAAATTCTGAAAGTGGTAGGGGTAAAATACAGGAAGTGGAAGGCTATTTACAATTTATACAGAAACCAGATGGCAGTTATAAGAGTCGAGGGGCATGAAAGCGAAGCAGTGGTTGAGAAAGGAGTGAGACAACGTTGTAGCCTATCCCCTATGTTATTCAATCTGTATATTGAGCAAGCAGTAGAGGAAGCCAAAGAAAAATTTGGAGTACAAATTAAAATCTATGGATAAGTGATATAAACTTTGAGATTAGCCGACGACATTGTAATGCTGTCAGAGACAGCAAAGGACCAGCAAGAGCAGCTGAACGGAATGGACAGTGTCTTGAAAGGAGGATTTAAGATGAACACCAACAACAGCAAAACGAGGATAATGGAATGTAGTCGAATTAGATCAGGTGCTGCTGAGGATATTAGATTAAGGAATGAGACATCTAAAATAGTAAATGAGTTTTGCTGTTTGAGATATAAAATAACTGATGGTGGCCGATGTAGAGAGTATATAAAATGTAGATTGCCTATGGCAAGGAAAGCGTTTCTGAATAAGAGAAATTTGTTAACATCGAGTATAGATTTAAGTTTCAGGAAGTATTTTCTCAAAGTATTTGTATGGAGTGCATCCATGTATGGAAGTGAAACATGGACAATAAACAGTTTAGACAAGAAGAGAATAGAAGCTTTCGAAATGTGATGCTAGAGAAGGATACTGAAGATTTGACGGGTAGATCGAGTAACTAATGAGGAGGTACTGAATAGAACTGGGGAGAAGAGAAATTTGTGGCACAACCTGACTAAAAGAAGGGATCGGTTGGTAGGACACGTTGTGAGGCATCAAGGAATCACCAATTTAGTACTGGAGGGAATCGTGGAGAGTAAAATGCGTAGAGGGAGACCAAGAGATGAATACACTAAGCAGATCGGAAGGATGTAGGCTACAGTAGTTATTCGGAGATGAAGAAGCCTGCACAGTATAGAGTAGATGGAGAGCTGCATGAAACCAGCCTCTGGACTGAATACCACAACAACAACGACATGCCTTAAGGGGAAGTTTACTTCTTTTGGTTCAAAAATTTTATTTTTAAAAAAATTGCATATTTTGATCCATAAAAGTGTTTATAATCCACCCCTGAAACGGTTTTTCGGAATACGGAACGGAAATGCCTGTTATTCGCGGCCGAAAAAGAAAATGCACCTGTCTGAAATCGGCATTTTTCACGCAGCAGTTTCTTTCGGGAATTTTGACTTTGCAGCAGCGAAAAGTTATTGCGCATACCTAAAACTGATAAAGTGATCAAGGAGCTTACGACATACTACGGCTTGGCAATCAGACGGCATACCTGTTCAGTTGAACAGATGAACAAGACAATTTGGGCAATGTATTTCCACAAGTGTTCGACGTGTGACCACACACGACACCAAAATTGTCCGGCTGGGGAAACTAGTTGGTGTAAGTGGTGCATTGCAGAGGCTACCGGACATCTGGACGAATATCAACACTATCAGCAACTCAGCAAAGAAGTTCAAAAAGTGATTCATCCGATCTACGAGGCCCTTTCGGACGACGAGTTATTGGAAGTTAGCCCCCAAGCATTTGCATGCTGGTGTGAAGAGTAGAGATTGCGACTTTCTTGGCAGTGAGCAGCTTCAACGAATGGTATTCAGCAATTCTGAAGACCATGACAACAATGGACGTCACCCTGGGACTCTATGCGACGCTGTTCGCCAAGCATTCAGACGACCATCGGATTCAAGCGGCCGAAAACCGCTTGTCACTGGCTGTACGGGCGGCTCTGGAGCAGCCCATTATGGCCCAGATCGAGGGGAACGCCCTTTATGAGAAAGAGGGAGTACTAGTTTATTTACCCGGAATAGCAGATTGAACTACGTTGCATAATATTGCATTTGTATGTAGTCAAAACTTCAAACGTGCTTTTCTCGAAATGACTTTTTTATGGCTCGGTATGGTAACTTCAAATCTACTGGACCGATTGGCATGATTCTTTGTTTCCGACAAAGGTTACTAAATTGTCTAGGAGTTGTACCACTTTTATTCCGATCCATCAACTATAAATATTTTTACTTGGCCGGCGAAGTAGAAAAATCGATACACAAACCGTATTTTTTTAAACGGCCGTCATTTTGTTTCCTATGGTCCAAATAACTCAAGCGAGCTCCTAAAGAATTTTATATACTTCGCTAACGTCATTTCAATTTTGATTTCAGACGAGCAGGCTGACCTGTGACATAGCGCATGTGAAGGTTAACATCGAAATTTTGTTTCGTTCCGGCCGCACTTCCGTCTTTCATCTTCAACGTTTCCGGTAGAAAAAATTCCAGTTTGTAGAGGAAATATGAATAAACATTTTGACCAAATTTTACATTGACATCTATAAAACATCCCCAGAAAATAATTATCAAAAAACATGGTTTTTTTCGGGCCAAAAATAGTAGACCTCCCCTTAAGTCTGCACAGGGAGAGCACGTTTGTGTGGTCTCTGTGTTGTTACGTCGTTGGTGGCTCATCGATGCTGGCGGCGTAATTGAATTATCTCCACCAATAGTGAAATTGCAGCGGATACATACTCTTGTTTAATAGATAATTCACTTAACGGTAGTATTGTCTTCCGTTGCATTCCTTTAGTCACACTCTGGTTAGTCGTAATTGTTGTTGACTAGATTCAGTTTTGGATGAGCGCGATTATAGCATTCCATAGACACACGTCCCTGATCCTTATCTCCCATACACGGTTTTGAAACAGTACACAGCGCAATTCTACTCACCGATCGCAAAGTTACAGTCCATCTGCATATTTTTGCGTATGTATCTCAGCATATCTATGAACCTAACTGCTGCAGGGCATATGTGAACGGCATCATTAGAAGCTCAGACGTGTGTTCTTGATTGCAGCAAGGATAATTCATTGTTTACATTTCTCATTTCTTTATCATCTAACATGAGAGTAGTTCATTAATATTTCATACTTACCTTCCTAGTGAGTGTCACTCTGCAACGCAGGCTCCTCTTCCTTGGCTGTTTCCCGCTACAACTTTCTGTTGGCCGCATTTCCCAGTTGGATGCCTATCATGCGCACTTCCTCCTCGATTTTCTAACATCACCACTTGTTGTAACGGCTCGGGAAACGACTTCCTCCTGGGACATAATGGAGGGTTGTTTTTACCGAGGAATTGTCATACCTTGTGACTTATGTGCCCATAGCACTAAAAGCACTTTGCCTTTTAACTTTACGCACTGTGGAACTTCCCTTGTGAATTTCATCATTATTCACGAAGTCAATGAGCTCTGATAACATTGGGGATTGGACTCGCAAGTGTGGCACTCTGTCAGCGATTCCAGTGTCTCAATAATGCTCCAGGAACTCCACTGTCACTGCCACACGACCCGCTGCTGCTGCCGACATTACTCACAAAAATCGCGAACGAGGTCTGCAGATAACGACACAGCTGAATATGTGTCCGCCTGGGCAGAGCATGGCGGACGGATGTCCTTCTTGCCACTGTGGCCTTCCGACGGATTGTACACAGCCGGGGAAGCCATTAAAACGTCTGCCGCGCTGCGCAGAGCAGAGCAGCGCGCCAGGAGAGAACTCATTTGGCGGGACGAGAGAGGCGGCGTGATTGATGCCCGGTGTCATTACGCCGCAGATGGGGGCGCCGCGCAGGCTGTTAAAATACCGCAGGAGCGAGCAGAGGCAGGGCCGGCAGCTGGTACTGGTGCTATGGCGATCCTGCGCGCCCATGGCCGACCGCACCCATCAGCTGCACCGCCTCTGCCCATCGCTCACCCGCCAAGGTACGGCAGTGACGCCGGGTAATACAGCGCGACAATGGCGGCCTGGCTACAGATGGCCGGGAATACCGGGAAGTGCAACGGTCTGGCTCTCGAGTTCTTCTTCCGTCTCACCTGGCAGGCCCAGTCTTAATTAAATCCTAATACAGAATACTTTTTTGCGTTAACTCGTCACTTAAAAAAGTATGTAATGACTGCACGAAACCGAGCAGTAAGAATAATATATGGGGTTCACCCATGGACATCATGTATGTAGGTAGTTCTTCAAGGAGGAGGCATTTTACGAAGGTGAGTCAAATGAAAACATTAAATATCTTTTTAAATATTATTTATTGTGCAGAAGTGGTACAAAGCTGCATCAATTTTCAACATAATCTCCTCCACCCTCAATGCAAGTCTTCCATGAACCGTGAACTTAAATTTTCAAAATCTTTTCTTAAAGAATTCACTTTATTTACCAGCGATTCATCAAGAACATTAACATATTCAATCACACTAGGTGAGCGTGGAAGTAGTTGCCAGGAAGTAACTGATGGAAAATGAAATTACATTTAACAAATGTTATTTTTATTCCTAAAAGCTTCTTCAAAAAAAGATTTAAAATTATAAGCAGAAAAGCACATTCGAAATATCAAGTTACAATTTTATTTACAGGCACAAAGAACAATGTTAACAGTATGAGCCTTCGGGCTTTAAATGACTATTTAAATAAAACCCATAAAATGCAGACTTACATAAAATGTACAACATGCTCTACATTACACATATACCACCTCGCAAGATGATAGGCTAGATAAAAACATATTTCAAGAATCCGACAAACATGACAGAGGCAGCTATTACCATACTGCAGACCGACAGACAGACAGACAGACACTAACTGTCTAATAAATGCGGACGAGAGACAGATGAGCAAGCTAAGGACGAGAGATTGACCAAGAAAACAAGTAGAGTTTAACAAGTAAATGAAACAAATCACGAATCACTTAACTTCTAATAAAATGCGATTTCTGGCGAAGACCTGGCGCAGCACCCTCAAAACGCTCTCCCGAACCGTCCGCTGCCAGCTGCTTCAACGGACGCAGGAAGGCGCGCCGATCTCCCGTCTCACGGCGTCGCAGCTCGCCCTGGCCAGACCGATGTCGTGGGTTGACCCCTGTTGCTCTCGTGTTGGACGCGAAGCCACTACCCCTCGCTATACGACGCGGCCCACTGGACTCGCGTGGCCACCTCACATGCGCCGACGCTCCAGGCGGACAAGTCATCTGGTGTCTCAGTGCACAACCGACCAACCGATCGATCCAACCGCCAATGCCCATTGCCTGAGCAAACTCGAGCAGACTAGGGCCTCACATATTAGCACTCCGGACGACAGACAGACACTGACTGCCCCTCTCTGAGCCGGCTGACCAACTGACCAGACTCGCCGAGACTCACATACTGACCTACTGGTCATAGCGCCACTTAAATGCACGTGAACAGGCAACTTTTCCCCTTTCCCACCAGAGGGAGACACCAAAGCTGCGATTGCTACAGCGGCGCCACCGCCAGAAACGGTAGGCGATTGCTTTACACTACGCGCTGCGGCGCGCTCTTCAAAACAGCACGTTTTACCATGGATCACTCCAGCGCTTACGAAGAGCATAAATTCCTTTAGAAAAAAATTCTTTTGGTAGCCCGCGCAACGACTCATGCACCGCGTGGCATACCTCTTCAAATGGTGCAAATGGCTCTGAGCACTGTGGGACTTAACTGCTGAGGTCATCAGTCCCCTTGAACTTAGAACTACTTAAACGAAACTAACCTAAGGACATCACATATATCCATGTCCGAGGCAGGATTCGAACCTACGACCGCAGCAGCAGGGCGGTTCCAGACTGCAGCGCCTAGTACCGCTCGGCCACTCTGGCCAGCGTACCTCATCATCAGAACGGAACTTCTTTCCTCCCATTGTGTCTCTGAGTGGTCCAAACATATGGAAATCACTTGGGGCAAGGTCTGGTGATTATTGTGGATGAGAAACACATTCAAAATGCAGGTCGTCGATTGTTGCAGCTGTTGTATGGGCAGTGTGGGGCCTTGCATTCTCATGTTGCAAAAGGACACTTGCTGATAGCAATCAACAACGCTTTGATTTGATAGCAGGTCGCAGATGGATTTTTAGAAGACCTGTGTATGATCCACTGGTGACAGTGGTGCTATAGGCATGAATTCTCCAAAATGACTCCTTTTTCATCGGAAAAGAGAGTCAGCATAACCTTCCCTGCTGATAGTTCTGTTCGAAACTTCTTTGGTTTTGGTGATGAAGAATGGCGCCATTCCTTGCTCGCTCTCTTCGTTGCCAATTGGTGGAAGTGAACCCAGCTTTCGTCCCCAGTAACAATTCTTGCAAGGAAGCCATCATCTTCTCGTTCAAAGCGCCGAAGAAGTTTTTCACAAGCATCTCATTTCAGGAGTCAGCTGCCGTGGGACCCATCTTGCAGACACTTTGTGAAACTGGAGCACATCATGCACAATGTGGTGTGGTGACCCACGACTAATCTCTAAACGTGCTGCAATGTCATTCAGTGTCACTCGGCGGTTTTCCTTCACTATGGCTTCAACTGCTGCGATGTTCTGGGGAGTCACAACTCGTTGTGCCTGACCTGGACGAGGAGCACCTTCCACTGAAGTCACACCATTTGCGAACCTCCTACTCCATTTGTAGACTTGCTGCTGTGACAAGCATGCATCACCGTACTGAACCATCATTCGTCGATGAATTTCAAAATAACAGAACGCTGTTCTTCCCTGGTGCAAGTCGCAGTGGGGCGGCCATCTTTATACTGATACTGCAACGGTATGTGTGCATCTGCACTATGCTGTCACCTATAGGCCATTCCCCACGCTGTTTGTAGCACGCTTACCACCTTACAGGATAACGGCGCGAAATTTCGATTTGTTATTACAAATTTAAGGTTTCATTTGACTCACCCTCGTAATTATGCCATCACAGTACAGAAATTTGCTAATGAAATTCGTCACAAATATTCCATTACACTTAGGGAACACCAGTGATACCTAGAACACTAGAGGGAAAAATGACCTTTTTTACCCATTCTTAAAGCTGTAAATGTTCTGGGGTAACCTCAAGCACCAGCAAGTCCGTCTGGAACCTCACAGTAGAGAATGCTGTGGGACGTTGTGAGCCAATCGAACGCTGACTAAGAAGACACCACAACAGGAGCGGCATCATTACGAAAAGAATATAAGCACCGCTCCTGCTAACCTTGGCCGCACTAGAAGATCCACACTAGAGGACGAGCCGTCATGTAAACTCTTTAGTCGTGACTTACGTTTTGCTTGCGTGGAAATTGTATATATAAAAGGACACTGATTATTTCCATGTTGCCAGCTGCTTGTAACACCTGTTTGGGACAAGGTGGAGTTAATTCAATTTACTGTAATAAACTCCATTAATAACATTTACTTGAATGTATTGTAGCTATGAGAGAAAACAGCTTCATAGGCACCCTATGCTAAACGAGAGGACGGGATCGCACAGTCAGTGGCTCTGAGAACAGCCCAGTATGTCGGAATAAAAATTTTTTATCATTTTTCTAATAACATAAAATATCTGACAGGTAGTAAAGCAAGCTTTAAACGTTATTCAAAATCGTTTCTCTTGGACAACCCCATTCATTTCTTTATTGCGTTGACGAATTTCTACATAAAAACTGGTAGCGATTGAAAAAAAGCATCCTTGTTTTTAAGTGTAGTTGCATGAGCAGTAATAAAATGATAATGTGTTCATTAACGTTAACAGTAACCATATATATAGATACTCCGTAAACCTACTCGTTCCACATCATTTTGTTAAAAGAATAGTTCAAATGATTTATGAAACATGCTACTAACTCTACAACTAATTCACTTGTATTAAACTAATGCTCAGCTATACTGATCTTGTATCATACATACTTTTTTGGTTGTCTTACAATCATAAGAAGTTGAAGTAAAAGATAATGCAATGTATTTATAAAATAAATGAGGCACTGAGAACCATAAGAGCCTAAGGCAGAGATAGAAAGTTTCGAAAAAGTAGATCTTCGTGAAAACCAAATCTTCAGACAAACCACCAGTTTCATAGGTCTGACTTGGTTTTTAACCAAAATTCAACATTCTGTATTTCCTATAAAGATGTGATGCAGTAACTTTGTGCTAAGAAATATTAATAAATATTTAGCATTATATTTATTATTAATGTCAATTCACAAGGTTACCACATACTGGGTGCCTCACATTAATTAAGGGTCATCCGGTGCATTTTCTCTGATGTTTCAGCAGATATCTGCAATTTCCATTTTGTATTCAGTAAATAGAGTCAGCCCCAAAAAATGTTTTTCATCACAACTTGATTCAAGCGACCCCAATTGTCGACAGAAAGCGTTGTTTTGTGTCCTGCTACAACCAAAATTACTTTTAAAGTGAGATTTTACTTTCTCGTTTGATACAGCGGTCCCACATTAGTCTTGTACGATATTTTTATGTCGATAAGTTTTAAGAGGGAGATTAAAACTCGAAGAATAAACAGTACCCTGTCACTGACAACATTGCCCTGTCCCACACTGACTACTACTGTCAAGTATGCTGCACCTGTTCATACATATCGATAAAACGAATATCAGAGTACACTAAATTGGGAGTGCGCCGTTGAATGTAGATGACAAATTCTGATTTAAAAATAATTTTGTTTGTGATGGGAAACAAACCGCAACTCTCTAGGAGTCACATGAAACGTGTGACAAGCAGTAATTGCTGACTCGAATTACACAACACAAAAACGAAATTGCAAAAATCCGTAGAAACACCTGAAAAAACGCGCGTGACGACTGTCAGGAGAGGCAGACGGTGTAGGCTACTGACATATTGGCTTTTGACAATTGTAAAGCTTGTAATTAATGTGAAACTAAAATCAAGACATTAACAACAGACGTTAAATACACCACACACACAGTTATGACCCTGTCCATCAGTTCTTTGTCCTCGTCATCATAATTTTCTTTGGCCACATTCTTTGGATTGATGTTCAGGTAAAACCTCCGATTACGAAGTCTTACTACTCCGTACATGATGTAGACACTAAATTATGTTGGCAGGCCTGGATAACTATCGAGTAGTGCACAGCAACGAAATTATCCTTTGTGCTTTGGGCCCATATGGCAATGAATATCCGAGAAATTGGTCAGACAGCTTTTCGTGAATATTCGTTTATACAGTGTGGGGCTATAGATACAAATAAATCTGGTTGACCATAAGATAAACATATGTCATACATACGTGCTAAAATCTCAAAGTCGATGATGCCGTGCTTAAGGTCTTCATGATTCTCAGCGCCTTTCAGTTTTAAAACTATGATACATGGTTTACATTTCAGTCCCAGTTTCACATTTTCTTTTACACAGTATGACAAGTTTCGATCTCCCTGGATCATTATTTTAATAAATACGATCCATAGTCATGGATAATTTATTGTACTCCCTGTATTATCTTCAAATATATGTAATACTTTCACTAACTTTCAGAACCAAAATTACTTTCTATTGTGTGGATCTATTGCTGCCATGACAGGTTGGTGAACTACAAACTTCTGAAGATAAACCAGGGAGATCGAAACTATTCATACTATAAAAAATGTGTAAATTTGGGATTTAAAAGTAAATGATATTTTAAATTTGTTTCAGATATCAATGCATTTGCTCTTCTCTTGTTTCAAATATATCATCCCGGATGACTTCACACTCCTTTCAGCCACTAAATTTTCGGTTGTTATTTTATTTGACCAACCAGTTTCGGCACTACATTACGTCATCTTCAGGCCACCTGACGGACGTGAGAAAGATTCACACCTCTGGTTAAGTCAAAATAAGGGCCAGCATTCAGTGTCCGGTAGCTGTAGAAGCTATCCCTTCGATCATCGCTTGACGACAAAATAACAATTGCAAATTTAGTCGGCTGAAAGGTGTTTTGATTCGACGTTCTAATGCCATAGTCAGTTGGCATCAGTGGTCCTTTGGTTGTATATGTAGAAAACAGTTCATGATCAATGTCACTGGGTGTTAAGCAAATATCAGTGGAACAGAAAGGCGGTTCCTGTGTTAAGTGATAGCGATGTTTGTGAAGATATTGATAATTATAAAATTTTTCTTTTTCTTCTTTCTTTTCTTCTGCTTCATTTATTCTGTACTAATATCTCTGACGGTTAAGAATATTTGTTCTTTTGTCCTACATTACGAAATATAGAGGTTTTTTGTTTTATTAATATTGCCATGTGAATCTCTTTTTAATTGAGTATGCAAAAGTGTCAATGTATGTTTGACTTTTGTCAGCAATGCTTTTGTGAAATGCACTGTGTGAAACCAAATGTAGTGTTAACTGTGATGCGAGAGCCATATCGACAGTTGGCAATCGAACGGTGACTCTGGGATTGTGTGTAGCGTCTTGGTGTGAGCACATATGTTGCGTCATCGCGTTAGATAGAATCACACGTAGATTCATGGCCGAGTTCTAGTTGTTTTTCTCACGGTATAAAATACATTTTGACGTGGACGTTATGAAAGATAATGTTAGACTGTGAGTTCCTTGAGCTTCAATGAGTACTATAAAAAACTGTAACGATGCTTACGGGAATAGACTGTGAATGTCGTGGTTAGAAGCGAAGGGTTTTTCAAATAACTGAGTCGCACGAACTAACGTGCTTTTAACTTATTATTGTGTGTAAGTTAATCAGCTGCCTCTCGCGCCAAAGCATTAACTGTCACCATGGTGAGTTTTAAACTGTCCTACGTGTGATACTTTTTCTCACCAGAACTGCTATTTCGCGCTTAGAATATTTTTCTCGTTGATATGCTGAGACGCATATGCAACAAATACAATATGTAATGGAAAATGAAGGATGGAATGTAACAGTATTATGAAAAGGAAAGGTGCCACTCACTATTTAGCATAGGTGCTGAGTCGCAGACAGGCACAACAAAAAGATACCCACAAAGAAAGCTTTCGGCTCATAAGCCCTTCGTCAAAAATAGATGACAGACACACACACACACACACACATACACACACACACACACACACACACACACACACACACACACACACACACACACACGCACACACTAACGCAAAAGGAACTCACACACACATGACTGCAGACTCAAGAATCAGGCAACTGTAGCACTGTGGTTCCAGTTGCCTGAGATTGCAGTTATGTGTGTCTAAGTGCCGTTTGCGTGTGTGTGTGTGTGTGTGTGTGTGTGTGTGTGTGTGTGTGTGTGTGTGTGTGTGTGTGTGGCATGTTTCTGACTAAGGCCTTATGGGCCAAAAACTTTATTTGTGACAGTCTTTTTATTGTGCCCATCTACGACTCAACATCTCTGCTACATGGTGTGCGGCAACCTTCAGATGTAATGTGTATGTAGATGTGGGAACACCTCACAGGACCATGGACCAAAGTGGTTCAAATGTGGCACACAAACACCTTGCCCTGAGAGGAACAATATAGGGATGTCTGTATGTAAGAGATATAGACATTCAAACATTTTTAGATCTTGCTGCATACTCTGCCATGCGGGAAAGGAGTGTTATGGTATAATAGTATCTGCCTCCCTCATCGACCCACTCTGGAGGGGTGCTTACATATCAGGAGAACGATTTGAAGTGGAATGATCATATAAAATTAATTGTTAGTAAGGTGGGTGCCAGATTGAGATTCATTGGGTGAGTCCTTCGAAAATGTAGTCCATCAACAAAGGAGGTGGCTTATAAAACACTCGTTCGACCTATACTTGAGTATTGCTCATCAGTGTGGGATCCGTACCAGGTCGGGTTGACAGAGGAGATAGAGAAGATCCAAAGAAGAGCGGCGCGTTTCGTCACAGGGTTATTTGTTAAGCGTGATAGCGTTACGGAGATGTTTAGCAAACTCAAGTGGCAAACTCTGCAAGAAAGGCGCTTTGCATCGCGGTGTAGCTTGCTGTCCAGGTTTCGAGAGGGTGTGTTTCTGGATGAGGTATCGAATATATTACTTCCCCCCCTACTTATACCTCCCGAGGAGATCACAAATGTAAAATTAGAGAGATTCGAGCGCGCACGGAAATTTTCCTGCAGTCGTTCTTCCCGCGAACCATACGCGAGTGGAACAGGAAAGGGAGGTAATGACAGTGGCACGTAAAGTGCCCTCCGCCACACACCGTTGGGTGACTTGCGGAGTATAAATGTAGATGTAGATGAGAAGAAACGGTTTACCAGCACCAAAGGATATGTTGCCCAGCACAACTGGCATGTTGTGTTTGAGTAGTATCAGTGTACTTCAGTGGCCTGCTTTGCATGGCAGCCTACACAAAGGACTTACAAACACTTGACGTTTAGGCTTGTGTTGCATGAGAGGCTTGTTGTGGATGTAGTACCAACTTGCTTTATCACCTCTGTTGGAGAGGCTACACATGCAGATGGGTATGCACTAGGGAAGGACAGAGGAGGACATGGAGAGATACAAGGGGCAGAAGGGGAGGAACAGGCAGAGACAGGTGGGAGGAAATTGCCCAGAAGTAAGGGGGCAGGAAGAGATGGACAGGGAGAGAGAGGGTGCAGGGAAGGATGTACAGAGTGGAAGGGGGAGGGGACATGTAGAGAGAGAGGGGGCAAGGAGGTGGACATAGGGGAGGGTGGACACAATGGACAGAAGGAGGGGATGAGGAGATGGACAGAAAGGGGACGGGAAAACGACACGGACTGAAATCTGGGAGGAGGAGATGGATAGATAGGGTGGTGAGGAGGTGGTGCGCAGAGGGGCAGTGGAGGAGATGGACCAAAAGGTGTGTGCATTACATATGACACACATGTATACAGACAAAGCTGTGGGGAAAAGGCTAGTAGAACTACATAAATCGACTGCAGGAAAAAAATTAATACAACCTTTTAGAGGATTCCAAATCTCGCAGTATTTACTGTTGCAACAGTGCCTATTCTGTACATGAAATGATTATATTTACAGATCAATAACACAATGCTGAAACACCCATATTAGTAAGTACTGTGGCCTCCAGGGACGGCAATGCAGGCACTGTCTCTGGCAGCCAGTCGAGTGTACAGATGGCGAATACTACTCTGGAATACATTATTCCATGCCTGCTAGACCTGTTCATGTAGTTCTGTAAGAGCTAGTGGTTGACGAGTCGCACAAGTCACTATTCGCCCCATCAAATCCCACATGTGCTCCGCTGGACACAAGTTCAGAGATCCTGCTGGCAGGAGAAGTTACTGCATGTCTTTGACAGCACGTTGAGTTTCAGGACAGAGTGCTGGCTAGAATTATCCTGCTGGAACAACACGTTACCTTCCTGTTGCAAGAACATTAAAAGAACGGTCTAACAACATCCTGCACGTACCAAGCACTACAAACACAAAGGTAAACTACAGTTACAGCTTATTGCTCCCCAGCTCATAGGCCTGGGGAGGGAGCAGTGTGTCTCAGACCAATGCACTCTATGACACTGCTCACTAGATCCACGCCGGCCGGAGTGGCCGTGCGGTTCTAGGCGCTACAGACTGGAGCCGAGCGACCACTACGGTCGCAGGTTCGAATCCTGCCTCGGGCATGGATGTGTCTGACGTCCTTAGGTTAGTTTGGTTTAATTAGTTCTAAGTTCTAGGCGACTGATGACCTCAGAAGTTAAGCCATTGCTCAGAGCCATTTGAACCTCACTAGATCCACGTCATATGTGCGAAAGACCATCACTTGTGTGCAGGCAGAAACTGCTTTCATCGCTGACGGCTGTGGTGCACCATTCCATCTTCCAAGTGATCCTCTGACGGCACTAGTCGAGCTCTGCACGTCGATGCAGTCACGTGAGTGGCAGATGGGCTAGAGGTATGCGTGCCTGTAATCCCATTGCTAATAAGAGGTTCGCAACAGTTCGCATTGACACGTCTGGACTCACAGGCCTTCTTATCTGTGAGTTGCCACTGCTGCCCTTACAATACGACGATCCTGGCGGGTGTCTGTGCTGCGTGGACGTCCTGAACCTAGTCTACGTGTATCAGAATGTTCACATGACAGCTGATACCAGCATCATTGCACAACTGACGCTGCATGTATAACTTGTGTGATAATTGTTCGAAAGTACCATCCTACCATTTGGATGGCCAAAATTTGATTCTCTTCAAATTCATTCTGTTGGCTGTAGGAAGCACGAGTCAATCACTCTGGCATGCTAGTATGCTTGCTGCACACGTTTGTACCACACAGATCATTCTAGCTGTGGGCATTCCATGTTAAAGGATAGACATAGATGGCGCTCTGATAGTTATGCCACTGCGCTGTCTGTTGGTGGATGACGTTGAAACCATTATCAGTATATCTACTGACTCCCAGGTGGCATATGCTGCCGTCCATAGTGTCTTTCCAAGTGCACTAATGTTTTTCTCCGGCGCTGTGCTTGTGAAAGTCTCCCATTATTTTTCAGCAATGGTAAGGCGCAGAAATTTCTGATTATTTCCTACAGCGTGAGTTAAATTAGTTGGCGTGATGTTGTGACATCGAAACAAGTACTCTCTGCAGTTTTCCAACAGAGTGCTTCGCGCTGTGTGGTGATAGAAATTCCCCTTAAATCTCTGTCTCACAAAGGAAAGGTCATTAACCTGAAATTCACTTATGGTATGAATGGTATGATATGGTGCCCTTTTCGCCCAGAAAAGATTTCGACTTGAGAACTGGTAGGGACAACTGTTTGGGTGGCAACACGGTGGAAGCCTACAATGCCAGTACTGATATCATTTCTGCATTTCTGGTATGAGCAGTCCAACAAGCTAGCTGTCACACGCTAACTGCGTTAAATCAGGGTGCACATATGCTGAGCTCGGACTTAATTTTTAGTTAAACGTTAAATGTATTCATTAGAAAAACATCACAGTAAAGGCCACTAAAAGCCGAAAATCAGTCATATGTTTTTTAGTTAGGGGACTTGTTACGTCAGTTGTAAGGTTGATCAAATTCAAGAGTATACCTTCCCGAAAAGCGAAAACCAAATGAAAATCATTCTTAAATGGGGGTAGGTGTCTGTTAACACCCCCCGCCCCCATCGAAGGACGACGGTTCAATCCCGCGTTCGGCCATCCTGATTTAGGTTTTCCGTGATTTCCCTAAATCGCTCCAGTCAAATGCCGGGGTGGTTCCTTTGAAAGGGCACGGCCGACTTCCTTCCCCATCCTTCCCTAATCCTATGACACCGATAACCTCGCTGTTTGGTCTCTTCTCCCAAACAACCAACCAACCCATCGAAGGCTGTAAGACTCTGCATTTTTGTTGGTTCGATGTTTGGTAGATAACTAGCCTAGAGACTACAAACGGAATGACACAAAGTGCTTACAGAGATAAATTTAAAAACACAATTGTAAATTATAATTTTGTTGCATGTTATTCGACACTTGAGAGAAACTGTGGGTGAATGGTGCATGTGCTCATACCAATACTTTTGCTTCCGGGACGTTTTTCGATTTCGTTACCTTGCTACGGTTTTTCCGACATCTCGGCAGTTAACATCGTTGCGGCGCCTCTACCGGCAATTAAGTCACGATTACCTCACACAGTGGCGTCTGTCTGCTTGAAGCTGACTGTCGCCGAAGGAGTCTGTCTCTGCCCTGAACTTGCTGGCTGTGAAGGTCCGCTCGCCGCGTTTAGATGGTGGATCTTTACCTTGAGGAGCGTGCCTACACCTGCAGGACATCCGCCGTATCCCTCCGTCTGTGCAGTACCGGGTCATATTCTGGAGCTCATCCTAGGCCTGTTTCCTGCTACCTTAGTTGGCGGACGTGGCCACATACGCCATCCCTAACTCTCCTAGGCCGCATACAGCAAGAACGGCGACCACCATTTCTCTTGTATGGTAAACTGTCTGCCACGGTTCGTGAAAATCCCTGTCTTGTTTCACTCAACAGTAACACACAAGACACCACTGTACCGTCAACGCCCTCCGTGGAGGATAACGCGCTGTTACTTGCCTGGCACCATCCATTTGTGAGGCATCTCACAGGAATCGATACTCACTCGACAGAATGGGGTACGTAATACGAGGGCAAGTCAATTATTATCCACAATTATGTTATATTTTTGTTTATTTTGGTAGTACTGTCATTTTACGTTGATGACGCATGTTTTATTTATTTGTTGTTAAATATTTGCAATTTTCATTTTTTGTGGTCGGAAGGCGTATCAGGGACCGAAATTCATCGAAGACTTTCGGTACAGTTCGGGAATAGTGTTTTACCACAACGGACTGTCTACGAATAGATTGAAAAATTCTGAAATGGTCGCACAAGTGTTACGCACGATGAAGGAGCCGGACGGCCGTTTAACGACACAAATGAAGAAACTATTGAGCTTTCTCCTGATGTGATTCTCTTAGACAGACGATTAACTACTGACGAAGTTCCACATCGTCTGCAAATTATTCATGGTTCTGCCTACGAAATCATCCACAACAGACTTAAGTCTCATTAAGTTCGCGCAAGATGGATCCCAAACGAACTCACACAGCTGCATGAACAAACGCGCTTGCACATCTGCAAAAAACATTTGGCTCGCTATGGTAACGAAGGGGACAACTTCTGAGACGGTTTTTTGGAACGCGCAAGAACCAGTCCGGGAACATTATGGGGAAAGGGGCACAACGATAAACAGTGCACGTTACAATGAGATGCTTACTACCAGGCTAAAGACTGCAAATCGAAGCAAACGACGAGAATTGCTGTTAAAAGGTGATGTGTTGTTGCATGACAATGCTAGTCCGTATACTGCCGAAACGCTCCAGAAACTCAAAGTTCAAGTACTGGATCATCCTCCATATAGTCATGATCTTGCACTTTCTATCACTTGTTTGGTTCACCCAAACAGGCATTAAGGGGCCGTCGATTTGCCTCGTACGAAGTAGTGAATGAAGCGGTGCATTCCTCGCTCGCAGTTCAACCGAGAACCGTCTTTTATGAGGGCATCGAGAAGCCTGTACAATGATGGACCAAGTGCGTTGAAACGCAAGCAGACTATGTCGTAAAATGATGTTATTGTAAGATTCCTATCTGATTACAATAAAATTTAATAACTACTTTGCGGATAATAATTGACTTACCCTCGTATAAACCAAAATGCTGCGCAAAGAAATGGGATTTTACCGGGGCTCGTAGCTTCGGTTCTGTTAATGATAGAAAGGTAGGGTGAAGTGTTTTGGATAGCCCTTTAGCTGAGGACAGTTTCTATGCCCAAGTAATGTATGATCTTACTGTAACTAATCCTATAGTACAGGGTCAAAGTTTGAATATGACGCACTTCCTCCGGCTTCAGATGTTGTGGTTGTTGTGGTCTTCAGTCCAGAGACTGGTCTGATGCAGCTCTCCATGCTACTCTATCCTGTGCATGGTTCCTCATCTCCCAGTACCTACTGCAACCTACATCTTACTGAATCTGTTTAGTGTATTCATCTCTTTGTCTCCCTCTGCGATTTTTACCCTCCACGCGGCCCTCCAATACTAAATTAGTGATCCCTTAATGCCTCAGAATATGCCCTACCAACCGATCCCTTCTTCTATTCAAGTTGTGCCACAAATTTCTCTTCTCTCCAATTCTATTCAATGCCTCCTCATTAGTTATGTGATCTACTCATCTAATTTTCATCATTCTTCCGTCGCACCACATTTAGAAAGCCTCTATTCTCTTCTTGTCTAAACTATTTATCGTCCATGTTTCACTACCATACATGGCTACACTCCATACCAATACTTTCAGAACCGACTTCCTGAATCTTAAATCTATACTCGACGTTAACAAATTTCTCTTCTTCAGAAATGCTTTCCTTGCCTTTCCTGTCTACATTTTATGTCCTCTCTACTTCAACCATCATCAGTTATTTTGCTCCCCAAAAAATGGTTCAGATGGCTCTGAGCACTATGGGACTTAACTTCTAAGGTCATCAGTCCCCTAGAACTTAGAACTACTTAAACCTAACTACCCTAAGGACATCACACACATCCATGACCGAGGCAGGATTCGAATCTGCGACCGTAGCGGTCGCCCGGTTCCAGACTGTAGGGCCTAGAACCGCACGGCCACCCCGGCCGGCTGCTCTCCAAATAGCAATACTAATTTACTACTTTCAGTGTCTCATTTCCTAATCTAATTCCTGCAGCATCACCCGATTTAATTCGACTACTTTCCATTATTCTCGTTTTGCTTTTGTTGATTTTCGTCTTCTATCCTCCTTACAAGACCATTTCCATTCCGTTCAGCTGCTGTTCCAGGTCTTTTGCTGTCTCTGACAGAATTACAATGTCATCGGCGTACGTCAAAGTTTTTATTTCTTCTCCTTGGATTTTAATTTCTACTCCGAATATTTCCTTTGTTTCCTTTACTGATTGCTCAATATGCATATTGAAAAATATCGGGGAGAGGCTACAACCCTGTCTCACTCCCTTCCGAGCCACTGCTTCCCTTTCATGTCCCTCGACTCTTATAACTGCCATATGGTTTCTGTACAAATTGTAAATAGCCTTTTGCTCCCTGTATTTTACCCCTGCCACCTTCAGAATTTGAAAGAGTGTATTCCAGTCAACATTGTCAAAAGCTTTCTCTAAGTCTACAAATGCTGGAAACTTAAGTTTGCCTTTCCTTACTCTATTTTCTAAGGTAAATCGCTGAATCAATATTGACTCACGTGTTCCAAAATTTCTACGGAATCCAAACTGATCTTCCCCGAGGTCAGCGCGCACCAGTTTTTCCATTCGTCTGTAAAGAATTCGTGTTAGTATTTTGCAGCAGTGTTTCATTAAACTGATAGTTCGGTAATTTTCACATCTGTCAACACCTGCTTTCTGTGGGATTGGAATTATTATATTATTCTTGAAGTCCTTAAATTCCCACCTTCTTGCAGTTTCTTCAGTTTTAATCTACAGTTCATAACCAATAGAATGTGTTAGAGTCCCTGGAAAACCGGGTTCCTGAATCTCTGTCTTACCATTATATAAACTATCTGAAACCAGTCAGTATCTCCAGGCTTCTTCCATGTATACAGCCTTCCTTTGTGATTCTTGAACCAAGTATTAGCTATGATTAAGTTATCTCTGTGCAAAATTCTACCAGGTGGCTTCCTCTTTCATTTCTTCCCCCCGATCTACTACGTTTCCTTGTCTCCCTTTTCGTAATATCGAATTCCAGTCAACCATTACTAATAAATTTTCGTCTTCCTTCATTATCTGAATAATTTCTTTTGTCTCATCATACATTTCATCAATCTCTTCGTCATCTGCGGAGCTCGCTGGCATATAAACTTGTTCTACTGTGGTAGGCGTGGGCTTCGTATCTATCTTGGCCACAATAATGCGTTCACTATGCTGTTTATAGTAGCTTACCCGCATTCCTATTTTCCAATTCATTATTGAACCTACTCCTGTGTTACCCCTATTTGATTTTGTATTTATAACCCTGTATTCACCTGACCAGAAGTCTTGTTCCTCCTGCCACCGAAGATCACTAATTCCCACTATATCTAATTTTAACCAATCCATTTCCCTTTTCAAATTTTCTAACCTACCTACCCGATTACGGGATTTGACATTCCACGCTCCGATCCGTAGAACGCCAGTTTTCTTTCTGCTGATAACAACGTCCTCCTGAGTAGTCCCCGCCCGGAGATCCGAATGTGGGATTAGTTTATCTTTGGAATATTTTACCGAAGAGGACGCCATCATCATTTACCCATACAGTAAAGCTGGATGCCCTCGGGAGATATTACGGCTGTACTTTCCCCTTGCTTTCAGCCGTTCGCAGTGCCAGCACAGCAAGACCATTTTGGTTAGTGTTACATGGCCAGATCAGTCAATCATCCAGACTGTTGCCCCTGCAAGTACTGAAAAGGCTGCGGCCCCTCTTCAGGAGGCACACGTTTGTCTGGCCTCTCAACAGATACCCGTCCGTTATGGTTGCACCTACGGTACGGCTATCTGTATTTGCTGAGGCACGCAAGCCTCCCCACCAGCGGCAAGGTCCATGGTTCATGGGGGTCCGGCTTCAGTAAAGGGAGAAAATCGTTTGGTTCTTTTGCATCATTTGTGGTCTATGTTGAGTTTTAAGGGGATCAAGGAAGCACCATTTATTTCATGGGAGATTTCTGAAAAACAAAAAAAAACATAAAAGAATGGTTCTTGGGCACCAAAACTGAGCCACAGTTTCCAAGACGACTATGCTCAGCAAATGGCTGAAATTTTTACGATCCCGGTGCCGAGCAGCATTGAAATTTTCCTTGATATTTTTATCAGTTTCCAACATACAGAGGTTCAAATTTACGCTAGTTGTACATGTAGTGTAAGCACGTAAAATCCAGTATGATAGCAAATTTCTTAAATTTTGACTGTATATCCAGTAGGCATTTATGAAAGCGCCTTCCTCCTGATATCGGAATTATTTATCCGTTACTGAGAAACAGCCCAAAAACATGGCTCCTGTGTACCAAAACCTAGCCGAGGATTCCAAGACGGCTACGCCCAGCAAACAACTGTAATTTTTATGAGTTATTCCTAAGATCCCAAATTTGAAGAGCCTTGAAAGTTTTCTTGATATCTTTACTAGTTTCCGATATACAGAAATTCGAAGTTACGCAATCTATACACGTATAATACGCACGTAATGTCCGGTATGTGACAAAAAAGTAGTTTATAATGTGTTGTAACAGGGAGAAATATGCTGTAAACTGTGTCCGTTAACATCAGAAGAGCTCTGAAAAGCCCATGTTGTAGTGATGATGTACATGCAAAATTTTTGTGCGTGTAAACTTTGGTTTGAGGTGTAAAATTAATTTTGCGTTATTTCAGCTTCATATAATTGAACTGTCAAAATTTTACAGTCTCATAACGTTCTTTTTATATGAGAGGATTGCCCTGCAATAGCAGTGAAAGCATGGAACGAACGAAAAATGCACCTACCGGAGCAGTTCTTTTTATATGAGAGGATTGCCCTGCAATAGCAGTGAAAGCATGGAACGAACGAAAAATGCACCTACCGGAGCACATAAAAGGATCCTCTTGTTTGAAAAGACTCTGACAGAGAAGTGGGATACCAGCCGCTTCATTCTGAATTCTTCAGCATCTTTAAAAATGTCCTCAAATATATTGTCAGGATACATATTCGCGATTTTTTAAGCTGGGAAGGAAGGAAAAGTAATAAACACTGGAACATAGTAGACAGCGGTTGTGTTATGGAAAGAGCGAAGGACACAGTGGCAGTGTGAGAGTAAGAAAGGGACCCAGTGGTCGTGAAGCACAGTTGACAGTGACAGAACAGTGCTGGGAAAAGAGTGAAGGTTACAGTGGGAGAGGAATAAAGAGAAGGATGAACTGGAAGTGGATGAGAGGCAGTGATAATGAGAAACAGAGGCTATGGCAATGACAACAAGGAAGAGAGATTAGTGACAGTGAGCACCAGTGGGAATGTATGAATAATATAGCAGCAGTAACAGAGAGCAAGAAGAAGACAGTGACAGTGAGAGTTGCATGTCAAATGCAGCCCAAATATAATCACATGTCAAAATTTTTCGTAAAATTTTTAACCATGCTGTGGACGGCAGAATGATGTAACTGGTACCCCAATTTCTAGTCAGATTCTTTTAAAGGCGAAACATGTTAGCCTTTCTTACTCCGATAGCAGCATTTTTCCGCCGGTGTATGCCAGTTTGTGCCACAACACAGTGGCTGTTATTCACTTCCTTCTGAGAACCATTGTATCGAACGCAAGCTCGGATGAAGCTCATACCCGCACAAAGATCGTTATAGGTTACTGTTGCAGCGGCTGGAGTGGTTACGAAACACACGTGGCAACACACGTAGAACTAATTCAGGTACTCGCTGCTACAGTCGTGCAGTCAGTACAAAGTGTATCGCAAATGTTCAAAGAAGGTAAATGGGAGACTTAACAGAGAGACATTATTGTGTATATGTAAGGAATCGGAGTTGGAAAAAGACGGTGCTATTGTCGTTTTGCCACTGTCAAATATCTGGCATGAGGATCGTGAAAATATGATAAGAGAGAATACAGCATGGACATAGGCTTACAGACAATCATTTGTACCTCGTGAAAACTGACACGAATACCTTCCAACTCGCACTGTAGCTACTTTCGAGTGTACCAGGTGTAGAAGTATGAAACCGGAAATTGGTTGCAATAATTACACAACTGTTGTATGGAACTGGTGAATAATAATTTATTCAAAATAGTCACCGCTGCTACTTATACATTTCTCCCAGCTCTCCGGCACGCTATGAATACCACGGAAAAAAAGTTCTTCTTTTGAAGCGAGCCTTTTTCGTACATTTTCGTGCGAATTGAAGCGTTGTTCGGCGACAGCGTGTCTCAGTGATGTAAATAGATGATAATTGGACGGAGCCAAGTCTGGCGAATAAGCCGCATTCCCTAGTATTTCATAACTGAACGCCTCGATCGTTTCCCTGGCCCGTTTTGCTGTGTGTGATGATGCTTTATCACGGAGCAATATGAATTTGTGTTGCCTTTTTCCTTATTCCGATCGTTCTTCACGTAATGCTCGATTTAAATCGAACATTTGCTGTTGGTAGCGATCAGTGTTAGCGGTTTGGCCAGGTTTTAGCAGCTCATAATAGATTGCACCCTTATGATCTCACCAAATACTGAGTATTGTCTTCTTTCCAAAGCGATTTGGTGTTGCAGTGGATGTCGATGGTTTTTCTGGATTCACCAATGATTTACGACACTTAGGATTCTCAAAATATACCCATTTTTCATGATCTGTCACTATTCGATGCAGAAACGACATTTTTTTTTGTATATGACGAGCAGCATTTCACAAGTGGCCTTTCGATTTGCCTGCTGTCTCTCATTCAGTTCATGCGGAACTGATTTTCCCACATTCTGCAACTTTCCCATAGATTTCAACTGAATAGAAACGGATTTCTGCGGCACATTCAATTGTTCCGCGAGTTCCTGTTGAGTTTCAGTATCGTCTTCGTCCAATAAGGTGTGCAATTTTTCGGTGGTTTCCCGCGCTCGTCGTTTCTCACGTCAAAATCACCACTTTTGAATTTTTTCGAACCACTCGAAACACTGTGTTTTTCCAAAAGCATGTTCGCCGAATTCTTCGACAAGCATTCGATGCGATTCTGCAGCAGTTTTCTTCAAATTATAACAGAAAAACAATGCTGTCCACAAATCGTAGGTCGTAGACACAAAACTTGACATGTTTACGGTTTTGAAAGAAATAACCATTCATGAAACGTAGGTTACTGTGTGTGTCGTCGCCGTCACAGGAAGCAGATGGCGCTGCAGACACGGTCTCACGGGCCCTACACTGACGGCTAGCACCATATATAGGGAAATTCCTGTTTCATGGTCCTACATCTGGTATATGGAGATGTCAGACACAGTGCTTCGTATCATCAGTACCAGTTGAGACAGAGGCGTGTCTCAACACTTTCATACCTCAATCGAGAGACCACATATTCACGGTATTGTAAAACTTACATGGTGTGCTGCGTCTGTAGCTCGGGCAACATAGGCTGTTGAAGTCTCTATGTTACTTATTTTTCTCCATCGCATGCCTATCCTTTTTAGACTAGGATAAGCCTGTTGCGGTTTCACCATCGCATTGACGCAAGACATGTTGTCGGATCCTGATTTTCCACGTTGGATTAACATATTATTTCAGTCAATTTCTCTTCAGTCCGGGTCGAAAATTGCGTGTTAAACAGCACTTTCTCTTCTTCAATAGTTTCGCTTTCAGCATTTCACGACCTAGTCTTTTCCATCATTTTGCGAAGACGTTGAGTAACCAGAATATATGTAGTGTCGTTTGTTCAGTTCGAGTCTTTCTGAGACGCTGCAGCGGAAGCGTGTAACCCCGGTGGTTTCCACGCGCTCACAATCAGGTGGCTGCCGATTAGTTGAGGCATGCACGTGAATAATTTTGAGAGACCCACTTGTTTTGGAACACGAGTTACGGTTAGATGCAGATCAGAGATAACCAAAGCAGTGGACGGATTTAGGGAGAACGTTCTATTTATTTTAAGTGGTTGCTAACAGGCAACGTGAGGGAGACAATTTATTCTTCTGGTACTCGTAATACAGGTTCATTTTTCACTAATTTCTCGTGGTAAACTTGTCACGAATTGCGAAGCGAACTGATATTGAGACACAAGTTATTACAAAATCTGAGCTTTTCGTGACCTGGTCATTTAATCCGAAGCATTATGCACTCAATTTCTACGCTCTCTCGTACAATTTAAATGATTCTAAATTTTACTTGAATATGTGTCATTACTGAAATTCTGGACTTACGTTCCACATGTATCTTGAGAGGCAAGTGGCTTTTGTCCTTTGCTTACTTAATTTTAAGCCAATATTGACCATTAAATTTCATTTTCTGTTACTCATTTCAACTTTCTTAAGTAATTTGTTGAATATTGCCCGAAAACGCAGTCCACAGCATTATGGAGACACTACCGTCTTGCACAGTGCCTTGTTGAGCACTTTTGTCCATGGTTTTGTGGTGTCTTATTCACACTCGAATCCTACCATCAGCTCTTACCATTGAAATCGGGACACATTTGGCCACGCCTCGGTTTTTCAGTCGTATAGGCGCTAACTGAGTGCCCGCCAGGTTAGCCGAGAGCGCTAATTCGCTACTTCCTAGATTCGGATAGGCGCGCCGGCCCCGGATCGAATCCACCCGGCGGATTAACGACGTGGGCCGGTGTGTCAGCCAGCCTGGATGTGGTTTTTAGGCTGTTTTCCAGATCCCGCTGGGTGACTACCGGGCTGGTCCCCACATCCCGCCTCAGTTACACGACACACAGACATTTGTTACACTTCCGCACAGTTTCATGGTTTACACTAGACCCCTGACAACTGGGGTACACTGATTCCATCCTGGGGGGGTACGGGGTGGCGGCAGGAAGGCCATCCGGCCTCCACTTTAAATTAACCTTGCCAAATCCGTTGTAGCCAAGCCGACCCTGCGAACATTGTGGGACGAAGGCGCAAGTGAAAGAAAGAAAGAAAAGCGCCAGCCGATGTGGTCACTGAGCCGTGGTGGATTTGATCTCGGTCGCATGGCACTCCGTTGGCACCACTACTTTCTTGCGTTACAGATATCGATCTGATCATACGTGGCGACCTACGGTCTTTGGTCGAGGCGTGTTTGTTGCTTTGGCGGGGCCTGGGACAGTCAGTTGGCTGCAGGACACGTGGCTGACAAGTCGTTGCTTTTGGGGGACTCCTGCGGTAAGGCATAGGCCTCCAGAAGCAGCGAATGGTTAAACCGGTCGGGGGCATGCCTTGCTGGCTGGCTTAGGAACTGGTGGTGGCAAGTTGCGCAGGTCGGGGTGGCCGAGCGATTCTAGGTGCTACAGTCTGGAACTGCGTGACCGCTACGGTCGCAGGTTCGAATCCTGCCTCAGGCATGGATGTGTGTGATGTCCTTTTGTTAGTTAGGTTTAAGTAGTTCTAAGTTCTAGGGGACTGATGACCTCAGATGTTAAGTCCCATAGTGCTCAGAGCCATTTGAACCATTTTGGCGAGTTGCGGGAAGAGCGACGGATGTCGCGAGCAACCTAGTCGGTGAGTTCCCGGCCTACTCTGCAAGCTTAAGTTTTACAACACCTCGAAGGCAGCCTGTACAGATTGGAGGTAATGACACACTGGCTGGAATCCAGCAGGTCACGGTTTCTGAGTGGAGTTACGTGTTGCTTTCTTATTTTTGGGTACTTGATATTGAAAGTATTATGTGGAAATGGACCTGTTATATTAACGCACCTACGAGTGACTGCGTTATGATCTTCAGTCAGTGTAGCTGATCGCAATTTACGTTCCAGGCCGTATTCTATGCAAACGTAGGAGTATCTATGTTATAAATTCAATGGACGGGTTTAAATTTGTAACATAATCATTGCATCAGCTTGCTCTGATAATTCTGCTTCTAAATAACAAGTAGTTTTAAGCAGTGTTAATGTTACAACTTGTATGCATAGCCGCTTGTGTGATCAGTTGTGATTATCTACATCTTAGGCACTCTCGTCTGCAGTCTTATATGCGCAAGTTACTGTTCCCTTCTGCTGCAGTATATACTTGACAGCGGAAGACGCGTTCCTGTTCCCTGGGCCCGGAGTAGAACGTGTTTGTTTCCGCTGCGGCGACACTTCCATCGTTGCACGGCGTCTGGGTTGGCCGATCTGATCGTTTGATGCGTACCACGGCGGAGTGTCGCCGAATAATCAGCAACCAGTAATCTGCCCTATTTGGCGAATTCAGTAAACTTATGAGGTTTAAAGTGTGTTTTGCAAGCCCGAAGTTCCTCATCGCTATACCTGTTCTTTAACTATTCGTTTAAACCTTCCACCCTTGTTACTACTTCTGAGTACGTTATGTTTAAGGCCTTTTACTTATCAACATAGTCGAGCCTTTCTCTGATCCACTCTACTCATTATGAAACTTGAATACTTGTTCCTTGTTGGCTGTGATATCTGTCTCCTATAGTTGTCAGCTTACCAGCTGTGATATCTGTCTGCCGTAGTTCTCAGCTTACCTTGAATTTTGGGCAATCGTATATTCATTAAAGGTCACTGTCAACGCTCCTGCTGGTGTGTACTAGTGCGGATTAGCATTTAAATTGCATGTCATCCCACATTATCTTGTATTTTGGGCAATTGTATGTTTGTTTAAGGGTCAAATCAATGTTTCTTTTGGTGTGTACCAGTTAGGAACATAATCATCATCATAATTTAATGCTGATTATGGCTTTCAGCGTTCAGTCTGGAGCATAGTCCCCCTTATAAAATTCCTCCATGATGCCCTATTCAGTGCTAACATTGGTGCCTAATCTGACGTTAAGCTTGTTACTTCAAAATCACTCTTAACCGAATCCAGGTACCTTGGTCTGCCCCAACTCCTCCTACTCTCTACTGCTGAACCCATGAGTCTCTTGGGTAACCTTGCTTCTCCCATGCGTGTAACATGACCCCACCATCTAAGCCTGTTCACCCTGAATGCTACATCTATAGAGTTCATTCCCAGTTTTTCTTTGACTTCCTTATTGTGGACACCCTCCTGCCATTGTTCCTATCTACTAGTACCTGCAATCATACTAGCTACTTTCATATCCGTAACCTCAACGTTATTGAAAAGGTAGCCTGAATCCACCCAGCTTTCGCTCGCATACAACAAAGTTGGTCGAAAGATTGAACGGTGCACAGATAACTTAGTCTTGGTACTGACTTCCTTCTTGCAGAAGAGAGTAGATCGCAGGTGAGCACTCACTGCATTAGCTTAGCTACACCTCGCTTCCAGTTCTTTCACTATGTTGCCATCCTGTGAGAATATGAATCCTAAGTACTTGAAACCGTCCACGTGTTCGAACTTTGTTCCTCCTATATAGCACTCAATCCATTTATGTCTCTTTCCCACTGACATTACTTTCGTTTTGGAGATGCTAATCTTCATACCATAGTCCTTACATTTCTGATGTAACTCTGAAATATTACTTTGCAAACTTTCAGTCGAATCTGCCATCACAACTAAGTCATCCGCATATGCAAGACTGCTTATTTTGTGTTCACATATCTTAATCTCACCCAGCTAGTCTATTGTTTTCAACATATGATCCATAAGTAATATGAACAACAGTGGAGACAGGTTGCAGCCTTGTCTTTCCCCTGAAACTACTCTCAGCCATGAACTCAATTTACCGTCAACTCTAACTGCTGCCTGACTATCCATGTAAAGACCTTTAATTGCGTGCAAAAGTTTGCCTCCTATTCCATAATCTCGTAGAACAGACAATAACTTCCTCCTAGGAACCCGGTCATATGACTTTTCTAGATCTATAAAGCATAGATACAATTCCCTGTTCCACTCATAACATGTCCGCAGCTCGTGGTCGTGCGGTAGCGTTCTCGGGTTCCATTCCCGGCTGGGTCAGGGATTTTCTCTGCCTCGTGATGACTGGGTGTAGTGTGCTGTCCTTAGGTTAGTTAGGTTTAAGTAGTTCTAAGTTCTAGGGGACTGATGACCATAGATGTTAAGTCCCATAGTGCTCAGAGTCATTTGAACCATTTGAATCCACTCATAACACTTCTCCATTATTTGCCGCAAGCTAAAGATCTGGTCCTGACAACCTCTAAGACGCCTAAACCCACCCTGATTTTCATCCAATTGGTCCTCAACTAATACTCGCACTTTCCTTTCAACAATACCTGAGAAGATTTTTACCCACAACGCTGATTAAAGAGATACCTCTGTAGTTGTTACAGTCTTTTCTGTTTCCATGTATAAAGATTGGTGTGATTACTGCCTTTGTCCAGTCTGATGGAACCTGTCCCGACTCCCAGGCCATTTCAATTATCCTGTGTAGCCATTTAAGACCTGAAATTCCACTGTATTTGATGAGTTCCGACTTAATTTAGTCCACCCCAGCTGCTTTATTGCACTGCAATCTATTGACCATTTTCGCCACTTCCTCAAATGTGATCCCATTTCCATCATCATTCCTATGCCATTGTACATCGAAATCTGAAACATTACTGATCGTATTTTCACCTACATTGAGCAACTCTTCAAAATATTCCCCCCATCTGCCCAAGGAATCCACAGGATTCACCAGCAGTTTTCCTGTCCTGTCCAAAGTACTTGTCATTTCCTTCTTACCTCCCTTTCGAAGAGTGCTAATTACACTCCAGAATGGTTTTCCAGCAGCTTGACCCAAAATCTCCAACCTGTTTCCAAAGTCTTCCCAAGATTTCTTCTTGGATGCTGCAATTATCTGTTTGGCTTTATTTCTTTCTGAAACATAACTTTCTCTGTCTACCTGAGTTCTTGTATGTAGTCATTTCTGATACGCCTGCTTTTTCCTTTTACGGGCTACCTTGACTGTGACATTCCACCAAGCTGTTTGCTTCATCCTACCTTTACACACTACTGTTCCAAGACATTCTTTAGCCACCTCTAGTACTGTGTCCCTGTACCTTGCCCATTCCTTTTCCAATGACTGTATTTGCCTACATTCAACGAACTGGTACCTTTCTGAGATCACTGTTATGTACTTGTGCCTGATTTCCTTATCCTGAAATTTCTCCACTCTTATCCTCCTACATATGGACTTAACCTCCTGCACTTTCGGCCTCACAATACCAATTTCACTGCAGATTAAATAATGATCAGTGTCATCAAAGAATCCCCTGAATACACGTTTTTCCCTCACAGCCTTCCTGAATTCCTGATCTCTTATTATATAGTCAATGACAGATCTGATTCCGCCGCCTTCCCAAGTATACCGGTGAATTTTCTTATGTTTATAAAAGGAGTTTGTGATTACTAAGCCCATACTGGCACAGAAATCCAACAGTTGTTTCCCGTTCCTGTTGGCCTCCATATCCTCTCCAAATTTACCCATAACCTTTTCATACCCTTCTGTTCGATTTCCAATCCTGGCATTAAAATCAACCATGAGCAGAACACTGTCCTTGTGCTTTACTCTAACAACTACATCACTGAGTGCCTCATAAAAACTATCGAACTTACCTTGATCTGTCCCTTCACAATGCGAATATTATGACACAATCCTAATTTTCTTGCTAGACACTGTCAAATCTAATCACATCAGTCGTTCGTTTACATACCTTATTGCAACTACGCCGGGTTCCATTTCTTTCCTGATGTAAAGCCCTACACCCCATTGTGCTGTTCCTGCTTTGACTCCTGACAGGTAGACCTTGTATTCTCCCACTTCCTCTTCTTTCTCACCCCTTACCCGAATGTCACTAACAGCTAAAACGTCCAGCCCCATCTTACTTGCAGCCTCTGCCAGCTCTACCTTCTTCCCAGAGTAGCCCCCATTGATATTAATAGCTCCCCATTTCATTACCATTTGTTTGCCAAGTCGTATCTTAGGAGTCCCTGGTTTGTCAGTTAGAGGTGGGACTCCATCACCTCCAAAGGTTCGAGGCATTGTGCTCTGATTGTTGCCAGCATCATATTTAAAGTTCCAGGGAAGCAGGTTGCTAGCCTTACTTGCCCCGACTCCCATTGAGTTTTACCCCTAACGGTTGAGGGATTAACCGGTGGATTTGGTAGTCTTTGCCGTATGAGCACAAAGGTGACCACGACTCAGAATATGTCCGAGATGCCCAGCCTTATTCCAAAGTAACTGGTATCCCGACTGTCGGGACCACTTACTTGGCCACTCATACGTTGCCCGTGGTTCATCAACTAGGACATGACTACAGGAACCCACACCATGAACCACACACCCCAGTTAGGAGTTACATTTAAATAGTATACTTTCCCGGCTTGGTCTGTCTTTTGGTGGCTTGTGTGTTTTATTGGTTGGTTGGTGGGAGGGGACGAAACAGCGGGTCATTTGTCCCAACGGATTAGAGAAGGATGAAGATGGAAGTCGGCTATGTCCTTTGAAAGGAAGCATCTTTGCATTTGCCTGAAGCGATTTAGGGAAATCACTGGAAAACTAGATCAGCATGGCCGGATGAGGGTTTGAACCATCATCCTCCGGAATGTGAGCCCAGAGTATATTTTATTGCTTAGGAGATTTTTATTAAGACCCCCAAGGAAAGCAAGTGTTGACAGATGTGAAAATTACCGAACTACCAAAAAGTCACGGCTACAAAATACTACCACGAATTCTTTACAGACGAATGGAAAAACTAGTAGAAGCCGACCTCGGGGGAGATCAGTTTCGATTCCGTAGAAATGGTGGAACACGTGAGGCAATACTGATCGCACGACCTATCTTAGAAGATAGATTAAGGAAAGGCAAACCTACAGTTCTAGCATTTGTAGACTTAGAGAAAGCTTTTGACAATGTTGACTGGAATACTCTCTTTCAAATTCTGAATGTGGCAAGGGTCAAATACAGGGAGAGAATGGTTATTTGCGATTTGTACAGAAACCCGATGGCAGCTGTAAGAGTCGGGGGACATGAAAGGGAAGCAGTGGTTGGGAAGGGAGTGAGACAGGTTTGCAGCCTATCACCAATGTTATTCAATCTGTATATTGAGCAAGCAGTTAAGGAAACAAAGGAAAAATACGGAGTAGGAATTAAAATCCATGGAGAATAGATAAAAACGTTGAGGTTTGCCGATGACATTGTAATTCTGTCAGAGACAGCAAAGGACCTGGGTGAGCAGTTCAACGGAATGGGGGATATAAGATGAACATCAACAAAGACAAAACGAGGATAATGGAATGTAGTCGAACTAAATCCGGTGATGCTGAGGGAATTACATCAGGAAATGGGACACTTAAAGTAGTAAATGAGTTTTGGTGTGTGGGGAGCAAAGTAACTGATGATAGTCGAAGTAGAGAGGATACGAAATGTAGACTGGAAATGGCAAGAAAAGCGTTTCTGAAAAAGAGAAATTTGTCAATCGAGTACGGATTTAAATGTCACGAAGTCGTTTCTGAATGTATTTTTGTGGAGTGTAATCATGTATGGAAGTGAAACACGGACAATAACTAGTTTAGACAAGAAGAGGATAGAGGCTTTCGAAATGTAGTGCTACAGAAAAATGCTGAAGATTAGATGGGTAGACGACATAAATAATGAGGAGGTATTGAACAGAATTGGGGAGAAGAGAAATTTGTGGCACAACTTGACTAGAAGAAGGGATCGGTTGGTAGGACATGTTCTGAGGCATAAAGGGATCATCAATTTAGTACTGGAGGGCAGCGTGGAGGGTAAAAATCGTAGAGGGAGACCAAAAGATGAATACATTAAGCAGATTCAGAAGGATGCAGGTTGCACTAGGTACTGGGAGATGAACAAGCTTGCACAGGATAGAGTAACATGGAGAACTGTGTCAAACCAGTCTCTGGACTGAAGGCCACAACACCAACAACAAATTGTCAAGGACATTCCAACTGCCACAAACCGGAGCATGACTTTTTATCCTTTCTGTATTTTTGATGGGAGTTAACATGTTATCCAAACTCGGAAGCAGTGCATTTAGTGACTGTCATTGTAATCCAGTTAGCTGATAAAATTATTTGCTGAACCTGCTTGCAGCCATGCCTAGTTGGTGTGTCATTTTTCTCGTTTTTGAGAACTGTACATTTCCGATTTCAAGACCTGCTCTTAATGATATAATTTTTTAAAGTTTAAGTTCATAGAACTGAGCCTGTTCAAGGTTTATTTTTAGATTATAAGCGTTTTGATTCTATTAAGGTTTTTTTTAAAAAATTGTAGTTATAATATTGTTGTTAAGCAATAAAGTGTATTCAATACAACAACAAGTGACAAAATGTGTTGGTCCATCTCCCATGTGTTTTCCTTACCGTTATCCCCACGTCAGTTGTGAGATACCAGTCGCGAGTCCAGGAGAGGCACTGCTGGCTATGTAGTGCTGTTAGCACAGGCACTCGCTTCGGTCGTTTGCTGCCACAGCCCATTAACGTCAAATTTCACTGCACTGTCCTGACCGATACTTTCGTCATACATCGCATATTGATTTCTGCGGATATTTCAGTCAGTGTTGCTTGTCTTTTATCACTCATAACATAAGGCAAACGCCGTTGCTCTCGGTCGTTAAGAGAAGGCCGTCGGCCACTGCGTTGTTCGTGGTGAGAGGTAATGCCCAAAGTGTAGTATTCTTGGCACTCACTTGACACTGTTGATCTTGGAATATCGAATTCGGTAACGATTTCTGATATGGAATGTCCCATGTTTCTAGCTCCACATACCATTCCGCGTTCAAGTCTGTTATTTCCCGTAGTGAGGCAATAATTACGTCGAAAACCTTTTTACATGAATCACGTGAGTACAGCTCCGCCAATGAACTGTTCTTGTGTACACGATACTCTTGCCATCTGCATACGTGCAAATGTCTATCCCACGACATTTGTCACTTGAGTGTGTATTTTCGGTGCAGCTTTTCTGTGACACCATCTTATGCTCAAATGTGGCAATGTAGCCCTTCTTGTCTTTTAGTGATTGTTAAAAATTCAGACGATAATATAATTCAGTTTGCACGTACTTTCGTCTCAAATATCCCTCTCTCTGCAAGCAACTTTTAGGTGTGAAGGTACATTTCTTCCTCTGCTAGTGAGTGCAGAATTGCTGTGGCAGATTTTATACAGTATGTGCGTCTATTTCATTGTCCACAATAAAATTGTGTAGCGCATTGCAATAATGTGTCAAGTTATTAGTAAGAGTTCTTGTATATTCAGCACTTTCAAACAATGTCATTATTCAAATAAATTGGAGAATTATGATCAGGAGATAATCGTTTACGTATCTAAGAACTGTGATTATAAACATAGGCAAATATCACCATTGCAGAGAGTTCAACTGTAAGTTGATCACTCTTACAGTCTTGTAATTTTTATAAAAATTTACAAATGATTTTCACAGTATTTGATGTTCATTCATACTACCTTCAGCACTGAAGCTCCATATAAACTGGTATAGGCAAGCGTATTCAAACACAAAGTTATGCAAACAGGCAGAATACGGCCGTGCCGTCGGCAACGCCTATACAGGGTGTTACAAACAGGTACGGTCAAACTTTCAGGAAACATTCCTCACACTAAAAGAAAGAACATATGTGATGTGGACATGTGTCCGGAAACGTTTACTTTCCATGTCAGAGCTCATTTTATTACTTCTCTTCAAATCACATTAATCATGGAATGGAAATACACAGAAACAGAACGTACCAGCGTGACTTCAAACACTTTGTTACAGGAAATGTTCAATAGGTCCTCCGTTAGCGAGGATACACGCATCGACCCTCCGTCGCATGGAATCCCTGATGCGCTGATACAGCCCTGGAGAATGGCGTATTGTATCACAGCCGTCCACAATACGAGCACGAAGAGTCTCTACATTTGGTACCGGGGTTGCGTAGACAAGAGCTTTCAAATGCCCCCATAAATAACAGTCAAGAGGGTTGAGGTCAGGAGAGCGTGGAGGCCATGGAATTGGTCCGCCTCTACCAATCCATCGGTCACCGAATCTGTTGTTGAGAAGCGTACGAACACTTCGACTGAAATGTGCAGGAGCTCCACCGTGCATGAACCACATGTTGTGTCGAACTTGCAAAGGCACATATTCTAGCAGCACAGGTAGAGTATCCCGTATGAAATCATGATAACGTGCTCCATTGAGCGTAGGTTGAAGAACGTGGGGTCCAATCAAGACATCACCAACAATGCCTGCCCAAACGTTCACACAAAATCTGTGTTGATGACGTGATTGCACAATTGCGTGCGGATTCTCTTCAACCCACACATGTTGATTGTGAAAATTTACAATTTGATCACGTTGGAATGAAGCCTCATCCGCAAAGAGAACATTTGCACTGAAGTGAGAATTGACACATTGTTGGATGAACCACTGGCAGAAGTGCACCCGTGGAGGACAAACAGCTGCTGATAGTGCCTGCACACGCTGTACGTAGTACGGAAACAACTGGTTCTCCCGTAGCACTCTCCATACAGTGACGTGGTCAACGTTACCTTGTACAGCAGCAATTTCTCTTACGCTGACATTAGGGTTATCGACAACTGCACGAAGAATTGCATCGTCCATTGCAGATGTCCTCGTCGTTCTAGGTCTTCCCCAGTCGCGAGTCATAGGCTGGAATGTTGCGTGCTCCCTAAGACGCCGATCAATTGCTTCGAACGTCTTCCTGTCGGGACATCTTCGTTCTGGAAATCTGTATCGATACAAACGTACCACGCCACGGCTATTGCCCCGTGCTAATCCATATAACAAATGGGCCTCTGCCAACTCCGCATTTGTAAACATTGCACTGACTGCAAAACCACGTTCGTGATGAACACTAACCTGTTGATGCTACGTACTGATGTACTTGATGCTAGTACTGTAGAGCAATGAGTCGCATGTCAACACAAGCAGCGAAGTCAACGTTACCTTCCTTGAATTGGGCCAACTGGCGGTGAATCGAGGAAGTACAGTACATACTGACGAAACTAAAATGAGCTCTAACATGGAAATTAAGCGTTTCCGGACACATGTCCACATAACATCTTTTCTTTATTTGTGTGTGAGGAATGTTTCCTGAAAGTTTAGCCATACCTTTTTGTAACACTCTGTATAAGACAGCAAGTGTCTGGCGCAGTTGTTAGGTCGGTTACTGACGCTACAATGGCAGCTTATCAAGATTTAAGTGAGCCGGAACGTCATGTTGTAGTCGGTCCACGAGCTATGGGACACAGCATCTCCGAGTTAGTGATGAAGTGAGGATTTTCCCGTACGACCATTTCACGAGTCTACAGTGAATATCAGAAATCCGGTAAAATATCTAATCTCCAGCATCGCTGCGGCTGGAAAGCGATCCTGCGGCTGAAGAGAATCGTTCAGAGTGACAGAAGTGCAACCCTTTCGCAAACTCCTGCAGATTTCAATGCTGGGCCATTAACAAGTGTCAGCGTGCGAACCATTCAACGAAACGTCATCGATATGGGCTTCCGGAGCCGAAGGCCCAATCGTGTACCCTTGAAGATTACACGACACATAGCTTTACGCCTCGACTTGACCTGTCAACACCGACATAGGACTGTTGATGACACAAAACATGTTGCCTGTTTGGGTGAGTCTCGTTTCAAATTGTATACGTCTATATACCACCTGACAGGTGACATGTACATAAGCGTTCTGCCTGTTCACCTGTATCCGTTCATCCCCGTTGTGCACTCCTAAGGACTTGTGCTATTCCAGCAGGGCAATGCGACACCCCACACGCCCAGAATTGTTATAGAGTGGCTCCAGAAACAATTCCCAGACGTGAGCAATACTGAGCGTACCTAGGATGCGTGGCAATATGTTGTTCAGAAGAGAACTCCACCCTCTCGTACTCTTACCGATTTATGGACAGCCTTGCAGAATTCATGCTGTCAGTTACCTCCAGCACTACTTCACACATTTGTCGAGTCCCTGCCACGTCGTGTTGCCGCACTTCTGCGTGCTCGCGGGGGCCCTACAAGATATTAGGCAGGTGTACCTATTTTTTTGGCTCTTCAGCGTATTAGCTGCGTGATTTATTGTAAGTGTGAGCTGCTGAGTGAATTTATAATTAATTTTTGAATCAGGTGGCGTAGAAAAATGGTTTATTGGGTTATAAATTTGTTTATAAGAAGGCATAGTTTTTTCAATAAGTCAGAACTTAAAGATACTACTTAGGTTAGCAGTCCAATCTCTTTAAATCAGTAACTACCTTGCAAGGTTTCACGGTTATAGATGGTGTCTCTCCTCTCACAAAACTGTCTGTAATTTTATCATCTCTGCAACTTTTTGCACATTTGAAGAACTTTATTTAGAATTTTTCCGGTTGCCTAAGGTCATTATTCCCGCTGGCTCTTCGTCTCTGTATAATCAGGTGAATACCGCTGTTACTTCATCAAATTTCTTTTGCATCCCTTTCCTCCCTTTCTCTCTAAGCCCTCTTGTTATTGTCTTGTAGGTGTTTGTTTCGTTTTTTAATATCCTTGACCTGTTCACAGGTTACGTCAAAGTCGAGGTACTGGAAAAGAAGCACTTGCTGCACTGTTTTATCATCGATACAGATTTTTAATTTGTACAAGTCCTAGACTTGTTGAATAAGTTCGTGGACAGTGAATTACATGGAGAGGAAGTGCTAGGACACGTTTCAACGTTTGGAGTCCTAAACCAAGTAACCATAGCAACAGTTAGCGAACGCTCCAGAGACCTAGAATCGTAACATGATGGGTAAATTTAGTATTTGCAGACACTCCGTAGGGATCGTAAGATTAAGATAAGAGATAATAGCGATCGTACTTTTATTTAGACAGCCACTTTTCCCTTTATGTGCCACGAATTAACGAACGCAGTGGGACTGGAAGTGCCTAGTAATAAGAATACGAAGGAAAATTTGTTTAACGTACCGTCAACGACAACGTCATTAGAGACGGAGCAGAATTTCGGTTTCGGAAGGATGCCAAAGACGAGCCATCCGAGCATTTGCCTTAATGGATAACAACACTGCAAGGGCCTAAAACAAGCGTTTCCTTGGAAATTTCTTTTTTTGCTTTTTCTTGTCTTTCTTTTTGGGCTGTAGAAAAGTCGATTGATGAATTATATCTGGGGTGGTTACTAAGCACGTATTAAATGGTCGGAAAAGGTTACAAAATGATGGTACTGTTGCAATTCTCCCAAGGCATATCGAATCTGGAGCAATCTGCGACACGCACTGTATCTGGTTTCAATATGAATCTGGAAAAGAGAAAAAAAAAACCTATGTAATGTAGATGAGTGTAGCTAGTGAACCACTTAGGGGATCGTAGAAATATTGATTTTTGTTTATTGGTGAGGGTTTGAATTTAAGTCGTTCAGTCTTCACCAAAAAAGGATATTCATTTATTGATAAAAAGTGTTGAAATTAACTAATCGAAAATCCCCTATATGATTCACTTTCAAATACTATTTCAAATTTGTGGTCAAATTTTCAAATAAAAGGTTGAAAATTGTCGGAGTTAAGCTGCGTGCCGTTTTGAAAAATCTTATCCCGGGTAAAACGCGTTTGAAGTTCTGAAATGTGCTATAGACATGATCAATCTAAAACCTTCTACTTTTAGAAAACTCTTATCATTAATCCGGTATCCCAGGACTGGCTTGGCGTACTGTGTCCCGTTGCGATCGGAGTCGTATCCACAAGTTTAGCATAGAACTATTGAAATATCGGTAGCGCCAGTTCCATGAACGCACAAAATTTTAAAATTTTATTTAGCCCTACTCCGAGCAGGGGCATTGCTAGGATGATTCGATAGTTGATTTCATACACGTTCCGTATAAACTTCTGGGCAGTTGGACAAGCAATAATTATTGGGAAGCCTAAGACTCAAGCACCTCGTTCTTGAAACATGATGTCTGCATTGCACTTTATACATGTCACGTATTGAGATACAACGGAGAAAACGGCAGGAAAATTTATAATCCTACCGCTCAATCCGTAATGCACATAAAAATCCTGATCACTGTCTTTCAGTTTCTTAGCAGAAGCACTGACTCTTTCCGTACTGCTCCCACCCTCACATCTATTCTTTGAACGCTTTGATGACATACTCCTTCGACACCGCGTCGGATGCGATGTTTTCGTACCTTCTCTGCTTGAGCACACTTTCTTACCAGTCATTCTTACTTGAAAGACAAAACTGTATGCTATGAATCACAAATAAATACATCAAAAGACAATACTGCACATAAAAATCAATATTCGAACTGAAAGAACTGTCTCTTCCGTTCAAGTTTTAACGGTTGCTGACGCCAAGCTAACAGTATATTATTTTGAAATGCTTCCAACTATACCCAGACACTGCAGGAAGTACCGAGTTTGCGCAGGTAGGCCGTTTCGGGCCATCCGAGGCACTAGAGCAGGAGCTCACAATTCCATAGCACAATTTTTTTAAGGGATTAGACTCTTTTCCTCACACTGTAGATGGTCGAAAGCACCCTTTAAGCCAATTAAAGGAAGATGAGTTTTTGAAAATTCTACTGTGGTGTTACCGTTTAAGCGATTTAGGGAAACCTCTATAATAACAGTCTACATGTCATCATGCATTTACATTAGCTTGTGGTGTACATGTGTAGGTGTAGAAGTAGAAAGGAGAAACGAGTTGTCGTATTGAATTGTTGTAGCGCGTACGGTTACTTCATGGATTAGAATGGTACTGTTAAGCCCGCATGTCAGTGGGAAAAGAATAAATAAATTACGCATTTTACGTCGTTTGGTGTGTGGCAGGCTTACATAAGGTCACGTAGGAGTACCTTTGCGTGCTGTGTGCGTAGCATAAAATAATATTCTCCTGCAATAACGCGCAGGTAAAGAGCAAACGGGGCACGGCGCGCTGTGTTAGAAGTTCATCAGCAGTCTGCCCCGGACAGCCTTGCGGCCTCATCCATCATACGAACGCGCCTCATAAATTTTGACCGGTGATAAATTATGATATGTATTGCATCTGAGGAGAAAGGGACACACACACACACGGTTATCCATTAGGCCGGCGCTCGCTCTCTGCGGCCAACACGTGTGGCTGGACGCTCTGCGTCCTCTTGAAATATCGTCTGGCCGACGACAGCCTATGAAGCCGCCGGGGCTTCGCTTTTGTCGGAACACCGTTGCATGGAAGTCCAGTAGGGGACAGGTGCAACATGAAGCTATTATCTGCCGTGCTCTAAAGAAACTGACCGTCATATGTTTCAGATGGGAGAACTGTACAACGGAGCGCTTATCTTTCGTGTTTTAAACATCAAACCGTTCCATGTCTCAAAAGAGTAAACACTATATATGTATTAGCTACTGGTTTAGGTGTGCGTGGAAAATTAGTTAACAAATAAAGACCTCTCACTATTTGTGTCACCATGTAGCGACTCTTTCATACCCTGTAGTATACACAGTGAGCTGCGTAAGTCGTAACACACCTTTTATTTCGTGAACGAAGTTATCGAGACAAAATTTTTGTCAAATTATAATAAGCAGAGAGAGACGTAACTTTGTTGTGTTTTTAATCATCTTAGCTGTTGTATCAAACGAGGTATTAAAGCAAATATTAGGTTGGTCATATTAACAGAATCTTCCGTCGGTTCTTGGTAGAACAACATTATAATAAATGAAAAGCACCAGTTTGGTTTTGTTCTACAATATTAGTTTTATTCCTAACCGGTTTTCGGCTTACAAGGCCATCTTCAGACATTTACTGAGTATTATCACCAAAGAAGTTAAATGTTAGCAGACAACATTGGAAGAGAAGTAACACATCTAGACTGAAGTAGAAACAAACAGTAAGTAACTACTTTGCAATGAAACAGTAAAAACTGAACAGTACATAAATAACAATGGAATTGACAGGAAAACCTTTATCACAAAATAGGAATAGCATGCCTACGTAACAGTTTCTACTAATAAACAAAACTAATAAAATAAGATAAAATTAGTACTAGACAAGGCTGCATCAAGAGGTATGAAACATGGAGAGTGATACACAACCAATTAAAAAAGAAGAGACCGTTGTCAATGTAAATACATATGGCACTTAACCAATATCAATAAGATAAACAGAAATTAATAAATGCAGGAAAATTGAGGTGTTTGAGGGAACCAACAGTTTGAGAGTGTGGTGGTACTGCATTTTAACATTGAAATTATAATCAAAGCAGTGGCTGTGTACCAGTTTTCATTAAATAAAAGAGCAAAGTAAAATATGAACAGTATTTGATGAGACAACTACAAGGGGAGTTAAACATGGATAGTGATACAAGTACAAGTTAAAAGGAAACCCTTAACTATTGAAACTACAGCCTATGTGGAATACAAAGACAACTGCAACAAATAAAACAACTTAATGAATACAGGAAAATGGGAATATATAGGAAGAGAGAGTGTGGGAAGTAATGAACAACAAAGATGATTATATGAAGTTTAGGAGAGGGGAAGTGATGAGTAGTGCCTGGTCATTTAGGATGAGATCTGAACTGTGAGCAAGATATTTGTTAATTTCCAGGGCTTCCAGCTGGTTGAGTTTATGGCCTTTTTTGCTAAGTGAAGTACATGGGACACTAGCTGGTAGTTGTGACCCTCACTCAGTACATGCTCAGCAAATGCAGAGTCTGAAGTCTGCAACCTGCAGCTGCGTTCATGTTCAGCCAGCCTAGCTGATATGTCTCTGCCTGACTGACCTATGTAAAATTAGTCACAATCAGAACAGGTGATTTTGTATAACCCACTGTTGGCTAATAACTGGATCTTGTCTTTGCTATTAAAAACACACTGGGCTGTCGTGTTCCTGACATAGTAAGAAACCCTATACTTGCTGGATTTCAGTGCTTTGGCTACAATCTTACATTTAACTTCTTTGGTGATAATACTCAGTAAATGTCTGAAGATGGCCTTGTAAGCTGAAAACCGTTTAGCAATAAAAGTTGTATTGTAGAACAAAAGCAAACTGGTGGTTTTCATTTATTATTAGGCTGGTGCTTACCATGGCTGAAACCGGAAATGAGACACAATAATTGGCTGATGGTCAAATTACAAGATAACAAGTAATTTCCGGGTAAATACCTGGACAGCAAAATTTTTTTTGCAAGATGACGACATCTAACATAACAACAGTTAACATTCCGACTGACCAATACAGCAAAACGCCAATACTGAAAGAAATTCCCCCAGCTTGAATTAGTGTGTCAATGTAATTCAGAAAATATACAAGTATGTCAATTATGTTTTCAGAGGTTAGGCATCAATCACTGGTAGTCAATGTCTGGTACTACCAAAGTCAACAACTAGTATAATTTAGGGAACCAGACCCTTGACATGGCGTCGTAGGCCGCACATCTGGTCCGGAGCGTAGTGGTTTCCCCAGGAGGACGACGCAGCAGCATAGCGGTGGTAAACTGCGACGTGTCTTTCTGGATGCACCGAAGTAGGCCCCTGATTGAAGATGGGTTGCTCTCGGCGATTGTGGCCCAGAGGATTACTCAGTGAAGACTTGCTTCCTGTGGCCTGTGCGAGGCCTTAAATTGGATGCCCGCAGCTGAGTACTACTTTCAAGCACGTGTCTATGCACAGTAAACTAGTCCGTGCACGTGGCGACCTCCAGCGGAGTACCTGAAGGCTCCTGGAGGCTGCCAGCCTGACCTGTACTCTGCTTGGTGGCCGATGGGGTGGCCCCTAAACGGTCCGGGACCCGCCCGACGCATCTGTTGCGCAGGCGGCCAATACGTATTGGCGCTTTGCTGTGATACAGTACTAGGCCGTGCGTGGCTCGTATTCCCGCCATCATGCATTTTACACCCTGTTTTTAACGTACTTCCACCTCATTACGTTAATTTAAATTACTACTGCAACTGAGTTGCTGCTTTGCCTGACCGTGACCGGCCCTAGCAGTGCGTATCGATATTTCCCCTCTCATAATATCTTTGCTGGACTGCTATTACTTCCCAGTCGTTGTCTGTCGTAGACCAGTTAGCGTCGGGAGTTGAGGATGCGAGTCCGGGCTACCACTCAGTTGGAACGTGTCTGGAGCACAGTCCGGACCTACCAGTTTGGGTTGCAATGTGGCACAAGTGCAATCAGGTTGGAACCGTGGCTCGCCCGACCATTGCCGCCAGGCATCACTTGAGCCGCGCCGCAGTCTTGGAGGATGGTCGTTCGGTCGTCCAACCGGACGACGCGTTGTGGCTCGCGGATCGTTCATGAGTCGGCTGTGTGTGTGTGTGTGTGTGTGCGTGTGTGTGTGTGTGTGTGTGTGTGTGTGTGTGTGTGTGTGTGTGTGTGCATCGACTCCCGATTTGTGTTCGTGCCTGCTTAGTTACTGTTGGGTATCGTTGAGGTCTTCGTGCAAGTGTTTGTCAGGTTGTGTGTGCAAATGGCGTTAGTTCCACTGACGACTATTTTAGATGTTGTCGGCACTCTGCGACAGTCGGTCGGTTGTTATCGCCACGCGGTGCAGTCGGCTGGGACCGCTGGCAGCTCCTGCGCAGTATTGGAGCGTGTGTGGAGCTGTCCTATCACTATGAGCTTCGTGGTTCACCGACCCAGGACGACAGAGTAGTAGTTTCAACTGCCAAAGCCACGTCCTTTCACGTTGTGGTGGTTCGTTCCGGCAGTTTGCTGTTGGGAAGGTTTTCCTGTGATCGAGACCGAGCGTTTCTACCGCCGAATTTCAGCCTCCATATGGTGCAATTAACTATTTTAGTCGACTACAATTTGAGTGCACCAATTTGAGTGTGGCCGTTAGTGTTCCGGTTACCTGTCCTGGACACTATGTGGCCGTTAGTGTTCCAGTTACCTGCCCTGGCCACTAACGTAGATTCAGGCGGCGTCCTTTCCTAACCTGTTGTCGCTGTCCAACATGATGTGTAATTTTTATAGCTAATACTCCACTGCGGATTATCAGGTTTGTAACCTTTCCGGTTTGAGTTCCCATGTACTGATTGACGGGAAGCAAGTCGTTGTGTCGGTGGGTCCGTGGCTGTCCCCTGGTTGGATTCCGATGGATGAAGTATAGTTGGGCTCACCACCTGTCTCGCCCAAGTGAATGGGGGCACACTGACCTCCCTGGAGGCTTCTGAGTGCCACCGGTGTTTAATTATCTGTTGTCAGCTACTTTAAATTCAAGGCTAGTGGTTATTTTTATTTTATTTTCTTAAAATTTTGCGAAATTAATTTTTAAATTTATCTTTCAAGCTTAAACGTTGCGACCTTCTGCCTTTAAAAGATTATGGTAATATATTTTAAAATTTTGAAATTTAATTGTCGCCCTCAGGCATTTGTATTTCACTTGGCATATGTTTGATTCTTTTCTTTGTAAATTATTTTATTGATATCTTAAATGGAATTTTATCTTGTTGATTTGTTAAGATTTCTTGTTTGGAGGCCTTCAGCCTTGAGAGAGTTGCATTCAGTAAAGGTACGGCTATGTGCCTCATTGGTTGTAAAGGTTATGAAATTACAATAAATGACAATTAGAAGGAGAAACTGACCTCAAACTTTGGCCCTTTCCACAATCCTATTACCTGTTCTGCCCTGCGGGTTTAGCGAGCGTATCAGGTACAAAGAGAGGTACATTTCGGTGACAAAAATTGCATGGTCAGATCGATTGAGCATCATCATCTGCAAAAGTCCTACCACAGTGCATCAAGTGCATCATATATCACAATGAAACTGTCAACACATTACGTATACTTCATTATTATTCATGTCTCCTGATGTCTTACTTCAAAAGTGGAAAGAAAGGACTCCCATTATGAGATGCACCAAAAAAATATCGAATGAAAAAAAATGTCACGGCCACCTATCGAACACGGACTAGCAGTTTGGCAGTCTAAAGCAGTGACCGCTTTTTCACTCGCTATTTGGCACAGCCAGTTTTACATTACCACAAAAAATGAACTATCCCTCTTCAGACATTGCCCCTGCCTATTCCCAAAAACACTCCTAAGGCGATGGGATGAAAGTTTCTATAATTTTTCTTTTTTTATTCATCTTTTATTACTTTATTGTAATCAGTAAATGTGTACAAATGAAAATCCTACAAAAAGTTTTCTTGTGCTCTTCGACTGGAGTTTTCTGTCTCCAACAGTGCCGCCTAAAATATGGACATCAGACTGATTCTTCTTTCCTAATGCCTCAATGACTGAAGCTTTCCAGAAATCAGCCAGTATCTTTTCTTTATCACTGCCTACAGTTCCAGACTTCCTCTTTTCAATGTCGTGCAACGTAGAATGTCTGACTGAGCCTGCAACTCTCCAGCCTGAGACGGGGGGAGGGGGGCGGAGAGAGGTAGGAGGAAGAGAAAGGAAACACTGTGTAAATAATTTGTGAAGAGCATACGGTGTCCAAGGTGTGTGTTCCAGGGCGCTCTGACCGTTTTGCAGGTACCACCAACAATCAAGTTGCACTTTCTCCACTAAATTTCTGATGGGAATTATCAGATGAAAAACAGCTTTACAAAGGAACAAGAATCCAGCACGTAGAGCAACATCCATGGAATCTGTAAGTTGAACTTTAATTTACTACCACATCTGGAAAAACAAAATATGATATAACTGTTTACAACCTATATACACAATGTCGTAAATGTAGTTCAAATAGTAACTCAAGGCCAGTGAAGATGCCTTGCAGAGAACAAAAGCGAAACTAGTGTCGCACAAAAATAGTTTTTTACTCAACTGTCATTAGACGGCCCAAAGGAAAAATTAGCTACATGCTGAAGTTGTAAGGTCAGAAAAAAAAGTATGGAAAAGCTACGATAAGATTGACAGTACATAGACACAGTGTCGAGGGGGCCAAGAGAATATTTCGATACCATGAATGTAAGGTTACAGTTACAACCACCTTCCATCGATACCACCGAACTGCGAAATTCCTGCAATACCTCGCCTAAAATAATCCCAAATTCTTGTAATCTCTAAGTATTTCATATCACTTAATCGGTTTCGAATAGATCACACCGGAAACATTCAGCCGGCCGGAGAGCGGTTCTAGGCGCTACAGTCTGCAGCTGAGCTACCGCTACGGTCGCAGGCTCGAATCCTGCCTCGGGCATGGATGTGTGTGATGTCCTTAGATTAGTTCGGTGTTATTAGTTCTAAGTTCTAGGCGACTGATGACCTCGCTTAGTGCTCAGAGGCATTTGAACCATTTTTGAAAACATTCACATAAAAGCATGTCTTGTTTGATATTATAATGGGAAATCCATCCCTGCACCCTTCTCGTGGTCTATCTCCAAAAATGTCAAAACCTACCAGAACATGACGTCTCACGTCATTTACTGACATTCTGAATGGTTCAAATGGCTCTGAGCACTGTGTGACTTAACTGCTGAGGTCATCAGTCCCCTAGAACTTAGAACTACTTAAACCTAACTAACCTAAGAGCATCACACACATCCATGCCCGAGGCAGGATTCGAACCTGTGACCGTAGCGGTCGCGCATTTCCAGACTGAAGTGCCTAGAACCGCTCGGCCACATCGGCCGGCTGACATTCTGATTTTTTCAAATTCATTACTTTTCAACTGATAATTTAACGTAACACTACTATGACACACACTTGCCTATCTTATCGTACTTACATTTATGTCTGTAAGTATAATTCACGTAATTAAATGTGTAATAAATGTATTTGAACATGTTTAAAACTATTTTTAGTTGTTTGTTATCTATTTTGTCATCGTGGTGCCATGTGCGAGTCTATTTACGAAAGTCATCATGACTTGGATGTAATTGCACTGAAGATAGCTACATGCTAGCTTAAATAGAGCTGCAACAAATCGATTAAAATTCACGACCGATGCTGCCCTTCCTCCTACCTTTGGTATTCAAAATAGCTATAGGTTTATAGAGTTGGTTTTCGTCATTTTTCGTTGTATAAGTTTATAAATGCAAAGATGTAAGACAGGTATAGCGAAAGCTTGTATTGTTTCAACGTTTCTGATTACACGTTGGGTTGTCAGTTGTTTTGTATATTCCGAACCTTGCCTTTTGGGGAACGGCTGTTTTGAAAAGCAGAGCTGAAATTGCATTGCGCTCATATAGGGATCCTTCGCAACTAGCGGTTCCAGGCACTGGAAGCTGGAAATCAGCTGTTGTGAACGAGGCAGTAGTCTGGGTGTCAACAACGAATTGCTCAACTACTACTACCATAGCCTCAGATGGACGTAGGAGTGCTTATACACATATTTCATGTAAGTTTGCTCCACGTAAGGATTGCTGAACTCAAGAAGAAATGACGTCACAGGTTCCACATGCAAGGCTCATTGAATTATTTAAAATAAATGACATAACCCTGAATATTTAAAGCAGTTCTTGGATTTTTTTCCGATGAGCTTTAAAGAAGTGCTGGATTAAAGATGAAAACATTTGTATAACAGGAAGTGAATATAACTGCTGCTGCTTCACAGGTTTGAAGAAAATTTTGTTCGTAAAATAACTGCTTTTGGTAGAAAGTTGATAGGATAATTTCAAACAGCTTAAGGTCATCTGGCATGGCCATTAGTTGGAAACGCGTATAGGCGTTAAAGAATAATTATGTATCAATAATGCTCTTCAATAGGTGTAAAAAGTAATTTCTGTGCATTTCCTGAGATTCTTTTTCATAAGAGATCTTAAAATAATATCGTTCCCTGTAAAGGCAGACATATCTGCGCTCTAAAATCGTAGTACACGTTGCACTATATACAATATAGTGAACAATGTCGGATGTTTTCAAAAGATTTTCGCGGATGGTGCTCTTGTTATATAGAGAATTGTAGAAAAATGCAGGAATACCTACAAACGACCGTCTGTTGGTACAGAGATGGGCAGTTTACCCCCACATAAACAGATAGTGTGGAGCATAAATAGGCGGAAAATCCTATTAACGTATTATTATACCATTGCTGGAAAAACCACTGGAAGCAGTGAAGTCCGTTAAATATCTGGAAGTGATATATTCCGTTAAATATCTGTAAGTGTGGGTACGGAGCGATGTACAGTGGTAACGGTGCTAAAATGAGATTCGGTAGGTGGATCTTTGGGATGTGTAGTCCGTCCATGAGTGCAGTATCTGTTTGACTGATAATTGAATATTGCTTGTCAGTGCTGGTTCTGTATCAGATAAGATCGACAGAAAAAGTGGAGATGATACAAAGAAGAACAGCACGTTTTGTCACAGGTTCTTTTGGTAAGTGCGAAAGCGTCTCGCAGATGCTCATCCATCTCCAGGAGCAGACTTTTCAAGAGACGCATTGTGGATCATGGAGTCGTTTATGTGAAATTTCGGTGAGCGTACATTGCTACAGTCGTCAAATAATTAATTACTTCCTCCTACGTTTATTTCCAAAAAATACCATTAAAGTGACATTAGATAAAGTTGAGTTCTCACGGAGGTTTACGACAACCATGTTCTTGGGCACGATTCATGACTGGAACAGCAAAGTGACTGCATACATACTCAGCAAACGGTGGTACTGTGTTTCGCCGAGGGTACCACGTATTATTAATAGTCGTTGCGTTTCCTATTCCACTCGCACATAGAGGCACGCCTCCGTATCAGCACCAAAGTCTCATCTCTTATCTTCGTGGTCCTTGCGTGAAGTGTACGTTGCCTTCTTCCACGGGTTCATATTTGAATTCCCTTACGATCTGCGTAACACTAGTGTGTTGTTCGAACCTACCGCTAACGAATGTAGCAGCAAGCCTCTGAATTGTTTCGATGTCTTCCTTTAAAACGACCGGGTGCGTGTCCGAAACCTCGAGCAGTACTAAAGAATAGGTCGCACTGTCGTCCTATATGCGGTCTCCTTTACACTTTCATATTATTCTCCCAATAAACCCAAGTCCACCATTCGCCTTCACTACCACAGTTCCCTAATGCTCGTTACACTTTATATCACTTTGCAACTTTACGCCCAGATATTTAAATGGCATAATTTTGTCAAAAGAGAACACTACCTATTCTGTATCCGAACATTACGGTTTTGGTTTTCCTATTGATCCTCATTAACTTTACACTTTTCTGCATTTAGAGCTAAATGCTATTCATCACACCGACTGGAAATTTTGTCTAAGTCGTCTTGAATCCTCCTACAGCTACACATCATCAACAGCTTCCCGTGCACCATAGTAACATCAGAAATAACCACAGATTGCTGCCTATCCTGTGCGCCAAATCATTTACGTATATACACACATCAAAGAAAGTCTTGCCTCGCCCCAGTTCCATGAACTTCCGAGGATAGTCTTGGACAGTGGATATTATGTCACAGACACAGTCCCTTTGACTCTTTAGGGATGTCACTAAACCCGCCCAAAGATGAAAACAACCATGAATGAGCAGTGCCTATTAGATTGAGGGGGCCCGACAGCCGATCAGCTCCAGTCGTATCACCAGGAAGAAAGTACACGGCTCGTGTTGTATGTAGTTCAACCATGCCTAGACGGTCAATACCGTGGTTCGATCGCGTCCGCATTGTTACTTTGCGCCAGGAAGGGCTCTCAACAAGCGAAGTGCCCAGGCATCTTGGAGTGAACCAAAGTGATATTGCTAGGACATCGAAGAGATACAGAGAGGCAGGAACTGTCGATAAGATGCCTCGGTCAGGCCGCCCCAGGGCTACTGCTGCAGTGAATGACCGCTACCTACGGATTATGGCTCGGATGAAACCTGACAGCAACGCCACCATGTTGAATAATGCTTTTCGTGCAGCCACAGAACGTCGTGGTACGACTCAAACTGTGTGCAATAGGCTGCGAGATGCGCAACTTCACTCCCGACGTCCATGGCGAGCGGTATAACTGGACCCAACAACATGCCGAGTTGACCGCTCAGGATTGGCATCACGTTCTCTTCACCGATCAGTGTCCCACATGCCTCCAACCAGACAATCGTCGGAAACATCTTTGGAGGCAATCCGGTCAGGCTGAACGCCTTACACACACTGTCCAGCGAGTGCAGCAAGGTGGAGGATCACTGATGTTTTGGGGTGGCATTATGTGGGGCCGACGTACGCCGCAGGTGGTCGTGGAAGGTGCCATAACAGCTATACGATACGTGAATGCCATCCTCCGACCGATAGTGTAACCATATCGGCAACATACTGTCGAGGCATTTGTCATCGTGGATAACAATTCGCGGCCCCATCGTGCAAGTCTTGTGAATGACATCGCTCGACTAGAGTAGCCAGCATGTTCTCCGTACATGAACCCTATCGAACATGCCTGGGATGGATTGAAAAGGGCTGTTTATGGACGACGTTGAGGAGTGAGACAATGTGGACCAACAGTGCCTTGATGAACTTGTGGATAGTATACGAAGACGAATACAGGCATGCATCAATTCAGGAGGTACTGGGTATTAGATGTACCGGTGTGTACAGCAGTCAGGACCACCAGCTCTGAAGGTCTCGCTATATAGTGGTACAACATGCATGTGTGGTTTTCATGAGCAATAAAAAGGCGGGAAATGATGTTGATGTTGATCTCTATTCCAATTTTCTGTACAGGTTCCAGAAATCTCGGAATCGAAGTGATTCAAAATAATAGGTCCTGTCGCACTTCGCTGGGATACTACTGATGGTCTGATGGTACCCTTGTCTCTGATGAATACTAGCCGTCGAGGACAACGTACTGAGTTCTGTTACTTAAGAAGTCCTGGAAAAACTCACATACCACGGATATGGTTCAAATGGCTCTGAGCACTATGGGACTTAACATCTATGGTCATCAGTCCCCTAGAACTTAGAACTACTTAAACCTAACTAACCTAAAGACAGCACACAACACTCAGCCATCACGAGGCAGAGAAAATCCCGGACCCCGCCGGGAATCGAACCCCGGAACCCGGGCGTGGGAAGCGAGAACGCTGCCGCACGACCACGAGATGCGGGCCCACGGATCTGTTCTGTATTTGTAGGTGCGTTACCAACTTGTACCAGTCTGCTGTGGGGTACCGCGTCAAATGCTTTTCGGAAAACTGGAAATATTCAATCTGCCAGCTGCCCTTCATTCATAGTTCGCAGTAGTTTGTGACTTAGCGCTGGGCGAGAGATTCGCGACAAATGTAAGCTAAGTAAGAGACCAATGCCATAGAGTATTCATCATAAAAGTGAAGAGGGACTGAACGCGGACCTGGCGACTGATTTGTTTCCAACTCTTTCAGTTGTCTCTCTACGACAGGAATCGTTATTACTACGTCGTCCATGTGGTAGTCTGTGCGATGATCACACGACGGTAAGTTTGTACGATTCTCCTGCATGAACGATTGCTTAAACAATAAATTTGAAACTTTGGCTTTCCTTTTGCTATCTTCAGCTGCCACACGAGACTGGTCATCGTGCCAATGGATGGATGCCTTAGACCAACCTGGCGATTATACACAGGACCAGCATTTTCTCTGGTTCTCGGCCAGATCTTTCGCTCATGTACGACGGTGGTAGATGATGTATGCTTCACGCATAGGAATTTTTACAGACGTACGAACCTCTACTATCTTTGTATTGTCGTCATTTGCGCCTTCTCTTTTGAAGCGTAACTGCAACATCCTGTACTTCCTCAGGATTTATCCCCTGGTATACTCCATCAGGTGGCTTGTGGAATATATATGTTGATGCTGGGGGGAGAGGGGATGAGGGGAATTGTGGAGCGAGACCAATTGGCAGATGCAAGTGGATGCTGGTCCAGTAGTTATTCAGAGACGTAGAGGATGCCGCAGAAGAGACTAGCGTAGCATGTTGCTCCTCACCATACTTCGGATTGGAGACCACAGCGACACAGAGGTGTGGCACATACAGGGTGGCGATTACTGAACTATATGAAATAAACGTAAATTAGTTACAAACTACGGAGTGCACACACATCATTCAACATGTAAACGTCACTACAGATATTCGGATTTAGGTTATAAAATTGTGCCGTGGCTGGATTGTGTCATGTCTTTTTTGAATTATCATTGGTTGCAGTCCTATTGTGTCTTATGTCTTCTTCGGATACCGCCATAACCTTGCTGTCTTCTCTCCGTGAGTGGCAGCAGCAGCGTGTATCGATACTGTTACTGCTGTAATATCTTTGGGGTGGGGAATATATTTTCTGAGTGTGCGGTGGGTTGCAGTCGGTCTGTTGGCGCAGAGTAGCGAAGAGGTCCCTGTCGCGTGAGGTCGGGCCGGAGTTGCTGGTGGCGTGCACGCGCGGTTATGAGGGTTGTGAGCGTTACGAAGTTCGTCACCCACCGATCTTAGACTCTTAAAGTTTAGCACTCACTTAGCCTCCTATCAAGCATCAACAGCTACCACTTCTCTTCGTTTCATCCTGGTTGTTGCTTTCTGCGAGGTTCCCACGAGTAACAACGTGTGTGTTTAACTTAATTTAATTCACTCCTTCATTATTGAAGTTCACCAGCGGTATCTTCTGCATTTTGGCCTTTAACGTTCCGGTTACCTGCCCTGGGCGTTGACGCAGTTTTTGGTAGTGTATTTTCCTCGTCGTGCTGTTGCTGTCCAGCACGGAGTGTAGTTCGGCAGCTGAGGTGTTTTGGTAGTTTTGGGCGGTTATTCTGGCTTGGCTGGATTAGACACCAGTATCCAGAACGTTGAGCTATTGACGTCATGTTGTCGTTTTGCTTGTTGGGTGGAGCAGAACTGATTTGGTTGGTTGGTTTGTCTGCTGCCCTTCTGTTGGGTTGCCTTGTGATTAAGAGGTTGTCGGTCTGGCTACCTGTCTCATCTAAACGTGCATTAGTGTTAATTCCTAGTCCGACCCTTGGAACCTTCTGAGCGCCACTCCTTGTGTTTCACATAGTGATTTCCTTTTTAGTCTTAAGGGGACCACATCGTGGTTGAGGTCGAAAAAATCTGTTTTCGCTTTTCATCATATTTCTTTAGATTAAGGTTTTATTTTTTTCGAGCATTTAAAGAGCGTTTTCCTACCACGTGTGTTTATTTGCCACGCCCACTTTTCTGTCACCCACTTTTCTGCATATATTTTAGATCTTTACATCTCCTACATTGCACGTTAGGGATTTTTTCTTACTCCCGAGTGCGTTGGCTACACTTGGAATGCAACGGTCGGTATTCTTTTGTTTCTGCTGTTCGTCAACAACACACTTTCAAACAGGCGGTTAGTTTTGTTCAAGTGTGATTGCGAGTAGTTGTTAAACTTACGTTTGCAGTGCTTGTTTGGATGTGTTTTGTTGTGTTTATTGAAGATGACGAAACGTAAAGGCATTTTCAAGAAACGACAATTTAGAGGAAACAAGTTTAGAAAGCTTTCTGTACAAGAGGTTATGTCGCCTGGCAACGATGTTTCTAACTGTAATTCTTGAACAAGTGCATCATCAAAGAAGCTCTCACAATTTCAAGAGAACTACAACGAATTTACTGTAAGTGACAAGGGGTGCAGTAACATTATCATAAATTTGAAAATATTATCAGATGTAATTTCTAAATTTGTACAATGTAGACAGTGTGGTGAGTCACAAAGTGTGAAAGTTTGTGAGAGTGCCAGTGGGAGAAAAGGCCTAGCAATTGCTTTGGATTTTATTTGCACTAAATGCTCAGCTATGATTTCATTTATGAGTTCTTCAAAACCAGATGCATGTGGCCCTTATGAAATAAATACTAGATTAGTTTATGCCTTACGACCCATTGGCAAGAGCATGGTTGCAGGAAGAACATTTTGTTCAGTGATGAACTTACATCAACCCCCAAATAAATTTGGCAAACTGACTGCAATATCAGAGAAAGTTGCATGTAAGGTCAGTGAGGAAAGCCTGAAACTGTCTGCTAGGAAAGCAGTGGAAGAAAATGATGGATGTTCGGATGTTGCAGTCGCACTTGATGGAAGTTGGCAGGAAAGAGGACATACTACCGTGAATGAAGTAGTGACTGCCACGAGTGTAGACACCGGTCAAATGTTAGATGTGGAGCTAATGTCTAAATATTGCAAATGTTTTAAAGTCAATGAACGTAAAGAACACAACTGTGTGGCTATTTTAGAGGAACAAGTGGTGGTATGGAAGTTCATGGAGTACAACAAATATTTCATCGCTCCGTAGAAACAAGAGGCGTATGGTACACCAAATATTTGGGCGATGGTGACAGTAAGGCATACGACAATGTGGTGAACTCTATGCCATATGGAGATGCCATTATTAGAAAAATAGAATGTGTAGACCATGTTCAAAAACGTTTGGGAACAAGGCTGAGAAAACTAACTGTTGATATGAGAGGAAGAAAATTAAAAGATGGTAAATTGTTGACCAGACAGGGTCGGTTAACTAAAACTGAAATAGAAAACTTGCAGGTATACTATGGGCAGGTAATTAGGAGAAATAAAGAAAATCTGGAGGCAATGAAGAGAGATGTTTGGGCCATATTCTTCCATAAGTCCTCTACTGATGATAAGCCATGTCATGGATTGTGTCCATCAGGAGAAAATTCGTGGTGCAAATACAATAGGGTTTCATGCTGCTGTTATTACAGCAATCAAACCTATTTTTAGAGACTTGGCTCACCCTGACCTTCTAAGGAAATTTCTGCATGGGCAGACACAGAACCCAAATGATCGTCTCAACAGCATAATTTGGAATGGCCATCCTAAAACTGTATTTGTAGGCATGCATACAATGAAACTAGGAGATCATGATGCTGTTATTACATTCAGTTGTGGTAATATTGGAAAGTGTTGGGTACTGAAAAAGCTGGGAATTAATCCTGGTGAAAATATGATCACTGGGCTGCAACATTGCGATAAAATGAGGATAGCCGATGCAGACAGGTCTGCATCTAATATGGCCAAGAAAGCAAGACAAACATCCAGAAAGGTGAAAAAAAAAGCTGGAAGATCTGCTAGAGGCCAAAGAAGGGCCATCATATGCAGCAGGACAGTTTTAATTAACTGTAAGTAACAAATTTCAGAAGTTTTTTCTATAAAGTCAATTTCCTGAAAGCAAAAATTTTCAGTACATATGCCCCATTATATAAAAAATGAATGAAATTTTCAAAGGCTCTGCATGACATAGAAATCCATCTCTTGTACTGCATTCATTAATATTCCTCCATTGGGAAATTCACAAAAAGTATTTTCCGCACAAAAAACACAATATTTTTTGTTGATAAATTTTAAAAAGTATTTGTTAAAAAGTATAAAATGGATAAAGTAGATTTTAGTACAGTAGACTCTGTTAGCATCATGTAACAAACAGCAAAAATATTAAGGTCCTGCATCAAATAGTTTTTCTCAGAAATTGGTCAAATATTTGCCTAAATTAACATGGCTTAGATAGGCAGTGTGTGGTCCCTTTAAGTACTCTGTGTGGCCTTCAGCCGAGTTTTAGCTTATTAAAATTGTAAGTTCTTTTCTCTTTAGGCCTTAAGCCGTGAAATTGTTATCTCCATGGTGTGTAGCCTTCTGCCGAGTTTTAAACTCTTTTAAACTGAAAATTTAATATAATGCTCTTGTCGTTAAGTCATAAAATTGTCATTTTTGGGGATATAAGGCCTTCCGTCGAGTTTGCATGAAATGTTTTCAGCTAAAGCACGCAGCCTTTTCAGATTGAAAGCTCTTCTTCCTAGTCCTTAGCCGTGAAATCGTTTTGACATAGTTTGTGGATTTCAGCCGATTTTTAATCTCTTTTAAATTAAAATTTCAAAATGTTGGTTATGCCTTAAGGTTATAAGATTTGTGTTCTTTACTATGTGGCCTTCAGCCGAGTTTAATCCCTCTTAAATTTAAAATTCAAAATTTTGTCTTGCCCAAGTCATAAGATTGTTATTATGTGGATTTCAAAAATATTAGATTTGCCTGCCGTCATTGGCGATGATGTGGCGCAGTCGAATAGCAAAATTCTGCGTGAACCGCTGAAGTGTCGAAACATCGATGCTGTCGATGACCTCCTGAATGGATGTTTTCAGCTCAGCAATGCTTTTGGGGTTATTGCTGCACAGCTTGTCTTTAATACAGCCCCACAAAAAGGAGTGAAATGTTTTCAGATCCGGAGAATATGGCAGCCAATCGAGGCATACTCCAGTGGTTTCTGGGTATCCCAGAGCTCGAATGCGGTCCCAAAAGTGCTCCTTTAGGACGTCAAATACTCTCCTGCTTCGATGGCGTCGAGCCCCGTATTGCATGAACCACGTCTTGTCGAAATCAGGGTCACTTTGGATAACGGGGATTAAATCATCTTGCAAAACCTTCACGTAGCCTTCGGTAGTCACGATGCCATCAAGGAATATCGCACCGACTGTTTCGTGACGACACTGCACACATCACAGTCACCTGTTGAGAGTGAAGAGCTTTCTCGATTGCGAAATGCGCGTTCTCAGTCCCTCAAATGCACCAATTTTGCTAACTGACGAACCCATGCAAATGAAAGTGGCCTTCGTCGCTAAACCAAACCACACCAATTCCCATCATGCCCCGTGGCCAACGGTACAATTTGAACGTCCTAACGCAAACCGTTCAGAAGTTACGACGATTTTATTTCATGTCGTTGTTGTAGTCTTCAGTCCAGAGACTGGTTTGATGCAGCTCTCCATGCTTCTCTATCCTGTGCAAGCTTCTTCATCTCCCAGCACCTACTGCAACCTACCTCCTTCTGAATATGTTTAGTGTATTCATCTCTTGGTCTCCCTCTACGATGGTTACCCTCCACGCTGCCCTCCAATACTAAATTGGTGATCCCTTGATGCCTCAGAATATGCCCTACCAATCGATCCCTTCTTCTAGTCAAGTTATGCCACAAATTTCTGTTCTCTCCAATTCCATTCAATACCTCCTCATTAGTTATGTGATCTACCCATCGAATCTACAGCATTCTTCTGTAGCAACAACATTTCGAAAGCTTCTTTTCTCTTCTTGTCTAAACTATTTATCGTCCACGTTTCACTTCCATACATGGCTACACTCCATACAAATACTTTCAGAAACGACTTCCTGACACATAAATCTATAGTCGATGTTAATAAATTTCTCTTTTTCAGAAATGCTTTCCTTGACATTGCCAGTCTACATTTTATATCCGCTCTACTTCGACCATCATCAGTTATGTTGCTCCCCATAGCAAAGCTAGCTGAATAATTGTCACCTTGTGCCTATTTGCTGGCTGTCGGCACAGTGGCCGGCGATCACGCACATCCCAAACGGTTCGCAAGCAAGCCAGCTCTGGAGCACCAAAAGAACGGTGTCAGCAGTCAGAAGTCAGCAGGCGGCACGCGAGTTATCAGCGCCGGCCCCGTCTACTGGCGGACCTCGGCCCGCATACAGATGGCGACATCGACCGACCCGCAGCAGTACAGGGCAGGGTAGGGCATTTCACGGCGGTGGGAACCCAGCGCGCCCTAGCCAGGAGGTAGATGCCTACGGTAAACACCAGGTAAGCTCAGAATTTAAAAGGGACTTGGAAGACTTAAGATCAAATATGGCAGAAGAGACAGATACCAATCAATCTGAACTTCTAAGACAATAGGGGAAAGTGGCAAGAAAACGAGTTGCTGTGTAGAATGTTTGAGACTAGCGATACACCATCTGACTTTCGGAAGAACATCATCCACACAATTCCAAAGACGGCAAGAGCCGACAAGTGCGAGAATTATCGCACAATCAGCTTAACGGCTCAAGCATCCAAGTTGCTGACGAAAATAATATACAGCAGAACGGAAAATAAAACTGAGTGTGTAATTAGATGATGATCAGTTTGGAAAATGGGGGTAAGCTACAGACAGGGACGGGTTGTATACAATATCTACAAGAGCCAAGAGCGAATAATGAAAGTGGACGATCAAGAACGATGTTCAAACAGCTTACGGTAATACAGCCAGGTAACATTTACAGCGACCGCCGATACTTCGATGGGAGCACACACCGCCATTTTCAAGACCTAAAATGCAACGGACAGGCGATGTACAAGTAAATTTAAAACCCCGTTTCATTGAGTAATTGAGGAAAGATAACACACAAAAAGTTAACACTAATGCGACTAAAGATGACCAAAGTCAGAGGTATCGACAGTCAAAGTCTACGAACTAGCAGTTGAGGTAATATTGACTCTGTCCCTTTGTTTTGCGCTCGGATTAAAAATAGTTTAGGACAGGGATGTAGTCTTTCACCCCTACTGTTCAATCTGTACATCGAAGAAGAAATGATGGAAATAAAAGAAAGATTAAGGAGTGGAATTAAAATTCAAAGTGAATGGATGTAAACGATACGATTCGGCGACGACATTGCTGTCCTGAGTGAAAGTGAAGAAGACTTAGATGATCAGTTGAATGGAATGAACAGTCTAATGAGTACAGAATACGGATTGACAGTAAATCAGACAAAGACGAAAGTAGCAGAAATGAAAACAGCGAGAAACTTAACTCAGGACTGAAGTACATGAAGTTAAGGAATTCTATTACTCAGGCAGCAAAATAACCAATGACGGACGGAGCAAGACGGACATCAAAAGCAGACTAGTACTGGCTAAAAGGGCATTCTCCGCCAAGGGAAATCTACTGGTGTCAGACATAGGCCCTAATTTGAGGAAGACACTTCTGATAATGTACGTTTCAAGTACAGCACTGTATTCTAGTGAATCAGGGACTGTGGGAAAACCGGAACAGAAGAGAATCGAAGCATTTGAGATGTGGTGTTACAGGCGAATGCTGAAAATTAGGTGAGCAGGTAAGTTAAGGAATGACGAGGTTTTGCGTAAAATCAGAGAGGAAAGGAATGTGTGGAAAATTCAAGGAGAAGGGGCAGGATGATAGGACATGTATTAAAACATCACGGGATAGCATCCACGGTGCTAGAGGGCGCTGTAGAGGATAAGAACTGTAGAGAGAGACAGTGATTGGAATACAACCAGCAAATAATTGAGGACGTACGTTGCAGGTGTTACTCTGAGATGTATTGGTTGGCTTAAGAGAGGAATTCATGGCAGTCCGCGGCAAACCAGTCAAATGGCTGATGACAAAAATAAATAAATTAAATAATTAATACATAGTAAAACATCAATCCATAGCCCAAAGCGTTTGCAGCACGTCCGGGACATCCGTTTACAATATGCCGTTATCAGTAGGACCTCACATCGTAGCGTCGACTAAACTGGAGGCCAAATAAACATTTTAATTCTGATCCCCCTTCTATTATGCCACACATCCATTTTCTTCATGTCATCGAAAGTCAATAATGAATTAATATGGTTGCAATCCATGCCAGGAGATGTGTCCCAGGGTTCATTTCTGCACGCACCGTGTTCCATATACCAGGCTATAAGTGATAGTACACAAATCAAAAAAAGTTTTGCATCACCTCGGCTCCGAGAGTTCCGGAACCTGTACAGAAAATTGGAATAGACATGAACATCAACATCATTTCCGCCCATTTTATTGCTCACGAAAACCACACATTGAATGTTGTACCACCATACAGCGAGACTTTCAGACGTGGTGGTACAGATTGCCGTACACATCGGTACCTATAATACCCAGTAGCACGTCCTCTTGCATTGCTGCATGCCTGTATTCGTTGTGCATACTATCCACAAGTTCATCAAGGACCTGTTGGGCCAGATCGTCCCACTCCTCAACGGCAAATCGGCGTAGATCCCTCAGAGTGGTTGCTGGGTCACGTCGTCCTTAAACAGCCCTTTTCAATGTATCGTACGTAAGTTTGATAGGGTTCATGTACGAAGAACATGTTGGCCACTCTAATCGGGCGATGTCGTTATCCTGGAGGAAGTCATTCTCAAGATGTGCACGATGGGGGCGCGAATTGTGGTCCACGAAGACGAATGCCTCGCCAATATGCTGCCGATCGTTGCACTGAAGGTCGGAGGAAGACATTCATGTATCGTACAGCCGTTACGGCGCGTTCCATGACCAACAGCTGTGTACGTCGGCAGCACATATTGCCACCCCAAAACAGCAGGGGACATCTACCTTGCTGCACTCGCTGGACAGTGTGTCTAAGGCGTTCAGCCTGAACGGGATTCCTCCAAACATGTCTCCGAGGATTGTCTGGTTGAAGTCATATGCGAAACTGATCGGTGAAGAGAATGTGATGCCAATCTTGAGCGGTACATTTGGCATGTTGCTGGGCCCATCTGTACCGCGCTGCTTGATGTCGTGGTTGCAAACATGGGCCTCGACATGGACATCGGAAATGAAGTTGGGAATCATGCAGCCTCTTGCGCACAGTTTGAGTCGTAACAATACGCCCTGTGGCTGCACGAAAAGCATTATTCAACATGGTGGCGTTGCTGTCAGGGTTTCTCCGAGCCATAATCCATAGGTAGCGGTCATCCACTGCAGTAGTAACTCTTGGGAGCACTGAACGAGGCATGTCATCGAGAGTTCCTGTCTCTCTGTATCGCCTCCATGTCCGAACAACATCGCTTTGGTTCACTCTGAGATGCCTGGACACTTGCCTCTTTGAGAGCTCTTCCTGGCACAAAGTAACAATTCGGACGCGATCGAGTCGCGGTATTGACCGCCTAGGCATGGTTGAACGACAGACAACATGTGCCGTGTACCTCATTCCTGGTGGAATGACTGGAACTGACCGGCTGTCGGAGATCCCCCCACTCATAGGCGCCGCTCATATCCACAGTCAACGTCTATCTTCAGGAGTTCTGGAAACTGGGGTGATGCAATACTTTTCTTGATGTGTGTAATACATTAATTATGTAAACACAGTTCACAAGTTCAACAGGCATCGCCCACGTTTTCCCAGCGGAGCCAAACTAACCCTGAAGGACAGTTAGATAGTTATGGATTCTGTCGTACAAGACGACTTGCCTTAACATTATATCTTTCCAAACTGCTTGTAGCGTTGCTTTAAAAGTCATGCCGCAATGCGAGGTGGCACGGGCTTGACAAATGTCTGAAGTTGTTCTGGAGGGAACTGGCACCATGAAACCTGCTGAGGTATCCGCAAATCCGCAAGAGTACGAAGCGATGGAGATCTCTTCTGAACAGTACGTTGTAAGACATCCCAAATATTCTCAATAATGTTCATGTTTGGGGAGTTTGGTAGGCAGCGGAAGTTTTTAAACTCAAAAGAGTGTTTCTGGAGACACTCTGTAGCAATTCTGGACGTGTGGGGTGTCGCATTGTCATGCTGGAATTGCCCAATGGACATGAATGAATTCAAGTCATCAGACGGAATGCATACGTTCGCTTCACCTGATTCAAATCGCTCTGAGCACTATGGGACTTAACTTCTGAGGTCATCAGTCCCATAGAACTTAGGACTACTTAAACCTAAGTAACCTAAGGACATCACACACATCCGTGCCGAAGGCATGATTCGAACCTGCGACCGTAGCGGTCGCGCGGTTCCAGACTGCAGCGCCTAAAACCTCTCGGCCACTGCGGCCGGCACGCGTCACCTGTCAGTCGTGTCTAGACGTATCAGGGGTCCCACATCGCTCCAGCTGCACATGCCCCATACCATTACAAAACCTGCACTAGCTTGGAAAGTCGCCTGCTGACATACAGGGTCCACGGGTTCAGGAGGTTGTCTCCATCCGCTCGATACAATTTGAAACGAGACCCGTCCAACCAGGCAAAATGTTTCTACTCATCAACAGTCGAATGTCGGTCTTGAGGGGCCCAGGTAAAAGTTTTACACCGTAAAACTTTCTGTCGTGCAGTCGTCAGGTGTACAGCAGCGGGCCTTCGGCTCCGAAAGCCCATATCGATGAAGTTTCGATGAATGCTTCGCACGCTGACACTCGCTGACGGTCCAGCACTGAAATCTGCAGCTGTTTGCGGAAAGATTGCATTTTTTCCGGATTCCTAATATTCGTACGAGAAAGTCCCCACTTCATCGCTACCTCTGAGATGCTGTGTCCCGTCGCTCGTGCGCCGACTATAACGGCACGGCCACACTCACGTGAATCTTGAAACCGTACCATTGGAGCGGCAGTAACCGCTCTAACAACTGCACCAGGCACTTGTCTTATTCAGGCGTTGGCGACCGGAGAGCCGTATTCTGCCTGTTTACATATCTCTGTATTTGCATACGGATGCCTATACCACTTACTTTGGCGCTTCAGTGTATATGATATTGCATTATGTACTAGTTACGAGTTTGTTACTCCGTTATGGTTTCTCATGTTGCTCTTTGTTTCTCAGATTAGAGAGAACTTTTCCAACACAAGTTTCGTGAAGTTAAATTATCGCATGGTGTTATTTACAATTTCCACAGCTGCTAGTGCAGATGTGTCATCCTGGTGCTGTGTTTATTCGGTCCCCATAGCCAAGATGGCCGATATTCTGTGTTTTGTCACCCACATTGATTACAACACTTCACTTGAACTTTTCATTGTTTCTTGAACATGTTCGTGTCTACAGTGTGTTGTCAATTGTCGCTGTGTGTTCATATTTCGTCTATTGTTTGTGTCGGGTAAGTGTGATTTGATACTAGTTCCTTTATTTGTGTGTGTGTGTGTGTGTGTGTGTGTGTGTGTGTGTGTGTTTGTGTGTGTGTATGAAAGAGAGAGGTGATGGGGATAGACCAATTACTTAATCTGGTTACGTTTTACATTTTGTTTGGTATTGGTTATATTGATACGGTCATTAGTTACACTACTGGCCATTAAAATTGCTACACCACGAAGATGACGTGCTACTGACGCGAAATTTAACCGGCAGGAAGAAGATGCTGTCATATGTAAATGATTAGCTTTTCAGAGCATTCATACAAGGTCGGTGCCGGTGGCGACACCTACAACGTCCTGACATGAGGAAAGTTTCCAACCGATTTCTCATACAAAAACAACAGTAGAGCGACGTTGCCTGGTGAAACGTTGTTGTGATGCCTCGTGTAAGGAGGAGAACTGCGTACCATCACGTTTCCGACTTTGATAAAGGTCGGATTGTAGCCTATCGCGATTGCGGCTTATCGTATTGCGACATGACTGCTCGCGTTAGTCGAGATCCAATGACGGTTAGCAGCATATAGAATCTGTGGGTTCAGGAGGGTAATACGGGAGGCCATGCTGGATCCCAACGGCCTCGTATCACTAGCAGTCCAGATGACAGGCATCTTATCCGTATGGCTGTAACGGATCGTGCAGCCACGTCTCGATCCCTGAGTCAACAGATGGGGACGCTTGCAAGACAACAACCAACTGCACGAATAGTTCGACGACGTTTGTGGCAGCATGGACTATCAGCTCGGAGACCATGGCTGGGGTTACCCTTGACGCCGCATCACAGACAGGAGCGCCTGCGATGGTGTACTCAACGACGACCTGGGTGCACGAATGGCAAAACGTCATTGTTTTAGGTGAATCCAGGTTCTGTTTACAGCATCATGATGGTCGCATTCGTGTTTGGCGACTTCACGGTGAACGCACATTGGAAGCGTGTATTCCTCATCGCCATACTGGCGTATCACCCGGCGCGATGGTATGGGGTGCCATTGGTTATACGTCTCGGTCACCTCTTGTTCGCATTGACGGCACTTTGAACAGTGGACGTTACATTTCAGATGAGTTACGACCCGTGGCTCTACCCTTCATTCGATCCCTGCGAAACCCTCATTTCAGCAGGATAATGCACAACGGCATGTTGCAGGTCCTGAACGGGCCTTTCTGGATACAGAATACTCGTATGTTCGACTGCTGCCCTGGCCAGCACATTCTTCAGATCTCTCACCAATTGAAAACGTCTTGTCAATGGTGACCGAGCAACTGGCTCGTTATAGTACGCTACTATTGATGAACTGTGGTATCGTGTTGAAGCTGTATGGGCAGCTGTACCTGTACACGCCATCCAAGCTCTGTTTGAGTCAATGCCCAGGCGTATCAAGGCCGTTATTACGGCCAGAGGTGGTTGTTCTGGGTACTTATTTCTCAGGATCTATGCACCCAAATTGCGTAAAAATGTAATCACATGTCAGTTCTAGTATAATATACAGGGTGGTCAGAAAATGCGTGAAATGCTTGTAGCGATGTTACAGGGCAGGTCGTACTGAGACATAAATGTCAAGAAAGAAATTCGATACGTTACGCCGTTTCCGAGTTATTTAGCATTGAAGTTAGCCAATCAGATCGTCGCGCTCGTAAATTCAAGTTTCAGCTAACGAGACGAAGCACTCGGGCAACACCGCCCCTGGCAGGCCGATTGAGTGCGAGCGCGCGTCACCTCGATTGGCTAAATTCTATGCTAAATAACTCGGAAACGGCTCAACGTATCGAATTTCTGTCTTAACATTTATGTCTCAGTACAACCGGCCCTGTAACATCCCTACAAGCATTTCACACATTTTCTGACCACCCTGTCCAATGAATACTCGTTTATCATCTGCATTTCTTCTTGGTGTAGCAATTTTAATGGCCAGTAGTGTACTTGCACTTTCATTGCAATTGATTTGCATATGAAATTTATTCTGTAAGTTGGTGTCTTTTATACACTCTTGAAGCAAAAAACTATTGCCACTGCCCATCGCAACACTGTATGAGATCTGGTGGCTTTGTAGCGATATTCAGCGATGAAGGAATTGTATTAAAGGAGCAGGAACGAAACGGAAAACACTGACGACGAAACTGGTCTAAAATGTGGATATCCAGTCACGTTAGTGCATTTTACGAGGAGCAGATTGTTATGCTCCGGCATCCTGAGACGAGCGTGTCGCAAAAGATGAAGCCGATCAGTTGTTGCGTGATGTTGTCATGAACATTGTGGAGAGTGATTAAAGAATGCTTAACCGACGCACGAGCGACTATGTTTGGACGCCGAAAGCTCGTCACACACCGTGGAGGTCGGAGGGATGCGCACTTTATTATTCGCGATAGGCAACGATTTGTGGATCATCTGACGACAGTGTGCGATGCTGGTGTGGGCACGAGTCTTCCAGAGCACACCGATCAGCGAATATTTTCGAACATGGCGCCCCACAGCAGACTAACCATATGTGTTTGTCATCGAGATTAGACCGCGGAACAGTAAAACGTCTCGCCTGGTCGAATGAGTCACGTTTCCCAGCAGACCATTTCGATAATCGTGTTCAGATAGACTGTCAGCCAGGTGAATAGCTGGTCGAAACATGCTCTGTGCCACGAACGCAGGCTCATGAGGGCAGTATTTTCGTGTATGGGATGTTGACCTGCGCGACCATGGAACTCATGGCAGGAATCGAAGGAACCATGAAAACTGTAGACTAAATGTATATTACTGTGGACCACCTGGATCCCTTCGATTGTGATGTTGAAATGAGGCTGTTATTTCCGACGGCCTTCATTTCACTTCCGAGATTATTTGTGCTGTTTTTTATGTAATTATTAATCAATAAATACGTCTTCACAGGAGGGTAATAACAGCGCATTGTAATAAGTAGTTGATAGTGGTTTGAGTACATGAAGCAGCATATCTGCGTAGGTTATTTTCTGGCCGGGAATAATTCCTATGCCCGCATCTCGTGGTCGTGCGGTAGCGTTCTCGCTTCCCACGCCCGGGTTCCCGGGTTCGATTCCCGGCGGGGTCAGGGATTTTCTCTGCCTCGTGATGGCTGGGTGTTGTGTGATGTCCTTAGGTTAGTTAGGTTTAAGTAGTTCTAAGTTCTAGAGGACTGATGACCATAGATGTTAAGTCCCATAGTGCTCAGAGCCATTTGAACCAATAATTCCTGTCTGCTCTGAGTCGAGGCTGGCTGTAAGTTCACTAACGGGCAGCGGTACAACACAAAAGGCAGAGGGACAGCACGTTTTTCGGAGAATCAGCAGTGCTGTAGGACAGACCACACAATTGGCTGTTACACGAGAGACTGGCGCCGCGCCCCTCGATATCTTCCCTGACAGCGGTGGGACATTCCAGCAGGATAACTGTCCTAGTGTCAAGAGATCATCCTACAGTGGTTTGAGGAACTCACGTTAACGTCTAGGTCACCGAATGCATCTGCTCTGCACCTGGCGAGAACATCCGGCTCACTATATGGCTCCAGTTCAGCAGTCTCAAACTGCTGCACCGTAATGTAGGGGCACCGCATGACGTACGTAAACATCTGGTATCGCACACCCTCGGAGAGCTACCATGGACTAGTCGAATGCATATTAAGCATATTCGAAAGCTGTACTGCGTTACAAAGGTGCAACCACACACTGTGAAACAGGCAGTCATAATGTTCATCGGCGTAAGGGTATTACATTTTCCAAAAACAAAATGTAGTCAGCCATTCACCTTTTCTGCAACTGATCTTCTGCGCTCGGTTCATTTCGTCTCGTTCCGCACCGTCACACCTAGTTATTCAATCGATGCGACTGTGGCAAGCAGAGCACCATTAATATCTTGTTACAAGAATGCCTCTCTCATGCATTCCTACTAACTTGCACTTACTGACCTTTATATAAAGCTCCCATTCATCTCACCAATTATAAATTCCGTGTAAGTCCGGTGAATCAACCTACCTCAGCCAACGAGTGAACGTATCCTTACACAATAGCGTCACCAGCACTCACTGTAGGATTGCTGCCCACCCTGCCCGACGACATAGTTTATGTACATGGAGAACGGAATCCATGAACTTTCGGCGCACAGCCGTGAAACTACTTATTCTACAACTGATGTTACGGCCGTATATCGTCCGGTTATCCTCAGAGTGATTCAAAAAACTGACGACAAGGCGCAGTCGGAGTTACGAGGTAGCGAACTGAGCTCGGCGTTTCTCAGGGCAAACACCGTAGCACAGTTCAAAAATGGTTGAAATGGCTCTGAGCACTATGGGACTTAACATCTCAGGTCATCAGTCCCCTAGAACTTAGAGGCCGGCCGAAGTGGCCGTGCGGTTAAAGGCGCTGCAGTCTGGAACCGCAAGACCGCTACGGTCGCAGGTTCGAATCCTGCCTCGGGCATGGATGTTTGTGATGTCCTTAGGTTAGTTAGGTTTAACTAGTTCTAAGTTCTAGGGGACTAATGACCTCAGCAGTTGAGTCCCATAGTGCTCAGAGCCATTTGAACCATTTTTTAGAACTTAGAACTACTTAAACCTAACTAACCTAAGGACATTACACACATCCACGCCCGAGGCAGGATTCGAACCAGCGACCGTAGCGGTCGCGCGGTTCCAGACTGAAGCGCCTAGAAGCGCACGGCCACCAGTGGCAGGCCGTAGCACAGTTCCTGCATCTCTTGTCGTGGGGTGGGGTCGTGGCCTATCGTGTGGGATAGGCCTCTGGTTATGTGAGAAGGATGGTCCTCATCGTGTTGCGAGGAACATCACTCTCGCAAAAGTTCTGGCCAAGGAGTACTGACAAGGTATCAAGGGTGGCCCTATATGCTCTACTGGAGCGGTCACATATGCTGGTCGGTGCGCCGCCTATGGTGAAACGGTTCAGAGATTCGATTTGCTTATCTATGTACAGGGTGACAGTTATTGAACAACTACGGTTTACATTAGGGAGTTTAAACTACACGGTTGGCCGCCGGCCGTGATGGGAATTAGTATGCGCTGTATGGTTTGGCTTAGCGACGAAGCCCACTTTCAGTTGGATAAGTTCGTCAATAAGCAAAACTGGCGCATTTGGGGGAATGAGAATCTAAATTTCGCAATCGAGACATCTCTTCACCCCCAACGGGTGACTGTGTACTGTGCAATGTCCAGTCACGGAATAATCGGTGCGGTATTCCTTGGTGGCACAATGACTACTGAACGGTACATGAAGGTTTTGGAAGATGATTTTGTCCTCGTTACCCAAAGTGGCCCTGATTTCGACAAGATGTGGTTCATACAAGACGGAGCTTGACCCCATCGAAGTAGGAGAGTGCCTGATGTTCTGGAGGAGCACTTTGGAGACCGCTTTCAGGCTATGGGGTACCCAGAGGGCACTGGCATGGGCCTTGATTGGCCGCCATATTTTCCCTATCCGAAAAAATGCGACTCCTTTTTTTGGGGCTATATTAAAGACAAAGTATACAGCAATAACACAAACTCGTTGCTGAGCTGAAAACGGGATGTCATCAACAGCATCGATGGTCCGACACTTCAGTGGGTCCTGCAGAATTTCGCTATTCGACATCGCAAGTGATGGCAGACATATTGAACACGCCATAACCTAAAGTCGAATTCCTGTAGTGAGATTTACACGTTGAATGAAGCGTGTCCATGCCATATTTTGTAACTAATTTAGGTTTTATTTCACATTGGCCAATAATTGTCACCCTGTTTACACAACTGCCACAGCTGAATTATCTGGATGCAGTAAGTGTGCGTATCTCCGGTGTTGTCTGACCTGTATGTGACTTATCACAATTTCCGCGAGGAATCCGTTACACACCCGCCTTACGAGGCAGTAAATAGCCCTTCACAGGACCGAATATGGCTCACATCTTCGTTGGGGGCTTGATGATCACCTTAACACAGTATCTACCTTTGAGGAAACAGCACGTGCGTAAGGCAAAAACACTCTTAGTCTAAAGTTATTACTTTCTTCTTCCGGATCACGTACTTGCATTCGCCGAGAGAGAGGTAGCTTCCCGGCTGATGACTACGAAAAACTGGTCGCCGGTGTGGACTGGCTGAGCGTATTCAGCGCACGTCCGGGGATTCCCAGCGATGGACTGGGCAGACGGTCTTGCATTCGCAGCTCTGAAGGTGTCGCAGACAGAGGGAGAGCAAGAGAGAGAGAGAGAGAGAGAGAGAGGGAGGGAGAGGGGCACCTGGCGCTCCAAGTTATCAGTGCCTGGCGGAGGGTGCTTGTGAGCGCTGCATGCAGATGAGGCGCTTCTTGCTGCTCGCAGGGCAGTGTGGAGTAGTACAGCTACCGCCGCCACTGCACGCTACACTGCCCTACACGACGCTACACTGCAGTACACCTCGTCGCCGGAGAATATTGAAAGGCGTCGCGCAGAGAATACTCTCAACGGGAAGCAACTGGAGGCGACTGCGGGGGACAGTTCCCCACACCGAAGTGTCCTCCTCTTCTTCTCCTTGTGCTGCGTTCCACAGCCTAAAGTAAAACAATATTTTCCCCCACGTTACCTGCCTCATTCATGTGTAAATTAGTCTGTCATTTAATCACGGGCTTTCGGCCATTTCCAAGAGTTTAAGTGTCACATAATAAAAGTGGCTGGACAAGAAAGATAGGTTCGTATCAAGAAGATTGTAAGACTGGAGTGGAACTTATAACAACACTACTGGCATTAAAATTGCTACACCACGAAGATGACGTGCTATAGACGCGAAATTCAACAGACAGGAAGACGATGCTGTGACATGCAAATGATTACCTTTTCAGAGCATTCACACAAGGTTGGCGCCGGTGGCGACGCCTACAACGTCCTGACATGAGGAAAGTTTCCAACCGATTTCTCATACACAAACAGCAGTTGACCGGCGTTGCCTGGTGAAACGTTGTTGTGATGCCTCGTGTGTGAAGGAGAAATGCGTACCATCACGTCTCCGACTTTGATAAAGGTCGGATTTTAACCTATCGTGATTGCGGTTTATCGTATCGCGACATTGCTGCTCGTGTTGGTCGAGATCCAATGACTGTTAGCAGAATATGGAATAGGTGGGTTCAGGAGGGTAATACGGAACGCCGTGCTCGATCCCAACGGCCTCATATCACTAGCAGTCGAAATGACAGGCATCTTACCCGCAGGGCTGTAACAGATCGTGCAGCCACGTCTCGATCCCCGAGTCAACAGATGGGGACGTTTGCAAGACAACAACCATCTGCACGAACAGTTCGACGACGTTTGCAACAGACTGGACTATCAGCTCGGAGACCATGGCTGCGGTTACGCTTCATTACAGACAGGAAAGCCTGCGATGGTGTACTCAACGACGAACCTAGGCGCACGAATTGCAAAACGTCACTTTTTCGGATGAACCCAGGTTATGTTTACAACATTATGGTGGTCGAATCCGTGTTTGGTGACATCGCGGCGAACGCTCATTGGAAGCGTGTATTCGTTTATGAACTGTGGTATCATGTTGAAGCTGCATGGCCAGCTGTTCCTGTACACGCTATCCAAGCTCTGTTTGACTCAATGCCCAGGCGTATCAAGGCCGTTATTACGGCCAGAGGTGGTTGTTCTGCGTACTGATTTCTCAGGATCTATGCACCGAAATTGCGTGAAAATGTAATCACATGTCAGTCTAGTATAATATATTTGTCCAATGAATACCAGTTTATCATCTGAATTTCATCTTCGTGTAGCAAATTTAATGGCCAGTAGTGTACCTCTCTTCACCTTGAAAGTGAAAGAAGCGAAAATGAGGAGAATGAATGTGCTGGGGAACAGAGGCATAACAGAAGCAACTCTGATACTGCGGTTCGTAATAAACGCAAGACTTGCGGAAAGTCTTGAAAGGCTACGTCCTTTTACATAGATGACAAAGGATCTAGCTTAAAAGACTTCTAATATATCGCTTGTTTTTCCGTCCCGGTTGCTTATTTTTTTAAATAAATGAGTCGTTTCGATCCATGGACCATCTACAGATCGAATTTGGCGACAGGACTGAGAGTTTCTTGGTAGGTGGGACGCAATATGTCATCTTCAATGGAGAGCCATCGACAGAAGTGATTTCAGTAATACCCCAATCTCGTTGAACTAGCGCTTGTCTTCAAATAGTCCACTGCAAGAGGCTTTCTGGTTACCGACCACCACTGACGTGATCCCTTGTGAACACTGCTTGATGGTCCGTGGTCGCTACGTTTCTGACAGTTTCATGTTACTGTCTCTACGTTCTGTGCATTGTATTCAACAGGGCGGAATTGAGTATTTAATACTGTATGACGTTTAATAACGGCCGATTCGAATAAAAAGGCCACAGTTACAAATCAATGTATCTCCATTGTATGACCGCGATGAAGATGGTGGCATAAACCATGTGCATACCACGTCAAAAGTATCACTAAACAACACAAGTCGTCCTAAGTATTGGTTACCGAGCTCAGTCCCTGCACTCACTCGAAGACAAGACGCTTATATAAGAGAAAGTTATGAAATAAATGGTCAGTCCAAGTAGTTTCGAGGCTGGAGTAACAAAAAATAAAATAAATGTGAAGTATAGCCTGAAGGGCACTTAGGTAGTCTGCGTAGACGAGGGAAGACAACGCATCTGCTCCAGTGATCAGCATCTATAAGGGCAGGCGAAGAGAATGTAACATCTGTGTTCGAGAATCACCTCATGAGAGTGCAGAAGTATGTGCTGCCGCCAGAAGGCATAACTCTTATGACACATTGGGGCTGTCGACTCGTCGGACCTTGGTGCAGGTCGATGTAGAAACCCATAGCACATTACATGCATTAAAATGTCCCACAACTAGGAAAGGTTGCCGCAGCCGTCAAAGCCGACTGCAGTTGTAAGAGTCGACGGGCATCAAAGGGAATCAGTGTTTGAAAAGGGAGTGAGACAGGTTGTAGCCAACTCCGATGTTATTCAATGTGTACACTGAGCAATCAGTAAAGGAATCCACACAAAAATTTGGAATGGAAATTCAAGTTCATGGGGAATGAAACAAAAACTTTGAGGTTTGCCAGTGACTTAGTAATTCTCTCAGTGATAGCGAAGTATTTGGAAGAGCAGGGTGTCGAAAGGAGCATAATCAGGTGAAGCTGAGGGAATTAGATTAGGAAACGAGACACTTATGGTACTAGATGAGTTTTGGCATTTGAACAGCAAACTAGCTGATGATGGCCAAAGTAGAGACTATGTAAAATGTTAACTGGCAATGGCAAGGAAAGCATTTCTGAAGAAGAGAAATTTGTTAACATCGAATACAGATTTAAGTGTTAGAAAGTCTTTTCTAAAGATATTTGCTTGGAGTCTAGACAAGTATGGAAGCGAAACATGGACGATAAATAGTTAAGATAAGAGAAGATTTCAAAATGTGATGCTAAAGAAGAATGCCGCAGATTAGATGTGAAGTTCACGTAACTACTGAGGAGGTAGTGAATAGAACAGAGCAGACAAGGAATTTGTGGCACAACTTAACCAAATGTAGGGATCAGTTGACAGAACACGTTCTGAGACATAAAGGGACCAGTTTCGTACTCGAGAGAAGTATTGGGGTAAAATTCGTAGAGGGAGATGAAGAGATGAATACACTAACCAGATTCAGAAGGATGTAGGCTGCAGTCGTTATTGCAGATGAAGAGGCTCGTACATGATAGAGCAGCATTAAGAGCTGCATCAAACCAGTCTTCGAACTGAAGACCAGAACAACAACATGATGCACGTGTGACTCGACGCTGCTCTTCGCTCGGTGGTGTTCACGATTTCCTAGATTATCCGTTGTTACTTCAACCGGTCTACAAAGACCCCTCTTTTACTTTCATACATTTGTTGTTGTTGTTGTTGTTGTTGTGGTCTTCAGTCCTGAGACTGGTTTGATGCAGCTCTTCATGCTACTCTATCCTGCGCAAGCTTCTTCATCTCCCAGTACCTACTGCAACCTACATCCTTTTCAATCTGCTTGGTATATTCATCTCTTGGTCTCCCTCTACGATTTTTACCCTCCACGCTGCCCTCCAATACTAAATTGGTGATCCCTTGATGCCTCAGAACATGTCCTAAAAACCGATCCCTTCTTTAGTCAAGTTGTGCCACAAACTTCATTCTCCCCAACCCTATTCAACACCACCTCATTAGTTACGAGATCTACCCATCCAATTTTCAGCATTCTTCTGTGGCACCACATTTCGAAAGCTTCTATTCTCTTCTTGTCTAAACTATTTATTGTCCATGTTTCACTTCCATACATAGCTACACTCCATACAAATAGTTTCAGAAACGACTTCCTCACATTTAAATCTATACTCGATGTTAACAAATTTCTCTTCTTCAGAAACGCTTTCCTTGCCATTGCCAGTCTACATTTTATATCCTCTCTACTTCGACCATCATCAGTTATTTTGCTCCCTAAATAGCAAAACTCCTTTACTACATTAAGTGTCTCATTTCCTAATCTAATACCCTCAACATCACCCGACTTAATTCGACTACATTCCATTATCCTCGTTTTACTTTTGTTGATGTTCATCTTATATCCTCCCATCAAGACACTATCCATTCAGTTAAACTGCCCTTCCAAGTCTTTTGCTGTCTCTGGCAATTACAATGTCATCGGCGAACCTCAAAGATTTTATTTCTTCTCCATGGATTTGAATACCTGCTCCGAATTTTTCGTTTGTTTCCTTTACTGCTCGCTCTATATACAGATTGAATAACATCGGCGAGAGGCTACAACCCTGTCTCACTCCCTTCCCAACCACTGCTTCCCTTTCATGTCCCGTCGATTCTTATAACTGCCATTTGCTTTCTGTACAAATTGTAAATAGCCTTTCGCTCCCTGTATTTTACCCCTGCCACCTTCAGAATTTGAAAGAGAGTGTTCCAGTCAACATTGTCAAAAGCTTTCTCTAGTCTACAAATGCTAGAAACGTAGGTTTGCCTTTCCTTAATCTAGCTTCTAAGATAAGCCGTAGGGTCAATATTGCCTCACGTGTTCCAATATTTCTACGGAATCCAAACTGATCTTCCCAAAGGTCGGCTTCTACTAGTTTTTCCGTTCGTCTGTAAAGAATTCGCGTTAGTATTATGCAGCTGTGACTTATTAAACTGATAGTTCGGTAATTTTCACATCTGTCAACACGTGCTTTCTTTGGGATTGGAATTATTATATTCTTCTTGAAGTCTGAGGGAATTTCGCCTGTCTCATACATCTTGCTCACCAGATGGTAGAGTTTTGTCAGAACTGGCTCTCCCAAGGCCGTCAGTAGTTCTAATGGAATGTTGTCTACTCCCGGGGCCTTGTTTCGACTCAGGTCTTTCAGTGCTCTGTCAAACTCTTCACGCAGTATCGTATCTCCAATTTCATCTTCATCTACATTCTCTTCCATTTCCATAATATTGTCCTCAAATACATCGCCCTTGTATAGACCCTCTATAAACTACTTCCACCTTTCTGCTTTCCCTTCTTTGCTTAGAACTGGGTTTCCATCTGAGCTCTTGATATTCATACAAGTGGTTCTCTTTTCTCCAAGAGGTCTCTTTAATTTTCCTGTAGGCAGTATCTATCATACCCATAGTGAGATAAGCCTCTACATCCATACATTTATCCTCTAGCCATCCCTGCTTAGCCATTTTGCAATTCCTGTCAATCTCATTTTTGAGACGTTTGTATTCCTTTTTGCCTGCTTCATTTACAGCATTTTTATATTTTCTCCTTTCATCAATTAAATTCAATATTCCTCTGTTACCCAAGGATTTCTACTAGCCCTCGTCTTTTTACCTACTTGATCTTCTGCTGCCTTCGCTACTTCATCCCTCAAAGCTACCCATTCTTCTTCTACTGTATTTCTTTCCCCCATTCCTGCCATCTGTTCCCTTACGCTCTCCCTGGAACTCTGTATAACCTCTGGTTTAGTCAGTTTATCCAGGTCCCATCTCCTTAAATTCCCACCATTTTGCAGTTTCTTCAGTTTTAATCTACAGTTCATAACCAATAGATTGTTGTCAGAGTCCACATCTGCCCCTGGAAATGTCTTACAATTTAAAACCTGGTTCCTAAATCTCTGTCTTACCATTATATAATTTATCAGAAATCTGTCAGCATCTCCAGGCTTCTTCCATGTATACAACCTTCTTTTATGATTCTTAAACCAAGTGTTAGCTATGCTTAAGTTGTGCTCTGTGCAAAATTCTACCAGGCGGCTTCCTCTTTCATATTCACCTACTATGTTTCCTTCGCTCCCTTTTCCTACTACCGAATTCCAGTCACCCATGACTATTAAATTTTCGTCTCCCTTCAGTATCTGAATAATATCTTTTATTTCATCATACATTTCTTCAATTTCTTCGGCATCTGCAGAGCTAGTTGGCATATAAACTTGTACTACTGTAGTAGACGTGGGCTTCGTGTCTATCTTGCCCACAATAATCTGTTCACTATGCTGTTTGTATGTAGTAGCTTACCCGCATTCCTATTTTTTTATTCATTATTAAATCTACTCCTGCATTACCCCTATTTGATTTTGTATTTACAACCCTGTATTCACCTGACCAAAAGTCTTGTTCCTCCTCCCACTGAACTTCAATAATTCCCACCATATCTAACTTGAACCTATCCCATTCCCTTTTTAAATTTTCTAACCTACCTGCCCGATTAAGGGATCTGACATTCCACGCTCAGATCCGTAGAGAGCCAGTTTTCTTTCTCCTGATAACGACGTCCTCTTGAGTAGTCCCCGCCCGGAGATCCAAATGGGGGACTATTTTACCTCCGGAATATTTTACCCAAGAGTACGCCATCATCATTAACCATACAGTGAAGCTGCATGCCATCGGGAAAAATTACGGCTGTAGTTTCCCTTTGCTTTCAACCGTTCGCATCACCAGCACAGCAAGGCCGTTTTGGATAGTGTTACAAGGCCAGATCAGTCAATCATCCAGACTGTTGCCCCTGCAACTACTGAAAATGCTGCTGCCCCTCTTCAGGAACCACGCGTTTGTCTGGCCTCTCAACAGATACCCCTCCGTTGTGGTTGCACCTACGGTACGGCTATCTGTATCGTTGAGGCACGCAAGCCTCCCCACCAACGGCAAGGTCGATGGTTCATACATTTATGGACGGTTTATTCCTATTACCGCCTTACATATGGTCTAGCTTCACAGGATCTAGTCTGAAAGAAATGTCTTTTAAGCGTTTATACATGAATCAGTTCTGACCAACTGTCTTTCCAACCGGTGATATGAAATGCTCTTGATAGCTTTTCGTGACTAATTAATATCTATTTTTTAACAAAAATTTTAAATCATTTTCAGCGCAGCTCAGAACCACGCCCTAGGATTATACTTTTGCATGAATGTACCCTTGCGTTCCATTCCTTTTAAATTGAAGAAGCCTTAACCAAGCGAAGCGCATTATTTGTGAAAACAAAACAAAAAAATCCATCTTAGATTATCTCTCGCAGAATTTTATAAAAATTTTAAGCAAGTGTGTCATTATTAAGAAATAGTTAATGCATGTTCAATCAAAGAGTGTGAAATTCCGTTAAGAGGATATTGTCCTAGCGTGAACCATATACAGGAGAAAACTATATCTAGAAGACAGTATAGGCTACATAGGAAAACATATTGTGGTTTGATCGGAACGTCAGGTTGTATGTATTACACCTGGGACCTAGAAATGACGGAGAGGCTTCGTCCCGCCGTAGCCCTCAGTGGTTCACAACCCCAGACCAGTCCACAGCAGTCCACTCATCCCACCGCAGCAACACTGCGAACCCAAGGGTTACTGTGCGGTTTGGCCCCCAATGGACAACCCCCCGGGAAAGTCTCATACCAGACGAGTGTAGCCCCAAATGTTTGCGTGGTAGAGTAATTATAATTATGGTATAAGCTTACGTGGAAATAGTGTGTGCGCAGCAATCGCCGCCACAGTGTAACTGAGGAAGTGAGGGGGAATAAGGGGAACCAGCCCGCATTCGCCGCAGTAGATGGAAAACCGCTTTAAAAACCATCCACAGGCTTCAAGGCACACCGGACCTCGACACTAATCCGCCGGGTCGATTCGTGTGGGGGATCGGCACGCCTTTCCACTCGGGAAGCAGAGCGTTAGACCACGCGGTTAGACAGGCGGGCATAACTTCAGCTTACTGACCGGCTTTAAAATCATAGAAAGGAATGCCCTCTGAAGACCACCATTATCATTTCCACTATTTTGTACAGTTTTTCTTGTTGCTAAATATGAGGTGTTCAGTGCAACAGCCGGCCGAAGTGGCCGTGCGGTTAAAGGCGCTGCAGTCTGGAACCGCAAGACCGCTACGGCCGCAGGTTCGAATCCTGCCTCGGGCATGGATGTTTGTGATGTCCTTAGGTTAGTTAGGTTTAACTAGTTCTAAGTTCTAGGGGACTAATGACCTCAGCAGTTGAGTCCCATAGTGCTCAGAGCCAGTGCAACATTTGTAAATACTACGACTTCTATATAGTTAAGTTGTGTAATACGTTAAAGCAACTTTTATATGCAGGTTAAGTCACAAAGTATTGCCACCTAGAATAACTCCGAAAGATGGATACGCCGTATCGGCGAATATTTACTATTTGCAAGATGTGCGAAAGAGAATTGTCAGAGCATATGCTTCGATAAGTGCTGAAGTGGGAAGGAATATCTCTCAGTCCATGATAAGAAGATTGCAGCACTGCACTGACACCAATGGTCACCACTTCGAACACCTTCTGTATATGGACGTTCACGCCACCTCTGACTTTCGTTGACCTTCAAAGACCTTACTGTTACACATTACGGGATTCGTCTCGATAACCGCCATCAAAAAATAAATACCAAACTATAGTATCCTGTTAAAAAAAAAAAAAAAAACATAGTAGCTGAAGAGTTTATGGGAAAAATGTTATATGGGACCACGGGGACCATAATATGACGCTGGGTTTTTGATGCTAGGTGGGGTTATGTCAGAGATATGAAGTTCAACTCTAATTTTTTTAATGGGATGCTATAGTTTGGGATTTATTTTTTGATAGCGGCTATCGAGACGAATCCCGTGATGTGTAACAGTAAGGTCTTTTAAGGTCAACGAAAGTCAAAGGTGGCGTGAACGTCCATTTACAGAAGGTGTTCGAAGTGGTGACCATTGGTGTCAGTGCAGTGCTGCAATCTTCTTATCATGGACTGAGTGATATTCGTTCCCACTTCAGCACTTATCGAAGCACATTCTCTGACAATTCTCTTTCGCGCATCTTGCAAATAGTAAATATTCGCCGATACGGCGTATCCATCTTACGTGCCATTGACATGTAAACACCATTCGACGGTTTCGCAGTACAACACTGATGTGAACGGAAAATTCGAATCAAGCGAATGTAAATGATGTTTTCCTTCGAAGAAAAAGACGATATGCTTCTCATTTACGGAGAATGCCAACGAAATTCAGTGAGACCTAGAGACCTATACGCTGAAAGATATCATCAACGTATTCACCCTACACGTCGTACATTTAAATATGTATATGACAAATTGAGAATAACTGGATCTTTAAGGCATCGGAAACATATACGACAAAGGAAAGTTACTAACGAGGAAACGGAAATTGGTACTCTTGCCACTGTGGGTCCAGATCCTCATGTTAATTCGGGTTAAATCGCAAGGGAATCAAGCTTGAGCCAGAGTAGTGTTGTTCATGTTCTGCATCACCGTAAATATCATCCTTATTATATCAGTCTCCACCAAGAATTAACTGGTACGGATTTTATTCGTCGCACGAATTCTGTCAATGGGCTCAACTTCAGATTCAGAGGGTTGACACATTTATTAATTTATTTACTGACGCGGCTATATTCACGGACCATGGAAATGTTAATTTGCATAACACGCATTAGTGGGCAACTGAAAATCCATGCAACTGAAAATCCAGTTACACACAAAAAACCGTGTTCAGTGATTGCACACCATAAACCGTATGGTGTGGGATTCTGGGGGACAGAATTGGAAGCCAGTATTTCATCGAAGGAAATCTAAATCGTAGGAAGTACACCACATTCCTGCAAGAAACATTAGGTCTGTTATTGGAAGAAATACCTTTAGGAACAAGGAACAGAATGTGGTATCATTACGATGGTTGTCCGGCACATTTTTCGCTGATGACTGGAAATGAGTTGCTGAGAAAATTCCCAAATCGTTGGATTGGACTCGGAGGAGATGTGTCGTGCCCGGCTCGTTCACCAGACTTGATGCCTCTGGATTTTTTCTTGTGGGAATTTGCAGAAGGCATTGTTTATAAAGACGTTCCAAGTATACCTGAAGTTATGCGAGAGAGAATTGCCAGAAAATGTGCTTCGATAAGTACCGATGTGATAAGGAATATCACTCAATCAATGATAAGAAGATTGCAGCACTGCATTGATAACAACTGTCATCACTTCGAACACCTTCTGTAAATTAACGTCGATGCCACATTTGTGACCTTCGTTGACCTTCAAAGACTTTACTGTTACACATCATTGGATTTGAAACTTCCTGACAGACTAAAACTGTGTGCCGGACCGAGACTCGAACTCGGGACCTTTGCCTTTCGCGGGCAAGTGTTCTACCATCTGAGCTACTCAAGCACGACTCACGCCCTTCCTCACAGCTTTACTTCTGCCAGTACCTCGTCTCCTACCCTCCAAACTTTATAGAAAGTAGGAGACTAGGTAGAAGTAAAGCTGTGAGGAGGGGGCGTGAGTCGTGCTTGGGTAGCCCACATGGTAGAGCACTTGCCCGCGAAAGGCAAAGGTCCCGAGTTCGAGTTTCGGCCCGGCACACAGTTTTAGTCTGTCAGGAAGTTTCATGTTGTGGGTTCGCAGGAGAGCCAACACCTTAATAATAAAGGAAGCCAAAAGGCACGCGTTTTAGCTCACGCAGGCTGGCGTGAGGTCTGGAACAGGACAAGGAAATTATAATTTAGAAAAGCGGATGTAGCTGGTGGAATACTTAACTTTAATCCGTTAATGGTGTCCGTCGCTCTTGACGGTACATCCATCACAAGATCAATAGCAACTGATAATGGCGTCTTGCTAGGTCATAGCAAATGACGTAGCTGAAGGCTGTGCTAACTATCGTCTCGGCAAATGAGAGCGTATTTTGTCAGTGAACCATTGCTAGCAAAGTCGTTTGTACAACTGGGCGAGTGCTAGGAAGTCCCTGTAGACCTGCCGTGTGGCTGCGCTCGGTCTGCAATCACTGATAGTGGTGACACGCGGGTCCGACGTATACTAACGGACCGCGGCCGATTTAAAGGCTACCACGTAGCAAGTGTGGTGTCTGACGGTTACACCACATTCCTCCCCCGCAAATCGGCGTACGGTTGTGGCATAAGGCTTCCGCCCGCCGTTGGGAGGATCCCATGTTGACGTATGCGACGAGGTGGGGAGCCTAACAACAGGCGAGGCTGTGCCACCCGCACCCTGCCATTCGGACCGTGGGGAGCTAGGAAACGCCTGAAAACCTGCTCCAGTGTGCACGCCAACATGCGGTGTATGCGCCCGCAGAGAGACAGGAGGGGCCGAAGGGTCGACCTCCAATGGGTCGGGGCACCCGACGGGCAAAGACGACATATGGTCCGGAGCGGGCAAGAGTTCCATGTCGGAGGATAAATGATCACGGGAAGTGATCGGCAGCGCGTGACCCAGGGAGGCGCCCGGCGGTTGCAGCGACGCGTCCACTGCGGGCGTCGCCGGCGGGAGAACAGGCGGCGGCGGCGGTGGCGGCGGCGCGACGCCATGGGGCAAAATGGAAGGCAGCGTTGGTAACACCTGGGGCTGAGGCGAGCCAGTAGATGGGTCCCCTGGGCGCTGACCGGACGGCACCGTCGCTGAAAGCAGACGGAGAGCGGCAGATCCCATGCGACGATAGAGGCGCAGCTGGATGAGATGCCAGCGCACCTCACCAGAGGCCCCCAAAACCAGTTACATAGCGCGTCCGAGGCAGCAAAGAATGCGCCCTTCGAGCCAACGCCTTGAACCTCGGTAGTGACGATAGTAGACAACGTCGCCTGGAGCAAAAGCAGGTGTCTGCCGCTGCACAGGAACCTGATGCGGCGGATGTAGCAAAGACATCAAGGTTTGATGATGACGACCGTGGAGCAACTCAGCCGGCGAGCGGCCATCTCGGGGCTGAGAGCGATACGAAGACAAAAAGAGCAATAACGCGTCCTCCCGAGAATGCGACTCTTTCAACATCAACATCTGTGACTTGAAAGTCCTGACCAATCGTTCAGCGGCACCGTTTGACTGTGGTGAAAACGGCGCGGACGTCAGATGTTGAATACCATTGGCCTTGCAGAATGACTGAAATTCTGCGGACATGAATTGTGGGCCATTGTCCGAAACAATAGTCTGTGGAAGACTTTCGATGCAAAAGATAGCAGATAACGCTTGGATGGTGGCTGATGACGTCGTGGAAGACATCCGGACAACAAAAGGAAAGTTACTGAATGAATCTACCACAACCAACCATCGAGCATTCCAGAATGGACCAGCAAAATCGATGTGTAAGCGTTGCCAAGGGGAGGTGGTTTGTGGCCATGCAAAGAATTTCCGCGGTGGTGCTGATTGTTGTTCGGCACACACCATGCAAGAGGAGCACATATTCGTAATCGCGGCATCGATTCCAAACCAAGTACAGTGCTGACGAGCAAATTGTTTCGTTCTCACTATACCCCAATGTCCTTGGTGGAGAAGCTGTAATACAGAGGACTGCAACGAACGTGGAACCACGACCCTGCACTGATCATTATCAGAAAGCAAAAACAAAACACCACGTCGAACAAAAAGTCTCTCCTTGTGAGCAAAAAATCGGCGAACCAACGTATCCCCGATCCGTGACTTTGACAAGAGCCATTGCGTAGCAACAAAACGCGGAACGGTAGCAAGGACAGGGTCGGCAGCTGTGGCGGTAGCTACACGAATAAAATCAATCGGAAACGATTCGACCACGTCATCGGTTTCCGAATCAATGAACATGCAAGCAAGTTCGGAGGAATCGAATGCTCTATCCCCAGCAACAGACAAACTGGACAACGCATCGGCGTTTCCGTGCTTAGCAGTGGACCGATACAAGATATCGTAGCGGTACTGCGAGAGGAAAATAGACCAGCGAATGAATTTCTGCGCTGTACGTGGAGGTACGGGCTTGGTCGGATGAAAAAGCGATGTCAAAGGTTTGTGGTCTGTGACTATGGTAAAGTGACGACCATACAAGAAATCATGAAACTTTGTAACACCAAATACGAGAGCCAATGCTTCTTTCTCGATCCGTGAATAATTTCTTTGCACAGACGAGAGCAATTTGGACGCAAAGGCAATAGGGCGATCGTGCGATCCATCTTTGTGCGCAAGCACCGCACCGATCCCGAAATCCGATGCATCCACCATCAACAAAAGGGGCTACCGGGGATCGAATGGCGTAAGGCAAGTATTGGAAAGCAACACCGATTTCAACTGGCGGAAGGCGCGTTCGCATTCCGTCGTCCAGACGAACGGAACACCTTTACGGCGTAAGCGATGAAGCGGAGCTGAAATGGAAGAGGCGTGCTGCACATAGTTATGATAATAGTTGATTTTTCCAGCACACTCTGTAGCTGCTTCAAATTCTGCGGCGAAGGCAAGTCTTGTATGGCACGGAGGTGCTCGGGACTGGGATGTATGTCTTGGGCATTGAGTACATGTACCAGGTAGGGCAAGTCCCGAGGAAAAAACACACATTTGTCCTTCCGCAAGCGAAGACCATTTTGTTGCAAGACCTGAAATAATGTTCCAAGATTGGCTAAATGTTCTTCTTCCGTCTTTACGGAGATGACAATATCGTCCAGATAGTTTGCTGTAGTAGGGAGCGACGCACAAACAGTTTGGAGATATTGCTGAAACAATGCAGGGGTGGATGCAAACCCGAATGGCAGTCGTTTGTTTCAATACAAACCAAGATGCGTGTTAACCACCAAAATGCGCTATGATTCTTCGTCCACCGGTATTTGCAAGTACGCATCTGCTAGGTCCAACTTTGAAGAATATTTACCCGGGCACAGTTCGTCAAAAAGATGTTCCAGACGGGGTAAAGGAAAAGTTGCAATCACTAGTTGTGGATTCACTGTTGCCTTGAAGTCCACACAAAGTCTCAATTTTCCCGAAGGTTTTGGCAAAATTACTAAGGGTGATGCCCAGAGAGAAGCCTGCACACGTTCAATTACACCTTGTGATTCCAAATCGTGTAATGTTTTTACGACCTCATCACGCAATGCGTGGGGAACATTGCGCGCTCTGAAAAATTCCGGTTGTGCATTTATTTTCAGTTCCAAATGTGCTTTATAGTTCGTAGTGCAACCAAGGTCCGGTGCAAAAAGTCTGCAAATTCTTCACATAGACGAGAAACACTGTCTGAAGGCACAGACTGGTTCACTGATAGGACCTGATTTACTATAGACAAGTTAAACAACTGAAATAAATCGAAACCAAACAAGTTCTCTGCAAAAGAAGAACGAAGGACGTAAAATGACATAAGTTTTGTTTGTCCTTTGTATGTTGCAAAAAGGCTGCACTGTCCTAACACAGGGATCTTGTGACCTGAATAGGTAGTTAACTTAACATTTGTGGCACGCAAAGGAGGTGTGCCCAGCAGTTTGTAAGTGTCTTGACTGATCAGTGAAACTGCAGCTCCGGTATCGAGCTGGAATGGTATCACTTTGCCGTTAATGTCCAAGTCTAGAAAAAGTTTATTGTCCTGCTGACGACAAGAGCGACTGTCTTGTGCAACGTGAACTGACACTGGTACAGAATCACTTGCGACTTGACGGGATTTCCGGCGATATCGACGCACACTATTTGTGGGACGAACACAGTCACTGTTAGAGAGAGTGGCACTGAGGGGAGTAGAATGAACTACATGAATTTCCATGGCCGAAGTTTCAGGAGCCTGAGTATCCTTGGTTCGAATTCAGCGCGAAGCAAAGGGCCTGGAATGGTTGTGAGTGTCCGATCTGAGCTTTTTCTGGCAAACACTCTGAACATGTCATTTTTTATTACAGAAAAAGCAAATAGCCTGGCGTGACGGGCAATTCTCACGCGTATGACTACTAGCATACTGCGGGCATGATTTTAGCATTGCATTTGCTTGCCTGAGCGGCACACGTGGCTGACAGCCTGGCAGCAGCGGCGCGGCCGGGCGCGAGGGCTGTTTACGGCTCCGTGCAGCTCGCTCGGCGGGCCGGTTAACCTGACACACGGCTGGTGAAGTTTCAAATGATTCCTGAGCAAAGTCAAGTGTGTCCTGCCGATCCAATATGTCCATCACCTGTTGAAGGGAGGGATTGACTAGTTTCAATATCTGTTCCCGTATACGAACATCAGAAACGTTCTGTGCAATTGCATCATGTACCATAGTGTCTGAATAAGGGAGTCCACATTGACACTCAAAAGCACAATCCCTAGTAAGGCCTTGCAAGGTTGCAACCCACTCCCTATTAGTCTGACCTGCCGTACGTTTTGTACGAAATAAGGTACACCGTATGGCAACTACATTGACTGATTCTTTGAAATATGCATCTAATGCAGACAAAATTTCGTCGTAGAACAGAGTTGCTATGTCGCGTCAGGGAAATAATTTGACTATCACATGGTACGTTTTCACCCCTACCGAGGACAACAAAAACGGCTGCTGCTTGTTACCTTGAATTCTGTAGGCGGCGAGATGGAATCCAAATTGGCGTGATCACTCCGTCCAGCTTTCCAGTGCAGCATCAAAAGGACGAAAAGTTGGTGCAACTGCATGTTGTGGCTGTGTTATGGGTGGAGCGGCGGCTGCGAATCGTTTTGCATAGCACATTGACTGTGGACGAGCTGTCCAAGGGCATCCAGTAAGGCCTGCGTCTGCTGATTCTGTAAGCGACAAAATTCGGACAGTACATCTGGAGATTGTGGCGAAGCCATTACACAAGTAAATCAGGGCAATAGAGAAGAACTCGGTGTTGCCTCGTCGCCAAATGTTGTGGGTTGGCAGGAGAGTCAACACCTTAATAATAAAGGAAGCCGAAAGGCACGCGTTTTAGCTCACGCAGGCTGGCGTGAGGTCTGGAACAGGACAAGGAAATTAGAATTTAGAAAAACGGACGTAGCTGGTGGAATACTTAACTTTAATCCGTTAATGGTGAACGTCGCTCTTGACGGTACATGCATCACAAGATCAATAGCAACTGATAATGGCGCCTTGCTAGGTCGTAGCAAATGACGTAGCTGAAGGCTATGCTAACTATCGTCTCGGCAAATGAGAGCGTATCTTGTCAGTGAACCATCGCTAGCAAAGTCGGTTGTACAACTGGGAGAGTGCTAGGAAGTCTCTCTAGACCTGCCGTGTGGCGGCGCTCGGTCTGCAATCACTGATAGTGGCGACACGCGGGTCCGGCGTATACTAACGGACCGCGGTCGATTTAAAGGCTACCACCTAGAAAATGTGGTGTCTGGCAGTGACACCACATTTCATATCAGTACACGCTCCGCTGCAGATTGAAAATCTCATTCTGGGATCATTGGATTTCTTTCTATTGCCGCTATCAGAAAATAAGTAGCAAACTATAGCATCCCATTAAAGATAACAAAGTTTACCTTCATATCTCTGAAGCGACACCACCTAGCATCAAAAAACCAACATCATATTATGGCCCCCATTGTCCCATACAACTTTTGTCCCACATCCCTTTGAGCTCCTATCATATTTTAGCAGTTATTCTTGGTGGCAATTTTTGGTGACTCACCCTCTATAGTTAATTCTTCAGTTACAGAATTTGCAGCAAGTAAAATTCTATGCGTTTTTAAAACTAGTGTATAATATGTGGGCATTAAAGCCATACTTATTCGGTCATGCACCTTGTTGTATCCTAAAAGACGAGAAAGTCTTTTACATTAGAACCCAAGATACTTGCAAATTAATTAAGCTTCGTTAATGCCTTAATCGTCCTAAGAGCCCGGGTTCGATTCCCAGCCGGGTCGGAGATTTTCCCCGCTCAGGGAGTGGGTGTTGTGTTCTCATTATCATCGTTTCATCCCCATCGACTCGCACGTCGCCGAAGTGGCGTCAAATCGAAAGACTTTCTCCCGGCGAACGGTCTGCCCGATGGGAGGCCCCAGTCACACGACATTTACAACGTCTTAACCGTTTTCCCTGTCTTGAAAATTGAAATTTGTGTTAGTTTCCAATACCTTCAGTTTCCAAATTTATTTAACTTTTAACTGATTTTATGTAACACTTGTGCATAATTTCACTTGACTTGCTGATTATTGGTGTGTAGCAGACCAGTAATGTAACAGACGTACGTCTAAATACAGGATGAACCTTAGTTAAACCAACAGACTGGAGTGACAGATTCCTGACTGGAAATGGAGGAAAATATGACCTATGGACGCGTGTCCGGAAACAGACGGCGTGCGTGCAACGACATCAAATCGTCTCGGAGGACAGAACAGAGATGCATCGCATGCACGTCACAACAGAAGTTCAAAGTTGCCTCCATGGGATTGCAGTGGATAGGGATAGTAACGGGTGTCTTGTAGGATACACATGATCGTATTTTGTCTTACACCATGGTGGCAGCCGGCCGTTGTGGCCTAGCGGTTCTTGGCGCCTCAGTCTGGAACCGCGTGACATCTACGGTCGCAGGTTCGAATCCTCCCTCGGGCATGGATGTGTGTGATGTTCTTAGGTTAGTTAGGTTTAAGTAGTTGTAAGTTCTAGACCTCAGATGTTAAGTGCCATAGTGCTGAGAGCCATGTGAACCATTTGAACCAGTTTGGCGGACCACTTACCTGGAGCTTGTACTACAGTTGGACTCAGTTCTCTGTAGAACTGGCTCCTCCAAATCTGGTGTACGTGCAGCTCGCCGCCTACTTGCACTTTCGCCTTTCTGGAACAACCCATGGTCACACAACCCTCCAAAAAGGGTTTGAAATGTCGTGCAGTGTGGTTCGTGTCTGAGAGGCTACTTGTTTTGATAACGACGTGCTGCCTCTCGACCGTTTCCATCTGCTTGGTCGTACACAAACACCATGTCGGCTTTTTCTCGGCATGATTACTGTACCGTTCCGCTGCTTACAGTATGCTGCCCCAATCACAAGGCCTGCAACACACAAGGAACACACGACATGTAGTTAGATGGCTGGCTCTGAGCACTATGGGACTTGACATCTGAGGTCATCAGTCCCCTAGAACTTAGAACTACTTAAACCTAACTGACCTAAGGACATCATACACATCCATGCCTGAGGCAGGATTCGAATCTGCGGACGTAGCGGTCGCGAGGTTCCAGACTGAAGCGCCTGGAACTGCTCGGCCACAGCAGCCGGTCGCATGTGGTTAGAGAAACTGTCATTCGTCAGCACCATCTACCGTGACAACGATGCAATTCCGGACACTTGTTCATAATATCTTCTTTCCGCCATTTCCATTCAGAAATCCCTCCGTGCATTTGGTCGGTTTTATTAATGTTTCGACACGTGTTCATAGGATCTCCTTTCCTCCATTTCCATTCACAAATTCGGTTTTATTTACGTTAGACGTGTATGATATCGACAAGATTCTCTCGATTACAACGCTTTTAAATTGCACTGGACTATGTGTTTCTGTTCTACCTCGGAACATGTTCTCAGATTTGGAAAAACCTTAATTTTCGGAAATATTTTTGTAATTTGACAAAAAATTCTGCCTCATATAAAAATTAATGTCATCATTTAAAGATTGAATAAGAAAATATCCTCGTATTAAACAGTCTGAAAAGTTTTCGATGGTGCAACACTGTTCTCTACGCGTTTTACGTCCTACGCATAAAAATCTCACTCCTGTTGCAAGAGCACTATTTACCTGAAATGGATAGACATTACTGGAAATTGGTAATTTGTGGTAAGGTCTTATGGGACCAAACTGCTGAGGTCATCGGTCCCTACGCTTACGCACTACTTAATTTAACTTTAACTTACGCTGAGGACAACACACACACCCATGCCCGAAGGAGGACTCGAACCTCCGACGGGGGAAACCGCGCGGACCGTGACAAGGCGCCCAAGACCGCGCGGCTATCCCGCGCGGCTGTAATTTACTATATGAAGTGCTATATCATTTTATTAGGATGACGAGAAATCGTATTTTGTTTTCTTTCGACCTTATATACGTAGACAGGTTGTAAAGAGGAGGAATTTCTCTCATTCATGCATTTCACTGCGAGCCACTTGTTGAGGACAGCACACACGTCAAAAATGCCCTCGTGCAATAAATAAGTTCAATAACAGTCGAGCCAGAATGTGTTGCTTCTGGAACACTGCGGAACTGTGGACGCAATAAAACGGATAATGAGAATAGTGCTGCTGAGATTTGACCTACTGACGCAAACGCACGCAGGTAAGCACAGGATTGCGTCTCCATCCTTTCCATGCAGCAAATAATAAATCGCGGAGGAGCGAAAGCGAGGGTAAGAATCGTTTCAGGCTTATCGATTGTCGCGAGCATTCAGTAATAGTTGGAATACTTGAGAATCTGCGACCGGAAGAACAGGTGGAATTTGGGAGACGGCTCACCCGGCACGGGATCGGCGCCTTCGTCTTTCATTCACGTCTCGTAGCTCGCTTCTTGAAGCCGCTTTCCTCCGCACCACCCCGCTGCCTCCAAGGAGCGAGCGATTTAATTAAGTGATTCTCCTGCCGGTACCTCGCACGGTGAGGTGAGGCGAGGACTCACACGGAACGGAGAGGGGGGTTGGAACTGGCGGATCGAAGGTGAGCTGTGAGCAGCTGCGCTCAACTTTAATTACTGTTCCGCCGGTGCTGCCGCCTAGCAGCGCGGTGCGACATGTCCGACACCTGGCGCCGCGAATTATTCCCCGGCTCTCCCCCTCCCCCTCTCCCCGTGGCCCAATAATAAGCCGAATGGGGCCACTCGGTAACTTTCGCCTTCCGACCTGCTCGGTGTTTCTCGTCTGAACAGCCGGCGAATTTCCGCCCCTGTCGCCGTTAATAGCAAGACCAAGTTAAAGGGATGGGAGGGAAGGGTGGATTCTGTCTGTCTCAAGGCTGCTCTTTCACCGTGTCGTTACGATAGTGTCAGATGTCTTGGCTACCCTCCAATGAAGACGCTTACTCAGCCAAACTTTATTAGAGCAGCCTATTTGTACCAAAGATTTTCCATTTTTGTGTTGGCAGAAGAGCCAACACCGTGTTACGAGTGGAGGACGAAATGCAAGCGTTTTACCTCACGCAGGCTGGCGTGAGGAGGGAAGAACTATACTGACGTGAGGTCTGGAACACAACGAGGAATTAGAATTCAGAAAGCGGACGAAATTAGTTTGATACTTAACTTTAATCCATTAATGATGAACGTCGCTCTTCACGGTACATGATTCACAATATTATCTGTTCAGAATACATTCTTGAAGATAGTTCTTATAGTAACTCAATATGGCGCCTTTCTAGGTCGTAGCAAATGACGTAGCTGAAGACTATGCTAAACTGTAGTCTCTGTAAATGAAAACGTATGTAGTCAGTGAACCATCGCTAGCAAAGTCGGCTGTGCAACTGGGGCGAGTGCTATGGAGTCTCTCTAGACTAGACCTGCCGTGTGGCGGCGCTCGGTCTGCAATCACTAATAGTGGCGGCACGCGGGTCCGACGTATACTAACGGACCGCGGCTGATTTAAAGGCTACCACCTAGCAAGTGTGGTGTCTGGCGGTGACACCACATCCATCATGTTCCCGTTCGCAAAGGAGTTATCTGAAAAAACACAATAACTCCTTTATCGCATTTGTTTCTTTATTCCCACTTTTCTATCGGTAACTACAGCGTTACGTCCATGCTTCTCCATTACTTCAGTATTGAGAACAGAGTAGATTACTAATTTTGGTGACTGTTCTTGATATAACCAAGATAAAAATTATGAAGGAAACTATACGTTTTCAGAGACCTTTTCTGGTCTCTCGACGATCTATGATGTATGCAGACTCAAGCGACTAATGAAAATTAGGAAAAAAGACGGGAATTCTGACTAGACAGACTTTCATTCGTCGCTACAGTCTGTATACAGAGTGAAGAAAAATTTGCGCACTCGGACTTCGCAGCGCGATTCCTCATATACTGGGAATACAAAAATGTCTCTCACAAAATTTCGTCCTGTGCATATTTCGGCGAATAAATGAAACTTGAACATTGGTTGTCTGGCAACACTGTAATCACATGTACGGTAACTATCTCCAAAAATGGGTTCAAATGGCTCTGAGCACTATGGGACTTAACATCTGTGGTCATCAGTTCAGTAGAATTAGAACTACTTAAAACTAATTAACCTAAGGACATCACACACATCCATGCCCGAGGCAGGATTCGAACCTACGACCATAGAAGTAGCGCGGTTCCGGACTGAAGCGCCTAGAACCGCTCGGCCACAGTGGCCGGCGTAACTACCTCCGCCAGCAGATACAGCAGTACTTTGCAGGTGGTGCAACGGATAGCGTTTTTGGGTTAGCATGCAAGAGGTCGAGGTTTTCATTCTGGATCGAGGCTTATTTGTTTTTATTTGCTAAAAGTAGTCTGCATGGGGCGGTACCTGGAGCCTTAATCGTCATCCAGTGATTACAGTGGGTGGTCTACAAAATATTTACTGTTATGTACAACGTCCACAGAAACGGAAGTACAATAGTTTTCATTGGTCAGCTTTTAAAGAAGCCTTTTGCACGTCGTGGACGCGCATTAGTTCGCGCCACTGCATCTGCTAGATCCGGAAACCATTTTCTGTGTGCCCTCCCCGAATGGGCCCATCGAAATTATATGCAAAGCACGTTGCTAGCCCTACTGGTGACGTAAGGCCCTAGCGAAATGTAATACACATTAACGTGGCATGAATAGTTGTTCGTGCTAAAGGATATTACCATTGGACCATTGGGGAAGGCTACACACAAAACAAGTTTGGAATCTAGTAGATGCAGAGGTGCGAAACAATTTGGGTCCAGGACGTGCAAAAAGGTTTCTTTAAAAGGTAACCAATGAAAACGATGGTATTATCAGTTCTGTGTTCGTAGTACGTAGCTGCAAATGTTTTTTAGGAGACCCACTGTAATTGCTATATAACGTTTAAGCTGCCAGATATCGTGCCGCATAGAATACTTTTAGCAAATAAAAACAAATAAACCTCGATCCAGAATCGAACCCTTGACCTCCTGCATTCTAGCCAAAAATGCTACCCACTGCATCGACTGTACAGCATTGCTCTATATGCTGTCAGAGGGAGACACTGTACACGTAATAACAGTGTTGCCAGACTGCCTGTCTTTGGCATGCATTCGCTGCCACAAATATGTGCAGGACGAAATTATGTGACAGACATTTTTGTATCCCCAGTATATGAGGAACCTTGCTGCTTTATTCACCATGTATATAAGAGGGTTGGAAGTCACATAGTGGCACCTTTTTTTCACAGCCGATACAAAAGAGTTACATGCTTTCCCCTGTTACTGTCCTTCAAAGTATTCACCAGCGTTGTGTAGAACCCGTTGCCAGCGATGTGGAAGGCGTAGTATACCGTTAGCAGAGCCTGTTCTGTTCATGGTGTGAATGGAGCGGTCTACTGCCTGTCGAATCTCTGGAACAGTTTTGAAGCGAATGCCACGAAGTGGCTCCTTCATCTTCGGAATCAAATCGAAGTCACAAGGACTTAAGTTCCCGGAATGTGGTGAATCGTACAGTACTTCCCAGTCCCACGACCGAACAGCGCGGCCACAATTTGCGCTGTATTCGCCCGCGCATCGTTGTACAAACCGATGCGTGGGTTGCGCAAAAAGTGTCGCCGCTTCTTTCGCAAAGCTGGTCGTAGGTGATGCTCCAAAAACGAACAGTAATACTACATAAGTCCTTGTGACTTTGATTTGATTCCGAAGATGAAGGAGCCACTTCGTGGCATTCGCTTCAAAACTGTTTCAGAGATTCGACAGGCAGTAGACCGCTCCATTCGCACCATCAACAGAACAAGCTCTGCTAACGGTATACAACGCCTTCCACATCGATGGCAACGGGCTCTACACAACGCTGGTGACTACTTTGAAGGACAGTAACAGGTGCAAACATGCAACTCTTTTGTATCGGTTGTGAATAAATAGTTGCCACTATTTAACTTCCAACTCTCGTACATCACAGATGTGTGAAACATGGAAAGGTTTCTGGAACCGTATAGTTAGATTTGATTGAAAGCACCTATGCCTGGGTTTAAGGCTCGATCCCCAGTTTCTCTCGATGCTGAGGTGCTGTTCCAAGTAGAGTTGGAGAGCCTCGGCAATGGTGTTCGGGTTTAGGGGTAACATCAAGTGGGTTGAGGAGCGAATGGAAATTTGGATCGAGAAGGGAGGCGTCTTAGGCTAGTTTGTTCTATTGTACAAAGCCACTGTGCAAGGGTAGTGTAGTGGTTATCGAATTCGTCTAGTGAGCGGGAGAACTGGGTTCGAATTTCGGTCTTAGCAGAAATCCTTATTTATGGTTTCAGTCTGCATATGTACATCACGAATGGAAAACTTAAAAAGAATATAAATTTACTATCTTTTCATTGGCGTTTCTACTTTGTCAGTCAAGAATTCAAAGGGAAACACCATCTAGGATTCGGTTAGGCACCGAAGAACAGGCCAAACAAATATGTGACCGTACTCGCTGCCCTTCTCTGAATACGTTCAATATCACCTGCTAATCCTATTTAGTACGAGTCTCATGGTCTTGAGCAACATTCTAAGATAGGTTGCACGAGTGGTTTTTAAGCAATTTCCTTTGTCGGCCGATTATATTTCTTTAGTATTCTACCAATGCACCGGAATCTGGCACCAGCTTACCCACCATTGGAAAGCATGTGATCGTTCCATTTCATGTTCTCACAAATTGTTACACCCTGGTTTTTGTATGAGTTGACTGAATCCAACAGTAAGTCACCGTTACTCCAACGTGGAAGACGCAGCAGTCATATGTCTAGTCTGATGCGCTCTCCCACAGCTTCCTCGCCTGTGCTTACCTCTTCATCTCAATCCAAGCGAGGTGGCGCAGTATTTAGCACACTGGACTCGCATTCGCGAGGACGACGGGTCAAATCCGCATCCGGCCACCCCGATTTAGGTTTCCCGCGATTCCCTAAATGTCTTCAGGCAAATTCCCGAATGGTTCCCCTGAAAGGGCACGGCCTACTTTCTTCCCCATTCTTACCTAATCCGATAGGGCCAACCAGTCTTCATCTCAGAGGAGTACTTACACCCAACTTCACCAATTCTTCGTGACATTTTTGCTCTCTACAACTCTCTCTAGTATCATGAAAGATAGCGACTATTATCACAACACATGTCTTATCATCCCGCCCTCCTTCTTCCCAGCGTTTCCCAAATATACGTTTCGTCACTGATTCTGTGGAAACACTACACATTTACTTATTTTCAGTTTACCTAATTTTCAACATCTTTCTATAGTACCACATATCAGACACTTCGATTCCATTCTTCTTCGGTTTTACCACAGTCCATGATTAGCATCGTTAGAACACTGTTATCCAAACGTACCATTACTTTCTCAGAAATGTCTTCCTGAAGTTAAAAAATGGTTCAAATGGCTCTGAGCACTATGGGACTTAACTTCAGAGGTCATCAGTCCCCTAGATCTTCGAACTACTTAACTAACTAACCTAAGGACATCTCACACATCCGTGCCCGAGGCAGGATTCGAAATTGCGACCGTAGCGGTCTCGCGTTTTCTCACTATAGTGCCTAGAACCGCTCGGCCACTCCGTCCGGCTCCTGAAGTTAAGGCGAGTATTGTAGACTCCCTGCCATTGCCCGTGGTCGGCCAATTTTGCTTCCAAAGTAGAAACATTGCTTCCCTTAGTCTGCAATGTGCTTCAAAATTTTGACAGTCATTTTAAAGATTATTTCAGTGCTGCCACTCATTGTTACTTTCGACACTCTTCAGGTTCCTCTCACAAGGGTAAGGTCTCAGCCACGGCCAAACTTTTCCTCTCATTTGTGTATGATCAAAATGAAAGACTCTAAAATATTTCGGCTCCCATCCTCGCCACACCCCTCCTTTTTGAGAAAACAGCCGCAAGATTCATGGCACACAATCAATTGAGAGTTGACGGAATCAATAGATAATTGAAAACTCAGCATTTTTCATCAACATGTTTGGGATCCACAAGCGTGTCTTTTCCTAGAAATTGAGGGGAGAAACTTTTTCGATGAGTACCTATGTACCTACAATGTAAAATCTCTTCAACGACAACACATGTGGCGTAGCGACCAAGACATCTGGCTGTGGAGAGGAAAAGGCCCTTTTCCGTTCCCATTTGCATTCTACAGGTTTCTTTCACTTGTATTTTTTACGCTTCCACATTGGTAGGCATAGGAGAGCTAATAAGCAACTAAATCAGTATGGAATGATTACAAACAAGGCATACAAGTTTCTAAAACGACCAGAAGTAGGCCGACTTGTGTGGCTGTGCGGTTCTAGGAGCTTCAGTCTGCAACCGCGTGACCGCTAGGGTCGCAGGTTCGAATCCTGCCTCGGGCATGGATGTGTGTGATGTCCTTAGGTTGGTTAGGTTTAAGTAGTTTTAAGTTCTAGGGGACTGATGACCACAGATGTTAAGTCCCATAGTGCTCAGAGCCATTTCAACCATTTGACCTGAAGTATTAAAGAATTAAAATTGTCAGCTTCGTTGTATGAAAACCATTCCGAGTGAGATTCCTGCGAAGACGTGCATTTGACTCTCGTTATCCAATAGGGGAGAGAAACTGACTCTTCTCACAGTAATTGGTGTGCAGCAGGGTCGGCCACGGCGTGCCAAACCCCATGCAGGACGTGTGTGCGGACCGCGTGCAGGCCTACTTAGCGTGTCACGGCATTCTTTGGTCCTTCCAGGAAGTACCTAGTATAGTGTGCCAATTCATTTAGAGTTGTGGTGTGACGTTTTTCGGTTACAGTGACTCTCCTCATCTCGGCAGAATCTAGATGTCATCGTTCTTTTCCCTTTCCTACTTGTTCGTGGCATGAAATAATTTCACATGTCCAAGCTTGTTTGCAGACTAGCGAACTGACTGAAGAGAGAGATGGAAATTCTCAATATATGCAGTCCCATATGGAACGGGTATGGCAAATTTGCTATGAAACAAAATTACAATACCATACACAAAGGATTTAAAGATTTAGTTGACAATGAAAGAGCAGAAAATTATAACGATCGATAGACAGGAATATTTGTTCATCAAAAAGCTCCTTTTGCTAAATTTTCAGGCATGAAGCACGTCAGGAAATCGGTGGTATGAAAAGTAAAATGTTTGAAGCGACAGGCATTATTCCACCGTCAGTTGCAACAGTTTTCGGAGCGAATAACATGGAGAATGACACACAGGTTGAGTCACTTACTATTACCACCAAGAATAACACCGACGATGTGACAGGAGCTGAAACGTTTGTGGGATAAAAGATGCATGGTACAATAGAGGCCATAATATGACGTTAGTTCTTTGTTGCTAGGTGGAGTCGCTTCAAATAAATGGATGTCAACTATGTTCTTTTTTTTTTAATGGGAGGCTTTAATTTGGTACTTATTTTCTGATAGCGGCTATCGAGACAAACCCAATGATGTGTAACAGTAAGGTCTTTGAAGGTCAACAAAGGACAATAAGGTGGGGTGTACGTCCTTTTACAGAAGCTGTTCGAAGATATGACCATTGGTATCAGTGCAGTGCTGCAATCTTCTTATCATGGATTCAGTGGTATTCCTTATCACATCGACACTTACCGAAGCACATGCTCTGAAAATTGTATCTCTGATATCGTGCAAACAGTAAATATTCTCCGAATACGGCGTATCCATCTAACGTGCCATTGACATGTAAACACCATTCGATGGTTTCGAACAAGTCGATGTGCTCTTCTCATTTACGAAGAATGCCAACGAAATTCATTGAGAGCTAGGTACTTATACGCTAAAATATGTCCTCAATGTACTCGCCCTACACGTCGTACATTTAAATATGTGTATGATAAACTGAGAACACCTGGATCTTTAACGCATCGGAAACATATCCGGCAAAGTAAAGTTACTAACGAGCAAACGGAAATTGGTACTCTTGCCACTGTGGTTAGAGATCCTTGTGTTAGTTGGCGTCAAATCGCAAGGGAATCTGGCATGAGCCAGTGTAGTGTGGTTCGTGTTCTGCATCAACATAAATATCATCCTTATCATATCATTCACCACCATGAATTAACTGGTACGGATTGTATGCATCGCATTGAATTCTGCCGATGAGCTCAACTTCGGATTCGGAGGGATAACACGTTAATTCGATTTTATTTATTGAGGAGGCTACATTCACGAACCATCAGAATGTGAATGTATGGCGTGGGATTCTCAAGGATAGAGTTATAGGCCCCTATTTCATCGAAGGAGATCTTAATGCTAGGAAGTATACCACATTCCTGCAAGAAACATTAGGCCTTTTATTGGAAGAAATACCTTTAGGAACAAGGAACACAATGTGGTATCAAGCGATTGGTATCCGGCACATTTTTCGCTGATGGCTAGAAATGAGTTGCAGAGAAAATTCCCAGATTGTTGGATTGGACGCGGAGGAGATGTATCGTGATCGGCTCGTTCACCAAACTTGGTGCCTCCGGAATTTTTCTTGTGGGGGTTCATAAAAGACGTTATTTAAAAAGACGTTCCAACTACACCTGAAGATATGTGAGAGAGAATTCTCATAGCATGTGCTTCGATAAGTGCCGATGTGATAAGCAATACCACTCAATCCATGACAAGAAGATTGCAGCACTGCATTGATACCGACGGTCATCAATTCGAACACCTGCTGCAAATGGACGTTCATGCCACCTTTGTGACCTTCGCTGACCTTCAAAGGCCTTACTGTTACACATGATTGGATTCGTATCGATTGCCGCTATCCGAAAATAAGTACTAAACTATAACATCCCATTAAAAAAAAGTTGACCTTCATATCTCTGGCGCGGCACCACATAGCAACAAAAAACCAATTTCGTATTATGGCCCCCACTGTCGCATGCAACTTTCGTCCCACATACTTTTCAACTCCTATTATACTTTTGGAGTAATTCTTCGTGGCAATAGTTAGTGACACCCTGTAGAAAGAATGTTTCATAGTTCAAGTTACACACTTCTGGAGGTTGTAGAGGAGACTAAGTAAATTAAGTTCTACACAATAACAAATGTCCAGAAACATCATCCAACCATGCTACAACGCGGCATAGTTACAAGCGCCGGCGCCTGTTAATGTTTGTCTATACAGGGTTATACCTTGATGATGTTAAAAGCTTTCTAGGATGATGCAGGAGGATAAACTATCAATACGAGGTGAGGCTCCCTGTACCAGAAACAAATCAGTCAAGAGTTACAAGCGAAAACTTTTTTGATCCCTCTGACAGTGCAAATAGTTGTACTGGTACTGTTGTTGCTTAGGCTGTAGGGTAGGAACTTACAGAGGTGGTAGTATTGACTAAAACAAGGAAAAATGTCTAGTAAATATGGGCTATAAAAGGCATACCTTAAGAGTTATGAGTAGTTGTTCAATACAGGAGATGCGTTTGACAGTAGCGAAGATGAACAAGTGCTTATAGCCCCTCGGCATGAAGGAATGGAACGTCGTCCACGACGACTCCTTAGCAACCTTGTTACCAGCGTGGGAGTACGTTGCACAGCACGCACTGCCGTCACAGGTGATCACACACCCTATTAAGAACCATGTCGCGCCTTCTGTAATGTCCAGGGGGCCACAATAAATCGCGGTTACTTCAGTCTAATTATTCTCTTTGCATGAAATTGTCATTTCTGTTCGTCTCATCACTTATTTATTTCACTTACCTTGTGTATTATCCTCTAGCAATTCTTTCTATGTATCGTCCACATTTCGCCGAGCAATGTTACTTGTCAGTAACACATCATGCGGAAGTTACTTGCGCCTTTAACGTCTGCATGAGAGTATATTATCCTAGACCCCGTTTTGACTGGACAAAACGATAGGCGTATTGCGAAACTATTGATTGTAAGTTATATTCCTGTACGGCATTTGGATGGATGTGTGCCCTCACACGACCATTCTGTACGTAGAAAACACCACCCTGTGTCGTGAAGTGTGGTTCGTCGGTGCAACATTGACTCGGTTTCAAGTAGTGCAGTACATGACGTCAGTTCATGGCTTGTAGAAAATAAACTGTCGTTAAATCACAGTAAGACTCAGTTTTTACAGTTTCTAACACACAATTCAACAAAACCTGACGTTTTAATCTCACAGAACGGGCATATGATTAGTGAAACTGAACAGTTCAAATTCCTAGGTGTCGTGGAAAGCCCACGTTCAGGATCTTGTTCAAAAACTTAATACTGCCATTTTCACTATTCGAACGGTATCGAAAGTGAGTGATACTTCGTCACGTAAATTAGTCTACTTTGCTTATTTTCATTAACTTATGTCGTATGTTTTGGGGTAACTCTTCCCATTCTAGAAGTATATTTTTGGCTCAGAAACGGGCGGTTCGGGCAATAAGTGGTGTGAGTTCACGATCCTCTTGTCGACCTCTGTTCACGAGTCTGGGTATTTTGACATTGGCCTCTCAATATGTATATTCCTTATTGTCGTTTCTTGTTACCAATATTAGTTTATATCCAACAATAAGCAGTTTTCACTCGGTTAATACTCGGTAGAAATCAAACCTCCATTTGGATCGGACTTCCTTAACTCTTGTGCAAAAAGGTGTGCAGTATACTGCTGCATCCATTTTCAATAAGCTGCCACACGAATTCAAAAATCTTAGCAGTAACCCACGCGCTTTCAAAGAGTTTCCTCATGGGTCACTCCTTCTATTCTGTCGAGGAGTTCCTTGAAAAATTAAGCAGATTCTCATTGTATTGCTGATAGCGTTTGCTTAAACTTATGGACTGATTTTCTTTCAGGTTCACGAACATTTATTTTTATCTGTTATTATTCTTATGTTGTAAGTTCATGTACTGACACGTTCCATGACCTTGGAGATTTGCTCCTCAATTTGGTCCTACGGAACTTGACATGTAAATAAATAAATAAATAAACTATACAGTGTTTTAAGTACCGAGAGCGCACCTATCTTAACCTCTGAATTGCTCGCAGAACCCTAAACGAGCAGGAGGGAGAAATGAGTATACTTGTTTGTAAGAGAAGTGCGTGCAAACTCTCTCGGCGTAAAATACGTTACAATCTAGGATACGGAGCCTGTAGTACATTAGCCGAGGCCTTGGATGCCAACAAGTGGGTTAGAATTAACATAGAAGACCAATAAATTGTGCTCTGTGCTCAACGGCCAGCACGTTAAGGTCCGCATACAGCACCTCTGTTCACGCAAACGCCAACACTCTACCTTCCAAGGCTGGTACTTTAGGACAGGGAAATTAGCCTACATGTCTCTTCACACGACAGTAGTGCTGGCTGTTCAACTCCGGACGACCAGTTTTTCCTGTGCAACCGAGAAACATGTCTTGAAAATTAGCTTCAATTTGAGAGTCACAAAATTCTAAGTAATATTTCATTGTGCGATTGAAAATAAACTGAAAGGGTCCTGTAGCCACCTTTCATTAGTCCGGTAGCCCATTTTCACTACCATTTCTCTTTCTTTTCCATGTTTATCTTTTCTCATAACTCTCATAGTGGTGTGATTGAATGAATGTGTTTGTGTGTCACGCTGCTAGACGGTGGCGTAGTCTGCTGCAGAAAGTCTGCGATAGTGATACAGATTCAGCAGCAATTGTACAGAATAGCCAACTCTCGTAGTGGTCAATTAGGCAAAGAGGTTTGCGCTAATTGTGAGAAATCCACCTGCGTTAGGTTCGTGGCGGAAATAGCATCTTTGGGTTTTCCGGGCCACGCGGAGCGTGGAGGAGGCTGGAGATGAAGAAGGGAGGCAGTCTGCCACCAGTCCGGAAAGCGTCCACAGCTATGCTCCAGTCGAAGAAGGGTGAGTTAGACTGACCGCGGGGCGCGTTGAGGGGAGAGCTGTTAGCTTTTGGTCTCGCTTTTCAGCTCTGAGAGATGGCTTTGCCTTGTCGCAACAAGGAATGCAAAACTTTGGCAGATTTTTCTTTTAGTAAATTTCTGTAGCAGACTTGGATCCGCCGGAAGAGCGCCACACAAAGGTGTCCATGAGAAGTGATCACTCGCATCTGTGTGAATGTCTGTTTGCCTTCAGCTGTGCCTATATAAGCTTTTATTTTCCTAAATATTAATAGCTTTGTCTTCTCGTAAGTGTTCCATGCTTTATGTATCTTTCGTCTGTGGGGAGCCAACCATGTGGTTGAACATTAGAGTTTGTTGGGCTACCGTCATCACTAACTGTCTGATCTCATGTTTGGTTTAAAGGATATTAACTGTTCATGATTTTGTGATGTGATATTGTTGCAACTTGGTCACAATACCTAGAAATGGCGTCTCCACAAACCACGTGGGCACGCGGGTGTACTGCGAAACGTGTACCGTTTCACGAGTTATTGCGATTGGTTATCAGGCAACAGCAGTTGTATGAATGATTCACACCAATGATTCTAGGTGTAGATTATAACGATGAATGTATCGATGCTTTTCTTTAATGTTTTAGGAATTAATGTTCTCAGGAATTGTGTACATGCCTTACATCCATGTCTTAGGAATGAATTATTTTATCTATAATTTTCTCTTGTGTTCCGAGGTTACGTTTTTGCACCTAAGCCACTCACCTCGTAGGTTTCCCATTAGCACATCCAACGCGTTTCCTTACGCGCAGGTCCAGTGATTAGTTTCCCCTTTTATTTTCAAACAAATGCTTTGGATTAAGTCTTATTTTCAGTTGTGTTGCTGGGAGCTGAACTCATGTAGTGTTCATGCATTTTCTATTTTATTTTAAATGTTTGATTCTCGTGAACAGTGTACGGGGCAATACAATTAATTACATTCCAATCCCTATGAGAGACACCACGACGTATGCATTTTTTTTATCAGTATTTCGTCTGTGATCATATTAATTTATTTTCCCACTCGCCAAGCGGGCCGCGGTGGTCTCGCGGTTCTAGGCGCGCAGTCCGGAACCGCGCGACTGCGACGGTCGCAGGCTCGAATCCTGCCTCGGGCATGGATGTGTGTGATGTCCTTAGGTTAGTTAGGTTTAAGTAGTTCTAAGTTCTAGGGAACTGATGACCACGGATGTTAAGTCCCATAGTGCTCAGAGCCATTTGAACCATTTGAGCCATTCGCCAAACGTTTGATTAGTTGTGTGGATAGAGTCGGTGGCGACCCTAATCTTCTCACGTTAATTTCGCAAGCAATAATTCCCAATAATAAAGTAATAGCCCGTAGAAACAGATTAGTTACAACACGAAAACTGAAACTGTATTTTATATTTTTCCGGCCATGAGTGAAACCAGGCAGATAACAGACATGAAGAATTTCACACATCCCTGAGCTCGACATCTCACCTTAGCAATTGGGAGAGTAAATGAAGTTTTAAATACAAATTTGAACTTCTAAGGAACTCTTGAATGAAATGCCCTGCAAAGGGGTTGTTTCTCATTAACTTTATGTAGCACAGAGTAAGTATTTTATATTAAGAGTGAATTTTTCTTTTGTATAGCTGTATTTATGGAGAGTAATGACGTGTTTGTGTTGTTAACGACGTTGGAAGACAACAGTTGTGGAGAAACTTTAGTTCGAAACAGTGGTGGCAGGCGATTATGTGCTAATGTGTTACAGCACCCTGTAAATATTGAACTAATATTATACCTTTTCTCTTCGAATGCGTGCTGGTATGCAAATAAAATGGACGAAAAGAAGTTCAGTAGAGCTCTTTCCACGATAACTAGAAACGAGTGTCGGATACTGAAATTATAGTCAGCTGTGCTACGATCAACTCAGAAAAGAGAGGCAGTTGTTTGTTTTCGACTGAACATGCTCTCGTGTGACGCCATTCCCGGCATCACTGAGTGTACTGTATTGCTCACAGCACCAGGTCAGTATTTTTCTTTGAAAGTGTATGTAAAATATTTTACAAGAAACATGATCAATTCTGAAGATGGTTGCTTCAGAGGCGCTGTTCCAGTGGATATTTGGAGGAGATAGTGAGAGTATACGAGTTAAGCAGACCGACTCCAAATTTAAATCTAACAAGGTGAGCGTGCGGGATGGAGCCGACCGATTTGAACCAAACTAGGTGAGTACAAACAGGTAGATGTCCCTTTCAAGTACCTATAATATTTCGCAAGTGAGCTCTAGGAAAGATGAAACGCTCTCTAAAGACTTTGCAGATGATGTTTGAAATATTTTTCAGCCACAGTTCACTTATTGGTGCCATGGTGGAGCAAGCTCACCGACTGGCAGTTCATCAGTTTAGGTTCGATTCTTGTTGCATACCATCTTTCTCTTTGTAACTTCCTGGAAGATTGAAACTGTGTGCCGGACCTAGACTCGAACTCGGGACCTTTGCCTTTCGCGGGCAACTGAGCTACCCAAGCACGACTCACGCCCCGTCCTCACAGCTTTAGTTCTGCCAGTCTCCGAGACGAAGTACTGCCGGCACGGTAGCTCAGCGTGTTCGGTCAGGGAGCTGGTTGGCCTCTGTAATAAGAAACTCTGTGGAAAGATCAACCACCGAACTTGAACAGGCTGTCTTGCGACGTCCGGAACGACCAAACACAACTATCAATAACGAACAAAATGCAAAAAAAAAAAAAAAAAAAAAAAAAAAAAAAAAAAAAAAAAAAAAAAAAAAAAAAGGTTGGTAGAGCACTTGCCCGCGAAAGGCAAAGGTCCCGAGTTTAAGTCTCGGTCCAGCACACAGTTTTAATCTGCCATGAAGTTTCATATCAGTGTACACTCCGCTGCAGAGTGAAAAGCTCATCATTCTCTTTGTTTTTCATCTCCTTTAATGCAATTATAAACTGACGAAATATGTACAAAAATGTAAATCTTCGTCTTTTTCAAAAACTTGAATTTCCAAAAGTTCTTGACCAACTCCTTTGACGTTTTGACAGAACTTTTCATTTTAATACAGGTTTGCTTTTAGGTATGATTTATTTTATATACATACAAAGATTGATTTGAATTTTTGACATAATGTTGCACACGGATACTCAAGTGTTTTTATATACCTACTACTTTATATGTAACATATATGTAATAAAAGGAGAAACGTTATAAAAATGTAAATGTTTGTTTGTTCAAAATCGTTAATATTCTAAAGTTCTTCTTCAATTGCTTTGAAATTTTGACACGACGTTCAATTTCAATAGAGACGTGTGTTTAAGTGTCTAATTGTTTGATACATGTATATTTCTTTGGTACATACAGTCCATAAATATATATTTGTAATATATAAAGGGAAAATATTGTTACCAAAAGCCTCAGAATATAGCTTTACCAATTACTACCGATTTATTGTACGTTACTGAAATTAATATTTAGACATACACACACATATATATAGTTCTTAGGTGGCTTATTGGTTTATGATTAGAATACTCCTACAGAATCTGAATTTACGGTAACAATAAACGAGGCTCAATATCAGACAGAGACGGAAAGAGATGGATGGAGGGGGGCTGGAGGAAATGAAGATAGAAAACAGGGAGGAGGAGGTGGACACAGGGAGAGGGCAGGAGGAGATAAAGAGGGAGGAGGGTGAGATGGACACTGATAGGGGTGAGGAGCTGATCGACTGACAAAGGGGAAGATATAGGATGCAGGAGGAGGTGGAGGGAGAGGAGGAGGAGAAGACAAAGAGAGAGGGGAGGAGGGCAGATAGAGGGGGAAGTTGAAGGAGATGGACAAATAGTGAGGGTGGGTGATAAGGTCTTAGGCAGCAGAGAGAAAGAGGTTAGGAAGTAAATCCAATTCCCAAACATACTAGAAATGTGTGCTTTTCCTTTCCTTTCTTTCCATTTAAACAGGCTGAGCCTGAGCAAAGCGTGGTCCGTTACAGTTAGTCACTGATAAAATTTAAATGTGTATAAACAATTCAGTATATATTCTTAAAATTAACATATTCAGTTTACTTATGATTAATATCCTTGTCCGCGCGGGGTAGCCACGCGGTCTAAGGTTCCTTACGACGGTTCACGCAGCTCCACCCGTCAGAGGTTCGAGTCCTCGAGTCCCCCTCGGACATGTTGTGTTGTCCTTAGCGTAAGTTAGTTTAAGTTAGATTCAGTAGTGTGCAAGCCTAGGGACCGATGACTTCAGGTTGGTCGCGTAGGAAGTCACCACCAAATTTCAAAAAATTAGTACCGCTGTCAGTCAAAAAGCTATAGGTGGTGGTAAGAAAGCGAGTATACAAGAAAAATTGGTATGAAAGTGAATGAAACGAGTGGTATGTATCGGTGTGATGTTCACAATGCACCTTTTTGCTTTCTGTGTTTCTTATTTTGAAACAGTGATACGTGGGATACAGGGGGAGTAAAAGAACTAGAACATACTTAGGTGTTAATAAAACATTTGCGGAAGTCATAAACATATAAATAAGATAATTGATCCGTGCATTAGGTAAAGCTATCACAACGATCTACTGAAACATAATGTGCATATTTTTGTAATGTTGCAGTGCATTGGTAAAATGAACCAGTTCGAAACATAGTCATCATAGAGGCCACACAGTATAATGCGGACAGATCTCTATAAACTCTGTCTCACGCTTTCGTTGTAGGAGAGGCTGCAAAGCCATCTGGTGTTTAACTCTGGAATTTTATCGTCGCAGTGCACCGTGTATTGTTTGTGACGGTGTACGCTCCCTGGAATGGCTGCAAATATTCCGACATCCGTAGAGACTCACGTCGGGTGAAACATGAAGTTTAACTGACAAGGGGATTCTGCACTGCAAAAATTATCTTCCCTCACCATCTGGTCAGAATAGTATTTTTCACTGTCAGACATGAAGAGCTAACGGAAAGGTTGGAACTGTCCGCGTGTGTGTGCGTGTGTGTGTGTGTGTGTGTGAGAGAGAGAGAGAGAGAGAGAGCGAAAGCGAAGTTAGAGAAGGAGATACTAATTCCCTTTGGGGTTTATCCCGTCAGCGACCGCTGTAATTGCCGGCAGGCCTGTTTCTGTGTCTCCGTCTGCCCTGTAGTCGGGGCAAGCTGTTGAACTGCCAACTGTTCCGTCTGGGCGCCTGCTGAATATTCAGGTGGGAATATTCATTTAGGAGCGGACAGCAACTTTGATCCTGGCCGCGTTGTCTGCCCACGTTGTGTCCAAGGGAGATGTCTGTGTGTGTGTGTGTGTGTGTGTGTGTGTGTGTGTGCGTGTGTGTGCGTGTGTGTGACTTTGTTCGTGGAATGACCGAGAGAGTTACGTACCGGGAATTCCACAACAGCAATAAATACGACCGCACAAATCCGACAGGTATTCATCGGTCTCTGGTGGAGGATGAAGAAAAAAATTGGCAGTTTTTAATTGCCCGTGACGTGACGGTATTGGGTACAAATGGCTTTTTCTCTCGACTATTGGTGTAGCGGTGAACGTAAAGCAAAATCAGTTAAATCCGCTCACAGCTTCGTCGCGTGGGCTGTTCAACGTGACACAAATTTTGTCGCTCACGTTAAGTGCGATTTACACTAATGGGAGGACACCTGATCAAGCACTTCCTTTTAATATTAGCGCCTGCCGTTTTGAATCCTGGTTATTCGGAGAGCATTACATAATCGAGACAACGCTGATGTTTCAGTAAAGCAACGAAATGTAAGAGAAAATATTCTTGACCAACTGTAACACGCAAATGTTTGAGGTTTTTGCGGCGTGGTTATGAAACGTAAGTACTCAAGTGTTTCTTCGAGTATCTTTAAACTGAAATGAGATCCTTAGGACTGTGAAAGGCTCTACCAGAGTAGAGTGGTCAGGAAAGAGCTACACTAAAAAGTAATTACATTTACTATAAGGAACAAATTTGAAGACGTCAGAAGAAAACGGAGCGAACATCTCGAGAGAGTGAGAATCGACTCTCGTGTATTAAGTAGATTCAAATGTTTGCTTACCGTACAAGTGAGTTAATGTGTCGAATATATGACTAGGCACGTGTATGCGAAAATCTTCATGAAAAGTTTGAAATTTTGCTTGAAGCTTGTTAGAAGTCGATAAGCGCTGTCATTGCGAAACCCTGGATGAATAATAGTCTGAGTAATTTGCGCTCCATTGTAAGAGAAAGCTAGTCCTTCACGCATCTCTATGTTAGTTACTTCATATTTACTGAACTGTGTGTGCTATATTGATATAATGTTGCAGATACTTTCAGTGATATACATGGACACTGTCAATAAAGTGTTTTGTGAAGAGAGTTAGTAGTAAATAACTAATAAATTGAAACATCATGCCCTATGTGAAGTTTTACTACGCACAGTTTTAGGCAACGGTAGATTTTCCCGTATCTAAACTTTCATGTCGCCATATTGTGATGGAACTGGTCAGTGGACCATATTTTTTATAAACTAGAGTAGCCAGTACGCTCAAAGAATTAGAGAAATCGACGCAAAAAATTCTTCATACGTCATAATAACTTTGAATTATTCTTTAAATGAAGAAACGGTGAAGTAGTATTTTATTCTCATTAAATTATAAAAAAATTGTAATGAATTATTCTTAAGAAAAAAAGAACTAGATATACTTAAAAGTTATTTTCTAAATTTTGTACAGAGGTTTGAAATTAATAACTGTTATTGTCATTATTGTTACTCTATAATAATTGTTGGAAAATCATGTGAACCTTCTGGAAATAAAAAGTTATACTTTGTAATATCGCTGTGCTGATACTTGTTGTTTCTATGTTCTCGAGTTAAAATATTCTGGCGGGAGTGTACGAGGTGTTCTTGAAAATGGTTCAAATGGCTCCAAGCACTATGGGACTTAATATCTGAGGTCATCAGTTCCCTAGACTTAGAACTACTTAAACCTAACTAACCTAAGGACATCACACACATCCATGCCCCAGACAGGATTCGAACCCGCGACGGTAGCAGCAGCGTGGTTCCAGACTGAAGCGCCCAGAACCGCTCGGCCACAGCGGCCGGCCTAGGTGTTGTGTGTGGTAATATTGAGTCTGATATGTGCTCTTGTGAAACGAAGACAATAAAAAGTCGGAGCAACAAAATCCAATCATACACTATCCAGTTCTCAAAGACAATCCCCAGCACACTTTCTGGAGAAAACGAAATTTATTGTTATGTCGAGCCATATTTTGAGAGATCCACAATTTCGTGGAGGAGCTACAAGGACTAGATGAATAAATTATGCTCCACATTTATTCAGTTTTCCTTCCTATTACTAATGTGACCACTAACCCAGCGCTAGAGTAACTAAAAACCTTCTCTTGATAATGGTTATTCATAGTAGCGGTATGAAGGTCTTAATAATATCTACTGAGCTATGTACCGTACGATGATGTAATTCAGGAAATACGTTCAGTGATACATGTGCATACCGTCTGCCAAATGTGTTACTGTGTTGGTAGTAGCCTTAGTAGTAAAGCAGTAATAAATTAAAAGGTCATAATTGTGGCGCAGTTTCGCTGTATTAGTATCAAAAACGTGGTAAAAGACCAAATTTTTACCTTTCAGCATATTCTTGGAGGTTGTAAGCGACAGAAAGTTTCGTGATAGTTTGAAATTAAATCTAAAGTTGGCGGCAAGTAGCTAAGTGCTCTCCTTCTCAAATTCAGTGTGAATATATTTTTTTTTTATTTTTTACCGCCCTGTAAGCGGTCTCAAGAAAAACAGACAGATTCTAACTGTAACACATTTCGTATTGTGTTAACCTTTAAATCCTACTACCCTACTCATAATGAGTAGATTATGACAACACTTTAATTTTTTTTTAAATACGCTCAAGAATCACGCGATGAATTGAAAAGTAAATTGCTGTTGCCCCTCGAAGGCGTGAGATAGGTAACCGCACCTGCAACTATTACTGCGTTCCGGGAAGTACATAAAACGATAGGTGGGAAGGCCAGCGAACAAGGTAAAGGTCTAAACGAGGAACTTGTGGAAAAAAGATGATGTTGGAGTAATTCCAGATACAAGTCGGTTTCGCATTGCTAATCTACGAAGAGTGTTAATAATATTTTGCAGGTACACCTCTACAATCCCGTTGCACGCTAAATTATACGCGCCAGTAGACGAATTACACACGATGTTACATGGACCAATACAAACGGTGCAAACGGTTCATACAATGATGTGACAATAGTCGCGGGATGCCTCCTAAGATCGTGTCAGACCTCCATTTTCCCGTCGTATTGCAGCAACTCGACGTGGCAGGGACTCAACAAATAGTTGGAAGTCCCCTGCAGAAATATTGAGCCATGCCTCCTCTATAACCGTCCATAATTACGAAAGTGTTTTCGGTGTAGGATATCGTGCACGAACTGACCTCTCTATTATGTCCCACAAATGTATAATGGCCTTCATGTCTGGTGATCTGGGTGACCAAATGATTCGACCAAATTACCCAGAATGTTGTTCAAACCAGTCACGAATAACTGTGACCCGGTGACAAAATTCACTGTCATCCACAATCATTCATTGAGAACATGAAGAACATGAATGGCTACTATTGGTCTCCAAATAGCCGAATATAACCACTTCCAGTCAGTGTTCTCAGTTGCACCAGAGTATCCAGCGCATTCTACGTAAACACTGCTCACCCCATTATGAATCCAGCACCATCTTTCACAATCCCATATTGACAACTGAGGTCTGGTTCTGCGGGTCCGCGAAACACTCGGACACTACCATCAGCTCCTACCAACTGAAATCGGGATTCATCTGAGCAGGTCACAATTTTCCGGTCGTCTAGGGTACAACCAATGTGGTCACGAGCCTCGGAGAGGCGATTCAGGTGATGTCGTGTTATTAGCAAAGGCACTAGCGTCGAACGACTACTGCCATAGCCCATTAAAGACATACTTCGCCATGCTGTCGTAGCGGATACGTTCGTCGTACGTCCCAGATTGGTTTCTGCGATATTCCACGGAGTGTTGCTTCACTGTTAGCGCTGACATCTTTACGCAAACGCCACTGCTCTTAGTCGTTAAGTGAAGGCCGTCACCCGTGGTGAGACTCAAGACCTGAAATTTGGAATGCTCGGCACATTTTTGCACTGTGGATCTAGGGAAAAAAAACTCTCTAAGGATTTCCAAACTGAAATGTACCACGCACCGACTACCATTTCACGTTCAGCGTCTGTTAACTCCCTTCGTGTGGCTTTAATCGCGTCTGACACCTTTTCACATGAGTTACCTCAGTACAAATGACAGCTCCACCAATGTACTGTCCTTTTAAAACTTCTATAAGCGATACTACCCCCATCTATATACACTCCTGGAAATGGAAAAAATAACACATTGACACCGGTGTGTCAGACCCACCATACTTGCTCCGGACACTGCGAGAGGGCTGTACAAGCAATGATCACACGCACGGTACAGCGGACACACCAGGAACCGCGGTGTTGGCCGTCGAATGGCGCTAGCTGCGCAGCATTTGTGCACCGCCGCCGTCAGTGTCAGCCAGTTTGCCGTGGCATACGGAGCTCCACCGCAGTCTTCAACACTGGTAGCATGCCGCGACAGCGTGGACGTGAACCGTATGTGCAGTTGACGGACTTTGAGCGAGGGCGTATAGTGGGCATGCGGGAGGCCGGGTGGACGTACCGCCGAATTGCTCAACACGTGGGGCGTGAGGTCTCCACAGTACATCGATGTTGTCGCCAGTGGTCGGCGGAAGGTGCACGTGCCCGTCGACCTGGGACCGGACCGCAGCGACGCACGGATGCACGCCAAGACCGTAGGATCCTACGCAGTGCCGTAGGGGACCGCACCGCCACTTCCCAGCAAATTAGGGACACTGTTGCTCCTGGGGTATCGGCGAGGACCATTCGCAACCGTCTCAATGAAGCTGGGCTACGGTCCCGCACACCGTTAGGCCGTCTTCCGCTCACGCCCCAACATCGTGCAGCCCGCCTCCAGTGGTGTCGCGACAGGCGTGAATGGAGGGACGAATGGAGACGTGTCGTCTTCAGCGATGAGAGTCGCTTCTGCCTTGGTGCCAATGATGGTCGTATGCGTGTTTGGCGCCGTGCAGGTGAGCGCCACAATCAGGACTGCATACGACCGAGGCACACAGGGCCAACACCCGGCATCATGGTGTGGGGAGCGATCTCCTACACTGGCCGTACACCACTGGTGATCGTCGAGGGGACACTGAATAGTGCACGGTACATCCAAACCGTCATCGAACCCATCGTTCTACCATTCCTAGACCGGCAAGGGAACTTGCTGTTCCAACAGGACAATGCACGTCCGCATGTATCCCGTGCCACCCAACGTGCTCTAGAAGGTGTAAGTCAACTACCCTGGCCAGCAAGATCTCCGGATCTGTCCCTCATTGAGCATGTTTGGGACTGGATGAAGCGTCGTCTCACGCGGTCTGCACGTCCAGCACGAACGCTGGTCCAACTGAGGCGCCAGGTGGAAATGGCATGGCAAGCCGTTCCACAGGACTACATCCAGCATCTCTACGATCGTCTCCATGGGAGAATAGCAGCCTGCATTGCTGCGAAAGGTGGATATACACTGTACTAGTGCCGACATTGTGCATGCTCTGTTGCCTGTGTCTATGTGCCTGTGGTTCTGTCAGTGTGATCATGTGATGTATCTGACCCCAGGAATGTGTCAATAAACTTTCCCCTTCCTGGGACAATGAATTCACGGTGTTCTTATTTCAATTTCCAGGAGTGTATGTGCCAACGAAATTGAAGCAAAGATTGAAACAGTTTGACAGTCCGTCCCTCACATAACTGCACAATAAAGCCATTGCTACCAATGATACGGAGACTTATGACCCAGTAGTTTAGTTCCTTTAAACACATAACCATCATCATCATCATCATCTCATCATCACGATTCAATGATACAAGTACCCCATCAGAAAATATTAATTTTAAAATATGATTTAAGTGAAGTGAACAGGTGGTCGAAATGAAATGGCGGTCGTTAAGCTCACTGTCGATGTATTAACTTAAATCCTTGTTCACACAGATTGGCTTTTCAGGAGCAGTGCAGATGAGGATATGATGCTAAGGTACTCCAGGATATTTTTTCACATACCTAATAACTTGTATACACCGAAGTACCGACATGTATACCCTTTACCAGTATACTTCAAGTAATATGGTCTAATATTACAGCACCTAACAATAATGCCTGGAAAAATGGCAGTAGTATAAAAAAGACGACTTTCATTTCCAGATGTGATAATTATTACCTGTTGCAATGAATTGTACCAAATAATACTCAATGTCTCGAGGAGTGAACTAAAACATGACCTCCCACTTTCACTGATAGTAGGAAGTCCCTTCAGTCCTGTATATCTTCGGTATACCTTTCATTGGAGAAAAGGCGTTCCCAAAACGGAAAACAAGGCAAACCAGCCACCCTATCTCGATGCTGGGCACCAGATCAGCCTATTCCGAATTTTACCTTGAAGAAAACGTGTCTACAAAATGCACCGACAACTAGAAAGGTGTACTATCCTGGCTTATCGATACTGCCAAAAATCAGTGCCTCGATCAAGATTACTGTGTCCGCCACGAGAGACTGCTTTGAACATCGCCACCAATAGAATGACCTTACCGGTGAAGAACCTACACACTGCTGACCAATGAGACTGCCAGCAAGGTATAATAAGCGGCGGGCACCTGGGCACCTTCTTTTAGTTTGGGATTAGCTCCGTGTTGCTAGTAGATGCCAATCGTTACACCGAACTGTTCATATCTAACTGGCAAACATGCAATGCAAATAGGCGCTGGGCTGTGTCGGACCTCTGCTCCCAGAAGTTGTCAACAGTGGAACAGTTCCTCAGCAACAGACTGAGTAAAATACGTTTATTTAAAGTGGACTTGAGTCAACTGTCCAGATTTCTGCGGCGACAGATCCCTTTGGCCACCTTCCACTCACTTATTATTAACAACGGGGACATAACGTTTGGCTGCTAGGGACATAACTGTTGCCGATTCGCGTACAGAAAAAGTGTTAGGCGTCGTCAGGCTTAATGGCCGTCACATTTTGCAGAGTACTGTGTATTGTATAATAGTAATTCTAACACCATTAGCATGAGCTCAGACCTCATACATTTAGTGTTCATTTATATACTGCAAGCTATAACAAGAGATAAATATGCAGTACCAAATCATCTTATGGTTTCACAAGGTGTTAATTATATCTCTCTCTATATGAGCATTATGAAATATTGATAACTCAATCAAATCACATTCTTATAGCACACTGCGATCAACATGGAGTAGCACTGTTCTATTTTCAGTTCACTGTATCGAGTACTGCAGATTGATTTAGTAACTGGGTGCCTGGCATTGCCCTGTTATGTTTTTATTCCAGTTCTATTAGTCCATATTCGCCTCTCTAACCATCTCCGTCTTCCCTCTCTCCCTCTGTCCACCTTCTCCATCCCACTTTCTGCCCTTCGCCTCCCACCCCTCTTTCTCTCCATCTGATATCCCGCCACCCTCTCTGTCCACCTGTTACTCACCACTCTCTCTGTCCAACTGTTCCTTCCTCCTTTGTCCATTTGCTCCTTTCCCCTCTATCTTATAGTTTCTTCACTGAATTTGCGTCCTCCTGCGCCCTATAGTTCCTCTTCCATCCATCTGTCTCTTCCTCCCCCCTTTCTCTGTCTATCTGCACTTCCCACTCGCTCTATCCATCTCCTCCTGCATCCTCCGGCTTATTCCCTCTGTCTCCTCTCCCTGTCCATTCTCTCCTCCCCAGCTATCCGCCAGTCTCCTTCTGCTCCCCCCCTCCCCCCTCCCACCTCTGTCCATTTCCTCGTCCACTCTCTCTCTGATCATCTCCTACTCCTGTGCCAGTCCCCCTCCCCTTCACTCTGCACATCTTCTCTTCCCTCATATTTGCGTCGATTCCCTCCTTCCTCTACTCTGTCTGCCCACCTCTTCCTCCCCTTTCTCTCTCCACTGTATCTCCTCTACCCTAACAAGACGTTGCTGGTTCATACCACCACAGTATTTCCTCCCAGACAGTAATATGTGTGCCAAATTTGGTTGAAATCGATCCTGTGGTTTAGACGAAGATTTTTATCTGCAACTTTACCCACATACGCAAATTTCACATATATTTACCATATATTTAATGTATTGCACAGATATTTCAAAGCATATTTAATGTGTGTCACTAGCGAATTTCGCCCTGCAGTTTCGTTTTTGCCCAGCTCAATGATTATGACGTCGTATCCCGTAAACTACGTGTCATATAACGATATAAATATGGAGACACATTCAATGGCTTTTGCGACACTAGTTAGCAGCGAAGAACTAATAAATTTAAACGTCATGACGATGTGACAGTTTTTCACGCATCTCAGTGTTTATAAAATCGTATCTCCTGAACAATATGTTTTACAGTGGTATAATTTTGCAGGTACATTCAGTGATACGTAGGAATACTGTTTGCAAAATGGATCACGAATACAGTTACTGGTAAGAAAAACTAAATAAAGTGTCATGCCTGATGCGACAGATTTCTGCCACCCACAGGGAAAATGTAGCAAGTGATAAATTTCGCCCTTTCCAAAAATTTTTTACATTTTAACCGAGAAGATGTTTCGTACATGATGTGTGAAGTTTGTTGCAAGTCACTAAGCAGTCTCATTATCAAATACTCGATAAATAAAATCTGGGTATTCTCGTGTCATGGGCTACACTACTTTCCTATCATCACCACCACCGCTTAGATAGACATGTGGTTGCTACCGCTACAGTGATTATTTCCAGGCACTAAATAGTGTGCGTACGAAGTATGGTTGAAGTCGCTTCAATAGTTCAAGAAGAGATGTACAGTCAGTTACAAAATTCATGCGATAGCGATTTGCACACATTCAGATAGTGGTAATATAGCGTTCACAAGGTATAAAAGGGCAGTGCATTGCCTGAACTTTCATTTGTACTCAGCTGATTCACGTGCAAAGGTTTCGGACATGGTTATGGCCGCACAACCAGAATTAACAGATTGAACACGGAATGGGTAGTTGGAGCTGCACGTTAGGGAAACCAATATTCTGATATCCAAAATGTCTAGAGTGTGCCGAGAATATCAGATTCTAACCATTACCTCTCACCACAAACAACACATGGTCCGACGGCCTTCACTTAAAGACGGAGGCTATCGGGGATTCCACACAGCTGTCAGTGCTAAAAGACAAGCAGTACTGCGTGAAATAACCGCAGAAACCAATGTGGGACGTACGATGACCGTTTTCCTTAGCACAGTGCGGCGAAACTTGGCGTTAATGGGCTACGGCACCAGACGACCGACGAGAGTGCCTTTTCTGACAGCACAGCGCGCCTGCAGCGCCTCTCCTGGGCTCGTGACCATATAAGTTGGACCCTAGACGTCTTGAAAATGGTCAGTGATTCTCGATTTCAGTTGATAAAAGCCACGAAGCCATTGATCAAAGTGGAGGACAAGACACTGTATGCTGTTGGTTTCTCCATACTGGTATATGCTGTGTTTACATGGAATTGACTGGGTCCTCTGGTCCAGCTCAACCTGTCATTAACTGGAAGTGGATGTTTTCGGCTAACTGGAGACCACTGTCAGCCATTCATGAATTTCATGGTTCCAAATGAGTCACCAGTCCACCATTGTTCACGATTGGTTTGAAAAAATTCTGTCCCTTCGCTCCCAGCTTCAGGCAGTGTTGGCTTCGGTGACACAGCTTGACGCTGTTGCCAATGGGCATCACTGTGGGTGGCTGGACGGGGGATTGTTGGGGACGGCTAGCTCGTCCCATGCATCCCCCGATTGGACTACGGCTGTGGTTGCCCGGGATACTGCCCACATTGAGGCTGACCCCTCACCCGTGGTAGAGTGGGAGGTCGTCTCGAGGGGTGGCAGGGGGCGAAAGACAGTTCAGAGGGCTGAATGGAAGGACTCTCCAGTTTGTCTGATGAACCAGTTTCAGGCTCTGTCTCCGGCTGATACTGATCTTTGGCCAGACATGGCTGCTTGTCCTGTTTCAGAGGTTGCCCCTCAGTTTGAAAAGATCCAGGTGGTCCCAGAGGATGGGCTTGTAGTTTGGAGCCTCAACATGAGGCACGTAATGGGGCCCCTTAGCGATATGGCTGCAAGGGATGGGAAGATAACCAATGTGCACTCCGTGTGCATACTGGGGGAGTCATTCCAGATGTTGAAAGGGCGCTTCTGGATGCCATAAAGGGTACAGGGTGCACCCATCTGCAGGTGGTCGCTCATGTCGGCACCAATGATGTGTGTCGCTATGGGAGGAAATACTCTCTGGCTTCTGGTGGCTATCTGATTTGGTGAAGACTGCCGGTCTCGCTAGTGGGATGAAAGCAGAGCTCACTATCTGCAGCATCGTCGACAGAACTGACTGCGGACCTTTGGTACAGAGCCTAGTGGAGGGTCTGAATCAGAGGCTGAGACGGTTTTGCAACCGTGTGGGCTGCAGATTCCTCGACTTGCGCCATAGGGTGGTGGGGTTTCGGGTTCCGCTGGAACTGACTGGGTCCTCTGGTCCAACTCAACCTCTCATTAACTGAAAGTGGATGTTTTCGGCTAATTGGAGACCACTGTCAGCCATTCATGAACTTCATGGTTCCAAATGAGCCACCAGTCCGTTGTTCACGATTTGTTTGAAAAAATTCAGTTTAGTTCACCTAAAGAAATAAGCCATCTGCATCGCCCGACATGAATCCCATCGAACGTCTGTGAGACTTAACCAAGAGGTCAGTTCGTGCACGATATCCTCCAATGGCAACTTACGCAATTATGGACGTCTATAGAGGCTGCATGACTCAATAATTCTGCAGGGGACTTCCATCTACTTGTTGAGTCTCTGTACTACGCCATCCAAAAGGATGCCCGACAAGTTATTATGAGATATCCATTGACTTTTGTCATCTCAGTGCACGTATGAGTATGTAAGTACATACACCCTGTTTTCTAATACATATAGATTTCGCTTGTTGGCATCGGACTGTAACACCAGAGCTCCATAGCTCTACTGACATACATTTTTCTTTTCTGTCTGTTCTACCTTCTGCCATTCAGATGTTGTAAATATTGCTTGATTGTATTTATATCACAAGAGTGTTCCCATTTTCGTTTGTAAAAACTTTGATGTCATGGTTGGTTGGTTGGTTGGTTTGGGGGATTAAAGGGACCAGACTGCCATGGTCATCGGTCCCTTGATGTCATGGTTTATTCCTATACAATGTATTGTCCTTATTAGTTAAATGCCTTTCCTCACTTGGAGGGAGACAAAACTTATTTTATGTAACTGAAAATCTGTTTAAATAATTTTCTGTAGAAATATTAATATGTGCAAATGTTCCGTTTTATTTGAAATGTTTGGTTGCTGCTAAGTAATTACTGACCTTCACTTAGGGCTTTTAATTATTCTATGATATAAAACATAGTGTGGTTCCCTTCCAGAACGGAACTTTGTAACACGCGCAAAATGTGGCTGGCATGGATAGAAAGGTAGATGCAAGAGTCAGTCTGCGACGAGCTACCTATCCGACAACTGCTCATGTAAAAGTTGTGTCTTGTGCTGGTGCCGAGAGATACTTTTAGTGCCGTTTTCTAATGTGCCAAAGCCTCGGATGGATAGATAAATAGCTGGAACTATTCTGGAATTAGTATCTGTAATCGCCACCAAGAAATGATAGAGTCCAGCATTTCTACCTGCAAATCCACTTACCAACATGTACTCACCACCGTATTGCGCAATCACTATAACGGAATAGGAGAATCTTAGAAATGTACAGTGAAGGATCAGCTCATGTGAATGATTTATTTGTTTTCAGTTATAAGGTAGACAAAAAGACTATCTATGAAAACTTACCTTGATTTATCCTCTGTCACATATCCACTTAGGATCCTTATTTTGCTAAAGTGATTACCGAGTGTCCTTATTGAAAAAATATTAAAGCCCACTGTTTTACTAATTAATGCCTCTCGAATATAGTAAAAAGAAAGTTAAAGTTAATGTGACAAAAGAGTGTGCTAAAGTAAATACTGTTTGCTGAAAGTAATTTTGCAATTAAAATTACTTATTAAAAGTTTGTGGGCTTGCTAAAAAACTAAATTGAAAAATAGAATTTAAAGTAATAAAGTAGTACAAACAGGCATTAAAGTTTCTTAAAACTGAGGCTTATAAAGTTTTGCTTAGTAAATGATCATAGTGCTGCCTGTTGTCAATTGCAAAAGGTGAGTCAACTTTGTGTCTCACCGCAGTAAACGTTGAGAACTGTAACTGTGCAAAGTTATATACTCATGCTGCTAAGTGCTTGTTCCTCTTGTGTATTGAAAGTGCATATTAATACTGTAATAGGATTGACAGTTTGTCTATTGTGCTCATGCTAGATAACAATTAACAGAAAGACCACTACCTATGAAAACAGTAACTTCTTTTATTCAAAGGTCAGTGAGAAAGTGTTTGCTAGTGAACTCCACTTAACTTTCATGCTACGCAGAAAAGTATTTAGCACAGAGAGACTTAACATATGCACAATACATAATTTTTCAGTGAACCATATTCACATTTCATTTCAGATAGGATAGTATTTGAAAAGTGAGACTAAATCAATGCTTGATTGTATAATCCTAAAATGCACTTTAATAGTAATATTATTGAAACCATTCAGTTTGGCCTAGCATAGAAGGCAAAAGTGTATGTTATTATCTATTGTACTTATGCGAATAGCTTTGTTGGGCTCTGTCAGTCAGTTCAGTCTTTAAGATTAACATATGCTTGTGCCAGAGTTCGTTGCACTCTCGTATGACAAACTATAGGTTGGATCTTTCCATTAAAGTACTCATATTTAGTTTCTTCAACAAAAATGTTACTTGTTCTTATGCCTAATTAGGCTGGCGACCGTTTTCTTTATCATTTGGACAGTGTGGATAGGCAAAATATTGTTTTTTACTGTTTAAATATTTACGTAATTCTGACTTTCACTTTCAGTAAGCCACCTCCGTTAGGTACATCGCAGTCAAAACAACAAAATTCCTTTCAGAGGGTAACACTGCCTTGCTTCTTTATACTGTAATTGTTTTAATAAAAATAATTTAATTATACGAACTGCTTCCAGCTTTGAAGTTGTAGTATAACAGTAGTGGGCGGTAGAGTTATAGGATGAGCGTCAGTTTAATCTCGGCCTAATGCTTTTATCTTTCTGCTTACCTGTGTAATAGGACAGTGAGGATCCACGAGACAGGGAGAGGGATTTAAAAGGCCACCTGTTTTGTATGCGAAGGGGCGGGTCGCTGCAAGGGCGGTAGCTCCTGGTTCCGAGATAATCCTCGGCTGTCGGCAACCCGCCACTCATTCTCATCTGCGTTAAGGCCTGCCAGCAGCTGCCACAGGTAGGCAGGTAGGCACTAGACAACAGGCAGCGACTGACGGAGATTTGTTCCAGCAGTGTCTTCTCCTCCATTCTCACAATCTACCGGTGGTGATCACGGGAGGCAAAATTTATGTATTCCGGTTAAGCTTGAATTTGTGTAAGACACTGGATTTTTTGCTCTGCAAATTATTTAATGTCATGACGTCGGACTTGTTTTGCTCATGGTCTTCAGTCCGAAGACAGTTCTAAGCAGCTCTCCGTGTTAGAAAGCGGAGGGCTCTTCATCTCAGCACTACAGCTGCAACCTACAGTGTGTTCCACAATTTATGTTACACACTTCTAGAAGTTCTAGAGGGAACATAGTAGGTCAAGTTTAACATATGACCCCTTGTCCGGAGATTGTTCATTTCCAAGGGGAACAGGAGCAACCCTGTCACGCCGTAGACGTTTCTCACGCAATTCGCCTCTTAATGCAACCCACAATCACGAACGGTACGATGACGCGATATCATACGATGTCTTCCGTTTCGATCTGCCTTGTTTTCATACTTCCTGGTGATTCGTAAGTTGACATTACAGTGACTAGTACTGCAGTAACAGGATGCCTGGGTACACGTTGGCGGAACACCGACACGTCGTTAATTTACAGTGAAACTTGCCGTAATGGAAGAGAGGTTCAAACTTGTGTACCACGAGCACTTTTCAAATCGTAGACTCAATGTCATCCCAAGTTTTCCAGAGTAGAACAACCGATAGGGCTAACTGTGCTTGAAGGTGACGCACTGTCGTATTGGAATAGGAAGTGCTTCGCAAAGTTGAAGAGAACCCATCGACGGGTACTCGAGCCATTGCACGTGACTTGCACGTGTCTCACTCGTTTGTCTGGCATGTTGTAAATGAACAGCAGCTCCACCTATACCACCCTCCGAAGGTACACGCCATGCTCCCTGCAGATTTTGTCCCACGTGTCAATTTCTGTACTTGGTTTTTAAACCATTGCAGGGATTTTCCTCACTTTCCAGGCGAATTTTGTTCAGGGTCGAAGAGAATATCAACAGGGAAGGTGTTTTGAACGCTAGAAATAGCCACATTTGTTATCAAGAAAACCCCAAAGCCACGTCTACACAAAGATTTCAGCATACATTCGGCATAAATGTCTTTGGAGATATCTGCGATGTTCGTATGATTGGACCGTACATCCTTCCCTCCCATCTAATTAGTGCCAGATATTTGATTTTCCTGCAACAAGTGCTGGAAGAATTTCTGGAAGAGGTGCCGTTGTGCTTCCAATATGATGTGGTGGTAGTACATTTTGCAGCTCACGTCCGAAACCATCCACATAGATAGATGGATCGATATCGATCAAGGTGGACCACATACTTGGACACCAAGATCCCCACTCTTAGCCCCACTGCATTTTTCCAGTCGAGGAACATGAAGAGTCTTGTTTACGAGACCCCTGCCCAGTCTCAGGAAGATCCGGTTGAGCGTATCGTGGCTACGGCAATGGGTTCCTATGTAAAACGTGATCTAGTAAGTCCTTTCTACAACCTCCAGAAGTGTGTAACCTGAATTGTGCAACACCCTGTGTATCCACTTCCACCATCCCTTCCTCTACCTCCCTGCATTACCAGACTTACTATTCCTCGATGATTCGCGATGTGTCACATCAACCGACCCGTTCTTTTAGTAAAGTTGTGCCATAAAGTTCTTTTCTCACCATTTAGATTGGGTACTGCTTCATATGTTCCCCAGTCATCTAATCCTCAGCATTTTTGTGTAGGAGCACCGTTTATTCAGGCTACTCATCTAACTTTTCGTGTAGCTCCACATTTGAAAATCTTCTATTCGCCCCTTGCCTGATCTTTTTATAGTCCACATTTGACTTCCATGCTTGGCCATAGTCCACACGAATGCCTTCACAAAAGACTTCCTGGCACTTACATTTATATTCACTGTTAGTACATTTATCTTTCTTCACAAAATGTTTTCTTGTTTTTGCCAGTCTGCGTTTTATATCTTTCATATTTCATCTATCAATAGTTTTGCTCTCCATCGTGCAAAAGTCGTGTGCTACTATCAATGTCTCACATCCTAATTCAATTTCCTCTAATTCTTCTTCACTCCTTTTGATGGTATGTATCTCATGAACTTATTTCAAGGCGCTACCTACTCCTCTCAAAGGAAGTCCATTTCTGCTTCAGACCAAATTAAGTTGTTGTCGGTTAACAGTAAAAGTTTTCTTCCGCCCAAATTTTCATACCTTTCCATATGCCTCCTGAGATGTATTTGTTAATTGCTGAATGTACAGATAGGGAATAAGCTACAGTACTTGTCTCCATTCTTCCTCATCTACCGCTTCCACGTCCTTCGACTGAGAAAACTGCAGTCTGTTTTCTTTTCTTGTTGCAAACTATCTTTCAAAATGGTTCAAATGGCTCTAAGCACTATGAGACTTCACATCTGAGGTCATCAGTCCCCTACAGTTAGAACTACTTAAACCTAACTAACCTAAGGACATCACACACATCCATGCCCGAGGCAGGATTCGAACTTGCGACCGTAGCAGCAGAGCTGTTCCGGACTGAAGCGCCTAGAACCACTCGGTCACAGCGGCCGGCGCAAATTATCTTCCGTTCAGTTTACGTCACCCCTCCTATCGTTAAAAGTTCAAGTACAGTGACGTGACCAAATTCATGGGACACCTCCTCATACCGTGTCGGACCTCCATTCACCCGGCGTAGTACAGCAACTCGACGTGGCATGGACTCAACAAGTCGTTGGAAGTCCCGTGCAGAAATACTCAACCTTTCTACCTCTATAGCCGTCCATAACAACTAAAGTGTTATTGGTGCAAGATTTTGTGCACGAACTGATCTCTCGATTATGCCCCACAATCGTTCGATTGGATTCATGTCGGACGATCTGGGTAGCCAAATCATTCGCTCGAACTTTCCAGAATGTTCTTCAAAGTAGTCGCGAACTGTGGCCCAATGACATGCCGCTTTCTCATCTATACAAATTCCATCGTTGTCTACGAAAAACGAGTCCATGAATTACTGCAAATGGTCTTCAAGCAGCCGAAAATAGCCATTTCCAGTCAATGATCGGTCCAGTTGGACCAGAGAGGCCACTCTATTCCATGTAAACAGAGCCCATGCCATCACGGAGCCGCTACCAGCTTGCAGAGTCCCTTATTGAAACATTGGGTCCATGGCTTCGTGAAGTCTGCGCCACACTTGAACCCTACATCAGCTCTTGCCATCTGAAATCGGGACTCATCTGACCAGCCACGGTTTGCCAGTCGTCTAAGGTCCAACCGATATGGACAAAAGCCCAGGAGAGGCGCTAAAGGCGATGTCGTGCTGTCAGTAAAGGCACTCGCGTCGGTCGTCTGCTGCCGTAGCCCATTATCCCTAAATTTCGTCGCACTGTCCTAACGGATACGTTCGTCGTAGATCCCACATTGAGTTCAGAGGTTATTTCTGGACGTGTTGTTTGTCTGTTAGCACTGACAACGCTACGCAAACTCCGCTGCTCTTCGTCTTTAAGTGATCGCCGAGGACCACAGCGTTGTGCGTGGTGAGAGGTAATGTCTGAAATTTCGTATATTCAGCGTAGTCTTGTTTATGTGTATCTCAGAAAACTGAATTCCTTAACGATTCCCGAAATGGAATGGCCCATGCGTCTAGTTCCAACTACCATTCCGCGTTCAGCTTCCGTTAATTCCCGTCGTGTGGCCATAATCACGTCGGAAACCTTTTCACATGAATCACGTGACTACAGATAACAAATTGGTTCAAATGGCTCTGACCACTGAGGTCATCAGTTCCCTAGAACTTAGAACTACTTAAACCTAACTAACCTAAGGACATCACACACATCCATGCCCGAGACAGGATTCGAACCGGCGACCGTAGCGGTCGCGCGGTTCCAGACTGAAGCGCCAAGTAAAACTCTTACAAATAACAGTTTTTATCCTTTTATACCTAGCGTACGCGACGCTAACACCATCTGTATATGTGCTAACACCATCTGTATATGTACATACCACCATGCATGACTTTTGTCACCTTAGTCTTCTCCTAGATATATTCGCAAGGAATTCCACCACCCGCAAAATCAAGTAGTCAAACATAACATAGCCGGGCAAAGACATAGTAATCTCAGACCGTCCCTCAGACGGTCTTATTTTACCAGTCAGGAAGTTGTCCAGAAAAATGACGTATCATACTATAGTTCTGGTTTAGTGAATCGTGCTGAACCTCGTTTAATATAATTTATTCCAGCGTAATTACCAAATCAAATTATTAATTAACTAATCGCATGAGCTGAAAATAATATTGTTAATTCAGTACGCAATATTACACATGAATTGGTGGAATTCCTCTGGTAGTCGCTCAGGACCCGCACGTCGCTGGAATGTGCCCGACCTGCCGTGGTTGTGAACCACAGATATTTTGAAAGTCACGAAATTGTTTTTATTGTGTGAACGAATGGGGGCTGTAAATACATACGTGCTGTAGAGAAACGTTACAGCTAACTGTCAGGATTAATTCAGCAAACGCAGCAGATGGAAATACATTTTATGGACATGGGTTAGGAAACGCTTTGCTTCCATGATAGAGGCCATTTTCTGCGACCCAACATATATTTTAGCGAACAATACCGTCTTGGCCCTCTTAGTCGAGGTTGGATAATATTAATTCTGAGATTCTCAGATGCAGTGATCGAAGTCAACACTGACCTGAGACTCTTCAGGTCCTTCCTTGAGTCGATACTCCTCTGCCGCTATGACCGTATGGTCTAGGCCGTTTCTTTTATTTTCCATTTTTTCTTTTTTTAACGAATTTCCATGTTGTTCAGAAATTGCAATATTTTCTAAACTTTTCACGCTAGTTACAGTTATAAAAGCATGGTCTTTTCCGAATGTTCCTCTGATCCTAAAACTATTCTAGAAACTGGCCTTCTGCAGTTTGAGTTCTTGTCGAGATAGAATACTGCCCATTAAAATTGCTACACCACGAATGTGACGGGCTACAGACGCGAATTGGCTACAATCCGGCCTTTATCAAAGTCGGAAACGTGATTGTACGCATTGCTCCGCCTTACACGAGGCATCACAACAACGTTTCACCAGGCAACGCCGGTCAACTGCTGTTTGTGTTTGAGAAATCGGTTGGAAACTTTCCTCATGTCAGCACGTTGTAGGTGTCGCCAGCGGCGCCACCCTTGTGTGAATGCTCTGAAAAGCTAATCATTTGCATATCACAGCAGCTTCTTCCTGTCGGTGAAATTTCGCGTCTGTAGCACTTCATCTTCGTGGTGTAGCAACTTTAATGGCCAGCAGTGTATTTAGGTGGTTAACGTTGTACTATCACAGTTTAATGTAAGCGTGAGATAATTCATTGCGAATGTGAAGCGGTTGTACATTAACAACCGTTGCAACTGCCAGATTGTTGACTGCCGACATGCAAACGTGCATGCAATGTGTTGTACTGGTGCCGGATTTCAGTTTGTGGGATGGAGGTCCATGCCTGTTGCAATTAGTCGGTCAATAGAGCAAATTTTACTGCACGATGTGTATAATGCTGGAATTGTAGTCAGATGATATCCGATACGTACTCGACTGGATGTAGATCTGGTGATCGAGAAGGTCAAAGCATCATGTCGACACGCTGTAGATCATGTTGGGTTGTAACAGCGGTATGTGGAAGTTCGTTATGGAACACACCTCTGGAATGTGGTTTATGATTTGCAGCACACCAGGTCGAATCAGCAGATCGACGTACAAATTTGCAGTCAGATGGGCGGGGTAACCACGAGAGTGCTCCTTGTGTCATGCTAGTTGTGGTACGAGGTACCCTCCGCCACGCACCGTATGGTGGATTGCGGAGTATGTATGTAGATGTAGATTCGACATCCCACACCAGGCCATAGCGCCAGGTGTAGATCCAGTGTCTCTAGCACACAGATAGGTTAGTTGCAGGCCCTCATCTGGCCTCATTCTAACCCACACACAACCGTAACTGGCAGAACCAGCTTTCATAAGAGATCACAACAGACCTCTACCCGGCACTCCAAGGAGCTTTTGCTGGACGCCATTGTCGCAGTTGGGGATAGTATGGTATCAGTGGAATTCATGCTACGGGGCATCTATCTCTGAGCTGTCCTTGAAGTACACGATTGAAGCTCGATGTATCGCTGTGGTTCCAACTGCTGCTCAAATTGCTGCTGCAGATGCAGTACGCTGAACCAGAGCCTGTAGCGTTGCTCTTGGGGGGGGGGGGGGGAGGGGGGGGCAAAAAGGAAAATAATTGTTATTTTTTTGAAAAAATGTCGGAAAAGTGAATATTTTGGTGGGCCACTTGGCAACAGAATCAGGGATTGATTGCACTATTATAATAACATACGTTGAGCATTAAATATCTGAATAAGAGAAACATTATCATTGCAGTGCATTTTTATATTCACGAAGTAGTCATACCCGGAACAACACTAAGGGACCTGAATATTTATAGACTTCGAAAGAAATGCAACACTACATAATTAAAAAAAAGTTGGTTCAGAAATAATAGGAAAACGATAAGGTTCCTTCTGACTCATACTTCGTTCGGCCCATCAGCGTGATCGTAATTTCTGGTGATGAACTAACACAAAATTTATCTTTAACACACTTTTTTTTTAATGCTACGTACCTTTTCATATTAAATTACAACAGATGACAATTTTGGTTAAATACTTTATACATAACAGTCAATGTGTCCTCTTGATGCTGTCTGTCCGTAATCAGTTACAAGAAACTACATGTTTTCTGATTGGAAAAATAACAATTAGCAAATTCACTCAATATTTTCACATGAAATATAAAATACCGTTGCGGAACACAGCAAGTCCGCGTCCGCCTTTCATGGAATACAAACAGTAAAAGGTGAGGCGCCAGTTGCCTCATTTGTCTTGAAACAACAGAATTCTTTTTTATATCATAAATCGATACATGTACATAGAGATTTACAGGTACCGCCCAAAGAACGGCAAAGATAAAGAATAATACACTCCTGGAAATGGAAAAAAGAACACATTGACACCGGTGTGTCAGACCCACCATACTTGCTCCGGACACTGCGAGAGGGCTGTACAAGCAATGATCACACGCACGGCACAGCGGACACACCAGGAACTGCGGTGTTGGCCGTCGAATGGCGCTAGCTGCGCAGCATTTGTGCACCGCCGCCGTCAGTGTCAGCCAGTTTGCCGTGGCATACGGAGCTCCATCGCAGTCTTTAACACTGGTAGCATGCCGCGACAGCGTGGACGAGAACCGTATGTGCAGTTGACGGACTTTGAGCGAGGGCGTATAGTGGGCATGCGGGAGGCCGGGTGGACGTACCGCCGAATTGCTCAACACGTGGGGCGTGAGGTCTCCACAGTACATCGATGTTGTCGCCAGTGGTCGGCGGAAGGTGCACGTGCCCGTCGACCTGGGACCGGACCGCAGCGACGCACGGATGCACGCCAAGACCGTAGGATCCTACGCAGTGCCGTAGGGGACCGCACCGCCACTTCCCAGCAAATTAGGGACACTGTTGCTCCTGGGGTATCGGCGAGGACCATTCGCAACCGTCTCCATGAAGCTGGGCTACGGTCCCGCACACCGTTAGGCCGTCTTCCGCTCACGCCCCAACATCGTGCAACCTGCCTCCAGTGGTGTCGCGACAGGCGTGAATGGATGGACGAATGGAGACGTGTCGTCTTCAGCGATGAGAGTCGCTTCTGCCTTGGTGCCAATGATGGTCGTATGCGTGTTTGGCGCCGTGCAGGTGAGCGCTACAATCAGGACTGCACACGACCGAGGCACACAGGGCCAACACCCGGCATCATGGTGTGGGGAGCGATCTCCTACACTGGCTGTACACCACTGGTGATCGTCGAGGGGACACTGAATAGTGCACGGTACATCCAAACCGTCATCGAACCCATCGTTCTACCATTCCTAGACCGGCAAGGAAACTTGCTGTTCCAACAGGACAATGCACGTCCGCATGTATCCCGTGCCACCCAACGTGCTCTAGAAGGTGTAAGTCAACTACCCTGGCCAGCAAGGTCTCCGGATCTGTCCCCCAGTGAGCATGTTTGGGACTGGATGAAGCGTCGTCTCACGCGGTCTGCACGTCCAGCACGAACGCTGGTCCAACTGAGGCGCCAGGTGGAAATGGCATGACAAGCTGTTCCACAGGACTACATCCAGCATCTCTACGATCGTCTCCATGGGAGAATAGCAGCCTGCATTGCTGCGAAAGGTGGATATACACTGTACTAGTGCCGACATTTTGGATGCTCTGTTGCCTGTGTCTATGTGCCTGTGGTTCTGTCAGTGTGATCATGTGATGTATCTGACCCCAGGAATGTGTCAATAAAGTTTCCCCTTCCTGGGACAATGAATTCACGGTGTTCTTATTTCAATTTCCAGGAGTGTAGATTCTGTCGCTGCTTATGCGATGGTTTATTTCTTTTACTTTACAATTATTCGATCACTTTAGGCCATCAGGCGTGTACTATTGAGCGTATATTAATGTTTAATAGGCGAAAATTGCTAATATTTAAAGCATGCCTGATCTGCATCGTCATTGTGCCGCTACTAGCGCATCTGTTATGCGACTGGCGACAAATCTCAATAGATGTCGTCGTTCAGATGTAGAAACAGGGCTACCAACTTCCATTTGTGTCAAACAAATCCTTTTTAGTATTGCAGCTTTCTTCCGTCAATGTATTCACTTACTTATATATCTGGAACTCAATCCTAAATACCAGTCCAGTTCTCTTTCTTGCGTACACACCGTATTGCACGTGACGTTTAACGTAAAACATGAGAAAAATTAGTTTATTATGACATAATAGGCTTTGTGAGTGGCTGCATCGTTAAAGTTACCCCTCACGACTGACGTGTGGTAATTTCCACCTGTCCTGTCACGTCATTTTGATCACGTATAACAGCTCAAATTGAACTGCAGATGACGTGTGATGTTGAACTACTTTGACACATACAGTCTCATACAAGTAAACTGCTATTGCCAGTTAATACTGAATTAATTAATGCTGTCATACGAAAACACTAATTACTTCGTGAGCATGAGCCAGTGGGAGGTTTTAATTAACAAAACGGAAGAGAATGACGTGCATTAGCAAAATGTGTCGACTGCTTTAAAATTAAAGAGTCGTTACTGATATTTTTAAAGACCACTAATGTTTTCAAATGCAAACATTTTAGATTGCGCTTAACTGTGGCTTCTATTGATATCGAATGAAACAACAAGTTTGCTGTTGCAGGTCACTGTTTATTTACATTCACAACGCGTTTCAAAGGTTTAAACCTCCACCGTCACGCGGGTTTTAGTGTGTTAATACGATATGTATGCTTTGTGTTACGACTTTGGAGTAACCTGCGGCATAGGCTTCCAGTGGTCACTTGGTCCTTTCTGTGCCGCAATGCATCACTTATGAACCGTCACACTTTGTAAACAAAGATCGTGTCTGGAAACTACTCATATTACCTTCTTTCTTGCAAATCTAGGTCAATAAAATAATTACAAAGAGGAATTTCATACTAAAAGAACAGTAATTACGGGAGGAAAACCATCTGGAGAAGTTACCATCATCGTAACGTGTTCTGACTATTGCCAGCCGATGTGTGGACGAGCGGTTCTAGGCGCTTCAGTCTGGAACCGCGTGACCGCTGCGGTCGCAGGTTAGAGTCCTGCCTTGGGCATGGATGTGTGTGATGTCCTAAGGTTAGTTAGGTTTAAGTAGTTCTAGGTTCTAGGGGACTGATGACCTCAGATGTTAAGACCCATAGTGCTCAGAGCCATTTGAACCATTTTTGTTCTGACAATTGACAAGCTCCTGGCACTGTTGCTGCCTCTGTATGATTCTGTTCCACGCCAAGTGCTTCGTAGTCTAGTATCTGCCCCTTTTCACTCCATGCAGCTTCTTTATTCTTCTCCTTCGGTTTTCTCCTGTCCTTCCTCGGTATCCATTGTCAGAATTCCTTTTCCTCTCACCACATGCCCAAGTTTAGCAGAGTTCTTTGTTCCTTTAGCCTCTCCATTTTTCCACTACTTCACTTCAACCACCCATTTTCGTACCTCCAAACTTACATCTCGAACTCTTAAGTTTTGTTTATTTCTCTCTTTTTCAATTTTCGCATCCCAGTAGAACAACACCCCATAAGAAATATGTAATCAACCTTTTCTTTATCTACTACCCTATTTCGCAGCGAAATAAGTGTTTCTTTCTCTGTAAAGATGGCTTTTCCATTGCAGTTCTTGGTTTTATTTCTTTCTCACTCATCGAGTTATCAGTTAGCGTGCTCCCCAGATACTTGACATGTGGAATATGTTCCATTTGACCTTTTGTTGTTTTCACTCACATATCTTCTTCGTAATGTACTGCCAATTCATTAGTTTCTCATTCAGTATTCTTATAATCCTTCTTCAAGTTTCGACAGTATTCTTTGAAGAAATGTCGTTTTATATGCCAGCAATAACATGTTATAGCTAATCGGATGTTGGTTATCTTCCGGCTTCCTCTAGTTACACCGTCTTTCTCTACTTCAAGAGTTTTTATGATCAAGTCTTCGACACATGTGATAAACGGAGATGATGAAAGACAAAAACCTATGTTACTCCTCTTCCGATTTCAAAACAAAGTGACAGCATTTCATAGGTTCATGGTTGCTTTGTGCCTTATGTGTAGCTGCTTAAACAGTTTCCTGTACTTCCAAATCAGACTTTCGGTCATCTTGTCCCATTTTTATAAAATTTAAAACAGTCTTGAGACTCTTTAGTTTCTCCCGGCGTATTTGTTGATCGAACAGTACATCCGTACCAGCCTTGCTTTGGAACGCGAGAGAGTGCATTTTACCCGCCGAAGACTTGAGTACAATTCCCAGGAACTATTTAGACTACATTTACAGCTGCAAAACCATATTAATTCCTGGACCTGGGATTGTATTGATGGTGTTGGCTGAGTGGCAGCCGATTCCACCCTTAGATGGGCCTCCGGTGGTCAAATATCAAAATGATTCTGGTTCTGGCTCTGAGCACTATGGGGCTTAAGATCTGAGGTCAGCAGTCCCCTAGAACTACTTAAACCTTACTAACCTAAGGACATCACACACATCCATGCCCGAGGCAGGATTCGAATCTGCGACCGTAGCGGTCGCGCGGTTCCAGGCTAAAGCGCCTAGAACCGCTCGGCCACACCGGCCGGCAAATATCAAAATACTCACGTCTCTCTGACCAACCATCACTGGACACCCCTTGCAAGACGACCATCAATCTGAGTGATAGGGAGCTGATACCGTTCCAGTTCTGGTGAAGGGACTTAACTTCGCTCCCACCCCTAAGCACGCACCGGTTGTGGCCATCGCGGCGCGGCGCGACTACCGCCTGAAGCACCGACAGAAGTACGTCGTGAAACCTGCCGTGCTCTGTCGAGAACTAAGCCTACAAAGTCAGACATTACCAGCATAACGGGGGCAGCGATTCGGTACTGAGAGAGTGCCCTGAGATTGTTGTCTTATCTGCTGACAAAGGCGACGCTCCTGTTGTTCTTTCCCACAAGGACTACATTGGGAAGGTGCAGAGTCTACTAGATGATGACTCCTACAAGAAGATCTACACCTATCTACATCTACATACATAAACTGCAATCCACCATACGATGCGTGGCGGAGGGTACCTCGTACCACAACTAGCATCTTCTCTCCCTGATCCACTCCCAAACAGAACGAGTGAAAAATGACTGCCTATATGCCTCTGTACGAGCCCTAATCTCTCTTATCTTATCTTTGTGGTCTTTACGCGTAATGTAAGTTGGCGGCAGTAAAATTGTACTGCAGTCAGCCTCCAATGCTGGTTCTCTAAATTTCCTCAGTAGCGATTCACGAAAAGAACGCCTCCTTTCCTCTAGATACTTCCACCCGAGTTCCTGAAGCATTTCCGTAACACTCGCGTGATGATCAAACCTACCGGTAACAAATCTAGCAGCCCGCCTCTGAATTGATTCAATGTCCTCCCTCAATCCGACCTGATAGGAATACCAAACGCTTGAGCAGTACTCAAGAGTAGGTCGTATTAGTGTTTTATAAGCGGTCTCCTTTACAGATGAATCACATCTTCCCAAAATTCTACCAATGAACCGAAGATGACTATCCGTCTTCCCCACAACTGCCATTACATGCTTGTCCCACTTCATATCGCTCTACAATGTTACGCCTAAATATTAAATCGACGTGACTGTGTCAAGCGCTACACAACTAATGGAGTATTCAAACATTACAGGATTCTTTTTCCTATTCATCTGCATTAATTTACATTTATCTATATTTAAAGTTAGCTGCCATTCTTTACACCAAACACAAGTCCTGTCCAAGTCCTCTTGTATCCTCCTACAGTCACTCAACGACGACACCTTCCTGTACACCACAGCGTCATCAGCCAACAGCCGCACATTGCTATCCACACTATCGAAAAGATCGTTTATGTAGATAGAAGACAACAGCGGGCCTACCACACTTCCGATGAACACTCACCATCGAGGACAACGTACTGGGTTCTATTACTTAAGATCTAACATGCTGCGTGGTGTCTGTTTGTTCTATATCGTGTCTACCTACCACTTTCGCGCAGCGACGCTCTGAGCGTGTTTTTTAGGGAATTGACTAGTTTGAACATGGGACCTGTTGCTGGTAAGGAGACGTCAGACCACACATGACATGTAGAATTCAGAAGAGTTCAGTGAGACTAGCGATGATATAACCAAATACTTAATGATTTCAGCGTCAGCTCCACTGTACTCCCTGTAAAAGAATCTTAATACTAACTAAATTTAGTGGAAGTGGTTCAAGACTTTCCTATTTTTAGTTAGCTGGTAAAATAACGTCGAAAAAGCAGTTAAGTTTACCATTGGAAATTTGATTCTACTCACAAAACATTGTTTATAAATTGCACTATTGATAAAAGGAAATATTTTAATACAGGATTGTAAAAACCAACTGCATGCAACAAAAATGTGAACGAATATTCCCTGAATGGGTTTGCAAGTTCTACAATGGATCGAAGGATGACCTATGCCACATCACATCTACAATCTAGGTTTAAATTAAGTTTCACAAAAGAGAAAACTATCAAAATGGTCTACAGTGACCCTCAATTATCTTTAATTACTTATTTAACTTGTCGTAAATTACAGTGGCTGATGTAGCTTCTCAATACCTATATAACAGAAAAATCATCGCGTTTCAGATTTTTACTTCAAGTGGCAAATGTGAACACCATGAGCTTTAATTGACTATCGACACTAGTATTACGCAAAAAGGGGGTGTAACAGATGAGATCTCTGCAGTTCTGAGTGAAGCTTTATGCGCTGCTATGCGGCATTGCGTGCGTTCATTACCTTGTCGGTGTTCGTCAGGGGGTGGCGGGCAGCACAGCTCCGCTCACCTCGCCGTCTCGGAAGCAACTCTCTCCTAACTTCTCCTTACTAGAATTTACCGAAGTTGGTTTAAAAAAAACTATCTGGCTGTGTTTTCATCTGACCAATCAGGGTCTCAATGTTAACCTTAAGCTCCACCTACAAAAATTCTGTCTATCCAATGAGAAACGTTATACTTTTCGTGGTGGGGCAATGTTTCTAAAGTTTGCAACGTAACAGAGACGCGAAAAAGTCTCACACTAAAACTTGCAGCTGGTGGGGTCCTTTTAATGTTATCATAAGATCTATACTGTTCTTCTGGAGGGCTCTATCTTTTAACATGAGCTGGGGGTGGTCCTGACGTAACAGAGACGCGAAAAAGTCTCACGCTAAAACCTGCGGGTGGTGTGGCCCTTTTTGTGTTATAGTAACACCTATACTGTTCTTCTGGAGGGCTCTAGCTTTTAACATGGGCTGGGGGTGGTCCTAACGGTTAGCTGGCAACGTGGATGTCCGTCCCTTATCGTAGGGCCTTCTAAATTAACACGGTTCTGCTCTCGGCTTCTGTTCTCGTTCCTCCCCTCGGAACTGCGTCTGTCTCACGGTGGGAAGGTATGACATGCATTTAGGCATTCTTGTGTTAGTCTGTGGTATTCCATTTGCTAACTCGTTACTCGTATTACTTTGGTTAATTTAATGTCACGATTTATTCGGAGCTATGTGACATACTACTGGATTTGCTTATCATGTCAGGGTTTTCATGGAAGGTGTTGGATTTGCCTGACACCTTACAAAGAAGTCTTCGAGCCACTCACATAGTGGGGAAGCAATCCCATATGCTCGTACCTTAGTTAGGAGTCTGCAGTGAGGCACCGAGTCAAACGCTTTCCGTAAGTCAAGGAATATGGCATCCGTCTGATACCCTTCATCCATGGTTCACAAGATATGTGAAAAGAGGGCGAGTTGCGTTTCGCAGGAGCGATGCTTTCTAAAACCGTGCTGATGCATGGACAGCAACTTCTCTGTTTCAAGGAAATTCATTATATTGGAACTGAGAATATGTTCGAGAATCCTGCAACAAACCGATGCTAAGGATATTGGTCTGTAATTTTGAGGATCCGTCCTTCTACTCTTCTTATATACCAGCTCTTTTTTTCCAGTCGTTCGGGACTTTACGTTCGGTAAGAGATTCGCGATAAATGCAAGCTAAGTAAGGAGCCAATGCAGTAGAGTACTCTCTGTAAAACTAAATTGGAATCCCATCAGGACCTGGTGATTTATTTATTTTCAACCCATTCAGCTGCTTCACAACCCCAGGGATGTCTATCACTGTTTCCTCCATACGGGAATCTGTACGAGACTCAAACGGCGGTATGTTTGTACGATCCTGCTGCGTGAAAGATTTCTCAAATGCTAAATTTAACATTTCAGCTTTCGTTTTGCTGTCTTCCGTTGCCAGGCCAGACTGATCAGTGAGTGACTGGAAGGAAGCCTTCGACCCGCTTACCGATTTTACGTAAGACCAGAATTTCCTTGAGTTTTCAGCAAGATCTTTTGCTAAGGTATGACGATGGTGGTGGTTGAATGCTTCGCCCATCGCTCTTTTTACAGCAGCACGAATCTCTACTGACTTTTGCCTGTCCTCATTCTCCCGATCTTTCTTGTACCGCGAGTGCAACTGACTTTGCTTCCTGAGCATTCGCCGAATTGCGCTGTTAAACGATGGTGGGTGTTTCCCGTCCGTAACCCACTTTTTCGGCACATACGCTGACGCCATGTAAAAGGTGGAGGACAAGACTAGAGCTCCTTCCCAGGTCTCAGAGGATGTTGCCAAGAAACTGTTACCTCAAGAACCTTTACCGCAAAGAACTTTATGCATCGGCTAAAGTTCAGAAAGATGGGGTGTCGGTGCACCCCTTTGTCAGCAACATTCGGGCACGTACATATCTTCCGGCAAAATACCTAAAGGAAATACTAAGATCTTATGTGGGTAAATGCTCCCTTCATATCCACAACTCTGTGAATTTGGTAAAACTCGTCGACAGCTTCAGGGTGAAAAACGGATATCCTGGTGAGTTTTGACGTCGTTTCGTTATCCACCATGGTTCTTCTATGAGAGTCACTAGAGCTTATTGGTCAGAAATTTGACGAGAAGGCCACTGACCGTTTAAGGCATGCCCGGACCTCCACGTATTTTCTGTTTAATGGAGAATACTACGAACAAACGGAAGGATTCGCAATGGACATCCCACACTCGTCTGTAAACGTGAATTTGTATGTACGAAGACTGGAACTTAAATAGTGTCTACTATTTATTCACAACCGATACAAAGGAGTTACATGTGTGTGCCTGTTACTGTGCTTCAAAGGAGTCACCAGCGTTGAGTAGAATCCGTTTCCATCGACGTGAAAGGCGTTAGGAGAGCCTGTTCTGTTGGTGGTGCAAATGGAGCGGTCTAAAGTTACGGAGATTGTCGTGTACGACTGTGATGGTGTCATCGTAATGCATTACTCTTCTTCACGGCAGACCGTCAATTCACAGTATTACTGTTTGTTTTTGGAGCATCACCTGCAACCAGCTTTGCGAAAGATGCGGCGACACTTTCTGCGCAACCCACACACCATTTTGCACGACAATTGGCGGGCGCATACAGTGCAAGCTGTGGGTGCTCTGTTCGGTCGATGGAACTGGGAAGTACTGAAACATCCACCATACTCCCCGGACTTAAGTCCTTGTGACTTTGATTTGATTCCGAAGATGAAGGAACCATTTCGTGGAATCCACTTCAGAACTGTTCCAGAGATTCTACAGGCAGTAGACCGCTCTATTGACACCCTCAACAGAACAGGATCTGCTAACGGTGTACTACGCCTTCCAAGTCGCTGGCAAAGGGTTCTAAACAACGCTGGTGACTACTTTGAAGGACAGTAACAGGTGCAAACATGTAACAATTTTGTATCGGTTGTGAATAAATAATGGCCACTATTTAAGTTCCAACCCTCGTAGAATACTTAGAGGAGGAAGCCCTGGCGTCATCCAAAAGGAAACCCACGTGTTTCATCCATTATGTGGATTACACGTTCGTGCGGCGGCGCGGTTCTTTCCGTCCCTTTACGACGAACCTGCACCTACCTATGAACATTATCTCAGCAGATCATCAGTAGGAAAGCCGAGTGAAACGTACTGTACTTCGACGTGAACCAAGCTGGAATTAAAATCACTAATCTACGTTTCGGGAGAAACACGAAACGAAAGGTTGGAAATTTTGTCCTGAATTAATATATTCTGAAACTTAAGTGAACAAGTATCACTGCCAAGCCCGTGATAGTCTTAACACAGTCACTCACAACCCCTTTCACTCACGTTAGCAAGTTTATGGTGTTGCATTTCCCGACAACGTAATAGCTACAAAAGTACTGATTGTTTTAGATCGATAATGCTCGCCAAATCTTAAGTCTGTCGGTATCAAATGCAGTCACAATTTTAGCCACCGACCTGCTCAATACGCCACGGGGAATATATGTCTTATCTCGTCACAAAATTCACTTAAAAATTCCGAAATTTCTACACACATATCGGAATTATTATGCCGTCACTTTCCAACACTTTTGATGTATGAAACACTGCTAGATCCGGCAACTTATCATTTCCATCGGAACTACTACTATACACGTCCGGCTAGGCTAGGCTTCCACTCTTCTCTATAACACTCTAAGTCTTCTCTACCAGCAGAGAAAGGCGCGCGAAGAATATTGCTTTACTATTGGTCAGTTTACTTAAGAGCCAATAGCAAAACAACATTCTCACTCGTCAGTCCGCGCTTTTCATCCGTAACCAATGGCAAAATAGTAAACCTAACGACTGCACCTTTTACCGACGTAATTATCTAATATTCTGAAGTTTTGTGTATTTATAAAGTTATTTACTATTGTTATTTATACCTGAATTGACTTTCACTTTACCATAAAGTTACTTTACAAATCTATTCTACAAATATCCCCTTTGCCCATATCCATACTTCTTAGAAATGTTCCCACACTAAATCCTACTACACAACTCGTTAAACAATTACCTTCATATTAACATTAATCCACACTCACGCATCATTCATGCTGCTAAAACACATTTATAACATTGTACATACAGAAAAAGACATAATAACACTTTATGAAAATACTATAACAGCTTATGAAAAACATTCTATTACTTTAGTGCACTCTACTGGGCACAATCGAAACTAAATCAGTCCCCCTGTCCAGTACTGTTCTCTATCGGCTGATACATAAACTACGTGCGTGTCCAGTCTCTCCTCACCATCTGTCACTATCCAGCTCTGAGACACATCTCCCACCTAACCGCCTCCAAGGCTGGATAGTTATACGGCGCTACGCCTCAATGTGTACCCATGGATTGAACTAACACCTTGACTTCCTTGCACATTTGAACTCTATACATCCCGACCTGCAGACCGAGGCAGAAGGAAGACTACCATTCCTGGACGTCATGGTCAAGAGAAGAGCCCATGGCACCCAGGACCACGGTGTACATCGGGAGAAAACGCACACTGACCTGGATTTGCAAGCAGACAACTGCCACCACCCTTCGCAGAGGAATGGGGTACTAAAAGCACAAGTACACAGGGAGGACAACATAACAGACGCAGAGAGTCTGCCACAGGAGCTGGAACACCTCAGAAATGTATTCTGAAAAGACTGATACCTACAATGGCAGATCAGACCCACTCTCCGCCCCTGCTCATCGATCCATTCTGTGGAGACGGAAGAAGACACGGAGGAAGAGGCAGCCATTGACTTTATACCGTACACCGGCGCTCTGTCGGGAAACATTGGACTTATATTGAAGAAGCACCGAGTAAAAACGGTCTTACGTCCGACCAATAAAACACGAGCATTATTGGGAGGTGTTAAGGATGATCTCGGTTTGGGCAAGGCCGGCTTGTACCAGACTTCATGTCAATGTGGGGAGACACGTATTGGACAGACAATGCGTACCGTCGAAGATCCTTGCCGAGAACAACAGAGGCGAACTCGACTGACGTGCCCCAACAAGTCAGCGGCCGTAGAGCACTGTTTGTCAGAGAATCACGCAATGGTTTACGAATGTACCAGGATCTGCGCACAGATTTCCATATACTAGGAGAGCGTTGATAGAGACGCCATAGAAGTTCGCACCAGAAAATCATCAACCGAGACTGCGGTTATAATCCTAGCAAGGCTTGGGAATCATTACTTAGTTTAATGAAGATTACTCTCAGCAAAGAAAACATTTTGGCGACCAAGGCGGAAAAGAGAACTTAGGTGAACGCCATCACAGACGCAGGCGCTGGCGTCTCCGCGACTACCGGCGTGCTGCCGCGGGCGTGAGCCGAAGAAGGAGCGGCTCGCGGGGGCGACATGTTTTATGGCCGAAATATAAAAAAAATTTAAAAATGTTTTAGATGGCTCTAAGCACTATGGGATGTAACATCTGAGGTCATCAGTCCCCTAGACTTAGAACTAGTTAAACCCAACTAACCTAAGGGCATCACACACATCCATACCCGAGGCAGGATTCGAACCTGCGACTGTAACGGCCGCGTGGTTCCCGATTCAAAGGCCTAGAACCGCTCTGCCACAGCGGCCGCCTAAAAAAGTTAAAAATTAAAAATAAATAGTGTTCGTAGGACACTTTGAACCGGCAGTACACCCGTGGCCTGTTCGATCGCTAAAACAGTCTTCATCGCTTAAAAACAATTGCTACAACGATGACCGGTGTCGACCTATATGTAGACCATCTTCAGACCATTCTCTGAAATATAAGTTCATTTACATCCTTAGACAGACATCTAAAAACAGGAGTTACAATCTGACAAATATACACGTTAGAATAAGGAAAAGAAAATATACCCAATGGTGGCAGGGTGAAGTGATGAACGGGGCAGGCATTATCTGCTGAGTGACGAACGTGTATTGCTGAATACCATGGAATAGCTATGGGTTGAGTGGGAGAGGCTACTTCACCGCATTCGGCACGACGTCAGTAGCAGCCAGTGAGGCGCAAAGTAAGTAGAAATATTATAAAAATAAGTAATATTTTAATATTTTCAACATTTCACGGGCCTTACTAAAGTTGGAGACGGCACGTGTGTTTCGACATTCGCTGTACACTTAGTGCAAACAGCTCACGCACCCAACCCTCCGGATAATACTCAGCTCTTGCATTCCGAAGTGAAGGGCGCAAGGTTGGATATTTTTGAAGAAATGCAAATTTTTAAACACTTACTATATGACAAAAATAAACTTCTTAACGACCAACTGCAGCTGCGAAACAAAAACTTTTTTGAAGGTATTCGACCGTTACTCCATCCTCCATAATTTTCGGTAGCGTTCTCGTTTCCCACGCCCGGGTTCCCGGGATCAATTCCCGGCGGGGTCAGGGATTTTCTCTGCCTCGTGATGGCTGTGTGTTGTGTGATGTCCTTACGTTGGTTAGGTTTAAGTAGTTCTAAGTTCTAGGGGACTGATGACCATAGATGTTAAGTCCCATAGTGCTCAGAGCCATTTGAACCTCCATAATTTTAGGGGGTAGTCATTATACCCTTGCCAACGTGTTTTTAGCACTCCCGTTTGTTGAATGGCTAGGATTATCTGGTATTTCAAACCCGTAGCTATCCCCATGCGGTCAATTCGATGATTAGCCCGAATATGCTAGTTTGGCTTAAAATAGTAAACGCATTACTCCCTTCACTTTTGATGTCTAACAAATTATTAAAATGTGAAGACAGTCGATATATCTTTGTTCCTTACGGGATAACGTATACGCCAATTTCGATAGCCGCACCTGGTTATTGATATAATTTGAAGTTTAGGAGCACATGTTGGTTCCAGTGTTAACAAGTACGCATGACACATTATCGCGCATGCGCTCTCGAGGCTATAGCCAGTTCCAGTACAATATCCGTTGCTGCCGCACTGCGGTCGCGAAGTGGGGCCGAGGGTGTTTCCCAGGCAAGTTATTGTAATATGACGATGTATTACTATATTATAGGTTTTAGTTTTTGATGTTGTCCATTATGGACAAACCGAAGTTCCTTTTATTCTGAAGAAGGTTGAGTTATCTCAACTGAAACCTGGGTAAATCTAGGTAAACATTGCCACTGAGGCTGTTGTTAATTTATAATTAATAAATAAGATTCTTTGTCTGCCGACCTTGACCTTTTTGCAACTGAACTGTTTTGGTTTTACCTTTGACTGCTTAGGATCACACAGGTTTTTATTGACTTGTTATCGCATTTTACATGATCAAAGATTTTATTGTATAGATACACTGACGGGAAAAAATGGCAACACCAAAAGATGATTAATGTAGAGTACTGAAATTTTGGGAATAAATTTGATTACGTAATACATTTAAGTGATTAACATCGCAAGATCACATGTTAATGTAAGCACTAGATAAGTGACTGCAAATGTGAAATGCTGGTACTTTAATAACCGGCGTAACCGGAGAACGTAGAATACAGGCATGCAAACGTGCATGCATTCTGCTGTACATCTGCCGGATGTCAATTGGTAGGATGGAGTTTTATGCCTGTTGCGCTTGGTCGCTCAATACAGGGACAGTTAATGCTGTCTGTAGCTGATGCTTGAGTTTTCGTTCGATGATGTCCCATAGGTGCTGGATTGGAGAACAGACCTGGTGATCGAGCAAGCCAAGGCAACATGTCAATACTCAATAGAATATTTTGCGTTACAACAGCTGTATGTGGACGAGTGTTGCCCTGTTTAGAAAACACCGTCAGAAATGCTGTTCATGAATGACAGCACAAATGGTCGAATCACTAGACTGGCGTACAAATTTGCAGTGAGGGTGCGTGTGATAACCACGAGAGTGTTCCTGTTGTCATACGAAATCGCACCCCGGATCCTAGCTCCAAGTGCCGGTCCAGTGATTCTAGCATTCATACAGGATGGTTGCAAGCTCTGAACTAGCCTCCTTCCAGCCAACACACGGGCATCACTGACACCGACGCAGAACCAGATTTCGTCAGAAAATACGACAGACCTCCACTCTGCCCTCTAATGACTTCTCGCTTACCATTACTGCAGTCGCGGTTGTTTGGGGTCAGTGGAATGCACGCTACACGGCGTCTACATCGGAGCTGTCCTTGAAGTAACCGATTCGTAACTGTTCGGTGCGTCACCGTGATGCCAACTATTGCTCAAATTGACGCTGCAGACCAGTGGGTCCAGCAGCGATGTAGAGTGGAACACTTGTCCTTAGGTAACTAAATATTACAAGCAAAGATACAACCCACTTGCACAGAATGTGTTGTGACAAACTTGTTTTTAACGTTGTAAGTTACACATTCCAAAATGGGCAATATAAAACAGAATAAATAACTGTAATACACAATATTACATTATTGCATTATATACATAATGATATATCTTTGTGATCCTCACATACTTTAGAACTATAGCCATGTAATCTGTGATTCTGTAATGGTACGCAGTTTAATTACACTGATCCGCCGGAACATTACAACCACCTGGCTATAAGCCGATGTGTCCACATTTGACACGGATAACAGCGGCGACACGTCGTGGCATGGAAGCAATGGGGCCTTGGTAGGTCGCTGGAGGGAGGTAACACCTCATCTGCACACACAATCAGCAAATTCCGGGGGGGGGGGGGGAGGGGGAGAGGGAAGGCGATGACATCTGACGCCACGTTCAGTCCCATCCCAGATGTGCTCGATGAGCTTCAGATCTGGGCGAGTTGGGGGGCCAGAACGTAAACTGGAATTCGCCCCTGTCTTCCATGAACCATTCTATCACAGTCCTGGCCTTTTAATATGGCACATTATCTTTTTGAAAACTGCCACTGCTGTCGAGAATCATGATCCTCATGAAAGGGTGTACGTGGTGTGCAACCAGTGTACGACATTGGCCGACATCTTGCCTTGCACGAGCTCCATTGCACCCGTGGATGGTCACGTGAATGCTCCCCAGACCGTAATGGAGCAGCCACCAGCTTGTCTCCGTCCCACAGTACTGGTGCCAAGGAGTTGTTCACCTGGAAGCCAACAGATTCGCGTCCTCCCAAGGGGATGATGAAGAAGGTATTGGGATTCATCCGACCATGCCACGCTCTGCCACTGAGCCAGTTTCTACTGCCGATGGTCACGTGCTCATTTGAGTCGTAGCTGCCGATGTCTTGGTGTTAACACACGCACATACACAGGTCGTCGACTCGGAGGCCCATCGTCAGGAGTGTTCAAATGGTTCAAATGTCTCTGAGCACTATGGGACTCAACTTCTGAGGTCATTAGTCTCCTAGAACTTAGAACTAGTTAAACCTAACTAACCTAAGGACATCACACACATCCATGCCCGAGGCAGGATTCGAACCTGCGACCGTAGCGGTCTCGCGGTCCCAGACTGCAGCGCCTAGAACCGCACGGCCACTTCGGCCGGCCAGGAGTTTTCGGTTCATTGTCTGTTCACAACCACTTATACTCTGTCCACACATTAAAATTTGACGGTAGTTCCGCCACAGTTCGCCGCCTGTCCTGTTATACCTGTCTCTTCAGCCTGTGACGTCTGATATCTGTAGCGAGGGGTGAACCCCCAGACCCACGACGTACGAACGTGGTTTCGCCTCGGTTTCAATATTTGTTGAAGACACTCAGCGCAAGCACTCCTAGAACATCCTACAATTAATGCAGTTTACAAAATGCTCACGTCGAGCCTCCGGGCCATCACAATCTGGTCCCCGTCAAACTGCAATAGATAGCGCGCCTCCCCCATTCTACACACTGACAGCGCGCTAACTGATACCACACGTACCGTGCACGTGTCTGACTAGCAGTCATTCCTCGTCAGTTGACGCTGCTATCGCCTCGACGGCTTTATATCGATAGTAGGTCTGTGGTCATAATGTTCTGGTTGATCAGTGTGTTTATTGCATTTCATATTGTCCATTGCCTAAAAGTGTAATATACAGCGTTAAAAACGAAGTTTGGTGCACAGCATTCTGTGCAAGTGGATTGCATAATTGCTTATTGTGTTCGTTTCCCTAATGTCCTTTGCGACGCTGGTCAGTTGTTTCCTGAAAACGGAGCAATAAGCCGAAAACTAATTAGAAATAAAATAAGTTGTGTATGTTTGTAGGTGGGGATCTTCAGCCACCAAATAATTGTTAAAATTCATGTTGAACCTTCAGCTTACCAAAAATAATTAGAACATGAGCAGTTTAGGTGTTACTCAAGCTTAAATATTACGTTTATACGTTTCAGATTTTAACTCTTGTTGTTATCTGTCCCTCTTAGTCCGTAAAAGTATATATATTTCAAAGAAGGATCTGAAGATGGTCTAAAAATAGAGTGAAATCGGCCACCATTACAATGCTTCTTTATGCAAGAAACTTGATTTTTAACTTCTAAAAAATAGTGCACTGAGATCACTGATCTCATATTAATGTTTACAAAAATTACTGTGCCATTTCACTTACACCTACACATATAATTAAATAATAATCTTTAATTCTGTTCACAGAAGTTATGGTGTTGCCGCCTTTAAACAAGTTAATCTCAGCCGCAACTCAATACGCGAAACGGTGTGCCATGGCATGAGGGTAGGAATGTACGTTGGCTTATTAAGCATGAATGTAATTGACCACCGATGATTAACATCAAGTATGGTTCACATAGTTCACATCTGGGCGAGCTGTAGTCTTTCTGCTTGCGCGACTTTCTGCGAAAACATTTATCGGTTAATTCAAATTAAAAAGTGTACTCGGTTTTCATACATTTCTTTATGCCCGGTTAAAAGTACTTTTATTTTCTTGGCTTACCTTAACTCCGGATAACTGCTGTTCTGATACAACGCGACAATAGATACAGTAGTATTTGACACCTGCAGAAGTTTAACGACTGTCGTCACGGAAATATTGATTAAACAACACTTTGTATTTTGTCTTCATAGTATGTCTACAAGCACCGGTATGATTCCAGATCAGCACAACATGACAATGGTGTTGGATCTGTCTGTGGTTCAGAACGTAATCCGAGAGAACAGAGTTCAAGAGTGAAGCATACCATGGCAGTCAGGAACAATCAACCTTTGGCAATGAGGTGTTTCTCCAGGGTTGTTATATTGTTTTATAGTCCCCTATTGGTATTCAAGTGTCGATTTTTCATTACGATGCAGTAATGTAACGAGCTTTCTCGTACCAGTAGGCTGCCTCATAGGGCTTTACGTTTTGAAAACTCCCCCCGATAGCTGAATGGTCAGCGCGACGGACTGCCGTCCTACCGGCCCAGGTTCGATTCCCGACTGGGTCAGAGATTTTCTGCGCTCAGGGTCTGGGTGTTCTGTTGTCTTCATCATTTCATCCACATCCGGCGCGCAGGTCGCCCAGTGTGGGGTTCGACTGTAATAAGACCTGCACCAAGCCGGCCGGACCTGCCCCGTCAGGGGCCTTTCGGCCAATGACGCCAAACGCTCATTTCCATTTCCTTTTGAGAATAAATCAGCAGCATTCTTGTGAAGGTCGTGTCGGACCGTATCATGGTAGCCGCTAGAGGGTAATCACGACTCCAGAACACTTTTTCTAGACTAACAAAGTGCCTGAAATCCGTTTCCTCGTCATAGTTTCATCCCCCTACTTTAAATTCTGTGGACAGTGCTGCAAGAGGCGTTGAAAACTTTTCAGAACGATTCAGTTGCATTCTGGTATTCACTCTTTTTGGGAGTTAATTGAAAAATGAAGAAGTTTTTGTGTTAGCTTCCTATGTGTTTGTGTCGTGCGCCCGCGTAATTCCCGCGGATTTGGAATCCCTCTGGCTTCAAGAGCGCATGGAGTGATACTGTGCCCGGTAGGGGGCAGGTCGGAGGAGAAGGTAGTTACGGCTGCTGGGACCATGGAGGTAAGAATAAGGGGAGACGGCGCTACGTATCCCAGCCGTACTACGTTTTGAAGCCATGGGGGCGTGGCTCGCTGCCATGACACTGACCAAAACATTGCCAGTGCGCTATAGCGCTGCGTGTATTACAGTCGCTAATTGCACCATATACGCATGTAACGTCATCAGATAGGTTGTTACAAAGTTTTTGTTCAAAATAAAATCTCGTAAAGGCGAAATTCCGCGTTTCTTCTGATTAAAAATAGTTTTTAATGTAATATTACGAATAGCTTGCCTTCAATGTAAACGATACAATTTTGTTAATTCAGTAATAAACGTGTATCACAAACTAAATAATAGAAACTGAAAACTAAGTTAGCTATACCCTCCCTCCAAAGCCCCATAAATACATCTTGTTTGTAATACGTACTGGGACATTTCAGTTACGTTACACTACTGGGAAACACTGTTCATTACCACCAATATTTACTGAAATACGGTACATAGAATGGCAAATCTACACAGTGTCCTGTTTAGGCCTATACTTTACGCCAGTTAATGTAGTGTTAGCTTTTAATTTGGTACATGATGAAGACAAAGTGAGTTACTCAACACTTCGATTATCGACGATACGTACGTATTATACTGAAACGTGAACTTGAAAACTAAGAATGTAATTCTTTGAATTAACATACCTTTTGCAAATGGTCTGGGTGTGTAGGGAAAACTGATGGTACAGCATTTTCTCGGAGCCTTACTGTTGAAAGGGAACTTCGGTCTATGTCCTCTTCTCGGAAATGCTGAGAGCAGATAGTGCTCCATTTAGACGCACGCCAATTCTTCCTCCTCACGGCCTTCTCCCACAGAGCTTTCCAACTTTCATTTTTAGGAAATCTAAAATCGTACAGGAGAAAAACACGCTATAGTACAAGTACCGATGTAGCACACGTTCATTCACAATGAAGTTGTAAAATCACACTTAACGAGACAACTTACACATGAAATGTTATTCCCTTCGATTTCGCATCACAATCGGAACGATTCGTACATCCGAACACCACACAAGTCACCATAATAGCGCAAAATCCTTCCAAAAGCGAGCAACAAGCCTATGCATACAAGCTTAACAGCAGCAATGTTTTGGTCGGATTGAGATGGCTACCCTCGGCTTCACATAGCTTCACAGCTGTGACGTCACGGCGTCTCCCTCTATTCTTACCTCCATGGCAGCGACCTTCACAGAGAGGAGAGAGTGACACGCACGGCGGGCAGCGCAAGTGAGGCGGCGTGTTGTTGTGGCCAAGCGCCCGCCGTGGCGCGTTAGCAACAGTAATGCCTTTGCTCACTGCGGTTTTGGCGGGGCCGAGTGTTGATCACAGTCGTGAACATTGTTCGTTGAAAGCTACTTCGGCAAGACGTGCAGTATTCGGCGTGTACTCTGCTACTGAAGTTGCAAGCAGTTTGTGCTCATTGTCATGCCGGGTTGGAGTCCAGTGTGACCTTTGAAAGTACTGGACGCGGTAGCGTCTGCTGGATGATACCTCTGGGTCTCCGACTACGAGTAATCTTCGTTACATCCTTCTCTCGGCGCTCTCTAAGCAAGCGTTTCTCAGTGGCCGCTGGATTTTACCAGAAATCACGGTGAGCAACCGATTAGTGTGCAAGTCACTTGGTGTGGTGTGGTGGCTATTTTGACTCCGTACCCTGGTTGCCTGTTGTTATGTATTCGGGGTGAAAAATATATAAACCGACAAACTCTGGGAGGTTGTGGGGGACATCAAAAAAAATATTTTGCCTACTATCATATTTTCCGATGAGGATTATTTAAACCGGCGGAGGCCGTATTACGATCTTTAGTTGTTAGAGGGCGTATTACGCTCTTCAGTTGTAGGCAACTGCTGTCCACCAGTGTAGTAGTGCATTGTCTCAGTTTACTAATGGAGCGATACACTTGGAGTGAGTACACTGATATGGTTGGTGCGTACTACGTAGCGCACCACAACGGACGAGCTGCACAGAGGGTTTATCAACAACAATATCCTAATCCCTGTATCCCGCATCATACGACCTTTGCTGCTGTGTACCAACGTCTGCGTGAGACCGGGTCATTTAGCAGATTACATGGACAGGGATGCCGTCGCACGGTAAGAACGCTGCAATTTGAGGAAGCTGTCTTGCAGCATGTGGAGCGGGATCCTTCAATCAGCACTCGTGCAATTGCACGTAACATGGGGACGAATCAGACGAATGTACGAACAGTCCTTCGAGAGCAATTGTTACGTTCATTTCACTTACAGCGTGTCCGCAACCTGAAACCAGTTGATTATCCACCCAGAGCACAGTTTTCGCAATGGTACCTGGAACAGTGTGAAATGCATCCTACATTTCCATCCTCTGTGTTGTTTACCGAGGAAGCAACGTTCGGGCATGATGGAGTCTTCAACATGCGCAATTCGCATGTTTGGAGTGAGGATAACCCACATGCCACAGTTACTTCCGCCCTTCAAGTGAGTTCTTCGTTAATGTGTAGGTCGGTGTTCTTGGGATTTGTTTAATTGAGCCGTATCTGCTACCTAGGCCATTGAATGGCAGGCACTATTACAATTTTCTAGCCAGAGCATTGCCAGAATTGCTGGAAGGCGTCCCGCTCCCTACAAGACAACGCATGTGGTTCCAACATGACGGGGCGCCAGCACATTTCAGTCGTCGTTTGCGTCGATTCCTGGACCGACGGTTCCCAGAAACTTGTATAGACAGAGGTGGTCCTGTACCGTGGCCTGCTCAATCCCCAGATTAGTCCCCTCTGGACATTTTTGTGTGGGGAGAGATGTGCAACCTTGTTTACGCATCTCCTGTTGCATCATAAGAGGATCTGGTTGCCCGGATAGTAGCAGGAACAATTCAGGATACTCCTGGGGTTTTTGCCCGTGTCAGTCAGAACATGATCCGACGGTGTAACCTTTGTTTACGTGTCAATGGAGGCATTTTTAAAAATTTACTGTAGTTGAAATTGGGTAGTGTTAATGTGCTGTCTCTTGGTCATAAAAAATGTAAAAGTGTTTGTTGGTTAAATTATTTGGCCGCCAGAGAAAACTTCCTCCACCGGTTTAAATAATCCTCATAGGAAAAAATGACATTAGGGAAAAATATTTGTTTTGATGTCCCCTAAAACCTCCCAGAGTTTGTAGGTTTAAACACTTTTCACCCTGTATAAATATGATATTTATGAAGGATTTCCCTGCTACTACTTGAGTTCAGTGTTGGTCAATGAGTGTGGGCTTGTGACCGTTACTATTCCAAACGGATTTTAGAGTCTAAGGTTATAGAACGCAGATGTAATTCTTCTGATTTACGAATTGTACTTTACACTCAGTGAAAATTGTTGAATTTAGCTACCTTACTTCTGAGGTATGTCTATAGTTACCTACTTGCTACTATAGCGAGGTCGAGCTATTTACTAATTTGTTTGCAAGTACAAAAAAAGCTAAAGAAGAATTTCTGCACTTGTAGTATGTTAATGTTTACTAATTAACGAGTTGTCTCTGTGTTGCAGGATAGGTGATGGTATCTTTTGTTATTTGTGATCTTCTTAAAGGTGCTTGAGAATCGTGACCGAAATTTTTAATGAAGGTTAGTACTAATGTGGTAGCGGCAACCGCCGTCCTATGTTAGTAGAGAAGTAGGAATTATTGCTACTGACGTCGCCTCCACCACCGCCCCTTACCATCATAACTTTGAACCACTTTTGTCAGTCATTTAGGCTACTTCGAAGGCAAAGGTGTTTTGATAATTACTGGAAATAGACGATAGTTGATATTTGTGACATAATCATTTGATCATATTTTTTGCTGTTTGTAATGTAAATATACTTTTTTTAATTAACATTCTTTACAAAAAGGAAGTGATTTTATACTGTTGCCCTTTTGAGGTGTTTGCCATTAGTTGGTTACTGAAATTTAGTCTTTTCAGTTAATGTTGTTCTTGGATGTTTGATTTTAAAAATAAATTCATTAGTGTTTTTAGAAACGTTAATTAATTCAATATGGCTCAGTACCTTTCCACTCAACACCAGCTCCCTACCGCATTTCCGTGTTTAATCAACTATTAATGAGTTACTTTGACATCACACGGGAAATTTTTCATCATTCAACAACTGATAATTTAAGATTTTGTTTGAATGTTGTGGTCTTTTCGTGACAACAGTTCAGACATAGTCGTTTGGGTAGGAGCATTCGCCTTTGTGTTACAACCGTAGTCCTGGATTCGTCTCTTATGAAGTGCCAAAATGAGCTCCGGAGTCATATTTAGCACTCATATAAAGCACGTTTTTGTGATTCACTTAATTTAATCAGGACGAATGGGACTTTTCGTGTATTATCAAGTGATGACCGTTTTATAGTGGGTACCACACTTATACTCACTATACCATTTGGAAATTCTGTACTTTTCGGAATAATGTAGGTAGAGAGATACAGCATAACAACTGATTTTAAGCAAACAAGATTTTTTTTAACAATATCACATGATATCGGCCGTCGTTCATCAACAATACTATAGCCCTACCACTACTATTGTAATTTAGTGTGCTTTTACCTAAATTAAGGCCGGCCTCTGTGGCCGAGCATTTCTAGGCGCTTCTGTCTCGAACCGCGCTGCTGCTACGGTCGCAGGTTGTAATCCTGCCTCGGGCATGGATGTGCGTGATGTCCTTAGGTTAGTTAAGTCTAACTAGTCCTAATTCTAGGGGACTGATGATTTCAGATGTTAAGTCCCATAGTGCTTAGAACCAGTTGAACCATTTTAACCTTAATTAATAGAAAAACCTGTCTCTACGTTGCCACGAATAACCCTCTTACTAAGTTTAGTTTAGTTTCCAGATAAAGTACACTATGGGAGGATACTCCAGTTAATATGAAAACCTAATCAACAGAGTTTACAGGATTTCACTGTGTGTTGTGTCCAACGGATAAGTAAATCAGACTATTCACTTCTTTTCCTAAGATCTTACCCAGCGGTTTGGTAGAAACTCCATATGAATAATATTATTTGGAAGCTAGTACAACTCAGTTCCAAGTTCATTCAGTGGTTTAAAACATGTACTAAAGGTCGCCAGCCTATCCAGGCGATGAAACAGTAAAGTACTGGAAAAGCAGAAGTATTAATTTTGCCTACTTTCTTGCTACTGTTTAGTTTGGTTCTTCAAATAAATATTACTCCACTTAAACAATGTTGGACTATAACCTTATACACTACGTTTTCCAAAGAGAAAAATCCCAGAAGATATATTCAAGGAAGCTAAAATAATTTGGCCGGGAGGGATCTTTAGAAAAGCACTTTCCATAATCAACAAACTTAAATACTAAAATACTTAGATACTAAAGGGCATAATTTTAGTACTGAACATTTCACTTCAAAAAAATTTCTTTCTCGATGGAATTTACTTTCAGTAGCTATTACTATTTGAACTAACTCTGTGTAGTCATTTAACATATTCTAGTAACTTGCCCACACACTCAATTACACATAAGCAAACTTTTACTACAACACTTAGCAAAACTTAAGAACACTTTGTTATTACTTACACAAAAACAATTTAAATGTTGCCTCTTTATATTATCTTGGAACTTCATAAGTCTGTAAAACAGGATACTCGGATTCATCAAACACCAGGAAGAAACAGCATATAGGTGTATGATTAGGATGAAATGACAAGGTGCCCAGTTTCTTTAAACTTCAAGAAATATTATTAAAACACAAATTAAATTAATGATTCCACTGTACATAAGTAAAAATGCAAAAAAAGTTTTATGTGGTGGCTGTAGGCATAGGTGTGCCGAACAATTATGAGAGCTACATTACTCAGAGTATTTCCTGAAAGTCTCTTGCTGTATGGGCTCGATTTCTCTTCTTGGCGTCGGTACGTTCTACATACAGTAGCCCACCAACTCGCAGCTGTGCCGTAGGCCGTTTGCAGTCTTCATCCAAGGCAATTTTGTGCAAATTTGCAGGCAAAGCTTCTCCTGCTCCACTCCCCAGAGCCACTTTCGTTTCAAACGAAAGCACACTGGCTTTCACATAACACTTATTTTTCACATTGTTCCTAAGCGTGACCATTTCATACAATTGTCAAATTTACATCAAGCTGAACAATTTATAAGTACAAATATTTTTAAATACAAAAAGTCACCAGAAAATTATTTAACGTGACAAACAAATTACATAGCATTTTACATACGTTACTCACATGCAATGCAAAGAACCTCGTACTCCTGTATGGCACACTTTACATCCACAGGACGTAGAATACCAGTAGGCGAAAATTTTATAGTAAATTTTATAGTAGAAAAGATTATAAAAATTTAAATGAACCATAAATAAATAATGTAATAATACATGTAGTCGAGGGACAATTTTACGAACAGCAGTGTACAGTATATCAGTAGGTATGGTCAGAAACTGTCGTCGGATATTGTCTTTTAGCATCCCTAATGATGTTGGACGATCGCGGTAGACTTGTGACTTCAGTTAACCTCACAACCAACAATCACACGGACTGAGGTCTGGGGAGGGCGAGCACGATGGAAGTGGCTGCTCGCCACGCGATCCTCACCAAATGTTGTGGGCAAGAAGTCTGTTACACGTGTAGCAACGTGGTGTGGAGCGCCGTTCTACACGTGTTTATCAGCCAGGCTAGAGATGACGCGAGTCTGTGACACTTGGGCCCACTTCGCACCAGTCACGGTGGCAGCACCGCATTTCCTCGAAGAAAGAGGGTCCCGTGATTGATGTGGTAAATCCACGCCATACCCTGATAAATCCACATCATACCATGACCTTCTTATCATGGAGTGGGGTTTCCACACAATTCTGGGAATTTTGGTAGCCCAGTTCCGCAGTTGTGGATGCTGAAAGACCCTCAGAGTGCACCCTCCGGTGGTCAGTTTTGGCACTCGTTTTTGGTTTCAATAAAACTCCACCTTATTTCAGGGAAGTGTGTGCCGATATTTTGCTCTCTAGCTATATTATTCTGCAAATTAGTATACAGGGTGTTACAAAAAGGTATGGCTAAACTTTCAGGAAACATTCCATCACACATAAATAAAGAATAGATGTTATGGGGACATGTGTCCGGAAACGCTTAATTTCCATGTAAGAGCTTATATTAGTTTCGTCCGTATGTACTGTGCTTCCTCGATTCACCGCCAGTTGGCCCAATTGAAGGAAGGTAACGTTGACTTCGGTGCTTGTGTTGACATGCGACTCATTGCTCTACAGTACTAGCATCAAGCACATCAGTACGTAGCATCAACAGGTTAGTGTTCATCACGAACGTGGTTTTGCAGTCAGTGCAATGTTTACAAATGCGGAGTTGGCAGATGCCCATTTGATGTCTGGATTAGAACGGGGCAATAGCCGTGGCGCGGTACGTTTGTATCGAGACAGATTTCCAGAACGAAGGTGTCCCGACAGGAAGACGTTCGAAGCAATTGATCGGCGTCTTAGGGGACACGGAACATTCCAGCCTATGACTCGCGACTGGGGAAGACCTAGAACGACGAGGACACCTGCAATGGACGAGGCAATTCTTCGTGCAGTTGACGATAACCCTAATGTCAGCGTCAGAGAAGTTGCTGCTGTACAAGGTAACGTTGACCACGTCACTGTATGGAGAGTGCTACGGGAGAACCAGTTGTTTCCGTACTACGTACAGCGTGTGCAGGCACTATCAGCAGCTGTTTGGCCTCCACGGGTGCACTTCTGCCAGTGGTTCATCCAACAATGTGTCAATTCTCACTTCAGTGCAAATGTTCTCTTTGCGGATGAGGCTTCATTCCAACGTGATCAAATTGTAAATTTTCACAATCAACATGTGTGGGTTGAAGAGAATCCGCACGTAATTGTGCAATCACGTCATAAACACAGATTTTCTGTGAACGTTTGGGCAGGCATTGTTGGTGATGTCTTGATTGGACCCCACGTTCTTCAACCTACGCTCAATGGAGCACGTTATCATGATTTCATACGGGATACTCTACCTGTGCTGCTAGAATATGTGCCTTTGCAAGTACGACACAACATGTGGTTCATGCACGATGGAGCTCCTGCACATTTCAGTCGAAGCGTTCGTACGCTTCTCAACAACAGATTAGGTGACCTATGGATTGGTAGAGGCGGACCAATTCCATGGCCTCCACGCTCTCCTGACCTCGACCCTCTTGACTTTCATTTATGGGGGCATTTGAAAGCTCTTGTCTACGCAACCCCGGTACCAAATGTAGAGACTCTGCGTGCTCGTATTGTCGACAGCTGTGATACAATACACCATTCTCCAGGGCTGCATCAGCGCATCAGGGATTCCATGCGATGGAGGGTGGATGCACGTATCCTAGCTAACGGAGGACATTTTGAACATTTCCTGTAACAAAGTGTTTGAAGTCACCCTGGTACGTTCTGTTGCTGTGTGTTTCCATTCCATGATTAATGTGATTTGAAGAGAAGTAATAAAATGAGCTCTAACATGGAAAGTAAGCGTTTCCGGACACATGTCCACATAACGTATTTTCTTTCTTTGTGTTTGAGAAATGTTTCCTGAAAGTTTGGCCGTACCTTTTTGTAACACCCTGTATAACTGAATGTTACCGAACTTTTGGGACAAACTGTACATTAAGCTCAAAACAGATAATTGACGTAATTAATGGAAGTTTTCTATAACAGAAAAGTCTTTTTTCTTAATTACAAAAGAAGAAGAAGAATGCCCGAAGGGTAGCAGTAGAAACAAACCAAATAAGAACCATCGAAGATCAGCTACCCAAATGGCCGACAAAACCTCCCAAAATGAAAAGAAAGAAATATATAGCTCGAGCTCCACTCATTTATATAGATAACGAGCATAGTTGTAGTGATGAATATGTACATTATGTGGCATATGATCATCAGTATACGCGGGAGAGCGAACGCTGATGAACTTCAACGTGTTCAACAGGTATTAAGCAATGTGATCATCCTCAAGAAAAGATTTTGGAATTTTTTTTCCTCTATGGCTACAGAATGTAAGTCGTTTGCAAAAGCGTGTAAACAGATTTCATCTCAATAATTTCTTTTCATTAACATTTTTTTTTCAAACAAATTCGCCAATTAAGTATATGATCTGATTAATAAGTTTTTATTGACTCACACTGTCAGTATCATTAAGAATGGAGTTCACTCCCTTTTAGTGTTACACTTACTTTCAATTCTGAAGAAAATTTCAGAATTTAATATTGCACTTGGAGTACGGTACGATGGAAGTTGGCCTTACAACGCTATAACATCCCCGCGCCTATTTACCCTCTCGTGCCCAGACTTCTGCAGAACAGTGTGTTTAAATACCAAGCGGCAGGTCTGTATCGACAACTGGGGTGTATCAGGGTACGTGGATGTCAGTTTTTGTTCCCATTCCTGGGGCAATAAATTTCCGATCCGGCACACGTGTCAACCGAAGCGTTTGCGAATTTATGGCCCCTCCCTCGTTATCTTCGCTTTAGCCCTCGAATGAAACTTGTTTGTCAGTAGTCTGGTATCGCACGCTTCTAAACAAGAAATCGCTATCCGACCACCCAACGTGCCTCCTAATACGTAAATATTTGGTGACGAGATGTATGCTGCGTTACCTGTTATTTTTCATAGCAGAATTTTAGAGTATACGGTATATTAAAGCGAGGTTTAGCCTGTATTAATCTGAATTCCTTGATACTCTAGCTAAATATCACAAAAGTCACATTGTCACACGTTTATCCCTGTAAAACACAACTTGAGTCTCTTACTCAGCTACTGCCTGCCGTCACTTTGTAAGAATATATGATGTATCCGTTGAATCTACGTTCGTTAGAAAATTTTGTCGTATTTCCTATGAACTGTAAATGAATCTTATCTATACTAATATGCCCTGCCGGAAAAGAAATTAGTACACCTGGAAAGACGACGTCGACTTTGCTCCCATGCTGGCATACGCCACCTGCGGTATAGTAGATGTAGTGACAATGGTTTCAGTGTCGTCTTCAAACAGATAGAGTAGTGGCATAGCTATCTCAGAGAGCCGTCTGTGCCTACCATTTACTAGGGATTGCTCACGGCGAGATGGGTCAGAGTGGTGCAGATGTGTGAAGCAAGCAGGCGACTATGCCTCGGAGATCAACTCGTGCTTCCTACAGCCAACTGAGTGAGGTTGAAAGTGGTGAAATTGAGGCCTTCCGAGTGGCGGGATGGTCCTATTGTCACTCTCAAAAAGTAGGACGTGCTGCGTCACATGCGGAGCGATGCTCGTATCAATTGTTACCTGAATATTCTCAGATCTGTAGACGAGGTTCTGGACTTCCGAGCAGCACAGATGCACACCAGGATCATCGTATTAAAAGGGAAGCAGCAACCAACCGTACAGCTACCACAACACAGGTGAGGCGGCTGTGACCACAGATGGGTCAACATAAACCGTTGCGAACCAATTATTAGGAGTGAGACTACTGGCACGCACGCCTCTAGACTGTCTCCGACTCATGCCACAACATCGATGTGCAGAGCTCGACTGGTGCCGTCAGAGAATCACCTGGAAGGTGGAATGGCGCGCCATGGTCTTCAGTGACGAAAGCAAATTCTGCCTGCACACCAATGATTTGATGGTGGTGTGTGCACGCGGATTAGACCTGATGAACACAGTCTCATAGAGTGCACTCGTCTATGACACACCAGTCCCACCGCAGGCTTTATGGTCTATGGTGCAATAAGCTTCAACTCTCGTTCTCCTTTGGTATTTCTAGAGGGGACACTGACAAGCGCTCAGTATATGCAGAATTTTAGAAGGTGATGTGCTTTTCCAAGAGGATAATGCTCGTTCACACTGCCTGTGAAACTCAATGTGATCTGCATGAGATGCAGCAACGTCCTTGGTTAGCACAATCTCTCGATTTGTCTCCAATCGAGAGTGTGTCGGATATGATGGGATGAGAAGCGACTCGTGTGACTGATCAAGCAATGACTCTCACAGGGCTACGTGAACAGGTCGACCAGACGTATCCCACGACAGTATTCTCCCTCAGTACCACCGATTGGGAGCCAAAGTGAGCGTCTGCATTGCCGCCCGTGGAGGTTACACCACGTACTAATATCAGTGTTTCAGCATGGGTCGATCCTTGGTACTTCATATTTGCTTGTACTGTTGATGTGTAAACGTATTCATTTCATGTACTTCATATGCACTGTTTCAACAGTACATCTTGCGTAATTGGAAGTCTCTAAAGTGGCGTACTGTTTTTTTTTTTTTTCCTTGCAGTGTCTGAAGCAGAAACGTTGTTTCCAAAAATTTATTATTTAGACCGACTGCGCGAGAAAAAGGCACCCATACACTTCCACAGCATTTCTTTTCTCACAGTAGGTTTTAATTAGAAAATAGCGTGAAAATTTCAAGTAAATAGGTCAACAACTTTTCAAGGTATTTTTCATTCCTACTCTATATGGTTTATAATAATTCCGATTTCCATATTTTCGAAGTCGGCAGAGTCGCAAAGACTAGCAGGAAATTGTGCCCTGATGCAGTTGCCATGAATATCTCACATTAGGATTTAAGAAGAAATCCAAAGCATATTGTATTGTTCTGTCACCGGTTCTGGAGCCAATTCTAACATTAAACTAACGAAACAATGGGTGAAGTTTACAAGAGACATTCCTATAAACGGGGAACGAGATGAATTTAATTTTTTTTCGGCCACATAGTCACTAGCTGTGTTGCCTCTGTTTAGATGGAACCCCAAATTCAGAATAAGAAATCCTGTCAACTTTGGAAAGTGATTTAGGAGGCAATCTGGTGCAGCAGATTCAGTTCTTTATTAGTTTCTGAATTGTTAACGGGTATTCTAAGTAATCTACTTACCATTTATCGGAATAAGGCAGTCTTTTGTTGTTCTGAGTGCCAAGAGATCTGAGAAATATTGACATCAGTTGTTGTAGGCTTACAATTGCCAAATGAATGACTCTGGTTGACGTTAGATATACATAATCCCAGAAAATTAATTAGCATATTTTGCTATTGTTCAACGTGAAAATGAACATTGAAATAAAGTTCGTTTATCTTATTGCCTGACAGAGTAATGTCATCTTTAGATCCTAAATACAACAACAGAATGTCATCTACACATCGATTGCAATAAGTCACTTTCTGTGTTTCTTGTAAATGCTTACTGAAGAACTGGTTTTCAAGATGATTGATAAACATGTAGGCAATAGTTGCAGTAACCGGAGAGCCCACTGCTCGTAGCCCTTCCTTCATAAAAATCTTATTGTCGAACGAAAAGTGATTGTAGTGTAGTAGTAATGTTAGCAATTGTGTAAGTTCGACAACTGCACCCTGTCACATCGTTTTGCAGTTGGAAAAGTTATTTTCAATTATCTCAGTAGTTTCGTCCACGGGAATATTTGTGTTGAGATTGGTGCTGTCAAACGAGGCAAAGCTAGAAGGGAAATTGGTATGATTGAGTTTTATGGGAACGATTCCCAAAACTCTGTGCATAGTTTCCCAAATTTAATGTTAGAAATGGCTTCCAAAGCGATAACAGGCTAGATCAGCTACTTCTGAACGATATCAAAACTAAAAACAACAAATTTGCTACTGCAATCATTTCTAAATTCGGCGCCATTGATTGCTGCGGAATCAGCCGCTACCTGGTCGGCCACACTTCAAAATAAGCGCGCCGCCAGTTATGCAGCCACGTATTTAATGTAAACAGCAGACCAAGCTCCGTTCCTTACGTTTACACGTCATATTAATATCGTGTCTGCATGCAGAGCTGCACTTTGCTGCTTTCGTTCGTTTACAGTCATTCGTTCACAAATCGGCTTCTCGTTCATCATACGATCTCCGGATGTCTCTTGCTGTGCTTTCTCGTTTCTTAAAAATGGTTTTCTCAAGTATTTTTATTATGCATCCTTGTCAGTCATTTAATTCCAATTTGTTTTTTACTTTATTTCACTTTAAAGCCTGCTGTCAGCTTTTGTCTCATGACTTGCCCACGCTTGGCATTCTTCAGCAGTTGTAACTTCTCAAGACGCCTCACACGCAAGTTAAAGAGACATACGTCTGTTTCTTAGACTGTAACCGTCTCCTTACAATAGTTTCATAGTTATAGTGCTTCAGAGATCATAGTTGACAAGTTGCCTTTTAGCATTACGTAATTTATTTAACATATACCCATTTTAATTGTAGACGAGTTAACACCATATGATGTTAGTTTGTCGCTTTCTTGAAACGTGTAGACAAATCATTTTGAACACTTATGTATTTTAGCTATCGATGATGATGCTTATAGCTACCATTTGACTAATTCTGTTGTTACTTTGCTGTTTGATACTATGTAAACACGTCTAGACAACAGCATTGGGGACCGAAACTAATCGTGGTTTCAAACAAACAGAAAAGTATAACTGGTGCGGTCTTCCTTTTCAAAATCTCTCTATTTTCCTGCAAGTAGTTTTTGGGATTCTGGATGTAAGGTTCTCGGTAGACACGTATTTTGATTTTCCAACTGTTATTTGGAGACCTATTCCTTCTGCTGTTTATTTATGGATTTTTCTTTGTTTCTGAGCTGTCTGAGTTTTCTGGAGCAGAATCGACAGGTCGAATGTAAAACCTAGGCTGTATGTCCTAATACTGGTTCTTACTAATTTGTCAGGTTCGTCAGTTTTAGTAGTCGATCTCTATTTTCGTCAATCTTGGAATATTTTTACAAGACACAGTTGAAAAGTAATGGAGTGAGTCCGTCACCTCGTGTCACTCCTGTTTTGATTTTAATACGTTCTGAATTTTCTCTCCTGAATTTTACGTTAAATTTTAAGCCACTCAGCGTTTAATTAACACTTGTAATTGGTTTGAGGTCCAGACCTTGTTATTTTAGAATTAGGAAGAGAGACTTGCAACCCGAAGGCAGAGATTACTTCTTCATTATAGTTTTTTTTATGTTTGAGAATTACTTTTCCCTCTGACAATAATATCAAATCAGTTAATATTTACTAATTTCTTAAAAAAAACATTATTTATCTAATCATGAATCCTCTTACAGCTGCTTAGGTCATCGCCATGCAACAAGTTGTAACGTAATTTGTAGTTATAAGGCCATACAGTACATTTTTGTTAATGTTAAAAAGCATCATTTCAGTATATACCTTTGTGTTACATTTTCTACGTCGGTATTTCATGTTACTGTCAGGTAATTGTCTAACTGCGTGTAATTTTTTTTCATTGTAAACTCTGAAAGCGTAAAAATCGGAAAAGTATGCTAAAGAGGTTGAATGATTTGTAAGCTTTGCGCTCTCACCCTGCGTACACTGCTCTTTTGTAAACTTTTCAGTGTGGTCATGCATCCCGGGTCGGTTCCAGTATTTTGCCACCCCATGCGGAATTTTCAAAAGCCGCCCCCCCTCCCGCCCCCATACACATATGCACTGCAACACTCCCCCCTTTCCCCGCTCTCCGGCGAGACTGCTTCTTGCATTTTCAGATATAGTCAAACGATGGAGAAGTAACACAGCCAAGAGGTTGAAAATAATTTTTTCATACATTTACCTAAGTTCCGACACCGCTATGGATGTCTTCATCAGAATGAAAATTTAAAATTCGTAAAATTACACTGGGAAAAGGCAATAATCAAAGCTAGAGCAAACATACTCAAGTCAAAAATTAAAGTGTACCAAAGACTGGATGGCTTTTAATTTTCAATTTTTGACATGAGCATGTCTGCTGTAAACATTGAATGTTGCCTTCTTGCAATGTAATTTTACGGCCTTTAAATTTTCATTCTGATGAAGAAATACTTAAGACGTGTCGAAATCTAAGTAAATGTATCAAACAATTACTTTCAACCGGTTGGCTGTGTTATTTCTCCATTGAATATATATACGTTTGCTGAAAGACATCCATGTTAAAAACTGTTTTCCCTTAGTGTCATTCATCCATGATGTTTTATTTACACATATCACACTTACTGATATGTCTTTTCAACGTGAATATGTTAACATCAGAGTCAGATATAAGACACCAGGCAGTGAAACACAAGTGAAATGTTTATAGTGTAATATATTTTGAATTATAACTCCAAAAGTAATGAAGCAAACAAAATTAGTTTATGCCACTCGCAGTGTACATTACTAAAATCTGTAAACTTTTTCTAGTCCCCTGAACAAAGGGGACGAGTTCGGAGCGATACTTCTGCTGTACAAAGTGGAAGATCATAGCACAGCGTGTGGCTTGGATAGAAATGCATTATTTGTTGAAAAAGATGTACAAATCTGCAGTGCCTATTTAGTGTGTCCGTAGTGCACAAAGGAAAAGCGGATATGGTCGAATATCGAGAAGGCGTACTTTCAGACGTGCCACGATCATGATTTATGGCTCGAAACAAGCAGTTTTGAAAACACGTTCATCCATTGAGAAGTAATAGTTGTTTTCTAAATAAAGTTGCTGGAACGCAAACATTGTGAAATTCGGCGGAACTGGATAAACAGCTCCCGCAATGCATTTTAATTCCTTCAGCTCCAAAATAAGTATTGTCTTCCGTAATATGGTAATAATTGGCTTCTTCTTAAAAAACAACAAAACTTGATTTACATGACAACCTTAAATTATTGTTATTTTGAAAAGCATTATTCTTTGTAAATGCTGTAGATAAATCAAAAGAAAAGAAAACTGTAAAAAGATGAAAAATGAAAATTGTAAGATGTACGACATGTTTAAAAACATCAGGTAACAGGTCTGTAACTGAGCAATAAATAAAAACAAATAATAAATATCTGCTTCAACATCGAGGAAAAACGAAATGGGGAAAAACTAAAAAAAGTTACAGACGAAGCAGAAGAAATTAATTTAGAGGACATGACAAGAGAGATAACAATGTAAATGGTATTAATAACAGGTCCTAGGGAAAGGGACTCATGGGTTATGGATGCCACACATCTTTCCACGTGTACACGCCCCTTAATCACAAAGTCTTTATTGAAAAGATGAAATACATTTTAATTATAACTTCTAAATAAATTAGTCAATCAAGTATATGTCCGCGGCTCTTGGTCTTGCGGTAGCGTCCTCACTTCGCGCACACGGGGTCCCGGGTACGATTCCCGGCGGGGTCAGGGATTTTCTCTGCCTCGAGATGACTGGGTTTGTGTCTTTCATCCTCATTCACTCGCAAGTTGCCGTAGTGGCGTTAAAGAACTTGTGGAGTTGCGGCCGAACCGCCCCGCAAGGGGTCTCCCGGCCACCAATGTCATACGCTCATTATTATTATAATTATGAATCAAGTATGTGATGGGAAGTGCATATTTTACTCATGCTTTCTTTATTTATTACGAAGTGTTTTCCTCCCTGATATTCCCACAGGAATTTGAGGACCCGTTACCCCATCCTATCATGACATTTATCTTTGTTTCATTATAATAAAATTTTTCGTTTCTGTAGTGGCCTTCAACATAAGTATCTTGGAAAATAGAAAATTGCTTCAGCTGTACTAAAATCTTTATTGTTGTGAGTCAAACAAAAAATTTTTTTTCATACAGATGAAGCGGATTTCTAATTTCCAAGATACATATGCGCAGTTGTGGCTGCCCCGACTATTTTGCGATCTTTGCATGTGACTTACGTACATTTCAGGTGTTATGTAGGCGCATGGTAGAAGCAGAGTTGTCAGCACGGCCAGCAGCAACCTGTGGTATTTTGAAAGCCGCGACGAGGGTTACCAACTCCAGCGGTTCCTTTATCATCTGTTTTACAATGCCAAAGACAGGTTCCAGTAACTTTTTAAAAGACATCATATTTACGCCAGTGACTGTAACACTTTCTTTATATCATGATTGCGATTTCGGTCTTAGGCCATTATCAAGTGCAGATTTTTGTGGCTTTAAGCCATGTCAATTTAAAATGAGCTGACACATATATATATGTACGCCAGTGACTGTAACACCTTCTTTATTTCACGATTGTAATTTCGGCCCTAGGCCATTATCAAGTACAGAATTTTGTGGCTTTAAGCCGTGTGAACTTAAAGTAGGAAAACAAAGGTTCCAGTAAGACACTAGATTTTATGAGTAATTTGTATTTCGAATATGTTCGCACACTTCTTCATTCATACAAAACTTTCACTGTCTTGTTTCATTTGTCCTCCAGGAACTGGTTTAAAATTTAAGAATTTCCGGCCCCCAAAAACCCGCCTTCCTGAGCGATGGAACGGCTGCATGTACCACATATGTAGCAACCCGCTGCTAACAAGAAGTCTTAAGTGTGACGCGCATTCATAGTGGCAAGTCGGAACAAGCAGTGCTTCAGATAGGACGTACTGACTGTCTTTCGTTTGCGGGGAGCTATCTGAGCAGTTAAATTTGGAGTTAATCCTCCTCCAGACAACTTTCTATGGCCACTGGCGATGAATGTTTATCAGAACAACTTTCTGGAATAATCCTTGCATGTAGCGATGGCCAAAAGCGAAAACGAACGTGTGGGTGATGCCAGTACTGTTCACTGTTGCGCATTGCATCTGCATGGATATCTCCGCAAGTTACCCTACGGTGCGTGACAGAGGGAGCCAAAAAAAATGGTTCAAATGATTCTGAGCACTATGGGACGTAACTACTGTGGTCATCAGTCCCCTAGAACTTAGAACTACTTAAACCTAACTAACCTAAGGACAGGACACACATCCATGCCCGAGGTAGGATTCGAACCTGCGACCGGAGCGGTCGCGCGGCTCCAGACTGTAGCGCCTAGAACCGAGAGGGAGCCATGTACCCCCACTAGTTATTCCCTTCCCAGTTCCACTTGCAGACAGAGCGAGAGAAAAACGACTGCTATATGCCTCCTGATGAACCCTAGTTTCTCATATCTTACCTTCGCCGTCCTTACGTGCAAAATATCGCGGCAGTAGAATCATTTAGTAGTCGGCTTCAAATACTGGTTATCTAAATTTCCTCAAAAGTAATCGCCCAAAAAACGTCGCCTGCTCTCCAGAAATTCCCATCTAAGTTCTCGAAGCATCTCTTTAACACTTACATGTTGTTCGAACATACTGTTAACAAAATGTACTAGCCCGCCTCTGAACTGCCTCAGTGTCCTTCTTCTATCAGACCTGGTACGGATCCCAAACACTCGAGCAGTACGCAAGAACAGGGCGCACCAGCGTCCTACATGCGGTCTCCTTTACAGGTGAACCACTCTTCCCTAAAATTCTCCCGATAAACCAAAGTCGGCCATTCGCCTTCACTACCACAGTTCTCACATGCTTGTTCCGTTTCATATCCCTTTGCAATGCTACGCCCAGATATTTAAACGACCAGACTGTGTCAAGAAGGATACTACTAGTACTGTATCCGAACATTACAGGTTCGTTCTTCCTACTCATCCGCATTAACTTACATTTTTCGACATTTAGAGCTAGCTGCCTTTCACTACACCAATTACAAGGTTTGTCTAAGTTGTGTTGTATCTTCCTACAGTCACTAAACTTCGGCACCTTACCGCACACCACAGCATCAGTAGCAAACAACCGCAGGTTTCTGCCCACCCTGTCTGCCAAATCATTTATGGATGTTGAAGCCTGATAGTCGAGGGAAGGCAGGATTCAGTTACGATTGTGGACGGGGCCGTAATCAATTACCATTGGTTTCCTTCTACAGTTACACACAATTTATTTTAAACCAGGAATTCCAGACTCAACAATAAATAAAAATACCACACGTTATTAATGACGGAATAAACAACTGTGTAAATAATAGTGTTTTCAGTGAGTTACAATTTAGCAAATCACAATTAAATACAGATACAGCAGATAATGTTTTAAAAGCAAGCCACTGTGATCTGGGCAGAAGGCCTTACACGCCAGAAATGACAATAAATTAATAATTGTGTAAAACTCGGTGCAACCTACAATGAGGTATTGAAACATTAAAGGCAAGAAACCACAAACACAGCAGAAGGCATCAAGCGCCAGGAATGGCAGTAAATAAGGTTTTAAAGACAGATACCAAATTAGAATTTTAAGGCAAGTGACTACAATCACGGCTGAAGGCCTTACACGCCAGGGACGGCAATAATATAAAAAATTTAGAAACCTGCTGTAAAACGGCAAATACAATAGCATAGGTTAATTAAAAAAACAAGCAACTGATCACCAAATGGGTGAAATAAGATGATGGTAAACTTTATAACACAACCCTTAACATCCACTGAACACTACACTGCTAGATTTATTCCAGAAGGCGACCAGAACTATTAACTAGACTTATATAACCTTTAATGTAGGCATTACAAGGTACTGTAATAAAATAATAATAAAATATAAGGACCAGTACATAAGTTCCTCAAAGGGTACTGAGGCAGACAATACCCGAAGAAGGAGTGGATTCAAGGAGCGTTAAACTGAACTACTGGCCATCAGACCTCCTTTTAGAACACACATGTCTTATAAGAACCCAGGGGCCACAGACGGTGCTCCAGGAATCGACCTCTGAGAAGGTCCAGCAACAAACACTTTCGCGAGCGATGAAATAGGCAGTCAAGAGTTGCATTCACTTCACCAGATGGTAATTCAGACTAGTGGCCGTCTAACTAATGACTAATGATAATCTTACTGAAGCTACCTGACGTCCGATAAACAAAATGCAACGATGGAACAATACGACAAAGCCGGAACCGACTGATTTTACTACATCCCCAGAATGCTGTGCTTAGAGTGCCCGGAACGAGATAGGAATCACTACCACCAGAGTAGAAGAATCACCAACCAGCCTGCAATCAAGAAAGCTGTCAAAACCACATTCCCTGCCGGACAGCAGCGGCAAGGCGAGAAACGTTCACTGGTGATACATACACTTAACCCCAGGGGAGGTAACTGGGGCGTTAGCAACCACCCGGCCAGCAAAATTACCGCTGGTTGAATTTAACAAATTGTAACAAGTTGAACGCAGTAAATAGTAATAAGAAGTCGAGGAAAGCTAATCAGATTCGTCTTCCGCTTTCACTCACTCGCTGCTCTTTGCCTCGGCGGCACTACGAGCAGCAAAACGAACCCAAGCCACAGGAGAATCGCGAGATATCACATTGGTGTAGGTTTCTCAACTTGGATTGAAATGCACTCATCCTAAAGCTTTCTGGGTCCGGTTTACGACGAGGTCGTGCACCCTCGTGACCACAGCCCTTCCGTCTGGCAGTGCATGCGTGCCACCAGCTGTCCCGGCGTGTTATGGCTCGGCGTGGACCTGGCTCCTCATGTGTCTCCAACCGAACTCGCACACTCACACGACCCGGAAAAACAACGACGTCGCCCCAAAGATAGGGCTACAGTTACTACATACCCATAACCGCCGCTGCTGCCACTATCGGACATGACACGCTTACGAAACCGAGTGGCGCCAGTAAACGCGAGAAGAAGACAAACAACCGCAACGATGCCAACTAAACGATACCGTCTGGCCTTCAAGAGAGGGCGGAAACCTACAAACAGCACCAACGCGAGCCATAGCACGGCTCATATATAGAGAACAACATTAGCCCTGTCACTCTTTCCTGGGGCAGTCCTGACGATATTCTCATCTCTGATGAACACTCGCCATCGAAGGCAACATACCGGGCTCTATTATTTGAGAAGTCTTCGAGCCACTGAGATATCCGTGAACATATGCTCGTACCTTCGTTGACTGTCTGCAATGGGGCACCGTGCCAAACGATTTCCGGAAATCTAGAAGTATGAAATCAGTCTGTTGGTCTTCATCCATAGTTCGCAATATATCGTGTGAGAAAAGGACAAGCTGAGTTTCGCAAGAGTTTTTGAAACCATGCTGATTCGGCGACATAAGCATCTCAATAAGCCAAAGCACTTATGAGGGGAAGATGGTACACACACATCGCAGCTAAAGGCAAGAATGTTGCATATAGTCTATTAAAATTTGTAACAGCGTGGCGAACGCTTGTGTCAAACGCGTCGCGTAGAACGCAACGCGAAACCGGAAGAGGGTACTGGCTCACGCGCTCTTCGGGTCGCGCCTTCGGCCTCAGCTCGCGGGGGCGCGGTCACGTACGCTGGTGCGCGCATAATGGATGCGTGGAGGCGACCGCTGACGTCCCCGGGCTGTTTTCCTGCGGCAATGTCCTCCCCCTCCCCATCCCCTGGTGCGAGTGAACATGTCGCGGGCGGAACGTGGGTTTCGCACGCAACTGGCGTGACTGCCAGATGAGTTGGCGACATCGCGGCTTAGAGTGTAGCCGAGGCAGCGGTGCAGGATTCCAACATAGCATTGTCTGCCTGACTTTCTAACGGTCCAGATACACACGATTACTATTTACGCCACGCTAAAAAGTAATTTCAAATGCAGAATAGTAGAATAATGAATCCCAAACCGTTGCTGACTGACGGCAGAAGGGTGATAAATGGGAAAAAAGGTCATCTTTCACCCTTAATTTTCATTAATTTCCAGAAGTGTTCTTTCGAACACTCTCGTTGTTCATAAACAATCTTAGTAAGCTGTTCAGAATGCATCTGCTGCACTTCTAAGTCTTTAAAATGTAGCGTAAGAGATGTTTAAGAAAAGAATAATTACTTCTGTTCAGGAATCGTATGCGGTTTAAAAATACAAAGTTGCAGACAACATTCTGAAAAGATGGGACTTCCCGGTAGAACACCTATGTGTAGGCACTAGCTTGCCTCAAAAAATGGTTCAGATGGCTTTAAGTCAATGGCACTTAACATTTGTGGTCATCAGTCCCCTAGACTTAGAACTACTTAAACCTAACTAATCTAAGGACAGCACACACATCCATACCCGAGGCAAGATTCGAAGCAGCGACCGTAGCAGCAGCGCGGTTCCGGACTGAAGCGCCTAGAACCACTCGGCCACAGAGGCCGGCTAGCTTGCCTCAGCAAGTGGGTGCTACACTGCAGTTAAAAAACTATATAAAGTGCGGGAACACAGCACGATAGGTAAGAAGTGTGGAAAGGGACGTAGCAGCTGGTTATAAATAAAGTGCAGTTACTCACAGAGGTCCTTTGTGGGCTGTCATTATCGTATGGTAGAGCGAAACTTGTTAGATGTGCTACTGCTTTAAAGCGAAACCGATTTACGCTGAAAAAAAATCTGTTCCAATTTTGGCCACCAGGAGAAAATCTGGCGTTGTGAATGCAAGACAGTTGTACAGAAATGGTCCCATACACACGATGTTTCTGTAAGGAGATAGAGGCTGTTATACCGGACAATTCGAGGCAGGGAACCTGGAGTCAGAGAAGCCAGCTTAAGGAGATAATACGAATAAAATCACATTACTGTGTACTTTCTTATTTACATCAGTTACAGTAACTTCAAATACAATTATTGACCCAATGAACGTACCATTTGTTCTGTATCCTAGAAAATCTGCCGAAACTGATGGCCATCAACCTCAATGCAAGCAGGACACCGGCGAAAAAGATTCTGACGCACCCTGACTCGTATCCCTGGTGTATTTCGAATCACTTCACAGGTAGCTAGAATTTTGGCAATTAATTCCATCCCTGTATCCACTGCGGTCTCATAGACAAGTGACTTTAGATATTCATAGGAAATAACCGAGGGGATTCAGGTCAAGTTTTAACACCCACCTGCTTCCCGGGATTTGCGAAATTACAAGTTGACAATGACCGTGAATTATGAATGTTGACCCGCGTCGGGATAAGGCATCCGAATCCGAAGTAAACAATGAGTATTCCTAGGGAAACAGGAGACGTTATAACTTGATCATTATTGAATGAGTAATTTGATTCAATAACGATCGGTAAATGAAATAATGGAAATAATTTGGAAATAAATTTTGCCAGTGGAAATTTTGCTGAAAGAAATGATTAAGTTGTAAAAGCAATAAAAAAATCGGTCGCCATCTCAACTGATGAGCGACACTACTGTTAAGTACGTGAATAATTGTGTCAGGCTCAGTAGTCATATAAAACAATGTCATAACAATCTAACAACACTTATTTTATTCATAATTTGTCAGCTACGTGCAATGCTCTATCGAGATTTTGAATAATGGACTGTCATTCTGTCTTTAAAATTGGGTACTTTGCACAGTTTAATCTACTGATAATGAAATATATTGCCAATAATTGATTAATTATGTTTTGTCTGATAATAATTCATTAATTGGGGGATTGTCAGGTGGTATAAGGTTTATAGTTACATGAAATATCCTTGAATTAACTTCAGCTGAATATGCATTGAAATAAATCTTAATAATCAAATTTATTACTTCAGTCTATTATTGAGTTACTACGGTTGGCGTAAGATTATTAAGTGTAACAACTAACTACGATAACCAGTCTGAAATTTACTCTTCACTGTCTATGCAAATACTTTGATAATTAACATATTTTCTCTTGATAATGGTGTGACACACTAGGTTCAATAAGGATTGGAAGGAACCTACTTGGTGTTATTGTCGGGTGGAATGTAACTGCAACACTTCGATTATAAAGTGCTTGTTATTAATTGTTGAACTTCAGAGAAAAGCACAGTCACCGGCAAGCCTTCTACAATTTTATCCTACGAAAATTACGTAGATCTTACTTCCCTCGTTGTCGGTGGATCGACGGAAGTCCACGACTGCGACACAATGTGGCATCGGGCTTTTACTGTTGCGACTTGGGCCCACAGTGCCCTTCAAATTTAAGTCCTCATTTCTTCAGCACTATGCCCATTAATCCATAATAACTTGCCCGGCGATGATATGCCGACCATTACTTTCCCGTCGTACTTCGATCCACACACTAGCCGTTAGGTGTAGCACAGCTAGGACTAGCAGCACTCGACTGTACGTCTTACTCCGAGCACGGCGTTACTGCTACTACTAAGCGCTGACTTCAACGTTAACTAAATATGCCCTGACTTGCCAGTGTTAAATATTACATAATTTAAACATAGTATTTACAATACATATTTACACTAGACAATACATCGTATACAAACAGTTTCATGTGTTAAGTAAGCGAAAAAATTCATAGCAAGGACTGCGTTGTAGCGTCACAAGGTGACCTCGCAGGCCGTGGAATAGCTCCTCCCATTCCAATCCAGCGACCAGGATATACAGCACTGAGATGGTTGCAGACTTCCCTACTAAAGTAAACCGATGCAGTGTCGTGTTGTATCCACATCCTCTCACCAACAGCCAAAGGTGCGTCCTCCAATAACTCAAGTAGAACAATTTGCATGAACCTCACGTACAGGTGGCCGTTCAGAGAGAGCCACGTGGAAGATATGGCCCAATGAGATTGTCGCCTACAATGCCGGCCCAGATATTCACAGCAAAACGTACTTGATGGTGTGACTCTACTACCGCGTGAGGGTTTTCCTCATCCGACACACGGCTATTCCTGCAGTTCGATATACCATAATGATCAAATGAGGCCTCGTCAATAAACAGCACGATTTGATGAAATCTTGTCGATCAACCCATTGCTAGAGCAACCACTGACACAATGCGACCCTTAGTGCAAAGTCAATTGCATGGACTCGTTGTGGGTGATATGAGTGTAGTTGTTGTTCGTGGAGTGCTCGTCACACGCTAGAATCTGCAGCGTCCATTTCACGTGCAATACGACGAGTACTAACACGAATTCTTTACAGACGAATGGAAAAACTAGTAGAAGCCAACCTCGGGGAAGATCAGTTTGGATTCCGTAGAAACACTGGAACACGTGAGGCAATACTGACCTTACGACTTATCTTAGAAGAAAGATTAAGGAAAGGCAAACCTACGTTTCTAGCATTTGTAGACTTAGAGAAAGCTTTTGACAATGTTGACTGGAATACTCTCTTTCAAATTCTAAAGGTGGCAGGGGTAAAATACAGGGAGCGAAAGGCTATTTACAATTTGTACAGAAACCAGATGGCAGGTATAAGAGTCGAGGGACATGAAAGGGAAGCAGTGGTTGGGAAGGGAGTAAGACAGGGTTGTAGCCTCTCCCCGATGTTGTTCAATTTGTATATTGAGCAAGCAGTAAAGGAAACAAAAGAAAAATTCGGAGTAGGTATTAAAATTCATGGAGAAGAAATAAAAACTTTGAGGTTCGCCGATGACATTGTAATTCTGTCAGAGACAGCAAAGGACTTGGAAGAGCAGTTGAATGGAATGGACAGTGTCTTGAAAGGAGGATATAAGATGAACATCAACAAAAGCAAAACAAGGATAATGGAATGTAGTCTAATTAAGTCGGGTGATGCTGAGGGAATTAGTTTAGGAAATGAGGCACTTAAAGTAGTAAAGGAGTTTTGCTATTTGGGGAGCAAAATAACTGATGATGGTCGAAGTAGAGGGGATATAAAATGTAGGCTGGCAATGGCAAGGAAAGCGTTTCTGAAGAAGAGAAATTTGTTAACATCCAGTATTGATTTAAGTGTCAGGAAGTCATTTCTGAAAGTATTCGTATGGAGTGTAGCCATGTATGGAAGTGAAACATGGACGATAAATAGTTTGGACAAGAAGAGAATAGAAGCTTTCGAAATGTGGTGCTACAGAAGAATGCTGAAGATTAGATGGGTAGATCACATAACTAATGAGGAAGTATTGAATAGGATTGGGGAGAAGAGAAGTTTGTGGCACAACTTGACCAGAAGAAGGGATCGGTTGGTAGGACATGTTCTGAGGCATCAAGGGATCACCAATTTAGTATTTGAGGGCAGCGTGGAGGGTAAAAATCGTAGAGGGAGACCAAGAGATGAATACACTAAGCAGATTCAGAAGGATGTAGGTTGCAGTAGGTACTGGGAGATGAAAAAGCTTGCACAGGATAGAGTAGCATGGAGAGCTGCATCAAACCAGTCTCAGGACTGAAGACCACAACAACAACAACAACGACGAGTACTTGCAGTGGCGTCCGCAACAACACATTCGAACACCTCTTCATAATCGGATGTGCGAATGGTCTTCACGTTTTCAGGTCCCTCGTTTCTTCTTTCGAAGGGACCAGTCTGACGCATTCGTCGATCGAGAGAAATAAACACTCGTCGAAATGGATGACGCCTGTTAGGAAATCATCCATGTACAGCCTTTCAGTAGCAAGAGCATTGGTACGTACTTCCCCATACACAAGGTGCTTGTCAGTGAGTTTTATGAAACTGTACGGGTACTGCTCCATAGTATTCTACTAAACGGCTCTGAACGGTACTGAGTAATCAATGGGTCTGTTTTGATTCATAGCACATTGTGTCATGGGACAGTGTAAAGGCAAAACAACATAGCCGTCCTATGGGCAATTAAAGTAAACAAAACCTGAATCATGGCTTCCTAGCAATGAGGCTCGTCCTCCTGGTTGCCTTGCGGGCAATAAAGAATTTACATGTAAATAAACGCCGCAGTACGTATAAACTCGTACGCAAGTTACTTGCATATAAGCTAGAAGACACTAGTGCTAGACAAAGCAGTAGACAAGTTTACTTCCATATCTCCTTAAGCTGACTTCTCCGACTCCAGGTAACCTACTTCAAATTGTTCAATGGAACATTCTCTGTGACCTGTTTCATTCTTGCACGCTATTACGGAAACACCCTCTATAAAGGCCAGAAAATCTGTGTATTATAAAAGTTCGGAATTGGACAACGTTTCCATTATTGCGAAATGGTGGGCCTCGGTCAGTACAGACTGATACATCTACATACATACTGCGCAAGCCGCCATATGGCTCATGGAGCACGGCATCTTCTACAAATACTAGTCATTTCCTTTGCTATTTCACTCACAAAGGGAGAGAGTACTGTACTGTCTGTATGTCTCAGTACGCACCCGCATTTCCCTCAACTTTTCTTATCGGTCTTTAGGCGAAATCCTCGTTAGCGACAATAGAGAAGTTCTGTAATCATCAGCAAATTCCGGTTCTACAAACTTTCTCAATAGTTTTTCTTCAGAAGAACGTCACCTGCCCTCCAGGGATCCCCATCTGCATAACCCTAGCATGTTGTTCGAAATTACCGTTAACAAGTCTTTGTACTGCCTCGATGGCTTCGTTTAATCACACCAAGTAGGGAGCCCAAACACTCCAGAACTATTCAAAAATGTGTTTTACTAGCGTTTTATACGCGGGTTCCTTTGTAGATGAGCTACACTTTCCTAGTATTCTCGCAATAAACCAAAGTCGACCATTCGCCTTTCGTACCATCGGACTTAAGTGCTTTGCGACATTAGGTCTAGGTACGTAACCGATAAGAGTATACCAAGCAGCACACACGTAATACTGTATTCGAGTATTATGAGATTTTTTTGCTATTCGTCTGCGTTATGTTACGTTCCTGTACATTCAGAGTAGGCCACCGTTCATCAGACCTAATAAAAATGCTAAGTCATCCTGTCTTCTATAGTCACTCCACGATGGCTGTTTCTCGCACACTACGGAGTCCTCACAGAGCCTCAGACTACTGCTCACTCTGTCCGTCAGATAGTTTATGTATATGGAGAACAATAGCGGTCCCATCACACATGCCAGGGGCACTGATGACGACGCCCTTGTCTCTGATTAACACTCGCCGTCCAGTCCGACATACCAGGTTCTATTACTTAAGAAATCTTCGAGCCACACACATATTTGGCAACCTATCCCGTACGCTCCTACCTAAATGAACAAACTGCAGTGGGGCAATGTGTTAAACGCTTCCTGGATATCTAGGAATATATGTTGTCCTTCACCCACGATTCGCAAGATATCGTGACAGAAAATGGCAAGCTGAGATTCGCACGAACGATGTGTTTTAAATCGGTGATGATTTGTGAACAAAATGTTTTCTGTCTCAAGAAAATTTATAACGTTATTCCTTAGAATATGCTCAAACAGTTGAACAGCATACCGATATTATGAATATAAGTCTGCAATTTTGCGGATAATTTTTATGTCCTTGTACATGCGTCACCTGGAATTTATTTCAGTAGCTCGGAATGTCGCACTGGGTGAGAGATTCGCGAGAAATGCAAACAAAGTAAGGCTACCATGCCGAAGAACATTGTTTGTCAAATCGAATTATAGGTTTATCCGGGTCAGGCCATTTATTTGTTTTCAGCTCTTTCAACGCGAGGGATGTCTATGTGCCTACAAGTGTGTCTGTGCGATGGGAAAACCACGGTGTCTGTACAATCGTCCTCTTTGAATGACTTTTCAAACGCGAAATTGAAGGCTTCAACATATTTTTGCTACCTTCTATTGCCATCTTGTGGTACGTAGCACGAGACATATTAGGAATGTATTAATGATAGTCTGAATCGACTACAGAGAATAAGTAACGTGTTAATGCCATATTAGATAACAGAAAAATTTCATAATGTTCACACATTCAATTATGGAAAGTAGTTACTGAACGCGAAAAATTTTCGTCAGTACTCATAAACATAGCTAACTCGTTTCGTGAAAAATGATTAACAACGATAGGAGGAGTTATCAAACCCAGAGAAAGTGAGAATTATGCCTACTTATTTTGTAGGTTTGGCGAGCAGCTACGCTATACTTTTGTACTGGCTATGCTGTTACATCGTTATCTGCGTGAATCTGACTTCGTCACATATTTGTTGCTATGGCTACTTGGAAAAGATTTCTGACGGTAGGACAATGCTCTACAATTAGTTGCTCCACTTTGTTGAATAATATCGCCTATACAGATACATTTCAATTTTAAGTCTCGGTTCTCTTTCGTTCAAATGGTTCAAATGGCTCTGAGCACTATGGGACGTAACTGCTGAGGTCATCAGTCCCCTAGAACTTAGAACTACTTAAACCTAATTAACCTAAGGACATCACACACATCCATGACCGAGGCAGGATTCGAACCTGCGACCGTAGCGGACGCGGGGTTCCAGACTGTAGCGCCTAGAACCGCTCGGCCACTTCGGCCGGCGTTCTCTTTCGTAAAAATGGTTTTACGTGATCGTCACCTGTCATATCGCTTATAAGTATTACCACTGAGAACTTAACTCAGATGTTCACCGGTGCCGGCCGAAGTGGCCGCGCGGTTCTGGCGCTGCCGTCTGGAACCGCGAGACCGCTACGGTCGCAGGTTCGAATCCTCCCTCGGTCATGGATGTGTGTGATGTCCTTAGGTTAGTTAGGTTTAAGTAGTTCTACGTTCTAGGGGACTAATGACCTCAGCAGTTGAGTCCCATAGTGCTCAGAACCATTTGAACCATTTGTTCACCGGTAATCTTGTAATCAGCCACTATCATGTTCGTCATGATTTTTATCTCACATTCTCCACATTTAAATCGATCTTCCATTCCTTACACCACGGGAAAATTATGTTCAAGTCTTTCGTCTAGTGACGATACTCTCTTTCACATAATGGCACCGAAATAAAACAATCTTATACTATTATTCCCGTCAGGAAGGCCGCAGTTCGTAGTAATAGACGGCAAATCATTGAATAAAATTGAAGTGATATCAGGTGTTCCCCAGGGAAGAGTCATGGGACCTCTGCTGTTCCTGATCTGTATAAATGACCTGGGTGACAATCTGAGCAGTTCTCTTACGTTGTTCGCAGATGATGCTGTAATTTATCGTCTAGTAAGGTCATCCGAAGACCAGTATCAGTTGCAAAGCGATTTAGAAAACATTGCTGTATGGTGTGTAGGGAAGGAGCCTACTCAGGCCGTATTAAATTCTCATCAGTCTTTCCATTGTGTGCCAGCCTAGTCCGTTGTAACTAGCTCTGACGTCATAAATGTTGTGCAATACTTTAAAAATCAAGTAAATAACCTGAAACGTTTCTAGCATGTCAGCAATAATACTAAATCAATATGTATTGAATGTCAGTTCAATTACTTTAACCATTTTCGAAATTTGGACGTTTTTCTGTAAAATTCATTGGCGCAACAGAAAAGAGTTAGAGACTCAAAAATTTATATTTAGATTCCTTTTTCATAATAATTTAGTAGAAACAGTCTTCTGGATCTCACAAATTAAGATTTTAGTTGAAATTCAATATTTTCTGGTTTTTGTTTTAAAAATTAAGGAAGCAAGATAGATTAAGTAGGCTAATAAATAAGCCTAGGATGTTTAAATTTAAGCAGAATGGAGATCCGCTATAATCATAAAGATGTGAGAAGTTGCAACTGAATAACTATATAACTATAGCGATAGCGTATCTCCAAAGGGCAAGTTCAGAGCTCGTCTACTGCGTGTAGTGTGATTAAATTAATTCTCTCGCCCAAAATATTTAACTTAGCCACGTCAGACTTTTATTATGATTACTTATCTGTGTGCTGAATGCACATTTAAATTGAGAGCTTCATCGGCCATCAGCAAAGGAAGGGATGATTTATTCAATAACTTAATCTTGTGCATTACTAGCCCAGCGGCTAGTCGGGAGAGCCGATTTGATCAGGCGTTCCCTTAGCCGTCCGCACCGCCCCGGTTCTCTCCAGACACTGAATAGCACACCATCTGTGTCAGGAGCCATGTCGCGTCGGTATCATTGCTATACACAGCCTCGGTTTCCGTATTAAGTTACTCGGGATACGCGTAACCATGAAATCATTTTCAAGTGAAGTGTTAATTCTGGGATGACTTTAATGATCCAGCTTCAGTTTGCGTATGTCGTATTTTCACATGCCGCCGCGGGACAAACATTCTACCATTATTTAGCGTGGCGTTTGATGAACATTATCATCAAATTACGGCGAGCATTCACTTAAACCTTGAATTTGAACAGTTATAGTTGCATCAGCGCATTAGACTCTGAACTGCTCTGGTAGTTGGATTGTGTGGATTCTTTTTTTTTTCATCTGTGACTTTCAGAATATAGCGAACGTTTTTTCACGATAGTTTTTGATTATGACTCCCAGACAATCTCCTAATTCCTCAGAACTATAAGCTGTAGCTATAAGTGTATTTCTCAGATGAAGTGGGCACTAGGAAATCTAATTACAGGCTTCACGTTTTGCTAATCACTTTCTGGTTGCCAAAATTGTAGTTAGAGAGCCAGTGTTGAGAACGGCAAAAGACAGCATTATTAATAGGAACATTTATATAACAATTAATTCCACCCGCCGCCCCTCAATTGGTGCATCGGCCGGGAAAGAAACTGAGTAATAGTGAAAGTGATTTTTAAATATTCGGATTTGGGAGTGAAATGCGACACGCAACTGAGTGACAGAACAGTGATAGTGTTATGTGTGCATGTGGACGACGCAATTGGATTAACAACGCATCTGGATGGACAGAGCTGGCATTGAGTCTAGTGGCGCTGCCGGCATCGTGAGAAGCCAATTTCGCCTCACCACAGTCGTCCGCCGGAGCAAGCAGAGCCGCGCCTACAGCTGCGGGCCACGCAAACACACAGCAGCCGTCGAAGTGCCGTCTGCAGTTCAAAACGCATCAGTAATCCTGGTACGAAGCGCCGGCAACGCCGTACGTTAAAAATTTTACTAACCTGCACTAAAAAACTATCGGCGATGGAACTGCGAGAAGAAACTGAGGTTAAACTTAAATCAGAACCTATGTCTGTTGAGGGAACCGTAAATCCAGACAACGGTTCAAGTGTAAATATGCATGAAAATAGTTGTGTTATGGTGAAATATGAAGTATTGCCTCCTGGCATTAGTGTGAAAAGGGGCAATAATTCAATAATAGAGTCCTCTGTAATAAAGCAGAAATTAGGAATTGTTAATTTATTGGATGATAGTTTATCTGATGAGTTAAAAACGAAACAGTCATCAGAGGTGGTAGAGTTTAAGAAGGAGCAGTTAGATATGACTGATCAATCAGATGTTTCATTTGGTTTTGATGATTCTGGTGTTGGAGCTAGTTTTTCATCACCTGAGTGTGATAATAAGCCAGCTAGTGAGCAACCCAAAGATACTGGGGCTATTGATTTAAATGTTATATTACAAGCAATAGCTGCCAGTAATGCAAAAAGTCAGCCAGTAATGCTAGAATGACAGCTGAGTTAAAATCTCATATAATTGAGGTAAATAACATAATTGTGGCCAGCCAAACTAATTTTAATGAACAGTTTGAGGCAATGGACAATAAATTAGAATCCAATAAAGCTGAATTAGAAACTTCCTTCAAGGCTAGTTGCAATAAGTTGAAAGAGGATCTGGACAGTTTGAATTATAAAATTGATTACAACCATGAGGATATTAAGAGAAAGGTTGCTCAACAATTTTCTGAAATGTATAAAACAGTAAAATCCGAAGTTGCTGAGGTTCGCAGAGACTTCCAAATGGCATATGCGAAGCTGGAGCACAAGTTAACAGAAAAGATCGAGGCGGAATCTGAACTATGCTCAGATAGGTTTAAAGATGTTAATATAAAAGTAAACATATGTCAAGCAGAAGTAGATGCAATCAAAACTGACACTACTCATATTGTGCAAAAAGTAGATAATGTTGAAATGAGAGTAGAAAATATTAGTACTAACATTGAGAGTAAAGTAGCTTCAGTAACTTCTGGTAATGGTAGTATGCAACAAGTTGTAGCTGCAAACGCCGCTTTTATCGGGTGTCAGCAGTTCTTGCGGTTCGATTCAGATAAAAATATCCACCCGCTAGATTTCTGGAACGATTTTGAAGATGTGATTCCACCAACTTGGTCTGAACGAGAGAAAATCTCATTTATTAGAAGCCATTTAGCAGGTGACGCCATGCGATGGTCAGCTGATGTTATGTTGAAGTGCAAAACATTAGCGGAATTTAAAACAGCTTTCATTAATGAGTATTGGTCTAGTAATAAGCAAAATGAAGTGTTGAGAGAATTTTGGAGTGGGAAACGCTTCAATGTAGGCAAGGAATCTATTAAAGAGTTTGCCAGGTCATGGATCTCACGTTTGTCACATTTGGCCGAAAAGCTGAAACCTGAAATGATAATACTAGGTCTTGAAGCCAAACTGCGATGGTATTGGCAAACTAGAATTATATCTGCCCCTAGAGACAATCTTGATCGTTTCATTGAGTATTTAGAACGTGTAGAGCGTGTTGCTGCCAACGAGAAGCAAGCACGTAATAACAGAAATGCTAATAACACTAGTAGTAATTTTAAGAACGAGCAGAATGGCCACATAAACATCAGAACAATAGGTGTTCGCCATCCTAAGAGAGGTAGGAATTGGAGAAATAATTATCAGAATCAACCATCTCATCCAAATGATAGAAATTTTGTGCCGAACAAAATTATGCAGGTAAACAACAGTGCAGAAAGCAGTACTGTGCCAGTTAACTATAATGGAAATAAAGTAAACAGTAGTAGCAAAGGCAGGAAAACTGGTTCCCGTCTGTGAGGACACTGGCGCTCACCAGGCGGTTATTTTTCCTAAGTCAGTAGTTACAGTAATTGGTAAGACAGATCAGAATACTCAGACTGAACATGTGGATGAAGGGTCGGTAGCATCTAAGGATACAGTAGAAATATTAGATCACTCACAATATTTGATAGATACCGTGTTGGAGACGCTTTATAAGTGGGAAGAGAAAGAGAAGACGCAGCAGTGTAACGGTAGGGAGGAGCTACAAAATACTGAATTGTCAGGTGAAGAAGCAGAAGAAATTCATGCTTATGTTTACGATGAGGATGATGTGCAGGATGTAGATACTGTACTAATAGATTTAGGACAGGAGGTAAGTGAGAATGTAGAGGATAGTCTGTTGGGGGTCGATGAACCCAGTAGCTGTGACCAGTTGTCACTTGTGAAGGAACCCGACGATAATAGTGAAAGTGGTTTAGCTGTAACTAGTGTTATGCCCAGTCTGGAGGCGCAGAATCGCTCAGACTACAGTAATTTGGATTATAATCAGCAAACTAAATGTAATGAAGTCGTGTGGTGTTTCGATTTGAATTTAATAGACCGACTGGAAAAGGCAGCTGAAAATGTAATTCAGGAAACCCCTACACTCTTTGACCTAAATGTAATGAAGGCAGATGTCGATCACTTTAGTTAGAGACAAATACAAAAGGAACTATTGGATGAGTTTGAGGAACCACCTGTACAGCCTAGAATAAGCCACCCTATCATAATAGTGAATATGTTGGTTATCAATGTATGTTGTCTCTTAGACAGTGGAAGTGAGGTGAGTGCGATATCTGAGTCCTTCTTTGATGCATTACCTGGTAAAGACAAGCTTACAGTAATGAGGGTATCAGGACTAAGAATAATTGGTGCTACTGGCAAGGTGTCAAAAACGGTAAAGTAAGAAGCTTTGCTGCCCTTTAACATTAATGGTAATTTAATTGGTCATCCCTGCTTAATTGTAAACAATCTCAGTATTGAGGTTTTAATTGGCATAGATTTCTTGTCAAAATATCAGAGTGTTGTTGATTTTGAAAAAAGCAATTAAAAATGGTCTTGCCGATAACCGGAGTAATTACAGTACCTTTTAGTGATAAACATGTAGTAACTAATGATGAAACTTGGGAACTGCCTATACGAGTTCTGAAAAATAGGAGATATTGGGACGAAGGTGTTAGTTTTAGTAAAAGTAAGCTAAACACAGAAGAAGAAGAAGCAATTATTTTGGACAAAATAGAAGCTAAATTTCAGGAAATCGATAAAATTTCAGCTAATCAGAAGGAAGAACTGAGACAAGTTTTGAAAAGGCATCATAAGGTATTTTCAAATCGACCTGGCGTGGTCATAGGTTATGAATGTCAATTAAAGGTAAAACCTGCCAAGTGTTTTTCAGGAAGCCATACCAAATACATGTAGCTAGGAAGGAGGCAGTTCGGAAGGAGATACAGAGAACGCTAGAGTGGGGTGTGATTGAAAAAGCGGTCAGTGAGTACAATAATCCTCTTGTTGTTGTACCTAAATGAGACGGGAGTGTCAGATTGGTCTTGGACGCTCGTTGGTTGAATGAAATTGTGGTTAGGGAAAGTGATAGACCGCAGAACATGGACGAGTTATTGCAAAAGTTCCGGGGAGTAAAATTCTTAACTTCTATGGACATCACGTGTGGATATTGGAATTTGCCACTGGCGGAAAGTTCAAGGAAATACACAGCTTTCTTGTACGAAGGAGTTTGTTACCAATACCGTGTGGTACCTTTCAGACTTAATATCTCTGTTTGTGCCTTCGTACGTGTGATGTGCCATGTTTTAGGACCAGCTTTAAGTAATAAAATAACAGTCTACGTAGATGATCTGTTGATAGCAACTCCTACCTGGGAAGAACACATAGTTTTATTAGAGGAAGTGTTAAAGGCTATTGAGAGAGGTGGCATGAAACTCAAGATTGAAAAGACAGAGTGCGTTAAAGTGGAAATAGGTTTCTTGGGATATATGATAAGTGGAAAAGGTATTCTGCCTGACCAGGCAAGCTAGCAGTCATTGAAAAATTTGAGGCTCCCAGAAACAAGAAGCAGTTGAGATCGATGTTCGGTCTTTTCGGCTTCTATAGGCGTTTTGTTAGTGATCAGGCTTTTAATGCGCCCTGTCTTCACCTCCTGCTGAAAAAGAATACCCCTTGGATTTGGACAGCAGAATGTCAACAGGCGTTCGAGGTGCTTAAACAATCTGTAATTAATAGTCCTATTTTACATCATCCTGATTTTGGAAAACCATTCTGTATGTCGGTTGATGCTAGTGGCTATGGTATAGCTGTGTGGGTATTCCAAGTAGAAATAAAGAACGAACAAGAAGTGCACAAGACTATAGCTTTCGCAAGTCGATCTTTACAGGCAGCAGAGAGAAATTATGGCATCTCAGAACTGGAAGCATTGGCAATTGTATTTGGGGTACAGAAGTTTGAGCAGTATCTATTAGGTAACAAGATAATTGTTTACAGTGACCATAAGGCGTTAACATTTTTAAAGACCTGTAAGTTGAGGAATGCTCGTTTGGAAAGATGGTCATTGTATCTCCAGCAGTTTGACCTTGAGGTTAGATATATTCAAGGGAAAGACAATCTGGTAGCTGATGGGTTATCTAGAAGTGCGGCGCTCTGTGATGACGCGGGAATTATAGCAACAGACCTAAGTGAAGCACGAATGTTTGCATTACACGAAGTTAAGGAAGAAAGTGCATTAAGGAGAGTGATTAAGAACTTGAGACGTGAGCAGAATCCAGATGACCAACTGAAATTAGTGAAGAGCTATTTAGGAAATGCGAACTATCCTAAGGTTTCGCAATACTATTGTCTGCATAAAGGTATTTTGTTTAGGAGGAAAAAGGTAGGTGTTTCTGAGTGGAAGCTGTGCTTTCCCTCACAACATGTACACTTACTAATCGACTATGTGCACCTGAGGTATGGGCACTACGGTGCAAAGAAGTGCATTGCAAAATTAAAAGAGAAGGTTGTGTTTGACAACATGTACCGTCGTGTGGCCAAGCGTCTAGCATCTTGTGTAGTGTGCCAGAAAGTCTGTGCTGCTAACACCAGAATACAAAGGGATATGCATTCAGTAGAGCCAACTGAAACCCTAGAATTACTGGCTTGTGATTTGTTTGGCCCTCTTCCTGCTTCGAGAGGTGGGCGCACCCATGTTTTTGTTGTTGTGGATGGATTCAGTAAATATGTTAAGCTATACCCAATTAAAAGAGCAAATGCAAAAACGGGGGTAGAAAAGTTGGAAAAAGATTTCTTCGTGAACGTTGGCGTTGCGAAGAATTTGCTATCAGACAATGAGCCTCAATTTACTTCTGATACATTTAAGGAATGTCTAGATAAGGCCGGAGTGAAACATCTAAAAATATCTGCGTATTTCCCCCAAGGAAATATGAGCGAACGTATTATGAGAGAATTGAATAAGCTTTGCAGGACTTATTGTGTTCTGAAACACTGTAGTTGGGCAGAGCACATGAAGTATTTTGAGAATGTAATTAACAACTTAAGGCATGATGCAACTGGTTTTGCGCCTTGCGTATTGGTGTTTGGCCAAGAACCGCACAATGTATTGCAAATATGGTAGAATTCCCTATTCTAACGCAAATATCCACAGACCAGAAGAAGTTAAAGGCTTGGGCAAATATAAGAAAAATAGCATTGGAAAGGAAGAAGCGTTATGACGCAAAAGCTGTACCCACCAGTTTTGAAATAGGTCAGTTAGGCCTTGTCAAAACCAAGGAAAAATCAAAGAAAATAAATGCAGAAACAAAGAAATTCATGTTCGTATACCAAGGACCTTTCAGGATCATAGGAAACCCACATGCCAATGCATATAGGCTAGAGTACCCTAAGAGTAAAAAGCTATTCGGTCTCGGGAATGTGATCGACCTAAAGAAGTTCGTAGGTAGTGAATGAATGCTGTAGGGAAGAGGTTGTTCTGTAACCTCTACACAGTGCGGCAGCTGTGCAGTCCCCGCTGTGTGAGATCTTCTTTCCCATTTCAGATCTCACTCATTCTTCATCTTCCCTATCTACAAAAAATTTCGACCCCTTCTTTTCCATTACGAAAAGTTCCTGAAACTAATGAATTTTGTAGGGAGGAGGTTGTTCCGTAACCTCTACACGGTGTGGCAGCTGTGCAGTCCCAGCTGTGTGACATCTACTTTCCCATTTCAGGTCTCACTCATTCTTCATCTTTCCTATCTACCAAAGTTACGACTCCTTCTTTGCAATACAAAAATTTTCCGTCATGGTTATCTAGCCATGAGTTCTGTAACCATTCTATCCACCGATTAGTGAAGAAAATACCTAATGTGACACCCCTAACAGTTAAATAAACAACAGAGAAGTATGACGTAATTAAGATACAAATCTATTTGAGTAACAGTTATGTATAGAACCCTGGTAATATTATAAGTACAAAGTGTTGTTTTATTGGAAATGGTCCCACAATAATATTTAAATTTAAAAAGATCTACAAATTCGTGTACAAGCAGGATCTGAAGTGACTGTGAAACCTATTGTATGCATTAGAGCTAACTAATTAATAGTAAAAGAGATTGCTTAGTGTTATGAAAAATGTGCAGATAAGTTGTAAAAATGAACTTACCTTCTGTAGCAAGGAATGGCAGTGTAATAGAACTGAACAGTGGATGTGGTTGAGACGTGAAGGACACGTCCCTGAAGGTTTTGTAAGATTGGAGCTGGCCATTAATTTGGTATAGTGTGTGACAGGACACACCTACACGTATTGAGGTTATGAGTTGTAGGCATGAATGCGCCCAGAGGTACCCTTATGTTAGATGAGACAGATCAGCTCATGGTGTCCTATGGGTTTAAGGAATTTAGCCGGCCCAGAAATAATAAACTGAAATTGAATAGAACTTATGATTGTATGCCTTGAGCATAAAGTTTCTCTAGTACGTGACTAACGACGTTTTGAGCCATTTGTTTATCGATTTTGACAGTTAAGTAACCGCGTAAGTAAAATTGAAAAAGTTCTGTTAACTTTGTTCCAGAAACATATTGAAAGATAAAATGTATATATTCCTATTTCATTGTGACCCACCCTTAGATAATGAATGAACAGAGTCTGAGGCACTCTTTTTATTTGTTCTACAGGAAAAACCAGATAATGGCAGCCTGGCAGCTGCGTGAAAGCGTGGAGTGACTTGGACACAACTCACAGTGACCCCTCCCCTTTCCCCATGTAATTTAGAGTGAACGTGAAGGACGCACACTATAGGAACTTCCCCTCCTCTACCCTTGTGAATGGAAGTGTAGAACGCCAGCCAAAGTGGCTACAATCACATGTGTAAAAATGAAATTGTCATGATTGTGAAATTCTGTTTCAGGTTTAGAAAAGACTGCTAAGATATAATCATCTGTTTATGTATTATGAATAACTGTGTTATTTTCTTTGAATTTGTGTTTGTAAAAATGTATTTCATGGATTTAAGATTTTCATAATTTTTCATATTTTTATGTGTTTCTTTGTCTAAGGCAATATGTATGCCAAAGTGTTTCATTGATTTTGCTTAAGTTTTAGGGATAATGTTGCTTAAGAGGCAGTGAACATGCCAGCAATTTAAATAATTGAAGTAGGTAATCAGTTTTCTCTTAATATTTCTATATGTTTACATTTCAATTTTAATTTTTCATAGGGAGTTAAGCTGTACTCTTGTTTCCCTTTTTCTAATTAATTTTTTTTCATTAATTAACATTCAAAAAAAAATTTAAGTAGAGGGTGATGTAGGGAAGCAGCCTACTCACGCCGTAATAAATTCACATCAGTCTTTCCATTGTGTGCCAGCCAGTCCACTATAACTAGCTCTGACATCATAAATGTTGCGCAATACTTTAAAAATCAAGTAAATAACCTGAAACGTTTCTAGCATGTCAGGAGTAATACTAAATCAATATGTGTTGAATATCAGTTCAATAACTTTAACCATTTTCGAAATTTGGATGTTTTTCTGTAAAAATCATTGGCACAACAGAAAAGAGCTAGAGACTTAAAAATTTATATTTAGATTCCTTTTTCATAATAATTTAATAGAAACAGTACTTTGGATCACACAAATTAAAATTTTAGTGGAAATTCATGATTTTTTGGTATTTGTCTTAAAAATTAAGGAAGCAAGATAGAATACGTAGGCTAATAAATAAGGCTAGGATGTTTAAATTTAAGTAGAATGGAGATCCGCTATAATCATAAAGATGTGAGAAGTTTTAATTGAATAACCATAAAACTATAGCGATAGCGTATATGCAAAGGGCAAGTTCAGAGCTCGTCTACCGCGTGTGGTGTAATTAAATTAATTCTCTCACCCAAAATATTTGAATTAGCCACATCAGACTTTTATTATGATTACTTACCTGTGTGCTGAATGCACATTTAAATTGAGAGCTTCATCAGCCATCAGCAAAGGAAGCGTTGATTTATTCAATAACTTACAGTGGTGCATTACTAGCCCAACAGCTAGTAGGGAGAGCGGATTTGATCAGGCGTTCCCTTAGCCGTCCGCACCGCTGCTTTATATATACACTCCTGGAAATTGAAATAAGAACACCGTGAATTCATTGTCCCAGGAAGGGGAAACTTTATTGACACATTCCTGGGGTCAGATACATCACATGATCACACTGACAGAACCACAGGCACATAGACACAGGCAACAGAGCATGCACAATGTCGGCACTAGTACAGTGTATATCCACTTTTCGCAGCAATGCAGACTGCTATTCTCCCATGGAGACGATCGTAGAGATGCTGGATGTAGTCCTGTGGAACGGCTTGCCATGCCATTTCCACCTGGCGCCTCAGTTGGACCAGCGTTCGTGCTGGACGTGCAGACCGCGTGAGACGACGCTTCATCCAGTCTCAAACATGCTCAATGGGGGACAGATCCGGAGATTTTGCTGGCCAGGGTAGTTGACTTACACCTTCTAGAGCACGTTGGGTGGCACGGGATACATGAGGACGTGCATTGTCCTGTTGGAACAGCAAGTTCCCTTGCCGGTCTAGGAATGGTAGAACGACGGGTTCGATGACGGTTTGGATGTACCGTGCACTATTCAGTGTCCCCTCGACGATCACCAGTGGTGTACGGCCAGTGTAGGAGATCGCTCCCCACACCATTATGACGGGTGTTGGCCCTGTGTGCCTAGGTCGTATGCAGTCCTGATTGTGGCGCTCACTTGCACGGCGCCAAACACGCATACGACCATCATTGGCACCAAGGCAGAAGCGACTCTCATCGCTGAAGACGACACGTCTCCATTCGTCCCTCCATTCACGCCTGCCGCGACACCACTAAAGGCGGGCTGCACGATGTTGGGGCGTGAGCGGAAGACGGCCTAACGGTATGCGGGACCGTAGCCCAGCTTCATGGAGACGGTTGCGAATGGTCCTCGCCGATACCCCAGGAGCAACAGTGTCCCTAAGTTGCTGGGAAATGGCGGTGCGGTCCCCTACGGCACTGCGTAGGATCCTACGGTCTTGGCGTGCATCCGTGCGTCGCTGCGGTCCGGTCCCTGGTCGACGGGCACGTGCACCTTCCGCCGACCACTGGCGACAACATCGATGTACTGTGGAGACCTCACGCCCCACGTGTTGAGCAATTCGGCGGTACGTCCACCCGGCCTCCCGCATGCCCACTATACGCCCTCGCTCAAAGTCCGTCAACTGCACATACGGTTCACGTCCACGCTGTCGCGGCATGCTACCAGTGTTAAAGACTGCGATGGAGCTCCGTATGCCACGGCAAACTGGCTGACACTGACGGCGGCGGTGCACAAATGCTGCGCAGCTAGCGCCATTCGACGGCCAACACTGCGGTTCCTGGTGTGTCCGCTGTGCCGTGCGTGTGATCATTGCTTGTACAGCCCTCTCGCAGTGTCCGGAGCAAGTATGGTGGGTCTGACACACCGGTGTCAATGTGTTCTTTTTTCCATTTCCAGGAGTGTATGAACGTTGCGCGAGGAAGGAAGGCCCCAGTTCTCTCCAGACGCTGAATAGCACACCATCTGTGTCAGGAGTCGCGTCGCGTCGGTATCATTGCTATAAACAGCCGCGGAAGCTGTATTAAGTTACTCGGGATACGCGTAACCATGAAATCATTTTCGAGTGAAGTGTTAGTTCTGGGATGACTTTAATGATGTATCTTCAGTTTGCGTATGTCGTATTTTCACGTGCTGCCGCGGGACAAACATTCTACCATTATTTAGCGTGGCGTTTGGTGAACATTATCATCAAATTACGGCGAGCATTCACTTAAACATTTAATTTGGACAGTTATAGTTGCATCAGCGCATTAGACTCTGAACTGCTCTGTTAGTCAGATTGTGTGGATTCTTTTTTTTTTATCTGTGACTTTCAGAATATAGCGAACGTTTTTACACGATCGTTTTTGATTATGACTCCCAGACAATCTCCTAATTCCTCAGAGCTATAAGCTGTAGCTATAAGTGTATTTCTCAGATGAGGTGGGCACTAGGAATTTTAATTACAGGCTTCACGTTTTGCTAATCACTTTCTGGTTGCCAATATTGTAGTTAGAGAGCCAGTGTTGAGAACGGCAAAAGACAGCATAAATAGTAGGAACATTTTATATTAACAACATCAGTCCACCCGCCGCCCCACAGTGTGGCAGGTGGCAGTTGACGTTAAATAACGAAAAGTGTGAGGTGATCCACATGAGTTCCAAAAGAAATCCTTTGGAATTCGATTACTCGATAAATAGTACAATTCTGAAGGCTGCCAATTCAACTAAGTACCTGGGTGTTAAAATTACGAATAACTTCAGTTGGAAAGACCACATAGATAATATTGTGGGGAAGGCGAGCCAAAGGCTGCGGTTCATTGGCAGGACACTTAGAAGGTGCAACAAGTCCACTAAAGAGACAGATTACACTACACTGGTTCGTCCTCTGTTAGAATATTGCTGCGCAGTGTGGGATCATTACCAGGTGGGATTGATGGCGGACATCGAAAGGGTGCAAAAAAGGGCAGCTCGTTTTATATTATCACGTAATAGGGGAGAGAGTGTGGCATATATGATACGCGAGTTGGGTTGGAAGTCATTAAAGCAAAGACGTTTTTCGTCGCGGCGAGATCTATTTACGAAATTTGCCACCAACTTTCTCTTCCGAATGCGAAAATATTTTGTTGAGCCCAACCTACAAAGGTAGGAATGATCATCAAAATAAAATAAGAGAAAATAGAGCTCGAACTGAAAGGTTTAGGTGTTCGTTTTTCCCGCGCGCTGTTCGGGAGTAGAATGGTAGAGAGGTAGTATGATTGTGGTTCGATGAACCCTCTGCCAAGCACGTAAATGTGAATTGCAGAGAAATCATGTAGATTTAGATGTAGATGTAGATGTAGATGTATTACTGACAATATCTTACACATAGTTTATGCTCACTGCCAGGAAAAAAAAACAGCAAGACAAAAATTAATGAATGTAGACTAATGATATTTTTGGAATACACTTGTCTAGGTAACATATTTAAATGACTAATATTGAAAAAACACAGGTGAACGTACGCACGAGATAAGCAATTCCGAGTATGAATTGTAGGTACAATAATAACCGGTGCAATCGCCGGAATGTTGAACGCTACCATGCAAACGTGCATGCATTCTGTTGTAAGGTGCCGGATGTCACTTTGTGCGGCGGTGTTCCATGCCTGTTGGAATTGGTCGGTCAGCACAGCGACCGCTATTTCTGGCTGTGGATGACATTGGGCTTGTCGTCCGATGATGCCCCGTATGTGCTCAATTGGAGACGGATCTGGTGATCGAGCAGAAGAAGGCAACATCTCGACACTGTGTAGAGCATGTTGGGTCGCAATAGTAGTACGCGGGCGAGCGTTATCTTGTTGGACAACACGCCATGGAACGCTATTCAGTAATGGCAGTGCTACGAGACGGATCACAAGACTGACATAAATTTGCACTTACGGTGCGGGGGATAACCGCTAGAGTGCTTCTGCGGTCATACTAAATCGAATCTTAGACCGTGACTCCAGATGTACGCCCAATGTGTCCAGCACGGAGACAGGTTGGCTTCAGGCTCTGAATTAGCTTCCTTCAACCAATACACGGTCATCACCGGCTCCGAGGAAGAATTGGCTTTCATCGGAAAATACAACAGACCCTCACCCTGCCCTGTAACGAGATCTCGGTTGACACCACTGAAGTCGCAGATGATGGTCGTCTGCGGTCAGTGGAATGCAAACCACAGAGTGTCTGGCTGGGACCTGTTGCTAAAGAAAATAATTTGCAACAGTTCCTTGCGTCGCTGTGGTGTAGACAATTGCTCCAATTGCTGCTGCAGGTAGACTACGATGCGCCAGAGCCATACTCTAAGCACAATGGATTTCCCTTCCAGTAGTACGACATGGCTGTCCGGAGCTCGGTCTTCTTGTGACCATACAATCTCGTGGCTGCCACTACCAGCAATCATGTACAGTGGCTACAGTGCTGCCTAGTTTTTCTGCAATATCGTAGAAGACATATCCAGTTTCTCGTAGCCCTATTGTAACGACTGAGGTGTTGATAATGGTGTCTTTGTCAAATTAACGGCATTCTTGCCAAACATCAGCTCACCAAGTATAATTTCGAAGGTAACTAAAGATCACGACCGTTAAAGCGTGTATTTAAAGCATTCCTGATTTGCATACTTACACGACTGGCGTGAAATAGAAATACTCATCATCGTTCAGATGCAGAAATACACCTACTATCCTGTCTTTATGCTGCACAACTCCTTCTCGATGTTACAGTTTCGTTTCTTTCTGTCAGTGTACGAAGGGTGTACAGAAGAATAGGTACAACACACAATGTGGGTATAATTTCAGTCTTTACTCAAAAATAATTACAGAGGCCCAAGCACAAATGTGGCTGTGGCAGATTTGAAGAGTTTCCCCTTGAAAATCAAAGAAAAAAAAAAAACAAAAAAAACAGACCAAACACGTGAAAGTAACAGACCTATAAGTCCAGGCTGTTGGGCGTATGCTCAAACTGCTCCCACTTGAGCTTTACCTTTGCACTTTGCGTGAACTTGGTGACATGTGGACGTGTGTTATTGTGGAACAGAGTCACTCACTCCATGAGCCTCCCAGGCCCTTGGCAATGGACTTACATAGGTTGTGCGGTGTCTCACAGTACATGTCACAGTTAATGGTCTTGCCGTACTCGAGGAATTCTATGAGTACTGGAACCCGGATGCCGAAAAAGATGGTATCACCTTGCCTGCTGAGTGCTCGGCTATGAATTTTTTAGGGCTAGGTGACGATGTGTGCTTCCATAGCCTGCTATCCCACTTTGGCTCGAACTGATGGCACCAGCCCTTGTCACTAGCGACGATCCGCTGCAGGAAAGCAGGCTCTTCTTGTTATCCGAACAGGTTTTGCTGTGCTAGTAGTCCCACATGCAGTTCATTATGTGGTTTGCTGAGGTTCTTTGGAACCCATTGCGCACGTACCTTCTGGTAAGCCAACTATCGTGCACAGTTTTCCACACCATTCCAACACTGGCACCAACCATCATTCGCGTAGCGACACGCCAATCGTTCACGTTGTTGATATGTTCAACCATCGTCACTGTGTTTGCCTGGCCTGGTATCGGGTCATCACTCAAACACTGCCGGCCTTCACGAAAACGGCCACTCCACTCTCTCAATGATATGTCAGACACACAGTCTCCCTTGTACAGGTCCACCGTCCTGCGATGAATATGAGCCGCGTTAACCCCTCTACAGTCAGATATCTGATGATGCCGCGCTGCTCCTCAGTCGTCGAATTGCGGAATGTGAACGCCATGGTGATACCTCAGATTCACTGTAGCGTCAAATGGACTTGACGCAGAAGTGCGTGCTTTCCACCTGCGTGATGCGCCCGCGAATTCACACAACCACTTCTGACGCTACATTCGGATCCCTAGATGTCTCACTACGATGTTGCAAAGTGACATGTGCAGACTTCAACCGGTTTCGTTCTTATGACGTTTCGTACCTTTACAATTGAACATTACTAATACATTGACAACAAGGCTGTTGTGCACCCTATCGACTGATGGTGCTCCTCAAGTACACAGATACAGCGCTGACGTGGACTGTCCATGGGAATGAGCGACCGAACAAACTCTTTTGGGAGTGACGCGACGGATGATGAGCAGAGACGCAGTTTCGGGTATCGGTACTTCAACTCATGCTGAGGAGCCAAGATTCGAAGCAAACCGTTCGTTGCAGCGAGACTTACGGCAGATCTGAAGAGACAAGTGAAAAACGAGCTCGTTTATAAAGGTAAAAGAGTGAACGCATTGTAACAGAGCTGAAATACACATAAATGATCTTTTGGTTACTGGCTGGAATGTTTCGTCGACGTATGTCAAGAGTTCAGTGAAACTAACTGCTAGTGCCTATCACCCACGTCAGCTCTTAATGGTCCATGATTCTGACGAAAATGTGGCAATGTGTTTGTGACTACAAGCCGTCATTCAGTGCTGATTAAATATTCTGGGGATATCAATCGATTCGCAGTGTTGTCTTGCCGCATGGTTTCAATGATCTAAGAAACATCTTCGAGTGAAACGATGCTGCCAGACGAAGCCGTTACCCGAATGGTATGCCAAAAAGATTTCATTAGTAAAATTTGTCGAGAAAGCCTGCATTACATTTTATGTATTCATGTATGCCGCATGTAATTAAATTGCAGCACCAGGAAGGATAGTAAGTAACTACGTTTTAATTATTCTGTATATAAAGTGGTGTAGTGTGTAAGATGCTGCTTTCACGATCAACAGCCGCTTTCAGTTAAGAATGAAGTCGTAGACTGCGATTTTAGTAACCTAACCTAACCTAACCTAACCTAACCTATATTTCAGAAGAAATGGAAAATTTATGCTGGACTGGGAATCGAACCGTATTTCCCGCTTGTCGCGATCGATCGCGTTAACGAGTTTTGCTATCCGAGTACGCTTCCAGGAGAGGCCAAAACCTCCATTTGTCGTGGTGTCTACTCTCCCATCTGCTCACACTCTATTATCGTGATTCCCGTACAGGGTGTGACAATGTCTTTTCTCATTGCCTTGCTACGGCGTGAAATGCTGCAGTGTAGTGTTTCGAGCACAAGGACAAGTACACATCAGGACGAATAGATATTTGGGCCGGTCCAGGAAGCTTTCCCGGATAGACGATGTGGTTAACATCACCGCTTCATCTGCCAGGAAGTTTCATATCAACGCACACTCCGCTGTAGAGCGAAAATTTCATTCTAGAAACATCCCCCAGGCTGTGGCTAAGCCATGTCTCCGCAATATCCTTTCTTCCAGGAGTGCTAGTTCTGCAAGGTTCGCAGGAGAACTTCTGCGAAGTTTGGAAGGTAGGAGACGAGGTACTGGCGGAATTAAAAGAAGCTGTGAGGACGGGACGTGAGTCATGCTTGGGTAGCTTAGTCGGTAGAGCACTTGCCCGCGAAAGGCAAAGGTCCCGAGTTCGAGTCTCGGTGCGGCACACAGTTTTAATCTGCCAGGAAGCTTCACCACCGCTCTTCACAAACGGGAAAGTCTAGGTTTGAGCCCTAGGCTTCTGAAATATTCTATAACTGCTTCGGAACTTTAATCGCATTTTGCGAATTCATTCTGCCTGTGTGGCTTAGCGGGGAGAATATATTATTATTAATATTCTGTCCGCTCTAGCATCGCAATGAAACTAACCCAACGGACATAGAGCCAACTAAGCTAGGATGACAGATATGTGTAAATTGTTCGATGCTGCCTCAGCACTACGCCGGAGTACCACACTGCAGTGGCTGGTAAGTCGTGGGTGCCAGTCTCTCGTCAACCAATAACCAAATGACTTCAGTGAGTGGGACGTCTGAAAAATATGCTTAAGGTGGCCACAGTTGGACACCACCTGCATCAGAGTTGTTCTGGGCATCACGGACTAATTGCGGTCTTGCAAAATCTTGTTGGAAGACGACGCCAGTGAGACCTCGGAAACAGTTCACAGCCACCGGTCCCAGCACTTGTGGAATGCAACAGCAGCTGTGCATCTTGCCGGCAGTGCCTTACACAGATGATGCTGTAGGGCAACCTATAGCACCTCATACCATTACATGTACTGGACCCATATGACGATCACGAATGCAGTCCGACAAATGCAGTCTGGCACATTCGATTTCCGGAGAGGCTCAGTTCGTGGAGACATCCATCGTGCTGCTGTACATAGAATCAGAAATTGTCCGCGCAGATAACGAATTGTTGGTCCCGTGTCCAGTGTTGTCTTTGGGAGCAGCACTGTCAGTTCGACACGCTCTGTTGCCGTTTCAGAGGAAGCTGCAACAATGCTCGTCTTGTTCACAGTCTGTGGTGCTCCAGAAATTTTTGCACTGTCTGTGTGAATACCCGTCTTGCTGCCAAGAAGTCCGTTTCCTGACTTACGACGAGAACACAAGTGTCATCATCCGATTTTCCAGAAACATCGCTCATTGGAAGGCGGGTATCGAAAAGTGAACACGTGGCTCGGGTTATCCATAGATACTGGACAGTTTCTGATAAAACAACAGTCGGAGCTCTCGAACAATTTTCGAAATACTTTGTGCCTTTTACCGTGCGATAACGTCATAAAAATGGTGGGTCAGTGATTAATATTGCGGTTTATTATTTTAGGGTCCCGTGTTCGAAACTCGATTATTTTTTATTTCATTTTTATTTTAATTGTTTTCATTCATCTGCCTATGTCCGTAGAAGGCTACAACACGCGTCTTTCTTGGTTGGTTGGCTGATTTGGTGGGTGGGGGTGATGGGGGAGGGGAGGGGATAGCACCAAACAACGAGGTCATCAATCCCATCTGATTAGGATAGGATGGAGAAGGAAGACGGCCATGCCCTATTGAAGGAACATTCCTGGCATTTGCTCGATGCGATTTAGTGAAATCATGGAAAATGAGGATGGCTGGAAGCACGTTTGTACCGTCGTCCTCACGAATGCGAGTCCAGTGTGCTAAATATTTCTTAGCAGATTAGGGTATGCGAGAGCGTTGTATTAACTGCAAAAATACAACTGGATTTCACAGTAACCGTCTCACACCTATTACATAATATAAATATGTATTGTATGTTGAGAGGTCACAATACTTTTAAATTCTCATATTCCATTATCATATCAATTCATATATTAATTATTACATTTCATTTATATGCTTATTGTTCAGGAAGATTTGGTCTATTCCCTTGGATGGTACGGATCGGAGAAACATTCGAAACACAGATATTCCGAACACCCGGAGCATCTCAGATATCTATGTATGAATCTGACTCAGGAGAGAAATGTCGTTAATACTGACGAAGATTTCGCACGTTTGTAGTAATTTCACGCCAAATCATGCATAACGGATGAGCCTTCCGAAAACTCGCACCTTGTAACTGATTATGATCGAAGGTACACTACAGGAATTTCATTGAAAACAACTGCAAATAGCTTTCTCTCTCTCTCTCTCTCTCCCCATCCTTTGCTTTTTTTTTTAAATTCATTCGTCTGACATACAATTAGTAAACGAATTAGGACATCGTTATATCAATATACACTGGAAAAAAATCATGTGGTAAGCAAGTAGCAAAATGGGTGTATAAGTGAAAAAATAAAATTAATAATGGGGTTTCGAACATATGGCAGAAAAATAAGATGCCGCAAAGCTAACTTCTATGCTACTGTTTCCTCTCAGGATATCACGCGATTAAGGACACATAAACTATCTAGAAAATACATTGAAAACTTTGATCGTCGTTTTTTTTTTTTCAAACATGGTTGAGTATGTACTGATAAGCCGAGACCTCTGTTCACTTATTTTGACCCCTCTTCTCCCGAGTGAAATTTCTGTGAAATCAGATTCTGGCACTGGCCGTGTTCTCTTCGTCAGTGTACGCGAAATGACTGTACGGGTCTGCACGGTCAAGTGAAAAATATTTCTCATCTCTCAGGCTCTAATCATGTGGCACTGCGACGGTTTGAGTATGACCCCTCCCACCCACCGATTCTATATTCATATATTAGTCATCGAATCCCGACGAAACCGAGCAGCAGTGCTGTTAAGACATACAGTAGCACTGATAGCCATAGATGCTTCCGCAGTCAAATCATTATACGTGCTGCTAGGGGTTCCTCCTACCCTTTACACGATCTTGCCATAAACAAACAACAATCAAATCAACTTTGAGTTTGAGAAAGTGAGAAACTAGTAGTGTAATATTTCCTTATGCAAGGCGTAACGGGTATGAGTGCAGTGCCGATGACGGTGTGCTGAAAAACATTACATCGGTATTTACGTCGTTTGCAGACTAACATTTTAGCTTTAACAAGTCGTATGTTTTCAGATTTGGGTAGTACCTCCGTTGTGCTGGAACTGCGCGTGAGCGTGAGCGTGTGTGTGTGTGTGTGTGTGTGTGTGTGTGTGTGTGTGTGCGTGTGTGTGTGTGTGTGTGTGTGTGTTGCGTGTTTCCTGAAATGCTAATGGCCCTCGACTACATGGGTAGCGGCCTGTTATTGAAGTGTGGACACGAGGAAGCAAACCCGGGTCGTTCACTTCGCATCCCAGATACAGCCATGCAGAAAATATCAGGTCGTAAAGTTTGTGACGTGTTTGTGGGAAGACTTCTCGAAGCAGAGAAAAAATAATCATTACTCTGATGAGTGTGCATGTTAAGATACCACAAACAAAAATATCTCCCCTTATACCTGTTACACCCTGAATATGGAATGTTAATAGGTTTACTCTTACCCACTTTGGTTATCCAATTACGTTGTAGAGTTCATGCTATTTTAATGTTTGTTGAAACGTTATCTTCACGGTGCTGCAGTTTTCATGGTCAGAAGACTATTTTCATTGGTCATATATACGCTGCATGCCTTATAGCACTTATGTTTTGCAGTGTTCTGACTAGCTAACGTTTATGACAGAGCATTTACAACCACATGATTGCTCTGGAGTGCCAGGCAGAGGGTTCATCGAACAACCTTCAAACTATTTTTCTAACCTTCCCATCGCAGTACGCAGGAAAACTAACACTTAAATCTATCCCTATGAGCTCTGATTTCTCTTATTATTATGGTCTTTTTTCACTATATGGGTGAGCGCCAATAGGACATTTTCGCACTCTGAGAGGAAAATTGGTGGCTAAAATTTTATGGGAAAATGCTGCCACCACAAAAAACGCCTTTGTGCTAATGACTGCCACTCCAATTCGCATATCATATTCGTGGCACTCTCCCTCATATAAAACGAGCTCCCCTTCCTTGCTCTTTTTCTATGTTCTTCTACAATCCTAATGTGGTTCCTCACTTCACAGCAGTGCTTTGGCAGACAAGCGTTGTGTGTGCAGGCTCTTAAGAAGACCGTCGAATTTTCTAAGTGTACTGCCAACAAATCGCAGTCTTAGGTTTGCTTTCCCCACAGCATTGTCAATGTGGTCATTCCAATTACTATTAATCGTAATTATTAGCCCGAAGTGTTTAGTTGAATTTGCAGCCTTTAGATTTGTTTTATTTATCATGTTACCGAAATTTAGCGAACTCCTTCTAGTATTCATGTGTATGACGTTAAGCTTTTCACTGTTTACAATCACCTGTCACTTTCCACACCATACAGATTTCAAGTGGGTCAAATGGCTCTGAGCACTATGGGACCTAACACCTGAGGTCATCAGTCCTCTAGAACTTACGACTACTTAAACCTAACTAACCCAAGGACATCACACATCCATGCCATGGGCAGGATTCGAACCTGCGACCGTAGCGGTCGCGCGCTGCCAGACTGAAGCGCCTAGAACCACTCGGCCACACCGGCCCGCACACAGATTTCTTGTCTGAAGCATTTTGCAATTGGTTTTGATTTTCTGATGGTTTTACAAGGCGGTAAATGCAGCATCACATGCAAAGAATGCCAGAGGGCTGCTCAGATTGTGTCCTAAATCATTTATGTTGATCAGGAACAGTAGAAGGCCAGTAGCATGTCCTTGCGAAATGCCTGATATCAATTCTCTTTTACTCGATGACTTTCCATAAAGTACTGCGAAGTATGATCTTTCTGACGGGTGTTCACGGATCCATTCACACAACTGAGACGATATTTCATAAGCATGCAATTTGATTAGAAGTTGCTTGTGAGAAACGGCGTCAAAAGCCTTTCGAGGATCTAAAAATATCAAATCAATTTGACCTCCTCTGTCGATAGCACGCGTTTCCTCGACCGAAGACAGAAAAGGAACACGGATTTTCTGCTATCGGTGAACAGTTCCATTACTAACATTTGTCTACATTTGCTGGTTTCATTCATGTTTCGTACACTCGTGTAAAATGGCTTAAATGCCTAAACATTCGACTTAGAAAACTTTTCACTACAGGGAGGTATAAAGAGAGCAGGTAGTATATGCTGATGCTAAATCGCATTATTCTTATGTGGAACAGAAGGCATCAGTCCATATCGCAAATGGTCTTCATTTTTATGGTATGGTAAACAGTCTCAAGCGTACATAGACCATCGACAAACCAGTGATGTATCTGAAATTAATAACGCTATCCAGCAATAATACAGCTATTTATCTTAAATAACGTTATAAACGCCACTTAGTTACAAAACAGACAAAAATCGTCGAATATACCACTTGGTAATGCATCACGTCTATGTACGGAGTCATAGTAAGTGGAAGGAGCACCTGCCGTTAACCGTTGTGTAGCTTAGGAATACTAATCTTTATATGTATAAATAAGAGTAGCCTCTTCGCCCCCATCCGTATATGAGGGGCTAATCTAAGGAGCCGCTGTAGTAATTTTGATCTGGTTACATATGTAACTTATTAATATTTCGTACAGCTTGTCTGAATTGTGATCAATTAAAGTTAAAACGTGAAAAATACACCACTGCCACCTAGCGAACAGCCGCCATAGTTCGAGAGAGCAGCAGTGTACTTGAGGCGGCACGAAGCATGATCAAATTCACATCTGGTGTGATGGTCTACTTGGCTACAGACACAGAGCTCCACCCAACGATCTCCACATCATCACCTGAACAGTCATTAATAAAGGAGCGTTTGGTAAGTGTTATATGGAGTATGTAGGGCAGACAGTCCGAAATTATAATAATTTTAAGTATCATACCACTTAGAGAAAGCTTTTGACAGTGTTAACTGGAATACTCTCTTTCAAATTCCAAAGGTGGCAGGGATAAAATACAGGGAGCGAAAGGCTATTTACAATCTGTACAGAAACCAGATGGCAGTTATAAGAGTCGAGGGGCATGAAAGGGAAGCACTGGTTGGGAAGGGAGTGAGACTGGGTTGTGGCCTCTCTCCGATGTTATTCAATCTGTATATTGAGCAAGCAGTAAAGGAAACAAAAGAAAAATTCGGAGTAGGTATTAAAATCCATGGAGAAGAAATAAAAACTTTGAGGTTCGCCGATGACGTTGTAATTCTGTCAGAGACAGCAAAGGACCTGGAAGAGCAGCTGAACGGAATGGACAGTGTCTTGAAAGGAGGATATAAGATGAACAACACCAAAAGCAAAACGAGGATAATGGAAAGCAGTCGATTTAAGTCAGGTGATGCCGAGGGATTTAGATTAGGAAATGAGACCCTTAAAATAGTAAGGGAGTTTTGCTATTTGGGGAGAAAAATAACTGATGATTGTCGAAGTAGAAAAGATATAAAATGTAGACTGGCAATGGCAAGGAAAGCGTTTCTGAAGAAGAGAAATTTGTTGACAGCGAGTATAGATTTATGTTTCAGGAAGTCGTCTCTGAAAGTGTGTGTATGGAGTGTAGCCATGTATGGAACTGAAACATGGACGATAAATAGTTTAGACAAGAAGAGAATAGAAGCTTTCGAAATGTGGTGCTACAGAAGAATGCTGAAGATTAGATGGGTAGATCACATAACTAATGAGGAGGTATTGAATAGATTTGCAGAGGAATTTGTGGCACAAGGGAAGAAGAAGGGACCGGTTGATAGGACATGTTCTGAGGCATCAAGGGATCACAAATTTAGCATTGGAAGGCAGCGTGGAGGGTAAAAATCGTAAAGGAAGACCAAGAGATGAATACATTAAGCAGATTCAGAAGGATGCAGGTTGCAGTAAGTACCGGGAAATGAAGGAGCTTGCAGAGGATAGGGTAGCATGGAGAGCTGCAACAAACCAGTCCCAGGACTTAAGACCACAACAACAACCACTGGAGTTGCATGCAGTTGGATGGTTGTTTGGTCGGTTGGTTGATTTCGAGGAGGGGGCCAAACAACGAGGTCATCGGTCCCATTGGGTTAGGCGTGGATGGGGAAGGAAGTCAGCCATGCCCTTTCGATAGATGTACCCCGTCATTTGCCTGAAACGATTTAGGGAAATCAAGCGAAACCTAAATCAGGTTGGCAAGACACGGATTTGAACCGTTGTCCTCCCGAATAGGGGTCCAGTGTGTTGCATGCAATAAATCGTTCTTTGCACAGCATCTGTTACAAAATAAACACTCAAAGACAATGTACAGATTTTACATAACACTACTAAGGGTCTTGAAAGATCTTTTATTAGATGTTCTTTTAAAGAGAGATATATACAATCAGCGTAAAAAAATCAGACCCAGGTCGTTTTAACTATCAACTTGATTTCAAGACAAACATTTTTACGAGTTATTTGATGATTTATTAGTAGAGTTCAAAAAAATGTGCGATGGGTAGCGAAATTAAAGTCACAGTGAAAATCTGATGAAGGTTTGGGCAGATGTGTTCTGCAGTGTCTCCAGTACACCCGTCAATTTTCTGAGCGCAACAGTGAGCAATTAAAGATACCTAGAGCAACAGAGTCTCCCGCCAAGTGTGTACTGCGTGCTGTCACTAGCTGATGGCTTTCGCCTCATTTCCTGCAGCCCGCAGAAGGTAAACGTCATGCGTGACAGCATAGTGCGTCAATGTTGCAGAAGCTTACTGAAGCTGTAACAAAGACATTCCTGCAGCGATTTCCACGGGAAGTGTTTGATCACTCAGCATACAGCCAGGACATGGTTCCCTCTGATTTTCATATCTTTGCTGATATGAAACGCTGGCTATGAGGATGGTATTTTGGTACAGGGAACGAGACCAGACCAGTATAGAGAATTGATACAAAGTACAGGTGGCTGTTTTTTGTGACGAGATTATTGGAAAGCTGATACCACGCTGCAACAGATGTTTAATTCGAAGCAACAACTATGTAGCGAAGTAGCTGTATGGTTTAGCTAAATGTTGCGAGTAAAACATTTTAGATTTTAACCGTGGTTCCCATTTGCGACCAATCAGAGCACGGGAAACAAAAGTTGCCATACAATGTGTTTACTGCTCTTCTGCTTTAAGCTTTCCTATTGATGCTTGTGTTTTTATGACATCTAGGACTATAGTTTAATTTTGTGTACAGCTTTAGTACACTATTTTACTTTCTATTCAAATCTTCTAATATACTCTTTACTTTTTACAACTAAGATATGCCTGTTAGGTACAAAACAAGGATAGTCAGAAACTTGTGACGTCTCCTGGAAAGCCATATAAAAATTAAACTGAACCTATACCAGACGTGTAAATGTGAAATGTAAAGTTAAACTGAGTATATTTCTGCCGATAAAAACCAAAACTGATATGACAGATAACTATAAAACCGACACCTCGTCAATATGATATTTTTTGTGGTAAACATGTTAATAAAATGTGTACTTTAGTATCAAAGAGTAACTATACAATGTAAAGAGATCCTTTGCAACCATGGACAACCTATATCATTAAGGTTAAAAAAAGCCTGGGTTCAAAGATGGAATACTACTTTTGTCCCTGCTGTTGAAGAATTAAGTCAGTTAGCTGTTCTGACGCACAAAGTATTTGCTGTACGTATTTTCTGTTGTAATGTACTGTACAATGTTAATTTCTCCTTTTCTTACTTAAAACGTCTCTCTCCCTGTGGAAATATTTATGCGGGAAATAATTATTTAAAGTGAGTTGTATAGAAGATTGCCCATGTGGCTTTCTTTTGTCGTAATGGCTCGCAGGCGTTCATTACGTGGAATTTAAAATATTAAATATTGGGCTTCACCCTCACGTTAACATAATAAATATTTCAAATAATGATAATAATTTTCAACCATTAATATTTGCAAAGTTCATTTTATCAGAAATTTTGCGGAATTGCATGGATACGTTTAACTGCAGTAGGCAACCAGGCAAAGGTTTGCTTCACGATATCTTTGAGTTTGCAATTAAATTTATTTCTGTCAAGAAAATGTTTAACCTAAAATGAAGCCAGTGTGATATCAGTGAAATTATTTATCATGAGTGCAAGTCATGCTACGCAGGTGACTATATTCTCTCTTTCTTCGCAAGAATTAATTTAACGGGCATAACAGTAATAGTTTCATGCTACTTCTGACTGTCTTTGAGATAGCCACAAGTAATTAAACATTCACAAGCAAACGGTGCCCCTTTTTTTTAATATTTGTGCCTCGATAGCAACCGTGTTTATCGCCAGCGTATAAGTAAGCCGCATTTATGAGCGTGCAGAATACACGCGACGCCAACAGTGTATTACATATCCTTCGCCTTTTTCCCAACAATCCCTAGCACACATTATATTAAAATCAAAACCCTTTAATGCCAAAGAAGAGAGGGGGACGATATAAACTCAACTCACACATGGTGCTTGTGCACGCATTCCAATCTTTCTTACCTGAGTGCACATTTCCCCTCTATTAAGCCTTGCGCTAGGTGGCAAGAGGGGGAAGGGGTGGGGGACTGGCTGTAAAAGCACCGAATGCTGATTAATTTCATATTTATTATTTCTCAGCAACATACATCACCAAAAATTACGTACGTGATAAGTAGTTGTTGAAATGCTGGCTTTAAAAGATATGAAGCGCTACAGAAAAGCGTAAATTTACAACTGCGGCTGGAATTGAAAGCATGTTAATTTTCAAAATCTGCAAGCAAATCTTCAGAGTGGAGCTTGAAGATTACTGAAAAGTGGACCTTGCTAGAAATGGCGTTTCTCCTGCTTCCACATTCGACCCATAAAAACGTTTCTGCTGTGTCTCTGCAGGAGATCCTATTGTTATGACAGTGACTGGGGTCCTGCATCGTCTCCTCAAGAGAAATCTCATAAACCAAGAGACGCTGAGATGTGCATCTCACGTTGGATCCTTCTGGGAAACCTCGTCCAGTGGTGGACCTCTCTTGTCAGCCCGTGTGACATGACTTCACCTGCTGAATTCCAGCCGTACTATGTTTCCGAAGTCACCTCTTATTTACAATGACCCATGCAACACAGTATTACAATCTAAACTACATTGATTACCAACTGGAAATCAGAGGTACTGTACATACATCTCGTCAGATAGTGGGGATTAATTCTTCTGACATGATTAGTCTAGTTAATTCTGATTTATTATTTCTTGTGGGACATTTTTGTAAAAAATGGTTACATAACAATCCTATGACTATAATATCAGTGAGTCACAACTGAAAGCAGTCAACTCACATAAATACAGGGTGACAATCATTGAAGTATGTGAAAAAAAAACGAAATTAGTTGCAAACTACGGCGTTTACACACTTTATTCAACACGTCAACGTAACTACAGATAGGACGTGTTCGGTATGCCTACCATCATTTGAGATGACTTGCCTCAGATGAATAGCGAAATTCTGCATGATCCGCTGAAGTGTCGGAACATCGATGCTCTCGATGACCTCCTGAACGGCTGTTTCCAGCTCAGCAATGGTTTCGGGGTTATTGCTGTACGCCTTGTTTTTAATACAGCCCCAGAAAAAGGACCGACAGAATGGAGTCGCATGTGTTCAGATCCGGCGAATATGATGGCCAATCGAGGCTCAGGCCAGTGGCCTCTGGGTACCCTAGAGCCAGAATGCGCTCCCCAAACTGCTCCTCCAAGACATCTAACACTCTCATGCTTCGATGGGGTCGAGCTCCATCTTGCATAAACCACATCTTGTCGAAATCAGTGTCACTTTGGATAATGGTGATAAAATCTTCTTCCAAAACCTTCACGTACCGTTCGTAGTCACCATGCCAGAAAGGAATATCGCCAATATTTTTCGCGACTGGATATTGCAGGCCGGCCGCTGTGGCCGAGCAGTTCTAGGCGCTTCAGTCCGGAACCGCGCGACTGCTACGGTTGTAGGTTCGAATCCTGCCTCAGGCATGGATGTGTGTGATGTTGTTAGGTTAGTTAGGTTTAAGTAGTTCTAAGTTCTAGGGGACTGATGACCTCAGATGTTAAGTCCCATAGTACTCAGAGCCATTTGAACCATTTAGATATTGCACACCATCCGTCATCTGTTGAGGATGAAGAGACTTCTCGATCGCGGAATGCGTATTCTCAGTCCGCCAAACGCAACAATTTTGCTTATTGACAAATGCATCCAAATAAAAGTGGACTTCGTCGCTAAGCCAAACCATACAGCGGATACTAATTACCGCCATGCCCCGCGGCCAACGGTGCAGTTTGAACGAGCTAACGCAAACCGCTCAGAAGTTATGACAGTTTTATTTCATACAGTTTAGTGTCACCCTGTAGCTTGGTGTAACACCTTTTAGGTATATGAAGTGGAAATGTTCTGCTATGGATGAAGCAGGTGGCAAACTTCAGTTTATTCGTAGAATACTGTGGAAATGTCATCACTCGTATGACCCATTCTAGAATATTGTTCAGGCGTATGGGATCCATACCAAATAAAGCTACGAGGGGATATGGAACATTTACAGAGAATGGAAGCATGAATAGACACAGGTTTCTTTTAGTCCATGAGAGTGTCACGAAGATTCTGAAGAAAACGAAATGGCAGACCCTTGAAAATAGACATAAACCGTCCAGAGAAAGCCAACTTACAAAGCTGAATAACTGGCTTTAAATTACGACCATGCAGTGGAACTCTATTCTTTTACTGTCTGTCAATCGGCGCATATTATTGCTGGAGTAGCGACCCTTTCCAGCGTCCTTTTCCTTGTTAACTGGCGGAATCCTACTCTACACGACATCTTTGCGTCGATGTCTGCAGTTCCTGCGCCACAATCTTTGGCGAGATACGCACGACCAGATAGTTTTCTCTATTGTGCACGGAGGGCATCGTCGTGTATCAGCCGCCATTTGTTGGCTATGATGTTTTTTGTAACTATACGCACGCTATTATTTTTTATGTCTGTTAACGTTGTTAGGTGTTCAACTGATCACGCATAGATTGATGAGCGGAGCTCTTTCTTTACACCCAGCAGCACCCTTATGACAGCAAGCAGTTGACGACAGGTGCTTCTTACTCTTACATTTGCTCCACGTATCGACTCCAAACGTCATCAATGGGTGTATATACGACGGTTTATTTGTTTTGTAACCTTGTTCCTATCCAACGTCATTTAAGGTGAATAGCTGTATTACTCCTGGCATATTAATTTCGGAGACACATTCGTCTGAAGACTGACTATGTGTGACTGACTCCGGTTACTGTACCATAAAAGTGAACCCCTTTTCCGATATAGAACGACTGTTTTTTCTTATATTACGGTGCAAGATCGCTGACGTTCCTATTATGAGCTCTAAACTTACTACTCATTATTCTTACCCAGATTTTTATCAAGAGTGATTTTTATGATCGTGTTGGAAGAATGAAATAGGATTGTTGAGGGAAGATTTTGAGCTGCTTATGAACTATGGACCACACGAATAGTACTGTTCAGTTTCTTTTGACTTGTTCTGAGAGTATTCAGTTGTGGGACGACATTGGACTGTTCAGCATCTGTTCTGAGTGATTTTCAAGTTTTTTCATTTATGTTTCAAGAATAGACAAGAAATTTGTATTCTTGTGTAACTATTCTCAGTGTGTCAGCAAGAAACAAGAGTAAATTCAGTTAAAATGGTTAAATACAGTGCGATTCAGTTTCCACTATCTGGGAGCGGAACCTGCAAGGCCTTTGAAAACGACGACTGAGATTTTGATATTCTCTCGCTAGCTACACACTAACTACTGGTCTTACAGAAAAAATGTACAGAGCCTTCTGGTTGGAAATTTAACGTTTTTAAATTTTGTAGTGGGCTACGTTTATGCTGGCGTCCACAGTTATTAAAGAAAAACGCATTTGATGGTCACTTCTGTACTTTTCTTTTGAATAGCTCGAAAGCTGTGGCATACAAAAAAAAAAATAAAATAAAAATAAAAATAAAAACTGCCCCAGTACAAAATTTAATTTCACTAAATTTCCTGTAAAAAGTTCCCATTAATTTTTTCTGTACGACTAATAGTTTGCATGCAGCGATCAAGAGAATATGAAAATCTCGTGGGTGGTTTCGAAGGTCTTGCAGATGGCGTAAAACGCAAAACAGCTGAGTCACCCTGTGTATAGGTTCTTGTGAATTCTTTGCTAAATAAAAGAGGGAGCAGCGTCAGAGAGACTGACGGATGAACTGCTTGGAGAACGCTCCCTCCCTTCAGCGACGGCGCACGACGCCGCCTGCCTGGAGTTTAGTTCCGCAGCCGACCGCAGCGACTGCTTCCGCATCTTCCGCGCGGCTAGCCACCGCCGAAGTTGCTCCCTGCGCAGTTGGACGACAATAGCTGCGGCGGCGGATATTACTCGCAATACGTACAGCACAGTTCCCTCCTGTGCGGCGTGCAGCCGGAATTCAGTCTGCCCGCTGTCGATGATGAAACTGCTGGGACGCAATGACGGGTACAGCACAGATAGGCTGTAATATGCTTAAAAAAGTTCGCAACTAGTGTCACAAAACAGTGGTTCAAGATATTCTCCATTGGTTACAATATACTTTTGGCAATACTTCCTAACTGTCAACGAATATTTCTTTCCGAAACTACTACCGAAGTTATGCGGTGTCGGGCGTGGCTTGCACTGGGATAGGTGACCTCCCTGTTCTACCGTACGCTGCTGACAAATGAGGCGCACTTAGCCCCGCTGACGCCAATTGAGAAACTACTTAATTGAGGAGTAGCCGCTCCGATCAGGAAAAATGGGCCGAGAGAGCGATGTACTGACCACATACCCCTCCATACTAGCATCCAGCGACACCTACTGTCTGAGGGTGACACGAAGGTCGGTCGGTACCTTTGGACCTTCCGAAGCCTGTTCAGACGAAGAGAGAGAAAATCTACAGCGCAACAGAATTAAAAGATCACTTCTTCGAGGCCCAGTAATTGTATCCCATTGCGGCACGTAAGTTTGAAACATGTCTCGAAGTTGTCTCAATCCTTCCACTGTAATGATGTAAAAACATGGCGCTCTGCGACGTCACACTCGGGCTCTTCAACGCTTCAAACAGCTAAGTATTGGCTCCTGTGAAAAAAAGGCCACAACTCTGATATTCGTATGACGTGTAAAGTCGGTTAATGTTATCACATTTGCACATAATTTCACCACAATTCTGCCAGGCGCCACCATGGCGTCACACGACGGGAGATCGTCACAGACGCTCTCATCGACATTTCACGCCTTCTTTTGACGCCTCTGCGATGGAGGTCAGAACCGGAACGCCCAGCGTAGGGCAGTTGTCTTATCGGTGGGGCCGGCCGCGGTGGTCTAGCGGTTCAGGCACTCAGTCCGGAACCGCGCGACTGCTACGGTCGCAGGTTCGAATCCTGCCTCGGGCATGGATGTGTGTGATGTCCTTAGGTTGGTTAGGTTTAAGTAGTTCTAAGTTCTATGGGACTGATGACAACAGATGTTAAGTCCCATAGTGCTCAGAACCATTTGAACCATTTTGATCTTATCCGTGGGGAGGAAAACATTTCAGACACAGCCGCTCAGAAGGAACGCGAAAAGGCTTCCGAGTGTGGCATAAAGGCCACCAAAGAACCCACCTATTTCTGTGAGACGTTGATTCCCACACATACCGCAGTCGAAGACAACAGTTTTCAGTGCGAGGAGCAACAGCAAGATGTTCTCGACAATCTTTGATACTGCTGATATCTCCCTGACACTTCATCCCTTTTCAAAGGAGATCGTCGGCTAACAATCCCACTCCGCGTCATGTGTGTAGACTGCAATGACCGCAAGCTTTTCTCTTGTATACAGAATGGAACCACGAGGGAATGTTAAAAACCATTCGACGAAATGTGAACGTGATGCGATGCAGCAAATGGGTGCTTTCCGGTTGTCCTCTTTGACAACTCCTGTCGCGCAATCACTGTGAAACGGCAAATGGTCCCTATAAGACACTCACCCCTACAGTTCACAAAACTCCTGGTGGCTCCAATCCACACTTACTGAGAACTTCAGAAGTGTGCCTTTACAGAGGAAACCTGCAAAGTGGCCCTAGGGACCCTTTGCTGTTTTGTTCACGAATGAGTTAACGTTTAAACTTCGTCGAGTGGTTTTACACGGCCTCCAGTGGTTCCACCCCATACATCACAAGCAAAAATTGCGGCCGCACAGTTGCACTCCACAGGGGTAAGATCACATTCGGTAGGGTTGTTAACCCACGATGATCTTAGGGAAGGGTTGGAACCCCAGGGAGGTATCAGCTGGGTCAACAGTTGTCAAGGAAGTCGTCCTGTTTCTCGTAGCACTGCGAGCTGTAATTATTTCCCGATAATGTCTAAGAATGAACGCTCCAAAAGAAAGGGTGGCTTTGTTCTCGCCCTTTATGGCACCCTGTGAGGTATTCGAGTCGATTCTGAGAGTTGGTGTGTCTGAAATGTTTCCGTCGGTCACTCACAAGAACATCGCTTGATTTCAAGGTGGGGTGTCGTTGTTCTGACCTCCATCGCAGAGGCGTCGAAATAAGGGTCGAAATGTGGCTGAGAGGGGCTGTGAAGTTCTTCCCATCGTGTTCCACGTCCACGGTTGCGTTGGCCAGAATTTTGGAGACATTTGGCGCCAATGAGTTATTATTAACCCACTTTACCCATCACCAGAACTTCTGAATTGTGGCGTTTTATTCACGTGTATCGACATCTTATTGTTTGAAGTGTCGTCCAGCCTGAGGGTGAGGCCACATGCCGTCAAGCTTGTGCACTATTACAGAGGAAGGTTGTAGGCCCCTTTGAGGCAAATTTCAAACTTATATCTCGCAATGGGAGACAATTACGGGGTTTCGAAAAAGTAATCCTTTGATACTATTGTGTTGTGTGTATCAAGCACCTTGAGATATGCAACCCAGCTTACGAGTGGGTGATTTAAGTAGAGTTGCCTATCTTAAGTGCATTTCATGTTTTTCAGGCCAGTTTAATTATGCCTACATTGTATCTAAGCACTAACAGAAATAGGTTTACAAAGTGTACCAGAAATATAAGATCCACTGCGTCATGAAAAATATATTCGTTAGAAAATCTTATACAGGTGATGTCATACAAACCTATACTTCTTTTTCCCAACATCGTCGTTCACTTCTCAATACTTTTTACACGTTGTTGCATTAGCTTGTAGAACTTCTCTCCATAAAAGTTCTCTGCCTTGTAACTGAAGCCGTTAACAACGGCAGTTTTCAGTTCCTCAACGTCTAAAGACAGTTTCCCACTGTTTCTTTTGCGAGACCTGGATTGCAGGATGGGTGGTCTAAGCCTTTCACAACAGCATGTGAATAGCTATTGTCTTGTTGTGTAACTATTCCAGACGACAGTTAAACTAGTCTGTGCATTGGATCAATACCTGTTTTTAGGATTGCATCCCTCCGTTCCGCAAGTGTCTGGTACTAGACTTCAGACGTGTTTCTTAAATGTTTATTCCATCTAGACTGTGTCAAGCAAAGAACAGTTTTGACACTAAACTTGATTTACACATCTGTTGCCTTTCTTTACCTGTACATTCTTTTGTGTGTTAACAGTTGTTTTACTTTATAAATGACGAATTCCATACAGATATTGGGATTATTGAATGTTGGATCTGAAGAAGGAATTTAACCGTACATTTAATCTAATTACTGCTCTCAGGGTTATTTCCTATAAAGACAAACTCACAGAGAGACATGTATCACATCCCCTTTATCACACCTTCTGTAATACTTCGTAGAAACCGTGGATGCCATTTATACTTGTGACTACAATTACCTACAGCAGCTACCGAGTAGCCTTCTTGGAGATCCAATACAGACAGGAAGTGGCCAACGATGTTGTGAATTGAAATTTGTGGTAAGTTCCTATGGGACCAAATAGCTGAGGGCATCGGTCCCTAGGCTTACTCACTACTTATTCTAGCTTAAACCAAGCTACACTAAGAACAACACAAACACCCATGCCCGAGGGAGGACTGAACTTCGACGGAGGGAGCCGCGCGAACTGTGGCAAGGCGCCCTAGACCGCGCGACTATCCCGCGCGGCGATGATGTTGTCACTGACGGGCCGTGGCCTCAGGACGATGTGTTTTAACTAACGTTGCGTTTGTTTCGGCCAGTGTAAAGCATGCAGTGTCGTTATAGGTTGTATTAACGCTCTGAACACCAATTGCACATTTATTATTTCTGTATGGAAGGACAATACGGTGTAGCTGGAGTGCCGCATTTCACGAAATCTAACATCGATAAATATTCATACCGTAATAAGGGTCTGTGGCGGTAGTTCACAAGCTAGATATTCACAGCAGTAGTTTTTAGAGTGCATTTTGACTGACTGTGTTTTACCGGATAACCTTAGTTCGGCTTATGTAATTATACACGATAATCTAGAGCCATACTAGATTCATCCTCTAGGACCATTTTACTGACATAGTCCAGCCACGTGAATGTGATCACCTGTCAGAAACCTAAATTACTATCTGATGCAGAGCGGATCACAATGAGACGTGCAGGGAGAGAGTCAGTGAAGTTCTAAAGGGATGTGGGATGTGAATCCATGCCGACTACAGTGCGGTGGCCAGCTGCACTAGGCTTCCGGTTGAGGATTCATGGCGCGAACATCTCAATCGAGGTGGTCCAACAGATTCTTGATTGGGGTCAAATCCTGAGAGTTTCCTCCCAGGATGTACGGTAAAATCATGCTGGTGCTCATCGGAACACGCACGTACACTGTGAGCAATAATGAGCGTTGCATTGTCATGCTGGTAAATGCCATCGTGCTGAGGAAATACAAGCTTCATATTGGGGTGGCCATGGTCGCCAAATATAGATGAAAGCTTGTGTTGATCCGTTGTGCCTTGGAGAATGCCGCGATCACCCATGGAATACAACGGAAACATTCTTCAGACCACAACTGTTGCAGATCAGCGTCAGAAGTTTCACATCATACACGTCAGTTACTATCCATCCAGTAGAGCAAAAACGTGAGTCATATGAAAACGCCACCATTAGCCACTCAGTGGACGTCCAGTCACCGTACTGGTCAAGTTTCAAGTTTCGTCGCTGATGAACAGCAGTCAGCAAGGGTGCGTGAACCAGGGCTCATGCTGTGGAGGCCCATGCATAGCACCCTTCACTGAACGGTCGTTGAGGAGATACTGTTGGTAGCCCCATTGTTCTCCTGGGCGGTGTGTTGCTCAGAAGTTTCATGTCTACTCGCCCGTAAACACTTCTGCAACCGTCGTTCACCTATGATGTCTATGGCCCGTCGTCTACCACAGATGTCTCGACGCTGGTTGTCGCTAGTGACAATTTGCCATACACGGTCTACTTTAATCACGGCAACAGGCGGACAGTTTACAGGTTTTCCCATTTCCAAAACGATTCCACCCTTGTCCCGAAAGACAATGACCATGCCCTTTTGGACGTCAAATAAATCGTTCCTATTCCACATTATGACAACGACCGCACTGTTACCTTGTTCCCACTACACGATTTATACAGGGTCACTCACTAATATTGCTACCTAGAATAACTCCAAAAGTATGATAGTAGCTGAAAAGTTTGTGGGGAAAAAGTTGCATGGTACAACGGGGGCCATAACATGGCGTTGGTTTGTTGTTGCTAGGTGGGATCGCTTCAGAGATGTTAAGGTCAACTTTGTTTTTCCAAATGGGATGCCGGCTGGAGTGGCCGTGCGGTTCTAGGCGCTTCAGTCTGGAACCGAGTGAGCGCTACGGTCGCAGGTTCGAATCCTGTCTCGGGCATGGCTGTGTGTGGTCCCTAGGTTAGTTAGGTTTAATTAGTTCTAAGTTCTAGGCGACTGATGACCTCAGAAGTTAAGTCGCATAGTGCTCAGAGCTATTTGAACCAACTAAATGGGATGCTTTAGTTTGTACTTATTTTCTGATATCGGCTATCGACACAAATCCAGTGATGTGTTGAACGTCAAAGAAAGATCAAACGTCCATTTACAGAAGGTGTTCAAAGTGATGATCATTGGTATTAACGCAGTGCTGAAATCTTCTTATCATGGATTGAGTGGTACTTCTCATCACTTTCGCACTTATCGAAGCACATCCTCTGACAATTGTATCTCGTATATCGTGCAAATAGTAAATATTCGCCGAATAGGGCGTATCCATCTAAGCTGCCATTGACATGTAAACACCATTCGACTGTTTCGCAATACAACACCAACAGGAACGATAAGACTATATCGTCGAATCAAGCGAATGTGAATGATGTATTCCTTCGAAGAACAAGTCGATATGCTTCTCATTTAACGAGGACGCCAACGAAATTCTGTGAGAGCTAGAGAGTTATACGCTGAAAGATATCCTCAACGTACTCATCCTACACGTCGTACATTTGAATATATGTATGATAAATTGAGAACAACTGGATCATTAACGCATCGGAAACATATCCTGCAAAGGAAAGTTACTTATAAGGAAGCTTTTGCCACTGTGGTTCGAGATCCTCGTGTCAGTTCGTGTCAGATCCCAAGGGAATCCAGCGTGAGCCAGAGTAGTGTTGTTCGTGTTCTGCATCTCCACAAATATCAACCTTACGATGTCAGTCTCTCCCAAGAATTAATTGGTGCGGATTGCAGGCGTCGCATTGAATTCTGACGATGGGCTAAACTCCATATTCAGAAAGATGACACATTTATTAATTTGATTTTATTTACTGACTAGGCTACATTCTCGAACCATGGAAATCTTAATTCGCATACCATGCATTATTGGGCAACTGAAAATCCATGCTAGCTGCGGCCAGTTGCACACCAAAAACCGTGTTCAGTGATTGCACACCAAAAACCATATGGTGTGGGATTCTGGAGGACAGAATTATAGCCACCTATTTCATCGAAGGAAATCTAAATTCTGCAAGAAACATTATGTCTGTTATTGGAAAAAATACCTTTAAGATCAACGTACAGGATGTGGTATCAACACGATGGGTGTCCGGCACATTTTTCGCTGATGGCTAGAAATGAGTTGCAGAGACAATTCCCACATTGTTGGACTGGACGCGGAGGAGATGTGTAGTGGCCGGCTCGTTCGCCAGACTTGACGCCTCTGGATTTTTTTCTTGTGAGGATTCGTAAAAGACATTGTTTATAAAGAGATCCCAAATATACCTGAAGATATGTGAGTGATAATTGTCAGAGCACGTGCTTCGATAAGTGCCAAAGTGATAAGGAATACCACTGAAACCATGATAAGAAGATCGCTGCATTGCATTGATACCAATGGTCATCACTTCAAATACCTATAAAAGACGTTCATGCCACCTTTGACGTTCGTTGATCTTCAAATCCCTTACTGTTACACATAACTGTTTGGAAGGTAGGAGACAAGGTACTGGCGGAAGTAAAGCTGTAAGGACGGGACGTGAGTCGTGCTTGGGTAGCTCAGTTGGTAGAGCAATTGCCCGCAAAAGGCAAAGGTCCCGATTTCGAGTCTTGGTCCGGCACACGGGAAGTTTCAAAGTTTGGTTGATTTATCAGTAAGCTCAGAACGTTTCCGTTCTTTCCAGTATGATGAGTAGTCTTACTCCGTAGTATTCAGGTGACGTACACTTCACTCCACTGAGTTATAACGTGGACAACTGGACTTATTTTAACACATCTTTAGTAGGCCGCTTTCTAGTCCGTTTGTTTGTTCAGTAGAAATTTTGTAATCTATTTTGAATTGGCTTTCGGATCAGGTAGTGCCTTGAAACTTTCAATATAGTTGAGAACTTCACGGTAATGTAATATTAACTCGTAATAAGGAGTACAGAGAGCAACTGTCATTGAGGAAAATCACACAACAGTTCGTATCATTTGCAGTGCAATAAATTTGTTAGTGACTTAGATAAACTATTAATGCCTCAATTATTTATTGCTCGCACCCTACTGTTTCGTTTTAAATTTTACATGTATTGTTATAGCTATAAAAAATTCAGAAGCGCAGATTTTCAGGACTAACTGTATGGGGCTAGGAATCTCTATGGCGCTAGCCGAATTTATTTCACACTTTTAATTGTTTTAAAAGCACGTTATTTTAAAAAGGTTTTTATTTAATTAGCTCTTTTATATTGTTGTGACTGAAATTATGTTGTGATGTATTGTTGCTGTTGTTGAAACCTATTCGCTCGTTCCTTCCTTTCTGGACGGTCTTAGTGTTGTCCATTGGTCAGAGATAAAGTGGGACCCTGAAGCGGTCATCCTAGCGTGTCTGTGTCGTGTTTTGGCGACCCTGCCTCCAGCGTCGGGCGTCAATGGCGGACCCTGTATCCCTCCCACCCTTCCCCCCACAGTGATAGATGACTGTTGGCCACGGTGCCACTGTGTGTGTGTGTGTGTGTGTGTGTGTGTGTGTGTGTGTGTGTGTGTGTGTGTTGGGATAGTCAGCTGTCCCTCGCTGCTGCTCCCTTTCCTCCATTCACAGAATGGCTGAGGGTTATTGATGGCCCTCTACCACACACTGTGTCTCCATCTGTGACCTAAATATAGTTTCCTTTGTTCTATGTAATAGGATCTGTTACTCATGATATCTCTTCTTATTGTACGTAAATGAGAACACAACTATTTGTAGTATGGACGTAAGAAAAGGTGAGAACTGCATCTCAGTTCACCTCAGGTGCAAAAGAAAGAGAACAGGCCTTTCACTAAAATAAAGCTTTATTCTACCGTGAAACAGTGGCTTTCTTTTGATAAAATGACATTAAACTTTATGTCAAACCAAAATCGAATATATTTTATCGATTTGAACTTCACGTTTAGGCTCAGCTTGAGTTATCATTACACCAGAATTTAGCGGATATTCTGTTTGAAACATTTTGGTAACACCTCCAGATCGTTCTTCTACCTCTCTTACATTTTTCAAGTTAGTAGTTGAAACATATTTTCTAGGTCTTCAACAACAAGTGATTATCCATTTAGATGCACACTCATAAGGTTTTCAGTTAACACAATGTGAATAAAAGTCATGGAATGAAAATTGACGAAACTTACTATTAAATGCAATCTTTGATGTCACTATTAAGACTTGTTCTTCAAGAAATGTCTTATTTCAGTCTTTATATACCATTACTTATCCAGCCCTTAAATTAACGTAATGTGTTATTATTCTAACGTTATTAATAACATTGTCTTCTTATTTATTTCTATGAAACATTAATTCCCTTGTATTGTAATAGAACAACAGAACAGGTATCTGATCAGCATAAGTATTAAAGTTCCATATTCCCATACATAAATCTCATTTTTATTCTATTAGTAAATAATGCAATCCAACAATATGAGTTAGAGGTCATATAGTCACTGTTCTTAGATCACAAAATTCGAATGAAGAACGATAGGGAATAAATGATCCAGATCTATGCGCATGGCGCCTAAATCTGCCGATCTTCCAGACACCTCTAATACTTTTGCTGACTTTATGACCCTAGAAACACATGATACACTGAGAGGGGAGGCTTCATGTCACCCTGTGGTGATATGAAGAAAAACTACTTGTGATTGACAGACAGCTGGATAGGTACTGTTTTTACTGTGTTGCAGTACTAAGAATACTGGCATACTATGGTAATTATCGTATTTTAGTCTGTGTAGTAAGTCGTCTGCAGATTATAATCAGGTACCTTAGTACTCCGTACTGACATGTAATGTTGGGTTGGTGCACAAGTTCGTAGCCTTTTTTCATAAGATGAATAAAGGAATGAAGGATAGATTGCATGCAACCGGTGGTGGAGTGTTCGTCGCTGTTAGTAGTAGTTTATCCTGTAGTGAAATACACTCCTGGAAATTGAAATAAGAACACCGTGAATTCATTGTCCCAGGAAGGGGAAACTTTATTGACACATTCCTGGGGTCAGATACATCACATGATCACACTGACAGAACCACAGGCACATAGACACAGGCAACAGAGCATGCACAATGTCGGCACTAGTACAGTGTATATCCACCTTTCGCAGCAATGCAGGCTGCTATTCTCCCATGGAGACGATCGTAGAGATGCTGGATGTAGTCCTGTGGAACGGCTTGCCACGCCATTTCCACCTGGCGCCTCAGTTGGACCAGCGTTCGTGCTGGACGTGCAGGCCGCGTGAGACGACGCTTCATCCAGTCCCAAACATGCTCAATGGGGGACAGATCCGGAGATCTTGCTGGCCAGGGTAGTTGACTTACACCTTCTAGAGCACGTTGGGTGGCACGGGATACATGCGGACGTGCATTGTCCTGATGGAACAGCAAGTTCCATTGCCGGTCTAGGAATGGTAGAACGATGGGTTCGATGACGGTTTGGATGTACCGTGCACTATTCAGTGTACCCTCGACGATCACCAGTGGTGTACGGCCAGTGTAGGAGATCGCTCCCCACACCATGATGCCGGGTGTTGGCCCTGTGTGCCTCGGTCGTATGCAGTCCTGATTGTGGCGCTCGCCTGCACGGCGCCAAACTCGAATACGACCATCATTGGCACCAAGGCAGAAGCGACTCTCATCGCTGAAGACGACATGTCTCCATTCGTCCCTCCATTCACGCCTGTCGCGACACCACTGGAGGCGGGCTGCACGATGTTGGGGCGTGAGCGGAAGACGGCCTAACGGTGTGCGGGACCGTAGCCCAGCTTCATGGAGACGGTTGCGAATGGTCCTCGCCGATACCCCAGGAGCAACAGTGTCCCTAATTTCCTGGGAAGTGGCGGTGCGGTCCCCTACGGCACTGCGTAGGATCCTACGGTCTTGGCGTGCATCCGTGCGTCGCTGCGGTCCGGTCCCAGGTCGACGGGCACGTGCACCTTCCGCCGACCACTGGCGACAACATCGATGTACTGTGGAGACCTCACGCCCCACGTGTTGAGCAACTCGGCGGTACGTCCACCCGGCCTCCCGCATGCCCACTATACGCCCTCGCTCAAAGTCCGTCAACTGCACATACGGTTCACGTCCACGCTGTCACGGCATGCTACCAGTGTTAAAGACTGCGATGGAGCTCCGTATGCCACGGCAAACTGGCTGACACTGACGGCGGCGGTGCACAAATGCTGCGCAGCTAGCGCCATTCGACGGCCAACACCGCGGTTCCTGGTGTGTCCGCTGTGCCGTGCGTGTGATCATTGCTTGTACAGCCCTCTCGCAGTGTCCGGAGCAAGTATTGTGGGTCTGACACACCGGTGTCAATGTGTTCTTTTTCCATTTCCAGGAGTGTAGAAGCGGATAGTTCCTGTGAATTATTATGGGTGGAGGTTCCACTCAACAACCGAGCTAGGTTAATAATTGGCTCCTTTTACCGACCTCCCGACTCAGCTGCATTAGTGGCAGAACAACTGAGAGAAAATTTGGAATACATTTCACATAAATTTTCTCAGCATGTTATAGTCTTAGGTGGAGATTTCAATTTACCAGATATTGACTGGGACACTCAGATGTTTAGGGACAGATGGTAGGGACATAGCATAGAGTGACATTATACTGAGTGCACTATCCGAAAATTACCTCGAGCAATTAAACAGAGAACCGACTCGTGGAGATAACATCTTGGACCTACTGATAACAAACAGACCCGAACTTTTCGACTCTGTATGTACAGAACAGGGAATCAGTGATCATAAGGCCGTTGCAGCATCCCTGTATATGGAAGTTAGTAGGAATATAAAAAAAGGGAGGAAGGTTTATCTGTTTAGCAAGAGTAATAGAAGGCAGATTTCAGACTACCTAACAGATCAAAACGAAAATTTCTGTTCCGACACTGACAATGTTGAGTGTTTGTGGAGAAAGTTCAAGGCAATCGTAAAATGCGTTTTAGACAGGTACGTGCCGAGTAAAACTGTGAGGGACGGGAAAAACCCACCGTGGTACAACAACAAAGTTAGGAAACTACTGCGAAAGCAAAGAGAGCTTCACTCTAAGTTTAAACGCAGCCAAAACCTCTCTGACAAACAGAAGCTAAACGATGTCAAAGTTAGCGCAAGGAGGGCTATGCGTGAAGCGTTCAGTGAATTCGAAAGTAAAATTCTATGTACGACTTGACAGAAAATCCTAGGAAGTTCTGGTCTTACGTTAAATCAGTAAGTGTCTCGAAACAGCATATCCAGACACTCCGGGATGATGATGGCATTGAAACAGAGGATGACACGCGTAAAGCTGAAATAGTAAACACCTTTTTCGAAAGCTGTTTCACAGAGGAAGACGGCACTGCAGTTCCTTCTCTAAATCCTCGCACAAACGAAAGAATGGCTGACATCGAAATAAGTGTCCAAGGAACAGAAAAGCAACTGGAATCACTCAACAGAGGAAAGTCCACTGGACCTGACGTGATACCAATTCGATTCTACACAGAGTACGCGAAAGAACTTGTCCCCCTTCTAACAGCCGTGTACCGCAAGTCTCTGGAGGAACGGAAGATTCCAAATGATTGGAGAAGAGCACAGGTAGTCCCAGTCTTTAAGAAGGGTCGTCGAGCAGATGCGCAAAACTGTAGACCTATATCTCTGACGTCGATCTGTTGTAGAATTTTAGAACATGTTTTTTGCTCGAGTATCGAGAATCTACTACGTAGGAATCAACATGGATTCCGGAAACAGCGATCGTGTGAGATCCAACTCGCTTTATTTGTTCATGAGACCCAGAAAATATTAGATACAGGCTCCCAGGTAGATGCTACTTTTCTTGACTTCCGGAAGGCGTTCGATACAGTTCCGCGCTGTCACCTGATAAACAAAGTAAGAGGCTACGGAATATCAGACCAGCTGTGTGGCTGGATTGAAGAGTTTTTAGCAAACAGAACACAGCATGTTGTTATCAATGGAGAGACGTCTACAGACGTTAAAGTAACCTCTGGCGTGCCACAGGGGAGTGTTATGGGACCATTGCTTTTCACAATATATATAATTGACCTAGTAGATAGTGTCGGAAGTCCCATGCGGCTTTTCGCGGATGATGCTGCAGTATACAGAGGAGTTGCAGCATTAGAAAATTGTAGCGAAATGCAGGAAGCTCTGCAGCGGATAGGCACTTGGTGCAGGGAGTGGCAACTGACCCTTAACATAGACAAATGTAACGTATTGCGAATACATAGAAAGAAGGATCCTTTATTGTATGATTATATGATAGCGGAACAAACACTGGTAGCAGTTACTTCTGTAAAATACCTGGGAGTATGCGTGCGGAACGATTTGAAGTGGAATGATCAAAAAAATTAATTGTTGGTAAGGCGGGTACCAGGTTGAGATTCATTGGGAGAGTCCTTAGAAAATGTAGTCCATCAACAAAGGAGGTGGCTTACAAAACACTCGTTCGACCTATACTTGAGTATTGCTCATCAGTGTGGGATCCGTACCAGATCGGGTTGACGGAGGAGATAGAGAAGATCCAAAGAAGAGCGGCGCGTTTCGTCACAGGGTTATTTGGTAACCGTGATAGCGTTACGGAGATGTTTAACGAACTCAAGTGGCAGACTCTGCAAGAGAGGCGCTCTGCATCACGGTGTAGCTTGCTCGCCAGGTTTCGAGAGGGTACGTTTCTGGATGAGGTATCGAATATATTGCTTCCCCCTACTTATACCTCCCGAGGAGATCACGAATGGAAAATTAGAGAGATTAGAGCGCGCACGGAGACTTTCAGACAGTCGTTCTTCCCGCGAACCATACGCGACTGGAACAGGAAAGGGAGGTAATGACAGTGGCGCGTAAAGTGCCCTCCGCCACACACCGTTGGGTGGCTTGCGGAGTGTAAATGTAGATGTAGAAACTAAATAGATAAAAATAACAGAGATTATAGTCATCAATAATATATTCTCCTTCGCTATTTCCAATAGTCTGCCAACTTTGAGGTAACTTTTCGATTCCGCGACTGTAGAAATCACGTGGCTTTGATTCAAAGAACTCGTTGAGGCATGTTCTGAGCGCAATTTCTTTCAGAAAGGAAGTTCCTTGAAGGTTGTTCGACAGAGAGGGGAAAAGATGAAAACGTGAGGCCACAAAATCAAGTGAATAACATGGGTGCGTAATGACTTCCCAACACAACTCCTGTATGTTTTTTTTGTGAGTCAGACGTTATCGTGCAATAGCATCATTTGACGTAGTCTTCTTAGTTTTTGTTCTGGGATTGCATGTATAAGACGTCTCAGTTGTTGACAATAATTGTCAACATTGGTCGTTACACCTTGCAGAAGTAGTTCGTAGTTCACTACACCGACTCTGCTCCAGCAGAGCATAAATGATCTTTTGTGCACTTGTGCAGGTATTTGTACAGGGAGTTGCTGCTTTGTTTGAGCTCAAATATTCCTTTGTTTTCCTCATGCAGGCGTAGAGACGCCATTTCTCGTCACCAGTAACGGTACAGGATGGGAATGGTTGGTCTTGTTCACGACCAAGCGGAGATGCACATATGGCGACCCTCTGATTTTTGTGATTTTGGTTTAGAGCACGTGGAGCGCACACACTCCATTTTTCAACCTCCCCACTGCATGCAAATATCTAACGATGGTGGAATGAACTCAGTTCATCACTTTTGCCAGTTCTCGAGTACGCTAACGTGGATCACTGAGGATAAAGGATTTAAATGATCTTCATCAAAGCTTGATGGTCTTTCTGAACATGGAGAGTCACTAAGATCAAAACGATCCTCCTTAAAACGAGAAAATCATTTTCTTGCCGTGCTCTGTCCATTGCCATTAGCCCCATACGGCGCATATGTTCATGGCTGCCTCTACTGCTGTCTCCCCTCTACTGAACACACACAAAAGAATTTGTCGAAATGTTCTAATTTCTCTTACTGCACTCCATTTTGTAGTGTCCACAGGCTCCACTCACTATCTTCAAATAAAAATTGACAGTATTTAGACTCAAATAACAACAGTAAACTACAAATATAAATGACAATCGATAAATAAACACATAGCAACCAAAGTACTAACGTGAAAAACACAAACGCTACGAACATATGCACCAGCCTAATAGTTTCGCAACAGTGTCGGTTAATGAGAATCATCGTCAGCCAGTGACCATCGATAGAAGGGGTGCGATTTGGAGTTAATGTGCAGTGTCTCCAGTGACTCTCAGAAAATGTGTTGTGTGAGCTATAAGAAGTCATCCTGTATTAGCCTGTTAGACGACACAAAGCAATATTCCGTAACTACAGCCGGAACAAGCTATCATTACGCTTGTTTACCTCTGATTTCAGATATAGATTGCTTTTCAGCCTGTATCTCCAGATAACTGAAAATTCTTACTGAATAAATATCATGAACTCTGTATACATGCCAAGTTAATAAGTTGTTAGACAGAACCTAGACTTGCGAGCTAATGCGTGTTCTTCCACCCTCCTGCTCCTACCCTTTTTATCACTGTTGTGATTAGATGGAATCATTTCGTCTCGGATTCATCGGATTCTGACAGTGGGATACAGCCCTTCAGCTGTCCAGTTTTCCAAAACCCTGTTCGTAAACAGTGAGGCGAATCAACGATGGTGCAGTAGAAACTGGCCCAAGGCAGATCAGATTTCTGGGTATTTAGGTTATGAGTTATCAAGGCACATATGGAATAATTCACGCTGATTGCTTGATTACAGCGAAGTGTCTTCTGACTCCGGTATTTCATACCAGGAAATAATGTCAATGGTGAAGTACTAGGCAGCAAATTTCCGCTATAGATATGATTCAGACTAAGAGCCTTTCCTGACAAAGAATTACCATCTTTTCCTTCGAGGTAAGAATTTCAGCCAGTGGAGAATCAGTGCGACAACTGTATAGCAGATACGTATGTGGGCTCATCTGCCAAAGGAAACACTCAGAGATGAAGGATAATGGCTGTGACTTGCCTGTGGCAAGAGCTTGATCGCTGTACCTCGTTTCCACCAACACCCTACAGTGGTCGGCTTTCCTCTAGGCCAGGGCCAGTGTGCAGAGCCATACGTGAGCCAGATGTGCGGCCTGCATGTCGGCTTTGCTGGGTCCTTCTCAGAAGTACCCGGTACAACGCCACGTTTCGTTTAATAGTGCGGTGCGGATTTTTCAGTCAGCGTAACTCTCTGCAGTTCGGAAGAACCGTGGTGTCAGCACTCTTTACCCTTTACTGTTTGCTCATTGTATAAATGACGTTGACAGGTCTAGTGGTTGTTTATGCAGAACAGAGAGTCTGTGGATCTACCGCCACAATCTTTGGAAAATGAATGCGAATGACAGAGGGGATGTGTGATAAATGTCAATATCTATCAAGTAGCCGCATAATCGACAGATACTGCACATTTCCTATGGAAAATGGATTTATCGCCCCAATCTTTTGAAAACGAATGGGAATTATAGAGAGAATAGATGATAAATGTCAATATGTAATACGTAGTCACACAATCGACAGGTACTTCATATATACAATCGAACTACAATACAGTACGAAATGTCCTAATGATTGTAATATTACGGCTGCGAGTACCAGCGATGATGTGCTACCGTAATTGAGATGACAACGCTCTCTGCTGTGACACCAAAACTCTTTGCTGTGAAAAAAAGAGGAGCATCTATGTTTTTTGTAACTGTCAGTGATAAGAAATGCCGATTGGACATTGTGCTTTTTTTTTGAGGTGATAAGTTTGCATATAGAAGTAATTTGAAGTGCAGAGGTCAACTTGTAATTGCAATTATCAAGAATAAAAACTGAATTTGTGAAAAAAGAAGGTAAATATCGTTTACGATCCTTTATTCGATGTTGGAGCTTCGGGCCGTCATAAAAACTACTACTGTGTTTACCAATACAGTTATTTCTTCGTGAACTAACAATACTGGGCGAATCTGCTACTATCACCGTCCGAACGACGTGCAATATTTCGCCGTCAGCTTGTGTGTTCAAGATGTTCCATATGCGACCTGTTTGTTAGTCAGAAGATATCATACTGCCACTGTTGTTAAACCGTATTATTCTGAAATTGTAGCTGATATTGTGGCTGCTAAGACAGACGGCATCTTCATCGCGAGTTGCAGTTTTCTCCGACTTTGCCAGGCGTTCTCAGACAAATGGAGAAACGGAAACCTCCGACTGCCAACTCATCCTATACCTAACCAGTTCTCTCCTTATAGCAACCACCAAGAAAAAAAATTCATCTAAAGTCAATTTTTTTCAGAGATTGTTTGTATTAGACAGGTAAAAATTTTAGAAAGTATGCATCTACGCAAAAAATCAAAAGAGAGGTTTTTTAATGTAGTACCTGTCTTATCTATGTCAAAGTCAAATAGCAAGCGAGTTAATTAATTAATTTTTCTCTTTACGACGTAGAAGAGTTCATTTTAGAAGTGCCATGCAGAAAGATTTTAAAGATTTAGTTGACAATGAAGGAGCAAAAATATTACAGCAATCCACAGCCTGTATTCATTCTTCTGTATACCAAAATCACTCTGTCCGAAATTTATAGACGTCAAGCACGTGATGCAACTCGTGGAACGAATATTAAAATTTCTGAGGTCTCACGCATTATCCCACTGTCAGTTTCCTACTGTCAGTTTCAAATAGAGATTGACAAAGAGTGTCGACACTTCATATATTACTGCAAAGTACGTTAGTGAAGTCAAGCGTCATGCTTGGAACTATTTTTCGATCTGAAACCTGCTACTATTGAATTTACGAAACAAAAGGAGTAGAGGAAGGGAATGGATAGCAGACTTCGATTTTAAGTGGATTTGACTGCACAGTAAGACATTTGAAGATGAAAAGCAATTTGTTTTTGATTTTGATGTGGATGAATCTGAAAAGAAAATGGCAATGTACAAGCGACTAGTTTCATAAGTTCAGTGACGTTAAAGATAACACGAGTTCATGGTGGCTTTGAAATAATTACAAGGATAGTTTCTAAATATTTTGAGGACACTGCCAATATTACATCGATTTTCAAGGTGTTTTCGATACCAGTTGTCGTTTCTGTTGAAGGCACCCCTTTGTATGCGCGGACGGGACTGACTGATCTGCAGAGTAATTCCCATTTTCAAGACTAATCTCTTTAAGTTAGAGCTGTCCCTGATGCCTACATTGTTTACCTTTTAACGTCTTCGTAATGACGTTGCAAACATGCTAAAATATTTCGATCAATATGAGTGTTTGATAAGCTTTATTCGATTATGAAACTAAACAAGTCACGATTACGTGGCAAACTGAGGGAGAAAATCTGTGAAACTGGCTGCGGCTGTCCGTACGCCAACCCTTTGTTCCAGATAAAGGTTATATTACGTCCTCAATACCCCAAAAATAACTGAATAATACTGAAAATTTGTTTCATTTGGGATATATGTTTATGACAAATATGAAATGTGAGTGAAGCTCGAATACAGCGCCACTGCACTCCCATCCAAACCCAGCTCATTCTTAGTTCCCCTCTCCCCCTCTTCCTTCCCCTGCCACCCCCCCCCCAACTGCTGAGCCAGGTAGAACGCTATAAGGTGTAAGACAAAACAGGGCTCGAGACGAATTCTTGCCCGCCCCTGCTATAGCCCGAAATTTTTAATCTTCCATTTAGATATTATCTACCACTAACTGCTCGTCATTGGAACACAGAAAACTACCGTATAAAACAGCTAAATTTCATAATTTTAACGATTAAAATAGATTATGAGAAGCTGTTTGAGAATATGATTTAACTTCATAATCTATTCTCGAAGCAGTATCGATTGTGACTCCCTATCTACAAGCTCTATGATTGAAATCAAAATTTATATGAATTCAGTTTCGTTTTTTCTTGTATGCCAAGGGGGAGGTTACCATGAGAAAAAGATTGAATAATCAACGAAAGGATAACGTTCTACGAGTCGGGGCGTGGAATGTCAGAAGCTTGAACGTGGTAGGGAAACTAGAAAATCTGAAAAGAGAAATGCAAAGGCCCAATCTAGATATAATAGGGGTCAGTGAAGTGAAGTGGAAGGAAGACAGGGATTTCTGGTCGGACGAGTATCGGGTAATATCAACAGCAACAGAAAATGGTATAACAGGTGTAGGATTCCTTATGAATAGGAAGGTAGGGCAGAGGGTGTGTTACTGTGAACAGTTCAGTGACCGGGTTGTTCTAATCAGAATTGACAGCAGATCAACACCGACAACGATAGTTCAGGTATACATGCCGACGTCGTAAGCTGAATATGAACAGATAGAGAAAGTGTATGAGGATATTGAAAGGGTAATGCAGTATGTAAAGGGGGACGAAAATCTAATAGTCATGGGCGACTGGAATGCAGTTGTAGGGGAAGGAGTAGAAGAAAACGTTACAGGAGAATATGGGCTTGGGACAAGGAATGAAAGAGGAGAAAGACTAATCGAGTTCTGTAACAAGTTTCAGCTAGTAATAGCGAATACCCTGTTCAAGAATCACAAGAGGAGGAGGTATACTTGGAAAAGGCCAGGAGATACGGGAAGATTTCAATTAGATTACATCATGGTCAGACAGAGATTCCGTAATCAGATACTGGATTGTAAGGCGTACTCAGGAGCAGATATAGACTCAGATCACAATATAGTAGTGATGAAGAGTAAAAAAAAATGGTTCAAATGGCTCTGAGCACTATGGGACTTAACTACTGAGGTCATCAGTCCCCTAGAACTTAGAACTACTTAAACCTAACTAACCTAAGGACATCACACACATCCATGCCCGAGGCAGGATCCGAACCTGCGACCGTAGCGGTCACGCGGTTCCAAACTGACGCGCTTAGAACCGCACGGCCACACCGGCCGGCGATGAAGAGTAGGCTGAAGTTCAAGACATTAGTCAGGAAGAATCAATACGCAAAGAAGTGGGATACGGAAGTGCTAAGGAATGACGAGATACGTTTCAAGTTCTCTAACGCTATAGATACAGCAATAAGGAATAGCGCAGTAGGCAGTACAGTTGAAGAAGAATGGACATCTCTAAAAAGGGCCATCACAGAAGTTGGGAAGGAAAACATAAGTACAAAGACGGTAGCTGCGAAGAAACCATGGGTAACAGAAGAAATACTTCAGTTGATTGATGAAAGGAGGAAGTAGAAACATGTTCCGGGAAAATAAGGAATACAGAAATACAAGTCGCTGAGGAATGAAATAAATAGAAAGAGCAGGGAAGCTAAGACGAAATGGCTGCAGGAAAAAATGTGAAGACATCGAAAAAGATATGATTGTCGGAAGGACAGACTCAGCATACAGGAAAGTCAAAACAACCTTTGGTGACACTAAAAGCAACGGTGGTAACATTAGGAGTGCAACGGGAATTCCACTATTAAATGCAGAGTAGAGAGCAGATTGGTGGAAAGAATACATTGAAAGCCTCTATGAGGGTGAAGATTTGTCTGATGTGATAGAAGAAGAAACAGGAGTCGATTTAGAAGAGATAGGGGATCCAATATTAGAATCGGAATTTAAAAGAGCTTTGGAGGACTTACGGTCAAATAAGGCAGAAGGGATAGATAACATTCCATCAGAATTTCTAAAATCATTGGGGGAAGTGGCAACAAAACGACTATTCACGTTGGTGTGTAGAATATATGAGTCTGGCGATATACCATCTGACTTTCGGTAAAGCATCATCCACACAATTGCGAAGACGGCAAGAGCTGACAAGTGCGAGAATTATCGCACAATCAGCTTAACAGCTCATGCATCGAAGCTGCTTACAAGAATAATATACAGAAGAATGGAAAAGAAAATTGAGAATGCGCTAGGTGCCGATCAGTTTGGCTTTAGGAAAAGTAAAGGGACGAGAGAGGCAATTCTGACGTTACGGCTAATAATGGAAGTAAGGCTAAAGAAAAATCAAGACACTTTCATAGGATTTGTCGACCTGGAAAAAGCGTTCGACAATATAAAATGGTACAAGCTGTTCGAGATTCTGAAAAAAGTCGGGGTAAGCTATAGGGAGAGACGGGTCATATACAATGTGTACAACAACCAAGAGGGAATAATAAGAGTGGACGATCAAGAACGAAGTGCTCGAATTGAGAAGGGTGTAAGACAAGTCTGTAGCCTTTCGCCTCTACTCTTCAATCTGTACATCGAGGAAGCAATGATGGAAATAAAAGAAAGGTTCAGGAGTGGAATTAAAATACAAGGTGAAAGGATATCAATGATACGATTCGCTGATGACATTGCTGTCCTGAGTGAAAGTGAAGAAGAATTAAATGACCTGCTGAACGGAATGAACAGTCTAATGAGTACACAGTATGGTTTGAGAGTAAATCGGAGAAAGACGAAGGTAAGGAGAAGTAGTAGAAATGAGGACAGCGAGAAACTTAACATCAGGATTGATGGTCACGAAGTCAATGAAGTTAAGGAATTCCGCTACCTAGGCAGTAAAATAACCAATGACGGACGGAGCAAGGAGGACATCAAAAGCAGACTAGCTATGGCCAAAAAGGCATTTCTGGCCAAGAGAAGTCTACTAATATCAAATACCGGCCTTAATTTGAGGAAGAAATTTCTGAGGATGTACGTCTGGAGTACAGCATTGTATGGTAGTGAAACATGGACTGTGGGAAAACCGGAACAGAAGAGAATCGAAGCATTTGAGATGTGGTGCTATAGACGAATGTTGAAAATTAAGTGGACTGATAAGATAAGGAATGAGGAGGTTCTACGCAGAATCGGAGAGGAAAGGAATATGTGGAAAACACTGATAAGGAGAAGGGACAGGATGATAGGACATCTGCTAAGACATGAGGGAATGACTTCCATGGTACTAGAGGGAGCTGTAGAGGGCAAAAGCTGTAGAGGAAGACAGAGATTGGAATACATGAAGCAAATAATTGAGGACGTAGGTTGCAAGTGCTACTCTGAGATGAAGAGGTTAGCAGAGGAAAGGAATTCGTCAGTAGACTAATGACCAAAAAAAAAAAAAGACATATTGATAACCTTGGCATAATACTGCAGACTGCATTCTGATTCGACTGATACCATACAGTTCCCTCCGAATTTATACAACCGTGCATATGCAAGAAATCCACAATTCGAATATCAAAATTACTTTGATATGTGACTTCATATTTTGATACTATGCATTAACGATCAGCATCAACTCAATATCATAACAAGGTTATAGGTTCCATGGGGGACCAATTCATTTTGTTAATTTTAAAACTGTGTCATGTATGAACAAAGGAACCTGTTTCGTAATACTCAGGTTCAGTTAAATGGCTGTTGTGAAAAGTAACATTTACTTAGTAAATTTTGGAATAAGGAAGGACATGAGTTAGACCTAAAACTAAAATCCAATGGATCAGTCGCATTAATATTACTAAAATATAAATCAGAATATCACATTCTCTGTAAGTTCAGAAATGTTACGGATAGAAAATGTAAGAGTAGTTTTGGAATCAACACAAAAATTGTTTTAAGATGAGAAATTTCATACACAAAATGTCAGTCATTTTCAATTTCGTACATATTTCGCTTATTTTATTTTGCTAAGAACGTAGTCAGGTTTCTGAAAATAATAGTGGGTTGAAGTTAGTTTGCTACCACATTAATGAGACCACCGCCTGTATTTGACGTCAACGAACAGCAACCACTCACACACGACAGGTGGCAGCACTAGCAGTAGTGACGGGTACATAAAGAGTGTCAAGGAGACGCAGAAAACAGCGCAGAAACGGAGAGATTTATGTAACGTCCAAGAGGGAATGATCATTGACTTTGGAGCCAAGGGAGGAAGCATTTCGAAAATCGCTAAGTAAGTTATATATTCGCATGCCGCAGTGGTTGATGCATATCATGCATAACAAACTGACGTTTCCCAAAACTAACGCCGAGTACTGCATCACATGAGCGTTATGGTTTGGGGAATATTTTCGTAGTATTCACTGGGTGATCTCGTCATTCTCGAAGGCACAGTGCACCAACACAAATATGCATCTATCCTTTGGAGATTATGTCCACTCCTACATGCAGTTTGTTTTTCCTCGGTACGATGATATTGACCAGTAGAACAATGCGACTTCTCACACAGCTGGCAGTGTACGTGTGTGGCTCGGAAAGCACCAGGATGGGTTTAACATACTCCCCTGGCCACAAGACTCCCTGGATTAAAACCCAACGGAGAGTCTGTGGGAACAACTCGATGGGGCTGTTAGTGCTATGGTTCATCAATAGAGCGTCCTAGTGGGCTACCCATGGCACTGGAGTTCGCACAGCTCCACATCCCTGTCAGGACCTTCTAGAACATCAATGACTTTCTTCCTGCACGTCTCGCAGTGGTCTGCGCTACAAAAAGTGGTTAGGCATTTAACAGGAGGTCACATTGATGTGAATGGAGAGTGTACATCCAAAAGAATTTAGTATGCAACGGACAAATTATTGCTAGTTAATACAAATATAAATTAAGACAGAGCTAGCCTTCTGGCAGCTTAATTCTATTATCATATACATTCTTTTACTTCGTTTTAGTGGAGTCACGTCCTTTAAATTGGTAGAGACACTTACTTTGAATATACACTGTGGTACCCAAAGTTCCTTTTATCGTGTCAGGCCTCCGTTTGGTCGACGTAGTGCAGACCTTCGACCTGAAGTGTACTCAACAAGTCGTTGGAAGTCCCCCAGAGAAACAGTGAGCCATGTTGCCTCTGTAGCCATCCATAACTGCGATAGTGTTGGCTGTGCAGGATTTTGTGCATGAACTGAATTCTCGATGGGTTTCATGTCAGGAAAAATGGGTAGCCAAACCATTCACACGAATTGTCCAGAGCGTTCTTCAAACCACTTGAAAACAACTGTGGCCTGGTGGGATGGCACATAGTCATCCATAAAAGGAAATTCCATGAGTGGCTGTAAATGGTCTCCAAGTAAAATCGAAACAAACGAGCCCCCGGTCACAATTTTTTAGTCTTATTTGCCAGCTTTCAACACCTCTAAGAGTGCCTTCATCAGATTTTAGACATTTAAGGTGGTCTCTAACATAATTACAAATTTGTGGGATGAAATTTTTTTTATACAAGGAAATGTGTAAGTACTGACTAACGATACAAGATAATCAGTACTTATATGTCACATATAAAATAAATAACAAGCCAGAAGGGCTTTAGTCACAAAGTATTTAAAAGGAATGTGTGAAGGCAAGCTTCTAAGGGCTGCTCATACCTGTACAGCCACAGTTTTCAACGGACTTATAGAGCACTGAAAATGTCTAAATTCTGATGAAGGTACTCTTAGAAGCGTTGAAACCTGGTAAATAAGACCAAAAAGTTGTGACTGAGAGCTCATTTGTTTCAATTTTAATTTATAAACGGTCACTGAACCAAGCAGCCATGATCAAAACTTTGGTCTCCAAGTAGTCGAACATGACCATTTCGATTCAATGATCGGTCCAGTCTGACCAGAGGACCCTGTCCAGTATGTCAAACACAGTCAACACAGTTATGGAGTCATCATCAGGTTGCACAATGCCTTCTTGACAACTTGAATCCATGGCTTCGTTGGGTCTGGACCACACTCTAACCTAACCATTAGCTCTTACCAACTGAACTCGGGACTCATCTGACTAAACCACGGTTTTCCAGTCATCTCCGGTCCAACCTGTCGTAGCGCCCCTCATCAGTTAGAGGGCTAGCACAACAGACAAGCAAGGTGGGCTGCCGACTTCCCTCCAAGAGATCAGATCAAAACATCGCCAGTGAATGTAAACATCAACAGACTTTCCGCATAAACATGGCACTACTTCGTGAAAAGCCATGTGACAGTGATACCACCAATTGGAACTAATGTGGCTAAGTGTAAGACTCAGCAGAATCGGTGTTACAAGCACGCTAGCAGAGGCGGACCGGCAGTGTGTACCTACAGCTTGGACAGCTCCGGCCAATGCCTATGCTGGCTCCAGCCCAGTAGTCACTCTGTAGTCTTTTTGTAGAAAGTTGTATCTTGATGGGCGTAACGCCAGTTTGTAATTGTGTTGATAGTATTTTGGTTATTATTTATTTTCGTTGTCTTGTACTCTTTATTTTGCCACCACAATAATTATTGTGGTTATTGTGTTTCTTGTTGTTCTTGAGTTTCGTTATTACGCCAAGAAGGCGTTTTAATTAAAATAAAGTGTGTTCAGACTTGATCGTTAGTTCTTTCCTGCCGACCGCAGGCCACTAAACAACCAATATGGTCACGAATGCAGAAGAGGAGCTGCAGGTGATGTAGTGGCGTTAGGAAAGGCATTCGCATAGTTCGTCTGCTGCCATAGCCCATTAATGTCAAATTAAGCCGCAATGTCCTGATGGATATCTTCGTCGTACGTCCCACATCGACGTCTGCGGTTATTTCATGCAGTGTTGCTTGTCTGTTAGCACTGAGAACTCTAAGCAAATGCCGCTGCTCTTGGTCATTAAGTGAAGACCTCCGACCACTACGTTGTCCGTGGTGAGGGGTAATGCCTGAACTGTGATATTGTCGGCACGCTCCTAACACTTTGGATCTCGGGATATTGAATTCCCTAGCGATTTTTGGAACAGAATGTCTGGTCAGTTTCGCTCCAACTACCAGTCCGCGTTCGGAGTCTGTTAATTCTCGTCGTACATCCATAATCACGTCGGAAACCTTTTCACATGAATTACCGAAGACAAAGGACAGCACCGCCAGTGCACTGGTCCTTCATATCCTGTGCACACGTTATTACCGCTATCTATGTGCATACCGCGATTCAACGACTTTTGTCACCTCAGTGTGGTTTCCACAGACGCTAAAGCGTCAGTAGAGAGTGAACGTGTGTAGTGGTATGTCAAATACACTTCTTATACTTCCAGCTTTTGTGAACGCCAATCAAATGTAGGTTGGCAACATTTCTTAAATATTTCCGGTGTCCGTCATTACTGACTTCCATGAGTTGTTTGCAAAATAAATTGTGAGTTATTGAGAGGTGTTTCATTTGTCAGTATTTACACTGCAGAAATTTACCAAACCTCACAGCACAAGTGAACTTCGGGACCAGAGACGATAAATCGACTGCAGTCATCAAATTGATCACATTACATATAGGAAAGCCTAAAATTTTGTTTCGTGGCATGTTATATTGATTGCTGACTCTGAAAGTCTATCTGTTGAGCCCACGCATAGCTAGCATCATCAGACCTGACCATGTAAACAGTTTGACCTATTCGTTAACATTCTAGTTAGCTGAGAGGAGATAGAAGAGTTCGCAATTGAAAACATTTGGGTCGAGACGTTCCTTTAATTCCCTTACAATTAAGCGGAAGCTCCACAATACGTAGAATGGAGCTACTGTAATAGGACTTTCGTAAAACTTATTTCTGTAGTACTATGTCTCATACAACAGTATCAGGTGTCCATACATCCATCTTCTAACACACCTGTATGAGGGTCTACCGTGTGATTTGCATGTGTGGAAAAGTCTATGACTCACCTGTTAGAAGTACAAGACAGTCCTCACCAGCAGAGCACAAATAATCGTCGGCCAGTGTTGTAGGCACAGAATAGGCAGGTGCAAGGATGGTGAGAGAAGGTGGGGTTCCTCTACGGATACGTGCTTCTGTGACAATGGATGTCAATGGGTCACTTACGAAGCGCTTCAGTCAACAACCTTTGCCTACTCACTGACAAGTGGACCATCAGACCTCTCACTCACGGTGTTTGGTGAGTCATACGTATGCACTAGACGGACCTGTTCTGAGTAAGTAACTGTCGGATTTTCATGCGACGGCCCCTACTTTCCAAGACAATCGATATTGAAGTCTTTTTCGTACGAGCTATACCTGTAAACTTAATCACGATTCAACCGAAAAGCGTAGCTCAGCTTTAACAGTTTTTGGCTACTGATGTGGGTTCAAAACCGGCCCCTATCCTTTTTCTGTTATTTTTTTCAACTTCAACGTACATTGCGTCATTAAATAGTATACACAGATGTGAAAAAGTCGCGAGATAACGAGATGCACATATATACATTGTGGTAGTATCAGATACAAAAGGTATAAAAAGGCAGTTCAATGTCATTCGTACACAGATGATTCATGCGAAAAGATTTGCTACGTGATTATGGCCGCACGACGGCAATTAACAGGCTTTGAACGCGGAGTGGTAGTTGTAGCGAAACGCAAAAGCCATTACATTTCGAAAATCGTTAGGGAATTCAGTAATCCTAGATCCACAGTATCTAGTGGGTGCCGAGAATTTCACATTTCAGACATTACCTCTCACCGCGAACAATGCAGTGGCCGACGAGCTTCACTTAACAACCGAGAGCAGCACCGTTTGGATAGAGTTATTGGTGGTAACAGACAAACAACACTGCGTGAAATAGCTGCAGAAATGAAAGTGGGACGTACGACTAACGTATCCGTTGGCACAGTGTGCGAAATTTGTTGTTAATGGCAGCAGACGACCTACGCAAGTGCCTTTGCTAACAGCACGACACTGCCTGCAGCGCTCCTCCTCGGTTCGTAACCGGCGTGTTTCCGGAGTTACCTGCAGCGTCGCCAACTCGCAACGTACTACCGCTATGCGGGTCATCGCTCCAGTTCCTTAGGCGCACTGGCCGATGTCAGCCGAAGTTGGCCTGGCCTGCAAGAAGCAGGCTTGTTCAGAGAGCGCCCACAAGAGCGGTAAAGGACGACACGTCTACAAGCGTTTCGATACATCCTCTCCGCCATTTTCCTCAGTCAGTCCAAGCCCAAATCGTTAGACCCATAGTTACCTGTTAGTCACCTGCCAGGCGGGTATAATTGCCCTCGTCCGGCGAGCAGCAGGTAGTTCCGTGTCTGCCATCAGAAGCAGAAGATCGCCAGCAACACGCTGCCGCCCGGATTCGACATCGTTGTTAATACCCGGATCCACCGCTCATCGCACGGCTGTGGACTCTGAGACTGGGACTCCATACACTGCTCGTGGGATGGGACTTTAATTTTCTGTTTACTTTTATGTTTAAGATAATAGTCGTTTTCGTCTGCAAGAGAACTTTCCAGAGGATAGTCTTAAGTAAAGATTTATTTACTCTATTTTTCTGGAACTTTAAGTTGTCAAAGAAGTAATTCCTTTATTTTCAAGAAGGACTTTTCTTATTTGGTTTGAACTGCTAACAGATTACAGAAATTACGTTTGTGAATATAAACTGATTGTCTCAATAAATTTCTTTGTGAGTGTAATCACTGTTGTTGTGATTGTTGTTCCCAGACTTGTTCCCAAACAATGATGGAATGTTTATGGATGACAATGAATCATGTCACTCGACCAAAGCTTTTCGCGATTGGTTTGAGGATCGTTCTGGACAATGCGAGCTAATGACATCGGCAGATCGCGCGAAATGAATCCCATCGAACATTTATGGGGCATTGGCGAGAGGTCAATTCGTGCTTAAAATCCTGCATCGGCAACATTTTCGCAATTAAGGAAGCTACAGTGGCATCACGGACCACTATTTCTGCAGGTGCTTACAACGACTTGTTGAGTCCCTGCCACGTCACGTTGCTGCACTACGCCGGACAAAAAGAGGTCCGACACGATATTAGGAGGTATCCCACGAATTTTGTCATACAAAACTATACAAAAGTCATTTTCATCGTAGCAATGTCATTAACACGTAAATCATTACAGCAAATTTCCCTGAAACCAGTATTCCGCTTGTTAGATGCTGGATTACAGAATCGTCTTACTGGGTATCGCTTATACACCTTGACGTCGTGCAACGTAATTTCTGGTGGTATATGCCGTAGAAGGAACCGAAACACAACACCGTAGAACATCAGGCATATTTAGTGAAAGCTATTTCCTTGCAGGCACACGGGTTGTCAATGCGATACCGGAAAGCACAGTTCTGATTCATCCCTCGGAGTGATTTATCTGTTAGTCACCAGTGAGTTGGGAGCATTTTGAATTACACTCCTGGAAATTGAAATAAGAACACCGTGAATTCATTGTCCCAGGAAGGGGAAACTTTATTGACACATTCCTGGGGTCAGATACATCACATGATCACACTGACAGAACCACAGGCACATAGACACAGGCAACAGAGCATGCACAATGTCGGCACTAGTACAGTGTATATCCACCTTTCGCAGCAATGCAGGCTGCTATTCTCCCATGGAGACGATCGTAGAGATGCTGGATGTAGTCCTGTGGAACGGCTTGCCATGCCATTTCCACCTGGCGCCTCAGTTGGACCAGCGTTCGTGCTGGACGTGCAGACCGCGTGAGACGACGCTTCATCCAGTCCCAAACATGCTCAATGGGGGACAGATCCGGAGATCTTGCTGGCCAGGGTAGTTGACTTACACCTTCTAGAGCACGTTGGGTGGCACGGGATACATGCGGACGTGCATTGTCCTGTTGGAACAGCAAGTTCCCTTGCCGGTCTAGGAATGGTAGAACGATGGGTTCGATGACGGTTTGGATGTACCGTGCACTATTCAGTGTCCCCTCGACGATCACCAGTGGTGTACGGCCAGTGTAGGAGATCGCTCCCCACACCATGATGCCGGGTGTTGGCCCTGTGTGCCTCGGTCGTATGCAGTCCTGATTGTGGCGCTCACCTGCACGGCGCCAAACACGCATACGACCATCATTGGCACCAAGGCAGAAGCGACTCTCATCGCTGAAGACGACACGTCTCCATTCGTCCCTCCATTCACGCCTGTCGCGACACCACTGGAGGCGGGCTGCACGATGTAGGGGCGTGAGCGGAAGACGGCCTAACGGTGTGCGGGACCGTAGCCCAGCTTCATGGAGACGGTTGCGAATGGTCCTCGCCGATACCCCAGGTGCAACAGTGTCCCTAATTTCCTGGGAAGTGGCGGTGCGGTCCCCTACGGCACTGCGTAGGATCCTACGGTCTTGGCGTGCATCCGTGCGTCGCTGCGATCCGGTCCCAGGTCGACGGGCACGTGCACCTTCCGCCGACCACTGGCGACAACATCGATGTACTGTGGAGACCTCACGCCCCACGTGTTGAGCAATTCGGCGGTACGTCCACCCGGCCTCCCGCATGCCCACTATACGCCCTCGCTCAAAGTCCGTCAACTGCACATATGGTTCACGTCCACGCTGTCGCGGCATGCTACCAGTGTTAAAGACTGCGATGGAGCTCCGTATGCCACGGCAACCTGGCCGACACTGACGGCGGCGGTGCACAAATGCTGCGCAGCTAGCGCCATTCGACGGCCAACACCGCGGTTCCTGGTGTGTCCGCTGTGCCGTGCGTGTGATCATTGCTTGTACAGCCCTCTCGCAGTGTCCGGAGCAAGTATGGTGTTTTGACACATCGGTGTCAATGTGTTCTGTTTTCCATTTCCAGGAGTGTATTTTCTTTTCCGTGCAACTTTAAACCTTCGTGTAAAAATAAAAATCAAAGTATTGGCAGAGTAGAGTGCATTTGAGTGGTATGATTTTTGAATAATGTTGCATCACATATTCTATTCAATGATATTCTCTGCAGTGAAATTGGGGTAAAGCACACTGGTAGGATTTGAACCTGTACCGCCAACGTAGTAGTCCCGATTGTTAACCACTGTAGATACAATACCTACGACTCATGAAAATCCGTGATTAACACGCCTGATGGTCCCCTTTTGAGTGAATTTATAGGGGCCTGTTATTGGGGGAACACTCTTTAATTCAGTGATTTAATCTAGTGCTGTCTGTTAACTTTCATTATTTAATTTTGTCTTTTCATAATTTAAAGAAGCGATATTTGTTATTTATCTTCTGCTGCGGAGCGTTAACGGTTAACCACTTTGCGTAAATTCTTTTCTTCAGACCTACTTTTTTCTTTGCACGTATTGATAAAAGCGACTTGTATTGCATTGTAACTACACTGGTGTCCAAAATTAAAGCAACAAACGGAAATTTGACAAGGTTGCGTTTATTTTGCCACAAACAGTATAAACAGGTGATAGTAAAATAGAAACAATGTGAACAATACAGAGCTTAATCAACTACAACATGCACAACAGTGGACAACAATATTGTTCCTTTTTCTTCCAACTTAATGGATTTGCATACACATTCTCACAACTGCATGTTGTGACCACCTCTGGCACCAATACAGGCCCGACTATGAAAGTACATGCTCTGAACGATGTTTCCAATCTCATGTTGAGGCAATAGCGCCCATTCGTCCTGCAGAGTTGCTCACAAGCCTTTGAGAGGGCTTGGTGGATACTGACGTGATGCAGCCCGTCTCCCTAATGCATCACAGACATGCTCTATGGCATTCAGATCGGGAGAGCGAGCAGGCCATGCCACGCATGCAATATCTTCCGTTCCTAAAAAATCTTCAACCATCCGTGCTCTCTGAGGTCGAGCATTGTCGCCCATCAATACGAAGTTTGACCCACAGCAATTCGCAACAATCGTGCATGAAATCCCAAGATCTCCTCACCGTATTCTGTATTGAGTATTTGTATGTACTGATTTCTCACTTGTGTGTATAATTTCATTAGGATACATCTATTTTCGCTGAAAATACTCATCACAAATTTATTTACTTATTTTTGTTTTCATATTTTCCTCTTCGCTCTTTCGGAGTAATTTATTTCACAGGAACTGGAACAATTTGAAGTAACATTATTGTGTATGGGAATATAAGCAAGCACTCGGTGTTCAAGTGCTTGGTTAAGTTACAGACACGAGTAATGACCAAAGCGAGCGAAGGACGTTGTATGAGGTACTAACCTTCTAAACCAGCTGCAGAGGTACGGCGACTTTCCCCTTTACAGAAATCACATTAAATGTTACACATTGTTAATTCGCTGGAAATCTGAATAAAATTATTTTGTGTCTAAGGCCACGTCACTATAATAGGCTGTATCAGCTGCATCACCGGCTTTTGCACTGCCTTTGCAGAGGTACTCTTCAGGGTGTTTAAATTGCTGGATCCTGGGAACGACCTCTCCTACTTATCCTGTTTGGGTTGTCAGTTGTTTGCCGACGCCACAGCCTGGCATCCCACTGGGAAGCTCGAAGACGTCGATGCCGCACGCCACCGATATTTCCCTTTTGTTTATCCATGAGTATCTTGTACCCCAGCTCGAAGGAATAAGGGTATCGTAATTTCTGGCTACACATACTGGTTTGTTGTACCTACATTGCACTATCAGAACTTAATTCTCTTTGTTAAACACGCTGTCATAGAATCCTGTTTCCTTTCACTGGATAGGGATTCAATAATATTAAAAATAGATTTTTTTTTATTTTTTCTCAATATACACACATCAAAAAAGTTTTGCATCACCCGGGTTCCCAGAACTCCTGAATATAAACGTTGACTGTGGATATTGTAACACAGACAAAGTCCCTTTGACTGTTCACAGATGTCACTAAACCCACCTAAACATGTAAACAACCATGACTGAGTAGCGCCTATTAGACGAAGGGGGTCCGACAGCAGATCAGTTCCAGTCATTCCACTAGGAAGGAGGTACACGGCTCGTGTTGTCTGTAGTTCAACCACGCCTAGACGGTCAGTACTCCCGTTCGATCACTTCCGCATTGTTACTTTGTGCCAGGAAGGGCTGTCAACAACGGAAGTGTTCAGGCGTCTCGGAGTGAACTAAACCAATGTTGTTCGGACATGGAGGAGATACAGAGAGACAGGAACTGTCGATGACATGCCTTGAACAGGCCCCCCAAGGGCTACTACTGCAGTGGATGAGCCCTACCTGCGGATTATGGCTCGGAGGAACCCTGACAGCAACGCCACCATATTGAATAATGCTTTTCGTGGAACCACAGGTCGTCGCGTTACGACTCGAACTGTGGGCAGTAGGCTGCATGATGCGCAAATTCACTTCAGACGTCGCTGGCGAGGTCCGCCTTCGCAACCACGACACCATCCAGCGCAGTAAAATGGGCCCAACAACATGCCGAATGGGCCGCTTAGGATTGGCATCACGTTCTCTTCACAGATGAGTGTCGCATATGGCTTCAACCAGACAATCGTCGGAGACGCTTTTGGAAGCAACCCGGTCAGACTGAACGCCTTAGACACACAGTCTGGCGAGTGCAGCAAGGTGGAGGTTCCCTGCTGTTTTGAGGTGGCATTATGTGAGACCGACGTACGCCTCTGGAGGTCATAGACGTCACCGTAACGGCTGTTCGATACGTGGATGCCATGCTCTGACTGATAGTGCAACCATATCGGCAGCATAATGGCGAGCATTCGTCTTCGTGGACGACAATTCACGCACTCCACCACCTCTGAAGGTCTCGCTGTATGGTGGTACAACATGTAATATGTGGTTTTCATGCGCAGTAAAAAGGGCTGAACCGATGTTTATGTTGATCTCTATTCCATTTTTCTGTACAGGTTCCGGAACTCTTGGAAACGAGGTGTTTCAAAACTGTTTTTGATGTGTGTAGTTTCTTGCATTGACAGCAATACTGTGCATTTTGATAGCTATTTTTGTTGACTTCCAAAAAATGGAACGGTCTACAGTTTTCGCAGTAATACACAGATTTTTTTTTTTCAAAACTGCCTCAAATGGAACCAGTTATTCCACATCATTACCTTATCACGGGGGCATCTTTTTTTTTGTCTCAAGGACTTAAATTGTCACTCTAGTTGATTTCTTACTATTTTGTGAACCTCTGATGAAGGAATGAAGATCACTGTGTATCTTTCTTATAAATCACATTATGCACATCCTGTATTTCTCTCTCTATGTTATTATGTATTTTTAAATGTTGAGATGTCATGTGGGTGATAGAGTATCTAAGATTGATTAGATGTTCAATTTCTGGTGCCAACCTAATTGATTGTGTGACTTCGAACATGCACCTGTTTCCGTCTGGGCTTCAGAGGCTGAAACCAGTTCCCCCTCCCCTTCGGGGAAGGCAGAGCGACAATTGGGGGTAGCAGCCATCTTCTGGTTACTGGGACTGCAGATGGTGAGAACGGAGTGAGTGATAGTCACCGCCACACGAAAATTCGAAGACAATAAGGATGAGCTATTGTATCATTACGTGTATAATCCATTCTCTTACAGGCGGCTGCTAGTTAAATTTTTGTTATAACCGCCATTTGTAGTAATTTTCATTACTAAACTCAGAAATAGGGTTTCCAGTTTCAAATACAAGCATGGAGCTTCCCGCTATCCGTTAGAATGAAATCAATCTTTTGGGTGCCTTATGGACAACTGATCTTACATGAGCTCTAAAATGAATTTGTTTTCTTACTAAGATTAATTTTTCCAGTTTTGATTAATATTTGAGATTTTTAATAGTAACTTGGCCTCACCCGTTGCTGAAGTGGCTATGTGAACGTAGCGTGAATAACTTAGATAATTCACATAACTCGTATGAAAATATTTAGGACAAACGTGTAACCTGTGTCAAAAATTTAAGAAATGTCAGCGTATAAAATAATTTGCTACTTACTGGGCCTTTCTACAGTCGGTCGTTGCGTCCAGTCTGTCCTCATCGGCAGTCCCAGGGGAAGAATTGACCGCCAGCATCATAATTTTAGTAAGCATAGGTAAATCGTGTAAAATTTTATATATAGCCTAAGGACGGTCACCGAAGGTGAGTAGAGCGTGAACACGTGAACCGCTCCTGAGAAATTCCAGCTGAAACAAATGCGAGTGACAATTTTGCTATAGTCCAAGAGTGTGTCATTAAAACGGTGATTGAAATTGATAAGAATGACTAACATCTACCAAACTGGCGGTGGCCGAATTAATACTGCAAGATGTCACACGCTCTTCGCCGGCCGAAGTGGCCGAGTGGCTCTGGGCGCTACATTCTGTAACCGCGCGCCCGCTACGGACGCAGGTTCAAATCCTGCCTCGAGCATGGATGTGTGTGATGTCCTTAGGTTAGTTAGGTTTAAGAAGTTCTAAGTTCTAGGGGACTGATGACCTCAGACGTTAAGTCCCATAGTGCTCAGAGCCATTTGGTTTTGATCACACGCTCTTGTTGAAATTCTGACCAGGAAATTACGTGTGCGCGAGTGAAGCAATCAGTAGGATGTATTACTGCATGAAGAGCCTGTGTTACTGTTAAAGTTCATGCTGCCTGTGCCTTTTCCCGTCCCTATTACTTTGTGTTTACAAAACGATAGTTTTGATTCCGTGGCCGAATGACTGTCATTCTCAATAGCGTTGCACACTCAGTTTCGTAGGTTAGCGAGGGGCTGGATAATCGTACTTCAATTGCAGATCGAAATCCATTTTTGACAGAGATTTGATTGTCTCCTAGTATAACAATATCGATCCCACCAATAACGATGTGAACATCGTATCTGAGAGACCAGTATGTTAGGAAAAACGCATTATCAGCGCAAGGATATTGTTAATGCATGCATTTCAATAGTTTCACGGGCACGAAAACTGTAATAAATCATTTTGCCAAAGGACAAAGCTTCCCACATTTCTTCTGGTGATTTAGATCACAGTTCCCACAATTTTAACTATTCCTGCATTGAACGTAGACATCATAATCTAGCATAATCTAGGTAGAACAAAAATTTAATGAGATACAAAATATAGATCGTGATACAGTGTGTGGATTAGATGGCTAACTCTTTCGATTACCGGAGCCCTCTCTTGCGCTATTCGTTGTGCTAATATGAATCGTATTTGTCAAATAATTAATTATTTCATGCTGTTCTCTTACTTGATTTATACTGGTACTGAATCGAGGAAGGTGGAGAGATAAGAGAAAGGATTGTACCACAGACTGGCAAGACCAGCAAGAACGTTAAGTTACGCAAATCAAGTGTATTTGGATTAAGAAAAAGGCAACTGAAAGCGAGAAGGATGCTTTTAAGCTTTATCTTTCATTTATCTCTCAGGGTAGCACATTAACGTAAAACGGGTGGAAGCTGGCCGTTGTGGCTGCGTGGTTCTAGGCGCTTCAGTCCGGAACAGCGCGCCTGCTGCGGTCGCAGGTTCGAATCCTGCCTCGGGCATGGATGTGTGTAATGTCCTTAGGTTTCTTAGGTTTAATTAGTTCTAAGTCTAGGGGACTGATGACCTCAGATGTTAAGTCCCATAGTGCTTAAAGCCATTTGAACCATTTGAAATAGGTCGAATAAAAAAAAATAAAGTTATGATAAGTAATGGCTTACTTGTTTAGCGTCGATTCTAGAACTCTTAATTGTGGCTACCGTCTCTTCATTATCTTGTCTGTGGAGACACTTTTCAGTTCTTTGTGTATGGAATGATTCACAACTCGCTCATTTTACCTTCATACACTATAGTGTCCATTATTACTGTGCCTTGTCCTATCTCCACCCGTGCAATTACAATATCTTCGTTATTCCTGAGTCCACTTAGGGCAACTTTTTCCTCATTTGATATATTATATCAAGATTTTAAACATGGCTGCAGCAGCAACTGTTAAAATTCTTGATATATTATACTTCGCATGAGGCGGTATAGAGAGAAGAAAACGACCGTAATGTATCAGTTTAGCCATGCTGAAGGAGGACCGCTGTATTACTGTCAAAATGTCGATGGTACAGTTGTTTCAGGGTTTCATAATTACACAGCCTAACACCCGAAATGACTTTATTCAGTTGGTACTGGAAGACAATGATCACAACAAACGTGTTTAGGATACGTTAAATGATAAAATTTCCGAGCTTTATTTTTAAAAAAAAAGCACACCAGTTGTGTCAGTCTCGCTGTAGCGGATCGCCTGACGGAAAGACCAGGAAATATAACTGGGCAGGCGGAAATTAACAGCGCTTCCGAAGGATTCCGTGTTCCGACGTGAGAAATCCTGACGTCGCGAGTTATTAATTGCTGCCCTGCCTCTGGCTCCACAAGAATCGCGTCCCACTGTCGGTAGATCGGCTGCCGTGCCAGCCGCTGATAACCTCACGATTAATGACAGCGCTGAAGACTATTTCAGACCGGGTTGTGTAGCTGTGTGTATGTGTGTGTGTGTGTGTGTGTGTGTGTGTGTGTGTGTCAGCCGATGTGCACACTCCACTGAAGAATGCAGTACACTTCTCTGGAAAAGTTTCTGCCCCCACTGAAGCGACTTGCCCGCCAGTGGTCTAAGAATACCTGGAGCGCTATACTTGCGTGCGGGCATAATTACGACGCCGCCGTCCAGGTCTTCACCGGGAGTGAAAGCAGCGAGGGGCGATCCGGATATTGCTGGCGCCACCCCTGGTCTGCCACGAACGCCTCTGCCACTCCTGTTTCAGGCCCCACAATCTGCCTGGGTTGTATCCTTATAGGTGCTGGGTTTTGTGTCTCTAGTTTGGTTTATTATATTTAGTATTTCTCTTTTAATAACAATGTTTTCAGAGATGTAATTTATTCGCCGATGGATGTTTCATCTTCAAACATACTGATGGGTATCGAAGATCTTCAAACGCGATGCCAAAGCTACAACTCTGCTAACCTGTGTGACGTTACACTACACAACTAAAAACAAGCCTGCAATTGTCTCCCATTGCCATGCATAGGTTGACTCAAAGGTGCCTACAATCTTCCTCTGCAACAGTGCAAAATTGTGGCTCCCTGCAAATCGGAGGCGCTTCACACACCAAGGTGTCGAAACATGCAAAAAAGGCCGCACCTCGGAAGTTCATGTGAGTTGTAAGCTAGATTAATGACATCACACTGGCACCACAATTCTGCCCAACGCCATCGTAGACGTGGGACGTGTGACGCAATTGGAAGGTCGTCACACGTCCTCTTGCAGACATTTCACCCTCTCTTTTGGCACCTCGGCGATGGTGCTCAAAACCGTGCCACACAGCGTTGAAAACACGTAAGTTTCTTATGGGTCACCGAGGAGAACATTTTAGACACACGGGTGCTCAGATTCGACATGAAAAGCCCTCAAGAGATGGAATAAATAGCAGCAATGAGACCAGCCCTTCCCTTGGCGCGTTGATTTTCGTACATTTAGAGATCGAAAACTACAGTTTTCAGTGCAGTGAGCAACAGTAAGACGTTCTCGACAACGCTGGACGCTGCTGACACCCTCCGGACGGTTCAGCCCTACTGTCAATATACTATGGGGCTGCAACCCCACCTAACGCGATCTGATCCCTTTGGTGTGTTGTGCGACTGCAATATTTTGCTTTGTTTCAGAAATTGCTCTGAGCACTATGGGACTTAACTTCTGACGTCGTCAGTCCCCAAGAACTTAGAACTACTTAAACCTAACTAACCTAAGGATATCACACACATCCATGCCCGGGGCAGGATTCGAACCTGCGACCGTAACGGTCGTGCGGTTCCATACTGAATCGCCTAGAACCGCTCGGTCACTCCGGCCGGTTTTTGCTTTGGTATTTAGGGCGAAACCACTAGCGACCATTCAGTGTCATTCCTTGAAATTTGGACGCAGTGCGACACGCAAAGGGTGTCTATGCTTTTTCAACCCGCCTCTTTTGCGCCCTCCTGCAGAGTAATCATGGCATGAACAAAATAGCCAACTGTTCCTATAACTTCGGTAGCACTCTCAGTGCCACCTACGCGCCTTTCTTGAGCACATTCAAGTTGTATTGATGGCGGGAAACCACTTCGACACACCATAGGCGATGTTGTATGCCCTGAGGTCCTCGAGCATTCGTGAGTAACTACTCAGCTGAATTGGTGTCGAAGTCTCTGGCAAGTACATTTTCAACGTGCTCAGGAAACGTGCATAGGTGCCACCAAGGGTGTTGTCGAACAGGGGGTTCTTAGAGGAAACCTTTTCCGTTTCATTCACGCTCATGTCAATTTTACATCCCTCCTAGATTACCCCGGAATTGAGAGCTGAACAAGACGGCTGAAAGGGCACGAACTTCCATTGCCGTTTGGGATAATGTTTAAATTTCGTCGTGTGCTTTTAAATGGTCCCTACTGATTCCAACTGGTATATCAGAGCAAAAAAAAATGCGTTCGTGCTACACAACACAGGAGCCAGATGACGTTTCATCGGTGCAGGTCTAGCATCGACGGTGATGTCGAACTGGGGTTTTATAGAGGGACCCTTAGCCATTTCTTCATGCACTTGTAAGTAATGCACCCATTCCAGATCACGTTGCCATAGGGAGCCGAACGGGGTGGCTAAAACACCCATTGCTGCTTTGCATCACGTTCCAATTTCGTCCAGCAATTTTTTTTGTTCTGGTGTACCAGGAGGAATCAGTAGGGACTATTTAAAAGTCCCCACTGATTCCACCTGCTATACCAGAGCAAAAAAATTGCACTCTCGCTACACACCAAAGGAGTCAGATATCGTTCAATCAGGTTGCAGCTCTAAAATGTCCTTATAGTAAGGCTGAATCGTCCAGCATCGAAAATGGTCAAGAACTTCGTCCTATTGCTTCTCGCACTGTGAAGTGACGCTTTCGACAGCGAAATGCATGGGCATCAACGGCCCAAAGAAAGGGGTGGCACCCCTTGAGGGCTTTTAATGTCGATTATGAGTGCCAGTGTATCTGAAATATTTTCCTCTGTCACCCACAAGAACATTTCGTGTTTCCAACGCAGAACGGCGCGGGTTTGACCTCCATCATAGAGGTGCCAAAGGAAGGGCTAATATGTTTGTAAGACGACCTGTGACAACCTTCCAATGGTGTGACACGCCCCACGTCCACAATGGCGTTGGGTAGAATTGTGGTGCCAATGTGACATCATCAACCCACCTCCAAACTCAAACGAACTTCTAAGCTATGGCCTTTTTTTCTGCTTATGGCGTCGCCGATCATGAGGCTGCCGTTTCAGGCGTCCATGCTGTTGCACTATTACAGAAAAAAGTTGTGGGCACCTTCGAGCCAAATTTTAAACTTATGCTTCGCAACGGAATGTCATTACAGGGTTTCGCAAAGGTGTCACCTTTAGAATGAGATTTTCACTCTGCAGCGGAGTGTGCGCTTATATGAAACTTCCTGAGAGATTAAAACTGTGTGCCGGACCGAGACTCGAATTCCGAACCTTTGCCTTTCGCGGGCAAGTGCTCTACCGCAGGAGACCTTCTGTAAAGTTTGGAAGGCAGAAGTAAGGCTGTCAGGACGGGGCGTGAGTAGTGCTTGGGTACCTCATATGGTAGAGCACTTGCCCGCGAAAGACAAACGTCCCGAGATCGAGTCTCAGTCCGGCACACAGTTTTAATCTGCCAGGAAGTTTCGTGTCACATTTTAATTTCGAGTAGCGTATATTGTACACTTGAAATTCGCAACGTCACGGGAGGACACCTAAAGAAAATTTAAAAAAATATGATCGAATACATGAAGATTTTCCTGCAATCTGGGAACTTTCCCGTTATTTGTTTGATATGTTACCTCAATGAATTACCTTCCCACGTCACTTACACTCGTAGATGAGCATGCATTTAAAAGACGAAACTAAAAATTTTGAATAGCACTGATAGCTGAAACGATATTTCAGTTCCTTCGTGGGAATTAAGAGTAATCCATAGTAAACTGTTACCAAAAATCCTTGCATTGTGTGACATTTTAATTTTTCAAAAGTGATAAAAGAACATAATTGGTAGACGATCATAATGTAATTTTCTAACAACTTTAATTTACTTCTTGTATCAGGTAAATTATGTATCTTCTGTTCTCGTTACAGCTTTAAACGAAACGAAGAAACTGCTATTACTAGTTGCAAAATGTGTGTGACATCTAATGAGGTTACGTGTGCTATTACGCTCTGGTATAACAACATACTCCGCTGTTATCTCATAAGCAACAGAAAGCAACAAAAAATAACAAGGTACTCATAAGGTTTCAACCAAATCTGCTCACATTGTATCAAAATTTTATCTATGATACACTACAGTCTCACGAATACCGATTAAAATGCACTATAGCCTTCCACAGATTCGCTATCTGATCAGATATATCCAGAAACCATAATGCACTAAGGACTTGAGCAATAGGTTTCACGAGAGATGGATACCAATCCATCAAGGAAAATTTCAGGCCTCCTAAAGCTGCTCAAGTAGATTGCTGGTGGTGTTACTGTGAAGTGGACAAGCGACCTAGCGGGTACAGTCAAAGTAACACCACACAGACCTCATGTACTGACGGACACGGGTCAATGAAGGTGGTTGTACGAAATCGCATGAAATCTGTGGAAGGAATCACTTGTGATGTCCAAGCTGTTACCAACAGTGCTTCTTTTCTCCACAATTCTATTCAGTACTTCCTTATCAGTTACTGTTTCACTTCGATACATGGATACACTTCAACCAAACACCTTGAGAAAAGACTTCCCAAAATTTAAAGCTATTTTCGATGCTAACTAAAGTTTGTAGAGCAGCATTTCTTGCTATTGCCAGTCTACATTTTATGTCCTCTATGCTTCGGCCATCATCAGCAGTTTTTCTGCCCCAATAACAAAATTAATCTACTCTTCTAAGTGTCTCGTTCCTTAATCTAATTTACTCAGCATCACCTAATTTAATTCGACTACATTCCATTATCGTCGATTTATTGTTTTTTTTTTCATGTTCATCTTATATCTTCCGTTTGAGATACTCTCAATTCCATTCAACTGCTCTTCCAAGTCCTTTGCTGTCTCTGACAAAATTACAGTGTCAACGGCATATGTCAAAGCTTTTATTTCTTCTCCCCGAACTGTAATTCTTAATGCAAGTTTTTCTTTGGTTTCCTTTACTGCTTGACAGCGTAAAGAATGAATTACATAGGGGATAGGCTACAACTCTGTCTCACTTGCTTCTCAACCACAGATTACCTTACATGCCACTTGACTCTAGCAACTATTGTGTGGAATCTGTACAAGCTACAGATAACCTTTTGCTCCTTGTGTTTTACCCCTGCTACCTTCATAATTTCAAAAAAAGTATTCCACTCAATATTGTCAAAACTTTTTCTAAGAGTACAACTGCAATAAACATAGGTTTGCCTTTCCTTAACCTGTCTTCTAAGGCAAGTTGTAAGCTTACTATTATCTCGCGTCTTTGTACATATCACCGAGATCCAAACTATTTTCCACGAGGTCAGCTTCTCCAGTTTTTCGATTCTTCTGGAAAGGACTTGTGTTAGTATTTTGCAGCCACGACTTGAAAACTGAGGGTTCGTTGATATTAACACTTTCCAGTATCTGCCTTCTTTCAAATTGGAACTATTAAATTTTTCTTGAAGTTTGAGAGTGTTTCTCCTGTCTCATACATCTTGCACATCAAATGGAATAATTTCGTCTTGTATTCTTAACCTGTGCTCTTATCATGTATTCTTAACAAACTCAAAATAACAAGGCTGTTATATAAAACCATTCCAGTTACAATACACTACCTTAAATAAGTCCCCACTGAAGCTCATATCTGCGAACAGTATAATTGCACACTACATCAAATGAAAGGATCCTGTACGTGTTTTTGAGCGCATGTAACAGAAAATGTTATTTTATCATGCACTAGAAACAAATAGTGGTAAGGTTTTTGTTATTTCAATGAGTTGAATACAAAGATTTACTTAGTTATTTTATCATGCGCTAGAAACAAATAGTGGTAAGGTTTTTGTTATTTCAACGAGTTGACCACAGAGATTTATTTCGTGAGATCCCGTAACCAGGACTTGACTGTGTGTTCGTTGCCACATGCTGTTAGTAACTTGATAAACAAACGCGAGAAGGGCATCAGCGAAATTTATTCTGTGCGACGCGCTGGACCGCTACACAGAGACAGAAGGAATGAAAAGAACACAGAGGCCATGTTTTGCGCTGTTAGAAACAGAAGGGCTTACGCAGCGGACCGCAGAAAAAGCTTACTCCACGTCGGCATTCTTTTCATCGTGGAAGAATGTTGTCATTTTTAGAGAAAATCCGATTTCGCGGCGGCTCTTTGCTTCACTTCGTACGGATGTTTGAAAGAAACGAGACTGCTGCAACGTTTCAAAGACGCTTTCTCCAGTAGGTACACAGAGACGTTTAGAGAGGTTCACGACATTTCTTAAAAACGTGACAACGCTAATCTCTACGCATTCAACTAGGAAATGTAATGTGCAAAATCTCTATAAATAAAAATATGAATGTTCCTTTGTTTACACTCGTTAATCTCCAAAAGTTCTTAACCGATTGTTTTGAAATCGACACAACGTTGCATTCTAGTATGGACGTGTTTTTTGTTTTTAAGTACCTAATTCTTTGATATATATAGCTGGTTTATGATTAAAATCTGCAATAATAGTAATGGAGGCTTATGATCAGAGAGATGGGACAAGAGGAGATGGTCAGAGGGGTGGGTGGAACTGGCCACAGAAAACGGAAAGGAGGAGAAGGAGAGAAAGGGGGCAGGTAATCAACAGAGAGGAGGAAAGAGGATGAGATGGGCAAAGAAAGGGGGAGGGAGAGATGGACAGCGACTGAGTAGAAAAATGGATTAGGACATACATCCAACTCCCTTACATGTTAGAAACGTGTGCATTCTCTTTTCTTTCTTTTCCGTTGAAGCAGGCTTATCCACAGCAAAGTGGGGATGGTAACATCCAGTATTAAATAAAACAGTGATCCATTTTCGTTGACTTTCAACAGTGTTCATCAATAAATTGTGTTTGATGCGTTCCTATCAAGTTGCTATAGTTTTCTGTTTGTTCAATTCTTTATAGACTCCATAGTTATTACATTAGATATACTTTCTGTTACAGTACACACTCCAAGCTCTAGAACATGCCAGTAAACAGAAATGCACATAAACATTAACAAAGCAAAATAAAAATTATAATCTATCTTGCGCAGACCCTAAGTGGAAAGGGCCTCATGGATATGGAATTAGTCAAAGAAATTTTAAACATTTTTCCATTTAAAAATAATAACGAGCGAATCACAAAACATAAAAATTTTTCAATTTACTGTAGTGAATATGGTAATTCTTACGCAGTTGCCGCAGTGCTCCATCAAATAGAAAAATTATTTTATGTCACTTGTTTACAGCGATCGAAATGCTGCACTGAATTTCAGCAGAAGTAGAATTTATGTAATACTCTCATTATTTGGTAATATCAGTAACATCTACACATCAATCGGTTCTGCTAACAAATTTTTCAAGGAATAGGAGTTTGCCATTAACACAATTACTTTAGACTCCTATTGAAGTGAACTGTATTAGTAGTTAAACATAGTGAAATGTCTGTTGCTGACTAATGAACACCTTTCTGGACCAAAATAAGTGACTTTAAATCACTGTGAAGATTATTAGTACTAGTGTTGATTCAATGAACTGGAGTGTTTGTTTGAAAAAGAGGTTTATTGTCAATGACAAAAATTTCGTTAAGAAAAAAGTATGTGGGGACGTTACTGTTAGTATGCTTAGTTCCCTAAACAGGCCTCAGCTGGGATGTTCACAAAACAACTAATTCTTTTTACGCGTTTTTTAACTCAGAAAACTTTAGCTTTGCTTGAAGAGTTTCGCCAGAAGGTAACCACAAATTACGTTATTGAATGAAATTAAGTAGTGTGCTAAGAAATTTACTTTTATATTGCCTTTGTCTGACAACATTCTCTTTGTAAATAGAGTTTTGTTTAGGTGCTTCAGCATTCCTGGGTACGCTCGTTCTAACTGTACTTATTATGAAGCTGTAATTCCTGGAATATAACATTGCCAACTCCTTCTGTCTGCTTGTGGATATATTTTAGGCTTATCCCAGGTGGAAACATTTTAGAAGTTCTAGACTTCACACAGTGTGTTCCTTCAAAGTTTAACAACAAAGTATTTGTTAGAAACCGTTTATTGCCGGCCGGGGTGGCCGTGCGGCTCTAGGCGCTACAGTCTGGAACCACGTGACCGCTAGAGTGGTAGGTTCGAATCCTGTCTTGGGCATGCATGTGTGTGATGTCCTTAGGTTAGTTAGGTTTAAGTAGTTCTAAGTTCTAGGGGACTGATGACCTCAGAAGTTAAGTGCTCAGAGCCATTTGAACCATTTGAAACTGTTTATTAATATCCATGAAAATTTGATTAACAAATCTTTCCCAGACTATACTATACTTCCTGTTCATTACAATGATTATATAATCGACAAACTAGACAAACTTATCATCTGGTAATGTTACAGAGGAAAGATCAGTAATATACATATGCAAAAATAAGGTCCATAAGATGGAAACTTGTGGGACACCACATGTAATTATGTCAAAGTTGCATGACGCCTAATACCTTAACCCACGTCTATTTCCTATTCACAACCTTTGTGAACCATCTTAGATACAGGATTTGCAGTTTTGCAGCATTTCCTATTATGTCATCACATTGTAATTATTTAGTTAAATGATATTGTGATTTATGTAGTCAAGCGCACTTGAGATCACAAAATATATACGAGTAGCCTGAACTATTTTGTCTAATGAATTAAGTGTATACTTTCTGTATGTGTAGATAGCTTTCTCTAGGTCGGAATCCTTTAGCAATTTGAAGTGGGTCTTTGTAGATATATTACTTGTAGTCAGTTGTTAAGAAGCTGATTATGTATTACCTCCTCTAAAATATTCGATAATAATGAAAAAGTGAAATTAGACTGTATTTGCTTATCCTCTTTCTTAAAGAAAGGCTTAACTTCATCATATATCAACCTTTCACGAAATGTTCCACTGAAAATGACTGGCCACACAGATAACTTAAACAATACTATTACTGTAAAAGAAAACTGTTTCCAAAAATCTCGAAAAGTTCTTCTCCGATTTACTTCAGATTTTTCCACTATACTCTAATGAACGTTCGGAACAACTGAAGCTACATTTCTTTGCAAAGTATGTGGTACATAAATTTAGAACTTTATCCACCTTAAGGAAATGAAGGTACATTTGTTGAAAAAAATCAGCAACCAACTCTACAAAAGAAACTTTATTTCCTTACCAGGTTCAGGTATCTAGAACTCTCCCCTAGAAGACTATACAGAAAAATATACCACGAATGAACAAGCTGTGTAAGAATACTAAAAACTTTAGAAAAAATAGTTTAAAAATTTAACGATGAAGAGTTGGTACATACGGTATATAGAATTATCGCATTATTACCGAGCGTCAAAACTAAGCAGAAGTATGCAATATAGTACTGCAGTCCTAAATAACACTAAAAATGAGCTCTTAAGTGTTTACATGTTGTTCATAGTGCACGTACAAATATGGTACAAGGAAACACAACAACAAGTGCAGACATACAAGCAGGAACTGGAGTTAATCAGCGAATGACATGCATTACTTGAAGTTTCGGAGTGCGGGTAAGAGTAAGCTAAACTTATAAAACAAAAACTTACGCTGCTATAGTTGTGAAATACATAGACGAGAATGTAAGAGCGTAACTAGCGTATTGACTAAGAAATAAAATCCTATATGGTGACGAAAAGTAAAAAAGGTTAATACAGAAGACATTTGGCACAATGGAATCGAAATTTAGGAACTAACTGCAGAAATAGTGTAGAGATCAGTAGCATGTTAGCAGAGAACCTGTCAGCAAAAGCAAAGTGCTATATGTATCATGGGGTCGGAGGCTGTAACTGGAGTAAGTGGAGAAATAATTCTCAATCAGTAACTAATATGAAGGGTCAGAAAATGACTAGAGGAAACGGAGAGTGGGAACAATTACATTCCTCTTTTATGGTGAAACAATTAGCATTCAAGGTGGAAAATACGATTCAGGAAATAATTGTAACGACATTCATACCAAATGTGTGATCAGTTTTAGAGCACCTCGCCAAACTGGTATAGACAGATCAATAGCGTCCTTGGAGGAACCACAGCAATGCAAAGAATGTATGAGGAGCATCATGGCGCAGTAAGCAATAATATTGACGTCAAACTGACGAAATTTCACCAACGAGAAACAGCTGCACTCACGAGTGAGAGTAAACCATTTTGAGGTTTTATTAAATCACTGTATCTTATATGAAGTCTCCTTAATAAACGTGAGATTACTGGGAAACATGTTCTTGTAGATCAACTTTAGTGGGTCACGGAATTTCATTGAGTTGATCGGTAAAAGAAATTGGTGGAGGTAAAAACGTTTATTACATGCGTTCAGTAAATTACAAGTACAGTCTAAACGCAACTATGCCTTACTTAGTGAATACTGTCACCGCCCACTTCACCTGTAGGCTGTAATCGTGCCTGTTTCAGGGACTGCTGGTTAAAACCGTGACCCAGTTCGGTTGAAGTCGGTTACTTGATCGGCTTTTTGTTGGCTGCCGACTTAACTTCTTCATTACTACATTGCACGTACAGAAGCGGATGTAACAGTGGACCGCGAACTTAAATTACGTAATTGTATAATCGTGGTTTACTCTTGCCGGCTGTGACCCTACACGATTATTTCATAATTTTATCTTTATTGCTGCCATAGAGTCATACCTTATACAATGATTCAGAAATTTAGGTTGCCTGAAGGTGATCCTTTTCTTACAAAGTAACAACGAATGAGGGTTAGTAAATAAGGGTTTACTTTATCTGCAGTTTTTCAAGGTACATGAATAGGACTTCTTAAGAAATACGATGGCAATAGAGTTTGTATGTAGACTGAAAAAATAAAATATTTGACATTGACTGATGACAGTAATATTATATTTAATTCTAACAAATATCGTTCTCTTAACTGACTGAGCTACTGCGCTGCCAGATTGATCGAAGGCAACAATTCGCCTTTGGTAGTAACAAGGCTATATTCAGTCGATGATTTGTCCCTTTGGTTAGTCATACTGGTAATCAACGTCTTGCGTTACAGAACAACGACACCCAATCACGAATCCTTCCATTGCTACGACGTGTTGTGTCTCACATGTGTTAGCGCTGAACGACATACCTAAGTCAGTGGACGTTCTAAAATTCTTCAAATTTCATGAGCACTACACGTACAGACTGTCCTGTGCTCGTACCTTGGTCTCGACAGCTACGCAATTGTGGCCGCACGAGCTTGGAACGAATATCAGTATGCAACATTAATTTCGGCGAAAGAGTAAACTATTCTGTGCCAGTTGTGCACTGACGAGTAAACTGTTGTGAAATGCAAGGAGGCCTGCAAGGTATTCACGCTCTGAGCGTGGAGTGGAATTTGACCCTCAACATAAACAAATGTACTGTACTGTGCGGGATCAGGTGGGAAGACCCATTACTGTACGATTATGGGGTGCCAATTAGTGAAATTATCAGGCCTACTAAATATGTGCGTGTATTCCTAGTGAACGAAGAACAGTGGAATGACCACATAATACTAATCATAGGAAAGGCAGGTGCCAGACAAAACTCATTGAATATGTTCCTCAAGAAGTGCATTACACTCATAAAGGAGATACCTTACAGAATCCTTCGCAGGAGAGCTTCTGTAAAGTTTCGAAGGTAGGAGACGAGGTACTGGCAGAAGTAAAGCTGTGAGTACCGGGCGTGAGTCGTGCTTCGGTAGCTCAGATGGTAGAGCACTTGCCCGCGAAAGGCAAAGGTCCCGAGTTCGAGTCTCGGTCGGGCACACAGTTTTAATCTGCCAGGAAGTTTCATATCAGCGAACACTCCGCTGCAGAGTCAAAATCTCATTCTAGTGTAACCACCTGTCAAAAGCCTGGATAACCATATCTGCAAAGCTGACAACTGCGAGACGCGGTGGAAGAGTGAGGATCTGGGAGGCACCGACGCGGATGTGGAGCCATGATGACTGCACTGTCGTGTCCAGCTGCGCTAGCTTTTCTGTTGTGGATCAATGGCGCGAATAGGTAGACCGAGGTGTCCCCACAGATTCTAGATTTGGCTTAAATCCAGGGAGTCTGGTGGCCAGGGGAGTACGGTAAATTCATCATGGTGCTCTTCGAATCACGCACGTAAAATGCGAGCTCTGTGACCCGTTGCTCAGTCATGCTGGTAGATGTCATCATGCGACGAAAGACAGTCTAAAAGTAGAGGTGGACATCGTCCCGAATGATAGATGCAATCTTGTGTTGATCCTTTGTGCATTTCCAGGATAACGATATCACATCGGGAATGCCGCGAAAATATTCCCCAGATCATACCGCTCAATATTCTGGCTACAATCCTTCCGACGATCATCTTTCGGATGAAGGTAGAAAACGTGAATCATCCCAAAAGCCAACGATTATCCCCTTTTGGACGCCAGATAAGCGCTTCGTTTCCGCCTTACGACAACGACTGCACTGTTTCCACTTTCCCCCAATACACTTTATATATCAGCCACCACCAGTGCTGCCACGGGTCATCAGTGAGTGGTAATTGCATGTTGGTGGCGAACATAGGCGAGGTCACATTAATGTGAGAGTAGACAGTGCATTTGATCTCTTCCCGCTCACCATTCGCGACTGGAACAAGAAGCAAGGGAGGTGCCAATGGTAGAAAAAGTGAAAAAGTACCTTTCGCCACAAGCCACGATGTGGCTTTTGGAGGATAGATGTAGACGCAGACGAGTGTGTGTCATCACATAGTGTTCATATTTTCCAGAAACCATCGCAGCCTCTGCTACGGACGCGGCCTTTACTGGAGCAGTCGAGGCTGACATCGGATGACCTAGTGTCCCTGGAGCCTGGGAGCAGCCGCTAGGTAGCAGGCCAGGTAACCGCTACAGCTGTTCCGACAAGTCGGCCGAGATTAACGGGCGCGCAGAGATAAATGCGCCTCTGATGTGCGATTACAATTTGCCTCAACAGCCGCCTCCGGTTTGCATTTGGCCGGGCGATAAATTACCCCAGCGCAAGGGCCGCAGGTAGCGCGGGGAAGGCTGCTCAGCAGGGGCAAACCTGCCCGCGCCGCGCAGGTAGAGCGGAGAGGCCTAATCAGTAGGGGCAAACCTGCCGGCGCCGCGCAGGGAGAAACATCGTGACTGACCAGGTGCACGTCTGCAGCATCGACCACGTGTACACGAAGTTGCGCTACTCAGCAGGCATCAAGATACTCACCGCTATTGCGGGTTCCACTACAAGTGCGTCATGTCATCAGTACTGGATACGGCAGATGATGTGTGTGTGTGTGTGTGTGTGTGTGTGTGTGTGTGTGTGTGTGTGTGGCAACAAGCAGATTTGGACACCTACATCACCACGTCTATTTCGTAAGTGTTAGTACAGTGCGTAGCGGAGGGTGTTTCGTATCTGTATATCTATTTGTCACCCCATACCTTCCCATACTGAGTGATGGAAAATGTCTGCAGATGACTAAAATACGGAGTGGGAGAGAGTGTTGTACCTCTTGACTCTCGCCTATAGCCAATTCTGTAATAGATTTGAAAAGATGGAATTCTTTTTCTGAAATTACAAAAGGTACAACAGGGTCATGTACACAGGAACAAATATTCGATTCAAATTTAAAAGCGTTAAAGGAGAGGAAATCTTGTCAACACTGTATTTATTCATCTGTCTGTTACATTATTACTCTACTTCAGACCAATAATCAGTAATTGGAATCCAATTAAGCAGAACACATATCAAAAACTAGTTACATGTTAAATACATTCTAATACAAAAAACTGCGAAACACGAGGAAATTATCCGAATATGACGGACGTGTTTAGATATGACGTACATATAAACAATTAGAATTTCGGAAAAATACGGCCATTCATTCGAGAGAAGAAGCTTCACAAACTCGGTAAGTCAATAACGTGTTAGTCCACCTCACGCCCTTACGCAAGCAGTTCCTGTGCTATGCACTGATTAACAGAGTTCAAACTTCCTGGCAGATCAAAACTATGTGCTGGACCGAGACTCGAATCGTCACCTTTGCTTTTCGAGGGAAAGTGCCTACAATTCTCTTTTTCTCCTGCATTTTGTTTGGTATTGTTCATTACGTTTTATCTGGGTGTACGCCACAAGACATCCGTTGAAGTTGACCGTTGATTCCATTACTCAGTTTTTTATTATTACAGAGGGCTGCTCGCCTTCTGACAGAACAGGCTGACCTACCGTGCTGACACCATTTCAGTACTCCAAGGCACGACTCACAAGCCGTCCTCACAGCTCTAATTTCAACAGTACCTCGCCTCCGACCTTCCAAAATTCAAGAATCTCTCTTGCAGCCCTTACAGAACTAGTTGACCTTGAAGAATGAATATTTCAGAGACATGCCTTAGTCATAGCCTGGGGGATGTTTCTGGAATGAAATTTCCACTATGCAGCGGAGTGTGTGCTGATACGAAACTTCCTGGCAGATTAAAATTGTGTGCCGGACCGAGACTCGAAATCAGCACCTTTGTCTATCGCGGGCAAGGGCTCGACCATGTTTCTTTTTAATTTACTTTGTGTATTTTTTATTTTAGTTACATTTATACAATCTTAACATATTTTTCACTTCCCGTACAGAAGTCCTTACAAAAAACAAAAGAAAAGGCCCCTCCTGGGCCACAAGCCAATCAGTTCCCGTCTGGAACACATTTACGAATGTGGAGACAGAATGTATGGAGACTCCAAAATGGTTCAAATGGTTCTGAGCACTATGGGATTTAACTTCTGAGGTCATCAGTCCCCTAGAACTTAGAACTACTTACACCTAACTAATCTAAGGACATCACATACATCCATGCCCGAGGCAGGATTCGAACCTGCGACCGTAGCAGCAGCGCGGTTCCAGACTGTAGGGCCTAGAACAGCTCGGCCACCCCGGCCGGCTGCTTCCCAAATAGACTTCCGGACTTTCCGTACTCTCGGTCGTCTTCTCGATGCTCATTTGGGCCAGTGGATTCTGGTATGAACCGTGCCATTGGTGGAGACGCTTGCGTTCCTCAGCGATACAGATAGACGTACCGTAGGTGCTACCACAACGGAGAGATGTCTGTTGAGAGGCCAGACATACGTATAGTTCCTGAAGAGCGGCAGCAGCCTTTTCAGTTGTTGCAGGGGCGACACTCTGGATGAATGTCTGATCTCGCCTTGTAACATTAAGCAAAGCGGCCTTGCTTTGCCGGTGCTGCGAACGGCTGAAAGCAAGGGAAAACTACAGCCGTAATTTTTCTCGAGGTCATGCAGCTTTACTGTTTGGTTAAATGATGATGGCGCCCACTTGAGTAAAACATTCTGGAGGTAAAGTAGCCCCCCATTCGGATCTCCAGGCAGGGACTACTCAGGAGGACAAACAAAACTGGCCTCTATGGATCGGAGTGTGGAATGTCAGATCCCTTAATCGGCAGGTAGCTTAGAAAACGTAAAAAGGGAAAGGGATAGGTTAGATATAGTGGGAGTTAGTAAAGTTCGGTGTCAGGAGGAACAAGACTTCTGGTCAGGTAAATACAGGAGTATAAATACAAAATAAAGTATGGGTAATGCAGGAGTAGGTTTAATAATGAATAAAAAATAGGAGCGCTGGTCAGCTATTACGAACAGCATAGTGAATGCATTATTGTAGCGAAGATAGACACGAAGCCCGTGCCTACCACAACACTACAAGTTTAGATGGCAACTAGCTCCGCTGATGACGAAGAGATTGATTAAATGTATGGTGAGATAAAAGAAATTATTCAGATAGTGAAGGGAGACGAAAATTTAATAGTCATGGGGGACTGTAATTCGATAGTATGAAAAGGAAGAGAAGGAAGTGTAGTAGATGAATATGGAATGGGGGTAAGGAATGAAAGAGGAAGAATTTTGCACTGCATAACTTAATTATAGCTAACACCCAGTTTAAGAAACATGAAAGAAGGTTGTATACGTAGAAGACGGCTGGAGACACTGGAAGGTTTCAGATAGATTACATAATGGAAAGACAGAGATTTAAGAATCAGGTTTTAAATTGTAACACATTTCCAGGGGCAGATGTGGACTCTGACCACAATCGATTGGTTATGAACTGTAGAATAAAACTGAAGAAACTGCCAAAAGGCAGGAATTTAATGTGGTGGGTCCTGTTGCATAATGTTAGATTAACTAACAAAAACTAGAGGTTGTAGAATGTTTCAGATAGAGCATTAGGGAACGATTGATAGGAACAGTGGTTATAAATACAGTAGAAGAAGAGTGGGTAGCTTTGAGAGATGAAATAGTGAAGGCAGAAATGGATCAGGTAGGTAAAAAGACGAGGCTTAGTAGAAATCCTTGGCTAACAGAAGAGATATTGAATTTAATTGATGAAAGGAGAAAATATAAAAATGTAGTAAATTAGGCAGGCAAAAAGGAAAAAAAGTCACAAAAATGAGATCGATAGGAAGTGCAAAATGGCTAAGCAGGACAAATCTAAGGATGTAGAGGCATATAGCACTAGGGGTGAGAAAGATACTGCCTACAGGAAAATTAAAGAGACCTTTGGAGAAAAGAGAACCACTTGTGTGTATATCAAGAGCTCAGATGGAAAACCAGTTCTAAGCAAAAAAAGGAAAGCAGGAAGATGAAATGAGTATTTAGAGGGTCTATACAAGGGAGATGTACTTGAGGGCAATATTATGGAAGTGGAAGAGGACGTTCATGAAAATGAAATGGGAGATATGATACTGCGTGAAGAACTAGACAGAGCACTGAAAGACATAAGTCGAAACAAGGCCCGGGAGTAGAGAACATTCCATTAGAACCACTGACAGCCTTCTGAGAACCAGCCCTGGCCAAACTCTACCATCTGGTGAGCATGATGTATGAGACAGGGGAAATACCCTGAGACTTCACAAAGAATATAATAATTCCAATGCCAAAGAAAGCAGGTGTTGACAGATGTGATAATTATCGAACTATTAGTTTAATTAGTCACGGCTGAAAATACTAACACGATTTCTTTACAGACGAATGGAAAAACTGGTAGAAACCGACCTAGGGGAAGATCAGTTTGGATTCCGTAGAAATGTTGGAACACGTGGGGCAGTACTGAGCCTACGAATCATCTTAGCAAATAGATAAGGAAAGGCAAACCTACGTTTCTAGCATTTGTAGACTTAGAGAAAGCTTTTGATAATGTTGACTGGAATACCCTCTTTCAAATTACGGAAGTGGTTGGGGTAAAATTTGTACAGAAACCAGATGGCAGTTATTAGATGGAAGGGCATGAAAGGGAAGCAGTGGTTGGGGAGGGAGGGAGACAGGGTTGCAGCCTATCCCCGATGTTATTCAATCTGTATATTGAGCAAGCAGTAAAGCAAATAAAAGAAAAGTTTGGAGAAGTGATTAAAATCCACGGAGAAGAAATGAAACTTTGCAGTTTGCCGATGACATCGTAATTCTGTCAGAGACAGCAAAGGAGCTGGAAGAGCAGCTGAACGGAACTGACAGTGTCTTTAAAAGAGCAAATAAGATGAACATCGACAAAATCAAAATGAGCATAATGGAATACACTCTAATAAAATCAGGTGATGCTGAGGGAATTAGATTAGGAAATGAGACACTTAGAGTAGTAGATGAATTCTGGCAGGAAAACAGCTGAAGATGGCCGAAGCATAGAGGACATAAAATGTAGAATGGAAATGGCAAGAAAAGCTGTTCTGAAGAATATTCGTCAGAATCGAAAATAGATTTAAGTGTTGGGAAGTCTTTTCTGAAGGTGGTTGGTTGTAGTGTAGACACGTACGGAAGTGAAACAGTATCTGATAAGGAAGAACTGAGTAGAATTGTGGAGAAGGAGATGAGTTTTGCTGTTTGAGGAGCAATATAACTAATGGTGGTTGAAGTAGAGGGGATATAAAATGTAGACAGGCATTGGCAGGAAAAGCCTTTCTGAAGAAGAGAAATTTGTTAACAGCGAGTATAGATTTAAGTGTCAGGAAGCTTTTCTAAAAGTATCTGTATAGAGTGTAGCCATGTATAGATGTGAAAAATGGACGAAAAATAGTTTAGACAAGAAGAGAATAAAAGCTTTCGAAATATGCTGCTGCAGAAGAAAGCTGAAGAGTAGATGGGTAGATCACGTAACTAACGAGGAGGTATTGAATAGTATTGGGGAGAAGAGGAATTTGTGCCACAACTTGACCAGAAGAAAGGATTGGACTTTTTCTGAGGCATCACGCGATTACCAATTTAGTACTGGAGGGCAACGTGGAGGGTAAAAATCGTAGAGGGAGACGCAGAGATGAATACACTAAACAGATTCAGAAGGATGTAAGGTCCAATAGTTACTCGGAGATGAAGAAGCTTGCAGAGTATTGAGCAGGATGGAGAGCTGCATCAAACCAGTCTCTTTACTGAAGACCTCAACAACAACATATATGTATAGACACACATACTTCCGCATATATATAAACTGCTTAAGCCTTTCGTCAACGGATCTCCAGAAAGTATTCAAACACTTTTAGAAAAATATTAGCAATATTCATGTGGCATGTTGGAGTTCGCTTCCGTATCGAAAGTTGGTTCTCCAGGAATGTTCTGTAATCACCAATGGAATGTTCCGATGTGCTTAATGTGTAGTACACGGTGACTCCCATTAACCAGTGTACTGGATTTCTCTTTGTTCTCGCGTATGGTACGTCGTCAGTGTAAAGTGAGGACATCAGAGAAATTGCTTGCTGCGCGGTGCGTTGGATGAAGGCCAACATGCGGCACAGCAGTTGCCACACTTCCTTTGTCGGCCCGCGAACTAGTCAGTGGATGTCGGTATCACGCATATGGCATGTCTTGCACAACGACGTTGCTGTGAGATGAATCTTGCACAGACTTGTCTGTGGGCGTGTATTTACCATTCGCATAACAGTACCATGTAGTCCGCACCGCAGTCGGTAAGTTGGTGGAAGGGGTGGTGGGTGCGGGGTGCATATTACACCAGACCGTATTCCAGTAAACAGTAGGATATTCGCTTTCGACAACGTTCCGTCGCTGTCGCAACATGTGGGTGCCTCACACCCTGCGGACTGCGGGCAGATCGTCAATGCGCAGCATTCTCCTCAGCTAACTGTGGTCTAGTAGAAAAGTACGGCCGTGGGACAATGCTGCAGGGATGTGGTGAATACCTATCGGCGGGTCCATGTCGGGTGGCACAATTTCCGCATGGTCGTGTTTGCATTGCCACAGCGCCAGTAGCATGAATAACGCCAAACCCTTGCTGAGTCCGAGGCCGCCACCAGCCATTGGGAGAGTGAGTGTCGTATTAGTCACTTTCAAGAGATGTCCTTGATTCACGCAATGTCCGAAGTCTGCATGGAATCTCTCCGCTGACACTCACAGCATGGCAAATATCCTTGCCAAATATATAATCTTCGACCCCAAGTAGGCGTTAACTATTTCGACCACCCGCCGTGCATCTAGGGAGCGTTAGAAGTGTAGGCGGTTATTGCCGCGGGTATTGTTCAAGAGGCGTTTGTAGTTGAGAGCGATCGTGCGGCTCGTTGTCTTAGTGTACACCACCCCCAAACATTTCATCTGAGTAAGCACTTTAATTCGGCCTTCCCGGTGGCGCGGATAACCCGCGACTAATGTGCATAATTCCCTATTTTCGGCTGTTCATTTGTGCACCAGCCACTTTCCCATATCTCTCAGTTAGGGCTAGTGCCATGTCAATCTCTTCGTTGGAACATACTAAAATGACTATATCACCCACGCAAGCCCGGTACACGAATTTATCTTCTTGCACAGTGACGCCCCGTAGTGTTTTGTAGAGTTGAATGAATAGCCGCTCAATCGCGAGAGCAAACAAGCCCATCGAGATGGGACACCACTGTCTGTCGGAGCACTGTGTGTGTATTGGTTCTGCCAAAAGTCCGTTGACTAACACCATTGACTGTGATCGGTGAAGTAGCCGCATTACAGTCGTGTTGAACCGTTGCGGAATATTCACCACAGCCATTGTTGCGTGCAGAAAGTCAAGGCCGACTGCCTCAAAGACTTTCTCTAAGTCGACCACAAGCATCGTGCGTTGAATTCTGCATGCATCTGCGATAATTATGTGAATAGGGCGTTTGTCGCCGACTCCTGTGTGGTCTTTTCCCATCAACACTATAAGGGTTGGTTTTAAACCATGTGCCAGAAGTCTTGCAAAGACTTTGTAGTCGCTGTTAAGAAGTGTATCGACGGAATCGATGCACAGAGCATCCTTGCCATGTCTTCGGAACGGGGATGATCAGACCTTCGATGAATTAGCGAAGTACGGTCACTTCGGGGGCTAGTAACTCCTGGAACAACTGTCGCAACGGCGGTGTTAATATACCTTGAAACTGTGTGTAGAATTCTGTGGGCAGTCCATCGGGTCCAGGGGATTTATTCTTGTGACCACTTGTGAAAGCCGTCGCCACCCCCTCGTCCGTCACCTCTACTTGCATCTCATCGGCAGCCTCGCGGTCCAGTCGGCGCAGCAGTGCCGTGAGTATGTGGTCGAGTGCCGCTCCATCCGGATTCTTCTGAGAGTACAAAAGCGGACAAACCCTTTTTTATCTCTGCCTGTGTTGTTAAATGCTGGTCATCCTCTGAAGTGTGCTGACTGTTTTCTCCTACCATGTGGTGTATGTAGAGTGGTGCATGCGCGACCACATATCACTGTCGTGCTCTAATGACTGTGCCATCCATCTTTCGGCTTCGGTATGGTTGACTTCTACAAGACGAACCGGTTGCTGTTCTGGACTGTTGTACAGATCACTGAGGACACCAAACTAAAATTCCACTGTGTCGTTATACGGTCTCATTCTATCTCGGGGAGTAGTTCATCAGTGTCCCCCTCAAAGCCGGTTTGCCGCACTGTATCCACCACAGGAGAACCGACTGATATGCATATGTGCGACGTAAGCATTTCGCACGGGTTTCGGCGACTACTTCACGGCAATCTCGATCCGTAAGAATAGCTACATTCAATTTCCACAAGCCTCTGCCGCGATAGGTGGCCTGGCGTGCCAGATTAATGGTGCAGATGTATGCCAAGTTGTCGGAAAAGAGCTTCGGTCAGAGTTCCGTAGCTAGCGCGACGTATACAGGGTAAGATAGCTAAGTCATAACACCCCTTGTATCTCCCTAACCGTAATAGATACAAAGATGCCGTTTGGACAGTGAATTGCAGGGACAGGGGCTTCTTGAATACATCACATTTCATGTTTGTGCTATTCTTTATTACAGAGATATAAGGACATCTTTGGTTTTTTTAATGGAACCCTAGGTTAAATTTTAGTGTAACATGATGGGCTTAAAAAGACGGTTTTAAATATATGTATATCATATATGTGTAAAATATATATATCATATATATATGACCACAATCTTATATATATCATATATGTATATCATAATACTACCCCCATGAACCATGGACCTTGCCGTTGGTGGAGAGGCTCGCGTGCTCAGCGATACAGATGGCCGTACCGTAGGTGCGACCACAACGGAGGGGTATCTGTTGAGAGGCCAGACAAACGTGTGGCTCCTGAAGAGGGGGAGCAGCATTTTCAGTAGTTGCAGGGGCAACAGTCTGGATGATTGACTGATCTGGACTTGCAACACTAACCAAAACGGCCTTGCTGTGCTGGGACTGCGAACGGCTGAAAGCAAGAGGAAATGAGAGGCCGTAATTTTTCCCGAGGGCATGCAGCTTTACTGTATGGTTAAATGAGCGTCCTCTTGGGTAAAATATTCCGGAGGTAAAATAGTCCCCCATTCGGATCTCCGGGCGGGGACTACTCAAGAGGACGTCGTTATCAAGAGAAAGAAAACTGGCATTCTACGGATCGGAGCGTGGAATGTCAGATCCCTTAATCGGGCAGGTAGGTTACAAAATTTAAAAAGGGAAATGTATAGGTTAAAGTTAGATATAGTGGGAATTAGTGAAATTCGGTGTCAGGAGGAACAAGACTCTGGTCAGGTGAATACAGGGTTATAAACACAAAATCAAATAGGGGTAATGAAGGATTTGGTTAAATAATGAATAAAAAAATACGAATGCGGGTAAGCTACTACCAACAGCATAGTGAACGCATTATTGTGGCCAAGATAGACACGAAGTCCGTGCCTACTACAGTAGTACAAGTTTATATGCCAACTAGCTCTGCAGATGATGAAGAAATTGACGAAATGTATGATGAGATAAAAGAAATTATTCAGATTGTGAAGGGAGACGAAAATTTATTAGTCATGGGTGACGGGAGTTCGAGAGTAGGAAGAGGCAGAGAAGGATATATAGTGGGTGAATATGGATTGGGGCAGAGAAATGAAAGAGGAAGCCGTCTGGTAGAATTTTGCACAGAGCATAACTTAATCATAGCTAACACTTGGTTCAAGAATCATAAAGAAAGGTTGTATACATGGAAGAATCCTGGAGATAGTAGAAGGTATCAGATAGTTTATATAATGGTAAGACAGAGATTTAGGAACCAGGTTTTAAATTGTAAGACATTTCCAGGGGCAGATGTGGACTCTGAACACAATCTATTGGTTATGAACTGTAGATTAAAACTGAAGAAACTGCAAAAAGGTGGGAATTTAAGGAGATGGGACATGGATAAACTGACTAAACCAGAGGTTTCAGAGAGTGCTTAAGGGAACAATTGACAGGAATGGGGGAAAGAAATACAGTAGAAGAAGAATAGGTAGCTCTGAGGGATGAAGGCAGCAGAGGATCAAGTAGGTAAAAAGACAAGGGCTAGTAGAAATCCTTGGGTAACAGATGAAATATTGAATTTAATTGATGAAAGGAGAAAATGTAAAAACGCAGTAAATGAAGCAGGCAAAAGGGAATACAAACGTCTCAAAAATGAGATCGACAGGAAGTGCAAAATGGCTAAGCAGGGATGGCTAGACGACAAATGTAAGGATGTAGAGGCTTATCTCACTAGGGGTAAGATAGATACTGCCAACAGGAAAATTAAAGAGACCTTTGGAGGAAAGAGAGCCACTTGTATGAATGTCAAGAGCTCAGATGGAAACCAAGTTCTAAGCAAAGAAGGGAAAGCAGAAAGGTGGAAGGAGTATATAGAGGGTCTATACAAGCGCGATGTACTTGAGGACAATATTATGGAAATGGAAGATGATGTATATGAGGATGAAATGGGAGATACGATACTGCGTGAAGAGTTTGACAGAGCATTGAAAGACCTGAGTCGAAACAAGGCCCCGGGAGTAGACAACATTCCATTGGAACTACTGACGGCCTTGGGAGAGACAGTCCTGACAAAACTCTACCATCTGGCGAGAAAGATGTATGAGACAGGCGAAATATCCTCAGACTTCAATATAATAATTCCAATCCCAAAGAAAGCAGGTGTTGACAGATGTGAAGATTGCCCAACTATCGGTTTAATAAGTCACAGCTGCAAAATACTAACTCGAATTCTTTACAGACGAGTGGAAAAAGTGGTAGAAGCCGACCTCGGGGAAGATCAGTTTGGATTCCGTAGAAATGTTGGAACACCTGAGGCAATGCTGACCCTACGACTTATCTTAGAAAATAGATTAAGGAAAGGCAAACCTACATTTGTAGCATTTGTAGACTTAGAGAAAGCTTTTCACAATGTTGACTGGAAAACTCTCAAATTCTGAAGGTTGGAGGGGTAAAATACAGGGAGCGAAAGGCTATTTACAATTTGTACAGAGACCAGATGGCTGTTATAAGAGTCGAGGGGCATGAAAGGGAAGCAGCGGTTGCGAAGGGAGTGAGACAGGGTTGTAGCCTGTCCCCGATGTTATTCAATCTGTATACTGAGCACGCAGTAAAGGAAACGAAAGAAAAATTCGGAGTAGGTATTAAAGTCCATGCAGAAGAAATAAAAACGTTGAGGTTCGCCGATGACATTTTTATTCTGTCAGAGACAGCAAACGACTTGGGAGAGCAGTTGAACGGAATGGACAGTGTCTTGAAAGGAGGATATAAGATGAATATCAACAAAAGCAAAACGAGGATAATGGAATGTAGTCGAATTAATTCGGGTGATGCTGAGGGAATTAGATTAGGAAATGAGACACTTAAAGTAGTAAAGGAGCGTTTCTATTTGGGGAGCAAAATAACTGATGATGGTCGAAGTAGAGAGGATATAAAACGTAGACTGGCAATGGCAAGGAAAGCGTTTCTGAAGCAGAGAAGTTTGTTAACATCGAGTATAGAGTTAAGTGTCAGGAAGTCGTTTCTGAAAGTATTTCTATGGAGTGTAGCCATGTATGGAAGTGAAACATGGACGATAAATAATTTGGACAAGAAGAGAATAGAAGCTTTCGAAATGTGGTGCTACAGAAGAATGCTGAAGATTAGATGGGTAGATCAGGTAACTAATGAGGAGATATTGAATAGAATTGGGGAGAAGAGGATTTTGTGGCACAACTTGACAAGAAGAAGGGACCGGTTGGTAGGACATGTTCTGAGGCATCAAGGGATCACAAATTTAGCATTGGAGGGCAGCGTGGATGGTAAAAATCGTAGAGGGAGATCAAGAGATGAATACACTAAGCAGATTCAGAAGGATGTAGGTTGCAGTAAGTACTGGGAGATGAAGAAGCTTGCACAGGATAGGGTAGCAAGGAGAGCTGTATCAAACCCGTCTCAGGACTGAAGACGACAACAACAACATATCATAATATTTAGGCGAATAGTTTTTAAGAAACATATATGTTCCCGTAAAGTATTCGTCCTTCGAAGTGCCGTTGTGCAGTGCGACCTTTCCTGTTGACCACTGAGGAACTTAACTGGGAAGGCGTTGTTTTCCTGCTTCTCGATAACGCCGCAAGTTGACGCACGAGGTAGCTGGAGAGAATAAAAATGTGCTGCTGGGGTAGTGAGACATCGCATTTCTGTCCCAGTTTCTTGGAGCACACATGTACACCAACGAAGAAAAGTTAGAAATGCTTCTAGTGTATGGTGAAACCAGATGAAACACTTTCAGACCGATAAAGCGATATGGAGAGCTGTATCCTCGTCGTGAGCGTCCTACCCGTCAGCTTCTTGCACATATTTGCAAGAAACTACTTGAATCGGGATCATGAAACGCCATACAGAGGACAAGGCAGAAAACTGCAACTGGCGAGGTACATGAAGAGGGCGTTCTAGCGTTGCCGCATGGTGACCCTGCTGTTTTGTCGCGATGTATCGCCTCGGAATGTGGTATAAGTTAGAGTAGTGTTCTACGCATATTGCACCAGCATAGATTTCACCCTTTTCACCACTCATTACATCAGGCACTTTCAGGTGTGGATTTCGAACGGCGCCAGGAATTTTGCCGGTTTGCTCTGCAGCGCCAACATGATGATCCAACGTTTTTTCAACGGGTGCTTCTTACTGATGAAGCGACTTTTACCAACCACGGTAATGTGAATTTACATCATCAGCAACTGTGGAGTGTTAACGTGTGGTGCGGCATCATCGTAAATGTCATTGTGGATCCGTAAGTCATTCCGGGTATAATAAACGACAATAATTATGCACAGTTCCTGCGAAACGTTCTCCAAGTTTGCTGGAAGAGGTATCACTAACTACGTGTCACTGCATGTGCTTCCAACATGACGGCTGTCCTGCTCACTCTTCACGTGTGGATACAGAGCTGTTAAATGAAAAGTTCCCGGATTGTTGGATAGGACGACGTGCTGAAGTGAAGTGGCCAGCCCTGTCTCCTGATTTGACCCCTCTTGATTGTTTTCTGTGGGGAGCAATCAAACATAAAGTGTATGCTCAAATACCAACTACGCCAGACGATATGAAGCAACGTTCATCGAAGCGGGCGCTGATATCTCACGTGACATCCTCGCAGCCGTTCATAAGTCATTCGAATGGCGACTACAAATGCGCATTACAGCAGAGGGGAAGCATTTTGAGCCCATGCTTCTGTAAAGTTTTGTATCATGTAGAGTATGTATTTTGCATCTTTGTGTGTATTTTTTTCGTATGGTGATCAGTAGTAAATATTTTCAAATAAAAACAAATACGTACGAAATAATTGGGACCAACAAGTGCCTCCTCATTTACATTTATATTTCTGTTACTTAAAATGTATTAACATCTTGTACTATTTTAATACTGCATTTTGTCTGTTATTTTGGTATCACAGTTGTCAAATAACTGAATGATATTTGCGCGACATCATCAGTTAATTTTGGCGCAAAATATCGTATTATGTATTGCTATTGTCGGGTAAATTGGCGGTTTTGTGTAAGGACGGCCTCGCGACGTATATCATGTACTCTACACAACAGGAAAGGTAGTATTGGACAATGCCGCTTCGAAGGACGTACACGATACGAGAACATATCTGTGTCTCAAAAACTTTTCGCTTAAATATTGTGACATACACATATTTGAAACCGCCTTTATAAGCCCATCATGTTACGCTAAAATTTAACATAGGGTTCTATTTAAAACACTAAATATGGCCTCATATCTCGGTAATCAAAAATAGCACAAACATGAAATGTGATGTATTCAAGTAGCCCCTGTCCCTGCAATTCACTGTCCGAACGGCATCTTCGTATTTATTACGATTGGGGAGATACAAGGGGTGTTATGACTTAGCTGCCTCATCCTGTACAGGGTTATTACAAATGATTGAAGCGATTTCACAGCTCTACAATAACTTTATTATTTGAGATATTTTCACAATGCTTTACACACACATACAAAAACTCATAAAGTTTCTTTAGGCATTCACAAATGTTCGATATGTGCCCCTTTAGTGATTCGGCAGACATCAAGCCGATAATCAAGTTCCTCCCACACTCGGCGCAGCGCGTCCCCATCAATGAGTTCGAAAGCATCGTTGATGCGAGCTCGCAGTTCTGGCACGTTTCTTGGTAGAGGAGGTTTAAACATTGAATCTTTCACATAACCCCACAGAAAGAAATCGCATGGGGTTAAGTCGGGAGAGCGTGGAGGCCATGACATGAATTGCTGATCATGATCTCCACCACGACCGATCCATCGGTTTTCCAATCTCCTGTTTAAGAAATGCCGAACATCATGATGGAAGTGCGGTGGAGCACCATCCTGTTGAAAGATGAAGTCGGCGCTGTCGGTCTCCAGTTATGGCATGAGCCAATTTTCCAGTAAGTCCAGAAACACGTGTCCTGTAACGTTTTTTTCGCAGAAGAAAAAGGGGCTGTAAACTTTAAACCGTGAGATTGCACAAAACACGTTAACTTTTGGTGAATTGCGAATTTGCTGCATGAATGCGTGAGGATTCTCTACCGCCCAGATTCGCACATTGTGTCTGTTCACTGCAGCATTAAGAAACAATGTTGCTTCATCACTCAAAACAAGTTTCGCACTGAACGCATCCTCTTCCATGAGCTGTTGCAACCGCGCCGAAAATTCAAAGCGTTTGACTTTGTCATCGGGTGTCAGGGCTTGTAGCAATTGTATACGGTAAGGCTTCTGCTTTAGCCTTTTCCAAACCGTCGGCTGTGGTACGTTTAGCTCCCTGCTTGCTTTATTCGTCGATTTCCGCGGGCTACGCGTGAAACTTGCCCGCACGCGTTCAACCGTTTCTTCGCTCACTGCAGGCCGACCCGTTCATTTCCCCTTACAGAGGCATCCAGAAGCTTTAAACTGCGCATACCATCGCCGAATGGAGTTAGCAGTTGGTGGATCTTTGTTGAACTTCGTCCTGAAGTGTCGTTGCACTGTTATGACTGACTGATGAGAGTGCATTTCAAGCACGACATACGCTTTCTCGGCTCCTGTCGCCATTTTGTCTCACTGCGCTCTCGAGCGCTCTGGCGGCAGAAACCTGAAGTGCGGCTTCAGCCGAACAAAACTTTATGAGTTTTTCTACGTATCTGTAGTGTGTCGTGACGTCGTGACCATATGTCAATGAATGGAGCTACAGTGAATTTATGAAATCGCTTCAATCATTTGTAATAGCCCTGTATATACGACCAGGCGGCTCTATGATGTAGCCGTAAAGTATGTGAACCCCAGCGCGTCGCCATGTAGGCAGGCCCACGTGTCCACCAAGACTGTGTCACGTATGCTGGTGGAGAGCTCACAGCAGGTGTTGCGATTCGATGTCTGACCGCGGGGTGAACGCACGCAGTTCCAGTCACTACTGTACCTGCCCGCGAACAGGGGCATGATCTCAGTTCGATAGAATTCGGAGCCGGCGCGTCTGTTTCTAGAGCCGGATGGGGCGTATACATTGATAAGTCGGACGCCGGCGAGCGTAAGCGCTGTTCCTGTTGCCGAAGGTGGAAACTTGACATCCGTAACTTCGATAACCTCTTTAGTTAGCATTGCTGTGCCCAGTTCGTGTGCTTTGTCAGGATGGATATGAGCGATATAAAGGTGCATGGAGTGGTACTGCGACTCCTTTACCTTCTGTAACAGGGCGGTATCGACTTCTGCTACCCCTAGCATATCACTTAGAAGCTGTAATTTACGCCCACTGCTTATTTTGTTGATGTTTATCGTCGCTATTCCATATGCCTTCTGCACAACTCCGCTACATATTCGGCGGCTCGACTCGCCGTTCTCTCTCCGAGACGTTGGCTGTCTCACTTGCACCTCCTCGTATTGCGCTGCCCACTGTATCCTGATTGTCGGCCACGTCTTGTGATGCTGTGGGTTTGTCCATCGTTCCTGTATCCTGATTGTCAAACTCAACGTCATCCGCCCAACTCACAGGTTTGTGCATAGGGTCGGCTCGGTACAAGGTCGGAATTTGTCGATCGGGACCACCGGTTGTCGCGTCGAACCCACATACATGGGTGTCGCACCACTGTCTTCACCGCCATAGTGACCTCGGGTTTTCTCTTGCTGTGTAGGTTCCTGATCTTTTGCACGAACCGTCTTCGGAATACTGGGCTGCGTTTGTGCTATCTGTTTGGCTTTTTCTCGATATGGACGAGCTGCCTCGGCATCATTAGAGAGTGTGATACGTTGTTTCTAGCGCTTCTTTTATGATTTTTGAGACTGTCCCACACTTGGAATTTCTAAGTCCCCTCCTGTCTCGTGCATTACGTCAGTGACTACAACTATCTCTCCGTTCGTATAGGTTCGACACGCGCTGACACAGCGTGACTTGGGGCTTCTTCCACCGGTCTCATTGGCTGGTCCACTACCGGGCATCCTGCACCGCTGCTGTCTCCTCTGATTCATCGTGAGGTCCTCGTGCAACGCGGTGTGGTGCCGTAGTTCCCAGCGCAGCCTCTACTTATGTGAGGGGCCACACTTGGGATCGTTGCTGGTGAAGACTGTCTCTCACCGGCAATTGTGCAATTCGTCATTGTAGGCATTCTGATCGCACGTGACCTTCATGTACGATGTTGCCCGCCATACGTAACGATCGCACGGCAGCCACAAATGTATACATAAGAGGAAACGTGTTCTTGAAGATCGTTTCTGACCTGACGTACACGACTGAGAACAGGACAGGTCTCAAAGCTCAACCACTTTCGCTCCATATAGGCGAGAACCGTCCCGTAGTGCTGCAGTGCCGACGAAGTGAAGGAACTTGAAAGACCCGCCTGACGGTCGAAGGAGTCGGTCACAGCAATCTTCATATACAACACTTCCCACTATCGAAATTCGGCAGGATGACGGTTCAATCCCGCGTCCGGCCATCCTGATTTAGGTTTTCCGTTCAAATATGTTCAAATGTCTGTGAAATCTTATGAGACTTAACTGCTTAGGTCTTCCGTCCCTAAGCTTACACACTACTTAACCTAAATTATCCTAAGGACAAACACACACACCTATGACCGAGGGAGGACTCGAACCGCCGCCAGGACCAGCCGCTCGGAGGTTTTCCGTGATTTCCCTAAATCACTCCCGGCAAATGCCGGGATGGTTCCTTTCAAAGGTCATAGCCGACTTCCTTCCCCGTCCTTCCCTATTCCGGTGAGACCGATGACCTCGCTGTCTGGTCTTCTTCCCCAAACAACCCAAACCCAACCGCTATCGAAAGATAAATGGCGATCAGTTCGTGAGAATCTGGTTTCACCACTTTTCTCAAAAAACGTTCAACTTCAAGCGCATTTGGTCGGGAAAAGCGGCTCTCGAATGTGAAGTTCTCTGTCGATTCTCGTAAAGAGTTAACCATGTGAACGTCGTCTGTGTGCTCTGGACGTTTCGCTGCTATCACAGCACTCGACGGTTCCTCTACGCTGTTTGCTGTGGCCATGGCGTAAACAACACGTCCTCGCCGCACGGCTTCTCAAGACCGACAGCCCATCTGACCTACCCAAGCATGATTCACGACCCGTCCTCACAGCTCTAATTCCGCCATTACCTTGTCTCCCACCTTCAAAACTTCACAGAAGCTCTCCTGCAGACCTTGCAGAACTAGCGCTCCTTGAAGAAAGGATATTGCGGAGACATGGCTTAGCCACATCCTGGGGGATGTTTCCAGAATGAAATTTCCACTCTGCAGCGGAGTGGAAATTTCATTCTGGATTAACAGAGTTGCTCGATGTTCTCCTGAGGCATATCACGTCGTATATTGTGTAAATGCCGCGTTACTGCGTCAAAATCTCGAGATGCTATGAGGGTCTTGTCCATAATGCTCCAAACGTTCTTAATTGAGGATAAATTCGGCAACGTTGCTATCCAATGCTGGGTTTAACATGCACGTAGATGTGCAGTAGATACTCTGACCGTATGCAGGTGGACGTTATCTTGCTGAAATGTCAGACCTGGGTGGCTTTCCATGAAGGAAAACTAAACGGGGTTTAGAATATCGTCGACTTACCGTTGTTCTGTACGGATTCTGCGGATGACAACCACAGGTCCCCTCCGCTGAAAAGAAACGGCTCCCCTGACCATCACTCCTGGTTGTCGGGCCGTATGACGGGCGATATTTAGGTTAGTATCCCACCTCTGTCCAGGGCGTCTCCAGGCATGTCCTCGGCCTAGAATCACATTGACTGGAGTACAGTTGTCTTCAGTGATGCGTACAACTTCGAACTGAGCCCCTGTTACGGAACGAAGACATCCAGAAACACAGTCAGTGCCAAACTCAGTAACGGCTTGCATAAAGGCCAGAGCTATACCTACGAGTTATTGATTTTATAAAGTTGTTTCTCTTGAATAAATCACCCAGTTCTTCTGAAATTGTGATCATTTGTTTGTCTGCACATATATGTCACATCTACCATTTTCGTCGCATTCGGATAATTTCTTAGCGGTGCACATTTAAAAGTGGAAACTATTGGAAACTAAAGTATGACTTTACAGTCCACCCGTTATGTAACTAGTTTTAAAAATACATTACATTTTACTTTCTATAAAATTTAGTAACCGAAGAATAAAGAACATATTCCAAATACCTTTAATATAATATACAGCACTTAAATGCGTAGAAATCTAAATACTTACAATGCTGCACAAAACAAAAGCTTTTTCCTAGTAACATTGTGGAAACTGCTTACGGTCGTTGTAACTTATCGATATTACCTATAGTGCTCTTATTTAACTTGTTTGCCTGTTTTTACTTAATGTGTTTCCTGTATAGGTATGCTCTCTGATGTAACATCCATGTAAATGTTTTATTGATTATTTACGTAAATGTAATTAATCTATGGATGTAACGACAAAAGAAAAGCGCTGTAAAAGAACGAATATGTTATATTATAGTGGTTCATGCATAGGGTAAGTAGGTTTTAAACACATAAAATTTTGAGGGAAGTCTCTGCTCAACGGAACTGGCTAGGCGGGAATAGAAAAGGTGCATTTGGCGGTCGAACGGGAAGGCTCCTGTGTGGCATGGATCAGTCGGTGATTCGGAGGCGAAGAGTATGCATCCCGTGAACTGAAAGAGGAGAGAAGAACTGCAAGATTGTATAATATAGCCTCGGATGCGGAAGTAATGCGTCTTATTATTCGCTGCATACTTTGGTTAGCTCTGTACTACGGAGATTCGACGCTAAAAACAGGATTTCCACAGCTTGTTACACAGGAAGAGCCATGGATACTTTTGCCGCCCTTTTTTGGATATCACAGGAGATCGGCCATACCATCAACTTCACCCCAAATTGTCGGTTGAGTACTATGTCATTTGCATGGACCAATTATGTGTTCTATAAAATTTGTGTAGAGCCACCATAATTTATTCTTAGTCAATTACCTAGACAGGGTCCATAGGAAGTTCTACGTTGAACCCGAGCATCCCGTTTTACTGAACTGAAAAGCATTTTGTTGAAAAGTGGAGTTTGTAAGAGGTATGCGCTGTCTGCGATATGAGAATCGCTGACCAGAGAGCAGTGTTGACTGCAGTACGAACTGTGTAACTGTAGCAGTTAGTTGTGGCTAGTCGCTTGTCTGAGGTTGTCTGCGTTTGTCTGCAGTCTGCTCTGGTCGGGAATCTGGAGATGGAGTATTGTTGTATAAGGTAAAGAAGCAGCGTCGCGCATATCTAGTAATGTATCTGAACTGTCATCCAAATGTTTTAAAAATGTTCTAATAATAATTTTGGTAATATAAAGTAATTTAAAAAAAAGCATTCATTTCAAAAAAAATCAGTTGCTTTCTTTCACAAATCACAAATGTAAAGGCCAGCATTGCACGGAGCTGTGCGAAAAAAAATTTTTTTTTTTAGGTAAGAGCAGATATATTCGCCGTTTTTATTGAGGTAAGAATTTTTGCTTTTTATTCACAATGATCTTACAGGGCCATGACGCAGCACTGCTGTCGTCCAAATTTTACAAGGTTAGTGATTTTATTTCTTATTACGAGGTTTAGCAATTTTTCTGTTTCGTGCTTACATTAAATGAGAAAAGAATTTTGTGGATACATTAAATGGAAACCAATTTTATTCTGAGGTCACACAAAAATTAGAATCGCTATCCATAATAATTATCTTTAATTTCAATTATAAATTTTTTGCGGGGAGGTTACACTTGGCGACATCCGGCCAGGATCGTATTTCTTTGTGAATCTTCTGATAAGTAGTCATATATCTGCTCTTATTTACATAAATGTAGTTTGCATCTGGCGCTACGCATTTACTAATTTGTCACTCTTTCTTTCACAGATCATCGGCAATTTATTGCTCTTTGTTGTAATTGTGTTTGTTCCATTTTTTTTTGCTTCGTCTTTGTTTCATTTTGTGCTTAATTTTGATTTGTGTAAAAATGCCGCGAAAAACTGTTAACAGTACGTCGCGATGTGCGATGAGTGAAATAGCCGATTCGAATAATTAGACCGATAATACTTGCGACACTCAGTGTCTTAATGATAGTCCTCCATTTATAGACAATCAGTGCGTACCGACCACTAATAATGATTTTAATGCTAATTATGAGCAAACAAATTCAATTGTGTCCTCTGTTAATTTAACGACAATTGATGACGCGGAACGTTCTGATACAATGAACGCTGCCCAGTTTGACACGCCTAATTTGCAAAATTTACATAGTGAACAGATAATTGTTTCTAACGAAGGTGAACAATATTCACAAAACACGCTGATTTATTAGATTCCGGTGTAGTGATCAACAGTGCACACCCGATTGGCAAACATTTTCAAGAATCGCAGAATGACCAAATGGTTACCGGTACATAAAACGTGACAAATGCATATACACCATCACACAGCACAGAGATTACAGCAGGTAATTTTGGCTTGGATCAAATTAAGGCATTATTGCTACAAGTTACTGAATCGAATAAACAACAAATTAATGAATCAAACAAACAACTTAGTGAAAATGTCAAACAACAACTTAATGAAAATAATGAAAATCTCAAACAACAAATTAATGAAAGTCTTAAACAGTCGAATGATAAGCAAGACAACAATCACAAACAACTTAATGAAAATTTCAAACAGTTGAACGAAAAACACGATCACCTAATTGAACAGAACAAACAACTTAGTGAACAGATTGCAGCCATTGCCGTGCAATGTCATGATACTAAAGAACAATTACTTGATGAAATTAAGGCTTGTGCTAGGAACAATAGTGAAGAAATTAGATCTGTGGAACAAGAATTAAATAATACACATGCAGCTACAACTAAATTACTTAGAGGTGAAATTAGTGCAGTCGCTAAACAATGCTCAGAAAACGCAACACAGTTACGCGACGAGTTTAAATTAATGTCAGCAGAACTTTCGCGCACACTGGACGCAAAAGTAGACGCGAAATTTGACCAACAGAACAGCCAAATTGACGAACGCTTTAATCACCACCTACAAAACAGTGAAACGCGTTACCGTAAATGTATACAGAAACAGAATAAAGTAAAGCGACAAGTAATGGAAACAATTACTGCACAGAGACAGGAAGATAGGCGTAAATTGTTTACGAAAGCGAAAACATACGTAGACAACAATATTGCAACAGTATCAGACGAAATTAATGCTATCAAACAGTTGAACACCGAATTGCATGATGAAATCTCCGATCTTAAAGCAAAAACAGAGACACACACAGTAGACTTTCAGACAGTGACCAACAGACTTGAATAATTAGAACTAATACAGGATCCCGATGCCATCAAAGCAGATGTTAAAAAATTGAACGAAACCACACGTAAAATACAAAAACAAATTAATGCTTGTGATAATAAAAACGATGATCAGGTAAAAGCACTGACTGAAAAATATGATGAATTGGCCAGTCGTGTTGATGTTATCGAAAGTAATAATGATACCAAATCAGATGATACGTCACCAGTTTCGTTTAATGAAACACCCGAATTCCAAAATTTACAGCAGACAAGAAGTGAGATAGGTTCGTCCAATAATAATTGTCATCTTTACAGCATGAAGTGACGGAAATGAAAAATATTTCAGCCTTTAACAGAGAACAGCAGACGCCACTTTGCGAACATTTATCAGACTCACACAGCTAGTATAATTTAGGTAATTTACAGAGAGTACGTGACTTAGATCCCGATCAGTCACAGACAAATAGATTCTCATACAATCCTGAACTTGTTCAGACATACAGAGACGATAATTTTGATTACAAGCGTTTTTGATCCATGAGAAAATTTAAAGTATTTAAAAATGACAGAACACAGATCCACCCCTTGTATTGGATACACCAATTTAACTTTGCGTTTCCACCGACCTGGCCCGTAACACACAAACTTGAATTTATTTGCACTTTTTTGGAAGGCGAACCGGCAACTCGTATGAGACCGATCGCGAGACAATGCTGCTCGGTAGAAGAATTTCAGAATGTTTTTCTGTCAGCGTATTGGTCGAAGACGACACAGCGCGGAATCAAGGATCAATTAATTAGTTTACCGAATTATGAGAACTCAAATTTTTCCACTGTCACGCAATGTTTTGAACACATGGTCCAACAAAACCAGTACTTAAGTGAACCATACAGTGAATCTGCACTTACTCAATTATATATTTCTAAATTACCACGATCATTAAGAGTATCACTTTTAATGCGTCAGCAGAACGAAAATATTTCGGCATTCAGAGATCTGTTACAGCTTTTGGAAGTTCAGTAATCAGATTATTCCTTCATAAACAAAAATGTTTCATATAATAACCAAGGTCAACAAGCATACAGCAATTACGATCAGCCACGCTATTTCAATAGCAAAGGTAATAGTCGCTTCAGGAACGACAACCACCAGAACTCTAATAACAGACAAAACTTTAATTATCACTATCGTCAAAATTATCAGCAACAGGAACCACATTTTGATATCAATAGAGGCTTTTCCCTACAACAGCAACAAAACCAGCCGGTTAGCATACCTAACCAACAATGTAATGCACAAGGTCAATCAAGCTTTAATGTTTCGCCGCCTACACGTATAGCGTCGGCTCCACCAAATAGTAACGCACAGCAACAAAGAAATAACTACGTACAGAAAACACACCATTTCAACTCATATCGCAACGCACCGTATAGAAATGATTATCATGACAGACGTAAAAGTAATGAGCACAATTTTCAGCGTACGTTTAATAACAGTCGGTCTTACCAGCAGCAAATCATCCGCAACAAATTATCATGAATGAACCGGACAGTAGATATCATCCCGAGCGCAATACGCCAGGAAGAAATAACAGAACAGTACAAACAGTGGAAATGCCACAGCATCCTCCCGAAAATAATAGCACGTCAGATAGAATTTGAGTAGATACAGTAAAGGTTGCATCTTCCAGCAACGCAAGCAGTGCTTTTGACACGCAGAATCTTGTTCACGAAAATGTTATTACTTTTGACGACATCCGAGACACTCTTTTGCAGGAAAGACCGGTTATTCAAAAAACCATTTCACACCCTGTCATTGAAGTAAAGGTTGGATCATCCAAATTTTCAGCAGTAATCGATTCTGGATCACCTATGTCAGTTATAAATGAGGAAACTTTCAACGAATGTAACAAAGAGAATACCTATCCTACGTTACCATTAGGCAAAACTAAAGTAAAAGGAGCAGTATCTGGTAAAGGAGTAGATGTAAAATTACAGACACATTTATCAGTTTGTATTGCAAGTCATACATTTCACTCAAATTATTGGATTGTTCCGTTATTGACAACAGACGTTATTTTAGGTACGAATTTTATGGTACAACACGACGCAATTATTGACTTTCAGAACTCCTATTTAATGTTAAAGGATGAAAATGAACAACTGGCTTTAGAATTTCAGCACTCTTTATCTGCAGAAGAACAAACAATTAATCGTACAGAGGTCATTTCCGGATCACGTGACATAGACTGTCATTCCACATTGTTCACAGATACGTACGTACACAACTATAATACTCCAGACGAAGCTGACTATGACGTTATGCAAATGATTTCTGATAAAGTTAAACAGGGCAGTGCAAATACAGACGACGAACGCACGCAACTACGAAAAATTCTTTTACAGCAAGCTCCAGTTTTTGACAACGTTCCTGGTACTATGTCCGGTTTTATGTACGAATTTCAGGTTAAACAGCACGACACATTTAAAGCCAAACATTATCCCATTCCGTATATTCACAGAGAACAAGTTAAGAAAGGATGGCAAGCTATGCTTGACCAAGGAATTATTGAACCGGCAGTTAGTCCGTACATAAACCCGCTCCATATTGTTAAGAAAAAGGATGGTTCACTTCGTCTCGTACTTGATTCGCGTCACATCAGCGACATTATTATTAATGAAACAGATCGCCCACAGACACTAGAAGAACTTCTACAGAAATTTCATGGTACTGCTATTTATTCCACATTAGATTTGAAATCGGGATTTTGGCAAATTCAACTCCATCCGGACTGCAGAAAGTACACGGCTTTTCTCTGTTTTGGTGACTGTTATCAATTTTGTAAATTACCGTTCGGTTTAACTATTTCTTCAGCAGCATTTATTCGCGGTTTGAATAGTATACTTCGGACAGAACTTAAAGACAGAATTACAACGTACATAGACGACATTCTTATTGCAGAAGCTAACTGGTCTGAACACAATCTGATTCTTGAACAACTGTTGCAAACTTTTCGTGCATAAGGACTCACAGTTAATCTCAGTAAATCGCACTTTGGCAAATCTTCTATAACATTTCTTGGACATGTAATTTCAGCAGAAGGCATTGCGCCTGACCCGGAAAAACTTCAAGCTTTACGTGACATTACTGTTCCTATGACGAAGAAACAACTACGCAGCTTTTTGGGTTTAATTAACTTTTTTCGTAAATTTATTCATTACTCTACTTTAGACACCCCTAGATTATGTCAATTGACGGGTAAAAACACTATTTGGTCCTGGGATAGCCAAGCACATTCTGAATTTGTGAATCTGAAAGAAGCTTTGTTGAATGCGCCAGTTTTATCACATCCAAATCTTACTAGAAATTTTTCCATTGCTATCGACAGTTCTAACACCGCCTTAGGCGTACACATTTTTCAGGAAATTGAAGAAGATGGTACTACAGTAATTAAAAACATCGCCTTTGCGAGTCGCATTCTGTCACCTGCTGAACGCAATTATTCTGTTACAGAACTTGAAACATTATGTGTTGTATTGGTATTTACGAGATTTAGGCATTTTCTTTATGGAAGACACACTACCGTTTACACAGATCATAGAGATATACAGTTTTTACTTTCCGCTAAATTTACACACGACAGATTAAGCAGATGGAAACTTTATTTACAGGAATTTAATTTTACAATTGTTCACATTCCCGGCACACATAATATTGCAGCAGACGCACTATCCCGTTCTTTCAGCAACAATGAGCAAGACATCTCAACCAACTTCTGCAAAGCAAATTTCAGCGTCATGTGCATTCAACAAGTTGCATTTGAAAATTTCATTTCGTCTTCATTACAAGACATGGCACAAGAGCAGAGTAAAGACAACGTATGGAAACAAATTAAACAGCTTTGGCAAGATAGGAATAATGTTACCATTAGAAACCATTACATTGTACGGAATAATATTCTGTTTCGCCGCTCTCACCCTGACAGCAACAATTGGTTGTTATGTATTCCTGACGAGCTTGTTAACAAATCAATTTGGTATACTCATTTAAGTTACGCACATTACGGAGCCAGAAAATGTTTTCTTATACTGAGGCAGAACTGTTATTTTACCAACATGGAGAAACGTATTCGACGAATTTTAACGTCATGTAAAATCTGCCAGAAAGCTAAGTCAGATATGACTTCACATATTCCTCCGTTAAATCCCATTATACCTGTTAAATTGAGACACATGGCTGCTGTAGATGTTTTTGGTCCGATTCCCAGAACTAATAGAGGTTTTTGCTACATCTTTGTCGCTGTTGAACTCCCTTCAAAATTTGTTACCTTCACTCCGTTACGCAAAGCTACTGCTAAAACTGTTTCGAAAGCATTTGTAAAACATTTTGTATTCCATGTAGGGCATGTATTGAAAGTAATTTCCGACAGTGGATCACAGTTTCGATCTGCTATATGGACATGTATGTTACGAGCTAGAAACATTTCTCCGATCTATATATCCAGGTACCATGCTTCTTCGAATCCTTGTGAACGATTAATGAAAGAAATTGGTAAACTGTGTCGAATATACTGCCATAAAAAACATATTGATTGGGACACACACATACTCTCATTCCAGGATGTAATTAATTCCATACCAAATGAATCTACTATGCAATCTCCGACTGTTATACTGAAAAATGTTGAACCACCTAACAAAATTAAAGAATTAGTAACCTTTTCTACATCTCGTCGACTACGACACCATGAAATAATTGACATTGCGCTGAACAACATCAAACGTGCCGCAGAGCGCCGGAGAACACAGCAAAAACAGGTTTGTACACGCCGTGACTTTCACATTGGACAGAAGATATTAGTACGCACACATTATTTATCCAACAGAGGAAAGAATAGGTGTAGTAAATTTGAGCTTCTATACGCAGGTCCATATCGAATTCCATCGCTGCCAAATTTTTGACCCCCCAGTGGAGGCTTATGTAAGAGGTATGCGCTGTCTGCGATATGAGAATCGCTGACCAGAGAGCAGTGTTGACTGCAGTACGAACTGTGTAACTGTAGCAGTTAGTTGTTGCTAGCCGCCGGCCGCGGTGGTCTCGCGGTTCTAGGCGCGCAGTCCGGAACCGCGCGACTGCTATGGTCGCAGGTTCGAATCCTGCCTCGGGCATGGATGTGTGTGATGTCCTTAGGTTAGTTAAGTTTAAGTAGTTCTAAGTTCTAGGGGACTTATGACCACAGCTGTTAAGTCCCATAGTGCTCAGAGCCATTTTTTTTATGCTAGTCGCTTGTCTGAGGTTGTCTGCGTTTGTCTCCAGTCTGCTCTGGTCGGGAATCTGGAGATGGAGTATTGTTGTATAAGGTAAAGAAGCAGCGTCGCGCATATCTAGTAATGTATCTGAACTGTCATCCAAATGTTTTAAAAATGTTCTAATAATAATTTTGGTAATATAAAGTAATTTTTTTTAAAAAAAACATTCATTTCAAAAAAAATCAGTTGCTTTCTTTCACAAATCACAAATGTATAGGCCAGCATTGCACGGAGCTGAGCGAAAATAATTTTTTTTTTAGGTAAGAGCAGATATATTCCCCGTTTTTATTGAGGTAAGAATTTTTGCTTTTTATTCAGAATGATCTTACAGGGCCATGACGCAGCACAGCTGTCGTCCAAATTTTACCCGGTTACTTAATTTATTTTTTATTACGAGGTTTAGGAATTTATCTGTTTCGTGCTTACATTAAATGAGAAAAGAATTTAGTGGATACATTAAATGGGAACCAATTTTGTTCTGAGGTCACTCAAAAATTAGAATCGCTATCCATAATAATTATCTTTAATTTCAATTATAATTTTTTTGCGGGGAGGTTACAAGTTGTAAAGTACATAATCATTTCGTGAGCACAAGTTTTGAAATATTCCACATAGTTTTCATAAATAAACTAAACTCCGCCCGAACAGGCCATGAAGACCCCTTGGTACCGTCCGGCCGCCATGTCATCCTCAACCCATAGGCGCCACTGGATGCGGATATGGAGGGGCTTGTGGTCACCACACCTCTCTCCCAGCCGTATGTCAGTTTACGAGACCAGAGCCACTACTTCTCACTCAAGTAGCTTCTCGGCTTCCCTCACAAGGGCTGAGTGCACTTCCCTTGCCAAAAACACTCGGCAGACCGGACGGTCACCCATCCAAGTGCTAGCCTAGCCCGACAGCGATTAACTTCGGTAATCTGACGGGAGCCGGTGGTACCACGGCGGCCAGTGTATTGGCAGTTTTCATAACTGGACAGTTAATATATTCAGTTCAAAGATTTGTCTTATTTAAATAATAGTGTTTACAATCTCATGTGTTGGTTTTTAACAGTGTTTCCCATATCGTGTTGTGACTAAGGCGCTCAGCCACGATCTGAATTTACCGATAAATTATTTTCTGGCTACCATGTTAACAGTTCAGCCAGATTTAAATATATTATAATAACAGCAAGGAAGAGTAAGTAACTGGATACAAATTTTCAAACTATACTAAATCCATGGGTCACATATTTCACTTGAGATAAATAATATAAGAAAGTGAATGTTCCTTCACCATGCAAATAATGATCAGTACAAAACATACTGCTGGTTCATAATTATTTCAGTAGTAGTAATTTCCTTTAGTTCAACTGGCAAGAGAACATCTTGCCCAAGTCAGTAGTGCTTTAGCATTAGGATTCATTCACCTATATATATCATTATCTTCCTATTGTAATGTACAAATAGTAAGTGTCATTGAGAGCCAGTTGTTGTGCAAACGGATTAACACTACTCCTGTATAGTTGAAGTCAAATCAATGGTATATGTCTTGCTAAATAGTGTAACTCTCTTGTATCTTATCAGATCAAGTAATCCAATAGTTAAGTTTCTTCATGAACCATGATAGTACTGGGTACAACTTTGCCTAATTAGTCTGGCAACTGTTTCTTTTCACGTAATTACAGTTTACTAGACTACAGGTTGAATCTTAGTTCGATTCCCGTTTATGTTGTTACTGCTTCTTTCAGTAGAAATGTTTAGGGGAACGTATTTAGTCTGACTCCTTTCCATTACACTTAGTCACGGTCACAAAATAGAAATCTTTTGTCAGAGGAAACATTTTAGGCAAATTACTATTTCAATAGTAGATGGTAGTGCTCAACGGTCCCTAAAGTTCGCTTCTTCATGTGATTATAAAATCAGTCACTAGACTGAGGTACCGATCAAAAACAACATGTGCCCCTAGGCACACTTTCCTCTACGTAAAACACGCCTCCTATATGATTTTGAAAACCTTAGAAACCTACAAAAATCAGACTAATAATAATTAAAAAAAGAAAACATAATTTGAGGAAGACATTTCTGGGAATGTACGTTTGGAGTACAGCATTGTATGGTAGTGAATCATGGGCAGTAGGAAAACTGTAACAAAAGAGAAACGAAACATTTGAAATGTGGTGTTACAGAAGCACGTCGAAAATTAGGTGGCCTTACAAGACAAGATATTGGGATTTTCACCGCTGAATCGATGAAGAAAGGAACATATGGAAACACTGACAAGGGCAAGGGACAGTACGTTAAGGTACGTGTTAAGACATCAGGGAGTGACTTCCATGGTACTAGAGGGAGAGGTAGGGGAAGACTGAGACTGGAATAGATCTAGCGAATATTTGAGGACTTACGGTGCAAATGCTACTGTAAGGTGAAGTAGTTGGTACAGGGGAGGGATTCGTGGCCAGCCATATCAAACCAGTCAGAAGACTGATGACTAAAAGCATAAATCTCTCTACAGGAGGTAAACAACCCGATATTAATATAAATAAAGATATTTTCGAGGCTAGTACAAAGTATAAACATATCGGAGCTATAATCTCACATCGTGGTACCAGTAAACAAGAAATAAGTTAGAGGACAACAGAAGCTGAGCAAGTAAGCTGTAAGATGAATTCCATCCTCTGAGCGGATAAAATAAAAGAAAAAGACAAGAAAAGTTTATAAGAACCAATAATACTCATCATTTGCTTTTATGAAGAGAAATCGTGTAAAATGGCAAAAGAAGATATGAAAAGATCTGAAATCGTCGAAATCGATTTTTTAAAATGAAAGTGCAGAGTTTTATTCAAGAAAATATCTCAAATAAAGAAATCAACAAGCGAATGAAAATTCCTGTGCACATCACCGAAGCGATCAGAAAATGTCGTTTAAAATAGTATGAGTATGTGACGAGGTTAAGGGATGAATGATAACCGAAAAATATATTTTGTGTACCGTTTGTATATGAGACACAAACAGGAAGACCTGTGTAGAATGTAAAATGGAGAAATCAAGTGGTGAAAGATATAAAATGAAGAAATCTGAAAACTAGTGTCGAGATCAAGAGTCTTGGATACGAGGTGGCGAGAAACGGCCTCAAGAGCTGCAGAAAGAAAGAAGGAAAGGAAGGAGAAATTTGAATCAGTCCTCTAGGAATACAGGTTCTCTAAAAGTACCCAACTGGTTTTTGCTAGAAGATGGGATGGAAAGGTCACTTTTCCTTATAAATCGATAGTAGATAATATAGTGTATGATGCTAGAAACCAGTGTTGCCCCATCACAACCAGGACGTCGTCTGACACTCGATACAATATGAAAGGATACGGCTAACTTCATGGATATCACTTCATCTTAGAGTATGGAAAAGAAATGGATATACTTTTCTGTCGTCATTTTCAGAAATTATCGTAAACTCCAGTTATTGCTTTTCTCCTCTGCCTAAGCAACCTGCGTTGCAATTCAAACAGGTAGCCAACAAAACGAGTTCATCGTTAGTTTCTGTGCTAGCAATTTCACTTGAAATTAATATTTTCCGACATTAGTACGTCGTAGGATTACTTCCCAGGAAATCTGTGTCCTTATCGTCAACAAATACTTCGTACAACTCTCCTCTCCTTGAAACACCAAAATATTGTTTTGCAAATGCAAGTCGTCGAATTATAATGAAATCAGAGATATTATTTCTGACTTCTTACACTTCTCAATAAGAAGAACTGAAATAATTTTCTTCTTGAGTGTGTAAGACAGTGAGTATAATTCAATGAATATTAGCTATTTTTCATAACACATTTCAACTTTGTTTGTTTCCACCATAGTTATATGATGGTAGGCCATGTTATAAAAATATACTTGATTTTAGAGTGGCCCGTAAAAGACTGAACTTATTTCAAAAGACGTATATAACATTAACTACTTACTCTTTTATTTCTATGTCAGGTCATAATGGCCGCAAGAGATGTGATATCACTTTACACTTCATGGTGCTGTTGATGGACGTCGACATCAGGATTGTATCGAGAGATGTGAAAAGATCGTTATCTCTAGATCGCCGTGACGTGCGTGTAATAGGTAAATATACGAAACTCACATGGAAGTTTTAAACGAAAATTATTATTCTAATAAAGTGTCATTACATTAATTATTCGGTGTGTTTCCATAAGTGCGTGCTAAACTTTAGCGGGGACGCCCACCTGAACTTTTTGAGGTAGGGATCTGGGATCGGAGAAACCAGCTTAAGGAGAAAATAGGAATAAAATCACATAACTGTTTACTTTTTTATTTACATTAGTGACAGTTAACTCCAAATACCATCATTCACACAATTAACGCAGTTCGTACTGCATCTTACAAAATGTACTGGAACTGACTTCCATCAATGTCAGTCCAAGGTTGACTTCGGCAAATAAGATTCTGACACACCCTCACAAATATCCCTAGTGCGTTTCGAATCAGATCACAGGGAACTTCAATGCTGCCAACTAATTCCGTCTCCATATCCACTAGGTTGTGCAACGCAAGTGACTCTAGACACCCCATAGAGGGTTCGGGATAGGTGACCTAGCAGAATAAGACTTCCCCTTCCTATCCAGCGACCAGGAAATGCAGCACTGAGATGGCTGCGGGCATCCACACTGAAGTGAGGTGGTGCACCATTATTTTGTATCCACATCCTCTCAAGAAACAGCCGTTCACCAGCAACTCAGGTAGAACTCTGCGTGGACCTGAAGTACAGCTAGTCGTTCAGACGGTCGGGTAGAAGACATGGAGGCTCGTTGTACGAATGTTAGTTGTAAATAAGCTGGAAAACAGTAATGCTAGACAAAAGAGTAGACAAGTTTACTTCCATATCTCCTTAAGCTGGCTTCTCCGACTCCAGGTTCCCTACTTCAAACAGTTCAGTGGAGCATTCTCTATGCCCTGTTACGGAAACACACTGTATGGTGTACCATACGTCTTGTTTAAGTGTCGCTGTTAAATATGTGATGCCACGTGCTCCAGATGTCTGCCACTAGTCTTTTAATCGTATATTCTCGAGTTTTTTCTCTTATTTACAGACATTTCATTTCACTAACGCACATTTAAAGCAAGCTGACGGTCACTACACCAAGTGAATATTTTGTCTAAGTCTTTTTCCATTTCTTTACGATTGTCCAACTACGGACTGTTCAACTACGTCAGTTTCTCTAGACGGCAACACTGTAATGAACAATATTATAGCGCTGTTGACCGTGTCTGATAACCGGTTCATGTATACAGAGAACGTCTGTCGTCCTGTTACGCATTTCTGTGGCACGCCATGTATACTTCCGTTTCTGTGGAATACTCGGCGGCCAGTACAGCGAACTGGATTTTATTAGTTAAATACTTCGCGAGCTACTTAAATTTGAGCGAATATACTCCGTATGGCCATGTCGGAAGGCTGTGTTTAGTAACTCTGCTTTTCCATCACTGTCTTCTATAGTGCCTCCATTGCTACCGCGCAGAGAAGGCACTGATTGTGTCTTGCCGCTGCCATACTTCACATACGACCAGAACCTCGTTTTATTTTCTGTCAGGTTTCGAGACAAGGTTTCGCTGTGGAAACTCTTATAAGTACACTGCTGGCCATTAAAATTGCTACACCACAAAGATGACGTGCTACAGCCACGAACTTTAACCGACAGAAGAAGATGCTGTGATATGCAAATGAGTAGATTTTCAGAGCATTCACACAAGGTTGGTGCCGCTGGCGACACCTACAACGTGCTGACATGAGGAAAGTTTCAAACCGATTTCTCATACACAAACAGCAGTTGACCGGCGTTGCCTGGTGAAAAATTGTTGTGATGCCTCGTGTAAGGAGGAGAAATGCGTACCATCACGTTTCCGACTTTGATAAACGTCGCATTGTAGTCTATCGCGATTACGGTTTATCGTATCGCGACATTGCTTCTCGCGTTGGTCGAGATCAAATGACTGTTAGCAGAATATGGAATCGGTGGGTTCAGGAGGGTAATACGGAACGCCGTGATGGATCCCAACGGCCTCTTATCACTAGCAGTCGAGATGACGGGCAACGTATCCGCATGGCTGTAACGTATCGTGCAGTCACGTCTCGATCCCCGAGTCAACAGATGGGGACATTTGCAAGACAACAAACATCTGCACGAACAGTTCGACGACGTTTGCAGCAGCATGACCTATCAGCTTGGAGACCACGGCTGCGGTTACCCCTGACGCTGCATCACAGACAGGAGCGCCTACTATGGTGTACTCAATGACGAACCTGGGTGCACGAATGGCAAAACGACATTTTTTCGGATGAATCCAGGTTCTGTTTACAGCATCATGATGGTCGCATCCGTGTTTGGCGACATCGCGGTGAACGCACATTGGAAGCGTGTATTGTCGTCGTCATTTTGGCGTATCACACGACGTGATGGTATGGGGTGCCATTGGTTACACGTCTCGGTCACCTCTTGTTCGCACACACGGCAGTTTGAACAATGGACGTAACATTTCAGATGTGTTACGACTCGTGGCTCTACCCTTCATTCGATCCCTCGAAACCCTACATTTCAGCAGGATAATGCACGACCGCATGTTGCAGGTACTGTACGGGCCTTTCTGGATACAGAAAATGTTCGACTGCTGCCCTGGCCAGGACATTCTCCAGATCTCTAACCAAATGAAAATTTCTGGTCAATGGTGGCCCAGCAACTGGCTCGTCACGATACGCCAGTCACTACTCTTGATGAACTGTGATATGGTGTTGAAGCTGCATGGGCAGCTGTACCTGTACATGCCATCCAAGCTCAGTTTGACTCAATGGCCTGGCGTATCAAGGTCGTTATTACGGCCAGAGGTTGTTGTTCTGGGTGCTGATTTCTCAGGATCTATGCACCCAAATTGCGTGAAAATGTAATCACATGTCAGTTCTAGTATAATATATTTGTCCAATGAATACCCGTTTATTATCTCCATTTTTTCTTGGTGTAGCAATTTTAAATGCCAGTAGTGTATCTCGAATTGCTAAATTTCGATCTTCTGTGAAAGGTCGCCAATCTGTGGGATTTTGCCTCTGTTTAAATTTGGTATGTTTGTTTTCTTGTTTCTGCAACAGTGTTTTGACCCGTTTTGTGTACCAAGGAGGATCAGCTCCGTCTTTTGTTAATTTATTTGGTATAAATATCTCAATTGCTGCCGATACTATTTCTCTGAATTTAAGCCACATCTGGTCTACACTTATATCATTAATTTGGAATGAGTGTAGATTGCCTCTCAAGAAGATATCAAGCGAAATTTTATCTGCTTTTTGGAATAGATATACTTTTCCCTTATTTTTGGAGGATTTCGGGGTTACAGGATTCAGCCCTGTTTCGACAAACCTATGTTCACTAGTCCCTGTATCCCTTTTCATACGTGTTATTAACTCAGGATTATTTGTTGCTAAGAGGTCAAGTGTGTTTTCACAACCATTTACTATTCGCGTGGACTTTTGGACTAGCTGCTGGAAATAATTTTCACTCAATGCGCTTAGGAAAATTTCGTATGATGTTTTGTGTGTAGCTCCAGAATTAAACATATATTTTAGCCAACATATCGAGGGCAAATTAAAGTCACCACCGACTATAATTGCATGAGTTTGGTACGTGTTTGAAATCAAATTCAAGTTTCGTTTCAACCTTTCAGCAACTTTATCATCTTTATTGGGAGGTCGATAAAAGGATCCAATTATTATTTTATTCCGGTTGCTAACAATGACCTCTGCCCATACTAACTCACGGGAAGTATCTATTTCAATTTCACGACAAGATAAACTACTTCAAACAGCAACAAACACGCCCCCGCCAACAGTGTTTAGCCTATCCTTTCGGAACACCGTTAGGTTCTTCGCAAAAATATCGGCTGATCTCCGGCTTTAGCCAGCTTTCAGTGCCTATAACGATTTGAGCATTAGTGCTTTACCGTTTGGCAGGAACCGCACCTTTATATTCTGCTGGATAATTTGTGAACTGCTATCCGCGCCCTGTCATTCAGTGACATTCTCTATCCTTCATAATCAATCTTGCTGGCAGAACTTTCGGTACTCTTCTGCCAGTGACAGCGTATTTTCCCCTATAACTGACGTGGACACAATTTTTAAAACTCTTCTTGTACGATTTCCTCCTGCTCCATCAGACTGTTTCGCCGGCTAAAAATAATAAAAAAACGACATAGTTCGTGGAAAAAACTAACACCCAAAAATGTGGTTTTTCATCGAGGTAGGAACATTGTTTCCTGTCTAACATTTAAACACGGCAGCGAAAAATTGGTTGCGAAATTCGGTTTTCACTTCCAACAAATTTTGTCGCGTGTAAACGTGGTGCATGATTTAAAAACACTAATTTTGTTCATTCGTTAGCAGCCCAGAATCTTTTACCTGGAGGTTAGTGTACAAGAAACAAATGATATCTCTTGGTCAGTGTTTAAATCTACTGACTGACTTCAGAATCACAGAAAGATCCGTAAGCCGTTTCCGGCAATTTCAGATTGTTGGTGTGAGACATGAGGTATTGTTTCGTGCAGTACTTGTAAATACCAAAGGCGTTTTATTCTGGAAGCAGTTTGGTTTTATTCCCTATACACCACATTATTCCTCACCCTTTTGGCTTCAAAACCCCATTTGTAACAAAATATCCGTACAATGCGACGGCCTTACGCCATCTTGCTCGGTGAGGCCCGCATGGTACTACTCTGCTCGACGACGTCGGAGCCAACGTCTTTCTGCATCAATAAACTCCCTCGTCGTGCTCAAGAAATTACAGATATATGGTCCTTGTTGCTCTTTATAGTCTTCTGCCGGGCAGCGAGGAAACCAGCGTGCATGCTCTTTCGAATACCTCAGCTGGCGGGCTAGAGTGTGACCCCTAACAACAGAGAGGACCGGTTGACAGCGAAGTGTCTGTGAAATGTCCTTCACTTCTCATGAGAGTGTCCGCACGTTCCAAAGTTGCAGAAGTCAGAGCGGCTGACCGGCACGCAGGAGATTGGACTGGCTTGCGCGACCTTGATTCGATGTTGATGTACACCTCGTTCAACGACTCAGCAAACTTTTCTTAACTGTCATGTCTCCATAGACATTCTGCAATACCTATGAATATCTGCGATGCTCTGGTTTTCTGCCAAAAGAAACCCAGTGACAGTCGTATCCTTGGAAAGCACCTCCATTACAGACGCCATTTTGAAGACTACATACAAGGCCCAAACTATCGGAAATTCATGATACCATAGGTGGCTGAAGCGGGAATATTCCATCATGTTTCACAAGATATTCCCCAGTATTTCAAGCGACATTTGACAAAAAAAAAAAAAAAAAAAAAAAAAAAATGCGTTGTATTACTCATTGAACGGCCCTAGTATTTTTGGCTCTCCAAATTTAAGAGTGTAGTATGTTAAAACTGTCTTGAAGATACTATTAATCCTTCTATTACAGAATTTTGTGGTGAGTGAAATTCTACAGTTTTTTAAGAATTAGTATTACGTGTGGACGATTCAAACGTACTTCGTTGATCAAACGCCATCTGCATCTACATGTACATCTAAATCTACGTGAATACTCTGCAAATCACATTTAAGTGCCTGGCAGAGGGTGCATCGAACCATTACTTTTTGTATGAAGTCAACATTGTTCACGCTCTTTAAACTGAAGCTATAAAGTAATTCTTTCCTATAAAATCGTTTTGGAAAATCTATTTTTAGAACATTAATTCCAAAATAATTCCCATGCCAGAAATTGTATGTTGCTTATGTTCGCATAGCACGAAGCAGTACACACACTTTTGAATATAATTTTTAGTTTACCGTTTTAATTTTCCTTCGTTATGGTGCTGCTTTCTGTGCTCCACTTTAGAGAGAAAACGCTTACTGAACCGAGGTAAGGGCAAGAATAGTCCAGGGGCAGTCATACAGTCACACTATACGTGCAAAACAGGGTCGTTACACAGTTAATCAGCGACTGGGTCAGATAGCTTACATTCAGTTCGGAAGTTATTTTCTTGTCACACAAAATACACTTTAGTAAACACTATGATATATTCAAGTGTGAAATGTTTCTCGTAATTTGAGTGTTATTCCGCAAGGTAGCTCCGTAAATCAACAGTGGACATGTAGTAAGGTAATTTAGATAATGAACCATGGATCTTGCCGTTGGTGGGCAGGCTTGCGTTCCTCAGCGATATAGATAGCCGTACCGTAGGTGCAACCACAACGGAGGGGTATCTGTTGAGAGGCCAGACAAACGTGTGGTTCCTGAAGAGGGGCAGCAGCCTTTTCAGTAGTTGCAAGGGCAGTACTTGCAGGGGCAACAGTCTGGATGATTGACTGATCTGGCCTTGTAACACTAACCAAAACGGCCTTGCTGTGCTGGTACTGCGAACGGCTGAGAGCAAGGGGAAACTACGGCCGTAATTTTTCCCGAGGGCATGCAGCTTTACTGTATGGTTAAATGATGATGGCGTCCTCTTGGGTAAAATATTCCGGAGGTAAAATAGTCCCCCATTCGGATATCTGGGCGGGGACTACTCAAGAGGATGTCGTTATCAGGAGAAAGAAAACCGGTGTTCTACGGATCGGTGAGTGGAATATCAGATCCCTTAATCGGTCTGGTAGATTAGAATATTTAAAAAGGGAAATGGATAGGTTAAAGTTAGATATAGTCGGAATTAGTGAAGTTCGGTGGCAGGAGAAACAAGACTTCTGGTCAGGTGACTACAGGGTTATAAACACAAAATCAAATAGGGGTAATGCCGGAGTAGGTTTAATAATGAATAGGAAAATAGGAATGCGGGTAAGCTACTACAAACAGCATCGTGAACGCATTATTGTGGCAAAGGTAGATACGAAGCCCGCGCCTACTATAGTAGTACAAGTTTATATGCTAACTAGCTCTGCAGATGATGAAGAAATGTATGATGAAATAAAAGAAATTATTCAGATAGTGAAGGGTGACCAAAATTTAATAGTGATGGGTGACTGGAATTCGATAGTAGGAAAAGGGAGAAAAGGAAACGTAGTGGGTGAATATGGATTGGGGCTAAGAAATGAAAGAGGAAGCCGCCTGGTAGAAGTTTGCACAGAGCACAACTTAATCACAGCTAACACTTGGTTCAAGAATCATAAAAGAAGGTTGTATACATAGAAGAAGCCTGGACATACTGACAGGTTTCAGTTAGATTATATAATGGTAAAACAGAGATTTAGGAACCAGGTTTTAAATTGTAAAACATTTCCAGGGGCAGATGTGGACTCTGACCACAATCTATTGGTTATGATCTGTAGATTAAAACTGAAGAAACTGCAAAAAGGTGGGAATTTAAGGAGATGGGACCTGGATAAACTGACTAAACCAGAGGTTGTACAGAGTTTCAGGGAGAGCATAAGGGAACAATCGGTAGGAATGGGGTAAAGAAATACAGTAGAGTAAGAATGGGTAGCTCTGAGGGATGAAGTAGTAAAGGCAGCAGAGGATCAAGTAGGTAAAAAGACGAGGGCTAGTAGAAATCCTTGGGTAACAGAACATATGTTGAATTTAATTGATGAAAGGAGCAAATATAAAAATGCAGTACATGAAGCAGGCAAAAAGGAATACAAACGTCTCAAAAATGAGATTGACAGGAAGTGCAACATGGCTAAGCAGGGATGGCTAGAGGACAAATGTAAGGATGTAGACGCTTATCTCACTAGGTGTAGGATAGATACTGCCTACAGGAAAATTAAAGAGACCTTTGGAGATAAGAGAACCACTTGCATGAACATCAAGAGCTCAGATGGAAACCCAGTTCTAAGCAAAGAAGGGAAAGCAGAAAGGTGGAAGGAGTGTATAGAGGGTCTATACAAGGGCGATGTACTTGAGGACAATATTATGGAAATGGAAGAGGATGTAGATGAAGATGAAATTGGAGATACAATACTGCGTGAAGAGTTTGACAGAACACTGAAAGACCTGAGTCGAAACAAGGCCCCCGGAGTCGATAACATTCCATGAGAACTACTGACGGCCTTGGGAGAGCCAGTCCTGACAAAACTCTAACATCTGGTGAGCAAGATGTATGAAACAGGCGAAATACCCTCAGACTTCAAGAAGAATATTATAATTCCAATCCCAAAGAAAGCAGGCGTTGACAGATGTGAATATTACCGAACTATCAGTTTAATAAGTCACAGTTGCAAAATACTAACTCGAATTCTTTACAGACGAGTGGAAAAAGTGGTAGAAGCCGACCTCGGGGAAGATCAGTTTGGATTCCGCAGAATTGTTGGAACACGTGAGGCAATACTGACCCTACGACGTATCTTAGAAAATAGATTAAGGAAAGGCAAACCTATATTTGTAGCATTTGTAGACTTAGAGAAAGCTTTTGACAATGTTGACTGGAAAACTCTCAAATTCTGATGGTGGCAGGGGTAAAATACAGGGAGCGAAGGCTATTTACAATTTGTACAGAATGCAGATGGCAGTTATAAGAGTAGAGGGGCATGAAAGGGAAGCAATGCTTGGGAAGGGAGTGAGACAGGGTTGTAGCCTCTGCCCGATGTTATGCAATCTGTATATTGAACAAGCTGTAAAGGAAACAAAAGAAAAATTCGGAGTAGGTATTAAAATCCATGGAGAATAAATAAAAACTTTGAGGTTCGCCGATGACATTGTCATTCTGTCAGAGATAGCAAAGGACTTGGAAGAGCAGTTGAATGGAATGGACAGTGTCTTGAAAGAAGGATATAAGATGAACATCAAGAAAAGCAAAACAAGGATAATGGAATGTAGTCGAGTTAATTCTGGTGATGCTGAGGGAGTTAGATTAGGAAATGAGACACTTAAAGTAGTAAAGGAGTTTTGCAATTTGGGGAGCAAAATAACTGATGATGGTCGAAGTAGAGAAGATATAAAATGTAGACTGACAATGGCAAGGAAAGCGTTTCTGAAGCAGAGAAATTTGTTAACATCGAGTATAGATTTATGTGTCAGGAAGTCGTTTCTGAAAGTATTTTTATGGAGTGTAGCCACGTATGGAAGTGAATCATGGACGATAAATAGTTTGGACAAGAAGAGAATAGAAGCTTTCGAAATGTGGTGCTACAGAAGAATGCTGAAGATTAGATGGGTAGATCACATAACAAATGAGGAAGCATTGAATAGAATTGGGGAGAAGAGGAGTTTGTGGCACAACTTGACCAGAAGAAGGGACTGGTTGGTAGGACATGTTCTGAGGCATCAAGGGATCACAAATTTAGCATTGGATGGCAGCGTGGAGGGTAAAAATCGTAGAGGGAGACCAAGAGATGAATACACTAAGCAGATTCAGAAGGATGTAGGTTGCAGTAAGTACTGGGAGATGAAGAACCTTGCACAGGATAAGGTATCATGGAGAGCTGCATCAAACCAGTCTCCGGGCTGAAGACCACAACAACAACAACAAGTTAATACAGCAGAAAATGGCGCACACATTAGGTTATTACGTACCGAGCTTTACGTCATAGGCTCAAGCTAACTCCCTCTAAACACTCTCCACCCATTACGTGGGTTGATCACTGGGCTCGATGGCATTCGCTGTAGTAGCTCTAGATTCCACGATTATGATAGTGTAGTGAATCTATGTCGTTCATGCTCCAGCACAGTCCATGAACTAGCCGAAGGCGTACTCAAGACGACGGCCTTCACTGGACTGACTTCGCGCTGCTCGCCGCCTACCATCTACCTACGGAGAAACTGACCGTCTTCCAGCAATACCACATCGCAGATTGTAGCCAGTGCCGGACTTCAGCGCGGAAGACAGCAACAAGGTCTCTTGGTGTACACGGTCCTGTTGAACATTCAGGAGCCTTCGGGTGCTGAAACCTACCATACCAGGCACAGGAAGGAGATCAACCGAGCACACGAGTACAGACAGCAGGTACGTCGCGGATGGGTCTTTGTGTACCATCGTAGATTTCTGACTGGCACTGAGTACACTCCGCAGCGAGAGCCACTTCGCTCTGGGCAGCCGCCGCCCCGCCATGGTAGCTGACGTCACTTCCTGGGAGTGCCGCCCCGCCATGGTAGCTGACGTCACTTCCTGGGAGTGCAGTCGCGGAACTGACTGGTCGGACGCCAGCTAGAGTCCAACACCCAGCTGAACCAGCAATAGGTGAGGCTGCTGCATCAGATCGACGGCTTGTAGACTGAACTCTAATAATATTTCACTGGGGTCGTTGACGCTTCAGGTTCCCAGCAGCTGTCGCCACTTCAGCCAGCGGTGTCTCCTCTCAGCCCTCTGTCGATCTTCACGATCATCAAATCGGACTATTTCGACCAGTCCACCTATCCGAAAACTTTTCATTCATAAACAGATAGGCATTTAGTAATCGGTGAGGTTGTGTTCCATGCTGCTGAAGTGTGACGTCAGGTTGCAGGTGGCATATGTACAAGTAAAAAACACTGTCGACCGTAGGCTTGCTGAAAATGTATAGATTAATGATGCAATGTTTGTTTCTCTTCAACGTGTAAAATTAGGACACTGGCTCCCGCCGGCCTCTGTGGCCGAGCGGTTCTAGGCGCTTCAGTCCGGAACAGCACCACTGCTACGGTCACAGTTTCGAATCCTGCCTCGGGCAAGGATGTGTGTTATGTCCTTAGGTTAGTTAGGTTTAAGTAGTTATAAGTTCTAAGGGACTGATGACCTCAGATGTTAAGTCCCATAGTGCTCAGAGCCTTTTGAACCATTTTTGTACACTGACTCCCATGTATGAATATCACAACACTTCAGTTGGACTGACAGATGAAAAGCTGGCTCATCGAAAAACAAATCTTTTCCAAAAACATCCACAGCAGACCGTTCGCTCTGTGAGTTGTCTGTCGGCTTTACCGCGTGAAGCACCTGTCCTTTGTAGGCGTCAACACCTAGCCTCTTGCTCAAAGCTGTGTACTGTCGATCGTGGCTTGTACAGCTTTGTGGACGCCGCACGAACTGATTTTGTCGGACGGCTTGCAAACCCCTGCCGTTCCTTACTTTCGTCTTCCTTCGATTTAGTCTCAGTCCGTAAACTGCACTCATTAGATCGTTCATTCTAGTCAGAATATCATGTAATTCCTCATCACTTTCACTCAGGATACCAATCTCACCAGCGAATCGTATCATTCATATCCATTCACCTTCAATTTTAATCTTACTCCTAAACCTTTCTTTTATATCCATCATTGCTTCTTAGATGTACATACTGAACATTAGTGGCGAAAGACCACATGCCTGTTTTAGACCCTTTTCAATCCGTGCTCTTCGATCTTGATCATCCACTCATATTATTCCCTGTTGGCTCTTGTAAATATAGTATAATACGCATCTTTTCCTGCAACTTACCCATATTTTTCTCAGAATTTCGAAAATCTTGCACTAGTTAACATTGTCGAGGGCTTTTTCCAATTCGACAGATCCTTTGAACGTGTCCCGATTTTCCTTTAGTCTTGCTTCCATTATCAACTGCCACGTCAGAATTGCTTCTCTGGTGTCTTTACTTTTCCTAAAGCCAAACTGATTGTCATCTAGCACAAGCTCAATTTTCTTTTGCATTCTTCTGCATATTATTCTTGTCAGCAACTTGGATGCATGAGCTGTTAAGCTGATAGTGCAATAATTCTCGCACTTGTCAGCTGTTGCAGTCTTCGGAATTACGTGGATGATATTCTGAGAGCCAGATGGTACGTCGTCTGACTCATACATTCTGCATACCAACGTGAGTAGTCGTTTCGTTGCCACTTCCTCCAATGGTTTTATAAATTCTGATGCAATGTTATCTACCCCTTCTGCCTTATTTGACCTTACGTTCTCCAAAGCGCTCTTAAATTCATTGTAATACTGGATCTCCTATCTCTTCTAAATCGACTCCTGTTTCTTCTTCTATCACATTGGACAAATCTTTCCCCTCATAGAGACATGCAATGTAATCCTTTCACCTATCCGCTCTCTCGTCTGCCTCTAACAGTGGAATTCCCGTTGAACTCTTAATGTTACCATCCTTGCTTTAAAGGCAATGTCACCGAAGGTTTTTTGACTTTCCTGTATGCTCAATCATTTCTTCCGCAAAAACTATCTTTTTCGATTTCTTCACGTTTTTCATACAGCCATTTCGTCTTATGTTGCCTACACGTCCAATTTGTTTCATTCCTCAGCGACTTTTATTTTTCTATTCCTGAATCTCCATGAACTCTTTTGTACATCCGTCTTCCATCGATCAACTGAAGTATCTCTTCTGTTATCCATGGTTTCTTCGCAATTTCGGTGATGGTACTTCATAGTGATGTCCGCTCCTCTTAAACTGTACTGCCTACAGAGGTATTCCTTATTGCTGTATCTATAGCCTTAGAGAACTTCAAGCGCGTCTCGTCATTCCTTAGTATTTCTGTATCCCACTTCTTTGCGTATTGATCGTTCATAACTAATTGCTTGAGATTCAGTCTACTCTTTATAACCACTGCATTGCGATCTTAGTCTATATCTGCTCCTGTGTACGCCTTACAACCCAATATTTTATTTCGAAACCTCTGTCTGACCTTGATGTAATGTAACAGAAACCTTCCCGTATCACCCGGTCTTTTCCAAGTACACCACCTCCTCCTGTGATTCTTCAACAGAGTATTCACTATTAATAGCTGAAATTTTGAAATTTATTACGGAACTAAGTAAGTCTTTCTCCTCTCTCGTTCCCTTTCCCAAGCCCATATTCTCCTGTAACCTTTTCGTCTGCTTCTTCCCGTACAACTGCATTCTAGTCCCCCATGATTATTAGATTTTCATCTTCCTTTACGTACTGTACTACGCTTTCAATATCCTTATATATATGGGTGACTGGAATTCGAGTGTAGGAAAAGGGAGAGAAGGAAACTTAGTAGGTGAATATGGATTGGTGCTAAGGAATGAAAGAGGAAGCCGCCTGGTAGAATTTTGCACAGAGCACAACTTAATCACAGCTAACACTTGGTTCAAGAATCATAAAAGAAGGTTGTATACATAGAAGAAGCCTGGACATACTGACAGGTATCAGATAGATTATATAATGGTACGACAGAGATTTAGGAACCAGGTTTTAAATTGTAAGACATTTCCAGGGGCAGATGTGGACTCTGACCACAATCTATTGGTTATGACCTGTAGATTAAAACTGAAGAAACTGCAAAAAGGTGGGAATTTAAGGAGATGGGACCTGGATAAACTGACTAAACCAGAGGTTGTACAGAGTTTCAGGGAGAGCATAAGGGAACAATTGACAGGAATGGGGGAAAGAAATACAGTAGAAGAAGAATGGGTAGCTTTGAGGGATGAAGTAGCGAAGGCAGCAGAGGATCAAGTAGGTAAAAAGACGAGGGCTAGTAGAAATCCTTGGGTAACAGAAGAAATATTGAATTTAAGTGATGAAAGGAGAAAATATAAAAATGCAGTAAATGAAGCAGGCAAAAAGGAATACAAACGTCTCAAAAATGAGATCGACAGGAAGTGCAAAATGGCTAAGCAGGGATGGCTAGAGAACAAATGTAAGGATGTAGAGGCCTATCTCATTAGGGGTAAGATAGATACTGCCTACAGGAAAATTAAAGAGACCTTTGGAGATAAGAGAACGACTTGTATGAATATCAAGAGCTCAGATGGAAACCCAGTTCTAAGCAAAGAAGGGAAAGCAGAAAGGTGGAAGGAGTATATAGAGGGTCTATACAAGGGCGATGTACTTGAGGACAATATTATGGAAATGGTAGAGGATGTAGATGAAGATGAAATGGGAGATATGATACTGCGTGAAGAGTTTGACAGAGCACTGAAAGATATGAGTCGAAACAAGGCCCCCGGAGTAGACAACATTCCATTGGAACTACTGACGGCCTTGGGAGAGCCAGGACTGACAAAACTCTACCATCTGGTGAGTAAGATGTATGAAACAGGCGAAATACCCTCAGACTTCAAGAAGAATATAATAATTCCAATCCCAAAGGAAGCAGGTGTTGACAGATGTGAAAATTACCGATGTATCAGTTTAAAAAGTCACAACTGCAAAATACTAACACGAATTCTTTACAGACGAATGGAAAAACTAGTAGAAGCCAACCTCGGGGAAGATCAGTTTGGATTCCGTAGAAACACTGGAACACGTGAGGCAGTACTGACCTTACGACTTATCTTAGGAAAGGCAAACCTACGTTTCTAGTATTTGTAGACTTAGAGAAAGCTTTTGACAATGTTGACTGGAATACTCTCTTTCAAATTCTAACGGTGGCAGGGGTAAAATACAGGGAGCGAATGGCTATTTACAATTTGTACAGAAACCAGATGGCAGTTATAAGAGTCGAGGGACATGAAAGAGAAGCAGTGGTTGGGAAGGGAGTAAGACGGGGTTGTAGCCTCTCCCCGATGTTGTTCAATCTGTATATTGAGCAAGCAGTAAAGGAAACAAAAGAAAAATTCGGAGTAGGTATTAAAATTCGTGGAGAAGAAATAAAAACTTTGAGGTTCGCCGATGACATTGCAATTCTGTCAGAGACAGCAAAGGACTTGGAAGAGCAGTTGAATGGAATGGACAGTGTCTTGAAAGGAGGATATAAGATGAACATCAACAAAAGCAAAACAAGGGTAATGGAATGTAGTCGAATTAAGTCGGGTGATGCTGAGGGAATTAGATTAGGAAATGAGACACATAAAGTAGTAAAGGAGTTTTGCAATTTGGGGAGCAAAATAACTGATGATGGTCGACGTAGAGAGGATATAAAACGTTGACTGGCAATGGCAAGGAAAGCGTTTCTGAAGCAGAGAAATTTGTTAACATCGAGTATAGAGTTAAGTGTCAGGAAGTCATTTCTGAAAGTATTTGTATGGAGTGTAGCCATGTATGGAAGTGAAACATGGACGATAAATAGTTTGGACAAGAAGAGAATAGAAGCTTTCGAAATGTGGTGCTACAGAAGAATGCTGAAGATTAGATGGGTAGATCACATAACTAATGAGGAGGTATTGAATAGGATTGGGGAGAAGAGAAGTTTGTGGCACAACTTGACCAGAAGAAGGGATCGGTTGGTAGGACATGTTCTGAGGCATCAAGGGATCACCAATTTAGTATTGGAGGGCAGCGTGGAGGGTAAAAATCGTAGAGGAAGACCAAGAGATGAATACACTAAGCAGATTCAGAAGGATGTAGGTTGCAGTAGGTACTGGGAGATGAAAAAGCTTGCACAGGATAGAGTAGCATGGAGAGCTGCATCAAACCAGTCTCAGGACTGAAGACCACAACAACAACAACATATACTCTCTCTGTCTATTCAACTTCAGCTTGCGACGACGGCATGTATGCTTAAACTATCGTTGTTCGTGTTGGTATGCTGTCGATTCTGACAAGAACAACCCTAACACTGAACTCTTCACTATAACACTTTGCTCTAACTTCCTATTCATAACGAATGCTACTCCTGTTGTAATATTTTCAGCTGGTGTTGATATTACCCTATACTCATATGACCAGATGTCTTCTTTCCATTTCACTCCACTGTTCCCTACTATATCTAGACTGAGCCTTTGCATTTCCCATTTTAGATTTAATAGCTTCTCTGTGACATCCAAGTTTCTAATATTCCATGCCCTACTCGTAGAACGTCATCCTTTCGTTGATTATTGGATCTTTTTCTCATGGTCACTGTAAACACAAGGAAAATCTTGCAGTGATTGTTGTGCAGGATGGGATGGTGGACCTCCACTAGGAGAAGTTTTTTAAGCAATGTGGCGATACTGGTTTGTCCCATGTCGCTAAGGTGGCAGTACTGTTTTGTCACACGTTGCTAAGTGCATTCAGTATTGAATTCTCGTAAACTTTCCCAAAGGAAAAGCAGGGCCTGTGATTTTTGGCATATTAGTTTGTTTTTTCCTCGGTTCTGGGAATGTGGCGAGCCATGGCACCTGCAAGTATTCGGCAGTGGGTTAACAAAAGCGGAGAGGTTTCCCAAGAGAAATTCTGACAGGCAACGGTCGAGCGAGTAGGCCGCTTTGAGCATGTCTTAAAGCAGAGTGCTACAAAAGAGCCCTTCAGAGCTGTGGGAACCACTTGAGGTCCTGAGAGATGTGAGCAAAGCCCACAGGTGGGTCGGAACACGGAACCAAACCAGCATGACCACCGCTACGTTCCTGTTAACAGCGTGCGAAGTGAGTGGCATCTACGCACCGAGATATCTTACCGCCAGTCATAATGCGAGGGAAGGCGTACTGCCAACTGTTAGTCTGTTAACAGCAAATACAACAAATGTTGGATGAGAAAATTCTGTAGGCTTTCTCTGCACACAGGAAGAAGAGGGAGATTTCCAGTTATCACTGTAACCAATCTTGCATTTTCCTCCTCTCGTACGGTAGCTTTTACGAGTGTGAGAGATACAGTCAGTCGGGATTTGCTTGGAGACTAGAGAGGTCGTTTTCTGAGTGAGCACAGGGAGTCTGTTCGTGTATCTTTGTTGCAAAGCACCTGTTCGGTTTCCGCATGCAGCTTTGCGCGCCTTAAGCGCTTGTGGAGTAAGTGTCGCGTTTGGCGTTTACACATTCGTGAATCTGTTTCGCAGCTTTTGGCTGCATTTTATCTTTATTTCTTCATTATAGTCGCGTTAATGCTGTCGGTACATGTGCGTTTTGTGAGCTGCTCCGACTTTGGACAGTAGTTTGCATCTCGCTCTATAGACTTCCGAAGGGAAAATCAGGTGCTTTCTGAACAGACACCGTCACCATAAATTTTAATATTATCACGCTGGTAATCCAAACAATCCGTCTGGCTGTAAGCATATTGCTATTTATGCCGTTTACGCTAACAATTAAAAATCAATACAAACTCAGTTTAAATCACAGTGATTGAGCCAATTAATTAGTATGCTTATCAGACAGAACATCATGACTGCCTACGTAATAGCTGGTACGTCTACTTTTGGCACGGATAACAGCTGCGACGCGTCGCGGCATGGAAGCAATGAGGCGTTGGTAGGTCGCTGAAGGAAGTTGGCACCACATCTGCACACACGACTCACTTAATTTCCGTAAATTCCGCAGAGGGGAGCGAAGTGATCGATCGGTTTCAGATCTGGCAAGTTGTGGGGCGGGGGGAGGGGGGGGGGCAGAAATTGAAACTCGCCATTGTGTTCCTAGAACCACTCTATGACATTCCTGGCTTGTGAGATGGTGCATAATCTTGCCCAAAAATGTCACAGGGGTCGGGAGGCATGCTCATCATGAAGGGCTGTACGTGGTCAGCAACCAATATACGATACTCCTTGGCCGTCATGGTGCCTAGCACGAGCTCCACTGGACCCATGGATGCCCACGTGAATGTTCCCCAGAGCATAGTGTAAATGCTGCCAGATTGTCTCCGTCCCGCAGTACACATGTCAAGGAGCTGTTCCCCTGGAAGAGGACGGATTCGCGCACTCCCATCGACAGGATTAACAAGGTATCAGGATTCAACAGATCATGCAACTCTCTGTCATTGCGCCAACGTCCAGTGTCGATGATCATGTGTCCATTTCTATCATAGTTTCCGATGTCACGGTGTTAACACTGGCACGTGCGTGGGTCATCGCCTGCGGAGGCCCATAGTTTGGAGTTTTCGGTGCACTGTGTGTTCAGACATACTTGTACTTTGTCCAGCATTAAAGTCTGATGTTAGTTCCAACACAGTTCGACGCCTGTGCTGTATTACCAGTCTGCCCAGCTTAGGACGTCCGACATCTGAAATGAGGGGTGGACGCCCAACTCCACGTCGTCTGCAGGTGGTGTTCAAGACATTCACCACAGCACTCTTCGAACACCCGACAAGTCGTGCTGTTTCCGAAATGCTCGTGCCGAGCCTCCGGGCCATCACAATCTGCCCTCTGTCGGACTCAGATAGATCGCTCGCCTTCGCCATTCTAAACACGGACATCACGCTCTCGGATGCTACATGCACCGTGCGTGTGTCTTACTAGCAGTCGGTCCTAGCCAGGTGACGCTGCTATCGCCTGGACGAGCTTGTATCGATAGTAGATCGGGGGGCATAATCTTCTGTTTGGTTTGTGGGGCGCTCAACTGCGCGGTCATCAGTGCCCGTACGAAATACCGATTTTTACACAGTCCAGTTTTTATTCAGTCCAATCAAGGCACCGTCACGAATGATGACGATAATGAAATGATGAGGACAACACAAACATCCAGTCCCTGGGCAGAGAAAATCCCCAACCCGGACGCGAATCGAACCCAGGTCCCGTGATCCAGAGGCAGCAGCTTAATGTTCTGGATGATCAGTATATATTAAAAATAACTTTTCACACTGCAGCATTTCCTCCCACGATATTCTGATAATGCAACCCTGACCTTATAAGAACATTATCGTCAGTGGATTCTTGCTCATGAATTGCGGTTTCATTATGACGGCGTTTCCAGTGTTACGCAGTTGCCGTAAATAGAAATATATTTTTATCTTCTAATCTTGAAAATTAGCTGGTGATTTTTAATTATATGAATTTATTTAAATTTAAATTCCGTTGATGTTGAAATTTTATCTGCGTTATCACTTAGCAGTGTCACAACAGTTTAACAATTGTACGGTTGTGATGGTTTCTGTCTCAGCACACTATCGGTTACTTGGTCTTTTGTGTGTTTTGTTCGCCAATGTGGCAGGCAGCTTGAACTAACGAGTGCTGAGTCCTCGGGCGACACACACAGACGCACAATAGAAGTGTAGGCCGCGACGTTTCAGCGGAAAGCAGAACAATGCTGTTAACGAATGATCTGCTTTTATTCAATTTATTGCGAGTACGCAGGACGGATCCAGAGAAGAGGCCAGGCGTTTGCAGGGAGCCATTACGGCTAAGAGATTTAGAGAAGCAAAAGCGTGCTTGAAGATGCGTCGCTGGTCCGTGAGCTGCTTCCAGAGAACGAGTCTGTTCTGGAACCACCATGCTGCACTCGTCTACAGGGGCCTCCTACGCTCCCATTGGTCGAGGGCTGCAGGCGACGTTTACTTAGGCATCCGTCATCAGCAGTTCTTCAGCATGAGAGTTGTGCTTGGACAGTGACAAGGGCCTGTACACAGCAATTCTGAACCAGAGAAAAGGAAACCTTCGAAACCAAAAATCTGTAACAATTTTCCCCACTCCCTTCGAACAGTGGCCACCTGTTGTACTGGCTATTGTTATGATATTCGGTCTGAAGACTGGTTTGATGCATGTCCCCACAATATTCTGTCCTCTGCCAGCCTCTTCATCTCTGCGTAATTTGTACAACCTCTACCCACGTGAACTTTAAAACTGTAGTTAAACCTTGGTCTCTTTCTGCACACATATTTGAAGTCAGTTTTCCGAACACTGTCAAAGTGGACCGCTGGAAAGCAATTTCGTAATTACATCACAGAATAATTTATTAGAAAAGATAGCCCTGTAAAAAGCGCAAAAAATGTTCGTTGCTGATCCTTTTTCCAATAACGAAACAAGAACACCGACATTTGAACAGTGACAATTGTCGCAAAGCAGCGAGATGTCACTGAATTTAAATCTTCAAACGTTTAGGAAATTCAGTACCTATATCGAATAAAAATTATTAAGTTAGTCACGGGACGCGGGTATAAAATCAAAGGTACATTAGAACTGGATATCTCTGTAACAGCAACGTATGTTATTCCAGATCTGCAGAGCGCGGGATACAGGTGACGTACATAGTATGTCTGTTTAGTTTGATGAATGGCAGCTTGCTCTAAACGTAGTAAAATGTAAGCTGAGGTCGGAGTAGGAAAAACAATACTTTAATGTTCGAATATAGTATCAGTAGTGTACTGGTTGACGCAGTCACGTAGATTCAATAAGGATACAGGTGACGTACATAGTATGTCTGTTTAGTTTGATGAATGGCAGCTTGCTCTAAACGTAGTAAAATGTAAGCTGAGGTCGGAGTAGGAAAAACAATACTTTAATGTTCGAATATAGTATCAGTAGTGTACTGGTTGACGCAGTCACGTAGATTCAATATCTGAGTGTAACACTGCAAACCGATATGAAATGAAACATTCACGTAAGGACGTTATTAGGAAAGGCAAATGGTCGACTTTGGTTTATTGGGACAATTTTAGGGAAGTGTGTCATCTGTGAAGGAGACTGCGTATAGAACACTAGTGCGATCCAATACTGAATACTGCACCTGTGTTTCGCATTCCTGCTAGCTCGGATAAAAGGCAGACATCGAAGTGTTTCAGATGTGGGCTGCTAGATTTGCTAGCAGTAAGTTCGAAAACACGTAACTGTTACGGAGATACTTCGGGAAGTTAAGTGAGAATCCCTGGAGGGAAGACGACACTCTCTTCGTGGAACGCTATTGAGCAAATTTAGAAAAGCGGCATTTGAAGCTGATTCCCGCCAACGTACGTTTCGCCTAAGGACCACGAATACGAGGTCGGAGAAATTAGGGCTCGCAAAGACGCGTACACATACTCGTTTTTCCGTCGCTCTGTTTACGAGTGGAAACATCAAAGAGAATGGCTAGTTGTGGATAAGGTACCCTCCACCATGTACCGTATCGTGGGTTGCGGAGTGTGTATGTAGATGTAGACGAATGCCCTTACCCTTGTCCAAGACATCACATGGCGTTCCAGACAGCTGACGCAGCGGCAGGGACATCAAGGCATCTGTACCGGTCTTGCATTCGTGCGGGTAGGGGAAGCCATCCGTACGTTTTCCTCCCCTCAGGAAAGCAAGAGCGAGATTTATGTTCCCAATAAGAAACCCCATAAAAAGTATTGTGTCGTCTACTGCGCTTTTCTGAATTGTTAATATATTAGCTACAATCGACTGCTGTGAGAAGATTAATGTCTCTCATATAAAATGCAAAGTCGAGTAGTCATTGGAGGAACGTGGGTTGGAGCAATTTTACGCATCTTTCGAATATCGCTTTAGCAGTTTTCATGCATCGTGAATCTTTATCACAGTTGCTACAGAGTAACACATTGACAGATATTGAACTGAAGCTGTGAACCACATTCCTCATGACGAAGTCTGTAATATCAGTGTCGGTGTTAGCTACACATACACCTCGTAAATTCTCTGTCTCCATTTAAGTAACGGAACATCTGTATAACAATGCTCTTCGACGTCACATCTGTGTAAATGTTTCATTAGTTATTTATGTCCATTTATGACAAAGTAAATAATTGGAAATTCTTGGTAACGTCTTATGGAACCTAACTGCTGAGGTCATCGATCTCTAAGCTTACACAGTACCTAATCTAACTTAATCCAACTTACACTAAGGACAACACACACACACACGCGCGCGACAAGTAATTGACCTATGGATGCATCTGGGCCATACAATAAAGAGACAAATTGAGCTTATAGCACTGCAACAGCATTTACGTAGCTTATGTAATCAGATACCAAATTTGGCTTGTTACGTACTATGCCCCAAACAGAACAAATCAGTCACGGAAAAGCCACGTATAACACTTCTGTCTGTTGTTACTGTACCATAACCTTAAAGCTGGAAACAGGTTGTGAAATAAAACTATTTTGTTATAGCAATTGTGGTATAAAGCTACAGAGCAGTGTTACCCTCTGAGAGGAATTTTGTTATGTTGACTGTGTTATTCCTAACGGAGATGGCTTATCGGAAATGACAGTCAGAATTACGTAAATAATTAAACAGTGACAAACAAAATATTGCCTATCTGCACTGTTTAACGGATAACGATAACGGTCGCCAGCCTAACTAGGCAAGAGAGTGATTAACATTCTCGTTCAAGAAAATAGTTATTAGTAATGGATAAACACAACCTATACTTGGCCACACGCGAGTGCAATAAACTCTGACACACTCATATATTTACGGTAAGATTGAAACTAACAGTTCGAGCAGCACAAACTATTTGCAAAATTATAACAGGTACAGAAAAACACTATCACTTTTAGGGCTTACACAAACTGAGTGGTCTTTATAACACTACCATTAACATTCCCTCTAGGATCATAAATTGGACATAGGTTTAGGTTAAGTCTCTCTCAGTTAAATACTTTACTATTTAAAATGAGAGTTAGTTGAAATTCACTGACAGGTTACTTATCACTGTTTTTCTAATAAATAGATTATGATTTTCATAAATAAAGATCTTTCCGTTATTTGTTATCTCGCATTAGCACACTAGACAAACTGTGGATCCTGTTATACTGTTAATATGCACTTATAATACACAAGAGAGACCAACACTTAGTAATCATGAACATATAACTTCCTACTATGCAGTTTTCCACTTTTACTACCGTGAGACATAAAATTAACATTTATGTAAGATACTGACTCACTTTCTGTGATTAACAACAGGCAGTAATGTGATCATTTACTAAGCAAAACTCTATAAGCCTCAGTCTTGAGAAATTTTAATTTGAAGTTGGCAACAACACATTAATAAGCAGTTTTACTAGGAAAATTATTTCAGCAAGCATCATTAACTTTAACTCACACTCTTGCCACATTAACTTTAACTTTCTCTTTACTATGTTCAAAGGGGCATTAATTAGAAAACTGGGTTTTAATGTACTTTCGGTAAGGACACTTGGTAATCACTTTAGTTCAAACGGAGAGGACCCTGAGAGGTGTTATGATGAGGAGAAAAGTCAAGGTAGGTACATAAATTCAGATATAAATTACCTTATATTTCAGCACATTAGCACATCCATTAAGCTGATCCTTCACTGTACATCATTATAGTATTATGTTGCAATGATTGCGCAATGTGGTGGCAACTGCATGTTGGTAGGTAGAATTGCAGGCAGAATTGCTGGACTCGGTCATTTCTTGGTGGCGATTATAGATACAAATTCCAGAATAGTTCCATCCGAGGTCTTGGAAAGAAGCAGGAAAAGCCTCTCTCGGAATCAGCACAATATGCATCTTTTACATGGCAGTGACGGACTCGTAGCTCGTCCCCGACTCGTAGCTCGCCTCCGTCTGACTATCAGTTCCACCTTTTCTACATAGGCCAACCACAATTTGTGCGCGCTGCACCGTTCCGTTCCCGAGGAACACCACTACTCCATTTACATACAAACTAACTAAGAACCCTAAGTGAGGATCAGCAATTTACATAACAGTAACCAAATGCATTAAATAAAACAAAACATTTACACATATTGACACCTCTACAAAAAATTATTCACACAAAATTACAATTATATACATTAAGTTTTGTTCCCTCCAAATGAGACAAAGCATTTAAACGACAGCATAGAACCAAACCATGACATCAAAGTTTGTGCAAAGAAAGAAATATACAGTTTTATGTTATCGATTCAATCACACACATTTACAGAAGCTCAGCGATGTAACATTAAATGAAACAAAAGCAAAATAAATCAGTAGAGCATTAGAGCTATGGTGTTATAAGCTGGAGAAAAAAGCGTTTATTTTTACAAAACAATACTTTTTATACATTCCGAAATATTCCCCTTGAACATTTACGCACTTGTTCCAATGGGCTAGAAGCTTTTTTATTTCGGCTGCAAAGAACTCCTTGTCTTGAAGTTTGAACCGATTTCCCACAAAGGTTTTCAACTTCTCGTTCTCCTGGTATCTCTTCCCACGTAATGCCTCCTCCAGTGCACCAAACAAATGGAAGTCACTAGGTGCTAAATCAGGACTGTAAGGCGGATGGTGCAGTACTTCCCAGTCCATTTTATCGATCTTTCACGGTTTAGTTGAGTAATATGAGGACGTGCGTTGTCTTGCTGGAGAATCACACCTCTCCTCTAAGATCCACGACGTCTCTCTCTCATGGCTGGCCTCGCCTTGTTTAAAACCAAATCCGAGTAGTACTGGCTGCTCATTGTAGGCTGCTCTTCGAGATAATCACAAAAAAACTGGACTTTCAGCATCTCAAAACGCGGTCAACATGACTATTCCTGCTGATGGTTGGGTTTTGAATTTTTTTCTTCACATGTGAGTTGGTGTGCTTCCACTCCGTGCTTTGTCTTTTTGATTCTGGCTCATAACAGTGAACCCCAGTTTCATCACAAGTTAAAATTTTGTTGAGGAAGTGCTCGCCTTATCTTTCATAACGTTCCTTTAGCTCTGTGCGCACTCTCAACCTTGTTTCCTTGTGCAGCCACGTCAACTGCTTTGGGACCCATCTTCAACATGTTTTGCGGTACTTCACCTTGTTACAGATAATGTTATGGACTGTACCAGTACTAACTTGAACCTTATCTACTATCATTTCGCCGGCCGGAGTGGTCGTGTGGTTCTAGGCGCTGCAGTTTGGAGCCGAGCGACCGCTACGGTCGCAGGTTCGAATCCTGCCTCGGGCATGGATGTGTGTGATGTCCTTAGGTTAGTTAGGTTTAATTAGTTCTAAGTTCTAGGCGACTGATGACCTCAGAAGTTAAGTCGCATAGTGCTCAGAGCCATTTGAACCATTTGAACTATCATTTCCGCAGGCACACGGCGGTCGGCTCGTAAATTCTCATCAATTCCAATTTCAAGTGAGGGAGTTGAAACTACAACTGGTCGGCCAGAACGGTGTTCGTTAGTCATTGAGTCGCGACCATTTTTGAACTGCTCTACCCACTTGTAAAAAATTTGCACGATTCATAGAACCTTCACCATAACTTTAGACATTGTACGGCATATATTCACTGGTTTCTCGCCTTCAGCATGTATAAAACGAATAACAGGACGTTGTTCATGTGGACGTTTCAAGCGGATTCGCCATTTTGAAATGTATTTTTGAGGTTATAAACAAAACAGTGTTGATCATCAGCGGATCAGAGCTCATACCAATGACGCCAACTTAAAGTCATAAAAGTACCAAACTTACACTACTAACAGGTTTTCCCCCAGACCAATTTGTCTCTTAAAGTATTGAATCAAGACTAACATTATGTAAAACAATAGAAATGTTAAAACTTTACTCGTACCGCTGGTTCATAGGGAAGTTAGGGGAATCATGTAAAACCTTAATGGAAGTCCCTCCGGTACGAAACCCCCATGGCAGGAACAGGAAAGGTGGATTTGGCGGTCGAACTACTAGGATCGTTTGTGGCAAGAGATAATCAATGGCGGACAGTGAGAGTCTGTGGCTAGCAGGCAAAGTGTTAGTGTCTTGTGTGCTAAACGAGGGAAGAAGGGGATAGCACTTGCATAAGAGTGAAGACGTGAAAAAAAAATTGTCAACCAATTGCAAACCAGAGGTTTATTTAGCCCTTGACCTAGGTTGCGATATTTGTAACAATATAAGGTTGATCTTCGGTAAAGCAGATGCCAGACTGAGATTCATTGGAAGAATCGTAAGGAAATGCAATCCGAAAACAAAGGAAGTAGGTTACAGTACACTTGTACGCCCACTGCTTGAATATTGTTCACCTGTGTGGAATCAAATGGTTCAAATGGCTCTCAGCACTATGGGACTTAACTGCTGTGGTCATCAGTCCCCTAGAACTTAGAACTACTTAAACCTAACTAACCTAAGGACATCACACACATCCATGCCCGTGGCAGGATTCGAACCTGCGACCGGAGCGGTCACGCGGTTCCAGACTGTAGCACCTAGAACCGCACGGCCTCACCGGCCGGCCAGTGTGGAATCCGTACCAGATAGGGTTGATAGAAGAGAAAGAGAAGATCCAACGGAGAGCAGGGCGCTTCGTTACTGGATCGTTTAGTAATCGCGAAAGCGTTACGGAGATTACGGATAAACTCCAGTGGAAGACTCTGCAGGAGAGACGCTCGCCGGCCGGTGTGGCCGAGCGGTTCTAGGCGCTTCAGTCTGGAACCGCACGACCGCTACGGTCGCAGGTTCGAATTCTGCCTCAAGTAGTTCTAAGTTCTAGGGGACTGATGACCTTAGATGCTAAGTCCCATAGTACTCAGAGCCATTTGAACTATTTTTGTTTTAGAGACGCTCAGTAGGTCGGTACGGGCTTTTGTTGAAGTTTCGAGAACATACCTTCACCGAGGACTCAAGCAGTATATTGCTCTCTCCTACGTCTATCTCGCGAAGAGTCATACCGACAACCTTTCTTTCCACTAACAATACGAGACTGGAATAGAAGGGAGAACCGGTAGAAGTACTCGAAGTACCCTTCGCACACACACCGTCAGGTGGCTCGCGGAGTATGGATGTAGATGTAGATGTAGAATATTTTCTTCAGAAGTATCAAAAGCTAGGTCACGGGCTAAATAAACGTTGGGTTTGCAACTGGTTGACTGATTTTTTTCCGACCTCTTCAGATTTATTCAGTTACTGAATAGCAACCATGTTTAAGATTTTAAAAGAGAGTGTGTGTAGACGTAAAGTTTTTAAAAAAGAATGTTTTATTTCGACGTGTTTGTGACTTAATTATTGCATTTTAAAGACTGCGTAATATATGAAAGAGCCTGTCCCATAAGATGACGAGTCTGCTGATGTTGGGATACTCGATAGTGGATAAACAAACACTTGATGCGAAATACTGGTAGCAGTTTCCTTCTTCCTGATTTGTTCTTTAGTAATTTGGACGATTCTGTAGGGCATGACGTCAGGAACTGTATGGCTTACCAAATTATGCAATAAATTGTCGAAGTTGCAGTGTTATTATTTTTTTATTACCTGTTAAGTAGTTTCGATCCTAAACTCATTATCAGATCACCCATTGATCTATGGAATAACTTCCGTTACGACAGCCACATGGCTATGCATTCCAGTGAAACGCCTCTTGTAAATTATTGCAGGACTGAACTTCACTCACATACGTAGTTTGATTAAGAGCTTAGGCTGGAAACTAGTAATCAAGTGATAGAGCAAATTAATCTTGCAACTTGGACGGTTCTCTTAAATTTATTACATAATTTTTACTTCTGTCGAGAAGTTTTTTTAAGGCGATTTTCTTTCCCACTTATGTAAGAGTACTTATCAGTCGTAACCTTCACCTCGTGGGACACTGGCTGATCGCGGGGTACTTGTCAGACGAGGGCACGCAGGCGTATGAGCGCCCTACTGGCCAGACTGCTCCACCACGTAACGAGCGACGCGCCGCAGCAGCGGCCGCCGCACCTGTGGCCACCCGCCTCACCGACCTGAGGACCGAGTCCTCGGCCACTCACTCGCTGGGTCCCCCTCCTGCCCCTACCGGTAACGGTAGCCGACTGCAGCCAGCGCAGTGCGCGGCTCGTAATGAAGCGGAAAATAGGCCGCCATTGGGCCTGTGTTGTGGCCGGTTAGGCTTGATCAATAGCTCATTCTGCCAGCAGGCAGGCCCTACCTCTCTCTCTCTCTCTCTCTCTCTCTCTGTCTCCCTCTCTCTCTGCCCGCCACAGCACGGCCACCACCACCGGCCACTGCAGTGGCTGTAGCAGAACTTGCCAGGTCCACAGCTCTGCCTGCTACACTCCGTCTCAGCAAAAACTACTGCAGGCTCTTTAAAACAGCTTACCACGTTTATTCTCAGCTGGCATTTCCCGGACGCACTTTGCTGTGGCTCAGTCTTCTTAAACTGAAAAGAAAGAAAAGAGAAAGCATACGTTTCTAATGTGTATGTGACTGGGATATACGTCCTAATCTCCTTCCCTTCTCAGTCTCTGTCCATCTCCTCCTCCTTCCCTCTCTCTTTGTCCATCCTCTCCATCTCCCCATCTCCTCCTGCCCCCTCTCCCCCCCCCCCCCCAACAGTCTACCAGCTCCTTCCCCATTTTCCGTCCATCTGCTCCTCACCCATCTTCTCCCTTCCTCCCCTCTCTGTCCATCTCCGCCGAGCTGTCTAAGGCGCTGCAGTCATGGACTGTGCGGCTGGTCCCGGCGGAGGTTCGAGTCCTCCCTCAGGCATGGGTGTGTGTGTTTGTCCTTAGGATAATTTAGGTTAAGTAGTGTGTAAGCTTAGGGACTGATGACCACAGCAATCCCATAAGATTTCATACACATTTGAACTTTTTGTTGTTGTCCATCTCCTCCTTTTCTGTATCCTTTTTCTCCCATCCCTCTGTTCATCTCGTCTTCGCCCGCCGCCTCCTCTTTGAACTCGAGCCTTGTTTATTTTCATTGCAAATTCACATCCTCTAGCAGTATTCTAATCATGCAAACCTGCTTTTTCCGCAAATAACAGTTCGCAGATAAATTAAATTTGGAATCTGAAATCTTCTATTACTCTTTGCGTAATGGAGGAGTCTGTAAAATAACCTGTGACACTTGTTTAATACATTGAGCAGACCGGACGAGGCATCACTATCGGATATACAGAGCATTTACTAAGAAAACGGGTGCTAATGTGCATAATTCGTCCTTTCCCTAACCATTTGCTTTTTACAGGCAACAAACCGAACGGAGGCAACGAAGTCAGCATCCTTCACGAAAACGAGAAATTCTGTAAACTCGACGTTCTTAAAGAACTTGAAACTTTTGTAAATAAAATGCCGTGTAGCTGTGGTCTCCTGTCGAGTACACCTTTCGCCTGTTGCAAGTCTTTAGAGTTGACGCCTCTTCGGCGACTTGCGTGTCTATGGAGATGAAATGATGATCATTAGGACAACGCAACACCCAGTTCCTGAGCGGAGAAAATCTCCGACCCAGCCGGGAATCGAACCCGGGCCGTTAGGTGTAACAGTCCGTCACGCTGACCCCTCAGCTACCACGGGCGGACGAAATTTTTATCAATATCTCTTAACGTTAATGCCTTTGTTAATGAACAGCTACAATTGCGAAATAAAAATTTCTTTAACGGCTCCAAACCGTTATTCGTAACTTCTTGACCTGCTGTCGTTCTTTAGATGAAGGTCTTTACACACGGTTCTCAAACATCGTTTTCCACCTCTTTTAATTGTTTTAATCGTATTCCACAACTACCATTCCTTCTACGTTAATTCTGTTCATTGAGAGCACTTTAATGCCTCCTGCACTGGACAGATGGCGCGATGAATAACTGTTTACTTTTGTAGCGTTTCCTATGTATCTTGTTTCTTTACTTTTTTTATACTTCGGTTATTAAGCTTGGTCTCTTGTTATAACTATATGCATTTATAACATAACTGATTTCTTAATTTGCGCCTCTCTACGCTATTCGCGCCCCATACGTGGCGTGCACAGTGCTTTTTTCACAAAGCTGGGTAACCAGTGTGACATCAGTGCTAGCGGCTTGCTATGCTTGTGATTTTAATGTCGGTTTTGTAAGATAACTTTTACATACTTCACATCAGCACTTCAGCTCATGTTGTTTCATCAGAAATGGTTCAAATGGTTGAAATGGCTCTGAGCACTATGCGACTTAACTTCTGAAGTCATCAGTCGCCTAGAACTTAGAACTAATTAAACCTAACTAACCTAAGGACATCACACACATCCATGCCCGAGGCGGGATTCGAACCTGCGACCGTAGCGGTCGCTCGACTCTAGACTGTAGCGCCTAGAACCGCACGGCCACTACGGCCGGCCGTTGTTTCATCATCGTGCCATGAAATGTGCAGCTATGTAACTAATACCTGATCTTTGTTTCATACGTTTAGTGCTATTTAATGTTTTGTACATGATTGTTATTCTCCTACGTTGATTAAAAATTTTTTACAAAATTGTTAAGGCTTTCGTGGCGACTCGTTGACAAACTGCCTAATGGCTTCTGTCTCCGGCTCCTCGGCCGACGTTCGCCTGATAATTTTACCGACGTTTCACCAGCACGAGTGGCTGGCATTGTCAACGCTTCACCCTCTATTTCTGGTGGTGAGTTCGGCTCCAGTTCACTACCAGCAATGGAGGGTGAAACATTGACAATGCCAGCCACTCCTGCTGACAAAAAGTCTGTAAAATCATCAGACGAACGTCGGCCGAAGAACCCGAAACAGAAGCCAATTGGCTGCTTGTAAAATTTTTTGTAGATAACTGTAACGTATTCTGAAGAAGAGACCCTTAGTCGGCATCAAAGCCAGGCGAATAAAATAAAATTTGTGTAGCCGGTTGGTTGCTTTTATCCTTAACTAAAAATTTCAAAACTTTATTTCAGTGACCTAACAACTTTAGGACATTCATGCCCATCTTCAGATGGTTAACCTTTCCCGATTGTCAATGCTTGAACTGAATAGAGAGACGCGAAAGTTTAGCACCACTGTGTATGTTCTTTGATTGTAAAAACATATTAATGAGCCTGTATTTATTTGAATATAAGGTGAAACAGTTGTATACATTACATACGTTCGAGTGGAGGGCCCTTCGCCTTGCTATGGGTCGCAGCATCCAGGAACGATATCCGCGCACTTGAGCATTGTGAACGTCTACTTGCAGCGGGGATAGGACCACGTAAGCCTCTGGCCGTGCTGTTAGTCACAGCGGAGTGAATTTGCCCACAACACACATGTCCCACCCCGGACTTGACGGCGCGGGCAGCCATTACTTATAAGTCGAGGTCACATCTCGTGTTCCTAGAAAGTCTCAGCAGTAGGACTAATATTAATTAATTAATCATCTGGCGTTTAGATGCAAGTAACCTGTGTTCTGTATCAGAAATTTTATATGCTACGTGTTTCTATTACTCATCCTGTGTAATACGCCCCAATAAGTATATAATGAAATCCTGTATTATCATGTTTCCTCCTTTAAGTCGCCTTTTGTGTGAATCAGTGAATGAATATACAGGGTTGAGAAAAATTGTGCCACGATATTTTAACCCTGGATAGCTGAAGCCAATAGGAAACGAAATTACTAATGTTGTGTAGGTCGACAAAGCACAATTTTTAAACTACGGAAACTCGGCGCAACGCGCTCCAATTAGCCGGGGGATTGCCCTGTTTCCGGATGCTCTGGATAACGCATGACCGCGAATGCTTTGCCTGCTGGAGGTCGCGAAGTATCCATGGCGGCCCGCACGCTCGGTACTAGAGCGCCAGCCTTCCACTACGGGGGCCTGAGGGTGAGTCCGCCAGGGTCCCGACACATCTATTCATGATAAGACGTACCGAGAACAAACCCGTCAACAGCTGTTAGCTCGCTTACAGAAAGTCTTTTGCTAATTGTGTCGGCCCTGCAAAGGGCCTTTTTTGTAGCTAGGGCATTGTTTACTGAAAGCAAGTGCTCGAACTGGCGACCCTCTGACGCGACACAAGCTTGGTAACGTCGAACGGTGTTTTGCCGAACTCTTTCAAAGACTCATGGCATTGCCCTGATGTGGTTGGTGGCATGTTGAATGCGCTCTAGTAATTCCTCTTCGTTTCTAGTGGTTCCCGTCTGGGTGGGTGAACTAGAACACTGAAGAATCCACACAGGACAAAGTCCGATGGCGTGAGGTCTGGTGATCAAGGGGCATATATCCTGAGGAACCTCTGCCAATTACACGGCCGTCGAACAGTTCACTTAAATATGCACCCACAACACGACCGTTATGTGTGGGCGCCCCTTCATGCTGCAACCACATGCCTAGCCGTATGTCCAAGGGAACATCTTCCAGCAGGCCAGGTAGGGTTTCTTGCAAAAAGTGAAGGTTATTTGCCACGGTAAGTCGAATAGGTACACGGACCGACCCGATCAGATGGTCACCCACAATGTATGTACAACTGTTGAGCGAAAGTCGTTCTGGTGTCCGTAGATGTACGTGACTTGAGGATTTTCCCTTCGCCAGTAATAAACGTTTAGAAAGGCCATTGCTATGGAAGGTGCACTCGCTTGGTAAACAACACAATGGCGGGGAACTCGGGATCTCGTGCAACACGTTCCAGAAACCACCGGAAAAACTCTAGCCTGTGTTAATAAAATGGTTCAAATCGCTCTGAGCACTATGGGACTTGACATCTGAGGTCATCAGGTCCCTAGAACTTAGAACTACTGAAACCTAGCTAACCTAAGGACATCACACACATCCATGCCCGAGGCAGGATTCGAACCTGCGACCGTAGCTGCCGCGATGTTCCAGACTGTAGCGCCTAGAACCGCTCGGCCACGGATCCCGGCCTGTGTTCATAGTCCGCCACAGAATTTAGGTCTTGGGCAGGTGGAAACTAAACGGGTGCTAGCCGTCATCCCTCAAAACCTCCCAGACTAACCGGTGAGTGACCCCCATGTCGTGTCCAACCGCTCGAGTACTTGCCGTTGGTGCTTTCTCGAAGCGCTCGAGAACAGTCTCTTCCAACGCAACATCCCGTCGTGTTCGAGGTCTTCCAGCATCGCCATGATATCCCGCTAAGGAGCCTGTTTCACGAAGTCGCCGGTGAATTGCTGTAAACGTTTGCGGGTGTGGGTGGCGTCTTGCATGGTACCATTCCTCATACAATCGTCGAGCTTCATGCGCATTAATGTCACCTAGTCAATGAACAAAAACCATGTGTCGTTGTTATTCAAACGACTACTGTGCCGCCATGCTTACTGTATGACTAAATTGCAGATGACATGTGTGTGCTTCGAAGCGAATGTAATATCTCTTTATATTCGATGAATTATTCTGATACAATTCTACCCTTCAATGACGTTTACTAATTTCCTGTCTTCATACTCGCAGAATCCATGCGCAAAGTAGTTTCATACAATAGCTATGCCATGTGCTCATAATTATTGTAGTACTCTCTCTGGTGGTTGTTAGAAAAAAGCTTCCGAGATTGTCTTCGTGCCGATTAGCCTTAGCATTGTTTGAAGAATTGTAATCTGAATATTGAAATTTATGACAACAAATAACTGATATGAAATTGTACGGTTAAAAGGAAATATATATATATATTTGAGATTGTTCGAGCAATCAATTATTCATAATAGGAAACACAGTCATAACTCAGTCACTCAAAAGATTCAAAAATTTTGCTTGTTAGAATGAAATCAGGCGATGATTCTTCTTCTCTGCAGCCTCGTACTTTGCGGCAGTCTGCTAATCTGTACAAACAAAATGCCTCGTATTTTTGGGGGCGTTGTATAATCAGTCGGGAAACCTCAGATCAAGCTGATATTTGGCTTTGATGAAGTTTAACCTTCCGTAGAAGTAATGGAGCTCTTGGATTATTAAATGCAGGTTCGTATCCAGTCTTTCGGAAGTTCCCTTCTGATTAACAACTACGCAATATATCGATGGATATCATTAATTCTCAAATGTCAAATAATGTAAATTGTTACACACCTTTTGTATATATATATATATATATATATATATATATATATATATATATATATATATATATATATCATTTTAATCGTACAATTTCGTATCAGTTATTTTTTGTCATAAATCTCAATATTCAGATTACAATTCTTCAAACAATGCTAAGACTAATCGGCACGAAGACAATCTCGGAAGCTTTTTTTACAACAACCGCCAGAGAGAGAACTACAAAGAATAATTATGCGCTCATGGCATAGCTATTGTATGAAACTACTTTGCGCATGGATTCTGCGAGTATGAGGATAGAAAATTAGTAAACGTCATTGAAGGGTAGAATTGTATCAGAATAATTCATCGAATATAAAGAGATATTACAATTGCCCCTCGCAGCGAGCAAAGTGAATGAAAATACACTTTGCGAGCTAACAGAAAAAATTTGTTGGGTTGTTTAATCAAAAGAGGAATATTTTGAATTAATAGAATTTCACTATAGATAGTATGGGTAACATGTTAAGACAGTAAGTTACGAGAATACCTAAGCTGTAGCTTTTACATGTGCCGGGGTATACCCGCATCCCGAGTACATAACCAGGGAAGATGTAGATTGGTGTAATTACGTAAAAGGTCTACCCATTTGGGAACTGGCCTTCACAGGGAAACCCTGGAAAACCCGGAAGAATAGGCCCCAGCTCAGGTATTAAAGAAGATAGGAAAGCCTAAATCCAGTAATTTTTAAATATATAGAAGCTCCATAGAATAGATCTAAGGAAAAGTGCCTCATAGCCAAAAACAATTTACAATTGTGCTCCAAAAAAATTTTCAAAATTCTTCTTTCGACGATGTAGCTGGCGATCTCGTTGCAAAGGCGATGGAACAGGAACACTGGGTACGGACAGCGGGTAGGCGACGTACAGCGTTTGGTGGAGACGGAACGGAGGACAGGCGATGGCTTATGGTACAGGACAGAAGCTGGTAATGTGCCGTAGAAACAGCAAGATGATCTCAGGAATAGATGGTCAGGGACGTGAACGTAGAACAGGTTTAAAGTGGAATAAGAAAAGGTTCTGACTGAATAAAACCCTGGAAGAGAGTGGTTTAAGGCAACGAAGTCCATATTTCATAGTTGAACTCAAAATCAGAGTGGATTTTTATATTATTCCATCTGTACTAGACTGGAACATCCATCAGTCCTGACAATCGCGAATTTTTTTGTAGTCCTCAATACCAAAGTTGTTTTGTATTACAACTGCTGATTGTCCAAACCATTGACAAATAAACTGTGGGCATTTAAATTTTGTTGTAGCTCATATCGAATGTATTCCTCTCAAAAAAATTTTTAATTTAATTTTCTTTTTGTTATAGCGCAGTTGGAAGTAGAGCATTGAATCTGTCCGAGGTTTGTTTTCAATTACGAAATTATGGATACAATTTAAGTTTACACCTGATGAAAAATTTTAAACATAGGCATATGACACTGACTCCACAAGAGGAATAATTTCTAGAAAAAATTCTTTGAAAATTTTTCATTATGCTTATAATTAATTGATTTATAGATCCACCTGCAAATAAATATCATTAATGATGACATATGTTCATTTAACAAATCATCCACTCACAGAATCTTCTTCATTCTCTCATGAATATTTATGGAAATATATTTCAACAATTATGTCCATAATATGAAACACACAAACTGCTATTCTTAAAATGTTAATTAAAATTCTTAAATTAATTCTCCTGGTAGAGGAGGCATAATAAAAAATCTAAAAATTATAATAATTTTCTCTCGCACAACCAGAGAGTTTCTTCAATTGTTTGCAGCAGTGGCATTATCGACTGTTGCTTCATTTCACAGTTCATTTGTTTTCTCGCACGAACAGCGCACATCATACGCACAGCGTATTTACCTACATATCTGGCATTATCTGTAATTATGGATTTCGGTAAACCTACATGCGGAATATAGACACGCACCAGTCTCACTACAACAGCTCTGGCAGTAGCACTCTTTAATGGATAGTGTTTTACATATTTTGTAAATACGTCAAAGAATCCAACAATGAATTTTACTCCTCCTATTGATAGTGGGAGAGGGCCGTAGATATCACAGGAAATTAACGCCCTTGGCTCTCGTGGAATAATTGAATGCAGAAAATGCTTACTATCTCAATAATCCGGTTTTGCCTCTTGACAGAGTAAACGGTTTTGTATTGTTTGGTGCACTTTTCTCCGATTATTCCGAAAATAACAGTATGCTCCTATTTTATCGGCACATTTGATCATACCAAAATGTCCCCATGATAAGTGGGTAAACCAAATTAATTTTTCCTCATATTCCTTCGGGTACATACACACCACCGTGGATTGTTGTCCTTCCCACATCTGAATAATAATACTCCATTTACTAATTTATAATGATCTAAACTAGCCCTTGAATTTTGTTGTTCCTTTAGCTGAATTATCTCCTTGCATCGACGGTCTTTTCGTTGTAAATTTCCCGTATCTCTATAAAGATGTACATAATAAGTTTTGCAGATATTGTCCTGCAAAAGTAATACTGGAAAATCCGAAGTATTTACTGACTCTATTTCCGGCGTTAAACCTTCTGGCGATCTTGACAGTGCATCCACAATAATATTTTCTTTGCCAGACACATGAGTAATTTTAAATTGCTACTGTTGTAGTGTCATTGTCCAACGTGACAGTCTGGGACGTAATAATCTATGTGTTTGCAAAGAGGTTAGTGATTGATGGTCACAATACACAATCGTTTTCGAACCATATAAATAATAGTTAAACTGCTTGAATGCCCAGATAACTGAAAGTGCTTCAAATTCTGTGGTCTTATAAGCTCTTTCACAGGGCGATAACACTCGACTAGCAAATGCTATCGGGCACAATATTGGTACCCCTTCTATTTTCCTTATTTGGAAGAGACAAGCACCTAATCCAACATCCGATGAATCCGTGGACAGACAGAACTCACAATTCATATCAGGGTGATATAATAAGGATGCGTTAACGAGTTGGTCTTTAATGTCTCGAAAAGCTAGTTCACATCCTTCCGTAGAAGCCGATTTAATGCCTCAGAATGCATGGCTTGATTCTTTATGAAACGACGGAAGAACGATGCCATACCTATAAATCCCTTCAGCTGTCTTTTATTCCGTGGTGACGGAAAATTTCGAATTGCACTTGTCTTCTTCTCGTTAGGCAGGATACCTTTCGCACCTGTCATATGTCCTAAGAACTTAATTTGTGGTAAAGCAAAATGAGACTTCTGTAAGTTTACTATAATTCCGGTTTTCTTGAAAACAGCAAATCTCGTTTCCAAAATATGCAAATGCTCTTCCCATGTTTTCGTGGCTATTAATAAGTCGTCAACAAACACCGTTATACGACTACCCAATTCTGATCCAAGAACATAATCCAACGCTGAAATAAATATTCCGGCACTAATATTAAGTCCGAACGGGACAACTCTAAATTGGTAACTTCTCCCGGCATAGATAACTGCGGTATATTTCCTAAATTCTTCATCCATTTGGACCTGCCAGTACGAACTTCTCAAATCAACACTAGTTAAGTACGAAACATCCTGGAAATTTTGAATTAATTCATCTATATTTTCCGGATGAGTTCTTACAGGTACTATTATTTTATTAAGCTCTCTCGCATCCAGAACTAATCTTAGGTTGCCTCCAGGTTTTGGAAAGACTAAGAGCGGAGAACAATATGGACTAGTTGATGGCTCAATCAAGTTCCATTCTAACATTCTATTTATCTCCCTTTGAACAGATTGTTTTAAACACCAGGGGATCGGATATTGCGTGCAACAATAACTCTGATGTGGCTTCATTTGTAGGTGACAAATATACCCTTTAATAATTCCTGGTTTCTCATCAAAAATCTCTTCATATGCCTCTAACAAATAATGAAGCTGCTGCCTTTGTTCTCCGGTAAGCTGATTTGATTCACCAGCTTCTGTCATTGTTGTTTGGTTAAAGTCCTCCTGTTGTATCAAATCATTTGAAAGCTCCTTCCAACGACCGTTTGTAGTGTCCATTAATTGAATTAAGGCACCGCGACAATATTTCTCATGCACCGTCTCCTTTTTATTTAAATCCAGTGCTATATCTTCTCCATTTAATCTAAATTTAACTATTCCTTCCAAAAAATCAATCTGACGATCGTACTCCTACATACTCCCGATACCAAGAATACAGTCCACTAATAACTTCTCCACGACAAGGAACGTGCATTTTATTGCTACATTTCCCAATTTCATCTCTAATTATGTGTTTGTATTTTGACATTGGGAGAGCGTGCTCCAACAGCTCCGATGATTTTGCAGTTCCGTACCGGCAAAATTGGTACCTTCTTCTTCCTAATAATTCTCCTAAAAAGAGCGCCTGAAATGACATTGGCGGAAATGGCGGTGTCTAATATCACATTCGTTGGAACTTCCTCTATTTCAACAAATACTTCCGTTACCGGAACACTCGATCTGTCATTATGACACGTTATTAAATCCTTTGTTAACTCTTCAGTCAACAGCTCACCATCATTATGTCTTAACAATTACAATTTTACTGTTTCGCCCCTAACAGATCCCCTGACCGCTCCTCCGGGGCACGATGCGGTCATGCTTAGTTTGACTGATTGTTGGTCCGATTGGTATTTCTCTCTTCAGCTACTACAGTGATTATCGGTTGTTGTGGTGAATTCGGGATATATTGTCTTGCTTGATTCGTGTAATTATTGTTGTTGTTCTGCTGGTGTTGGTAGAACTGTCTTGTGTTGCCATACATTGGATTATATCGATTAAAATTCCTATTGTTCCTAAGATAGCCCATCGCTGCACCATTACTAAAGTTTCCATTATGGTAATAATTGTTGTTTGCATTTTGTCCATTTCTAAGTCTCCTCGGATAGTGTAGATGGTTATGATTATTGTTACTGCTGCCATTACTGCCATTCCCATTCGAGTAGCAGCTCGGATTCGCTTCTATTGCTCTTCTTTGATATGACATTTCTCTTGACATTTTATTATACAGATTAGCAGACTGCCGCAAAGCACGAGCCTGCAGAGAAGAAGAATCATCGCCTGATTTCATTCTAACAAGTAAAATTTCTGAATCATTTTGAGTGACTGAGTTATGACTGTGTTTCCTATTATGAATGATTGATTGCTCGAACGAACTGAGAACTACATAACTACATAATTACATAGATAGGAGGAAAAATTACACGAAGCTTACGTGTGAATGCCTGACGTGAGATGGAGACAAACCGCAAGACCTATTTGACACGTGTGAGTATCACGATGGGGCAGTGACGGGGCGAGGGACGTTTGTATGTGTGAATCGACAACCATAGCGCTGCCCGTTAACCAAGGAACGGCAACAGGGCGATCCCACGGTCAATCGGAGCGCATGGAGCCAAGTTTCCGTAGCTTAAAAATGGTGCGCTGTCGACCTACATAACATTAGTAATTTTCGTTCCTACTGGCATCAGCTATGCAGGGTTAAAATTTCGTGACACAATTTTTGTCCACCCTGAATGTGTCTTTTGGGGTTTTGCAAGGAATTTAGCACATTATCTGCGTTCTGTTTCCTGGTGGGGCTTGGGGGAAAGGGTACAAGTTAACCAACTTAGTGTTTCTTGTGCTGAGGCAAACAGATCTATCCCCACTGTTCATGTCTTGTACTTCTGTCATGTTAGTGGCAGAAACGACCCCTACTGGTCTTTCCCTGGATGCTATCACGAGAGAGACATTCTGCTGCTGGCTGGTGGTTGATGAATTCGGTTCAGTCTCTCTTGTTGATTGATGATGAGTTCAATCCTTAGTTATTAAGCATGGTCTTGGTACTTTAAGGTTGTGAAAGTGTAAGTTTTTCGGCTGAACGGAGGAGTTTTATCTCTTTTTCCAGGATGTGTTCACTTGCAAGCATAATGCCGCACTAATGTTACGACTTACGAATTATTCAATATTCTTGATTTTTTTGTTTCTTTACAACATTGTGGTGTGGTATGTTCTCCACCGTGTGATAAGGAGGCCAATTAAAGGCGATTTTCCTCTTGCGTTAATGTGAGAATAATCGTGTCTTCGTGTGCCTGTGTTTCTTTCTGTTCTAGTTAATGTTTCTTTTCCTGCCTTAGTTTCATGTGTGATTAGGTATGCCAGTTTCCGCATACACTTTGTTCAATCTATTTTCAAGTGTTCTTCGTTAAGTGAACCCCTCACCTTGAATCTCAGAAGTTCATTGAGAGATTCTAATTGGATTAAATGATCAGCGTCTAACGTGATGTTTGAGCACCCATATTTTCATAATTTTGTGGGATCTTACTATCTTCTTTTGTTTGTGCGGACCACATGTTGCGTGAACCAGTGGGGCCTTCAGCTTCCGTTGTCTCGTTGATGTGTTCCAAGTTTCTTCATAATTTAGTCTAACTTTCGTAGTCGTGTATTCGTTTCTCTGTAATTGTGCTATATTTATCTGTTTCAACAAGGTGTTGCTTAGTGAGTAATTTATTCACCCACTTGTTCTTTCCCTTTCACCATCTGCATTGTGGAAGTGAATTTGCGTATATTATAGTTTCTTCAGCTCTTCAGTTGCTGTAAATCTCTTTGCGGCAACTGCATATTTATGATGATGGTTAATTCCTCTCCAAACTTTATCTTTGAGAGTGATTCCAGTTTCAGTGCATGATTCTATGAGTTCCTTTTCCTCTCTCTTCACTACCCATATAACTGATCACGATAAACGACGTTTTATTATTTTAAGATGTTCTGGTGAGTTGTTTGACGCTCAGGAATGAACCATCTTTTGGATTAGGATAGTTTTCCTTTTTATTTATACTGCGTCAGTTTAAGAACAAATATTCTCAGTGAAAATTAACACTTGAGTGCTGTCTTATTAATTCTAATTTACCAAGGAGTCACCTTCACTGCAAAATACAGTGGGACGAATGATAATGCTCTATCACGATATTATAAGTTTTGCTCTTGTATAATTTGATTGATTTAAATTAAACCCGACAGTTTCCAACTATTCAGTCATACGAAATTTTTCAGTTCGCTCTGATCTTTCTTGTGAAGAAGCGTTTGGGCTGGTGGCGACCCTGTAATTCATAAAAGCTTATACCCACGTAAGTGGCTATACACCTGAAACGTATGTTCACTTGCTTTAGCTCCAGTAAACGGTTATATTACAGAGTTCGCAATTATACTGATATCTTTACCATAAAGGGCATCTGCCTTGAAAGAAGAGACTTTCAATCGCGGAGCGCTAATTTTATCATTACTCACATACAGCTAACGGAAAGACATACTAATAGAGATATACTGGAGGCGGCATAATGGCAGCAAGACAAAGGTTAGAAACTTAAATACCAAGGAAATTTTATGAGAGGAAATGGCAACGGTACGGAGGAAAAAGATGCAAAATATCTGTGGGTAAAAGTGCTATTTGAAAAGGTGAAACAGAAAAAATAATTTCTATAGAACTAAGTAAGTAACATTTGGGTCATGTTTACCCTGTGGAATGTAATTTTAAACGGCAGTGAACCAGAGACGTCCATATTGAAGGTGTAAACTAAAATGGTAGTGTTTTCTGGTAAAGAAAAAAAAATGCAAAAATGCTTGCAGCGAAATACAATGACAGAGTGAGGAATGAAGAGAGATTGCTAAACATAGTAGAGGAACGAAAAGTAGTGGATATGATAAAAATGAGGTGAAAATCATGGGTGCGGTGTACGGTTGTTGCGGAGACACTGGTTGCACCGAAGCGTGGTTGAAAGAAATACTACAGGCAACAGAGAGAGAGAGACAGAGAGAGAGACAGAGAGAAAGGAAATGGGGGACTGGGGAGACAATCAAAATGGGTGAAGTTAGTAGCAGATTAAGAAAGTGGCACAGAACAGAAGAAAGTGGAGGGGTGTACTAAAAACGGAAGTTTTGTTTATCCCTTCTGCTTCTAAAATATTCAGGACAACTATTTTAGTTTATGTTATGTCGCAGGGCTCTTTCGAAATAAATAAATATACTTTTAATGTGTAGATAAGTAAATTTTTTTATTATGTATACGTGTGTTTGACTTTTTAACGCAGTCATACAGTATAACGATTATTTTTTCGTCTAAGTGTTAATGCACGAGAGACGTTTATTTTCCTTGAGTGTTTTATCTGCTGGTGTGTTGTTCTTAGCATCCAGAGTGACACAGGGCGCCAAGAATATCATAACAAACGATGCCATTAAGGTCTCGCAAGTCGTGATTACGACCGCAGTTTGCATGAGGGTACGGTTAATAGTGCGCTAACACGGGCACGGCGACAAATTTGTCCCGGTTCTCGTAGAAGCAGGGGGAGGACGACAAACATCCACCACACAGCCGACTGCTAATCTAGACACGATTGTACACATGTCTTTGCAGGTAACCCAGCAACCTTTAGTGGCCGGCGGTGAATATCCACGAAGGAAAGTAACGTTGGTGCGTCCCAAGGAAGCTTAATATGATCTCCAATGTTCTCATTATAAATAAATCGCTCTTCGGATGTGGTGGGCATCGTTATCATTGTGTACTCTGTTGACACTTTTATGTTAGGAAAGTATTGTCGTTGGACTGCCTTGAAATCCAGAGAGACTTTCACAAAATGTCCACTCTCTTGAATGTGGTTAACTGAAAGATAATGTCTACAACAAACAGGAAGAAACCCATAGCACTAGATACCAAGCTAAAGTAATATATTCAGCACACCACATAAATTAAGCGCTCATTAGTCATTTAAGTAAAAAAAACCGGTGTGGAACGGGATAGTCATACAAAATTTGTTGAGAATTTTTAACTCAATATTATTACCAATTCAGCCCAACCATCCACCATAGAAGAATAAGAATATCCTACTTTTTCTCCCTACAAGATGGCTGTATACACATGCTATGAACTAAACTTTCTTAGTTGCTGGGTAAGTGGAATTCGAGTCCAGTACCTAACAGAACAGAATTTTTGCTTTGTCTTGGCAGTCTATGATTTTAATCACTCTCACTGACAGTAATGAAGTTGGCCAAAGAAATGAATTAACATTCGTACCACTGCTGCGATTGGAAGCCAGGTCTCCCGCTTACTGGGCAGACTACAGCTACCAAACCTGCACAAATACACTAGTATGTCTCCTTCCCAAATACAGATTCCTACTAACAACTCAGCCCGATGCTATTCTCCTTCTAAACTCATACCAGCATTGCCAAGGAATCTGCTTTGTATGTGGGAGAGGGGTACCCGTGGTCTAGGGGTTGCCGGCACGGTAGCTCAGCACGTTCGGTCAGAGGGTTAGCAGCTCTCTGTAATAAAAAAACTGAGCTAATCGATCAACAACGAATTATTTTTGAATGCATTATGGGAACAGCAGTGATCAGTGTCTTGTAAATAATTACTATTAAAAACAGTCTTGATCACGATTTATTTTACAAGGTGACCGGTTTCGACCACTACTGTGGTCATCTTCAGACCATTGAGTAGGAACCCCTTTCTGTTGGAGAATCACAACTGATTCTCCAACAGAAAGGGGTTCCTACTCAATGGTCTGAAGATGACCACAGTAGTGGTCGAAACCGGTCACCTTGTAAAATAAATCGTGATCAAGACTGTTTTTAATAGTAATTATGATCAACAACGAACTAAACGGCTGACTTACGACGTCCGCCCCGAGCAGATGCAACGAACAAAAGGAAACAAAAACGAGATTTAAAAAAAAAAGGGGGTAGCGTCTTTGATTCGTAGTCAAAAACGTCTGCGGTCCCGGGTTCGATCCCCGGCACTGCCTAATTTTTGATAAATAATCAGCATTGGCGGCCGAAGACTTCCGGCATAAGAAGCCAGCCTCATTCTGCGAACGGCCTTATCAAAGAGGGCGGAGGAGCGGATAGAGGTTCAGGACACTCTATTGTCCTAGGGGTGGGAAATTGCCCCTAAAGGCGGAAGAATCAACAATGATCAACGACATGAGGATGCAGAAGGCAATGGAAACCACTGCATTAAATACACGTAACGTGTATCCACAGGACATGTGACTTGTAATTGAAGAAGTGTCATGATGATCTCTCCATTGGCAAAAGATTCCGGAATAGCCCCCCATTCGGATCTCCGGGAAGGGACTGCCAAGGAGGAGGTTACCTTGAGAAAAAGATTGGATAATCAACGAAAGGATAAAGTTCTACGAGTCGGGGCGTGGAATGTCAGAAGCTTGAATGTGGTAGGGAAACTAGAAAATTTGAAAAGGGATATGCAAAGGCTCAATCTAGATATAGTAGGGGCCAGTGAAGTGAAGTGGAAGGAAGACAAGGATTTCTGGTCAGATGAGTATCGGGTAATATCAACAGCAGCAGAAAATGGTATAACAGGTGTAGGATTCGTTATGAATAGGAAGGTAGGGCAGAGGGTGCGTTACTGTGAACAGTTCAGTGACCGGGTTGTTCTAATCAGAGTCGACAGCAGAACAACACCGACAGCGATAGTTCAGGTATACATGCCGACGTCGTAAGCTGAAGATGAACAGATAGAGAAAGAGTATGAGGATATTGAAAGGGTAATGCAGTATGTAAAGGGGGACGAAAATCTAATAGTCATGGGCGACTGGAATGCAGTTGTAGGAGAAGGTTACAGGAGAATATGGGCTTGGGACAAGGAATGAAAGAGGAGAAAGACTAATTGAGTTCTGTAACAAGTTGCAGCTAGTAATAGCGAATACCCTGTTCAAGAATCACAAGAGGAGGAGGTATACTTGGAAAAGGCCGGGAGATACGGGAAGATTTCAATTAGATTACATCATGGTCAGACAGAGATTCCGAAATCAGATACCGGATTGTAAGGCGTACCCAGGAGCAGATATAGACTCAGATCACAATGTAGTAGTGATGAAGAGTAGGCTGAAGTTCAAGACATTAGTCAGGAAGAATCAATACGCAAAGAAGTGGGATACGGAAGTACTAAGGAATGACGAGATACGTTTGAAGTTGTCTAACGCTGTAGATACAGCAATAAGGAATAACGCAGTAGGCAGTACAGTTGAAGAGGAATGGACATCTCTAAAAAGGGCCATCACAGAAGTTGGGAAGGAAAGCAAACGTACAAAGAAGGTAGCTGCGAAGAAACCATGGGTAACAGAAGAAATACTTCAGTTGATTGATGAAAGGAGGAAATACAAACATGTTCCGGGAAAATCAGGAATACAGAAATACAAGTCGCTGAGGAATGAAATAAATAGGAAGTGCAGGGAAGCTAAGACGAAATGGCTGCAGGAAAAATGTGAAGACATCGAAAAAGATATGATTGTCGGAAGGACAGACTCAGCATACAGGAAAGTCGAAACAACCTTTGGTGACATTAAAAGCAACCGTGGTAAAATTAAGAGCGCAACGGGAGTTCCACTGTTAAATGCAGAGGAAAGAGCAGATAGGAGGAAAGAATACATTGAAAGCCTCTATGAGGGTGAAGATTTGTCTGATGTGATAGAAGAAGAAACAGGAGTCGATTTAGAAGAGATAGGGCATCCAGTATTAGAATCGGAATTTAAAAGAGCTTTGGAGGACTTACGGTCAAATAAGGCAGAAGGGATAGATAGCATTCCATCATAATTTCTAAAATCATTGGGGGAAGTGGCAACAAAACGACTATTCACGTTGGTGTGTAGAATATATGGGTCTGGCGATACACCATCTGACTTTCGGAAAAGCATCATCCACACAATTCCGAAGACGGCAAGAGCTGAAAAGTGCGAGAATTATCGCACAATCAGCTTAACAGCTCATGCATCGAAGCTGCTTACAAGACTAATATACAGAAGAATGGAAAAGAAAATTGAGAATGCGCTAGGTGATGATCAGTTTGGCTTTAGGAAAATTAAAGGGACGAGAGAGGCAATTCTGACGTTACGGCTAATAATGGAAACAAGGCTAAAGAAAAATCAAGACACTTTCATAGGATTTGTCGACCTGGAAAAAGCGTTCGACAATGTAAAATGGTGCAAGCTGTTCGAGATTCTGAAAAAAGTAGGGGTAAGCTATAGGGAGAGACGGGTCATATACAATATGTACAACAACCAAGAGGGAATAATAAGAGTGGACGATCAAGAACGAAGTGCTCGTATTAAGAAGGGTGTAAGACAAGGCTGTAGCCTTTCGCCCCTACTCTTCAATCTGTACATCGAGGAAGCAATGATGGAAATAAAAGAAAGGTTCAGGAGTGAATTAAAATACAAGGTGAAAGGATATCAATGATACGATTCCCTGATGACATTGCTATCCTGAGTGAAAGTGAAGAAGAATTAAATGATCTGCTGAACGGAATGAACAGTCTAATGAGTACACAGTATGGTTTGAGAGTAAATTGGATAAAGACGAAGGTAATGAGAAGTAGTAGAAATTAGAACAGCGAGAAACTTAACATCAGGATTGATGGTCACGAAGTCAATGAAGTTAAGGAATTCCGCTACCTAGGCAGTAAAATAACCAATGACGGACGGAGCAAGGAGGACATCAAAAGCAGACTCGCTATGGCAAAAAAGTCATTTCTGGCCAAGAGAAGTCTACTAATATCAAATACCGGCCTTAATTTGAGGAAGAAATTTCTGAGGATGTACGTCTGGAGTACAGCATTGTATGGTAGTGAAACATGGACTGTGGGAAAACCGGAACACAAGAGAATCGAAGCATTTGAGATGTGGTGCTATAGACGAATGTTGAAAATTAGGTGGACTGATAAGGTAAGGAATGAGGAGGTTTTACGCAGAATCGGAGAGGAAAGGAATGTGTGGAAAACACTGATAAGGAGAAGGGACAGGATGATAGGACATCTGCTAAGACATGAGGGAGTGACTTCCATGGTACTAGAGGGAGCTGTAGAGGGCAAAAACTGTAGAGGAAGACAGAGATGGGAATACGTCAAGCAAATAATTGAGGACGTAGGTTGCAAGTGCTATTCTGAGATGAAGAGGTTAGCACAGGAAAGGAATTCGTGGCGGGCCGCATAAAACCAGCCAGTAGACCGATGACCAAAAAAAAAAAAAAAAAAATTGTAGATCCCAGTTCGTATCCTGGGGCTGACAAGAATTCATTGTTCCCCCCCTCCCGCGAGGCACTTGTCACGATTCACGCAGCTCCCCCTGTCGAAGGTTGAAGTCCTCCCTCGGGCATGGGTGTGTGTGTTGTACTTAGCGTCAGTTAGTTTCAGTTAGATTACGTGGTGTGTAAGCCTAGGGACGGATGACCCCAGCAGTTTGGTACCATAGGAACTTACCAAAAATTCCCAAATTCTACTTCATTGCTTTGACCTACTTTATTATTGTAGGTAAAGATGAGACTCAATATGTCTGGAGAAAGTGAGCTGTATGTGATTAATATGACTGAAACCACTTCACAGACACTCATAATCAACTGTCCCTACAGATCTTTAAATAGACACTCCTATGTTGGAACTGTTATCACTGTAGAAATTCATAACTGGCTGTAGAAGAAGTGGAAATGTAGTAGCATCTGAACAGAATTGCTGGAACAGTGCTCCACAGCGTGACTGCAGGAACTCTGGTGGAAGTCTGACAGAACTGGGCGATTGTTGGGGGCGCACACAGTTTTTTTCCCTGTTGATATAAGGATCTCCATCTGCGCCTGTGTTTCGCGTAAGTGAAGTAGCCTGTGGTTGACAGCGCTCTTTGTGGCAGTTGCAGCACTATCAGCGGATGGATATGACGTGCTGATGTGCATTATGTTATCAAAAGTATTCGGAAACCTGGCTGAAAATGACTCACAAGTTCATGTCGCCTTCCATCGGTAAAGCTGGAATTCAATATGGTGTTGGCCCACCCTTAGACTTGATGACAGCTTCCACTCTCGCAGGCTTACTTTCAATCAGGTGCTGGAAGGTTTCTTGAGGAATGGCAGCCCATTCTTCACGGAGTGCTCCACTGAGGAGAGGTATCGGTGTCAATCGGTGACGCCTGGCACGAAGTCGGCGTTCCAAAACATCCGAAAGGTGTTCTACATCATTCATGTCATGACTGTGCAGGTCAGTCTATCACAGGGATGTTATTGCTGTGTAACCACTCCGCCACAGGCCGCGCATTACGATCAGTTGTTCGATCGGGTTGAAAGATGCAATCGCCATTCCCGAATTACTCTTCAACAGTGGGAAGCAACAAGGTGCTTAAACATCAATGTAGGGCTTTGCTGTGATAGTGTCACGCAAAACAACAAGGGGTGCGAGCTCCCGCCATGAAAAACACGACCACCGCTTCCGAATTTTACTGGTGGCAATACACACGCTGCCGGCTGCGGTGGTCTCGCGGTTCTAGGCGCGCAGTACGGAACCGCGCGACTGTTACGGTCGCAGGTTCGAATCCTGCCTCGGGCATGGATGTGTGTGATGTCCTTACGTTAGTTAGGTTTGAGTAGTTCTAAGTTAGGGGTTGACGACCACAGATATTAAGTCCCATAGTGCTCAGAGCCATTTGAACCATTTCCGAACATTCATACAAGCCTGATATAATCGCCGAAAAGTGGTTCTGGCAAAGACATGTGATCTGGTAGCAGTTGACTAGGAGTTAGATGTCTGTTCCTCTTCGTTACTAGGGCTACGTATCGACCTTCGTACAGTGTGGTAGGCCCTTTGTGATCACCAGCAGGCATTCTCTAACTTCAGCGGCTGTTTTTAATCGCTACGTTACACTTTTGGAAATATCCTTTACTGTCATCATAGGAACGAAACTTTGACCAGTTTCGAACCGACCAACTGCTCGTCCACGATCTAAGCAATCAAATGATCCCTTGCAGACATATGGCAGTACAATAAAGAATCTCGACTAATCGGCTCCACAGCAACCTTCGTCAAACACCGTACTGCAGGAACTGTTGAGCGCACGCACAGTCTTTGCGTTATACCATTACTTCCTTTGGGCTTAATTGTGGTGTTGAATTAATTTAGTTTATCCGTATAAGTCAGTGCTGACTGCTACGTGCGGTTTGAAATACGCACGCAGGCGTCTGACGCAACCTACAGCGATGAAAATGTAACGTAGCAGTTTAAATTCTGGATAATGTTTTTGGAATGCCACGTATATTTTGAGCGCGAGGAAATGCGTCTTAAATATACGTAGCGTGACTTAATCTCAATACGCAGACAAAAAGTTATTTATAGTTAATGGCTAAATGGTTCGAATGGCTCTGAGCACTATGGGACTTAACTTCTGAGGTCATCAGTCCCCTAGAACTTAGAACTACTTAAAACTAACTAACGTAAGGACATCACACACATCCATGCCCGAGGCAGGATTCATGTGTTTTGAAGTAGGTCTTAAACGCACATGCGCCGTTACCAAAACGTTCCAGTAGAAAAAGTACCTCAAGTGAATATGTCTCTCGTAGGGACCTGCGGATGGCAGCAAATGTGGGTGGATCTGCTACTCGACAGTTCCGAAACCGCCGAACGTACAGACATGGGGCAGCGTGAGCATTTCCATCCGCTGCCCCCTAAGCACAGCGCATGTCTGCCCTATCTTCCCCAGAATAGCGCTCCATTTCCTGTCTGGTCCACATAGTAACAAACAAAAGAGTGCCGCAGTTTTAGTGGAAAGTGAGGAAGCGAGAACCGGACTCCGCAATCTGCACAGGTGCTCCCCTCTATGCAAAACCTATAAAACGGAATTCTCACAGCCAAAAGCAACGCTTTCTTGTCTCAGTAAAAGGAGGAAAATCCGGCAGTGTTGGGGTGGCCGAACGGTTCTAGGTGCTACAGTTTGGAACCGCTCGACCGCTACGGTCGCAGGTTCGAATCCTGCCTCGGGCATTTATGTGTGTGATGTCCTTAGGTTGGTTAGGTTTAAGTAGTTCTCAGTTCTAGGGGACTGATTACCTTAGAAATTAAGGCCCATAGTGCTCAGAGCCATTTTTGAACCGGCAGTGTTGTCCCCCCTGGAATATTCACAACTATGTCGGCTACAGCGGTTGCAAATAAAAGTTATAAAACTACAACGAGACGTCTGATTTACCTTGATGTCACAGATACATTGAAATCGTTGCCCTGCATATCCGCTACCGTGACGGCATGGATGTCCTCTTGTGTGCCTACTCTCTTAGTAGCGCGCTACGCTGTTCAATGGCACCTAGCGCCATGCATTAAGGGATGGGGATACGGGTTGCTACGTGAAATACGCTTGTTATGACCCTCTCTACTAGCCCTTTCATTTTCTACATTCAATTCAGATGCAACAGATCCTAAATGGATCAAAATCGGTAGATGTCAGGTAGATTTAAGACAAGCAAATGATTACAATTTCAGAAAAACTGGATGATTATTCAAGAGAAAGAGGTTCACTAAGTGATGAAGTCCACACTACAGGACCCGACAGCCAGGTGTGATGGTCTGGGATGCTATTTCTTTTCACAGCAGGACCCCTTCAGTGGTCATCCGCGGTACCCTTACAGCATAACAGTACGTCGACGATGTTCTACGCCCTGTTTTGTTGCCCTTCGTGGCAAGCCATCTTGGGCTTACATACCAGCAAGACAATGCCGGCAGATACATGGCGGGAATTTGTACTGATCTGATTGTGTTCAAGCTTTCCAGACACTACCTTGGCCAGCAAGGTTGCCGGATCGCTCCCCAAACGAGAACGTCTGGAACGTTATGGACAGGGCTCTCCGACCATCTTGCGATTTTAACGATCTCTCGCGCCAGTTGCACAGAATTTTCCGCGAAATCTCTCAGGATGACATATGTTGTTGCCGTGGTCTTCAGTCCTGAGACTGGTTTGATGCAGCTCTCCATGCTACTCTATCCTGTGCAAGCTTCTTCATCTCCCAGTACCTACTGCAACCTACATCCTTCTGAATCTGCTTAGTGTATTCATCTCTTGGTCTCCCCCTACGATTTTTACCCTCCACACTGCCCTCCAATACTAAATTGGTGATCCCTTGATGCCTCAGAACATGTCCTACCAACCGATCCCTTCTTCTGGTCAAGTTGTGCCACAAACTTCTCTTCTCCCCAATCCTATTCAATACTTCCTCATTAGTTATGTGATCTACCCATCTAATCTTCAGCATTCTTCTGTAGCACCACATTTCGAAAGCTTCTATTCTCTTCTTGTCCAAACTATTTACCGTCCATGTTTCACTTCCATACATGGCTACACTCCATACAAATACTTTCAGAAATGACTTCCTGACACTTAAATCTATACTCGATGTTAACAAATTTCTCTTCTTCAGAAACGCTTTCCTTAACAACTACCAATCAGTGCCAAGTCGAACGACTGCCTGGATAAGGTCCACTGGTAAATGAACGCGTTATTGACTTGCTCAACTTGTGAAACTCTTTCTCTTGTATAAATCATCCATTTTTCTGAAATTATAGACGTTTGTTTTTCTGTACATGAACATTACATAACCTATCTCTGTCCTAGCCAGTTAATTCCTTCGTGGTATTCTTTTTTCTTCTGCCAATGTCGGCTAAAAAAATGCGCAATTTGTTGTGGGACATCGTGGAATATTCACGCTTCATTCCCTGTTGTTTCAAGAAGTTCCGATATGTGGGGCCGCTATACATAGCCTTCAAAATGGTGTCTGTAGCGGAGAACCGATTTAAAGCAGAGAGCTGTAACCGAGTTTCTTTTGGCGTAAAACTAGAGCATCGCAGATATTCGTAGTGAGCCGTTGGGCTAGGCGTCTGTCGTCATCGAAACAAGGTCGCGCAAACATGTCCTACTTCCCGCGTGCCGGCATAGAGCTGTTATTTCTGCAATGTTGGACGTGCTGACACTGTCATTCATGTTGCTCGACGAATAATAATCGAACATCACGCTGCGCAACTGGACATCTCTGTTGGCAATGTTGACCGACTTCATTCGACTGGTCTTCCTCATCCATCCTGCAGCCTGGATCTCGCCCTTCTGAATTACGTCTGTTAGGCCTAGTGAAGGACGTACTGCTTGGGAAGCAATAAGTAGATGATGGGGAGGTTATTAATACAGCAAGGCCTTGGCTCCGACGTCTACCAGCAGATCGGTACCTTGACTTTAATTTTGTAAGTAATGAAATTAACAAAGTTCACGTAAATGAAATAGTAAATGCTCGCCAGCCTAATTAGGCATAACACATTGAAACATTAAGTTTGAAGGGAAATTAACATAGATTGCTGAAGAGACTTCGATAAATGCTCCTTTTAAATAGTGCAATGGACACACACAACTAACAAACGATCTACGTAATGATTAGCAGTAGATAGCTTTTTACACAAACCAGCAAACATAGAGAACTAGATAATACTTCTCTCATAGTAATAAAAGTTACTATTTCAGTCGTTGATTAATTCGGTACTAATTCAACATTAAGGTGCTACTAAAGACACACTGGAATGAAATTGGGCATGGAAAGAGTTCTGGTTTCAGCTAACACATACATACCACAAATGAAATTAAATAATCCCAAACCTATACTTATTATGCCTTTATTATTAGCAATGTAGCAATTTTCTTTTAATAGCAACAAAAAAACAATCTTTAGCTTGACTTTCTCGTAGCGGAAAAGAATATATTCGGGACCCATAAACTGTCATTTACTCTATGGGTAAATTCTGTAACTATTTCAGAGACAATTGCAAAGCACTCATCTGGATTTCTAACCCCAATTGAATTTGTTTGTATTTCAACACTACATGACAATTTACTCAGTTAATATTTTCAAATAAAACTTCATAAATTAGTTCTATTAATAGTCAGAACAAAGTAACGTTTCATGAGAGCTCAAATTACGTGCCTCTTTCATTAGCTGCGAAGCAGCTGGTTTAACTAGCATCATTTCCCACTGAAACCTTGGCACATTCGAATTAGAAACCAATCACTGATTATTCAGAAACAGGATACTCAGTCTTTAGCACGTATAGCATAGGACCCTGTATAGGTTTCATGATCAGGGCAACTTCGAAGTTAAAACATATATTTGTATCATTGAAATTATTATTGAAAAATCACACACAAATGTACTGGTCTGTATTAAAATACATATTTGAGTTCCTGAAGTAAGCAGAGCAGTGGTGCAATACTGGTGGCAAGTACGTGACGGCTATCTGATCTCACCTCTTGCCGTTTAACGATCTTTACAAATTTCTTCTTGGCGACGTATTAATCATTTCAGAGCCATTCCATAATACAAGAGCACAATACAGGGTGTTTATAAATGAATATCGGGGTTTCAACGCTTTATAATATTTATTATATTAAACGTACAGTTATAAATGATATGTCAAATGAAAGAGCAACTCATTTTTACCAAGAACCTTATAAATGTTCAATGTGAGCACAATTTATCACACGGCACACATCAAGTCTATAGCCGAGTTCTTCCCAAACGTTGATAAGGGTGTCTTCAGTGATCGTAGCAACACCTGGTTCAATCCGGTTTCTTAATTCAGGGAGGTCTGCTGGTAGCGGAGGCACGTACACACCATCCTTGATGAATTCCCAAAGGAAAAAATCGCATGGCGTTATGACGGGTGAACGTGGAGCCATGCAAAGCAAGCCCTGTCATTGGGCCCCTTGCGGCGACTTAACCATTTTTTAGAGCCATTCCAAATACGAGAGCACCATTATACAGCCAAAACCATATCCGAGGCAATTTCAACATAAATCGGCTTCCGAATGCCTCACTTGGCACCTACGATGTTCACTATGTAACTGCTGGCCACTGACTGCTTATGTGCTCTCTCCCGTGCCGCCCAGATTCACCACCAATCCAGCTTTTCTCGCGCGCCAAGCCCCTTCCGCAGCGGACGGGGTTCCCTACACCTTTTCCTTTATATAATACAACATCCCTAAGTATGAACCAGTATTCAAGTACTATTTATCTTTTAAGAGCACTCATATTTTATAAAGTTTCACTATTTTTAAACGTTATTCAGTTTTTATGCTACATACTTCACAAACTTCCACTTCACTCTGAGAGTTCAAAGATCTTAACTAGTACAGAAAAATCTCTTCAAAAGTTAAATACACAGAATTATATAGCATGACCTACTTATTGTCGCTAATGGTGTTACAGTATACATAACAATAGAGGATGACGGGCAATGGAGGCTAAAGACACGGTCATCACAGGAATCTGGATGAGGACAGAGCACAGTTAGGCAAGTAGGCGAGCGCGCCTTCTTGCTGGGGAGTGGCTGCGCTCGAGGAGGCGGGGCGCAGCTGAACGCCCGGCCGCCTCGGTCACGTAACTTGCAGGGGGCGGCGGCAACAGTTGCGGGTAATAGCGGCGACTGCTCGGGCTGAAATACTCCCACAATATCGGGACCTGCCGGTGTGGCCCACCCCTACCCCCAGCCCCCACCACTACCATCTGTCACGAGCCATCCGGCGCGGGGGCGGCGGTGGGGGCGGCTGCGGCTGCCTTTGCGGTGGGCGACGCGGAGATACCTGGAGGCGAAGCTGCGCGCCCGCTCCCTCCCTACCACTTGGCACCGGCCGCCTGCTAATTTAATACCGCAGCAGCTGGGACCCGGCCCTGTTCTGACAGCGTGGTACCCAAGTCGGAGAAGGCGATTTCAACTACTGAGAACTGAGATTCTAGCACTTCCCGTGTTCTAACACGACCGTGGCCAAGACATTATTAAGAGACATTTCAGTGGCTGTCAGTAACTAGCCAATAGGAAGGGATATTTTTGTTAATATTTGCTCGTCTCCAGTGGCTGTATTTTATATTCGTACGCCGACAAAATTGAGCCACCTGTCATGTTCGGTCGAAGATAACCTTAGTCTAGGAAAACTGGACGTACACGGGATGTTGAAAAAAATGTATGCAGTCCTTCGACAGATGGTAGTACTCATCGACACAAGAAAACTAAATCCAATAAGCATGGGTTCGGAAATGCTTACTTTCTAAGTGTAATAACGCAGCTGGTACGCCATCCTGAAATATCGAGGACATAATACAAACGTGCCAAAGCTTGCCACCTAAAGTGCAAACAAAAGTCGTACTGACAGCTACACTGCCATCTTTCTTTCTCCTTGGACAACTTGCGAACAAGCCTATATTTCTTGCTACCCTGGCTTGGAGACCTCACTGAACGTGAGGCCATTTTATAGGATGGCCTACGGCTGTGTATCTGAGAAGGACTCTCTGGAGTTTTATTGAGGTTCTAGTAATTGTACCACAGTGGTCTGTATCTACCCTGCCTAAAATCGTAGTAGCGATGTGCGCACCTCACACCATTAGGCATAAATACAAACTCCCTATAGGCATCTCGAAAACTGTCAATAAGTTGCTGCCAAAGCTTGCCACCTAAAGTGCAAACAAAAGTCGTACTGACAGCTACACTGCCATCTTTCTTTCTCCTTGGACAACTTGCGAACAAGCCTATATTTCTTGCTACCCTGGCTTGGAGACCTCACTGAACGTGAGGCCATTTTATAGGATGGCCTACGGCTGTGTGTCTGAGAAGGACTCTCTGGAGTTTTATTGAGGTTCTAGTAATTGTACCACAGTGGTCTGTATCTACCCTGCCTAAAATCGTAGTAGCGATGTGCGCACCTCACACCATTAGGCATAAATACAAACTCCCTATAGGCATCTCGAAAACTGTCAATAAGTTACTGCAAATTAGGCATGAAGTATATCTGCTTGTTGTTGTACCTGCCGTTAACCACTGAAGACGCAACGTTGCAGTTTTCCTAGGCTAAGGTTATCTTCGAGCGAACATGACAGGTGGCTCAATTTTGTCGGCGTACGAATATAAAATACAGCCACTGGAGACGAGCAAATATTAACAGAAATATCCCTTCCGGACATTCATATTTTCTGCGACTTAAACGTGTTTACAGAAGCTGTTCAACGTGGGGTCCATTGATGACAACGCACCCCTCTGCCATCCGGCGTAAGAAAGGACGCAACCTTTGAAGTATATCCGCTTGTTGTTGTACCTGCCGTTACCCACTGAAGACGCAACGTTGCAGTGTCCGAACATCGTTGATTGGCGCGGCGTAGACCAATTCCTTCAAGAGTCCCAGTAACCAATACTCTACGGGATTGAGGTCTAGGGAATGTGCAGCCAAAGATTTGTCCTCACCCTCCCCCCTCCCCATCGAACAGTCCAACGGTCTTGAAGTGTCTGCGTCAGACGTTCGCGCACTTTGCGACGAAAGTGTTGCTGGTGAGCCATCATGCATGAACCACGCCTGTATTCGTTGCTGCAATGGCACAGCCTCCATCAAGGTAGGAAATACATTACTGAGAAAGTCCAGATAATCAATCCCACTCAACCTAAGTGGTAGTATGTATGGCCCTATTACTCTATCGCCATGTACGACTGCCCTTACGTTGATTGAGAATTGATGTAGGTGCCCCTTCCCTGACTTTCTTGGGGATTTACATTTGCCCGTACATGATGGCTATTGAAATTCACAACACAATCTCTTATGAACCGTGCTTCTTCGGTAAAAAAACCTTATATGTGGACCACTGATCTGCGGCGCACTTTTGCAACAGCCATAGACAGAACCGCGGTCTGCCGTGATAACCCTGTGACCTTAGGACCTGAACGCGCTGTAGATGACTTGATGTTGTTGTGGCTATAATTTTAATTAACATTGCTGGTGAGGAGGAAAGTTAGTTATTAGTATTTTATTAATGATCTCATTCATAAGCAGCCACATCACAGTCATCACAGTCGCTCAAGAAACTTATAGTTAAGCTTTACTTATTTAATGAGAATCGGACGGTGACACTCCTTGTCCGCAGTCTCGATGATTCGAAGCGATCTACAATCCTGTCTAAATAAAATGTCTTGCGTTGCGTAGTCAGTTGGGAAACCTGAGATCAAGCGGAAAGTTTGCTTTGATAGACGTTAATTATCCGATTAAATAATGGTGCTCTTGGATCTAATAAGTGCAGGTTCGTTTCAAATTTATCGGAAGTTCCCTTCTGATTACCAACGAAACAACACCTTCGTGCAAATTTCCAATTAGAGAATACATACATAATGAAATTTCTTACTCACCTTTGATGTAAATGCTCAGTATATATTTTCTTGGGTAGCATACAATATATTTTCAATCTCTTTCTTCCAGTAATCTCGATAGCAAAATTACAATTATTCAATGCGGCTATTCGGCGCAGAGAAAATCCTTGAAGTCCCCTCAACACACCAGAGAGAATATTACAAAGAGTAATTATGCGCTCATGGAATAGTAATAGTACTGTACTACTTTGAGCATCGATTCTGCGGGTATATAGATGGTCAAGTAGGAAACGTAATTCACTCATAGAATTGTGCAGGGATAATTAGTAGAATATAAAGAGATATTACATGGTCTTCAGTCCAGAGACTGTTTTGATGCAGCTCTCCATGCTACTCGATCCTATACAAGCTACTTCATTTCCCAGTACCTACTGCAACCTACATCCTTCTGAATCTGTTTAGTCTATTCATCTCTTGGTCTCCCTCTACGATTTTTTCCTCCACCCTGCCCTCCAGTACTAAATTGGTGATCCCTTGATGTCTCAGAATATGTCCTACCAACCGATCCCTTCTTCTGGTCAATTTGTGCCACAAACTCCTCTTCTCCCCAATTCTATTCAATACCTCCTCATTAGTTATATGATCTATCCATACAATATTCAGCATTCTTCTGTAGCACCACATTTCGAAAGCTTCTATTCTCGTCTTGTCTGAACTATTTATCGTTCATGTTTCACTTTCATACATGGCTACACTCCATATAAACACTTCCAGAAAAGACTTCCTGACACTTTAATCTACACTCGATGTTAACAAATTTCTATTCTTCAGAAACTCTTTGCCCATAAGATAAACGATGCTGTCAACCAGCGCCAGACAGTCACCTTTGCAGAACAAGGTAATACCGCTTGATGCGCTTGTGAATATTCTGTTGCTCATAGTCTGCAATTCAGCCAACAGTCTTACCGCAATGGTAACACCGGTTGCCGTCAGATGATCAAAGTTAAGTGCTGTCGGACTTGGCTAGCTCTTGGATGGATCACCGTCTCCGTCTACCGAGTGCTGCTGGCAACCTGGGTGCACTCAGCACTTGTGAGGCCAATTGGGGAGCTACGTGACTGAGAAGTAGCGACAACGGTCTCGAAAACTGACAACGGCGTAGAGCGGGTCCTGACCACATGCCCCTCCGTATCCGCATCCGGTGATGCTTAAGGGCTGGGGATGACGCGGCGACCGGTCGGTACCGTTGGGTCTTCAAGTCCTGTTCGGAATGTATTCGTTTGTTTTTTATATTCTCCAGTTCTGAGTACTGAAATGTCCTTGGAGATGAAAATGGCCTTCGTCCGTCACCAGATTGTTCCACGGCCAGTTATTCCAGAGCGAACGTCAGTCTTGCTGGTAGGACAGCAGAAAGCGACTCCTGAACATGGGTGACTTTGTATGGGTAGCAGTGTAGGATGTTTCGTTGGATTTTATGTATCGTGCTCGCAGACATGTCCAACATTCGAGCAATTTCCCGTGCAAACCATCAGTCGACCCATTCTATAATACTGTGGCTACAGTTTTGACAGACATCGGATCAACTGCTTTCCTCCCTCCGCTACATTGCACTTAAAAGAATCTGTCTTTACGAAGTTTGTAATCATTTTCTCCAGACCCTTATCAGACATCGCACCAATGCCTTTCTTTATTCCCTTGAGTGTCTGGTACTTCTTCAGGGCTACTGGTGCACAGTCACCGTTCTTGTAAATGAACCTCTCCAGAATCGCGCGATCCTTCATGAAGACAGTCATGTCGAGCGTCTCGGATGTAAACTGTGTGACTGCTGTGTGTAGCGTGTCTGTTGGTGTTCATATTCTGACTTCTGACGCTTATAGCGGCATCTGTCGGTCAAACCTTCGAGTTTTTTTTTTCTTTGTCCCATGATATTTCCGCCTGCGTCTATAACATCCTGATCACATTTGACATCATTCTGAGCAGTGGTTCTCTTTCTACAGCGTTTTGAACCTGGAACTTCAATTATGGAGACGTTGTACGTATCCTCACCTGATCGCCTTGCATTTTAACGTGTGAGTTCAATGGATACTACGATCGCGGTTTTAATGTTCTAAAACATACCCCAGTATATTAAATCTGACTCAAGGGTGCACTAAAACGCTATTAGACTGACTTCCTTTTATATGATCTAGTGACCAGTAACTTTCTCGTGGCCAAAGGAATAACGTAAACGAAGATAAATTGAAACCATCGTCCTTACAACAGATATCATGTGGTTATTCCATATCTGTGTTAACGAATCACTCCTCATAGGTGTGACCCGTGCAATGCAAATGGTCTTCCACACTGTACCCTACAACACCTAATAAACTGAAATGAGCTCGCGTGGTTGCTGGATATAGAAGTATTCGTCGCAGCGAAGACGTGCCTTGAATTTCCACCGCAACAGGCACTTACCTTGCTTACTGAAACTGCTACTTAAAAAAAAAGAACAATGTATCATCAATGCCGAAGACAGATTATTCTCTCTCATCTCTAAAGACAATGAAGTACAGTCTAATTCGTGAAAACATGTGAGCATTTGAAAAAATATCAGCGGACTGAAAAATAACTTCGTAATTACCTCAGATTACATGAATATTGAATGATACAGTCTGATATAGCTGCCCCTACCTATACGGTTTTATGAGCCGTGTGCTATGTCTGAATCCAGAATGGTGTCCAGACGGGCTACAGCTACGTAATCGAAACAAGTAGACTCTCAGAGCTTTGGGTGACCTTTAGCAAGCGGAATGATATTGTAATAAATACAAGTGAATGTTGTTCATGACTAACACGATATTTTTGGACCACGATGTACTTTACTACGGCCATAAATATCCGTCTTGAATCGTTCGCTGTGTAATTAGCGGTGGATGTCTCTGTACGTTTATTCCGTTTATAGTACTTAACATTTCGTACACAGTTCAGAAACGCTGCCTCACAGAGTGTGTTTCACCATCAAAAGCAAATTAACACGAGATATCTAAATGAGAGGCGTGGAACTAACAATTTTCTGGTATATGCCCAATGAAAACATTAACACATGACTCGCTGTTTTAACGTGCGGGGGTAGTTTCGTAAACAAGATCTGTATAATAGCTCTAAGATGTCTTCCTATAATTTACCATATACTGTGGGACACTTTGACAATGTTCCTCACATCTCCAGATCGAACTGGCCAACAACGCTTTTCTGTCATCTAAGGTTTTATAAAACGACATCGGCAGGGGCAGCTAACTCGCCCTCTATATTGTATCGAAAATGAACACAAATCCTCATGTCTTACATAAGAGGTGCCCTTCAGTGGACCACGTGACTGTACATGACCATATGAGTGGAAAAGCAGTGACATGAGCAACTGGCACCCCCGGATAACTGAACAGAAATTGGATAGTGATTCCCATGTGCTCTAAACAAAACGTGAACTGGAGCAAAGATTATCATTTATCCACATGAATTACAAGTGCATAGTACCTCGCGTAAATAAATGTGAGGTTTCACGTGACAAATAATTACGCAAAAGAAGCGCAAGCAACCAGACGGATGTCGCTTCAACGTGCCCAGTTCTTCTGTCACAAGTCAAAGCGTCTACAGTAAACAGTGCAGCACATCCAGGCGGTGGCAAGCAGGAAGTCATGGTGTGTTTCCTGCAGCGAGCGAAAGAGAAGAGTGTCTCCTGTTCCACAAGCCATGCTCCAATGCGCCATGAACACTCTGTACCAAGCAAAACCAGCAAGTCTCAGAGACTTGCTAAAGCCATGCCTTTTCAGTTCCTTACCAAAGATAGAGCCACTTTGCCTGACTAAACGGTCACTATGGGTTCTTTGAAACATATAAGTGCTAATAAACACGTATATGACTACATAACATGAAAGGTGTTTACAACAGACGGCTTTCAACACTTCAGTGCAACCGCACAATATGCACAGTCTTCAGTGGTTAAAGACTCGCCACTCTGCTAGAGGCTGAAATTCTGAGAGGCGAAGTAACATCTGTATACCTTTTTACACCACTCCTGGTGGTGGTCATATGGTCTGATTAACATATCAAGTTGATTGAATAATTGTAGAAAACTAGCTGATAAACAGGGCGTTGTACAGGTAATCATTTTGCCAATTTCCTGTTGGGGAAAACAGAAAAGAACTGTGTTTCTGGTAACATACATTCGTGGAAACACCTTTGAAATTACGAAACAGTCGTACAAAGAAACGTGCGTAATGTACAAATGTATAAGTGGTTATTATTGTAATCTTCAGTCCAAAGACTGGTTTGATGCAGCTTTCCATGCAAATCTATACTGTGCAAGCCTCTTGACCTCCGAGTAACTACTTCCGATCTACATCCCTCTGAATCTGCTTACTGCATTAATCTCTTGCTCTCCCTCTACGATTTTTACCAGCCACGCTTCATCCAATACAAAACTGGCGATCCATTGATGCGTCAGAATCTACCAACCGATCCCCGGTTCGATTCCCGGCCAGGTTTGGGATTTTCTCTGCCCGGGGACTGGGTGTTTGTATATTCATCATCATCATCATCATCATCATCATCAAGATCATCATCATTCGTGGCAGTGGCTCGATCGGAAAGTGTAAAAGTCGGACTGTGTGAAAATTGGGACTATGTACGGGCGCTGATGATAGCGCAGTTGACCGCGACACAAACCAAACATCATCATCAACCGATCCCTTCTATTAGTTATGTTGTACCACAAATCTCTTTTCTCCGCAGCTCTGTTCAGTACATCCTCATTAGTCAAGTTATCTATCCATCTCATGTTCAGTATTCTTGTATAAGCACGGTATCCAAATTAAGATACATGATCCTGGACAGTTTCTGTACGCCGAGGCCACCTGCTTCGCGTGTTTAACAACCCCATAGATATCTATCGTTTTCGCCTACAGCGGATTCCGCTTCGCAGCTGAGAGCTGTCAAAAGCGCTGCCAAATGTCAGGGATATCCTTAAACTGACTCGACTGGAGAAGTGCCTTAGTAGTAAAGAATTAATATACACTCCTGGAAATGGAAAAAAGAACACATTGACACCGGTGTGTCAGACCCACCATACTTGCTCCGGACACTGCGAGAGGGCTGTACAAGCAATGATCACACGCACGGCACAGCGGACACACCAGGAACCACGGTGTTGGCCGTCGAATGGCGCTAGCTGCGCAGCATTTGTGCACCGCCGCCGTCAGTGTCAGCCAATTTGCCGTGGCATACGGAGCTCCATCGCAGTCTTTAACACTGGTAGCATGCCGCGACAGCGTGGACGTGAACCGTATGTGCAGTTGACGGACTTTGAGCGAGGGCGTATAGTGGGCATGCGGGAGGCCGGGTGGACGTACCGCCGAATTGCTCAACACGTGGGGCGTGAGGTCTCCACAGTACATCGATGTTGTCGCCAGTGGTCGGCGGAAGGTGCACGTGCCCGTCGACCTGGGACCGGACCGCAGCGACGCACGGATGCACGCCAAGGCCGTAGGATCCTACGCAGTGCCGTAGGGGACCGCACCGCCACTTCCCAGCAAATTAGGGACACTGTTGCTCCTGGGGTATCGGCGAGGACCATTCGCAACCGTCTACATGAAGCTGGGCTACGGTCCCGCACACCGTTAGGCCGTCTTCCGCTCACGCCCCAACATCGTGCAGCCCGCCTCCAGTGGTGTCGCGACAGGCGTGAATGGAGGGACGAATGGAGACGTGTCGTCTTCAGCGATGAGAGTCGCTTCTGCCTTAAAAAAATAAAGTTGTTATATTAACTTAAGTATGTTGTTAAATTAACCTAATTATGTCATGTATTGGAAAATTTGACTCGTTCCACATCATTACGAAATATCGTATTCATGATCCATGGAACTAGTATTAATCTAATCTAATCTAATCTAATCTGACAGGCGTTGATAAATGCCAATGGGGACAGTAGAAAATGTGCATCGGGCCCGGGGCTCGAACGCGGAATCACCTGTTTACATGAGGGACGCTCTATCTGTCTGAGCCACCGAAGACACACAGAATAGTGCGACTGCCGGGACGTATCTCAGGCAGGCTCCCCGTGAGACCCACATTTTCAACTTACTGTCCACAGACTACATTTGTAGTACCCCTGCCCGCTGTTCTTTCGGACATGACCGAAAGAACAGATACCATCTTCATATAGATAAGACTTGCCGGCCAATGATCTTCTTCAATGTGGATGCACTCACAATACCCGAAATTTTAAGGGAATCAGTAGATCGACTGCCGCGATTAATGAGTATGGAGGGCAGGGGCACTACATATATAGTGAGTGGACAGTAAGTTGAAAATGTGGGGCTCACTGGGAGCGTGCCTTAGATACGTCCCTGCAGTCTCACTATTTTCTGTGTCCTCGATAGCTCAGGCGGACAGTCTGCCTTCGACAGTGACACAGTGCGGACCGTGTTGCCCTCTGGCCGCGCTGCGGTGCGCGCGCCTGTTTGTTTACGCCGGAGCAGCTTCGCGTTTGCGGTGTTTTGAGTCTAAAACTAGATGGCACACTCGTACAGAAAAACGACTTTGAAGTTCAGTTTTGTGATCGACTATACAGTACCTAAGGCACACGAGATTCAACGTTTTTTATAAGAGAAGAGGTTAAAGTCTAACCATGGAAAACGGTAGGAATCCATTTATCGATCGTTTCAAGAGTCGTGTGTGTCAAGCTTATTGACGAGGTGACTTGTGAAAGACTTCTCCAACGACCACCGAACGGATATCGTTTCTGTCATGTCGACGAGAATGTTGGTGCGGTTACGGTCGATCACGCGGGAATGGGGATACGCACCACACGGGTCTTTGCGTTTCCGATTGAGGTTCCGTCTGAACTTGTGATCGACGCCTTTCGACCATACGTTACAGTTCTATCCCGTGTGGCCGAAAAATGGGCGAGTTTTACCACATACCACGTCCTAAATGGGGTGACACAAATACGGACAGAACTGAGAAAGCACATCCCCTCTCATTTGTATATAGGGGGTTGCTGAGCGATTACACAAGGGGCGTTTGAAAAGTCTTTGCAAAGTCGGGTAGGTGGCACCACTGTCGTGTATCGAGGTCATGTTTAGTTAGTAGCATCTTTGGAAAGAACGCACACCAAGTTTCAGCCATATTGGTCTATTTCCTTGTGTTTGCCGTGAGTGTGAATCAAGGCAGTCGAGTGATTGTCAAAAAATGGACGAAGAAGAATTTCGTGTGGTGATTAAACATTACTTGATAAAAGGCAAAACGGCTCAGGAGATTAAAGAGAAGCTTGATAAACATTCCGGCTACTCTGCAACTTCAATTAGAACAGTTTATAAGTGGTTTCAAAATTTTAGGAGTGGCCATATGGACACAAGTGATCCTCGACGTTCTGGACGCCCTGCAGAAAACATTGATAAAATTCATGGTATGGTTATGGATGACAGAAGAGTTAAGGTGTGTGAGATTGCTAATGCTGTGGGCATCTCGAATGAACGGGTACGTAATATTTGGCATAAACATTTTGACATGAGAAAGCTATCCGCAATATGAGTTCCGCGATTGCTCACGCTTGACCAAAAACGGAATCGTGTGAAGTGTTGCAAGGATGGTTTGCAGCTGTTCAGGAAGAATCCGCAGGACTTTAAGCATCGTTTTTTCACTGTGGATGAGACATGGATACATTACTATACCCTTGAGACCAAACAACAATCTAAACAATGGGTTACCAAGGGAGAATCTGCACCAAAAAAGGCGAAGACCAGTCCTTCGGCCGGAAAGGTTATGGTGACTGTCTTTTGGGATTCGCAAGGGATAATCCTCATCTACTATCCGGAAAATGGTAAAACTATTACAGTTGCATATTATTCATCGCTCGTGGACCGTTTGAAAATTGGGCTGTAAGAAAAACGCAGGAGATTGGACCGCAAAAGTCCATTTCCATCACGACAATGCACCAGCACACATCTCAGCAGTTGTGATCGCAAAATTAATTGAAATAGGATTCCAATTCGTTTCACATCCTCCCTATTCTCCAGACTTGGCTCCCTCGAACCACTGTTTGTTCCCTAATTTGAAGAAATGGCTGGCGGGACAAAGATTTTATTCAAACGAGGAGGTGATTGCAGCAACTAATAGCTATTTTGCAGACTTGGATAATTCCTATTATTCGGAAGGGGTCAACAAATTAGGTGTTGGATGAAGTGTATAAGTAGAAAAGGAGAAAAATAAAAAACGGTTACCACAAACACGTAAGTAGTTTTTATTTTTGCACGGACTATTCAAACGCCCCTTGTAATATATGATGGACAACCTCCCACTTGCTAGGGGTGGGGGAAAGAAGGCCACGTCCTCTCGGAATGCCTCCAGCGTCGTTTAGTGCAAACCCCGCGGGATGACGTTCAGGCGCCGATCATCTTTGTGGAGGCTCTGAGGAAGGAAGTGAGGGAGATTTCCGATGGGCGCCAGCAGCTGCACACTATAGAGAAGATGGAAACCAACGGATTGGGACTCCGACCACCGGTTCCACCGCAGCAGACACAGGACCCCGTACAAGAGATGCAGCTGAAGGTCGCTCCAGGCTCAGTCGTCGTGACTGCCAGTGCTTCCACCGCGAGCGTGATAGACGAGGCCCAAGACGGAGGATACACCTTCCAAACACCCGACGCGGAAGCACGACAACGGAAACAGCGTTCGCCGAAGAGAAGAAAGAAGCGACGACTGACTTCTGCGGATGATAGCCATAGTCCCGAGGGGACAGTAGATGACAACGACAGTATCGACCTGCGTCCAGTGGCTTCAACAGATACCGAGATGACGGTGCGGGAGCTGCACAGCAACGATAACTTCAGTTCTCCTTCTGGTGGCCGGAAGGCAGAAGTGGAGATGACGATTGTCCAACATCAGAGCGGTGACAACTCTGTCTGCTATCCTTCGGCCGGCTCTGGAAATATGCTTGGGGACTGGGCGCAGGAAATGGACCAACAGGAGCAGGATGAAGATACGGACGCGTTGATTGGGGACGGTCTTGTCCGTGCGCCGGGAGGGGCCGGGGAATGTTGAACAACTTCATGTGGTGAGAAGCGACCGGGGCGCCGATAACCGGTTTTCAACAGCATCGCTTGATGACAACCCCCCCCCCTTCCAACTGACGAACGCACGCCAGGCGTAACGCATTACGACGATCAACATTAATGGCATTCGGATGTCACTTAAAATTCAAATGCTGAAAGATATGTTACACGCCGCAGACGTGGATATTGTACTCTTACAAGAAGTGCGTTTCACATCGCCGCCGAAATTCTACGGCTACGACTCACTTCATTCATTGCACGATGACAGTGGATTCTCACCAGGGAAGGAATAGGAGCGGAAGAAGTCATGTCTCTACCTTCGCCACGTAGAATAGCGATGACTGTCGAAGGCGTTCGTTTCATCGATGTATGCGCGCCGCCTGGCTACACAAAAAGGAGAGAAAGGGCGACCTTTTACACCGAAGAGATAGCACCGTTGTTCGCCGGCCGATATGACAGTTATGTAATGAGCGGAGACTTTAATTGTGTCGTCGCCGAAAAGGACCAAGTACCTCATTATGTGCCATGCATGCAGTTGCGCGCTTTGATTACCGAAATGGCGCTTCTGGATACCTGGTAACTGCAGCATGGCGATAGAAAGGGTTACACGTATGTAACGGGATACTCGGCGCGTAGTCTTGATAGAGTGTATGTGACACGCGCTCTACGGACGGCGATACTGGATGCCGAAATCTGGCCAGCGGCTTTTACGGATCATATGGCGTACGTCTGTACGATTTCACTAACGCGGCAGAAGATATGGCGGAGTAAGGGTCACTGGAAAATGAATAGAGCACTTTTACATGACGCTGCATGCCGCCGGTCGATAGAGGAGATCGGGGAGACCTGCCTTCGCCGCCAACGGGTGGATCAAATGCACATAACCAACGTTACGGAGAACGTTGACACGATACGGGCAGGACAAATCGCAGTGGAACCGCGAGACAGCAGATACTTTTTTTTTTTAGGATAAAAGCCTAGTTATTACGGCTGATGAGACTAAGAATGGAAAGGATAATGGTTCTGGTGAGACTGACGGATACAGTTGCTGCCGAAGCCCCCTCAATGCACCACGTGGTACGTGAACGTCAACGACGCCGGAGGACATCGATCAGGGAACTAATCTCTGAAACTGGCCAGCAAGTTGTGACCCAACGTGACACTGCGCAGGTGTTTACCGACTACTTCCGCCAGTTATATGGACCTGTACAAGTGAACCACGAGACACTAAATGATGTCATCTCCGAAATGCCAGATAGAGGACCACTACTGGATGCAGAGACTTCCATCACAGCGATAACGGAGGATGAGCGGAGGAGCTAACGCAATTGCCAGGGGAGCTCTGAACAATTCCCCAGGACAGAACGGCTTCCCAATTGAATTTTACCACTCCTTTGCATATCTCATGGCACAGACGTGGATGCAGATGTATAATGAACTCCTGTTACCGCAGACTGAGATAACTGTCGGATTCACGGAGGGTATCATCATTCCAATACCCAAACCACACGGTGGCAGAACGCCGGGAGATCAGAGACCACTAATCATCCTGAACTGCGAATACAAGATTTTCGCGCGCATCATTGGGGCTCGCCTGCGGTCTTCAATTTCTGATATACTCCTCACAGATCAAACATTCCTCGGCGGTAAGAGTAATGTTCATAAGGCGCTTGGTGATTATCAAGATATCGTCGCATTAGCAGTGGCGTGCCGACTGCGCGAGGCACTTGTTACTATTGACTTCGGTCATGCTTTCGACAGGGTGGATCATATTTTTCTGCACGCCGTGATGGGCAATTTGGAAATCCCACAGGCCTTCATTCTAGTAATCATGCGACTGTTACACGCCGTGCGATCCAAGGTCTCAGTGAATTGGCGGGGCACTGACTACATTGTCATTTCATAGTCAGTTCGTTAAGGTTACCCTCTTTCGATATTTTTGTATGCGATGGCTTGGAACCCTGCCTATATGGTCTCAGAAGACGGCTGTAGGAAGTGCCGTTGCCACAGATGACCTTTCATTGCCGCGCTTATGCTGACGATGTGATGCTGCTGGCATGGACAGGCGACGAAGTACGTACGGCACTGGCATGGATACAGCGATACGGGATGGCGGCGGGAATCGTGCTTAATCTACAGAAGTCACGCTGAATGAACTTCGGTCGAGGGTTACGACTGGGGGAGGAAGGCCCACTCATGTTAGTTAACATCATAAAATGCTTAGGTGTCACGTCCCACTCAGACGTGCAGCGGGCAGCAGCGGATAACTAACGACGCAAATTGAAGCTGATGCAGACAGTGGTGCTGTTACACAAATTAAGAGCGTGGATATGATTCAGAGGGTGGCCTATGTTAACGGGTACCTAGCACCGAGACTCACTCACTAGCGCATGTCCTGCCTTCAGTGCGCACAATGGCAACGTGGGTACAAGCAACTTTCGGAATTTACGTGTGTGTGGGACACCTGTTTAAGATACAATACAGAACGCTTACGCTACCACTTGCAGAGGGTGGACTTGGTCTGGTGATCGTATATGAAAAGGCACGGGCGTTATTCGTCAGTACGGTTTTCCGACAATGGCACTGTCAATTTCGCAGTATCTCGTGTGCATTGGCCGATGCACTGGCGCCCACTTCAATGGTGCCCCCAGTCAATGTGGGCCATATTTTACCGGAGATGTCACATTTAAATTTTTTTTTTTTTGAGCTTAGCTATGTCAGAGAAGCCTTCCCAACAACACGACTACCGACGACGTGAGATGTGTACCAAATATTACTGCGCCGGTGACCCAGGAATACCCTATAAAAGAACTACCCAGAAAAGAACTGGCGACAGATATGATATGGCACATTATACGGAACTTTTACCTCCCAGTGTCGGTATGCTCAACATGGTATGTTGTGTTAAATAGGAAGTTCGCAACGAACCAACGACGGCATGCGATTCGTTTGGCAGACACTCCATTATGTTTAAGCTGTGCAACAGTGGACACTGATGAACATCGTTTAGCATGTAGAGGGGCGGGCCCGGTGTGGCACTTGGCACGACAGATATTGGCATTCCTGTTACGCACCGCCCCTCACACATTTTCGTCGGACACACTCCTTTTCCTCCAAGAATCTTATTTTCAGGTCCATAAAACAAATGCAGTGACATGGGTACGGGGAATGGTTGTGGGCTACGCATACAATGAATCGGAAAAGGACAAAATGGATTTCTGTCACTTTCTCCTGGATGGACACGCGAAGCTCCAACCGCATATGAAATATAGGCAAGATTTTGCTAATTATCTGCTGTGGACATTTACCGACCCTCCGGCCAGATGGGGTGTGACGGGTGAGAGATGAGATAGACAAAGAAAGCCGAGACAGACATCGATCACACGTAACGGAGCCTTAGTTATTTTCGACAAGACGACTCAGTCTTACGCCAACGTCTGGAGAACGGGTGGATAGGTGGCTTTATTGCTCTATCGAAAGTCGGGTGATGATCAGGTGTCGCCCCCAACTTGAATTTCATTTCAATGCTAGAGGAGCATGTTTCTATTGTATTTGTACTATCAGCGATGTCGTCATGTCATTTTCATTTGGACATTTTCAGTTTTATTCATTTCCTTAGTTAATTAATTTGTAATTAGCCACTATTTGTCAAAATTTGGACATTATAGACAAAAATAAAGAAATTCATCTCTATGACTTATATTAGCAACTATTACTACTGTGTTTACTTTGGGTTCACAGTCTAGTAAAGTTCTTTGAAAGATTTCATTTTTAAAAATGCAGAAGAAAAGACGGATAGAGTGTGTGCCATGTAAGCAGAAAGTCCCGGGTTCGAGTCCCAGGCGGAGCACACATTTTTAACTGTCCCCGTTGATATTTATCAACGCCTGTCAGCAGCTAAAAGGTTTGGATTTCATTATAATTTCATTTTTCGAGAGCTGCAAGATCACCAATGGTATCTGTTCTTTCGGACACGTCCAAAAGAACAGATACAATTTTCATTCATGTTGTTAATTTTGTTCTTCTCGATGTACCGTGTACATAAAACAAAGAAAGAAGTTAACTGTTTAACGAGAAACCGACAAACCCCACGGTCACGACATATTATTCACACGCACATAGATCACGTGACACACCAATGGCTGATTTGTATCTTGCAACGTTAGAATGACGAGGAAGAACAAATCCCATCGTAGTGTACGTGGAATTGTGTCAGAGCGTGTGAACCACGCTTTGCCGGCGGCGATAGAGTGTACGGTCAGGGAATGTTCGTCCTTTAAACGGAAAGAGCGGTCGCTGTCGGAAGGAAAACCGCGGCGTGCCTGACGTGTTTACAACAGCAGCATGCTGTTCGCCCAAGCCCATACTCACCACTCCGACACCTCCTAAGGGACGCGTCGCACCGTTACTACAGTGGCAAGTTTCACAGACGAAGAATACTACGACATCCAGTTCACCACGGGCTAGCTGGTGGAAGAGCTGACGTTGCAAGACAACTGTATGGGGTGAGGTTCCCCTACCGGTGCCTTCCATTCGCAAAAACCTTTTACTCCGTGGATAGGCGCGCGAGGGAGTGTGGTGCAAGCGTAGCACCTCGAAGGTTTAGTATCTGGGACCGAACGTTGTCGTAGGTTAAGGGCGACAAACAGAATTAGTTACAAACTGCTATGGAGAACCAAGGAATAAGCACCAGGTCTCTCCCCCCTGGGGTCCTAAAGTCACAATCTACTGTCATGCGAATACTGCAGACAAACAATTAATATCCTTTTCACATGCTGAAGGTACAAGAATTGTTGCCGGGAGACTATCACCAGAGGCTTCACTTCTACAAATTCATCCTACGGCGTCAGAAGCACGACCGGCATTTTGGACGAACAATACTGTTCATATAAAGAGGATACAGCGAATTCACATAATTTGCACGAGTTGGCACAAGAAAATTCCCCAATCCGCAGTGATACGAGGGTTCCAACAACGATGTGGCGTCAATATCTGGTGTAGAATTATTGTTCGGCACCTCACAGGGCCACATGTGGCACCACCAAGGCTGACAGGCGAGCGATGTCTGCGCTTTCTGGATGTTACGTTACCGGAATTGTCGGATGACGTTAGTTTGGTCCCTCGTATGAACCTGTCGTACAAGCGTGATGGAGCCCCCGGCCCCCGCTGTCTTCAGCGGCACAGTGGGACATCACCCGAACAATTCCTTCCCTTCCAGATGGATTGGTCGTGGAGGCCCTGTAGCATGGCCATCTAGGTCGCCAGACCTTAATCCACTGGAATTCTTCTTTCTAGGCATCTGAAACCTGTGATTTATGAAGAAGCCATTGTTGACGTCAACAACCTTCGACTCAGAATATAAGATCCCTGTGATATTACACGAAGAGATGTAGTCACGGTGCATCGTATTCAGCAATAGTTTCTCCGAAAAGTCGAATTTTTCCACATGCGCAGTGGCCGTCACTTCTAACAGTACTTACGAAACGACACTGTACCTTCTGGCCATGTGCTTCAATGTTAGTTTACATTTGTACACTTGTGCTGTATTTCACTGGATTAACTGATCCTTTGTACTCGTTCCCTAAGACTCAATCCAGGACACAAAAACCAAATAATAATACATGCATACACAGTAACACAATCCCTTTTCGCTTTTCTTTCCTTTTGCCAGGTAGTCACGATACATAATACCGGCTGGTGCAAACGGAATAAGACAAATGTGGACGTTGTCACTTGTTCGCATTGTCTCGCAGACCATCGCTTGACGCCTCGCCTTCTAATCGGCGGCATCTGCTACCTACATCGTTCGCATGGTGTGCTGTTTGCTGATCTTTTCCCCTTGGTCTATGTCGGCGCACAGAAAACTCAAAAGACCACTTCACATACCTCGGTCTTCACTGCGTTACAATTTAGTGACATAGGAACATCGGGAAAAGCGAATTTATGTTTGTAGTCCAATGTCTGGCTGTACGAAATTACGAAACATTTTTCCTGATTTACGATTCGCTATATACGTGTGTGGCCTTCAGTTCTGAGACTGGTTTGATGCAGCTCTCCATGCTGCTGTACGGTTTTTACCCTCCACGCTTCCCTCCAGTACTAAATGGGTGATCCCTTGATGCCTCAGAGCGTGTCCTACCAACCAGTCCCTTCTTTTAGTCAGATTGTGCCACAGCTTCCTCTTCTCCCAAATTCTGTTCAGTGCCTCCTCATTAGTTACGTGATCTACCCATCTAATCTTCAGCATTTTTCTGTAGCAACACATTTCGAAAGCTACTACTCCCTTCTTGTCTATACTATTTATCGTCCGTGTTTCACCGACATACATGGCTACACTCCTACAAAATGTTATGCAACAAGCCCTGACCAAGTGCTAATGACACTTAAATCTATACTCGATGTTGACAAATTTCTCTTCGTCAGGAATGCTTTTCTTGCCATAGCCAGTCTACATTTTGTATCCTCTCGACTCCGAACACCATCAGTTATTTTCCTCCCCAAATAACAAAACTCATTTACTACTTTAAGTGTCTCATTTCCTAATCTAATACCCCCAAGATCAACTGATTTAATTCGACTACATTCCATTATCCTCGTTTTGCTTTTGTTGACATTCATCTTATAAGCTCCTTTCAAGACACTGTCCATTCCGTTCAACTGCTCTTCCAGGTCCTATGCTGCCTATGACAGAATTACAATGTCATCGACAAACCTCAGAGTTTTTGTTTCTTCTCCGTGGATTTTAATTCCTACTCCAAATTTTTGTTTTGTTTCCTTTACTGCTTGCTCCATATAGAGATTGAATAACATAGAGGATAGACTACAACCCTTGCTCACTTCTCAATCACTGCTTCCCTTTCATGCCCCTCGATTCTTATGACTGCTCTATGGTATCTGTACTAACTGTAAATAGCCTTTCGATCCCTGTATTTTACTGCTGCTACCTTCAGAATTTGAAAAAGAGTATTCGAGTTAACATTGACAAAAGTTTTCTCTAAGTCTGCAAATGCTAGAAACGTAGGTTAGCCTTTCGTTAAACAGTCTTCTAACGTAAGTCGTAGGATCAGTACTGCCATTACGATTGTCCGGTGTTGAAAGGCAGATACTGACTGATAACTTTGCTGGATGTTGGGTAGGACGAAATTCTATTGCCAAGTGGCCTGCGACGTCCCCTGATTTGACTCTCGATTTCTTTCTTTGGGGAGCACTCAAAGATGCAGTCTATGACAAAGACCCAACTACGACAGACGATGTGTGTCATCGAATCGCCAGTACATGCTCTACCATGACATCCACTGTATTTACATCTGTTTATAGTTTTTTCGAACGGCGCTTGCAATTGTGTCTTTCAGCCCATGGTCAACATTCTTAAATAAAGAAAAAAGTTTTAGTTTGAAAGACCAAATTTGCGATAAGTGATTTTGGTGGTTACCAAATCATTGTTAGTAAATTGTTTATTTCATTTGCGTGTGCAAGAAATTGCTTTGCTATGTCAAAAACAGCTGACAGCGTGTACTGAACATAGCTGATAACACTGTCATTTGAGCTTACGTTCAGTATGAAACGACGTTTCGTTAAGAAGAATATAAATTTTGCTATGCACAGGTGGTTACCAAAGTATTTTTAGTAAAATGTTAAGTTCAACGAATGTATACCATATGATATACTTTAGAGCAGTGTAGGTAGAGACAGTCGTACGATAGCATTTGTTTTACCTCTAAGAAGCACACAGTCACATGCAGGGTAGAAATAGGTTAAACCTTCTTCTAATGTCATTTTTATCTTTTTCCGTCTTCCCCTTAGTTGCTCTAAATTCATGGAGATATATACCGCCTATGCAAGTAAATGAAGGAAGTTTGTTTGTTGTCTTACGCATTTCGCTTCATTTATTTGGGAAGCATCATCAGTGGCCTGAAATACATGTTTCTTTATATACATACAATAAACGTGTTATGTAATAGATATAATATGCTGATGTATTACACGTTGTCGTGTTTTCCTCTTGCCTTTGAGATTAGAAGCATTAAAAAAATTACGTTTGCACACGGCAAGTTACACACACACACACACACACACATACACACACAATCATAAACTCGATAATAATAATAATAATAATACATTTGCACACAGCAAATTACACACACACACAAAACTCATACAGAAAAAAAACAGCAGAATACACAAACACACACGCGTGCGCACACACACACACACACACACACACACACACACACACACACACACACAACAAATAAAGAACATCAAACACAACAGAAACAAAAGACAAACACACACCAACAGTTGGCAGCACTACACACCGAAAACACACATGTGTTGATCACCAAACGAAAGTGAAAGTGAAACATGCGATGTGACAAATGTGTATAAACAACGTCAGAAATCGGCCAGCTGGAGTATGAAGACCAACAAATACATCTCCAGGAACACGTACATATATTAACAGCGCTGGAAATCGTAGGTAACACCGAATGATACATTCACAATACGGAACTTGTGCTACAAGAGTTGCTTCTAACCTAAAAGGCAAGAGAAAAGAAACACAACAAAATGCAATATATCAACGTATTATATCTATGACACAATACTTTTATTGTATGTACAAAAAGAAACATGTATTTCAGGTCACTGAGGATGCTACCCAGTTCATTTCTCTGTTTCAACTCAAATAAATCAGGGAGGATAAACAAATGTGAAATAGTTCTCCTAAGCGCTTTGTGACACGCCAGGTTCTACTCTATGTCGTATTTCCATATGCAACATTCGTACGTGAACCTGCGTCTAAGTCTTAAGCTGCTGCAAGGGGAAATAAAGCTTTATTCTCGTAGCGCAGGCCTATCTCACGGTATACAACTACGCAGCCTGGTCCAAGACGCCTGCATGGCACTGTTTCTGCCCGAGTTCCATTTCTAGCCACCATACTGTCGCATTCTAGAAAATTTCTCGAATTTTTTTACGACAGGTTTCAACGTCATCATTAACAAATAGCTGTATCACTGTAACTTCCTAATATGAGACAGTAATAATATTTTGCTTTAATTATTTTATTACATAGTAATGACATATTAATACACAAATTTTACATGTTCATTCATTTCTGTTATCCTTCACTCATTTCACACTACTTAGGTTTATATTTACGACTTCCGGGGCAAACAAAATTGTCTTCTGTGACACCGCAATCTTCATGAGCCCAGCGATAACATGTCGTGCACTCTGCGCATTTCTCTCCTTGTTTGTCTTCAGAAAAGCGCCCAGTACAGAACAGGCACTCTGCGTCATCGTCATCACTGCTGTCTGAATCCCCACTGTCATCAAGATGGACATCGGATGCCGAGTCACTAGACGATTCTTCTGCTTTAGGTCTACGATTGGAAGATCCACTCTTCTCCCCAAATAACTTTCTCGCTGCTTTCTTAGCTTCAACCTCTGATTTCTTCTGTTAAGATTCTTGCAATTGCTTCACATAAGGAGTTGAAGCTAGTAACACCGCAGAGCACGAACGCGATGTTTGACCTATTTGACTAACTCCAGGTCGTTTTGCGATGTATGGGAGAGGTCTGATGTCTGCCTGGCTGACAGCTTGACCACCACCATCAGTACTTTCATTATCATTCTGGTTTCATTATCGTTTTCGGCATCTCTTTCTTGAAGTGCGTTAGCATGGCGATGAATTGAAAATTCATGTTCCCTAAAGATGTTTCTGTTGCATGGTATGAGACCTGTTTTTCTGGAGGCATTCACAGATGCTTCGATTTTTACTGCTCGGTTGTAAGCAGCCCCAAATAAGTTGGCTATTAATAATGGGGTGATAACACGACCTGGGTTACTTGCCAACCAAGTTTCTACCTCTTGGGCATAGTAGGTTTTCAAAGGCCCCATAAATCCGAGGTCAAGTGGCTGCATTTTATGCGATGAGTGAGATGGCAAACACACAATATGAACATTGTTTTCACGTGCTTTATTTGACACATCGAGATTCTTTGTGTGGGAATAATGCCCATCAAGAATCAAAATTACAGGGTCATTTGAAGATGGCTTTACATGACTCACAAAATGATCAAACCACCGAGTAAAAATGTGAGTTTGTATCCAGCCACTTGGATGACAAGCTGATATTAATCCTGCAGGTGCATCGTCCATTAAGTTCTAGAAAACATTCGAATTTCTGATCATAAGACTAGTCAAAGTAATCCCTGCTTATGACAATTTAATCGAATTAAAATAAACGCAGTTGCCAAGATTTTACTACAATAAATGCTGAAATATTGTTATCTCTTGATAGGATTGCGTAAATTACATATAAAAATTCGTGAGAGAACGAGTTCCCCCAATATGCGGTAGGTATCGTAATATGCGACACTGTCGCGTAATTAGATACCCATACTATCGCATATTAGGAATTTCGTCTTCTTACACAAAGAGTCACGCACTTGCTAACAACGTTCGTTGGAAAATGAACCTAATTGTCAATAATTATAGGTGATACCGTTACACATATCAACAATAAAAGAGTGCGGTAATATCCACTGACCTTTAAGCTGAAATATTGTCTCGACACCGATGTCGCAAAAACACAAGGAATTTTGTATCAACCTCTACGTACTGTGTCCGGCTCACCTATGGCGTCCTGCTCGCTGTGTCGTCGTCTGGTACGCAATAGATTAAGAAACTCTCCACCAGAGTGCAACCCCTACCATGAGCAGAGTTGGGGTGTCTCATATTAGGGAACTATCGCATAATAGGCACCTTTCCTCTATACGGCTCTCTTTAAAAATCATGCTTACTTATATATCTCAGTTGATACACCAGCGCTAAAAACATTAACCAAACAAAAACATATGTGCCCCTCAACATTCTAAGAGCTGTCGAAAACCGCATTTCGATACATGTAACCGTACATGTGTGTGTGTGTGTGTGTGTGTGTGTGTGTGTGTGTGTGTGCCGGTGTGCTGGAGAACGCTCACATGACTGGGTCGAACAAATTCTTGTCATGCATGTGTAACACATAGTCCGACATTTTCCGTACTGCTTGTGAATTGCAAATGTGAATAAAATCTGTACACTGTCCAGGGCAAGCATTCGTGGGGGTGTATGACAGACAGTGGGTAAAGACAGGTTCGTCTGTGTAAGTGGGTAGAGTGGACCGCCTGCAGAGTGCAGAGTTTTCTGCTCCCGTCGCCTATGCATCTTCTTGCCACACCACACCGCCTCACAGCCCATAACGAATGGCACCCCGCAGCGGCTACACGAGTTTCCAGTTAGTGCAGCCGGGATGCGACAGGTAGGGACCGCCTGTGCGGGCGGCTCAGCTTCCAGACATGTCGGCGGCTGCCGTTGGCTGGCGATTTGCCAGAATTTTCGTTTGCTGAAGTCCGGACCTTGTAACTGACTTTTCAGACTAAATTGTGGACGTCGATCTAATATAACATAGTTTATCGTATTCTTTACGTTTCCAAAGTTACGACTTTTTGTCGTAATTACTGAACCAGAACTTTTTAAAATTTCTGCAACGCTTTGAGGTCACTGTGTCGTACCATTTGCATGCCTTCATCCCTTTAACTGTTGGTGCTGTACTTACTTCACAAAATTTACAGCCTCATTGAGTCACTTCAGTCAACCATTTCCTAGTCATCTTCGTCAATAGATATTCTTTCCGAATTTTCCAGTATCTTTTCATTCGTTCTGATTAATTTTTGTAGTTTCTCATCTGTATATACCCTTTATATTGTTTGTCATCTGCCTGTTTTCAGTTCAAATACTATTTTTATGTTTTTCAATTTCTTTAAAATTTCTGTTTTGTTTTGCAAATCGCCCAGCATTAACCCTAGCTCTTTCCGTTCTCCCTGGCGTCCTTTACCCACCCTACTTGCTGTTTCATGTTCCGCATTTTCTCTATAGTTTTTCTTGATAATCTGGTTTCTGGTGTTGTCATAATGTGACCAAAAAAAGATTTTTTTTTGGTATAGTGTCTCTAATCGGCTGCAGTTCTCTGTATACCACTTTATTTGGCACTATCCGCCATTTTCCATCTTTTCGATGTTTCTTATTTATGCTTGTTCTAGCTGTTCTACTCTCGACTTTAAGGACTTTGTCGATTCTCGTTTTCTTGGTGACTTTTAAAGAGTTTCACCTCTGATCGAACCACCATTTTGCAACGTTTTAACTTATGTTTTGATTGATAGACATTTTTAGTGTATGTGTAGCATGTTAATTTTAAGCTTTTATCATTTTGTTAGTTCTTACTTGCTCTGCACGTTTCTCGTCCAAGTTGCATGTTAAAACTTATCCTAGTTATTTAAATTGCGTCAGTGTTTTCACTTTCTTGTTATTTACTGTTATGTGGTTGTTTACTATAGGATCTCTTTATGTCAGTCTTTCTGAGTGATATCTGGAGTCCTATTTATTGTGCTATACTTTGTAGGGTTATCATTTGATTTCTGACTTCTTGAATGTTAAAAGCTAGTAATGCTATGTCCTTTGTAAATCACAACCAATTTAAAGCTATCTGATGCTTCTTGGTTCCAATTCTTATGGTTTTTAGGATTTCCCTTGCACCGTTTCCTCATAAAATACCAGAGTGTAACGTTGAAAAATGACTATGGTAAACCATTTCTCTGTTTTAACCCTGTTTTAATCGAAAATGTCTGAGATATTGCTCCTCTCAACTTTTCTTTGGATTTAGTGTTTGTCAGAGTTAAGTTAATCATTTTTATTACTTTGGGATGGAGACCGAAATTCCTTAGTATCTTCATTATTTAAGATCTGTGGATACAATCATAAGTTTTTTTGAAGTTTACAAAGGTTGTGCCTCGTTGCTTTTTGCTTCTTTTGTAGTAATCCATTACCAGTTTCAAAGTGACAGCTGTTCTGGACAGGTTCTCCAGGGTCTAAATCCTCTTTGGTATTCTCCTAGATCCTCCAGTTCAAGTTGATTTTGTTCTGGCACTTCTTCATTGTTCCACATTTTCACTGAGCATTGGTGTAATGATATTGTCTCTTGTTTTATTCTATATTTGCAATGTTCCACAAATGTCTGATCATCACTTACTTTGTAGATTTTGAGCTCTTTCAAATCTTTGTATGTGTATACCTTATAGATAGTGGGTGGGTTTATACTTTCTGCTGACGCTTTAATAGGGTATCTGTTTCGTAATACCATTTCTGAAGGTTCTTAAGAATTTAGTAATTTTTTAAAATTCTATGCCAAAGTTTCTGTATTTCTTCTACTGTTGTGGGCCATCATATTATTTTTATCCTCTAACTCTAATGTTGGAGGATCATGTGTTTGTAGTTGTCTGCTAAATATTTTGTAGTAATCCCTTGATTTTCTTTTCTCGCTGTTTCATTATGTCATTAGAAGTATGTCTTTTTAATATTGGCGTCAAACACTTCTTACTATTTTTTGGATTATCTTTCTTTGTTGAGTGAGTTCCAAGCGTGATTATTCTGTTATATGACTCTGATACCTTAACCAGGCTTGGTGTCTATCTACCACTGTTTTTTCACACTAATCGTTCCACCATTGGTGTTTTTTCCTTAGATTGACTGGGGCTACCTGTTCAGCTATTTGTTTCAACTGAGGACGTATTTCCTCCAGATCATCTGATATTTTTATAATCCTTGTTTCTTCTTTGTATTCCTTGTTACTTATTAGTTTATGAGGGTCGCAGGTTCCTTTTGGGATGCCATTTTTTATCAGAGGGATGAATTTAGTCTTTATTTTTATCATGTAACGATCTGATGCAGTATCTGCCCTCTCAGAACTTTCTCGCTGTAGATTTCCCTGAAGTAATTTTTATCCATACATACATGGACCAGCTGCGATTCTCCATTTTCCAGTCTGGATGTTTCCAAGATTTTAGCTTCTTTGGTCTTCTCTTGAAGTATCTTGACTTTCAGGTCATGTTATTGTTTCTGCAGAATTCCACCTGTCTCATACCATTGCTATTTGTTCTTCTTTGAGCTTGCCATTTCCCTGTTGCATCTCTATATCTCTTCTCCCTTCCTATAAAGGCATTAAAATCTCCAATTACAAATTTGGCGAAATTTTTATTTTTGTTTGGTGTCGTCTGATATGAAAGCTCCTAAAACTTATCCACGTGTTCTCAGCATTCTTTCGTATTATTTATATGATTAATTATGGCATGACATTTATTACTGTGCATATCGTATTTGCTACTTTTATAGTCAGTGTTGATATCCTGGCAGATAGTGATTTAAATTCTATTACGGATTCAATTATTTTGAGATTGACCACAATTGTAGACAGGGCTTCATTACTGTTTTTCCTGGAATTCCCTCACAAATTCTATATCCTTATGATTCTGTTGGTTCCTGATCAGTGTTTCTCATTCCTTGCAGTCCGAATATTGGAATCCCTTTGCCATTCATTTCGTCTGGGAAATTTTTGGATATCCCTGGTTATATGATGGAATTTATATTTTGTGTTGCTATGTAGTTTTTCTGTCCTGTCTTCAGCCTAAATTTTCATCTTTTGACAGTCTTGAGTACATTTAAGATGCTGCGATTCATCTAAGCCACCTTTCAAGTGACTGTCCGCGGTATCCAAGCTCAGTTTTCATCACTCTTCAACCTCTTATATGGACTCAATGCAGAAACTGTATCCAGCTAGTTTGTTTAATTTACTAACACAATTCTATGTGTCTGTACTTTTGTATAAATACCCGTTCAGTACAATAGTGTCTGACAGAGATTCTCAATTAAAACAGAGAAACCAAACTGAAACAGGCTTTTGATTCACTCGTCCCCTGGCCTTCACATATTCCTCTTGTCGATTGCAAATTTGCTGTGTGCACACATTCTTACACACTTTGATCGGTAGCGTGATTAGATCTGAAATCTTTATGCACATATTGCACTCAGCGTGTTTTATTTAATACAAAACTACTTAACGGCGGTTTACAAATACAGCGTGATTTCAGGTCAACGAAGAGCAAGGCAATACAATACATTTAATGCGGCATAGATAAACACTTCGCTGTCTTTTTTACGATGGTAAGAAGTTATATCAGAGCCATAAGAAAACGTTGTTTAGTGCTTGTAGGGTACTGTGGACGTTTAACTAATTTTACATTAATTCAAATTAGCATTAGCAGCTGCATGTACTTGTTAAGTTTACATCAAAGCCTTGATTCTTCAGAGATTATCACTCACTGATACTGGCTCGCACGTCCTATTGCAATTTAGAATATTGTTGATAGACACTTTTGTTTCGTTTTAAATTGACAGTACTGCACAGAAAAATTCCATATTTTGAAAGAAGCTCATTCATTGCGCCAGAATATGAAATTATCATGCACGAATTTATACGTTGAGAAGGACAAACAAACACGTGTTACACAATTATAAAGTTACACATGTACAGTACGTTTGTTAGAAGTTCAAACGCCAACGCAACAAAATTGGTAGTGTACAGACAAAGGCTACACAAGTAGAAGTTTAAACCTAGAATGTTACACAAAGATAGAAGGTTACTCATAACTGGTTAAACATGAAAGTTAAACTTTAGGATTTCAAGCACAAAGGTTACACAAAGCTATTGTACAATTTCGTAGTCGTCTTATTTGTCCGATATGATCATGAAGGTTACAAGAATTAATCATAAAGTAATCATTACTGTCGCTAGTTCTAATGCGTCCGCAGATATCTGTATCGGCGTAGGCTTTCATATTACAAATGGTAGTTACTGCGAATATCCCAACCTAGTAGACCTCTCGCCACAGGAAAAAAAGACAAGATCACTGACATACAGTTCTGCTCGGTGGGAACGTGGGACAAAAATACTGTGCTCACAAAGTATCCTATCGTGTAGCGCTCTTGGTGGAGTCAAGACGCGTCACCAGCCGGTACTGGATGGAGATGTAGCCTTACCAAGGACTGCCAGCGCCGCGTGGTCCAGAACATGCTGATGACGGCATCTCGAGTCATCAAGGCGGTGCGAGGCTCATCGTGTGAAAAACTGTGCGCACGTGGTGCTCCGCCCTGTTCGCGTCTCTGTCGCTCCAAAATCTTTAAAATTTCGCGCAGTATTTTACTTAATTTGATGCAGCACAGTAATTATGGCCTATAACGAAATATATGGAGTCCTTTGTCGAGTGAAGGTGCCATACTGTAAGATGTGTAACAATCAAATTTTTTTAACGAACACTTTTCTTAAAAACGGATGATAAGTAATTCATAGCAGCCAGAAAGTCCGCATGGATGGAACTGGGCGTCTCACACCCGACCGACCGTCGGACATGAAACTCAATAACTTGCGAATAAAATCAGGCATCGTTCTGCTCTCAGTTTTAAATACAACTGCGATAACTTATCTACATTTTATTCACTGCAATGTATGAGCTAAAATCAAGTGTACGGAAAGTTTACGCAACGCGTTTGAACCTCTGCGAAATCTCGTCCAATGTTTTACTCTGATGCAGCGCTGCACATCTGACGTATAACGCAAAGAAATTGAGTTCTTTATCGAGTGAAGATATCAAACTGTAAGATGTACAAAAATCATTTTTTTACACCTAATGGTTTCAGAAAAATGGTATGATAAGTATTTCATGCTGACCGGAACGCCGTCTCTCTGCAGAGACACCGGTATGGAATGTTAAGAGAACATTTGTAGCATCGGAAGTGTCAAAACTGCAACATTGCTAACAGCAACCGGCAGATGAAATAAAGTGTGGGGCGCATTCGTGTTTGTACTGGTACGTGAAATCAACACTTCGCGTTTATTCTCCAGCGTCAAGGACTTCCTTTTATACACCGACTTGTAAAACCAGTAAAACTGCTCAACCATTGATCTGCTATTCTGTGACAAACCCACCCTTGCTTAGAAAAAGCAGTCATTCTACGTAAGAATTCAGTTTTCACAAGTTTCAACTACGCAAGCTGACTAGAAAAGGGCTCAGTGGAACTCTACCTACAAAGCGCGGAACGCACACAGAAATCTTCTTTCACGAGCCACCCTCCTCTCCGAAATATTTAGAGCAGGTATTGCAAGCATTATGCGAACGTATCATTAGTAATGCAGTCGCCGTGGATGTCTGTCTTGGAACACGTGAATCCACACAAAGCATCTTGGTAAGAATTCCAACGTTAAACGCCTTGCTCAACTTAACACAACACTGAATAACACAAAATGGTATAAGCAATGGCTTTAGATCATATATGCATATTAATTCTCGAGCCGGCATTTCTCTTTCTCAACACACACTAATCGTATAGGAATGCGTGACGTATCGTTAGCAACGCTTTTTAACCGACATGTGACTTTGCAGATCACTTTGCCCTAAAACTTACTATTTTCCGAAAAGAGTCTAAACTGTCATAGGCAAAAGGGTATCATGGATGCCCGGATTCAAACCTACATTTTATGAAGCTAACTTATTCCAAATGACAGACTCCCTTTTCATGCCATTTTATTACAAATGCCATTGCATTTGTTTTGAAATTCTTGTTAACTGAATAATTTGTATACAGCATTGTCATAGATAATAACCGTGACCACTGCGGTAGTGCGTTATCTCTGCCCTCTGTACAAGCTGACTTTTGTAAACTTGTATACTTTCTGAAACGACAAACATATTGGTCTTTGTCGCCTTGAATTGTGATTTACCTGTTGATACTAAGGGCCACGTGCTTACTGTACCTGAAAGTATTTGTCAAGTTAAAGTTACAGGTCATGCGGCCCTACTGACCTCTACCGTCGTATAAGCTGAGACAAAGATTCCGAATGAAAGAAACACTTTTGAACGCATGAAAATGAATATACAAGACTGTATCTACATTCATGCCTATTATTTCACGTCGTTCGGTTCCTTTTTAAAGATGTTTTCTCTTCATTCCGACGACTACCCTTATCCAAATGACTACACTTATTGCAAATACTGTCATTATTTAAAACTGTAGCCCGCATCTCGTGGTCGTGCGGTAGCGTTCTCGCTTCCCACGCCCGGGTTCCCGGGTTCGATTCCCGGCGGGGTCAGGGATTTTCTCTGCCTCGTGATGGCTGGGTGTTGTGTGCTGTCCTTAGGTTAGTTAGGTTTAAGTAGTTCTAAGTTCTAGGGGACTTATGACCACAGCAGTTGAGTCCCATAGTGCTCAGAGCCATTTAAAACTGTAGAAGTTTGAGAGTTTCTTAAGAATCCACTGGTGCAGTAATAATTCAGCAGACGGGCAAAGCCGAGTACTAGATTCCACGAAGTCAACGTGTCAACTACACAGCGGAGACGTCAGGAAGACTTGTTCAAAACTGAGTGCTCTGGTAGGCAAACATAGTAATCCTGAAAACTTTTGGGTTTGTTTTCCAACCGCGCCCTTGGGCAGAGTTTTGTAAAATCGTCTGATTGGCTTTCCCAAAGGAAAATAGAGAAAGGGAGAGTTGGGCTGCAGAAAGAAATACTCGGACTTCTTCCACGGCCAAGGACAAGACAGTATTTCACCTCCGGCCGCCGAACTAGGGACTTCTTCTATAGATGCCACGTAGGGAAGACTTCTTCAATAGCTGGTTACTTCTCCGTCAGAAAAATTTAACAGTAGGTCATGACTTCTGCTCGACTACATATAGAGTCCTGTAAGACGAAATGAGCTTCGGCAAACGAGAGAGGACGCTCAGAAGTTGTTGGTAGGTGGATTTTAGGACTGAGCAGTATTTTCGGACCTTATTACATTGGCGGAAAAAAGTCTCCACACCAAAAATTAATTAATATGGAGTAATGAAATTTTGGGAATGTAGTTGTCTGGGTAACATATTTAAGTGATTAACGTTGCAAGATCGCAGGTTAATGTAAGCGCGAGATAGGCCATTCCAAATATGATGTGCTGGTACATTGCCCCGCGGGATTAGCCGAGCGGTGTCGGGTGCTGCAGTCAGGGACTGTGCGGCTGGTCCCGGCGGAGGTCGGAGTACTGCATTGGATAGCAGCGTTGCCGCATTTAACCTCAATTAAGAACTTCTGCAGCATTACGGACAAGATCCTCATAGCATCACGAGATTTTGACGCTGTAACGCGCTATTTACACAATATACGCCGTGATATGGTTCAGGTGAACATCGAACAACTCTGTTAATCCAGAATGAAATTTCCACTCCGCTGCAGAGTGGAAATTTCATTCTGGGAACATCCCCCAGGCTGTGGCTAAGCCATATCTCCGCAATATCGGCTCTGCGCACTACGGGACTTAACACCTATGGTCATCAGTCCCCTAGAACTTAGAACTACTTAAACCTAACTAACCTAAGGACATCAAACAACACCCAGTCATCACGAGGCAGAGAAAATCCCTGACCCCGCCGGGAATCGAACCCGGGAACCCGGGCGTGGGATGCGAGAACGCTACCGCACGACCACGAGCTGCGGACTCCGCAATATCCTTTCTTAAAAGAGCGCTAGTTCTGGAACGTGTGCAGGAGAGCTTCTGTGATGTTTGGAAGATAGGAGACGAGTTACTGGCGGAATTAGAGCTGTGAGGACGGGTCGTAAATCATGCTTAGGTAGGTCGGATGAGCTGTCGGTCTTGAGAAGCCGTGTGGAGAGGACGTGTTGTCTACGCCCTAGCCACAGCAAACAGCGTAGAGGAAGCGGCGAGTGCTGTGATAGCAGCGTAGCGTCCGGCGCACACAGACGACGTTGCCATGGCTAACTCTTTACGACAATCGACAGTGAAGTTCACATTGGAGAGCCGCTTTGCCCGACCAAAAGCGCTTGAAGCTGAATGTTTTTTGAGAAAAGTGGTGAAACCAGATCCTCGCGAACTGGTCGCCATTCATTTTGATAGTGGTTGGGTTGTTCGGGGAAGGAGACCAGACAGCGAGGTCATCGGTCTCATCGGATTAGGGAAGGACGGGGAACCATCCCGGCATTTGCCTAGAGCGATTTAGGGAAATCACGAAAAACCTCCGGGCGGCTGGTCCTGGCGGAGGTTCGAGTCCTCCCTCGGGCATGAGTGTGTGTGTTTGTCGTTAGGATAATTTAGGTTAAGTAGTGTGTAAGTTTAGGAACTGATGACCTTAGCAGTCAATTCCCATAAGATCTAACGCACATTTGAACATTTGTTTGCTGGTACATTAAAAACCGAAGTAACCACCAGAATGTTGAATGGAAAAACGCAAACGTGACTGCCTTGTGTCGCACAGGTGCCGAATGTCAGTCTGCCGGATGGAGTGGGATTGTTCGTGCCGTTTGTGGATGACGCTGTAGGTGTCGTCCGATGATGTCCCATATGTCCTCGATTAGAGACAGATCTGGTGATCGAGCAGGCCACGGCAACATATCGACACTCCGTAGAGCGTCTTTGATTGCAACGTCGATACGTGGGCGAGCGTTATCCAGCTGGAAAACACCCCTGCAGTGTTGTTCATGAATGGCAGCACAAAAGAACGAATCATCAGATAGACGTACAAATTAGCAGTCAGGTGATGTAGGATAATCAAGTGACTGCCCCGCTGGCACACGAAATATCACCCCAGACCATAACTCCACGAGTGGGCCCAGCGTGTGTAGAGCACAGACCGGTTGCTTGCAGAACCTCATCTGGTCTCTTTCTATAGAAAACACGGCCATCACTGGCACCGAGGTAGAGCCAGCTTTCGTCATAAAACGCAACAGACCTCCCTCCTGCCCTCCAATGATCTCTCGCTTGTCACCTCTGAAGTCGGAAATGGTGGTGGTCTGGGGTCAGTGGAATGCACTTTACAGGGCCCCTGGCTCGTAGCTGTCATTGAAGCAATCTATTTGTAACAGTTCGTCGTTTCAGTGTGGTGCCAAATATTTCCCACATTGCTGCTGCATTTGCAGTACTATGCACAACAGCCATACACTAAACACGATGGTCTTCCTTCTCCGTGGTGCCACGTGGCCACCTGGAGCCCGATCTCTTGCAACCGTACATTTTCGTGACCGCCACTGCGAGCTGTCTCGCACAGTTGCTGCATTCCTGCCCAGGCTTCCTGCAGTATCGCAGAAGGAACATCCAGCTTCCCGTAGCCCTATTACAGCACCTCGTTCAAACTCAGTGAGGTGTTGATAATGGCGTCTTTTCGACCTTAAAGGCATTGTTGTCTGAAATCAACTCACGACGTCCAGTCTCAAAAGTAACTAACGCTCACAACCGTTACAGTGTATATTTAAAGCAAACCTGGTTTGATGTGTAAGAAACTATCAGCCTCGATTGCGGTAATGAAACCAACCTTTACCTAGGTTTCAGCCCAAGTAATTGAGCCTTCTTCAGAAGATATATGTGATTCTATAATATGTCTACGAGGGCATGGTCTAAAAATAAAACTCAAACAGCCTGAATAGGCCTAGCCACATTTTAAAAATGCGGTGACTACGCCTATTCAGGCTGTTTGAGTTTCATTTATAGACCATGCCCTCGCAGACATATTATAGAATCAGGTATATCTTCTGAAGAAGGCTCAATTGCTTGGGCTGAAACCTAGGTAAAGGCTGGTTTCATTACCGCAGTCGAGGCTGATACTTTCTTATATATTTGGTTATCACGATTGCTGACTGAGCTGCAATGCTGAAAGTAGTAAAAACCCTGGATTTTCTTCCTCGCAGAGGCGGTACTAGCGTCACTGTTATGCGACTGGCGCGAAATCTGAATGGACATCATCTTTCAGATGTAGAAACTCGCCTACCAATCTCCGTTTACGTCCTACAACTCCTTCTCGGTGTTGCGATTTTTTTCCGTTAATGTACTTGATGGAGAGTTTTAAGGTACAGTGAGATTATTTGTTGAAGTGGTATTCATGCTGTGGTGTCACCGCCAGACATCACACTTGCTAGGTGGTAGCTTTAAATCGGCCGCGGTCCATTAGTACATGTCGGACCCGCGTGTCGCCACTGTATGATCGCAGACCGAGCGCCACCACAAGGCAGGTCTCGAGATACGGACTAGCACTCGCCCCAGTTGTACGGACGACGTAGCTAGCGATGCACACTGACGAAGCCTCGCTCATTTGCCGAGCAGATAGTTAGAATAGCCTTCAGCTAAGTCCATGGCTACGACCTAGCAAGGCGCCATTAGTAACATTGCATGTATCTATGGAGTCTCACTTATATCGTCAATAGCGATGTACCAAGGATGGATTAAAGTTAAGTATTCCAGAAGCTACGTACTTTTCTTTATAGCATTCATTACGTATCCGGTTACAGACCTATCTCTTGCATGCGTGAACTAAACGCGTGCCTTTCGGCTACTTCCGTGGTGTGGCTGTCTTGCTACGCCACAACAGTTGGCGACGACGATTAAAACGATTTTCTTCTTTATCCTTACTTGATTTACTTGTGTCATGGCTTCGCCGGATGTACTGTCCTAATTTTATCGCTTGCAGAATCAGCAGACACAGGCGTTATTGGATGCCCTTGGACAGCTCGTCCAGGGTCAACGTGCACTGCAAAACGATGCGGCAGCCGCCGCTTCACCGCTACCGCAGTCACAACATGCAGTTGCTCCCCCATTTCGTCCCTATGAACCAGCTACGGAAACATGGACGGAGTGGTAACGCCAAATTGGATTTCATCTCGCAGCCTACAGAATTCAAGGTAACGAGCGGCAGCCTCATTTATTGGCGTGTGTAGGGGTGCAAACGTACAGTGTGATAGTGAAATTATTTCCCCGACGCGACGTAGCAACTCTGTCCTACGACGAAATTTTGTCTGCTTTAGATGCCTATTTCTAGGAAACAGTTAATGTAGTTGCAAAAAGGTATACTTTCTTTCGTACAAAACGTACGGCCGGTCAAACTAATCGGCAGTGGGTTGCAACTTTGCATGGCCTTACAAGGGATTGTGCTTTTCAGTGTGAATGTGGACTCCCTTATTCAGATACTATGGTCCGTGATGCAATTGCACAGAACGTTTCTGATGTTCGTATACGGGAGCAGATTTTGAAACTCGTCAATCCCTCCCATCACCAAGTGATAGACATATTGGATAGACAAGACACGCTTGACTTTGCTCAGGAATCATTTGCCACTTCGCCAGCCGTGTGTCACATTAACCGGCCCGCCGGGCGCGCTGCACTGACCGATAAACAGCCCTCGCGCTCGTCCGCGCAGCTGCCGCCTAGCTCTCCAAGTGTGCCCCGCAAGCATACAAATGCAGTGAAATCATGCCCGCGGTGTGCAACTAGACATTCGCGTGACAATTGCCCGTCACGCCCAGCTATTTGCTTTTTCTGTAATAAGAAAGGACATGTTCAAAGTGTTTGCCAGAAAAAGCTCAGATCAGACAATCACAACATTTCCAGGCCCTTTGCTTCGCGCCAGAATCGCACCAAGAATACTCAGGCTCGTGAACCTTCGCCCATGGACATTCATGTAGTTAATTCCACTTCGTCCAGTGCCACTGTCTCTAACAGTGACTGTGTTCGTCCCACACAAAGTGTGCATCGACGTCGCCGGAAATCACGTCAATTAGCAAGTGATGCTGTACGTGTGTCAGTTCAAATTGCACGAGACAGTCGCTCTTGTCATCAGCAGGGCAATAAACTTTTTGTAGATTTGGACTTTAATGGTAAGGTCATAGCATTCCAGCTCGATACCGGAGCTACAGTTTCATTGCTCAATCACGACACGTACAAACAACTGGGCAAACCTCCGTTGTGTGCCGCAAATGTTAAGTTACATAGTTATTCAGGTCAGAATATCCCTGTGTTCGGACAGTGCACTCTTCTTGCAACATACAAGGGACAAACAAAACTTGTGTCATTTTACGTTCTTCGTTCTTCTACTGCAGTGAACTTGTTTGGTTTAGATTTATTTCAATTGTTTAACTTGTCTATTGTAAATCAGGTCTTATCAGTGAACCAGACTGTGCCTTCAGACAGTGTTTCTCGTCTATGTGAGGATAGAGCATTCGATTCTTCCGAACTTGCTTGCATGTTCATTGATGCGGAAACTGATGACGTGGTCGATTCGTTTCCGATTGATTTTCGTCATGTAGCTACAGCCACAGCTGCTGACCCTGTCCTTGCTACCGTTTTGCGTTTTGTTGCTACTCAATGGCCCTTGTCGAAGTCGCGGATTGAGGATCCGCTGGTTCGCCGATTTTTTGCTCACAAGGAGAGACTTTTTGTTCAACGTGGTGTTTTGTTGTTGCGTTCTGATAATGATCAGTCCAGAGTCGTGGTCCCACGTTCGTTACAGACCTCTGTTTCACGGCTTCTTCACCAATGACATTGGGGTATAGTGCGAACGAAACAACTTGATCGTCAGCACTGTACTTGGTTCAGAATCGATGCTGCGATTACGAATATGTGTTCTTCTTGCATGGCGTGTGCCGAACAACAATCCGCACCGCCGCGGAAAGTCTTTGAATGTCCAAAAGCCACTTGGCAACGCTTGCACATCGATTTTGCTGGTCCATTCTGGAATGCTCGATGGTTGGTTCTGGTAGATGCCTTCGGTAATTTTCCTTTTGTTGTCCGGATGTCTTCCACGACGTCAACTGCCACCATCCAAGTGTTGTCTGCTATCTTTTGCATTGAAGGTCTTCCGCAGACTATTGTTTCCGACAATGGCCCACAATTCATGTCCGCAGTATTTCAGTCATTCTGCCAGGCCATTGGTATTCAACATCTGACATCCGCGCCGTTTTCGCCTCAGTCAAACGGTGCCGCTGAACGATTGGTCAGGACTTTCAAGTCACAGATGTTGAAGTTGAAAGAGTCGCATTCTCGGGAGGACGCGTTGTTGCTCTTTTTGTCATCGTATCACTCTCAGCCCCGAGATGGTCGCTCGTCGGCTGAGTTGCTCCACAGTCATCCTCATCGAACCTTGATGTCTTTGCTGCACCTGCCGCATCAGGTTCCTGTGCAGCGGCAGACTTCTGCTTTTGCTCCAGGCGACGTTGTATTCTATCGCAACTATCGAGGTTCATGGCGTTGATCGCAGGGCGCATTCTTTGCTGCCTCGGTCGCGCGATGTATTTGGTTTTGGGGGCCTCTGGTGAGGTGCGTCAGCATCTCAATCAGCTGCGCCTCTGTCGTCGCACGGGTTCTGCCGCTCCCCGTCTGCTTTCAGCGACGGTGCCGTCCGGTCAGCGCCCTGGGGACCCATCTACTGGCTCGCCTCATCCCCAGGTGTTACCGACGATGCCTTCCATTTTGCCCCATGGCGACGCGCCGCTGCTGATCCGCCGCCGCCGCCTGTCCTCCAGCTGGCGCCGCCCGCAGTGGACGCTTCGCTGCAGCCGCCAAGCGCCTCCCTGGGTAACGCGCCGCCGATCGCTTCCCGTGACCAGCTGTCCTCCGCCATGGACCTCTTGCCCGCTCCGGACCACATGACGTCATCGCGCGTCGGATACCCCGACGCAATGGAGGTCGACCCTTCGGCCCCTCCTGTCTCTTTACGGGCGCATACACCGCATGTTGACGTGAACCCTGGACTAGGTTTTCAGGCGTTTCCTAGCTCCCCTCGGACCGAATGGCCGGGTGCGGGTGGCACAGGCTCGCCTGTTGTTAGGCTCCCCACCTCATCGCATACGTCAACATGGGGTCCTCCCCACAGCGGGCTGTAGCCTTATAACACGACCGTTCGCCGATTTGCGGGGGAGGAATGTGGTGTCACCGCCAGACACCACACTTGCTAGGTGGTAGCTTTAAATCGGCCGCGGTCCATTAGTACATGTCGGATCCGCGTGTCGCCACTGTATGATCGAAGACCGAGCGCCACCACAAGGCAGGTCTCGAGATACGGACTAGCACTCGCCCCAGTTGTACGGACGACGTAGCTAGCGATGCACACTGACGAAGCCTCGCTCATTTGCCGAGCAGATAGTTAGAATAGCCTTCAGCTAAGTCCATGGCTACGACCTAGCAAGGCGCCATTAGTAACATTGCATGTATCTATGGAGTCTCACTTATATCGTCAATAGCGATGTACCAAGGATGGATTAAAGTTAAGTATTCCAGAAGCTACGTACTTTTCTTTATAGCATTCATTACGTATCCTGTTACAGACCTATCTCTTGCCTGCGTGAACTAAACGCGTGCCTTTCGGCTACTTCCGTGGCGTGGCTGTCTTGCTATGCCACAACACATGCATTATACAATTTATCCTTTGTCATAATCACGCAATCACTAGACGTATCCCGAGTTCGTAATTGTACAGAAAGTTTATGAAGCAATAAACTCACGCAGCCCCTTTTTATTCCGGTCTTGGCGGGGACTTTCGCATTACTCATGTTCAATAATCATTTAATCGCTGTATTTGCGATTTCGGTTCTTCATTCAGGTCGCATAAATAAACTTATGTCCGCATGTTCTAACCACTTTTTGTAATAAATTAATTTGATTTGTAATCTTCTTGTTGTGAGTTTGCAGGAGAGCCAACCCACTATGACAGGAAGCAGAAAGGCACGCGTTTTAGCTCACGCAGACTGGCGTGAGGTCTGGAACAGGTCAAGGAAATTAGACTTTAGAAAAACGGACGTAGCTGGTGGAATACTTAACTTTAATCCATTAATGATGAGCGTCGCTCTTGACGGTACATGATTACAGTATCAATAGTAACTGGTAATGGCGTCTTGCTAGGTCGTAGCAAATGACGTAGCTGAAGGCTATGCTAACTATCGTCTCGGCAAATGAGAGCGTATTTTGTCAGTGAACCATCGCTAGAAAAGTCGGTTGTACAACTGGGGCGAGTGCTAGGAAGTCTCTCTATACCTGCCGCGTGGCGGCGCTCGGTCTGCAGTCACTGATAGTGGCGACACGCGGGTCCGACGTATACTAACGGACCGCGGCCGATTTAAAGGCTACCACCTAGCAAGTGTGGTGTCTGGCGGTGACTCTACACTTCTTTTATCTGTTAATTAGATGACCTTCTTGGCACTAGTTAGAATTACTACTGGATAGTCAGTCCAAGTCTTCGTCTCATTAGGGTCATTTTAATAAATAAATTAACCTGTTGTGTAAAATTCCATTCACATTAGCCGATGGAAGCTCAGTCATGTCTCAACGACCGACATCTCTAATACAGCGAGTCACCATGCGAGGGCCGTTTCCACTATTTGGCCTTATTTTGGCCACGCCCTGATGTCCAGATAGGGCGTGTACGTAAAACTACACTTAGCTGGCGGAAGTCATATGACATGGATATCTACGTATGCAGATGACCGTAGTATCGCTTACATAACGCAGTGCGTTAGCGGAGCTGTGTTTTGTATCAAAACCGCAACACCAAAGGTGTGAAAATTTTTCGGTTATGATTATCGCCGTACGACGGGAATTAACAGACTTCCAAAGCAGAACAGTAGTTGGAGCTAGACTCATAGGACATTCCATTTCGTAAATCATTAGGGAGTCAATATTCAGAGATCCATAATGTCAAGAGCGTCTCGAGAATATCAAATTACAATCATTACTTCTCCCCATGGGCCACTCACATCGTTAACGAACGAGAGCAGTGGCGTTTGCGCAGATTTTTCAGTGCTAACAGACAAGCAACACTGCCTGAAATAATCGCACAAATCAACGTGGAACGTACGACAAACATGTCCGTTAGGACACTTCTGCAAAGTGTGGCGTTAATGGGCTTTGGCAGCAGGCGACCTACGCGAGAGCCTTTGTTAACACCACGATATCGCCTGCAGCGCCTCTCCTGGGCTCGTGACCATATCGGTTAACCCCCAGACCACTTGAAATTCGTGGCCTGGTCAGATGAGTCCAGATTTCAGTTGGTAAGAGCTGACGGTAGGGTTCGAGTGCGACGCAGACCCCACGAAACCGTGGACCAAGTTGTCAACGAGGCAGTGTGTAACTTGATGGTGGATTCATAATGGTATGTGCTGTGTTAGCATGAAACGGACTGGATCCTCTGGTCCCACTGAACCGATCATTGACTGGAAATGGTTATTTTCGGCTACCTGGAGACCGTCTGCAGCCATTCATGGACTTAATGTTCCTAAGCAGCGATGTCGTGTCACCGGGCTACTAATATTCGCAATTGGTTTGAAGGACATTTTGGACAATTTGAGCGGAAAATTTGGTCACCCCGATCGCCCGATGTGAATCCCATCGACCATTTATAGCACATGATCGAGAGGTGAGTTCGTGCTCAAAATCTTGCACCGCCAACACTCTCACCATTATGGACGGCTGTAGAGACAGCATGACTCAACATTTCCGCAGAAGGCTTTCATCGACTTCGAGTTGCTGCACTACGCAGGTAAGCTGTTTAGTTTTTTATGTTGGTAACGCCACGTAGCGCTGTATATGAAAATCACTGACTGTGCTGTGTGAAGTCTGTGGCTGGTTAGCATTGTTAGAATATTCGCTATTGTAGTGTTGGGCAGCTGGATGTGAACAGCGCGTAGCGTTGCGCAGTTGGGGGTGAGCCGCCAGCAGTGGTGGATGTGGGGAATGAGATGGCGGAGTTTTGAGAGGGGATGATCTGGACGTGTGTCTATCAGAGAGAGTAAATTTGTAAGACTAGATACCATGAACTGATATATATGACTTACGGACACTATTAAGGTAAATATATTGTTTGTTCTCTATCAAAATCTTTCATTTGCTAACTATGCCTATCAGTAGTTAGTGCCTTCAGTAGTCAGAAACTTTTATTTAGCTGGCAGTAGTGGCACTCGCTGTATTGCAGTAGTTCGAGTAACGAAGATTTTTGTGAGGTAAGTGATTCATGAAAGGTATAGGTTATTGTCAGTCAGGGCCATTCTTTTGTAGGGATTATTGAAAGTCAGATTGCGTTGCGCTAAAAATATTGCGTGTCAGTTTAGTGTTGATCAGAATAAGTAAAGAGCGAAATGTCTGAGTACGTTCAGTTTTGCTTAGCTGTTTGAAAATAAAATAACGTAAGGGGTTTATCAGTACAGTCATTCATAAATTTTTCTAAGGGGACGTTTCAGCAGGACAAAAGGAGGTCCGACACGATGTAGGAGGTATCCCACGTCTTTCGTCGCCTTAGTCTGTAACACCATTAAATGTTGACTGAGTACTATAAAATAATGAACTAGCTGCGGTGGGAATGGATGCACTGGATTCTCTGAAGAAGATGGATATTAATTTCATCTGCTGAAACATTTCAGTGTTTAGTAGATGCTGAATCCTGGAGAGGAGTTTGTGGGACGGGCGGCAAATGATTAATTGATTAATTAGCCATGACAGCTTGACGAGAAAAGAATCTTATTTATGGTTTTCGAACAAAGAGAATTTCTGTAGCGCTCAGCGTCGGTTTAATGAAAGCGTTTAACGTCAGATAGATACGAAGTTTATCACATTCGATATCCGCGTCTTACGTATTCTATAGCCTTTTCCTTCTCACGGTGTAGGAAGCCGAACCTACAAACCTAAACATGGAATTTAATGTAATCAGTCAAGTAAGAATTTTGAAATGCAGCAGAAAACATAGAATTCTGACAGATTACTTGTTGTCTGAAATATACGGTAGTTTATAAATTTGCTGGAACATAGTTGCGACATGAAGTTACGAAGCAGGTACGCAACCGGGTTGAAAAAAGTGTGCTGTCTGGAAAATGCTAAATAGGTCGCTGAGGAAAAAGCCATTCACTGGATGCTCTTGATCGTTACTGATAAAACTTGTAACAACTGTATCCATGTCAAAATGATGTTGAAAGTATTTGATGATAGAAATGTCCGAAACGCGTAGGGGAAGGTGGGGGAATTACACGCATGTGGGTAATCCCACGCAGGCTGATTTATGCAGTTTGAATATCACAAGCTGTTCCCAGTTGGTGCTACACCCTGCCGGCAGGAGTAACAACTACTATGCAGCTTACGCCAGCCATTTTCCAGTGCCATTGTTGGAGCAGTGAAGTATTGTTTAGTTTCGGTGTGTCTGATGTAATTTTGGTCAGATGTATTTTGCAAGGTAAGTGCTATTATAAGTTGCTTTAATGTAATTCTTGCGTATCAACTACTAACCCTAGATGAAACCTTTAATTATATCTTAGATTTGTCCCGCTATTTGAATTAGGTGCCGAGTTATGCTTAGGTTAGTCATCGAACTTACGGTGGGGTAATGCCACGCAGCTGTTGAAGTGCGTGGTATTCCCCCTTCCAGGTTATATTTTCAATAGTAACGAGAGTTTTTTTTTAAATTTCAGATGGGTAAATATTATAAAAGAAAAACCCAGAAAGCAAAATGGATGCAAGAGGAACTTTGTAAGGCTCTTGACGCCATCAAATCTGGAAGAAAAATAGCCGGCTGAAGTGGCCGTGCGGTTAAAGGCGCTGCAGTCTGGAACCGCAAGACCGCTACGGTCGCAGGTTCGAATCCTGCCTCGGGCATGGATGTTTGTGATGTCCTTAGGTTAGTTAGGTTTAACTAGTGCTAAGTTCTAGGGGACTAATGACCTCAGCAGTTGAGTCCCATAGTGCTCAGAGCCATTTGAACCATTTATGAAGAAAAATAACAGAAGTATCAAGAGCTTTCGGGATTCATGAAGCTACACTGCAAATCGGAATGAAGGTTAAAAATACCGACGGTCCAAAACTTGGAAGAAACCCAACATTTTCGACAGAACAGGAAATTGAGATTAGGGATCATATTATTACAATGGCCAAGCTGTTCTATGGCATTACATGCATCCAGCTGCGAAAGATTGCATTTGAGTATGCAGCAGCTAACAACATTGCAAACAATTTTGATAAGTCATCTAGGTTAGCTGGAAAGGATTGGCTAGCTCTATTCTTTAAAAGAAACCCAAGTATTAGCATGAGAAAACCTGAAGCAACTAGCATTAACAGAATACAGGCATTTAATGAAGAAGAGGTTAATGCATATTTTAAAAATTTAGAACGTGTCTTTGAAAAATGTAAATTCAAAGAGGGGCGAGTGTTCAACGTCGATGAAACGGGCATAAATACTGTACAAAAGCCTGACAGAATTTTAGCTCCTAAAGGTGTTAAACAAATAGGTGGGGCCGCGTCTTGGGAAAGGGGGAAAAACGTGACTGTGATATGTTGTTTCAGTGCTGCTGGTACCTACATCCCCCCTATGTTTATCTTCCCCAGGAAGAGGATGTCAAATCTCTTAAGTAAAGGTGGACCAGTTGGAGCAATATATGGTTGTTCCGTCAATGGCTGGTCCAATGAGTCATTATTTTTCGAATGGATCCAACATTTTCAGAACAATGTAAAATCAACTATTGATGACCCTGTGCTGCTGATTTTAGATAATTACAGCAGCCACATTTCACTTGATATTTTTGAATTTTGTAAAAAAAATTCTATTGTCATGGTAACCATGCCTCCACACACTTCTCACAAGCTTCAACCACTAGATGTAACATTCTTTTCCTCTTTGAAATCAGCCTTCAATCGTGAATGTGGCATGTATATGATGTCCCAGGTGTATCAAAAAATTACACCATATGAGTTAGCAGAACTTTTTAATAAGGTATATATTAAGGTCGCTACCATGGACAAAGGGCAGTCAGGGTTTAAGGCATGTGGGATTTGCCCTTTCAATCCAAACAAATTTCAGCATGACGACTTAAAACAATGTGAGATCTTCAGAGGTGTTGTCCTTGAAGATGAAGATGTTCCGAATGCAACAAATGGAAATGAAGTGATTGCATCTACAAACGAGCCGCATATCCCCAAAAGGAGTCAAGAACAGATTCCTGGATCTTCAGCAGAAGATGTTCCACTTCTAGTAGGCCTAGAAGAGGTCACAACAACATCAGCTAAAAGTGCATGTCTCAAGCACGTTAGTGTATTTGACATATCTCCTGTTCCAAAACAATAACAAGTTCTTCCTAAGACGAAACAAGCCAAGGGAAAGCCGAAGGGAAAGTCAGTTACCCTTACAGCAACTCCAGAGAAGAATTAACTGCTAACGGAGTTATCAATAAAGAAACGAAAAGAAGCCATGAAAAAGAAAGCTGAAGGAAACAAAAAGAGAAATCTTAAGGATAAAGCAGATAAGTGCAGAAACCTGCAACTTAAAAAAGTCTCAAAGAAGAAACAGACATTGTATAAGAAGAAACACCACCAAGAAAGTGAAAGTAGCAGCAAGGATGACCTAAATCTGGACTTGCAGAACGTTTGTGATGACGATGAAATGGATGATATTGATCCATTGGCGGTTTCAGAAGATGTCTGTTTAGTTTGTGGAGAATTTGGGAAAGATGGAGAACTATGGTACCGATGTATTTATTGTAGCAGACGGAGTCATGAAGAATGTAGTGGCTGGAACACTCCAAAAGGTTACAAGTGCGATCTTTGCTGTATGAGAAAATGAACTCTTTTCACATCAATAAAAATGTAAAAAACGAAAATTATAAGAGATGTTTGTAGAATTACATTATTTCGTTCTTAAATATACTGTTTACTATTTGTAGTAACTAATAAGCAAATAAAAACAGCAATTATTGTACATTTTTATGGTCTGTTTGTTTTACGTGTTATTACCAGTACTTTGCGTGTCATTACCCTCAGGTGTGGGGAATACCACGCATTTGCACTTTTTTTTATTTTAATGTTCAAAATTAAGGTACTGTATACAACAAGTTACAGACGATTGGAATATGTGGAGAAATGTCCAGTGTATGGTATGTACTTATTTTCGTAGGTTTTAGTGACGTAACGAATGGTTCACATCGATTTTTCCTTAGGTGCGTGTATTTCCCCCACTCTCCCCTAGTATTGATATAGTAAAGACAGCTTGCTTTCAGTCAATCGCATATTTCCTTAGCGACTTATGCAGCATTTGGCAGACAGCACATAAAACTGGATGAGAAAAAATACAGTGAAGAGCCAAAAACCTGGCACACCTGCCTAGTACCACGTAGGGCTGCAGCGAGCACAAAGATGTGCCGCAGAACGAAGTGGCCTGCACCCGACTAATGTCTGAAGTAGTGTTGGAGGGAACTGACACCATGAATCCTGCATGGCTGTGCATTAATCCGCAAGATTACTACGGGGTGGAGATGTCTTCTGAAAGCATGTTACAAGGCATCGAAGATATGCTCAATAATGTGCATGTCGGGGGGGTGTAGTGGCTAGCGGAAGTGTGTAAATTCAGAAGGGTGTTCCTTTAGCTACTCTGTAGCAATTCTGGACGTGTAGGGTGTCACACTGTTCTGCTGGAATTGCCCAAGTCCATCGGAATGCACAATGGATATGAATGGATGCAGGTGATCAGACAGGATGCTTACGTGTCACCTTTCAGAGTCGTATCTAGACGTATCAGGGTCCCGTATCAATCCAACTGCACACGCCCCACACCATTACACAGCTTCCACCAACTTCAACAGACTCCTACTGACATGCAGGGTCCTTGGATTCATGAGGTTGTCTCCATACCTGTCATGTCCATCCGTTCTATACAATTTGGAATGAGACTCGTCCGACCAGACAATATGCTTCCAGTCGTCAACAGTGCAATGTCGCTGCAGACGGGCCCGGGCAAGGCGTAAAGCTTTGTGTCATGCAGTCATCAAAGGTACACGAGTGGGCCTTCGGTTCCGAAAGCTCATATTGATGATGTTTCGTTCAATGGTTCGCACGCTGACATTTGTTGATTGTTGATGGCCCAGCATTGAAATCTGCAGCAGTTTGCGGAAGGGTAGCACTTCTGTCGCACTGAACGATTCTCTTCACTCGTCGTTGGTGCCGTTCTTGCGGGATCTTTCTCCGGCCGCAGCGATATAGGAGATTTGATCTTTTTCCGGATTCCTGATATTAACGGTACAGTCGTGAAATGGTCGTACGAGAAAATCCCCACTTCATAGCTACTTCGGAGAAGTTTTGGCCCATCGCTATAACACCAAGTTGAGACTTACTTGAATCTTGATAACCTGTCATTGTAGTAGCAGTCACCGAACGAACAGCTGCGCCAGACACATCTTGTCTTATAGAGGCTTTGCCGTATTCTACCTTCTACCTCTCTACACATCTCCGTATTGGAATACGCGTGCCTACACCAGCTTCTTTGGCGGGTTCAATGTTGTTAGCCAAGTGCCATTACGACTCGAACACTGAGGGTTCGATACCAATTTGATTATCTACATACACAGTCTGGGATCAAGAATCTCGACAGTTTTTGCCTGTTATTGACATCGATACTGACAAGATATCAGTCTCAGTGATTCCAAGACTTTCGAGAATGTTTTAATTTCAAATCTGAAATCGGGTAACAAATCTTTTTCCGTCTGATATAGATTTTTCCATCGGTTGAAGTGAGAACGCTTGTTTCTAGGCAAATTTCATTATTCTACATATGTTAATGGGAAGTACCAGTGGTTTTGATGGGAGAGTTTGCGAGTATAAAAAATCTACATCTACATCTACATGGATACTCTGCAAATCACTTTTAAGTGCCTGGCAGAAGGTTCATCGACCCACCGTCACAATAATTCTCTATTATTCCACTCTGAAGCAGCGTGCGGAAAAAACATACACATATATATTCACGTGCGAGTATTGATTTCCCTTATTTTATTATAATGCTCTTTTCTCCCCATGTATGTCTGCATCAACAAAATATTTTCGCATTCGGAGGAGAACGTTGGTATTGAAATTTCGTGAGAAGATCCAGCCACAACGAGAAACATCTTTATTTTAATGATGTCCTCCCCAAATCCTGTATCATATCCGTGACACTATCTTCCCTATTTCTCTATCATACAAAACATACTGCCCTTCTTCGAACTTTCTCGACTTATTCCGTTAATCCTATCTCGTAAGGACACCACACTGCACAGCAGTACTCCAAAAGAGGAAGGACCAGTGTAGTGTAGACAGTCTCTTTAGTAGATCTATTGTATCTTCTATGTCTTCAGCCAATAAAATGCAGTCTTTGGTTCACCTTAAAGACAATATTTTCTCTGTGTGCTCTCTAATTTATCTTCTGCATCTATATATCTACTGCGGTAGCCACCAAGCGGTGTGTGACTGAGGGCACTATTCGCGCCAAAGTCATATTCCCTCCCCTCCCCCCTCCCCCACCTCCCACAACCACTGTTCTACTCACAGATCGCGAGAGGGGTAAACGACTGCCTAAACGTCTCAGTACGAGCTCAAATTACTCTTATCTTTGATGGTGATCATTGCGCGATTTGAAAGTTGGTGGTAATAATATACGCTCTACATCCTCTGCGAAGATCGGATTTTGGAATTTAGTGAGCAGCCCATTCCGTTTAGCGCGTTGTCCATCTGCAAGTCTGTCCCACTTCAAACTTTGTATGAGATTTCTAACGCTCTCGCGGTGGCTAAATGTACCAGTCACGAAACTTGCCGCTCTTCTTTGGAGCTTTTCAGTCTCTTGAATCAGACCCAATCTGTAAGGGTCCCATACAGACGAACAATACTCTAAGACTGGGCGAACTAAGGTTTTGTAAGCAAATTTCTGTGTTGAATGACTGCATCGCTTCAGGATTCTACCAATAAACCGCAATCTACAGTTCGTCTTACCAGTTACTTGTGAAATCTGATCGTTCCATTTGAGATCATTTCGAATAGTCACACCCAGATACTTGACGGTTGTTACCGCTTCCAAAGACTGGACATTTATTTTGTACTCGTACGTCAATCGGGATTTTCGCTTTTTTATACGCAGTAGGTTACACTTACTAATATTGAAAGATAAGTGCCAGTCATTACACCACGTATTTATTTTCTGCAAATCCTCATTGATTTGTTCACAACTTTCGTGTGATACTACTTTTCTGTAGACTACAGCACCGTCGGTAAACAGTCTAATGCCGCTGTCAGTACCATAACCAAATCGTTTATGTAAATCGTAAAAAGCAGTGGACCTATTACGCTGCCCTGGGGCACACCTAATGTAGCGCTTGTTTCTGTTGAAGTCTCCCCTTTCAGGACGACATAGTGCTCTGTGTCTGCTAGAAAACTTTCTACCCAACCGCATAAGTGATCGGATAAACCGTAAGGACGCAATTTTTGAAGCACGCGACAGTGCGGAACTGAGTCGAACGCCTTTCGAAAGACGAGGAATATGGCCTCAACCTGGGATCCGGTATCTAGAGCCTGTTGCATATCATGCACAAAGTGGGGCAGCTGTGTCTCACATGACCGCTGTTTCCTAAAACCGCGCTGGTTTGTGCAGATGAGCTTCTCAGAGTCTAGAAAGGTCATTATGTCTGATCACAAGATATATTCCATGATTCTACAACAAATCGATGTCAGTGAAATGGCTGGTAATTATGTGCTTCCGAATTTCTACCCTTTTTATAGATAACTATGACCTGGGCCATCTTCCAGTCCCGAGGAACGTTCCGCTGTTCCAATGATCTCTGATAGACGATGGATAAGAATGGTGCTATATTTAAAGCATAGTCACCCACCCGTCACATATCTGGTTTCGGCGTGTGTTCACCCCAGCTAATTGACTAACAGATCAACAGAGAGTGCAAAACTGCCGCAATATCGGATAACGCAAAGAAAGTAATAAGGCCCTGTGACTCCTGATTGAACTGCAGTGGCTGTGTTGACATTAATTGATTCAGAATTGATCACTTTTAATTAAAAAGGGGTGCACATTGATGTTATATTCAGCTATTGAACACTAGATGCAAATGTTGAACATAAAATTAATTAAGATAGTGACTTGTGATTTCAGCTACTTGATTGAAAACAGATGCAGTCGATTAGCACAAATTTATTTTACCTCCCGAACTTCAATCATCACATTACATGACTCTCCTGTCAGGCAGTGGCAATAAATTGCATTTACATGGAGTAAAGCGCGATAAATCAAAATTAATTCCTATCAACTGACCCAGGCGTAATGCGAGGTGCAAGAAGAATTCCTCAATACACGGCCCATGAAACCCTTGTGAAAACTTTGCCGACGTGATCCAACAAATTAATCAATGGCCTAATTCAAGCCAGAGCGGGTGCAATATCATCGAATTCAGCGTGACTGGGAGGCGTCGTTGTGAGGACGTTGGCCGGCCTCGTGGTGCTGCAAGGCTGCGCTCGTCTATTCACTCCTAGCTATCTTGCTCAGTACATAGCTGAACGAAAACTTGCTATCGTCAAGCTCAATCGCTCCATATTCTAAGTCCTAAACTGCAGAGATGCTCACTCTTTCTCTGGCAAGCTGAGTAAAGAACGGCACGTCCGCACTCTAGGCAAGCTGGGAATGGAAGACCACTACGGAGACTTCTCCCAGTCCGCTCTTCGCCTCGGTTTCCCCTCCAGCAAAATCACTTACGCCAATTGTAGCGCAAGTCGCGTTAATTATGCGTCACTTCCCAGCGCCGACCAATGCCTGCTCTGGGAAGTGAACACATTTCCACCAAATTTCCCTTCTTCTCAACTTCTGCTATTTAGCTCCTCCCAGGCCACCCATCAACGTTAGCATCTGCACAAAACACCAATTTTTCCGGAATTCTGACTCCCAGGAGAGTATTTCCAATTCCTTGGTCCTACGTTCCCATCAGAGGCCAACGTAATTCATTCTGTCGCTCTTCACCTGATTTACTTCAGACTCAGCGGACCGTGAACACGTATATTTTGGCCTCTATTGACCGCTCCCATGTAGCTTTGCGCGGCTTTCTCGCATGTTTCACTGAAAACGGGACGACGGACATTTATCAACAGGCATTCAAGTTATCCTTCTGTTTCCCGGTACACCAGAATGGGGACAACCACCCACTCACTGTCACTCCTCTCAAGGCAGCTGGAGGCCGCGCCCCATTACCGCTTTCTCAGAGCTTGAGCCGCCCTAAGCTGCCTATTCTTGCTTCCCTTCGCCGTTCCCAACCGGCCACGGTCAGCTCTAAATGCTTCCCTGGGATAAACTAGCCTCCAATACATCGACGCGTTTCCACAAAGTTTTCATGTCGTGTGAATTACTTTAAAACCATCACCCAACATTAATTATTCCAATATGTCCATACTATACCCTCTACAAGATGCATTGAGCCTCGTCAGTCATTTTTGTTCAGCACTAATGTTCGCTCAACGTGAGTTAGGTGATCTTTAAAGACTTCATGTAAGGCTTCATCTTACACATAAAATATTATGGGGATACCGCCTGGACCAGGTGCTTTCGTGGCGTCTAAGGATCTTAACTGTTTTACAATACCAGATACACCAAACACTATGGCGGATGCTGGTGGTCTGTAAAAACATCCTAATACAATGGTCACTCCTTGTCTCATTGACAGCTTTATCCAGACTATTTCACAGTCCGACCCAGTATCGATCTCAACTACATTTAAACAGCTTTTAACTGAAATTAACATACCGCCTCCACTAGCATGAGTCCTATCCTTCTTAAACATTGTTCAACCCGAGTTCCAAATTTCACTGCTATTTTTGTCTGATTTCAACCAGCTTTCGGTACCTAATACGATATTAGCATTACTACTGTTTATTTCGGACAGTAACTCGGGGATCTTGCTACAAACACTTCGACAATTTACTAACATGAGATTTAGCATTTTTAAATTCTTTGGAATGATCTATTTAGGCGAACTAACAATTTTTACAGTTGTCACACCCACATCACTTCTGCCTGTACTGCTTCTTTCTTTGCTAGCAATACTGGATAGGGTCTTACAAAAAATGGTTCTTGTTCAAGTGCATTGGTACTATATTCAAAATTCTTAACCATACGAGATTTATCCGAGAACAATTCCTGATTCATATTTAAAACGGTAAATTAATCATCTTTTTGTTCAGAACAAAGTTCTTGGATGACGTCAACAATTTCCATACAGAATGAGATTTTCACTCTGCAGCGGAGTGTGCGCTGATATGAAACTTCCTGGCAGATTAACACTGTGTGCTCTACTGAGACTCGAACTCGGGACCTTTGCCTTTCGCGGGGAAGTGCTCTACCATCTGAGCCACCGAAGCACGACTCCCGCCCGGTACTCACAGCTTTTCTTCTGCCAGTATCTCGTCTCCTACCTTCCAAACTTTACAGAAGCTCTCATGCGAACCTCGCAGAACTAGCACTCCTGAAAGAAAGGATATAGCGGAGACATGGCTTAGCCACAGCCTGGGGATGTTTCCAGAATGAGGTTTTCACTCTGCAGCGGAGTGTGCGCTGATATGAAACTTCCTGGCAGATGAAAACTGTGTGCCCGACCAGATGGTAGAGCACTTGCCCGCGAAAGGCAAAGGTCCCGAGTTCGAGTCTCGGTCGGGCATTGTGTATATTAACTCCTTTTTTACCTAATAGGTGTTCTTTATATGTTGTTTTAGCAGCTCTGCCTGTTTGACCCATATAATATGAAGGACAGTTGTTACAGGTTAGTTTGTAAACCCCTGAATTGGAAAAACAATCGCCGGCGATCTCTACTGAATGTACAAGATTTCTCTTTAAACTGTTATCTGTAGAGGAGATGTTACAGTCATATTTTTTTTTCATTAGAAGACGTTTTATCCTATATGATATATTGCCCTAGAAAGGAATATAAATAAATTTTTTAGCTTCTTTGCTATCAGTGGGGAGGTTGTTGCTCAAAGTCGAACAGTTTTGCGAAGTTTACTTACTGAATATGTAATCAATCATATTCTGATTGTACCCATTATTAACCGCAATCGCTTTGATGACATTCAATTCTTTTTGTTGATCGGCAGGTGATAAAGGAGTAGTTTCTATACGGTGAATGGCAGAATGAAAAAAACGCCGGTTTATGAGCTTTAGGATGAGTTTAGTTAGCAGGAAAATGTTGAAATTGAAGGAACTATTCTGTATAGAAACTATTAATTCAAGGAAGTTAAGTTCACCTTTTTCATTCTGAAGTTCTTTTGTGGAGGAAATTTTTTCATGTAGACCATTGGAAGTATTGAAGAGAAGCTCTAACTCATGATCAGTATTCCCGGGTTCGATTCCCGGCGGGGTCAGGGATTTTCTCTGCCTCGTGATGACTGGGTGTTGTGTGATGTCCTTAGGTTGGTTAGGTTTAAGTAGTTCTAAGTTGTAGGGGACTGATGACCGTAGATGTTAAGTCCCATAGTGCTCAGAGCCATTTGAACCACGATCAGTACCGTCAAAAGCAATGATAATGTCGTCAACATAGCATGCATAATAACGGATTTTCTGAACTTGAATTGAAGAACGTTATTTCCAGAGCGTTGATGAAAACATCTGCCAAAGTACCAGCGAGGGGACTACCCATTTCTAAACTATCTGGTTGTATATACATTTTCCCATTGAACGTGAAGTAATTCTATTTCAAAAAGACTTTAAGCAAACTAATCAGTTCTGCAATCTGAATTTCACTTAGTTTTTTATGTTTTAGTAGATTCTTTTTTACAAGGGCTATGGTTACTTCGACATGGACATTTGTATAAAGACTGACGACGTCAAAGGAAACCAGTCTAGTGTCAGGTGTACATCTTACAGTTAGAATATTGTTGATCAATTCCTTGCTGTTTTTCACCGAAAAATTATTTTCAAATATGAAAGCATCTTAGTTTATGTGATGTGGGCTACCTATTCCATTCATCACAGGGCGAATCGGGTGATTTTCTTTGTGCAGTTTAAACTGACTTCTGAGCACGGGTGGTTTCGGGTTCATATTTATAAGCCATTTCTTTTGGAAGTTATTGAACAAGCTGCCAGAACTAGCTAAAGTACGCCGGATTTCTTTTTGCGATTCCGCGGTTGGATCTGCGGTAACCTCAGCGATGTCATTGTCCTCAAAAAACTTTACCGTCTTTTCAATATATTCATTTTTATAAGCCACGACAGAAGTGTTTCCTTTGTCACTCTTAGTGACTAAGGCGTCGTGTTCTCTCAGTTTACGACTAATGTTTTTACTATTCTATATTCACCCGACTGAACATTAGAATGTAGTTTAATTTGTTTGTCTATTATGTTATTACATTCGTAGGCGCATTTGACTTGCTCGGTTTTCTCTAATTTAAGGGATTCCAAACCGATTTTAAGATCTACAATAAGATTACAGATAACTGGATTTTTATCGAGTTGAGGCCGGCCGGAGTGGCCGTGCGGTTCTAGGCGCTACAGTCTGGAACCGCGCGATCGCTACGGTCGCAGGTTCGAATCCTGCCTCGGGCATGGATGTGTGTGATGTCCTTAAGTAAGTTAGGTTTAAGTAGTTCTAAGTTCTAGGGGACTGATGACCTCATAAGTTAAGTACCATAGTGCTCAGAGCCATTTGAACCATTTGCTACCTTCAATGTATCGAGTCTAAATGACACTAATAAACGTGAATACTGAGTATTGTACACTAACTGAAACTCGCTAACCCTCGTATTTGTAATATAAACAAACGTTTACGTACACAAGCAAAATGACCTAATAAAACGTATAAAAACTGGTACCTTCAATGTATCTAGTCTAAATGATACTAATAAACGTAAATACTGAGTTGTTCGTAATTGTAATTCCTAGGAATTTAGTTAACTTTAGATTTTACTGATTTATCGTGTTATCGAAGTTTAAAATATTTCTTTTAGCACTCTTGGGGACATCCTCACACTTTTCATTATTTAGGGTCAATTGCCAACTTTCGTACCATAAAGATTTCTTACCTAAATCGTTTCGCAAATTGTTTTGATCTTCTGATGACTTTACTAACTGATAAACGACAGCGTCATCTGCAAACAAGCTAAGACGGCTGTCCAGATTGTCTCTCAAATCGTTTATGTAGATAAGGAACAGCAAAGGGCCTATACACCACCTTGGTGAACACCAGAAATCACTTCTATATTACTCGATGACTTTCCGTCAATCACTACGAACTCTGACCTCTCTGACAGGAAATCACGAATCCACTTGCACAACTGAGACGATATGCCATAAGCGCGGAATTTCACTACAGGCCGCTTGTGAGGACGTTGTCAAAAGCCCTCTGGAAATCTATAAATGCAGAATCAATTTAAAATCTTTTGTCGATAGCATTCAGCACTTCCTGTGAGTAAAGAGCTAGCTGTGTTTCACAAGAATGATGTTTTCTAAATTAGTGCTGACTGTGTGTCAGTGACTGTTCTCTTCGAGGTATTTCATAATGTTCGAACACAATATGTTTCCAAAATCCTGCTGCATATTGACGTTAATGACATTGCACTGTAATTTAGTGGATTACTCCTACTACCTTTCTTGAATATTGGTGTGACCTGTGCAAATTTCCAGTCCATGCCAACAGATCATTCGCCGAGCGAGCGGTTGTACATGATTGTTAAGTATGGAGCTATTGCATCAGCATACTCTGAAAGGAACCTATCTGGTATACACTCTGGACCAGAAGACTTGCTTTTGTTAAGTGATTTAAGTTTCTTCACTATTCCGAGTATAACTATTCCGAGTATAACTACTTCTAAGTTACTAATGTTGCAGCTGTTCTTGATTCTAATTCTGGAATACTTACTTCGTCTTCTTTGGCTGTAACAGCACTGCCATCGATACTATTTCTACTCCTATCACCTGACTGCGGCTTGTCGCTGGCATACTTTTCATACGACCAGAATCCCTGTAGATTTTCTGCCAGGTTTCGAGACAAAGTTTCGTTGTGGAGACTATTATAAGCATCTCGCATTGAAATCCGTACTAAATTTCAAGCTTCTGTAAAAGAACGAGAATCTTGAGGGTTTTGCGTTCTTTTAAATTTGACAAGCATTTTTCGTTGCTCCTGAAACAGTCTTTTGATCTGTTCTGTGTACCATGGGGATCAGCTTCGTCGTTTGGTAACTTATTTGGTATGTCTCTCTCAATTTTTGACGACACTATTTCTTAGAATTCTTGCCACATTGGTCTACACTTACATAGCCAGTTTTGAAGGAGTGGAGATTGCCTCTCAGGAAGGCGTCAAGCGAATTTTTATCTGTTTTTTTGAAAAGGTATATTTTTCGTTTATTTTTGGAGGATTTGGGAATTACGTTATCCAGACTGGCTACGACAAGCCTGTGTTCATTAATTCCTGTATCTGTTTTGATGCTCGTTGTTATCTCAGAATTATATGTTGCAAAGAGGACACTTGTGTTTTCACAACCGTTCATAATTCGTGTAGACTCATGGACTAATTGCTCAAACACTTTTCAGGATGATATTTTATGCGCACCTCCCGATTTAAACACTTATTTTCGCCAACATATCGAGGGTACTTACGACTGCACTGGACACTACTATTGAAATTTGTATAATTTGGCTCTAGCCCTCACATGCTATGGCACGAAAAAATATATATTTGTTACACTCATCGTAATTGAGTGGCCCAGAGAAGTGACTGGTCTCAATGTTTAGCTGCGTTTCTCGTCATAGGGTGCCAGCTCACACCTATCGTAAACTCAACTTTTAAGCTGGCATAAAATATAACAAAACATACTTGTCCCCGAAGGTGGCTACTAACCCACTACTACCCCCAGTATGTCTCTTAGCGTCGCTCATACCCAACCCCACTTTCATCAAAGATGGCCGCCCTATGCACCCTCGAAACGACTGCCTAACTCAAAACAACGTTTGACAAATAGAATTACGAATGTTCTAAAACCAAACACATTTGATACATTGAAAAATACGGAACATTTCTGGAAAATAACAATTTAAAGTCTAATTCCCTGTATCTGCCACCGTTTTTCCACAAATAATATTCTTGTGGCGTGATATTGCTTTTCCCGGTGTTTTGATACCAAACATAAACAAAAAAATAAAAAATACATTCTTAATTACTCATCTGCCTCTTTAAACTTTAGAGTGCTGCCGCTAGTTTCACCTGTTTAAATTTATTTATTACCAAAACCACAGTTTCTCTCAGTCGAATCCCACATTCCAAATTTTCATTCAAAAAATGGTAGAGATTCTGCTAAATCATCTATGATTGCTCGATGCAGCTCTACTAGCCGCATCCGTAGATACTTTGTTCACATTAATCGGCCGAATCATTGCCGAGATATTAACTTTCGAACTTTGATAAATTTATAATTTTTAAGACGACAATAGCTTTCAAACTGTTATACATTTTTGTGGCGCGTCTATATAATTTAGTTTTACATATTTTTCTGTCTATAAATGCCAACTCGCACCTCCGTGTTTTTATCAATTTTTGTCCGGAATATAAAATCCTCCAAGCGCAAAAAAACGGTGATACGCACCCCTGCCGAGCGCTCGGGTTTTTATAAGACCGCGTAAACGCTAGCAGCTCACTACGGCCCCATAGCAACCACCAGCCACGTGCTCTGTGGCGGAAACTGCAGCTCTGAATTCTCGCCACAGCTTGTACGCTCACATACTTCAATAACACTCGAGAAAGAAAAAGCGGTCCGGTTGTAAAATGGTTTTTTATTTATTTAATTTGTGACGCGTTTCGCTCTCACAGGAGCATCATCAGACATCAGATAAAAACACTCGAGGACCACTGGCAAGTTTACAGAAAGTCCCGCGATCACCAAAAACGGCACGACATAAGACATTTTGCAACTGCCTATTCTTTCTTGAACATCTCAAGAGACTGTAGTAACGTTTGCCGAAAGATGGAGTGGTGTGATTTTTCAACAATAATTGTATGAGTCGGGTACGTGTTTGAAATTAGACTAAAGTTTTGTTTGAACCTTTCAGGAATTATATCATCTAAGTTGAGAGGTCGGTAAAAGTATCCAAATATTATTTTACTCATGTTGCTGTGAATGACCTCTGCCCATACAGACAGATGGAAAACAAAGTTATGCTACAAAGTACAACATTACGACACACAGCAGCAGGCGTATACTCTCATTGCACGTAAGTTATAATAGAAGAAAACAGCCATCAAATACGAGGTTTAACTGTCAACGACATAACCCAGTATGGTAGGCTTTAACGAGTTGCTTCTGCGTAGAAAGCGAGCTTACATCCCATTGGCAACGTTCATCTCCACGTTATGACAGCAGCAAACTCGACGAGCTCCAAGGTCCGCTTTCGCTTTCACGTTCCGTGTGACCACAGCTTTACGAACTATCCCCGGGTGCTCTGAAGACCGGCCGTACCGTGGATGCGCCACGCAGCCTCGCAGTAACCCGATTCTTCCAGCCGCTCGCCTCTGTGAAGGGCCACGACAACCAACCGCCCCCCCCCTCCCCCTTCCCACACGCTGCTACGGACTACTGGAGGTGGAGGGAGTGGAGGGTTTAGGAGGGGCGGTTTTTGGCTGGAGAGCGCCCGCCACCCCGGTGGCTGCCAATATGTTTGCCGAGCGGCTATTAGCCCAGGCATGCGGGCACCTGCGTCCCCAGAGCCGCCACACCGTACAGGGTGCGCGGTGTGCGTCACAATCGATAATTGAGTTAATTAGTTCAGCTTAATTACACTCGATCACTTTCTGCCGATGCGCAGCGACCACAAGCGGGCGGCGTCCTGGTGCCATTAAGGCGCGCCACGTTCGAACCCAATCCCAGTCGTCAGGCTAAAGGAAAAAGAACGCAATTGGTATCAGAGTGTTGACAACTATAGTGAGAGATAGACTGAAAGAGGAGAAATTTATACTGCTCTCGTTGACTTGTAAAAATCCTTTTATAGACTACAGTGAAATAAATTATTGGATATTTTAAGGAAGAACGGAGGCTGATTATAAATCTATTCCTTCAGCAGGATATACGATTGCATGTTGGGAATGGAATGACAGAGGAAAGCACAATTAAAAGGGGAGTAAGGAAAAGCTGCTGTCTTTCCCCAGTTCTGTTTGAAATATGCAGAGTGTTCGGAGCTTACCGTTACGAACTGCTACGAGTTGTAGATGGGAGAGAGTACATAATATCCTGAATAGGGATCCGTGTCCGGAAACGTCACCCAACAACGCGACAGAGCGTCAAAGTTACAGGCGCCAGCGCTTGTAAGTGTATGTATAGACAGGGTGCTTCCGTGGTGATGTTTAAAACTTTCCAGGATGATGGGAACAGTTAAATGTATCAATTAGAGGCAAGGGTCCCTGATTCTGAAACGAAAGAGTCGACAGTCAGAAGCGAAATTCATTCTGATACCTCTGACACTGAAGTAAAAGTAGTGGTACAGTTGTTGCTAAGACTGAAAGGTAGTCAAGTTTCGGAGAAGGTAGTACGGGACAAAACAAGAAAAAAATGCCGAGTAAACATGGGCTCCAAAATGCGTACTTTAGGAGCTATGGGCACTTGTTCAATACAAGACTTGCGTTTCACAGTAGCATAGATGAACAAATGCTCATAGCTTCTCAGGTAGGTGTTTTAGAGCCCATGTTCACTGGCCATTTATTCTTTGTTTTGGTCCATACCAGCACCTCTGAAAGTTGTCTGACCTACAGCCTTAGCAACAACAGTGCCAGTACAAGTATTCCTCTGACAGAGGTAAAGCACGGTTTTCGCTTGTATCTTTCGACTCGTTCGTTTCCAGTACACTGACCCTTGCCTCAAATTAATACATTTATCTTTGCCTATTATCCTGGAAAGTTTTTAACATTATCACAGAATCACCCAGTCTCTGCACACATTCAAAGGCTCTGGTGCCTGTAACATTGACGCTCTGTACCATCGCTGTGTTACGTTTCCGGACATGGGTTCCTATTCAAAATATTACGTACTCACTCCACTATACAAGTCAAGTTTGTAACGGGAATTTCCAAACACCCTGTATTTACAGCATTTTACTCAGAAACATTTGAGAGAGTGTGAGTTGGTTGTAGGGGGATAGAATGTATTGATCTGAGGATGATATGGTGTTATTGACAGAGAGCGAAAGAACTATGTTTGGATTGTCAAAGCAATTTCATAACACCTGCGGGGAATTTGGGACGAGAATTAATAAAAAAGAGGCGGCGAAATGCATGGTGAGGACTGCCAGAGCAGTAAGAACGGGTATAAAGTTAGGACAGAAAGATAGACAACAACTTAATGTTTTCATATCTCAGGGATGCATAATTACAGAAGACATGAGGTGCAATAAGAGTATACCAATTGCCAAGGAAACATTAAATAAGAAGAGGTGGCTTCTGTGTGGGTGCATGGTCAGCGACCTGAAGAAGAGACTGGCGAAGTGCTTTGTGTGGAACGTGGAATTGTACTGAGTTGAGACATAGACACTCAAGAAAGAGGATGAAAGAAGAATAGACGGACTTGAGATGTGAAATGGAGGAGCAGGTACCGGATAAAACGGGTAGAGAAGTTAGGAAATGAGGAGGTGCTGAGAAGAGTGAGGGAAGAGAGAGAAATATGAAAGTTAATGAGGAAGACGAAACACAATTGGCTTGGACATTGGATCAGAAGAGATTGCTCATTGATGGATGCTGTGGAAGGAAAGGTGAATGGAAGAAAAAGAAGAAGAAGACAACGCAGAAGATACCAGATGAAGTACAGTATAAGGATAGGAAACAATTATGAGGAAACGAAAGGGGTACTAAATGATAGGGCTGCATAGAGACCTACATGTGAAGACCTGCCCTAGGGCAGAACACTGATGATGACGAATGGCATCAGAATATTCGGTATCAATAACAGCATCCGAGCAAGCTGAGATTACGTGTAGAACAAAAATGTCGTCGGACTTTAAAGAGGTATGATAGTGTACTTCAATTCGTCCTGTCTTGCACTAATGTTTTCTTCTCCACCCAAAAAAGGTGACAGCTTACAAAACCACCGTTCGATCAATATTTGAATACTGCTCGTTAGCCTGGGATCCATACCAGATACAATTAATAGAGATAATAGTGAAGATCCGAAGAACAGCAGTATGTTTCATGACACGCTCATTTATTAAGCCCCCAAGCGTCTCAGTGATGCTCAGCTGACTCCGGTGGCAGACCCTGCGATAGAGGCGTTCTGCATCACGTCGTAGTTTACTGTCAAAATTTGAACATCGTATGATCCCAGAAGAGTTAACGAATATATTGCTCCTCCTACATATATCTCGCGAAATGAGAATGAAGTTAAAGTCAGAGAGATTCCAGACCACATAGAGGCCTACCAGCAATCGTTCTTCTAGCAGACATATCGCACCTTGAAAAAGAAAGGGAAGTGAGAGAGGTACACAAAGGACCTCCACCACACACTAAAAGGTGGTTTGAGGAGTATGGATGTAGACGAAGCAGTATAGCTGCTACATACATTGAACATTTGGTGCTAAGGACACATGTTGAAGCGTTAAGGAACCACCAGCTTGCTAATGGAGGAAAGCGTGGACTCTATAAATTGCAGAGAAAGAACAACTTCCTTCCTTACTCATTTGAAAAACTTTTCATTCTCTATAAAGATAGCGAGGTTTGCTCGACTTCTGAGCCATTGTTGAGCCAGCGAAAAAATTCTCTGTGTTGGCACGGAATCGAACCCCGGACCCGTCGATTTTAAGGCAATGTCGCAAAGTACTGGACCGCAAACTGCATACTTCACTCTAAATATTCAGCACGAACGGCAACAGATAACTGGAATCATATGACAGCTTGCACCACAGGTAATCGAAGATGCCGATACCTTTTCACTGGACACTGTGGACTGGCCACGCTAGTACTATAAACCAGTTACGTGTTATTCATGAATTTTAAAGGTCGGGTACCTTCTGTGTCACCCGACGTGACACGACCCGTCGGGTTAGCCTTTGTGTCGGTGTAAAAGAAAGGCCGCTTCCTTTATTAATGTGACTTGCGGCTGTCATAGAGACATTCTCCCCTGCTTCGTGAATTATGCTCCTGCTTCACAATCGCCCGCCTATTCGTCTGGCGCTGAAGCCTTCTTACCGCAAACTTTGCGAACATTGTTTTCGAAAGGACAACATAATTTTTATTTTATTCGTCGTGTCTCCAGGAGATATCAACAAACTACTGCACTAGTACTGATACCTAACGACCATATAAATTTTTGGTCTTACTGAACTCAATACATTTCCATCTACATTTTCATTAGGACGAATTGCTAATTATGTTGTCAAAAAGTTAGTAATATTTTCGCACTATATGGAGTACAAGATTCGTAACTTTTGAAAGTTAGTGTGAAATAAAATAATATTTCCCTCTGCGGCAATGAAAGAAAATACGCAAAAATATTAACATCCCCATTCAATCATAACAAAGATTACTCATTAAAATTTACAGTCTATCGACTGATTTTAATTCAAGACCATAAAGGTATGGAGTATATCGGCTGATAATGACACAAATATATGAGAAGCTTGGGCAAATGTCAGTAAAAGTACATACATTGTAGTTGGTGGAACAAAAGAAGATTTAGTATTGTAAGGAGTGATTGGAACAATAGCATCTACTGATAAACATGGATACCTTTCTCTGGAAGTTAGAAAAGAATTTGTAGTTAGAATTTAGATAAGAACAATTCTGAGACATATGACTATTTCATTATTAAATTAAATTTTTTGATATAAAAGCGTGACAACTAATACAAAAAATGCCTTTTAAAACGATAATTACGAGCATTATTACCTGTGGTTGGACAATAAAATGGTAAATAAATTCAAAATTAAGCTGTGGAGATGGATTTGCAGAGATGTTCGATAGTGATGCCAGCAAAAGAATATACAAAAAACGAACTGAACACAGACGGAAAGAATGTTCAAAATAGTGTTATCCAACAAAAGCAACAACAGTGGTATGGGTGGCTCTGAGGACTATTGGACTTAACTTCTGTCGTCATCAGTCCCCTAGAACTGCTTCAACCTAACTAACCTAAGGACATCACACACATCCATGCCCGAGGCAGTGTAAGGAATCCAAGATCCCACGAACATAGATATTAGTATCCGACGCCAAGGTCGACAGCAGACAGGAGTCGATTGTCAAGCGTTGCAGGAGGCAGTGAGACTAGTGTTGAGTGCGCATTAGTACTGGAGGGTGTCGAGTAAACAGTGGTACCGGGGAGAAGGCCAAGAATGGTGGTCGAGTGAGTAGGAAACGGTACATTCACCGGAGTATGACAAACGAGCGCGTCCCCCCGTTCATCGTGGGGTGGAGCCTCATCGATACTGATTCGCGAGTGATATGAAACCAAAAGTGACAAGTGCCGAATTACGTGTTTCGCGTCAACCGCGTCGGCCAGAAACAACCATAGATTGCACTGAGGATTGTTGTGAATGTTAACCAAATCATCATTGCGTGTGACGAAGTACCTAAAAAAAGCAACTAATAAAACACATAACCATAATTAAACGTGTAAGACGAAGGTAGCAACTGCCTCACAATTTGTGTGTTAGTAGAAAATATATATCACTTTGTACATCGCAACCTTTGTGGTCCTTAATAATAGACAACTTTCAATCATTAACTTCAGTTTCAGGACAGCGGCACTCGGTTGAAATACCCCCGAAATCACGGCAGAAAAACCGATAGCCTTCAACCATTAAGCTCACGGTCATATAATCATAATAATTAACTTTTGGCAGCTTCGGTAAATCACACAAAACCCAATAAAGGAATTTAAAGGGGGGTATTTCAGCAGGATTCGAACCTGCGACCGTAGCGGTGGCGTGGTTCCAGACTGTAGCGTCTAGAACCGCTCGGTCGACTAGTGGTATGGGTATTCGAAATAAAATGCAAGAAGAAAGGCTTCCAAAGTGTATCACAGACAACATCAAACTGGAAAAAAAAACAAGCGGAGAGTTCCAGGTACTTAGAGGGAAAAGGTTCAATGACTAATATGGGAGACGATATTCTTGGAGATATATGGACGAATAAGGCAGATTGGAGAAAAGACCACACTTTGTAATTGTATTGATTGTTAGCACGCAGCTGGAGAACATACAGAGTGGGCAAAATAAAATTAGGCCGGAAAATATTTGTAACACTGATGCAGTATTTGCCCGCTGTAATGAAGAGGACAATCTCCCATAACATTAAGTGCTATAAACCGTGAAGACGATGCAGAAGTCGATGGCTGTCATATGTCTTCGCATGCGCACCTCGCATGTGCTCTGTCCCGAGTACTTCGCTGTGTCCTTACTGAGTGAGAGAAACAGACGTCTTTAAGGACCATTTGGATGCTACACAAAATGGTACTGACGATAAAACAGCGCATATTTGCTGTCGAGTGTAACACGAAGTACAATTCGGGGAAAATGTGTGTGGAACTATTTGCTCCGGATTTTAAGCCTGTATGAGTTTCAGGAAAGCCTCCAGCAAAAACTGCAGTTAAGAAGTCGTGACAAAATGACGCGAAACAGGCTTTGCAGCGAATAAAGTCCGTAACTGTCCGAAAAGAGTTCAGACACCAGAAAACACTGCTTCAGTGAAGGAAAGTCTGGAACAAAGACCGACAAAGTATCAACGCCGTTTACCTTTGAAAGTGGGAATGAAGAGACCGTCGTATCTAAACTTTATCAGAAAAGATCTGTATCTTCGTCCCTGGAAATTTACTGACGCGCCTGAGTTGAAGCGTCGCGACTAATTTTCTGTTGTTGAATTCTGCCGGTAGTTTATGAATGAGGACTTTTGGATCTTAAGTTTTAATATATTCGGATGAGGCCTCGTTTAGTCTGCCACGGTATGTGTGGATTTACAGAGCATGCCGGGTTACGTATCACAAGATCCCCACCAGTACACTCAAGAACCGCTGCATAGTATCAGTATTGGTGTTTGGTGCGTACTGTCAAAATGGTTCAAATGGCTCTGAGCACTATGGGACTTAACATCTATGGTCATCATGTAAGGGGTCCGTAGGCCCTTACTATAAGTTTGCACTCGGCACAGGTCGATAGGGCAAACAATCGATAGTGTCTCGTGTTGCGAGAGCGAGTGTAGAGTTGAGTGAGTTCCCAGGTTGCGGGCCGAGCCGTGCGGAGGCCTGTTGATGTAAGGCAAGGCTTACCGACAAAGGGAGTGGCCATCGCCGCGGTTTAACCCCTTTGTGTTAGAATAATACGGGAAAGTGAAGAAGTTTAATTACGAGAGTGATCAGTGATATTTTTGTGCCGATATTTGTGGTTTCGCGTCTACCGCGCCGGCATCATTTGGATTGCAGTGTTGGATTGCAGCGTTGGATTGCAGTGATTGTATTTAGCGTGTGACTATTATGAATAACGAAGAAGCCTGTGCAGAGATTAGCCGTAATTAATTATGTATGACGAAGGCAGTGGCTGTCTCCTTTTTCTTGTGTTTTAGAGACGAATATAGGTTCTTGATTAATGAAGCTGTGTTGGCGTTCTTCTTGTCACCAGACATATCATTATTACAGCATTTGAGAAGGACAAAATGGAATGTAACAACTCCGCAGCAGTCCATTCCGATTGCCAGCCCCATTAGGTACATGGTCACATTAATTAATATTTATTTGGGCTGCTATTCAGATCCCGATCGAGCGGGATACATATATCGGAGGTGTTACACCCTTGGCTTACCGTGAAAGGACATGTGCAATTTTCGGACGAATCGTAAAGAACAATAGGTAATTTTATCTTGCTTAACGCGAGAAAATATTTTTTCCAATTTTGGATCGAGACAGAGCATAAACTTTAAAATCTCGACAAGAACAGTGAATTTTTGAACAATACGAAGTAATAGCATCTTACGATTGTGACTAAACTGTTTTTTCTTACCATATTAGATAAGAATAATAGTGTCAATAAACTGTGTTATAATGTGCAAATGCGTAAATCCGCGCGAAAAACTGTGAAAAGTGAACACTAAAGAAAGACACGTGTGAACATTAAAATAGCAAAACGAACTAAGAATTTGTCACTGAAGCTTTTACAGAAGTGTTTAATAGTAATATTGTGACTGGAATTGCTTTTTAAATAGTGAAAATCGGACAGCTTCATGTGGACCCATAAACTGTTATGCGGACGACAATTCGTGTGTCGACGCAATTGTTGAGTGACATCACGCAGACCCGTGTAGCAGTTGCGCCAAAGTGCTTCGATCTGCGAGGTGATTTCACACGTCATCCCAACTACCTGTGCAAGGAGTAGTTCAAGCACAGACGCACTACACTGAGCACCGACCCGGCATCTAGTGGCCAAACTACAACTACGCCCACCTGCAGCGCCACGGAGCGGCCGGCTGAGAACTACGACGTCCCGCCACAACGAGCAGCGCGACTTCGAAACACCGAGCGCCGACCCAGCATCTAGCAGCCGCACTACAAACTACGCCCGCCTGCAGCGCCACGGAGCAGCCGACGGAGAACTACGACGACTCGCCACAGATCTTCAGCGTGACTTCCCGCGGCTCCGGCGGCAGTACAGCGCCACGCCCACTTCAAACGTCAAAACATCGCTACTCGTGGTAACGCCAGTTGGTGAGTGAAGACGACTGGTTGACATAACATTAAATTGTAGTGTGCAGTCTACGCAGTAAATAAACATTTGTAAATTGAGTTTTGCGTTAGGAAAAGTGCCCAATTACAGTAATTTCCGAAAAGTTTGCGAAACATACTCTGAAATATAGCATACTTATTTATGCATACTGCACAGTCTAAATGGTGATTATACAAATATGCTTATTGTTTTTGGGGATTTTACATTTATAGATTTAATGAATGGTGTGATTTATCTTATTTAGAACATTTTACATAAGCTGTGTATGTGAGAATTGATATTTGAAGTTATTTGGTTTTGAGAGTTGTTATGTTCGGTATTCATACGTATTATATCAATTTTGGATTAACTGACAATACTGCAGGTACTGTTTGGTTAGTTTCATGGTAATTAGGAGTGTTTTAGGTTACTAGAAGTTATTTTATATTACTTGCCTGTGCATTAAAAATAAACCAAACATGTCTACTGAAGATAAGCAGGTTTGTGAGGCAGTAGTTGAAAGGAAAGGGATAGGACAGGAAGACAGAGATGATTCAGGAATCAGTGATTATGGATTGTCATTAGATAGCGCATTAGCACATTCAACTAGTTATCCCGAGACACCGGGACAAACGACGAGAGATAAGCCAGTTTCAGAGGATGCAGATATACGATCGATGTTGGCAGCCTTGCTAAAAGAAACTAGAGAGAGGGAAGAAAAATTCCACAAATCAGTAGAGAAAGGTTTACAAGAAACAAGAGAATCACTAAAGGGTTTGCAAGAAACTAACGCATCATTAGAGTAAGGTTTACAAGAAACTAACGCATCATTAGAGAAGGGTTTACAAGAAACTAGAGAAAGTTTAGAAAAGTCATTTAAGGAAACTCTAACACAAGAGCTCAAAACATTAGAAAGGAAGATAGAATATAATCTGAAGAAGGAAATGCAGGAGTTACAAGAACGACTGAAGATGGACATCGACGAGAGAGAGAGGAAGCTACAGAAGAGCATAGACCAAGTCCAGGAAGACGTGGAGAAGATGGAAGGAAAGTTAACAAAGAAGATGAAAGACGATATTGAAGAAACGAAAGCCGAATTGGGAGAAAGAATCAACGAAGTGGAAACAAACTGCAATCATCGAATCGCCGAGGTGACGCAGATGCAGAAACAATGCAATGATGCGGTTAAGGGGATAGGAGATAGGCAAAACCAACTGGCTGTCAATCTGAGGAATGCTATAGCCGTGCAACGAGAAGAGGATATCAAGATGGTTGCAATGGAGGTCAGGCAATTACAACAGGGAGTGCAACAATTGGAGAGCAAAACCGAAGAAATTGATAAACGAATTAGCAGTGCCACTTTAACCGTTGGGGAAGGTAGAGTCGTTACCATGATGAGCAGTGATAATCGGTACGTCCGAAATAATACAGGGCAGAAATTTAGACCGAAAGGAGGGTTGCACCCAATGATATTTATGAAATGGTTAAAAGGAGTTTTCCCAGCACATTTTAAAGACTCAAACAAGATTCAATTTGCAATAGATAGAATGGAAGATGAGGCCTTCACTTGGGGAGTCAGGAAGAAGGAAGGGACTACTAGTTATGATCAGTTTGAAGAGGAATTCTTGAAGAAATACTGGTCCAAAAGTCATCAGTGTGCAGCAATTGAGGACCTACTCCACCGCAAGTCACTTAGTACATGGAGAGGAGCGTTGAGAGAGTTTGCCGAACATTTGTGGGAATTGAACGAGACCTTGGAACAACCCCTGAGTGATGACATAATCATATCCGCGATAAAAAGAAGAATGAGCCGGAGAATGCAAGAAACTGTATCTGGGAGCCATATTAAAGATAGGGAGGCCTTGATGGAAATACTGGAACAGTTGGAATCTGTTCGATCACAGGAACACAATCAAGCTAATGATCAAAACCGAGGGGGAAGTAATGACCCAAGGAATCATTTTGGTAATTCGTCTAATTATAGAGGAAGAGGTGGTGGCCATAGGTACAGGAACCATGGTGGTGAACGGCAATGGAGAAATGATTGGAGAAGGAGTGAAGAACCAAGAGATCATGAGAGAGGATGGGATAGGCTAATGAATGACACAGTGGATATAGAAGAGGTGGAGAGACCGGAAAACTGAATGACACTTCAGATGACGTCCAGTCAGGAGTGGGAGCTACAAGGACCAGAGTAAACCTACTAAGACACGACAATGGTGGAGATCTGAGAGAAGATCTACTGGAGGAAAGAAGTAGGATTCCCAGAGAACCCATACTACCCATGATAAGGATCAAGCTATGTGGATTGAATATCGAGGCATTAGTCGGTACAGGAAGTGAAGCATGTGCAGTATCCAAGAGGTTATATGAACAGGTACTAAAAGCAAACATTAGCTTGCCTAGTTTCCTGGTGAGTGGAGTGAGAATTGTGAATGCGTTGGGTGCAAGGAGTAAACCTATTAAAGAACAAGTGTTGATTACCTTCGAGATAGAGGGAGAAGAATACGAAGCAACATTTTTGGTGGTGGCTGGATTGAACACATCAATTATTTTAGGGATAGATTGGTTGAATGAAGTTGATGCAGTAGTGAATTTTGATGAAGGTACTATCAAGGTCAAAGGAAGAAAGGTAGAAGAGAAGAGGTTAAAGTTTGCTGAGGGGAGTGCAATCGAAGAAGAGGAGGAATTCAGAAAGATAAATTTGTGTCATGAAGAGGAACACACCATGGGATACGGGGAAGAGGAACCAGAAGAAGAAGTGTTGATATACCTTGAGGGATTAGCACGAGAGGATAGACATAAAGAGGATAAGATCAGTAAAAATTTGGAGGAGATGACACACCTAGATGAGGGGACTAAGAGGAAATTAGCCACAGTATTATACAGGCGTTGTAAGGTATTTTCTCAACGGCCAGGTATCATGAAAGGGGTGGAGTGTAAACTAAAGATAAAGAACCATAAACCGTTCAATATAAAACAGTATTCCATTCCCCAGGCGAAACGAAGAGCAGTAGATGAAGAGAGAGATACTGAGGATGATGGACCTTGGTGTTATAGAAAGGGCCAACAGTCAGTATAACAACCCCCTATTTGTTGTTGATAAGAAGGATGGAAAGGTGAGGATAGTCTTGGATGCACAAACAGTGAACAAAATCATCGAGCCGGAGCGGGACAAACCTGAGACTATAGAAGAACTGATTCAAAAATTCCGAAGAGCAAAGGTGCTTAGTAGTATCGAATTAACTGCTGGTTACTGGCAAATACCATCAGCCACAGAGTCACGCCAGTATACAGCATTTACTTATGGAGGGAGGTGCTATCAATTTAGAGTGTTGCCATTTGGGCTTAATGTGTCAGTGTCTGAATTCATAAGAGCGATGGATAAGATACTAGGCGAGGAGTTACTTAAAAGGGTCACCGTCTACGTGGATGACCTCTTGATAGCAAGCGAATCATGGGAAGAACATTTAAACAGATTGGATGCAATCTTGGCAGCTTTTGAAACCGCAGGGGTAACTGTAAACCTGGACAAGTCGGAATTTGGCAAATCAAAGATAAAATTCCTGGGCCATATAATATCCGAGGAGGGTATCTATCCTGATCCTAGTAAAATGGAGGCTATTAGAAATTTTCCAACCCCCCATAGTAAGAAGCAGTTGTGAGAATTCTTTGCGGTTTGTGAGTTTTATAGAAAATTTGTCAAAGGATCTGTACTTAATGCCCCGAGTATGAGGGAATTGACCAAGGTGAGGATGCCATGGCATTGGAGTGCAGAGTGCGAAAACGAGTTTGAGAATATCAAGGAAGCACTATATAGTGCAGACATATTGTACCACCCGGATTTTTCCAAGGATTTTTATTTAGGAGCAGACAGCTCTGACTATGGGCTAAGAATACATTTGTACCAAATGGAGAGGAGCGGAAATGGTGCGAATGTAAGAACAATAGCGTTCGGTAGCAGAAGTTTAAATGCTTGGGAGAGGAAATATTCGATTACTGAAAGGGAGGCATTGGCAATTGTGTGGGGGTTTAAGCGTTTCCGGTATTATTTGGCCGGGAGGCATGTGAAAGTAGTGACTGACAATAAGGCCCTTACATTTCTGACTACAAGCAAGTTGAGGCATAGCAGACTAGCGCGATGGGCCCTGGCATTACAGGACTATGACTTCGGGATAATTTATGAACCAGGAGCAACACATATAATACCTGATGCTTTATCAAGATTACCAGCTGACTCGAGAGGAATGTTGGTGGACAGGCCAAAAGGAGAAGGAGTTAGAATTAACCTGATGAAGGGAGTACAGTATGAAGAATTCATAAGGAAGTTCCTAAAGAATGTGCGCACGGAACAGAACGAGGACGAGAAATTAAAGACAATTAAAAACAAATACAGGTGTGCAGGAAAGGAAAGAATTCGCACATTTTATTATATTCATAATGGGATACTTTATAAAAGAAACAAGGAGAGTGAGGAGAACTGGAAACTCTGTGTGCCTAAGCATGTGGTAGAAAAATTAATTTGGTATACGCACTATAGTAATGCGCATTATGGACCGAAGAAGTGTCTGGAAAAGTTGAAGTTAGATTGTGCATTCAACAACATGGGAAGGCGTATACGTAAGATACTGAGTACAAAAATCTAAAACGACTACAGTACAGCACAAAGGATATATGCATCCAATTGTACCAACAGCAATTAAGGACATAGTTGCAGTGGATCTCTTTGGGCCACTTCCTGCCTCACGAGGGAATTACATGCAAATCTTAGTAGTGGAAGAACTGATTTCCAAGTACATAAAATTTTACCCGTTGAAGAAAGCTACTAGTAGAGCCATCATTAACCATTTTGAGAAAGACTATTTTCAAAAGGTGTGTATTCCTAAGCGAATTTTGAGTGATAATGGGTCACAATTTAGGTCAAAGGAGTGGACAGAGATGCTAAATGAGCATAGAATAGAGCAAATTGCCATTTCTAGGTATAGGCCAGCTTCTAACCCAGCAGCACGAACAATGAAGGAATTGAACCGTTTATGCCGAACATACTGTCATAGGAAGCATGGTTCATGGAAAGAATATCTGGAAGAATTTGAGCGGGTCAGGAATCACCTCCCACATGATTCTACAGGGTTTGCACCATGTGAAGTATTGCTCAATCAAGAACCTGACAGTATTTTTCGTGAGTTGTTAGTCTACCCACCAGGAAGTTCATTGACCTGGGAAAGGAAATTGGAGCTAGTGGAATTAAGTATGAAGGAGAAGGCTCGGAAAAGACAGGAAAGACACGACAAGCTAGTGAAACAGATAACTTACCGAGTGGGAGACTTGGTACTAGTAAAGGTTCATGCAAAATCAAAGAAAATAAACTCCGAAATACATAAATTCAACCACGTTTATAAGGGACCATACAGGATTATAAAAATTGGTCATCCTAACACTGTGGAGTTGGAATATGCACGGACAAAGAGAGTGCATGGTAAGGAACATGTGGAAAACATAAAAAGGTACTACTCACACGAGAACAGGGATAACCCAGATGAGGAAGGGGAACTCGATTAGGACGAATGTCTGAAATGAGAGTGTTCAAGCTCCTTGATGTAGTTGGGTCAGACATGTTTAGAACATTTAGTTGTTGGACGGACATTTGAAAAAGGGGAATGTTTATTTGCATTGTATTTTCTGATGCATTGTAACTAGAACTTCATATTTCATATCGACGATTACCTGAAAATGGGTATAAAACGTGTAACAACTAATTTGTAGTATAATAATTCATATGTCATGTGTTCAAGTAATAATTTTTGATTGTATGTTGTGTGTTTAATTCAATATTGGACTATAGAGTACTACCGCTGTTTGATATAAAAAATTGTAATTTGGACAATGCCCTGTTTATGAGATGTAATAACCTTTTGTAGAAATTATTGTGGAGGCAGCCCACTACCGGAGTCGAGGGATTATTTGGTGAATTTTAATTTCATTAATTATTTACACTGTGTTTTGTTCAGGTGTAGCAATGTCTAATTACATTGCCGATTCTTTTACACCAGTGGCTCCAAAGAAGTTTTCGAGGGCGGGGATGTAAGGGGTCCGTAGGCCCTTACTATAAGTTTGCACTCGGCACAGGTCGATAGGGCAAACAATCGTTAGTGTGTCGTGTTGCGAGAGCGAGTGTGGTTTAACCCCTTTGTGTTAGAATAATACGGGAAAGTGAAGAAGTTTAATTACGAGAGTGATCAGTGATATTTTTGTGCCGATATTTGTGGTTTCGCGTCTACCGCGCCGGCATCATTTGGATTGCAGTGTTGGATTGCAGCGTTGGATTGCAGTGATTGTATTTAGCGTGTGACGATTATGAATAACGAAGAAGCCTGTGCAGAGATTAGCCGTAATTAATTATGTATGACGAAGGCAGTGGCTGTCTCCTTTTTCTTGTGTTTTAGAGACGAATATAGGTTCTTGATTAATGAAGCTGTGTTGGCGTTCTTCTTGTCACCATACATTTCATTATTACAGCATTTGAGAAGGACAAAATGGAATGTAACAACTCCGCAGCAGTCCATTCCGATTGCCAGCCCCATTAGGTACACGGTCACATTAATTAATATTTATTTGGGCTGCTATTCAGATCCCGATCGAGCGGGATACATAAATCGGAGGTGTTACAATCAGTCCCCTAGAACTTAGAACTACTTAAACCTAACCAACCTAAGGACATCAGACAACACCCAATCATCACGAGGCAGAGAAAATCCCTGACCCCGCCGGTAATCGAACCCGGGAACCCGTGCGCGGGAAGCGAGAACGCTACCGCACGACCACGAGCTGCGGACCGCGTACTGTCAGGTGTCCCCATTGTAGTATGATTCTTTCGCCAAGCTGTGTGAGCTGTTCATGTCATATGGGTCATTTCAGAACTGTTAACTACTTACTTTCAGATATCGACATGCACACAGCTGAGAGGAAGTACGTTGATCTACGATCTTTGGTTGTGTTGTTACACGGTTTCTGCCTGGGGGGGGGGGGGGGGGGGGGGTGCTTACCGACAGGTCATTACTATTGATCGAGGAGTGTTTGGAAGCAGACCTGAAACAGAATTGACAGGAAACTTTTATCTGCAACTGAGACGCTAAAACTGAATACAGATTTGCTACAAATGATTAAATAAGATGACAATGAGGGTATTTATGGATTTTGAAAAGAGTTTTGAGAAGAATTGTGATTAGAGGTAAATCCGCAGCTTTCTATATGTGGGCCAAGTCATCATTCTGTTGTGAAGTTAACTGTCGTACCAAGATTTCATTGAAGCATTACTCATTTGGATTGCTCACAACTAGCCAAGTTAATCTCCTCTCCTACATACAGGGTGTTACAAAAAGGTACGGCCAAACTTTCAGGAAACATTCCTCACACACAAAGAAAGAAAATATCTTATGTGGACATATGTCCGGAAACACTTACTTTCCATGTTAGAGCTCATTTTATTACTTCTCTTCAAATCACATTAATCATGGAATGGAAACACACATCAACAGAACGTACCAGCGTGACTTCAAATAATTTGTTACAGGAAATGTTCAAAATGTTCTCCGTTAGCGAGGATACATGCATCCACCCTCCGTCGCTTGGAATCCCTGATGCGCTGATGCAGACTTGGAGAATGGCGTCCACAATGCGAGCACGAAGAGTCTCTACAGTTGGTACCGGGGTTGCATAGACAAGAGCTTTCAAATGCCCCTATAAATGAAAGTCAAGAGGGTTGATGTCAGGAGAGCGTGGAGGCCATGGAATTGGTCCGCCTCTACCAATCCATCGGTCACCGAATCTGTTGAGAAGCGTACGAACACTTCGACTGAAATGTGCAGGAGCTCCATCGTGCATGAACCACATGTTGCGACGTACTTGTTAAGGCACATGTTCTAGCAGCACAGGTAGAGTATCCCGTATGAAATCATGATAATGAGCTCCATTGAGCGTAGGTGGAAGAACAGGGGGACCTATCAAGACATCACCAACAATGGCTGCCCAAACGTTCACCGAAAATCTGTATTGATGACGTGATTGCACAATTGCGTGCGGATTGTCGTCTCATTGTGAAAATTTACAATTTGATGACGTTGGAATGAAGCCTCATCCGTAAAGAGAACATTTGCAATGAAATGAGGATTGACACATTGTTGGATGAACCATTCGCAGAAGTGTACCCGTGGAGGCCAATCAGCTGCTGATAGTGCCTGCACACGCTCTACATGGTACGCAAACAACTGGTTCTCCCGTAGCACTCTCCATACAGTGACGTGGTCAACGTTACCTTGTACAGCAGCAACTTCTCTGACGCTGACATTGGGGTTATCGTCAACTGCACGAAGAATTGCCTCATGCATTGCAGGTGTCCTCGTCGTTCTAGGTCTTCCCCAGTCGCGAGTCATAGGCTGGAATATTCCGTGCTCCCTAAGACGCCGATCAATTGCTTCGAACGTCTTCCTGTCGGAACACCTTCGTTCTGGAAATCTGTCTTGATACAAACGTACCGCGCCACGGCTATTGCCCCGTGCTAATCCATACATCAAATGGGCATCTGCCAACTCCGCATTTGTAAACATTGCACTGACTGCAAAACCACGTTCGTGATGAACACTAACCTGTTGATGCTGCGTACTGATGTGCTTGATGCTAGTACTGTAGAGCAATGAGTCGCATGTTAACACAAGCACCGAAGTCAACATTACCTTCCTTCAATTGCGCCAACTGGCGGTGAATCGAGGAAGTACAGTACATACTGACGAAACTAAAATGAGCTCTAAGATGGAAATTAAGCGTTTACGGACACATGTCCACATAACATCTTTTCTTTATTTGTGTGTGAGGAATGTTTCCTGAACGTTTGGCCGTACCTTTTGTAACACCCTGTATACATATTCATGAAAGAATAGAGATCATTTCAGGTAGGTTTGTCTTTTGTGTACAGTATTCTTTTTTAATAATCAACATGTTAAAAAAAGAACAGTCGTTTTTGTATAACGTCAATATTGTTCATGATCGAGGAAGTCGAGCTATAAAGTAATTCTTTGCTATCAAACTGTTTCAGAAAAACCATTTGTAGAACATTAGCATGCAAAATTATTCCCATGCCAGAAATTCTGTGTTGTTTGTGCCCGCATTTCACGTGGCGTTACACACGCTGTTGAATGTTATTTTTAGTTTACCATTTTAGTCTAGCTTCGCTGCGGCGCCCCTTGCTGTGCTCCACTTTCTAGAGAATATTTTCACTGTAGCGATGTGAGTGCAAGAATAGTTCACGGCCATAGCTACACGGTTACACTATACTACAAACAATGTCATTACGCAGTTAACCAGTGACTAGATCAGTTAGCTTACATTCACTTTTGAAGCTATTTTCTTGTTAAGCAAAGTACATTGAATGAGCATTGTGATATATATGTATGTGAAACGTTTGTCGTATTGTGCGCTTTGTTTCGCAAGTTAGCTACGTAAACCAGAAGTGGACTTTTATTAAAGTAATTTCAAAAGTTTCATGAGACAACAAAATTTAATAGTTCATTTGATGTGTAATTTTTATTCGTTTACTTTCGAGGATTTTAGAGATTGAGAAAACTGTCCAGTGTGACGTCAGTCAACACACGAATGCCGCGCAGGATTAGCCGAGCGGTCTTACGAGCTGCAGTCATGGACTGTGCGGCTGATGCCGGCGGAGGTTCGAGTCCTCCCTCGGGCATGGGTGTGTGTGTTCGTCCTTAGGCTAATTTAGGTTAAGTAGTGTGAAAGCTTAGGGTCTGATGATCTAAGAAGTTAAGTCCCATAAGATTTCACACACATTTGAACAACACACGAATGTTGACTCGACTGCGCAACACAGGACTTAAGTAAACACGGTTTTTCAGTAATTAGTTTCGTGCAGTTCCACTCCACACACACACACACCCACACATTCTTTATACAGACACACAGAATTATATACCGGAAAAATTGCAACTGTTATCGCTGACCAGTGTGTGCATAAGGTGTATATGTCGATCGACTGATAGAAGAACGACTTCATGGATATTTTCTGCAATACTGAGCAACAGCAAAATCTTATCCCAAGTGCATGAGATTTTGGGTGAGAAGTACAATCAACAGAGACAATGCAATCTTATGGCCACATCGACCGCCTAGTATCTCTCTTTGTGTTTTTACCAGTAGGACAAACTGAAGGCCCATGTGCGCTCAATAATCGTCAGGCGCTAGAAGAGCAACTGCATAACACTGAAAACGCTTTTGCTGCTAATTCCTCAGGCGGACCAGCTATGTGTGGCTCTTAGTTTGAGAAAAGGAGCACATCGTTACGTCGACGTCAACGGCGGACATTCTCACCACCTTTTTTTTGTGTTCATTAACAAAGCGCAATCCCGCGTCAATCTTACTGTAAATATTTTTCAGGTCAGTACTGTTTTGCTGACCCCGTTTACACCCTTCGCGCCCTACATCTGACGGCCTTTCCCAGTCATTACCGCTGCGGTTCTCCTCTAACACCGGGAACTTCCGTTTGCTCCTTTCCTGTTAAATTTATTGTGCATGTATGAGAATTTCTATAGCTTCCTTCAATAATTGCCCATGCTAGCCCTTCTCGACAGTGTGTCCAACTGTGCCGTCGACTTTCACTATTTAGTCGGTCTCACACATCGCCATGGCTGATTTCTTCCCCTGTCCTAACCTGTAACGCCGGCCACTGTGGTCGAACGATTCTAGGCGCTTCAGTCCGGAACCTCGCGGCTGCTACGATCGCAGGTTCGAATCCGGCCTCGGGGGTGGATGTGTGTGATATCCTTAGGTTAGTTAGGTTTAAGCAGTTCTAAGTCTGGGGGACTGATGACCACAGATGTTTAAGTCCCATAGTGCTTTGAACCATTTGAACTAACCTGTCACACCGTTTGTCTTCGATAACACTGGTACTGGCCGCTCGTTCTAACATTGACTTCTCCACATGGACACCTTACGTGGTTTATTCTCAATATTGCAAGTGGGTCCCTTCATCCTTTTCTACCGTGATGTCAATTTAATAACTGTCACGGAGATAGTTCGGATGTCGTAGGAAGTCACCGAGCTGTTCCTCAACACTACTCCACAGGACGAAAGTGCCGTCGACCCACCTGTTCAAAATGAATCAAGTTCCTCTAGATACTCCTTGAAGAAACTGGCAACCACTGGACTAAATGGACCACCTGGGCCATCCAACTGCTCGTATAAATGATTCATCTACAAAAAGTAGCGTGTGGTAAGATAGGTATCATCGATTTTGGTGAATTCCGGCACTAAAATGCAACCCATATGCTCCAGAGAGCCATATATTCGCACAAGGCGAACAAAGAAACATTATCAGGGCTGACCAGGACGTCGTTTTTCCAAGCCTTCCACGCTGTTCACCTCTCTGAAGGGACCAATGTTCAGACAAACGCCTAAACATGGATTATTATATTATTTTAGTTCGTCAGTGCTGTCAGGGTTAAGTGGCTTGGTAAATCTGAGAGACATCTCGACCATAACCACGTGCTTGACAGTGGACGAAAATCATCTGAGCTTCCTCCTGGAATGAATAACGGACCATTCTACTTCGACTTCGCTGAAATCACGTAACCTGAAAAATAGAACTCTTCCTGTTCTTCATCACTGCCATCTACGTATCTACGTTGGGAAATGTGCTTTAATTAAGTTAAATTAATACCACGTAATGTGTAGTACAATGTACCACTAATAATTATTTTACTACAGAGTCACTGTCCATTTGTATACATACGTTGATTTGAACTTCCCTGTCAGGAACCATCTCCTCGAGTTTCCCTGTTATTTAATATGCACCCTCTATAACCTGTAACGATAATACGGACCACCTTAAATGGCAATCGATGCTAACGTTAAACCTCTATGAGCAATTTTTAAGAAAGTTGTGACCGTGAGATAATCTAATGGCCACAGAACAACCAAACTGGGATTCGTTTCGAAACACTCCAGCAGAGTATAGCCAACAGTAAACAGCTTGGTCAGGAACAGACGTTCTCCCAGCACAAAAGCAAGTTGTAACATTACGAATTAATATCGGTCGCCAGCCGAATTAGGCACTCTTGTGTCAAGGAACATAATGAAGCAGGAGGCAGTGTTAAGGCTAACCTAACCTTCCTTGACAAATACACACACACTAAACACTTCCTTTATACCTGTTCACACTACATCACAGTAACCTAACCATACCGAGCGAGGTGGCGCAGTGGTTAGCACACTGGACTCGCATTCGGGAGGACGACGGTTCAATCCCGTCTCCGGCCATGCTGATTCAGGTTTTCCGTGATTTCCCTAAATCGTTTCAGGCAAATGCCGGGATGGTTCCTTTGAAAGGGCACGGCCGATTTCCTTCCCAATCCTTCCCTAACCCGAGCTTGCGCTCCGTCTCTAATGACCTCGTTGTCGACGGAACGTTAAACACTAACCACCACCACCAGTAACCTAACCTTTGAGATAAATGTACCACTAGCATAAAAGTCAGACAAACAAATCGTCAATGAGATAGCAAAGAGTAACATATGCCGCTCAACAACAAGTACCTTAAATGAGCTAGGTGCCGCAGTTTATAGAACCAATCTACATCTACTTGATTAGTAGCTGGCAGAGGGTTCAATGAACCATCTTCAAGCTGTCTCTCTACCGTTCCACTCTTGAACGGCACGCGCATCATTACACATTACACACTAAAGTAGTAGGAATACTAAACAGAAAAGAGGATGAAATGATTCTGATTTAAATCAAGCGGTCTGTTAATGATTGTACTCCATAACATCATTGCTTAGTACACGGTCTCCTTGCCTCTGCATTAAGCAACTTGCTTTAGTAGCTAACATAGTAAATATTTCTGGCCGTGCGGGATTAGCCAAGCTGTCTAAGGCGCTGCAGTCATGGACTGTGGGGCTGGTCCCGGCGGAGGTTCGAGTCCTCCCTCGGGCATGGCTGTGTGTGTTTGTCCTTAGAATAATTTAGGTTAAGTAGTGTGTAAGCTTAGGGCCTGATGACCTTATCAGTTAAGTCGCGTGAGATTCCTCACACATTTGAACATTTTTTTTAAAAGTATGTCTTTCTTAAGCTCGGTTTGAAGCAATTAAACAGAATTGAAATGTAATTACACTGACTGTGAAGGAGCCTTTGCTTTGTTTCATTAACTAACTAACCTACTACACGAGCGCTCTTAAACTTTCATGGTTTGAAGTACCATGCTCATTAACAATACTACATAAGTATGTATGAGAAATTGTAAGTATTCTCATTAGTAATTATTAATTAAGGAAGTCACAACAAACTATAACCCTTTAAATAACAAATGTCCTTTGATAAGCAGTCTTGTAACCTAATCAATATACAGTTGGCTGTGCAAATGCCAACACAACATTAAAATGAAGTTCAAACACATTCTCGTGAATTGAACACTGATAAAACTTTGCAATTCTGATCAAAGTGCATAAAGGCAACAAATAATAATCTTTTACACTTCAGTTCAGCTTTACTATTTGCAAGCAGTTTTCAAGTAAGGCAAATTATTTAAGAAAATAACAGCAGATTTATTTAAGAATGCACTAGAAGTGGAGTATTTCTCAAACTGTAAAACTAAACTTACAACACTGTAACTCGACACATTATAAAGCAATCACAGCTATTTTTACACTGCCGAATACGTCTTCCCATAATAAATTAGGACACTCGGAATTAAATTCACTAGTTTTGGATTCCTCTTCAGGTTTGTGATTTGTGATAGTCACGGGTGTAAGACAGAGTTTTTAGCAACACCACGATTATTATTAACTTCAACCAAATTTCGCAAATACCTTGTCCATTTACAGAGTTCCAAATGCAAACAATTTATTGGAAGGCTGGTGGTAATGACGGCGCAATTTGCAGTGGCTGTTAACATGGCGTCGATGCAGTCATGGCAGTACTGTTGGCCTTGCCTTGCTACGGATCTTCTTGGCGTAGGAATCATATATTTACAAGGCCAAAAAATATGCCATAATAATAGTATCACGAAATGCAGCATCCGAGGCCCTAAATACTGCTCTTAAGCTCCTCTGGCCTCAAAATCACAAGAACATGAGCCATAAACATCCGCTACTGCTGGCGAGATGTTAACCGCAGCACTGCTCAGCCGAGACTCCCTGAACGTCACAAAGGAAGTGTTGCCACTTCCGCGCCAATCACACATTTTCCACTCCGCCAGGCTACTTCCGTAGCTGCGGGGCTTTCCCACATCTTCTACATTCAACCCTACTTTCCCTAACTATGAACCAAGGCATTTACAGTACATTGTACACTCCTGGAAATGGAAAAAAGAACACATTGACACCGGCGTGTCAGACCCACCATACTTGCTCCAGACACTGCGAGAGGGCTGTACAAGCAATGATCACACGCACGGCACAGCGGACACACCAGGAACCGCGGTGTTGGCCGTCGAATGGCGCTAGCTGCGCAGCATTTGTGCACCGCCACCGTCAGTGTCGGCCAGTTTGCCGTGGCACACGGAGCTCCATCGCAGTCTTTAACACTGGTAGCATGCCGCGACAGCGTGGACGTGGACCGTATGTGCAGTTGACGGACTTTGAGCGAGGGCGTATAGTGGGCATGCGGAAGGCCGGGTGGACGTACCGCCGAATTGCTCAACACGTGGGGCGTGAGGTCTCCACAGTACATCGATGTTGTTGCCAGTGGTCGGCGGAAGGTGCACGTGCCCGTCGACCTGGGACCGGACCGCAGCGACGCACGGATGCACGCCAAGACCGTAGGATCCTACGCAGTGCCGTAGGGGACCGCACCGCCACTTCCCAGCAAATTATGGACACTGTTGCTCCTGGGGTATCGGGAGGACCATTCGCAACCGTCTCCATCAAGCTGGGCTACGGTCCCGCACACCGTTAGGCCGTCTTCCGCTCACGCCCCAACATCGTGCAGCCCGCCTCCAGTGGTGTCGCGACAGGCGTGAATGGAGCGACGAATGGAGACGTGTCGTCTTCAGCGATGAGAGTCGCTTCTGCCTTGGTGCCAATGATGGTCGTATGCGTGTTTGGCGCCGTGCAGGTGAGCGCCACAATCAGGACTGCAAACGACCGAGGCACACAGGGCCAACACCCGGCATCATGGTGTGGGGAGCGATCTCCTACACTGGCCGTACACCACTGGTGATCGTCGAGGGGACACTGAATAGTGCACGGTACATCCAAACCGTCATCGAACACATCGTTCTACCATTCCTAGACCGGCAAGGGAACTTGCTGTTCCAACAGGACAATGCACGTCCGCATGTATCCCGTGCCACCCAACGTGCTCTAGAAGGTGTAAGTCAACTACCCTGGCCAGCAAGATCTCCGGATCTGTCCCCCATTGAGCATGTTTGGGACTGGATGAAGCGTCGTCTCACGCGGTCTGCACGTCCAGCACGAACGCTGGTCCAACTGAGGCGCCAGGTGGAAATGGCATGGCAAGCCGTTCCACAGGACTACATCCAGCATCTCTACGATCGTCTCCATGGGAGAATAGCAGCCTGCATTGCTGCGAAAGGTGGATATACACTGTACTAGTGCCGACATTGTGCATGCTCTGTTGCCTGTGTCTATGTGCCTGTGCTTCTGTCAGTGTGATCATGTGATGTATCTGACCCCAGGAATGTGTCAATAAAGTTTCCCCTTCCTGGGACAATGAATTCACGGTGTTCTTATTTCAGTTTCCAGGAGTGTATAACAATCATTAAAGTAGTTCTTTAAATCCACAAGCACAGTTTAAACAACATCGTTCAAAAGTTCACATAACTGAAATATGTATACATAGTCAATGAATTCTCATGACAAGACACTTGACAGACGCCTGCATTGAGGAGGTAATCAGGTTCATCCGTTTTCCGTCGGAATAAGTCTTTTATCTTGTTTTGGATAAAGAAAGATGTCTGAATACCATTTTACTTTAAAATTCTGCTTACGCGGTCAGTGACCCCAGAAACGAACGGTAACCTGACGGAGTGAGTAGGCGGTCCCTCGTCATTCTTATCAGCGGTATAAATATTCCGCCTAAAAGCCCTGTCGATTGAATAACTATCTTACCCATTTGCTTTCCACGTCCTCTTTAAAAAATTCAACTCCGAATCTAAGTTGTCGTCTTCGCTGATACGGAAGGCATGTGAAGACAGAGTGTTGAGTACTGCTTGCTTCTGTGCTGGGTGGTGGTGCGAAGCGGCATCTAAATACCTGTTTGTGTTAGTCGGCTTTCTGTACACTCTGTGACCTAGAGTGTTATCAGATCTTCTGTATACCAACACATCTAGGAACGGGAGACCGACCTCACTCTCAACGTGCAAGGTGAATTTTATTTTGGGAAGAATTCCATTTAAGAAACTGTGGAACGCATGAAGTTCTTCTTCGCCGTGTGGCCATATAACAAATGCATCGTCCACATAGCGGAGCCAACAAGAAGGCTTCAAAGGAGCACTGCTTAACGCCTGTTGTTCAAAATGTTCCATAAAAATGTCAGCTGCAACTGGCGAAATGGGTGAGCCCATAGCAAGGCCGTCAGCCTGTTCATAGAATTGACCATTGCATTTAAAATAGCTCGAACGAAGACATAGTTCAATTAAGTCACAAACATCTGGTGCAACATTACCTCTTATATCACCATTGTATCTGATGCTGGGACGTTAGTATATAACGATGTCACATCGAAGCTAACAAGAACGTCACCTGCAGATATCCTCAGTGTGCGTATAATTTCTAAAAAATGTTTCGAATCTTTTATAAAAGTATTTGTTTTACCAACTAGATGTCTCAGTTTGCCAGATAAATGACTTGCTAAAAAATCGTCGGCGAGTTAATCCCACTGACTACAGGCCTCAAAGGACCTGATTCTTTATGTATTTTTGGTAGTCGGTACATTCTGGGTGAGACAGGTATTGGAGGTGTTAGATTCTTTGTAATAGAGATGTCCAGTCTGGAGTCTGATATCACGTTTTTCACTTTCCGAACGATTCTGTTCGTCGGATCGCTTTTTAACTTGCGATACACAGGATCAGTTAGTAGTTGTTCCATCTTCCTGTGATAATCCACCTTATCCGATTTTGTTACAACGATGCTTTCGTTTCTCATGAGTTCAATAAGAGATTTCCTTTCCTGCGCCGATATGTTGCTTTTCGGAGGTTTCGATTTCCGTAGAACTCTCGACACATCTTGACTTACTACTTCGGCCTGCACCTTCGGAAGACGAAACAAGGATGCTTCGACGGCACTTACGATTTCTTCAACAGGTATTCTCTTCGGTGTAGTTGCGAAATTCAGACCTTTGCCCTGAACTGAAACAGCTGCTTCATCGAGTACTTCTGGCGAGACATTCACCACTACTCGCTTCGGATCCACGGTAGCGTCTTCCTTCTGCACTGTAACCGTTAGCTTCTCGAACTCCTCTTTTTGTTTCATAGCACTGAAATCCAAAAACCTTGTTGAATGAACAAACGTTATTCTGTCCACTTTATCCCAGTCCTATGGTGAGAGAGTTGCCGCCAGTGAAAAATGTGCATCAATCAAAACGGAGCTAACATAATTCAAGTCTCTGCGTATTTGCTGGATTCTTTCACGGACAAGTGCTTCGCTGGCCTTTTGGTAGATTCTCCTGGCTTTCATTGTCTGCTCATGGTGGCGAATGTGGGAATAACATCCTTATCACGGCACCGGGATAGAAGGGCCAAATCGCATAGTGATTTTCCTCTTCTTCTGCGAAGGTTCCCCAGTCTTGTGATGGTGATATAAACCTCTTGCCTATACAAGCTTTTTATGTAAGTCTGCAGGCTTTCGTGGCAGTTGTCACTGAAGTTAAAACCTTCTGGGTTATTAGGCCGCGTCATGTTTCTTCTAAAATGTTGATCATAAGGTTGCACAGGTCAACAAAATCGTGATTTTATTCAAACTAAATGGCAAAATGAATATCTCCTGATGTACACAAAGGCGCTATAACATATTTCAGAGGATGATATATGCAAATTTACTTGATCAATTAGTCGTTCAGTTACACAGATCTGTAAGTGGATATCTGGCTTGGAAATTACACTGACTGTCTTAGCTTCACTGTTTGTTTTTCTGCCTTTCTTATGTACTTGGTGGAGATTTCGAAGACCTGAAAGATTACACGTTGGATGAGCGAGATAGGTCTTCTTCTAAGAGGAAGTTGCTCTGGGCAGGCGCCCGGCTCTAGGTAATGTGCTGGTATTCCCTTTTCCCCAGCTCGTTATCCTGGAGGGTTACGGAACACGCATCCTTCTACTGAACGAAACAAATGATTTCTTCGCAAAAGCCCTTAGCCAGATCAGAGATTTCTAGACTGGAGTGGCTTCCCTCAAGTTATGTAAATATTCGTTACGATGCCTCAGAGAGACGTCCAGTTTGAAAGCGTCAGAATATCGCGTTCTCATTGGTTCATTCTGTATTTTTCAGGAGACACTACACTTTTGCGCTGTGCCTAAGTGCAGATTTTTTCATTCGTGAATTTCAGAGGTGTTATGGAGTGAGAGGAGTCTCTTGACTCTCGCTGTCGACGTCTGAGCGATTAGCTGAAGCATAATGAGACAGACATGAGTAGGAGATCGTTGAACACTGTTGTGTATTTTTCATTCATTGGAATTCGGAATTTCTGTGCTTGTTGGCGGAGATTTCTAGTTTTGGCAATAAGACAGCAGAGTTACGGATGACTCTTGCAGAACACGTTAGGCTTTCGCCACTGGAAGGATGTCAGTATCTAAGTACGAAGTACCCAGAGAGGGCAGAAATCATATCCTCCGATCGCTACTGTCGCCGTCTGCGTTATTCCACGGTTATCGTCACTTGTGCTGTAGTCATTCAGACATTAAGTTAATTCGATCCCTTCAAGAACTAAGTATGCGATCTTAAAGTCGAACAGCCAGGTTGTTGCTCTCAACGGGCATTTTAACAATTTTACGGAGTTCGATCCTATCTTTCCGTGTACGTTCTACATCTAATTACCTGCTTAGGCAGCCAATGACCCTGTCCAGCAATTGTTAAAGTGAATGTGTTTTATCCTACATACCCACCTCTGTCACGGTTATATTGCTAGTGGTTCTTTTTAAGATGTCAGTGGGTAACGTTCATTTCCAGAGTCAATAAATCTATTTCTTTCATTCTCCATTTGTTTCCATTCATAGGTGAAAGATCCCTTCTCCCATGAATATGTCTGTGGCTGGTGTGGTGCCCATTTGTTTCATGCTTAATTAGGCCATCCCAATTAATATTCATTTCAATAATATGTTTTCCATTGTGTGGCAGTGTCCTTGTTTTCAGTTAATTTGCATGACCATTTGAGATGGTTCCTCATGTCTGTGAGCACAAGAATTTGCTTCTGTGCATCCTAGTAATATGCTCATACCACTACCAACACCCCACACGTGCCTCTCCAAAACATTTGAAGAATGGGGCCGCTCACCAGGTCGACACCATATTCATCTGTGATGATCAGCTTCGACTGTGCAGAACTGTGATTGAACGCTAAACACAATGCGACGCAGTTCACCAACAGACCGTTTCTCCTGGTCTCAGGCCCTATCCAAACATGGTCGTTTGTGTTGTGTCGTTAACAGCAGTCCTCGCACGAACAGTAATGTAGTCCGGTTGACGCTACAGGTAGTCTTCGACTAACGGTGTGGGATGACATAGAATGTGTCGGGTAGTCTGCTGCTCGTTCTTGAATGTGATGGAGCTACGATCATCCATTGTGGTGGTCAGGGTTGGTTCACAAGAAACTTGACGCCCAGTTTGCCCGCCCTCACGTTTCCAAGGAGTCTTTCATCAGGCCACTGTCACATCCGAATGTCCCACAAATGTGGATATTGGCCAATTCGAGCAATCGGTCAGATGGCTGCCCACAATGAGGCCCCTTTCAAACTCTGTTAGGTGAGCTGATAACGCGTCACAATCATCGAAAGAAGATCTTGAATAAAAAACGAAAAGTATAAGAGGCTGTTAAACCAGGAAGTGGCATCTCGGCCCCTTCACAGTGGTTACTCAACGTCTTACCCTTATATAACGTACTAGGTCTGGTATAACAACGCTATATATATGAATACCAACAGTGTACTCTGGTTCTACTTGTCGTCGACAACTGCAGCTCCAGTCCTTTACATACCAGCCGATGTTTTGTTTTGTTATAGGGCGCAAATACGTCTACGTCATACGCGCTCTTCTCAAAAGCGTAGAACACGAAGACGAAAAAGGAGTTAAAAACGACTACACGTAGAGTTCAATCGACGGAAGGGAGGCCAGATAAAACTAAGGACTTTCAGAAACAACGGAAAAGACATGCCTAATTTAAACGGACGCAAAATCCCCAAGATTGGCTACCTTTTACAGAAGCTCTAAATTTAGCGCGGACTTCAGTGCGAGATGCTTATAATAGTTTCCACAATGAAACTTTGCCTCGAAACCTACCAGATAATCCCAAGAGATTGTGGTCGTATGTGAAGTATGCATACACAATCAATGCCTTCTCTGCGTGATAGCATTGGAGATACTATCGAAGACAGTGCTGCCAAAGCCGAGTTACTAAACACAGTCTTCCAAAACGCCTACACAAAAGAAGACGAAGTAAATATTCCAGAATTCGAATCAAGAACAGATGCCAACATGAGAAACACAGAAGTAAATATCATCGAAGTAGTGAAGCAACTAAAATCACTTAACAAAAGCAAGTCTTCCAATACAGACTCTATACTAATTAGATTCTTTTCAGGCTATGCTGATACAATAGCTCTGTACTTAACAATCATTTACAACCGTTCGTTCGATGAAACATCCGTACCCAAAGACTGGAATGCTGCACTGACCACACAAGTATTCAAGAAAGGTAGTAGGAGTAATCCACTAAATTACAGGGCCTGATCACTAACGTCGATATGCAGCTGGATTTTGGAACATGTATTGTATTCGAACATAATGAATTACCTCGAAGACAACAGTCTATTGACCCATAGTCAACACGGATATAGTAAACCTCGTACTTGTGAAATACAACTAGCTCTTTACACACACGAAGTGTTAAGTGCTCGGTAGCAGTCAACATTTAGTGTGTGTAAAGAGCTAGTAGTGTTTCACAAGAATTACTAAATCCATGTTGACTATGTGGGAATTCAAGGGATTTCAAATTGACTCCGTATTTCTGGATTTCTAATAGTCTTTTGACACTGAACCACACAAGGGGCTTGTAGTGAAATTGCGTGCTTTTGGAATATCGTCTCAGTTATGTGACTGGATTCTTGATTTCCTGTCAGAGATGTTCCAGTTCGTATTAATTGACGGAAAGTAATGGCTCAAATGGCTCTGAGCACTATGCTACTTAACTTCTTAGGTCATCAGTCGCCTAGAACTTAGAACTAATTAAACCTAAGTAAGCTAAGGACATCACACACATCCATGCCCGAGGCAGGATTCGAACCTGCGACCATAGCGGTCGCTCGACTCCAGACTGCAGCGCCTAGAACCGCACGAATTGACGGAAAGTCATCGAGTAAAACACAATTGATTTCTGGTGTTCACCGAGGTAGTCTTATAGGCCCTTTGCTGTTCCTTATATAGACTCCTGGAAATGGAAAAAAGAACACATTGACACCGGCGTGTCAGACCCACCATAATTGCTCCGGACACTGCGAGAGGGCTGTACAAGCAATGATCACACGCACGGCACAGCGGACACACCAGGAACCGCGGTGTTGGCCGTCGAATGGCGCTAGCTGCGCAGCATTTGTGCACCGCCGCCGTCAGTGTCAGCCAGTTTGCCGTGGCATACGGAGCTCCATCGCAGTCTTTAACACTGGTAGCATGCCGCGACAGCGTGGACGTGAACCGTATGTGCAGTTGACGGACTTTGAGCGAGGGCGTATAGTGGGCATGCGGGAGGCCGGGTGGACGTACCGCCGAATTGCTCAACACGTGGGGCGTGAGGTTTCCACAGGACATCGATGTTGTCGCCAGTGGTCGGCGGAAGGTGCACGTGCCCGTCGACCTGGGACCGGACCGCAGCGAGGCACGGATGCTCGCCAAGACCGTAGGATCCTACGCAGTGCCGTAGGGGACCGCACCGCCACTTCCCAGCAAATTATGGACACTGTTGCTCCTGGGGTATCGGCGAGGACCATTCGCAACCGTCTCCATGAAGCTGGGCTACGGTCCCGCACACCGTTAGGCCGTCTTCCGCTCACGCCCCAACATCGTGCAGCCCGCCTCCAGTGGTGTCGCGACAGGCGTGAATGGAGGGACGAATGGAGACGTGTCGTCTTCAGCGATGAGAGTCGCTTCTGCCTTGGTGCCAATGATGGTCGTATGCGTGTTTGGCGCCGTGCAGGTGAGCGCCACAATCAGGACTGCATACGACCGAGGCACACAGGGCCAACACCCGGCATCATGGTGTGGGGAGCGATCTCCTACACTGGCCGTACACCACTGGTGATCGTCGAGGGGACACTGAATAGTGCACGGTACATCCAAACCGTCATCGAACCCATCGTTCTACCATTCCTAGACCGGCAAGGGAACTTGCTGTTCCAACAGGACAATGCACGTCCGCATGTATCCCGTGCCACCCAACGTGCTCTAGAAGGTGTAAGTCAACTACCCTGGCCAGCAAGATCTCCGGATCTGTCCCCCATTGAGCATGTTTGGGACTGGATGAAGCGTCGTCTCACGCGGTCTGCACGTCCAGCACGAACGCTGGTCCAACTGAGGCGCCAGGTGGAAATGGCATGGCAAGCCGTTCCACAGGACTACATCCAGCATCTCTACGATCGTCTCCATGGGAGAATAGCAGCCTGCATTGCTGCGAAAGGTGGATATACACTGTACTAGTGCCGACATTGTGCATGCTCTGTTGCCTGTGTCTATGTGCCTGTGGTTCTGTCAGTTTGATCATGCGATGTATCTGACCCCAGGAATGTGTCAATAAAGTTTCTCCTTCCTTGGACAATGAATTCACGGTGTTCTTATTTCAATTTCCAGGAGTGTATATAAAGGATTTAGGGGACAATCTGAGCAGCTGTTTTAGGTTGTTTGCCGATGACGCTGTCTTTTATCGACTAGTAAAGTCATAAGGAGATCAAAACAAATTGAAAAACGGCATAGAAAACATATTTGTACGGTGCGAAGATTGGCAAGTTGACCTTAAATAACGAAAAGTGTGCCGTCATCCACCTGAGTGCTAACAGGAATCCCTCAAATTTAGATTACACAATAAATGAGTCATATCTAAAGGCCATAGATTGAACCAAATATTTAGCATTACAATTACGAACCATTGAAATTGGAGGGAATAGAAAATGTTATGCGGAAGGTTAAACAAAGACTGCGTTTTATTGGTGGGACACTTTGAAAATGTAACAGATCTGCTAAAGAGACTCCCTAGACTATACTTGTCCGTTCTCTTTTAGAATACTGCTGCGTGATGTGGGATCCTTACCAGATAGATTTCACGGAGTACGTCGAGAAAGTTTAAAGAAGGGCCGCACGTTTTGTATTTATCGCGAAATAGGGGGCAGCGTGTCACAGAAATGATACAGGATTTTGAGTGGACATAATTAAAACAAAGGCCTTTTTCGTTGTGGCGGAATCTTTTCAGGAAATTTCTATCACCAAATTTCTCCTCCAAATTCGAAAATATTTTGGTGACGCCGACCTACATTGGCAGAAACGACCACCTTGATAAAATAAGCAAAGTCAGAGCTCGCACGGAAAGACACGGGTGTTCGTTTCTTACCCGCGGTCTACGGGATTGGAATATTAGAGACTTAGTGTGAAGCTGGTTCGATGAACCCTCTGCCAGGCACTTAAATGTGATTTTCAGAGTATCCATGCAGATGCAGACGTAGAAAGGTCCATGAAATACACCACATAGAAACGGAGGTCCTTAACTAAAGATAAAATGTCCCTCGCCATATTGCTACGACGGACTAAAAGAAAAAACGCGGCCGACAGCCCACGCGTCGTTCGCTAAAACGGCCGATAATACAGTCGGCAAACATTAATGAGAACGTAAGTACTTCAATAAATTGCATTGCGACAGGAAATGGCGAACCGTCAAAGGTTGAGGGCAATGAGATCAAAGTGGTGGGGAATCACGACTTAACAAATGGCGATTGCTAAAAATACAGTGCCCAATATGAAACCTGGATAAAATGATCTTCTCGCGGAGACAAGGCAGACAGGAGATAGTCCAAGGTGCTGGAACAGCTTCTTTCCATGAAGAGACGACCAGTGGTGATAGCTAAGTGACGCCGCCTGCTGACAGACGGCAACACAGAGACCGTCGCAGGGAATAGAGGAACTAGTGGGCTGACGTACGTGGACTGTTGCCTTGACAGCAGCGTCAGACGCCTCGCTTCCTGACAGACCGACGTCACCAGGAAACCAAATAAACTTCGCAGTGGCTCCAATAAGAGTGAGTAAGCGACAGTTTTTCTGGAGCCGTCGCACTAAGCGATGGGCGGTATACAGCGCACATTGGCTTTGAAGGGCACTGAGAGAGTCTGAGCAGAGCACACAATTGAAAAGTCTGTGTTGCCGAATGCTCTCCGAGGCCTGATACAGGGCGAAGAGCTTGGCTTAAAATACTGAGCAGTGTGTCGGAAACCGATATCGAAAGAAGTGAGCCCCGATGACGAAGGCACACTCGGCACCACGGTCAGTGCGAGAGCAATCAGTCTACACAAAGGTACTATCACGAAGTTCCGCGCGAAGGTCGAGGACTTACGGCGAAAGATAGAATCTGCAGTAGTGTCCTTAGGAAGCGAATGAAATCCGAAGTGAACTCTGGCCGTCGCACGAAGCCAAGATGGTGAAGGGTTCACACAAACAAAGTTGCAGGTAGCGTGAAATTAAGCTGCTGGAGCAAGAGCCGAAAGCGAACTCAGGGAGGTAAGAGGGAAGAGGTTTGCGCCCCATACTGGCGATCAAAAGAGTCATCGAAGAAGGTGGCATAGGATGGGTGGCCGCGCATGGCAGACAAACGGCATGCGTATCTGCTGAGGGGAAGCGGGCGGCCAGGTGAGATACGTGGGAGCACGAAGAAAGTTTCCTATCGATCATGGATCCCAGTAATTTCGTACTTCTAACGAACGGAAGAGCAACAGGCTCTAAGCACTGTGGGACAGTAGTCGTCTACAGCTGCTTGCGCTTAGCAATTGAAAGCTGTCGAAGGAGATGCCTGCTGTCAGGGATTTCCTTTAAGTTGACTCGACTGTAGGAGTGTCTTGTTAGCAACGAATAATGTACAGTTCATTCATTTTTTCATAAATGAAATAAATTCTACAGTTTCTCAAATCTCGGAGTACGGTTTGTAAATAAATTGTGGAAAGATTTGAACACGATATCGGAAATTAAAAAAAAATTGCCAGACTTTGTCTCGAACCACGTTTTCCTGAATTTTTTGCGAGAAATGGACCAACGCGTTATTGATCTGCTCTGTTTGTGAAGCTCTTTCCCTTGAATAAATCTGAAAGTGCAATTATTTGCTTGCCTGTACATGTACATTCTCTTTCAACGAATAAATGTGTTAAGACACCATGCATAATATGACATTTTCTTACGTATCGCAGTGTTTTTGACGTCACATCTCTGGAACTGTGTATCGTTCTCTAACAGTAAGGTTCAAATGGCTCTGAGCACTATGGGACTGAACATCTAAGGCCATCAGTCCCCTAGAACTTAGAACTACTTAAACGTAACTAACCTGAGGACATCACACACATCCATGCCCGAGGCAGGATTCGAACCTGCGACCGTAGCGGTCGCGCGGTTCCAGACTGTGTATCGTACCGTGCAGTACTTGTGTAGAGACATTCAGCGCTGTATTCGGATACTGTCTGCGAAATATGGTGTGAATAGAGTAGCAAATAAGCAATAAATTTAAACGTCATTCACAATGCTGCAGTTTTTCCCTTATGTCAGGGTTGATGATGTTACATCTCCCGATGTATGCGTCATACTATTATGTAATTTTGTAAGTAGATTCAGCGTCATATTTGTGAATAGTCTGAAAATGTGTTGCGAATATAGCTAGCAACAAACAAGTATTAAATTTAAACACCATGTACAATGTGGCAGTTTTCCAGGAATTTCAGCGTTTATGACGTCATGTCTCCAGATCTATGTGTTATACCATTATCTAATTTTGTAGCTGCATTTAGCGGAATCTGCGAATACCACCTGGGGAATTTATTGGGAATAGAGTTAGTAGCACAGTACAGAAG